>NC_135886.1:67573103-68773103 GCF_964194155.1 Cetorhinus maximus
TCATGACTATCACACATGTTCAGCACATGTACAATAAGAGGTATCGTGTCAGAGGCATCCATAATCTTACCACATGAAGCATCATGGAGCAAACCATTGGAGTGCTGAAGCAATGGTTCTGCTGCCTGGACCTCTCTGGACGAGCCTTCAAGTACTCGCTGAAGCATGTGTCCTGATTATGGTAGTGAGCTTATCATCCACAATATCATGAAGGCACAGCACTTGCCACTAGGAATACAATGACCAGCTCAGGAACAGGAGGAAGTAGAAGTGGAGGAACAGGAAGGGTAGGATGGTAGGAGGGTACCAGCACATCCCCTTTCCAGCCAGTTGTGACATGATTGTTTCATTCAACAATGATTTCAGTAAACACAACCACAATTCCCCATAGTACACAGGTCACAGATCTTAACATCCCTCTGTCACTGACCATCACAGCATTCTGTTGGCTACAATGTCAAAATAAAAGCCACTACAAAACAACCATTCTAAATCTACTTTATCCAACAATCCATCCAATATTCCATACAAACAGCAACTAATATCCCTATTGCCTGTCTTACGGGTGCCTTTGTTTGTGGCGGTACAAATAAGCATGAAGGCTAAGGAAGCTGTGTAATAAATTTAGGATCAAAAAATTAGTGAGTGAGCATCCTCAATGGGCAACTTTAGTGAGATGGTCTTGTAAGCAGCCTTTACTGGCTTTAAAAAAAAATAGTTTTGGTAAATATATTTCTGATCATACTAAATTTTCCAGATGAGTTGGTGGAAGTCTGGGTTTGGTAGTAATGCCAGAATTCTCCTGAGTGGACACATGGCTGCAACTGTCAAAGGTGAGGAACTCAATTATGGATGCCTCTGATATTATGGCATTATGGTGAGGACCACAACATGAATTTCATCATTGGATGCCATCTTCTAAAATCAGGATTTCAAAATATTTGGCTTCAGGCCTGAACTGAATGGTGGATGGAAAGTCATGAATTCATTGTACTTAGGGCTGTTAGTCATCAATATAGTTGGTATATGAATTTATCAAATTGTTGTATTAGTCAATATCTTGGATCTGTATCATTGATCACTCCATCATGGAAGTGTAAGAACTCCATTCAAAGAACTGGTTTCTCTTCTACTACTTGAAATTCCAAATCCTTGGCTCAAAATGGAACAATTCATTTTCCAGGAATGGATTTTGTGTCCTTGCTTAGAGAAAACATGAAGAATGTTCATTGACTGTCACCTAAAGTTCCACAGTTACCAAATCGATGATGGAATTATGGATCCAGACCTGAACATGCCTACTTTCAGTAGAAGTTAGGATATGTGCTAAGTTAACTTTTTCTGGCAAAGATGCTCTTTAGGGATGTAGGACTTGGCTTCTGAAATGTGAGTGCATTCCTCAGAAACCGCATAGTGTTATGTTTGGAAGCCTCGGGACTTATAATAGATCTCTGGATGGCCTACAAGAAGCTATTGATTGTTCATTGCTCCTATGTATGACTGAAATATGATAGTCGAAGATTCATGTTGGAGATGACATATATCCTGCATTAGCAATACCCTCTACCTTCATTTTGAAGTTCATCTATTATGTGCATCAACAAGGAATGTAGAAGGCACACCAATCATGTAAATGTGATAACATGCAGCTTGCAGTATTTTTCAATTTCCAATTGTTCAATGTTGATGGGAAAACATCAGACCACTGGCCAGTTACGTTCTTCATTCAGAAGACAGCTCTTAGATTTCTTGGGCATGACAATTAAAACAAAAGGTGCCTGCCAAATCAGAATTGCTGTGTTCTAAGTTTCCAGGCCTGGTACTCAATCGCTAAACAGCAGCTTCGTAAGGTAATTGTAAAGACATAGAGAGCTCTTAGGTAAAGATGTTGATGTAGTGCATCGTTATGATACGAGGATCACTAGAGAGATGAAGTGGAATCACTGACTTGAAATCATCTGTCAGATCATACAATTTCACAAAAGTAATTCCCAATTATTTTTCAATTTTTTTCATTCTTTCATGGGATATAAGCATCACTGGCAAGGTCAGCATTTGTTGCACATCCCTAGTTGAGCTTGAGAAATGGATGGTGATCCGCTTTCTTGAACCACTGCAGTCCACCTGGTGCGCTACACCCACAGTGCTGTTAGGAAAGGAGTTCAAGGCTTTTTGTTCAGTGACAGTGAAGGAACAGTGATATAGTTCTAAGCCAGGATGGTGTGTGATTTGGAGGGGAACTTGCAGGTGTTGGTGCTCCCATACATATGTTGTTCTTCAAGGTGGTAGAGGTCCACAGGTTGGGAAAGTGCTGTCAAAGAAGGCTTGATGAGTTGCTGCAGTTTATCTCCTATATATGGGTACATATAGCTGCCACTGTGTTCTGGTGAATGGGGTGGCAATCAAGAGGGTTACTATTTCCTGGATGGTGTTGAGCTTCTTCAGCATTATTGGAGGTGCACTCATCCAGCCAAAACGGAGAGTAGTCCATCGCACTCCTGATTTGGTGCCTTGTGGATGGTGGCCAAGCTTTGGGGAATCAGGAGGTGAGATACTTGTTGCAGAATTCCCAGCCTCTGACTTACTCTTGTAGCCACAGTATTTATGTAGCTAGCCCAGTTCAGTTTCTGGTTAATAGTAACCCCCAGGATATTGATGACCCCCAGGATGTTAACAACCACAACCATCTTACTTTGTGCTAGGTATGATTCCAACTAACGGAGATTTTTCTTAATTCCCATTGACTTAAATTTTGCTAAGGTTCCTTGATGCCACACTCAGTCAAATGGTGCCTTGATGTTAAGGGCAGTCACTCTTACCTTACCTCTTGAATTGTCCATGTTTGGACCAAAGCTGTAATGAGCTCTGGAGCCTAGTTGCCCTGCTGGAACCCAAACTAAGCATCGGTCTGCAGCTATTGCTGTATAAATGCCACTAGATAGCACTGTCGATGATACTTTCCATCACTTTGCTAATGATCAAGAGCAGACTGAAGTAGGGCAGCAAGTATGGATGGTATTCAAGCTGACTTCCTAAGAGCCGCTTTCGAGGAAAACAATATGGTTTTGGAGCAGACTAGGAACCACTGCCTGACCTTGGATCTACGCTTCAGCTGCTGCTGAATAAGATTCTATTTAAAACACTCTGTATGACAGAGTACAGTTCTGGTTCCTGTCCCCAAGATGAGAGTTTGATGGATAAAAGCTTATCACAAATTCAGATCATATTAATGCAAAATATGTAAAACAAGTTAGCAGTAACTAAATTTGGACAAATGTTTAAATTTAAACAATTCGGACAAAGGACACATATAACTGTCAAGTATGTAAAGTGCCACAACTTCAAGGGCATCACTTCTGTGCGTTAATGTGTTGACTGGAAAAAAAATAGAAACAACACAGATTGCTTTCATCATCCTGAAATCAGTTAAACTGAGATTAAATGCTTCGTAACTCATGCATAATGTGCTTGGGTCTTGCACATTGGTGGGTCTCAGAAAACTATTGTGTTGATTTGATGAACTTGTTCAACTGTGGATGATACCTTTGTTTTCATGTATCTCAATTTTCAACTTCAAAGGCTACAGGAGGCATATTCTAGACACTGCCCCCAACTCCTCAGTTCTTCTTGTATCATTGCGCCTTGCGTGGAGGTGGTTTCATGGAACACCGCATGCCATTGCAAATCCCCGGAAATGGTTTTTCACAATCCAAAAGGGGATCATGAAGAACAAAACAAAGGGCATTTGTTCCAATTAGATTTTTATCAGTACCTAGAAACCCTGGCAGATGCTGCCTTCAACCTGATCACAATAACTTTGGGACCATGCTCAGAGCTTTAATGGCACTTGGGTTTTTAAAAAAATTTGTTTATGGCATGTGGGCATTGTGGCCAGGCCAGCATTGATTGCCCATCCTCAATTGCCCTGGAGAAGGTGTTGGTGTGCTGCCTTCTTGAACCACTGCAGTCCATGTGATATAGGAACTTGCAGGTGGTGGTGTTCCCATGCGTCTGCTGCTCTTGTCCTTCTAAGTGGTAGGAGTCACAGGTTTGGAAGGAGCTGTCGAAGGAGCCTTGGTGAGCTGCAGCAGTGCATTTTGTGATTGCCATTGTGAGTCAGTTCTGGAGGGAGTGCATTTTGAAGGTGGTGGATGGGATGCCAATCAAGCAGGCTGCTTTGTCCTGGATGGTGTGGAGCTTTTTGAGTGCTGTTGGAGCTGAACCCATACAGGCAAGTGGAGGGTATTGCATCAAACTCCTGACTTGTGCCTTGTAGATTGTGGACAAGCTTTGGGGAGTCAGGAGGTGAGCTACTTTCCAAAGAATTTCCAGCCTCAGACCTGCTCTTGTAACCACAGTATTTATATGGTTTGTCCAGTTCAGTTTCTGGTCAATGGTAACCCCCCAGGCTGTTGATAGTGGGGGAATCAGTGATGGGTAATGCCATTGGATGTCAAGGGGCGATGGTTAGATGTTCTCTTGTTGAAGATGGTCATTGCCTGCCACTTGTGTGGTACGAATGTTACTTGCCACTTGTCAGCCCAAGACAGAATATTGTCCAGCTCTTGCTGCATTTGGACAAGGGCTGCTTCGGTATGTGAGGAATCGTGAATGGTGCTGAACATTGTGCAATCATCTGCGAACATCCCCACCTCTGAACTTATGATGGATGGATGGAAATTGATGAAACATTTGAGCCTAGGACATTACCCTGAGGAACTCCTGCAGCGATGTTCCAGGACTGAGATGATTGATCACTAGCAGCTACAACCACCTTCCTCTGTGCTAAGCATGGCTCCAACCAGTGGAGAGTATTCCCCCTGATTCCCATGGACTCCTTGGTTCCATACTCGCTCAAATCCTGCCTTGATGTCAAGGGCAGTAAACTCTCACCTCATTTCTTGAGCTCAGCTCTTTTGTCCATGTTTGGACCAAAGCTGTAATGAAGTCAGAAGCTGAGTGCCCCTGGTGGAACCCAAACTGAGCGTCAGCGAGCAGGTTTTTTCTAAATAAGTGCTGCGTGACAGCACTGTCGACGACATATTCCATCACTTTGCTGATGATCGAGAGTAGACTGATGGGGCGGTAATTAGCCGTGTTGGATTTGTCCTGCTTTTTGTGGACAGGACATGCCTGAGCAATTTTTAATATTGCCGGGTGGATGCCATTGTTGTAGCTGTACTGGAACAGCTTGGCTCGGGGTGCGGCTAGTTCTGGAGCACAAGTCTTCAGTACTACTGCTGGAATGTTGTGAGGGCCCATAGCCCTCATCTTTCTCATCTTTATTTTCTTTTTCATCTTTGTTCAATGATAGTTTTAAAGTTGGTTACAGCATGAGTACAACTTGTTCTTCATGATCTAGAATTGATAGATATGAAATGGAATGGCTTTCTCCAGTCACTATGAATAAACGAATTAGGAGCAAAAGTAGGCCATTTAGCCCCTCGAGCTTGCTCTGCCATTCAATAAGATCGTGACTGACCCGATTGTAACCTCAACTCCGCATTCCACCTAATCCCTGATAACCTTTGACTCCCTTGTTGGTAAAGAATCTATCTACCTCTGCCTTAAAAATATTCAATGACTCTGCCTCCACCGCTCTCTGGGGAAGAGAGTTCCATCTTAAATGGGAGACCCTGTGCTCTAGTTCTAGTTTCTCCCACAAAGAGGAACATCCTTTCAGCATCCACCCTGACAAGTCCCCTCAGGATCTTGTATGTTTCAATAAGATTCTTCTAAACTCTAATGGATACAGGCCTAACCTGTCCAACCTTTCCTCATAAGATTACCCCGCCCCCCCATCCCAGGTATCAGTTGAGTGAACCTTCTCTGAACTGCTTCTAATATATTTATATCCTTTCTTAAATAAGGAGACCAAAACTAGTACTCCAGATGTGGCCCCTGAAACGCTCTGTACAACTGTAGCAAAACATCCCTGCTTTTATATTCCATTCCCCTTGCAATAAATGACAACATTCCATTTGCCTTCCTAATCACTTGCTGTAACTGTATACTAACTTTTTGTGATTCATATACCAGGACACCCAGATCCCTCTGTACCACAGAGTTCTGCAATCTCCCTCCATTAAATAATATGTTGCTTTTCTATTTTTTTCACCAAAGTGGACAGGTTCACATTTTCCCACATATGCGAAATGTAGAACAAACCTATAAGATGGATTTGTGGTAACAAGGGGCAAAAGCTCTGTGTGAGGACTTTGATCTATACAAACCTATCAACATATGCCTTGGAGGGGGACTCGCCTCATAATGGGTACATCACTTTGTAAAAGCCCCTTGTATTGAGACTTAGATTAAACAGCTGATGATGAACAAAAAAAAGTTTGATGAATAAGCCTGGTGCACGACACTGCACATTGACATTCAGGCAATCAGGATGACTGGCTCGAATATCAAAGTGGATGACTTAAACTGTTCTGTCTTGGTCCTTTCACCAATCAGAAGGCAGGTAGCCATCATTTCATCAATGAAACTCTCAAACTTGGAAGAACAGTTGCTGGAAGGCACTAGAGATTAGGTAAGAAATCATGCCCTCATACATCCATAATATATTCTACCATGAATTGCAGAAATGCTAGCACCTGCTACAGAAGCTTTGCAACCTCAACCAGCAGAACTCTCAATCCATGGGCTATGAGGTATTTCTATTCCATGTCAGAAAAATTGTGACAACATGTGCTTATTATATGTTGAACAATGCTGTCACTTTGAAGATCTCCTGATACCTGCTCTTCACCCAACGAAGAATTAAACCCATATTTGTCAGTTCCTGTTGGGAGAGTTTAAGCAGGACCTTTTGGAGTCAAGGTCACTTGAAGATGACATCCTTAGTAATGAAATTTCAGAACCATGTCAAACCTCAGTGCAAGACTTGAATCCAATATCTGAACCAGAATACTCCAGCACACTTGTATATGATTGAATGGTTCACTGATTGAACTTGGAGCTATAAATTGAGTACTGGGGTTCTTTCAACTTGGCTCCAGATAACCATGCAACTAGTCCTTTAACAGGGAGGTTAATCATTGATGATAAGTAGTGAGGAATGTGGTTTTAGTTGGTTCAACTACAACATTATTTAGTGGCCAAGTTGGCCATCAACAGGTCCAGGCAGCGGGCGATCGACGGGGGAGTCCCGCCCGATTGTTTGTCCCTCTTCCGCGGCTACGTTCGCGGCCGGATGTCCCTGGAAAGGGAGCACGCGGTGTTTGCCGGCACCATCGAGGCCTTCTGTGCCCGGTGGGCACCGCGGGGACTGGGGTGTTTTGTTGACCCCTTTAATCACATTTTGGTTTAATGTTTGTAAGCTTCCTTTAAACTTTGTCCTTGGTTTTACAGCTGACCTGAATTAGGGGCTGTGCTTGATTTACCCCTTGTTATTGTTAATTTAGTTAATTGTTTTGACTCGAAAAGAGTTACAACATTATTTAGGGTTGCCAAGCATTGACCCTGTAGCCTGCACCTAAACTCTCTGGAATCAGGTAATCAAATGGAATCTGGAATGGGAGTGACCAGTAAGTAGCCCACATGCTAAATCAAGCCTGTGAGCACCTTTGACCACCCTTCTCACATTTATGACAGGAACCATTTGTCAATTGGCCAACTGAAGCTAACCATAGTTAATATCAGCTTTTTCACTTACTATGAGAAGAAATGGAAGCCATATGAATTCAGCTATAGTTCTTTAAGCTTACTATTTAGAGGAATGGAAAAGACTGTGTTTATGATCCTGTTAAGAACCATTAACATTTAAAGAATAAATCCAAACACCCAGCAATTAACCAATAGGACTACGCCACAAGATTTCATGTTTTTTAATAAAAACAAACTCAATTGTATATATAAAGAGAAATTAAACAAAGCAAGCACCACTAACTTAACACTACAGTTTATAAAGACATGCTATAAACATAGTTTTACTTTTACTTCCCCACCACCCCCAAGAGTTCCCTTATCTTAGGAAATCTTGAAGGTTCATTCACTTTTCCTAGGACCAACCCAAAAGGTATGTCACAAACCTCCAAAATTTAACGTAGTTCTCCTTCGTATTCCAGGTATTCCTCTGAGGTAAAATTCTATCGGAGTCCTTCAAATAGCTCTTTGGCAAAGCAACCCTCCACCTTTTCTTTTACTGATTTCATGACGGTGGCTGCCTCAGCTCCTTGTTTGGGTTGCCAGCAGATATCCAACTGCCTTCCCACAGCTTACCATGCTAATTGTACTGACTGCTTTCTGCCACAAGGCTCTGTGAGGACCACTGTAGATTTCTTCCACTAGCTACAAGCTAGAACAAATCTTCCAGCTGTCTTTTCCTGCTCCTCCTCCTTCAGGTACTATGCCATAAGAGGGCACTGGCAACCATCAACTTCCATTCTAATGGGTCATGATTACATTTGGCAAAGTACTCCTGTGGTTTGTCATTGCCTTCTGCAGCATGGCTGACCAGAAAGCTCTCTTGCTCTTACCGCTTGTCATCAGCATATTGTACAGGCTGATAATCAACCTGTTTTGCCATTTTATGAATGCACCTTCTGTGGCCACAAGTCCTGAAATGGGACTCAAACTCAGAGCTTCTGGGCCAGAGGTAGGGACACTACCTGCCTTTCCCCACCGAAAATCCAAACTGAGATAGAGCCTCACCCGCATTCCACCTGGTGAATGATGAAGTTAGTTTTTTCTCTGTTTGAAATGCGGGCCTAACTGACTATCATGTCCTGTTGGCTCTCTCAATCTGGTGAAATGTAGTCTCCACCAAAGGAAAGCTACAACTGCCTCTGCCTGTTCCCAAACTGAACTGCCTGCTTCTGCCAACAAAAACCCAGACAAATTAAACAAAATAACTTTCTAACCAAGGCTACACCTGGACTTGCTATCTCCATGGCAACAAGACACACATGGCCTGTTCCCAGGCAGAAATGCAAATTAACTTTTAATTCTAAAATTTTTTCCCCGATTCTGGGAAACCATATGACTAATTTCTATCCTTAATGGGGCTGTATGACCTTCTTTCTCAGAATTGCTAGATTTTAGCTTCTTTTATGGAGGCTACAGTGAACAACCTGGCTCTACCAAGAGGTCCAGAAATAGGTCATCCAATGTTTAGTGTTTACACTTTTAATTCTGACCTTGAAGATAAACATAGCTTAGCTTTTAACTGTAATTAACTTCAAGCTTTTTTAAATTGCATTTACTTCAGGATTGGTTTTACCAGTTTCTCAGCCAGATGCCCCAATTTTCTACAGTTACACTTTAATTCCTGAAACAACAGTTATATTCCAAAACATATGAATCACAAACTAGATATTCGCAATACTGCTCATTGATTAGTTTAAACCCACCAATCAGGAACCTACTTTTTTGGATCCATCAGGTCACCCAGTCTAGGATTTGAGATTAGTGTTCGCGTTTGAGAAAGGCAAGGATTGAATTGAGGATTGGGTAGGGAAGAAGGAGGATAGGAGTAAGGATGTGCAATTGGATAGGGTTGGAGGGAGAATTGAAGTGAGGATGGAGCACAAATTGTGGGAGTGAGGCAAAGGGTAATGAAGGATGAGAATGAGAGTAGTAGTAAGAGGGCAAGGCCTTGATTTATTTTGTATGGGCTGTATGGATTCTCACTTCGTATCTGGGAAATGTAGTTGTTTATAAATGCCTGCATTCTTTTTGGATTGTGTTACAGCCATGTGAGAAGGGATAAAAATAACCCCCTTATCATACAACTCAAAGTCTAACTGTAACAGGATTTGTTGTGAATTTAAAAGGATAAAGATATTTACGCAATACCTGTGCTTAACCATTCATATGTCAATTGCAAAGAAACTAGTCTGGCAGGCTGTTGGGGGGGTTGGTGGGTAGTATTGCTGCCTCTTTGGCAGATTTCTTCCAGACTACTGCTCAGCAACTTGGGTGTTCTAATAAGAGATTTCAAAATGGTTATTCTAGTCTCATGGCCTCTCTCCTCATAATGAGTTCAGAAGATATTTGCTTAAATGTGTCTGGACAGACTGTGGCTATTATTTCATGGCTGATGTGATCAGTTTCTGCAATGGCCCAACCATTAATTTCTAAATGACCCATTATCCATACTGTTGAGATAGGAAGAGCACCTTTTGTATAACTATTATCCTGGTGGGGACATTCTGTCTTCACTTGAAGGGTAGCCGTATGGAAATGCAAAAAAAGCAAATCTTTTTTGTAGTTCTTGCCATCAGCAGGTGTGAAATTCCATAGAAGAATGTCTGGGCATTTCTTAATTGTATTTCACATTGGAACCTTTCAGGAAACTGGTCAACTTGC
Source organism: Cetorhinus maximus (assembly GCF_964194155.1). NCBI lineage: Eukaryota > Metazoa > Chordata > Chondrichthyes > Lamniformes > Cetorhinidae > Cetorhinus > Cetorhinus maximus. Next base: position 67,583,421 of record NC_135886.1, read on the forward strand.
AATACCAGATGTCAGGTGATTTGTAGCAGCCATCTTAAGTTAGTGTCTTTGCCTGCTTTTTCAAAAGCTCTTTTTTTAAACAGTTCAATATATGTTCGATCAGCTGATGAAATTAGAGGTGAATATCACATATGCACAAGTCACATCATCATGACACCTCCACTTCATGATAAATGCGAATTTCAATGAACATTTCATTACAGGCCTCCAAATATTAAGAGAACTAAAATAACACATGCACACTGAGTGACACTTTTAGTCTATTTGCATCAACTCTGCTCTATTGTGGTTTTGGTGATCCAGATGATCCTAAACTGCATTAGACTCTAGATAGCATGCACTTACATTGCTTTCCATTTTAGGTGGTGGTCACAAACAAAACCTGTCCTCACTTGACAAGATTGCATTTGTGTCAGGGTTCTGAATTTGCTTTATTCTTTTGGTGGTATACATGACAGATAATTTTGTCAGAAGCCCTATGACTGTTCGCTGCTATAACTTTGGATTAAGTATCATCTAAAGGGTTTGGTTATTTTACATGGCTGTTAGCTCCCAGGTTGCTGTTAATAGCCAAGCTGCTCTTGGTTATCTGTGGGGGTAGTGGAATTCCAAGCCTCTCACTGGCCCTGTCTTCATTTTGCTTAGCACAGAGGTTCTAAGTATGCAAATTTTCCTGATTGCTAGCCTGGTCTGCTCTAATCAGCTTTGACCCCTCGTTGTCCACCTCTATAACCTGTGAATTTATTAGCTCAACCCAGGCACTTTTAGAAATCCGATTTCTAGGAGGTTAGTGGACTGTAATTTGATTTTTGTCCCCTGTAGGAATTTGGAACTGGCATCAGGTACTTCATTTTTGGTGAATTTTACATCAACACCTCTGGCTTGGTTGAGGTTTAAAACTTGGTCTGGTTTGTTTCACTTACGAGTGGCTAGCCCTGCATGGGTTGCCCTGATATTCCCCTTGTGGTCTGCACAAGTGTTTGTTTGCTTTGGGGTATGTTCCCCCCCCACCACGTCCCTTCCTCCTTTGTTTTGACAATGGTCTCCTAACCGGTTCCATGTCCCTTGGAATGCTACTGCCCTCAAGTGGGTGTTCAGCTCCTGCAGTACTCCCCTGTGGATCTTCAACTGAGTGGGGCATCGCCCGCACTATTTCTTGGTCTATTTGGGAATTTCCCTGGTCCCCATTTAAATCTGCCTTGAAGGTGCCTGCTAACCAGATCACTGGTTCTCTTCCTTCATCCTTTTTAACCTTAACAGGCCCTTCATGGACCTCTTTTACTTCTACTGGCCTAGCTTCGACTCTTTTAACTTCCTCAGTTTCTATTTTGACTCTTTTTACTGCTACTGGCCTGGCTTCAACCTTTTTAAATCCAAGTGGCTTCCCCTTAGCCATTTCAACCCTTATGGGCTCTATGTTGACTCTTTTTTTCTTCTACTGGCCTGGCTTTGGCCATATTAAATTCAAGAGGCTCTTCCCTAGTCACTCTAACCCTCACAGGTTCTAACGCCCCCTGGAGGACTTCAGAACTTTTCTGAGTCCTATGGACCTGAGTAGATCCCTGCTAGCTTTCTTCCAGCCTTTTCAGCTTCTCTGGACTCTCTCCTTGACTTTTCGGGAGTATTATCATCCATTCTGCCTCTGCTGCCTCTACCTCCCTATGTAGTTCACGTAACCTTATCCCCCTCTCTTGCTGTCTTCTTTGGAAAGCCTCCTCTCCCTTCCTTTCCCCTTTTCTTTTTTCCTCTCCTTTTTCTCTTCTATTTTCAATGCTTGGAGTTTTACCCCAAGCTGTCTCTGTTCTAGCTGTATTTTTGCTAAAGCTATTTTTTACCTTTTCACTTATCTCAGGTTCGCAATCCAATTCTCTGGCCACTAGTTTTAACATTTCAAATCTTCTGTCTTTTGGGCGAAACACTAACTCCAACTCCTCAGCTACACTTTTTAACCCCTTGAGGGACAGAACCTTTAAATCCTCAAAAGTAAATTTGATCTGGTCGGCAACGGAACTGGTGTCAAACATGGGCATTTTTGCCCACACGGTAGCACTATAAGAAGAAACTTTTGCCTGAATATTTTTTTAAATTTAGATCTAGGAATGAATTTAGGTCCCACTTCCAATTGCTCCCGTTGTCTGTGGATTCAAATCCCAGACGTTAGCCTCCAAATTTCTGTTACGGCCATGTGAAGAGGGGTAAAAATGACTCCCCTATCCTACCACTCCAAGTCTGACCATAACAGGGTTTCTTGTGAATTTGTAATATTGAAGGTATTTACTCAATGTCTGGCAAAAGGGGTACAGCTGACAACTGAGTGAAGACTTGGAGTTTGGTGAGAGGGGAGTTTTAAGTGTTAATTTTTTTCTTAAATGTTGCTCTTAAAATCTAATCTAGTCTGTAATTAACAGTAACTGGAAAGTACTGTGTAAGTAGGCTAAGTTCTTTCTTTCTTGCAGTTTAGACAGGGTAAACTCACTCTCCGCTGTGCGAGCTGAGTGGTTAATTAGCTAACTGTTTGAATCTGGTTACTGTAGCCCCAGTTCAGTTTACTATAAATTCAGGGCTCTTTAGTGCAGCCTTGACAAATGGAGTGTGTGAAGACTTGGGGCAGAATTTTCGAGACGATCCCCACCGGAGAAGCGGACCCTGCCGCCATTCTATGTGGGCGGGCCAATTAAGGCCCGCCCAGTGTGACGTCCGGTGGGAAGCGCTTTGCGCTTCCTGTGCAGGCGGGGAGGGGTGATTCCCCAAAAGCAAGAGTGCGCTCTTTCGCCGGTGGATGAGGTTTCATGTTTTATCTATTTGCCGCCGAGGCTCCTGGCCTGCCCGCCAACCTTAAGGTTGGACGGGCAGGTCCTTTAATTGTATAAATGATCCTGACAATGGCCTCAATTGGCCATTGACAGGTCGGCGGGCCCGCAGTTGATTTTGTTGCACCCCCGCCTTCCTGAAAATTTAAATGGGGCGGGATGACGTCGGGGGTTCCGCCCGACGTCACCGTGCGTCATTTTACGTGTCGGCGAGCGGGCCCCGCGCCCTGCTCGCCGACGGCAAAATTCTGCCCTTGGAGTTTGGTGTGAGGGGAGTTCAGTAAAGTGGGAGAAGGAGTAGTTCATTTCCTCTTTCTCAACCCATAGAAATTGGTTCTTGCTCTACTACAGGGAAAGGAGCTAGCTCTTTGGTGAGTATTTGGTAAATGGATAAGTTCTATTCTATCCTTAAGTTTTAAAATGGTCCATAATTTGGTGATAAAGTTAATAAAATATATATGAAAGCAACATAAATAAGTGATTAATATAGTTAAGCAATTATTTAAAACACATTAAGGATGGCAGGACAGGTGATGTGTCAAGGCTGCAGCATGTGGGAGCTCCATTGTGACCCAGAGCAAACACGTGTGTAGTAAGTGTTTGCGCTTTGAGCAACTTCAGCTCAGAGTTATTGAGCTGGAGGCTGAGCTGCAGAGTCTGCGACACATCGGGGAGGGGGAAAGTTACCTGGATGCTTTATACCAGGAGGCAGTCACACCACTTAGGATAGGGTCTTCTGATTTGGTCAGTGGCCAGGGACAGAGGGTGTGACTGCAAGTGAGGCAGGTAAGGGGACCCAGAAGGCAGGAGTACAAGAGTGTGAGCCTCTGCAATTGTCCAACACGTCTGAGGTTCTCTCAACTGCAGGGTGGATGAACAAACTGACCATGGCACCGTGGTACAGGAAGCCATCCAAGCGGGGGGGGAGCAAAAGCAATGTAGTGGTAGTAGAGGGCAGTATAATAAAGGGGGATTGACACTATTCTCTGCAGCAAAGAGCGAGAGTCCAGACGACTTTGTTGCCAGGATTCGAGACATCTGCTCAGGGCTGGAAAGGAACTTGTGGTGGGAAGGGGAGGATCCAGTGGTTGTGATCCATGTAGGTACCAACAATATAGGCAGGATGAGGAAGGGGGCTCTGCATAGTCAGTCAGTATGACGAGCCAGGCACCAAATTAAGAAGGTAATAATTTCTGGATTCTTACTTGAGCCACGTGCAAATTGGCATAGGACAAATAAGATTAGAGAAATTAATGTGCAGCAGAAAGACTGGTGTGGGAGAAGTGGGTTCCAGTTGGTGGGGCACTAGCACCAGTACTGGGGAAAGTGGGATCTGCACCATTGGGACGGTCTACAGCAACCTTGCCTGGTGCTGGTGTCCTCATGAGCCGCTTTTTAAAAAATTTATTCGTGGGCTGTGGGCGTTGCTGGCCAGCGTTTATTGCCTATACCTAATTACCTTTGTCCAGAGGGCATTTAAGCACATTGTTGTGGACCTGGAGTCACGTAGTTTTATGGTCATCATTAGACTTTTTAAATTCAAATTTCACCATCTGTTGTGGTGGGATTCGAATCCAGGTCCCCAGAGCATTACCCTGGGTCCACTGGATTACCAGTCCTGTGACAATACCATTATGTCACCACCTCCCCAGTAGGGAAGTAGAGGGGGTTATAAGTTGAATTGTGGGGGGAAAGGGATCAAATTTGGGAAGATATGGTAAACCAAAGAGTAGAGACAAGGCAAGAGAGACAGGTATTAATATGGGAAATTATAAACAGACTGTGACAGGAAGGGACAGAAAGTACAAATCTAAGAGTAAATCAGCAGATAAGGCTAGACGCTACAAAAAATAATAAAATGACAAAACTAAAGGCTCTGTATCTAAGCGCATTAAGTATTTGAAACAAAACAGATGAACTGATAGCACAAATAAAAATAACTAAGCATGGTCTGATAGTCATCACGGAGACATGGCTGCAGGATAACATAGCTTGAGACCTGAATAATGAAGGGTATGTGACATTTAAGAAGGACAAGAAGTGAGGAAAAGGTGGAGGGGTGGCTCTGTTAATTAATGATGGTATTAGTATATTAGAGAGGGATGATCTAGTTCAGGAAACCAGGATGTAGAAGCGGTTTAGGTTGAGATGAGGAATGATAAAGGCAAGAAGTCACTTGTGGGAGTGGTCTACAGGCCCCTTAATTGTAATCACATAGTAGGACAGGGTATAAAAGAAGCGATAATGGGAGCTTGTCAGAAAGGTAATAATTATCGGGGATTTTAATCTACATATAGACTGGAAAAATCAGATGGTCAAAGGTAGCGTAGATGAGGAGTTTATAGAATGTTTTCGGGATAGTTTCTCAGAACAGCATGTTCTGGAGCCAACCAGAGAGCAGGTTATACTAGGCCTGGTATTGAGCAGTGAGATAGGATTAATTGATAACCTCCTAGTGAAGGCACCCCTAGGTAGCAGCGATCATAATATGATTACATTTTACATTCATTTTGAGGGAGAAACGAGTGCATCCAAAACTAGTATTTTAAACTTAAAAAAGGGCAATTATGAGGGCATGAAAGCAGGATTAGCTAAAGTGAACTGTCAAATGAGGTTAAGGGATATGTCAATAGAAGTTCAGTGACAGATATTTAAAGGGATATTTCAGAATAAACAGAATATATACATTCCAATAAGAGAAAAATTCCAAGGCGAGGGCCCACCATCCATAGTTAACTAAAAAAGTTAAAGACAGTGTCAAATTTAAAGAAAAAGCATATAATTACGCAAAGACTGGTGGCAAGTCAGAAGATTGGAAAGAATATAAAGAACAGCAAATAATGACAAAAAGATTAATCAGGAGGGAAATATTTAGAGCATGAGAGAAAGCTAGATAGTAATATAAATACGGATAGGTATTTAAATAAGAGTTAACAAAATGAGTGTTGGTCCTATAGAGTGTGCGTCTGGGGAATTGATAATGGAAAGTAGGGAGATGGCGGATGAATTAAACAGGTATTTTACTTCGGTCTTCACTATAGAGAACATAAGTTACATCCCAGAAATAGCTGTAAATCAGGAAATGGAAGGGAGGGAGGAACTTGGGAAAATTACAATCACCAGGGGAGTGGTATTGAGCAAATAGTTGGGGCTGAGGGCTGACAAATCCCCAGGTCTGGATGGACTTCACCCTAAGGTCTTGAAAGAAGTGGCTAGTGAGATAGTTGATTTTAATTTTCCAAAGTTCCCTCGATTTGGGGAAAGTTCCATTAGTTTGGAAAATAGCAAATATAACTCCTTTATTCAAAAAGGGAGGGAGACAGAAAGCAGGAAACTATAGGTTAGTTAGTCTAACATCTGTCATAGGGAAAATGTTACAAGCTATTATTAAAGATGTTATAGAAGGGCACTTGGAAAAATTCAAGGCAATCAGGCAGAGACAACATGGTTTTGTAACAGTATATCATGTTTAACCAATTTATTGGAGTTCTTTGAAGGAGTCACATGTGCTGTGGATAAAGGAGAACCAGGGGGTGTAGCATACTTAGATTTCCAGAAGGCATTTGATAAAGTGCCACATCAAAAGTTATTACAGAAAATAAAAGCTCATGGTGCAGGGGGTAACATATTGGCATGGATAGAAAATTGGCTAGCTAACAGGAAGCAGAGAATTGGCATAAATGGGTCATTTTTTGGTTGGCAGGATGTGATGAGTGTGTGCCACAGAGATCAGTGCTGGGCTTCAGCATTTTATAATCTATATAAACAACGTGGATGATGGGACCGAAGGAATGGTTGCTAAATTTGCTGACAACACAAAGATAGGTAGGAAAGTAAATTGTGAAGAGGGCGTAAGGAGGCTACAAAGTGACATAGATGGGTTAAGCGAGTGGGAAAAGATCTGGCAAAAGGAGTATAATGTGGGCAAGTGGAAATCATTCATTTTGGCAGGAAGAAAAAAAAAGCTTATTATCTAAATGGTGAGAGGTTGCAGAGGTCTGAGATTCAGAGAGATCTGGATGTCCTAGTGCATGAATTGCAAAAGGTTAGTATGCAGGTACAGCGGGTAACTAGGATAGCTAATAAAATATTATTATTGTGAAGGGAACTAATTACAAAAGTAGAGAGGTTATGCTTCAGTTGTACAGGGAATTTTTGAGACTACATCTGGAGTATTGTGTACAGTACAGGTCTCCTTATTTAAAGAAAGATGCAAATGCATTAGAAACAGTTCAGAGAAGGTTTACTAGTCTAAATACCAGGAATGGACCGGTTGTCTTATGAGGAAAGGCTGGACAGGTTAGGCTTGTATCCACTGGAATTTAGAAGAGTAAGAGGCGACTTAATTGAAACCTTTAAGATCCTGAGGGGTCTTAACAGGGTGGATGTGGAGAGGATGTTTCCTCTTGTGGGAGAACCTAGAACTAGGTGAGGGTCACACTTTAAAAATAAGGGGTTGCTCATTTAAGACAGAGATAAGGAGAATTTTTTTCTCTGAGGGTAGTGAGTCTTTGGAATTCTCTTCCTCAAAAGGCAGTGGAAGCAGGGTCTTTGAATATTTTAAAGGCAGAGCTAGATAGATTCTTGATTAACAAGGGGATGAAATGTTATCAGGGGTAGGCAGGAATGTGGGGTTGAGGTTACATTCAGATCAGCCATGGTCTTATTGAGTGGCGGAGCAGGCTTGAGGGGCCAAGTGGCCTGCTCCTGCTCCTAATTAGTACGTTCGTATGTATGTATGTTCGTATGCCTGTACTTAACCACTCCATGTGCTAATTGCAAGCAAACTAGTCTGGCAGGCTTTCTTGAGTTCAGAAGAAAAAGGGGTTCGTTTTTATTGAGTGAAAAACTCACCCAGGTAAGGAATAAAAAATATTTTAAAAGGTAGATCCACATCTCCACCATCGCAACACACATACAAACAGACACAAGCATACAAGATTTATAAGTTATACAGTATGAAGTTACTTTTTGTCCCAAATTAAAACTCAATGCTAAAACATAAAAAATTGTGAGTTAACTGTTTGAGTCCTTTGCAGGTATCAGTGGCAGTGGCAGATTTTTCACCACGGTGGTCTTGAAATTCCAACAATTGAAGCCCGTGTAGACTGCAATTTCTGGAGACAGTCTCTTTTTTAAAACATGAATCATCTGTTCCAAAAAGTCGATGATTTTTGCACCTAATGTTCCTGTCAATGGTAATTCTCTATCTCTATGCTGGATTTTTAAACTGTAACAGAGACAGGTTCTTAAAGGAATGGGAAGGCATAGCAACATATGAGCAGGAGTAGGCCATTCGACCCATCGAACCTGGTCCACCATTCAATTAGATCATGGCTGATCAGCTACCTCCATGCCACCTTCCTGCACCATCCCCATATTGCCTGATGTCATTAGTATCCTAAAATATATCAATTTTCTGTTGTGGATATGCTCAATGGTTGAGCTTCCACAACGCTCTGGGGTAGAGAATTCCAAAGATTCAACACCTTCTAAATGAAGAAATTACCCTTCATCTCAGTCCTAAGTGGCCTTCCCCTTGTTCTGAGACTGTGCCCCCGGGTTCTAGACTCACCTGCCAGGTGAAACATCCAACGTACATCTCCCCTGTCGCCTCCTTTGACAGATTTAATCCAGCCTGCTGCTCAGCGACTTGCATGGCCTAATGAGAGATTTCAAAAATTGTTATTCTTGTCACATGACCTCTCCCTCCAGGATGATTTCAGAAGGCATTTTCTTAACTTATGTCTGGACAGACTGTGGCTATTGTTTCATTGTGGAGGTGATTAGATTCTGTAATGTCCTAGCCATTAACTTCTGAACGATCCATTATCCATCTTTGAGATAGGAAGAACACCTTTCCATATAACTATTGTCCTGGTAGAATTTCTGTCTCCGCTTGAGAGGTAGCCTTATGGAAATGCAAATGTGATGTCCAGCATAATTTCAGTAAATTTTTGAAGTAGTTCTTGCCATCAGCAGATGTAAGTTTCCACAGAAGGATGTTTGGGCATTTCTTAATTGTACCCCACATTGGAACATTCTAGATAAGTGGTCAACATTTAATAGCAGATGTCAGGTGATAGTGGCAGCCATCATAAGTCAATGTCTTTACTTGCTTTCTCAAAAGTCCTTTTTTAAACAGTTCAATATATATTTGATCAGCCGATTAATTTAAGAGATTAGTATCACACATGTACAAGTTACATCATCGTAACAATTGGTTTGTTCTTTCTTGTGTATGGGGGTCACAGTTCTTATGTGCGAATTGTTCTGTGTTTTGTGCACAGACATTCTCACTTCATTTTTGTCTATAGGGCTGTTTGAATTTTTGTGTGGGTGGTATTTTAATTTCTATGTGATGGGGTCATTACATTCTCATAAAAATTGATGCTTTTTCTTGCATAATCATGTTTTGACAATAGTATCAGGCCTCCAGCTCCAAATTGTTGGACATCCTTGAGAGAAATGGGCTGTGTTCAAATTGTAAGTGGTATCCTGTATTGGGCACTTTTAGGATGCTTCACATTACAAGTGGAACATCAGGGTAAAGGAGTTTGGCCCCATACCAGTGCTGCAGTTAGAATGGAAATGGAGCTGAATCTGGAGTCAAAATCTGAGACAATACTAGAATTAAGCAAAATTAAAATCCCTACAGAAGTCATTCTCACACTGTATCATTTCAGTTATTTGTGGCCTCGATAGCTGATTTGCACTGCTTGAGTTCAGTATTGGCATAAAATTAAAAGGACTTTACATCGGGTTAAGTAAACTTTTTTTATACTCTCCAGGAAATCTAATGATAGGTTCAGCCATGTTAGACATTTGACTGACAAAAAAATTTAAAACTGAGCCCTAGGCCGGAATTTTCTGTCCCCGTTGGCGTCGGGCGTCATGGCAGGTGTGAGCGGACAATATGGCACGACGGCCAAAAATTGGTTTCACACCATCCTGAAACCAGTTTGCAATCATCCGCTCCACCTGTCAATGGCAGGCCACAGCGTCCCACAGCCGCACGTTGGGAACATCATTTTAATATATCTGATCATAACTTTAAGCCCTGTTCGGCAGAATCATCCCCGCACGTTGGATCGTCTGGGCAATCATGCCAATGTGTTTCATAAAAGCATTTAAAAGGCATGCACCTGGCAAGCTGAACTTTGAGAGGAACTCGGAGGTGAGTGCACACTAATGTGTGTAGCACTCGCGAGGGTCATCCGTTCAACTTCAAGGAAGAGGCACCACGCATTCAGGCGAGGGTACAGGCAAGTCACTTTTTCCCAGCTAGCTGACAGTGCGGTGCCGGGGCAAGGGCTGTAGTGTGGTTGGGGCAAGTTGGTGGGGGCAAGGCAGCACGGTCTGATGGTAGTACACAAGCACCTGTGGTGAGGAGGCAGGAGGGAAGCGGCCACGCATTAGGGAAACCTTGCATAAAGTGACCATTCCTCTGCAGCTGACACAGTTTAAGTGCAGCTACATTGACCTGCTTAGAGTCAGGCCTCTAGCTTATCTGCCCACTCAAGCAACACAGAGGCATGAAAGTTCCTCAAAATGCTCCTGAACTTTACACACCTCAGACACAGACTGCAAACTAATGAGCTTTTTAGTGGATTGCAGAACAATTGGATGACTGGGCAAGTTGTACAATCTCCTTGCTAAAGCTGGCCATGGAGCCGTCACTGGTGGAGGTGCTCAAGGCCCCTTGCAATGTCTTCAGTGAGTTTTGGACCAGCCTCTCACATGGTTCAAGCTAACAGTGCAGCCTTGCAGTGCGGGTTAGGAGAATGCCTGCATCTGAGCTGAGACCACAGCATGCAGCCCAGCGGTCAAAGCTGCCGCCAATTGGTCTGCTGGAATGGGGTGGAGGTGGTTGGGGTTTCGGGCAGTCATGCAGCGCACTAAACTGTGTCCATGCAAGTGGTGGCCAGCACTTTCTGGTATGCGTTAAGGGGCCTTCGGACTTAACCAAGAGAGGATCTTAGTACACCCATACTAACCCACATGTCTCTCTCTCTTTCATCCTGCAGGAGGAGTACATCAGCAGCATGGAGCCTGGTGACCTAGCTGTATCCCTCATGGCTTACAGGGAGCGGAGACAAAGGAGAAGAGAGCGATGGAGGCACCTGGCTGGTCAGAGGGAGGAGCAGCACCCTCGAGAAGAAGGGCTGGCTGGGGCTCCTGCACACTCCACTGAAGAGCCACAGCGAGCTCTTAGCGCATAGCTAGACCCAAAATCTACAGACGGCACTTGGCATCCATGTAGATGACCAAGAACCAGTGTCTCCGAAGACTGCGCATGTCTAGGGAACTGGTTGGTCACATCTGCCACTTGCTGCAGGATTTGGCGCCATGGGGACATGGAGGGCATCCACTGCCAGTGGCCGCAGAAGTGACCGCAGCGCTCAATTTTTACACCAGCTGCTCGTTTCAGGGTTCCACAGATGACCTCTGTGGGATATCGCAAGCCTCTACACACAAATGCATGTCACATTCGCGAAGACACATAACTTCATGCATTTCACCTGGGATCAGGAAAGCCAGGATGCAAGAACGCTGCAATTTGAACTCGGATTTCCCACAGGTGCAGGGTGCCATCGCCTGCACTCATGTGGTGCTCAGATCTCCATGGCAACAAGCGGTCAACTAAGTCAACTGCAAGGACTTCCAGTCACTGAATGTTCAGCTGATGTGCGACCACCACAAACATATCCTTCAGGTCTGCACACGGTCACCAGGAAATATCCACGACTCCTACATTCTCAGTAGGTCTCAGATCCCTGATGTCTTCCAGGGTCCACAGAGGCTGCAGGGTTGGCTCCTCGGGGATAAAGGCTACCCGCAGAGGACATGGCTAATGGCACCCATGCGGTGACCTCAGAGTTTAGCAGAGAGAAGGTACAAGGAGGCTCATGCTGCAACTTGCATCTTGGTGGAGCAAGCCATTGGGATGTTGAAAATGAGGTTCCGGTGCCTGGCCCGGTGTAGTGGAACTCTGCAATATAGTCCAGAGAGGGTGTCAGGCATCATCGTTGCCTACTGCACCCTTTACAACCTGGCACTGCAACAGGGAGAGGAGCTGGCCAAGGAGAAGATGGAGGAGCTTCAAATCTCCTCTGATAAGAAAGACGTTGATGGGGATGAGGGTGAGGAGGTCCTCGAAAGTGACGATGACACGATGAAGCCATTGCACTGTCCAGACGAGGCAGGCGAACCTCGGGGGGCCTTCATAGCTGCTAGATTCATGGAGGGTGATGCCGACATGCAGTGAGGAGACACCATTGATCCTCAAGTTACAACTTTGAATGTTTGACTCCTGTCTGGCTGATGGCAGCACACATACCCTTTGTGATAAGGCTCCTGTCTTGGAGACACAGCGGTTGCCCATAGTCCCTACATTCCAGGAGGATGACGATGACATGCAGTGGGGACACTCCATAGATCCCCACATAGCTTATGTGAATGTCTGACTCCTGTCTGGTTGATGGCAGCTCGCTTGCACTCTATGAACAGGGTCATATCATGGAGATGCAGTGGGGAAACTTTAACATCTCCTGATCGTATGACACCTTTCATGAACTGAACCCTTCAGGACCACACTGTCACCGGACACAGAGGCTGATGAGATGAGGGGCCAGCCGCACTTCAAAGGTGCTGAGAGCACACCGAGAGAATGACGGAACTCAGTGCCACTGGCTCAGGACATTCTGGCAGCAATGATGAGCCCCATTGAGATGCAGGCACGACTGATGTGACTGTGAAGGCACACCATCAGTGTGCTGGGAAGGTTGCACAAAGCACAGGGAAGAGGCCCTGGACTGAGACACCTGCCTTTATCTTGTGCAGGAACCAAGGTTTCATATCTGAATGACACCAACACTGCTCATCAGAACAAGCAGCCATAGGCAAAGAGACATCTTTGAGAGTTTATTTATAATAATGAACATTATACACAAGTGATTAACACCTGTGCCCAGGCTATTATTAACTTGTACATAATGTTCATTATTTTCTCTGTATGGTCTCCCTGCCGCTATGTCTTGGTGCTCCCCCGACATCCACAGTGGAAGTGGAGGCAGCCTGCTGACTGCTACACCCCGTCTGTGATGACCTTGATGGGCGTCCCCTGGAGGGCCGAGACCTGGAGGGCCCTGGCCTGCTTTCAGAGTCCTGCTGTGTAGCAGTGGCACCCTCCTCAACCTGTGGAGCTGGAGCTGCTGGGGTCACAGGAAGAGGGGATTCGGATGGCCCAGACACTCCCGGAGTAACCTGGCTGGATGGCCCCGGGGTGTGCACCTGCTGATACTCCCTATCCGTGCCCCTTGTGGAGAAGGGGGAAGCTGGAGTGAGATTGAACTGCCCCGCGCCCCTCTCTTGGTGACACTGTTAGAGACCAACTACGGCATCAGTGATGGAGTTCAGCCCGCGCAGCCTTCAAGACCTATGTCCTGGACCAAGGTCTTCGTGGTGGCCGCCATCCTACCAGTGTTGACCTCGGTGCATTAGCAATGCCGGTGCTATCGCCCTCGGACTTCAAGCGGATGGACTCCTCCATCGTACCTTACAATCTGAGGAGTGCAGTGGACGTCCCTTCCTGATGCTTGCCTTTCCAGCTCCAGTAATTGTGACATGACTGAGTCCAGAGGCTCCTCACCTGACTCGGACACAGCAGGTTTCTGGCCTCCAGCAGTACTCTGAGTGCCGGAAACATGGGAGGTCCCTGCCACCGCCTGCTATGGATCAGCCTATGCGATGTGCTCACCAGATTGTGACCCTGAGGCTATTCTAGATCTAGATCCCACCGAGGTGTGTGTCTCTGCGAGCGTGTGGCTGAGCGCTGTGATGGGTCTTCAATGAAGATGTCATCAAATTCTTCTTCCAAGGTTTCTTCGAGACTTGACTTGAGGACCTGGGTCATGGACCACTTCAGCTGCTTCCCAGATGTGCCTGCGAAAGCAAGGAGAGGTAATTGGTGCGTAGCAGGGGACTGCGGTATAGGGGAACTGACTCGCAGCATGGTTGTCTGATGGATGTTGTACCGCTGGATCGTCATTTGGTTGTGCACCGCTGACCTCGCCAGCAGCACAGGAATGGTCCAGATTTTTGCCGGCCAGCCGGATGACTCCATTTTCAAAGCCCGCTCGGACCTTGATTTCAGGCATTCCTCCACCAGTCTGCGACTTCTCCCTTTTTTTGTTGTGTGCCAGCTTGTCCTGCATAAATACAGATGAAGAGAGTGTATGTAGTCTGTCTGCCAGGCCAGATTAAAATGATGCCTGGCACATGTGTAGGTGGTGAGTGGTGCCATGGACGGGATGAGGACATGATCCACAGGGCAAATGAAGGTGTGTGTGAGAAAGTGAATGGCAATGCCCCTTGAACTGGCAATGAATGAGATCCCTGTGGATGTGTAATGGGTCTGCAAGTGAGTGAGTTGAGAACGATGAGAAGAGTGACTTACCCTGGCAGAACGGAGGAAATCATTCATCCTCTTTCGGCACTGGGTGACTGTGCTCTTTTGCAGGGCGTTGGCGCAGACTGCCACTGCCTCCCATGCTGGATTGGTGACCTTGCTTGCTGGTCTTTGCCCATAGCAGGGTTAGAGGGCATCGTGGCAGGCCTCCGCTGCATTCAGTAAGCACTGAGAGAGGCGTTGATAAATTTGAGGGCAGCATGTTTCCTCATTTTGGCAGCCATCAGTTCCCAGCAGCTTCCTATCCCTTGAAAAGTGCTAGCTCTGTGAAGGGACAGCCTTTAAATATGGCACCTGGATTACTAAAGGCCTGAGGTGACAGTGGGGCGGGTGAAGCAGAGGCTGCCCAAAGCGACCCGGTGTGTTTCCCGGGAATGAATTATTAATGAGACGAAACACACCGGGAATGGGACAATACTGTGTGAAAAGCCGCTATTGCGGCCAGTGGGTAAAACATCCTTTTTCCCGCCTGCTGCCGCACTTAATGCAAATCTGGGATGATTCCACCACTAGTTTCAATGCAGACTCCTTGTAACAAGGGAAATGTTGGTGATTTATTGAGTTGAGTGGTTGAAGATTTTGGGAATTCAGGAAAATACCCAGGTTGAAACAGCATTTCCACAGAAGGCACAAAAGGAAATGAGGGGATTCTGAGCAGCATCAATCTGGCCCTGCATACACCTATCTAGCCTTGAGTGCAGATTTGGAAGGAAGAGCTCTATATGGACTGTAAATTTGTGAGCGCTGTTGGAACATTGTAAATCATAAGTCTGGGTCATCAAATGTGTTGTGTAGGTCGCTCCTTGTTAGGCTGTCATCGCCCACCCCATTCATATGTACAATCTATCAATGAACCTGTAAGTACCGCCTTATACAGCTGAGCTAACTGTATTTGAATGCTTTTATTCTAACCAAGTCATCTTGTCAGTCAGTGCATGTAGTATATGTGAAATAGTGTCTGGATTTAAATTTTTATTTATTTACATAGTAATAATCTGAGGAAAGTGGGGCTGTGCTGTCCAGAATTTCCTATGCATTAGCTCCCAAAGACACCTTCGATTGTACAATAAAGCCAGTTTTCCAGTGCAAAAGATTGAGGAAATTTAGGCTTTACATTTGTGTTTACAACGTATCTGAATTTCCCTGATGTTTACGTATATTCACCAAGACCTGCACCTTAGATCATTTGTCATGGTCCTGTAGCCCGACCCCTCCCCATGGGAGAGAATTTCCTGTGATTATGCTGCTCCGAAATGGACAGGACTCAAAGTTATTATACTTCTGGTGATTAATGGCAATTATTTTAAACATTTGATTTTATTTTTGCTCAGAGAGGCCTGTACTGCATTTTATGTTTCTTTGAATTACGTTTATGGCACCAGGATGAGTTATATTAAAAATCGAAAACCTTCCCAGTTCTCACTTTTTTAAACATTATGGGGCCTAACTTGAGCATTAATATGCCCATTTAGGATGACAGTAATTTGCTTGACTAGAAATCCAGGGGCCCCGACTAAAGCTCCAGAGATAATGGGTAGAATTTTCCACTCGTTGGGCGGACGCAAACCGGACCCGAGCAAGCGTAAAATGACGTGCAATGCCGTCGGGCGTGTGTCCCAATGTCATTGCGCACTCGCGCGATATTTTGGTTGGTAGGAGTCGGAGCCGCACCCTCCATTAATTAAGAGGCCAATTAAGGCCCTTAACAACCCAATGGATGGTGATTTAACGTTGCCCGTGTGATTTTCTTTTTCCACTTGTCACACGGGCAAAGCGGGCAGGTGGGCAGCCCACAATTTGCAAAACCTTATCCATGGATGGGTTAATTGCATTGCCAGTGTGAGTAGTGAGAAGTTTTGGGGATAGTTTGCTGCTGGTTGCTTCTCTGTACTTGGCAACTTCATCTCTGTCCGGGGCTTCATTGTTAGTATTTCCACACGTCATTTCAGGGCTCATTAGTGTCTCCAAGGCCCCATGAGGATTCAGACCATGTGGACCCTTCCAGGTATGAGACAGCATTCCCTTACCCTGGTAATGGGGATTGTCGTCTCCGCTGGAGGCACCTCCTCTGAGGAGGAAGAGAGGGGCAGAAGGGAGAGGAAGTTAGGTGTCCCAATGCAGCTTCCAGGGGAGGGACCTGTGGGAGGAGAGGAGCAGGCGAAGGGGTGTAGGGCCAGTAGGTAGCCCAAAGCGAAAGGGGCCACAGAAGACACCACTATTCTGCTGCCAGGATTTTAAAAGTGACAATGCAGCTACCTCAGTATATCTGAGGTGCAATGCCGAAGGAGGCTCCACCTCTCAAGGGAGACAGTGACCCCCATTTGTCAGATAATCGGGCCTGAGATTAGCCCCGACTGTGTGGGTGGACACCCCCTGCCAGTGGCTCTGAAGGTCATGGTGGCCCTCAACTTCTATGCCTCCGGCTCTTTCCAGCGGTCAGTGGGGGATCTGTGTGGAGTCTCCCAATCAGCTGTCCACAGTTGCATCCAGCTGGTGACAGAAGCTCTGTTCAGGCGGGTATTGACTTTCCTTCATTCCGTACAGACAAGGCCAGCCAGGCTGAGCGAGCCAGAGGTTTTGGAGTGATTGCTGGGTTCCCCCGCGTCCAGGGTGCCATCGACTGCACACATGTGGCCATCAAGGCGCCAGCGGGTCAGCCGGGTGCCTTCGTCAACAGGAAAGGATTCCCACTCCATGAACATGCGGATAGTGTTTGACCACAAGATGCACATTCTGCAAGTCTGTGCAAGGTCAGCTCCCATGACGCATACATCCTCAGACGCTTCCAGGTGCCGAGGCTCTTCAGTACTCCAGCCCGACTGGATGGATGGCTGCTGGGTGACGAGGGCTATCCCTTGAAGTGGTGGCTCATGATGCCTCTCTGCCACACAAGAACAGAGGCAGATCAGCGGTACAACAGGAGCCACGCCTCCACAGGGGCAGTGGTAGAGAGAACCATAGGTCTTCTCAAGATGCACTTCGAATGCCTGGACCGTTCAGGGGGCGTGCTGCAATACCCCCCAGAGCGGGTCTCACTGATAGTGGTTGCATGTTGCGCTCTCCACAATCTGGCACTGGCAAGGGGGGACCCACTGGAGGAAGAGGATCTTGATGCAGCTGCACAAGCCACAGATGATGAGCCCAGTAGTGAATCAGAAGAGGAGCACAGTGAGGAGAATGCTGAGGGTGTGGAGCCAGACCTCGGTAACCTCCAGGGAGGCAGGGACACCAGGGATGCCTTGATCCAACGCTCCTTCAGCTAGGCTGCCAAGTAAGTACTACTACATTGTGTCAGGACTGCTGCCACCATCCTGGGTCTCAGAAATGACCCTTTTCTTTGTCCCCAAGATACACTCAGTGCCTGTGCAATAAAGTTTCAAGCCACCCACTTCCAGTATCACATACTGGCGTACCCTGCACCTACAAAACAAATGAATCATACTCAGGCCAATAACACAAAAACAAATGTAATATAATGTTGATGCTCAGATTATGAACAGAGCAATATCAGGTGTTGATGGTCACATGATTAAAAAAGGGGGCAAAAAATGGGAGAACAAAAGATCACCCGTGACCAGTCCCTCTTGTGCTTATGGTGCTTTAAACTTAGATTTACAGGTGCTATGTCTATGTCGCTGGCACCGGCATTGGAGACAGCTTGCTGACTCTGCTGTCTTGTTGGCCTTGATGACCATGGTGGTCGTCCTCTGGCCAGTGGAACCTGTGATGGCTGGGAGGGAGCAGCCAGTGCCATGACTGACATCTCCCCAGTCGCTGCAGCCTCATCAGATGCTGCGGTCACTGGCAGAGGGGCGGAGGAGCTGCTGCCATCATCCAGAGCACCCTGAGAGGAGCCCGCAGAGACATCAGGCAGCTCGTGCGCCAATGTGAGGTCGCTCTGGACCTCCCTGCTCGCCATTGATAGATGGGCACCTAGCTGTGATACTGGGTACCTCATCCATCTCACACATGGACACTGACCACCTGAGGTCAGTACCTGTGTGAGGGTTTGCAGGTCCAAGCGCAACCCCAGGAACCCCTGATTCTGTTCCTGGAGCAGCCTCTCCATGAGAGTCACCACTCTCTCCATGGAGGAGGCAGTGCGCTCAACCATGAGGTCAACACAGTGATCATGCTCCGCAGGGACTCCTCCACAACAAAGACCATGGCACGCGGATCCTCATTGATCTCCGCCAGATCCTCCCGCACATCCAGCCGGACATCCAGCATCTGCCACCTAATGGATCAGTCCAGAGGCTCATCATCAGCCTTCCACTGAGCATCATCCTAGTCTCCAGCAGTTTTCCGACTGCCAGCACCCTGGGCACTCTCTGCCTTCGTCTGCACCTCAAGCGAGTGTGAAGTGCCCTCACCATTGTGCACCGAGATACCAGCCACTGAACTAATGCTCACCGAGGTGCTGGTATCTGCGCTGAGGCCTGATTCAGAGAGCGGGTGTGACGCAGTTGCCTCTGGAGCCTGGTGGCCCTCCGATGTCAGGGGTGGCTCCTGGAGGTCCTGAGATTAGCTGCTTGGTGGCAGATCTAAAGGAGAACAAGGACATGTCATTAGTTAAAGTCATCATGCTGTCACTATGCATGCCAGGCACCCTGGTGAGACAATGGAGATCATGGTTCCCTCGTCTTTCAATGATCAATGAGGAATCCAGTCTGGAGGCTCCCATCAGTGATGAGACTACACAAGATTGTTTGCACCATCCAAAACTCTCACCTCAGTGCACTGCACTCTTAGCTTCGTCTGACACCCTGGCCTCTCTTGACCAAGGTGCATGGCGCCTCTCAAGCTCTACAGCCTCCTGCTTGTATCTGGAGAGAATGAGGAGGTGCGAGGGTCCTCCACCAGTCCATGACCTCTCAATATTGTTATGGAATGTCCTCTCCTGAAAGGACAGAGGACCATTGATTGGTCCACTCTCTACCTGCAGCGGCATTGCAGCCTGGCCAACCCCAGCTGAGGAGCACCTTGCAGGGCTCACCTGAGTCGTGGCCCTCAAGCCACAGGGCAGTCAGCCCAAGCAGCCAGGACTCACCCCCTTGGCCAGCTCTGGCATCATTGACAGTTGGTACTCAGACTCTAAAACCCCTGAGCTCCATGGGGGGATGGTCAACCCAAAACACTTTAACACACTGATACATGCCAACACAGTACTCACCCTCCTTTTGCGCAGCAGATCATTAGACCTCTTCCGCCACTGCACCCAGGTGTACCTCACCATGTCGTGGCTGCTCACTCAGGCTGCCACCTTCTCCCTTTGTGAGGTGCGGTGACTTCCTCCTCCCATCTCTCGGGACAAGGGTGTCCTTTCTGGCAGCCACCTCCTCCAGGAGAGCAGCGAGGCATTCATCCGAATGCCTAGCTGAACTCATCTCCTGCCTTGTGTCTACATCTGTGTATGCGTCCATGTCGTTGCAACAGCTGCGATGCGGGCAGCCTCCCTGGTGCTGCCTGCGCCGTTTTTGGACCAGCCACCAGGTTGCGATTGGACCCAGCGGCCGATAGGCCCCCGCCCACGCCCAATGCCCCTTCTCGAACATTCTGCAGCCAGCGTGAGATCACGGTCGTGGCCCGATCATCGGCAGTGGTTCGCCCCCACTGAGCCCACCCAACGAGGGCAAAATTCTGCCCAATGGTTGGAATTTTACAGCCCCGTCACGGCCGGGGCGTGGCCATAAAATGCGGCGAGCCATTCAAAAGTCCATTGACTTCACCGGGATGGGAAAATCCCGCTGGCGGGAGGGGCCATAAAATTCCACCTGATATTTCAAATGCCACCACAATTCAATTAACTAATGAATCTGTAATTAACAGTTACTCTCAGTAATGGTGACCATGAAATTACCGGATTAATGTAAAGACCCATCTGGTTCACCATGGTCCAGGTTCAAGGAGGAAATCTGCCATCCTTATTCTGTCTGGCTCACATGAGATCCCAGACTAACAACAATGTGGTTGACTCTTAGCTGCCCTCTAAAATGGCCTAGCAAGCCATCCAGTTGTGCCAAAATGCAACAGAAAAGTCGAAAAAGAATAAAACCAGATGAATCACCCAGCATCAACTTAGGCAGGGAAACGACAATGGCATACAATACCCAGTCGACCCTGCAAAGTGCTCCTCACTAACTTCTGGGGGCTTGTACCAAAATTAGGAGAGCTGTCCCATAGACTAGTCAAGCAGCAGCTTGACATAGTCATACTCACTGAATCATACCTTATAAGCAATGCTTCAGACTTCTGCATCATCCTCCCTGGGTACGTCCAATCCTGCTGGCAGGATAGACCCGCCAGAAATGGTGGCACAATGGTATATAGTCAGGAGGGAGTGGCCTTGGGAGTCTTTCAAATTGACTTCGGACCCCATGGAGCTTCATGGCAACAGATCCTTCATGGACAAGGAAACCTCCTGTTGATTACCACCTACCGCCCTCCTTAGATGGTGAATCAGTGCTCCTCAATGTTAAACACCTCTTGGAAGAAGAACTGAGGGTAGCAGGGACACATAATGTACTCTGTAACATAAGAAATTGGAACAGCAGTAGATCTCATGGCCCCTTGAGCCTGCTTTGCCATTCAACACAATCATGGCTGATCTTGAATTTCAACTTCACTTTACTGCTCGGTCTCCATATCACTTGATTCCATGAGACATCAACAATCTATCTCAACCTTAAATATATTCAACAAATATATCCACAATCTCTGGTGTAAGCAATTCCAAAAATTCACAGTCAATTTGAGTGAAGAAGTTTCTCCTCATCTCTGTCCTAAATAATCAACTTCTTATCCTGAGACTGTGCCCTGTGTTCTAGATTTCCCAACCAGTGGAAACAACCTCTCAGTGCCTACTTTATCACGACCCTTCAGAATCTTATATGTTTCAATGAGATCACTGTTCATTCTTCTAAACTCTTAAGAGTATAGGCTCAATTTTCTCAGCCTCTACCCATTGCCTTGCATGGGACCAGAGGATCTAAGTCTAAGCAAGTCATCTTAGGACAACCCTTTCATTCTGGGAACCATTGCTGGTAAATGTTTGCTGGACCACCTCGAAGGAAAGAATATTCTTCCTTAAATATGGATACCAGAACTGCTCACAGTACTCCAGGGGTTGTATTTTATGTGCCCCTGCCAGGTGTGTTTTTGGTTTTGGGGCGGGGGGGAGGGGGTGCCCACCAACTTCCTGCCCACCCCTCAGCTCACCCCCATAACACTGTAGGTGGGCAGGCGCTGAAATCGGCAGCCTGCCTGCCATATTTAAATAAATAATCAAGGGTCAATTGGCTTGTTCACAAGCTCAATTAATAATATGCTGATCATGCTATAATATGGTTGGTGTGTGCAGTTCGGCGGTGGTGGGCAGGCCATTTTTTAAAAAAAACGCTTTTAAAAGGGTGGGAAAGATGGGGAGGTTCTATCTTTTCGGGGTGCCCTTAGCGCATCAGGGGCAGGTCCCCCTAAGATAGTACCCCACCTTTCTTTCTACCTGCCTGCTCACCAAAACTAACCACCCCCATTCCTCTGCCCTCCCTAAACTGGAAAAACTCTTCCTGCCCAATATCCCAGACTTACCTTAATCCTGGATCCATTGGGCCTCCTTCTCGGGGATGGTTGTGGTCCCGGCAGCTGCTCATTTGGAGAGCCGGTGCAGACATGATAGGCCAAATGGCCTCCTTCTGTGCTGTTAAGATCCTGTGATTCTTTGCACTACTGGGACAATCTGATTGGCTGGCAGTTTTCAAGAGCAGGACTTCCTTCCCAGTGAGGGGTGGAAGTCCCACTGCCAGGCAACTTAGCCCACCCGGAGCATCTTATGGCTGCCGGGTGGGCTGGCGTGGAACAAGTCGGGTTCCTGCCGACTTTGCTTCTGGGGGGGTGGGGTGGGTGAGCCATCCAACTCCGCACCCCCCCCGCACCCAGTAATATGCAACCCCAGGTGTGATCTCACCAGAACTCTATACAATTGTAGCAAGATTTCTTTATTCTCGTACTCCATTCTTCTTGCACTGAAGGCCAACATATCTTTTGTCTTCCTAATTGCTTGCTGTACCTGCATGCTAACCTTCTGTGTTGCTTGTATTAGTACACTCAAGTCCCTCTGAACATCAACATTTACTAATTTTGCATCTTTTTAAGAAGTATTCTGCTTTACTGTTCTTACTACCAAAGTGAACAAACTCACACTTTTCCCCACATTATACTTCATCTGCCTCCTTGTTGCCCATTCACTCAACCTGTTTATATCTCTTTGTGTCTTCCTCCACAGTTTACATTCCCACCTATCTCTGTATCGTCAGTAATTTTTTATACATTACTCTCTGTCTCTTCATCTAAGTTATCAATATAGATTGTAAATAGCTGAGGCCCCAGAGCTTGCGGCACTTCACTATTCACAGCCTGCCAATTTGAAAATGACCCATTTATCCCTACTCTTTGCTTCCTATCCAGCAATCAAACCACTATCCATGCTAATATATTATCGTCAACTCCATGAGCCCTTAACTTGTATATTAACCTTTTGGTGGCACCTTATCCAAGGGCCTTTTGGCAATCCAAGTATACTACATCTACCGGTTTCCCTTTAGTATCCTACTAATTATATAAGACATAAGAAATAAGAGAAGTAGGCCATTCAGCCCATCAAGCCTGCTCTGCAATTCAGTAAGATCATGGCTGATCGGATTGTAGCCTTAACCTCACTTTGCTGCCTGCCCCCCATAATCATTGACTCCCATGTCAATCAAAACTCTGCATAGCTCAGCCTTGAATATATTCAGTGACCCAGCCTCCATTACTCTCTGTGAAAGAGACTTCCTGCTGCATTCTCAAATGTAATTTTTTGTGAAACCATGTTGAATTTCTTTGATCATTCTGTGATTTTCTAAGTGCACTGTTAAGACTTCCTTAATAATAGATTCCAGCATTCTTCCGATGACTAATATCTGGTTAACTGGCCTATAGTTCCCTGTTTCCTCCCTCTCCCCTTTCTTGAATAGTGGTGTTGTATTTGTGAACGTCTAATCCACTAGGAACATTCTAGAATCTAGGGAATTTTGGTGAATTATAACCCATGCATCCACAGTCTCTGCAGCTATCTCTTTTAAAACCCTGGAATGTAGGCCATCAGGTCTTCTGGATTTGTTGGATTTTAGCCCCTTAAGCTTCCCCAATACTTTTTAATATTAATGACCTCAAATTCTTCACTCTCATTAACCCCTCCATTACTCTTTATCTCTGCTATGTAATTTGTATCTTTTACTGTGAAGTCAGACACAAAATATGAATTCAATGTCTCTGCCATTTCCTCATTCCCCATGGTAATTTCTCCTGTCTCTACCTCTAACGGACAACTGTTTACTTCAGCTACACTTATTTTTTATGAATTTGTAAAAGCTCTTACAATCTGTTTATATTCCTGAGTAGCTTACTCTCATTTTCTATTTTTCCTTTTAATCCATCTTTTGGTGGCCCTTTACTGGCTTCTAAAACATTCCTGCTTCTTATGCTTACTATTATTCTTTGCAACATTGTAAGACTCTTCTTTTAATATAATACTATCCTTAACGTCCTTAACTTCATAGACTTCAATGCCCATCATCAAGAACAGCACAGTGGCACCACTGTTGACTCAGCTGGCCAAGTCTTGAAAGACCTATATGTCAGCCTGGGCCTGTGGCAGTGGAGCAGTTCTGGCACCTGCTCCACTCAGCCAAAAGATTTTGGCAGGAGCATCTAAGAGCATCAATTAAATAAGGGCCTAACCCCTGCTCTTGGTGGCCACTAGAGTAGGGTTGTCAAGTCTAGTTAGACATATTCCTGGAGGCTTCATCACATGACCACCTCCCTCAAATTGCCCCATCCAGTTAAACAGCTGTTTTTTAATCCTTCTCCAATTTATTTTATGATGGATAAACACAAACATTTTTATTACCCTCATGATTGTTCTCAATTGCTTGCAGCAGTGTTCTGGACATGAATCTTTAATTCCTGGGGCATTCTGGTGGAACCCTAATTAATCATCAGTGAGCAGGTTATTGCTGTGTAAGTGCCACTTGTTAACACTGTTGACAATACCTTCTATCATTTACTGAAGATGAAGAGTAGACTGATGGGGCGGCAATTGTCAGGGTTGGATTTGTCCTGCTTTTTGTGTACAGGACATACCTGGGCAAATTTCCGAATTGCCACTTAGATGCCAGTGTTGTAGCTGTACTGGAGGGTGCAGCTAGTTCTGGAGCACAAGCCTTCATTACTACAGCTGGGTTGTTGTCAGGGCCCATAGACTTTGATGTATCCAGTGCCTTCAGCTGTTTCTTGATATTACTTGGTGTGAATCAAATTGGCTGAAGTCTGGCAACTGTAATGCTAGGGACCTTGGAAAGGCTGAGATGGATCATCCACTCAGCAATTTTGGCCGAAGATGGTTGAAAGTGCTTCAGCCTCATTTTTTGCACTAATGTGCTGGCTCCCCCATCATTGAGAATGGGGATGTTTTTGGAGCCTCCTCCTCCGGTTAGTTGTTTAATTGTCCACCACCATCCAAGACTGGATGTGGCAGGGCTACAGAGCTTTGATCTGATCCATTAGTTGTGGGATTGCTTAGCTCTGTCTTTGGCTGCTGCTTCTCCTTTTTAGCATTCATGTAGTCCTGTATTGTTCTTTCACCCAATTGGCACCTCATTTTTAGGTGTGCCTGGCATATTATCCTCATTGAACGAGGCTTGATTCCCTGGTGTTATGGTAATGTTAAAGTGATAGATATGTCGAGCCATGATTGTGGTTGAATACAATTCTGCCGCTGCAGATGGCCCACGGTGCCTCATAGATGCCCAGTTTTGAGCTGCTAGATCTGTTCTGAATCTATCCCATTTAGCATGGTGATAGTATCACTCAACAAAATGGACACTATCTTCAGTGCAAGTATGGGACTTCATCTCCACAAGGACTGTACAGTGGTCACTCCTACCAATACTGTCATGGACTGATGCATCTGCAACAGATAGATTGGTGAGAGTTTGGTCAAGTAGGTTCTCTCACTAGTCTCTGCAGCAACAAAAATATTTTTTTTAAGAATCAAATTATTACTTTGGAGCCAGCAGAAGTAACCCCCAACACTACAATCGTCACGATTGCCCCACCATTGCTGCTCCAACTAAATTATCTTTGACTTGCTGCTAGCCCGATAATCTTTTTAGAATAATACGCAAACTGTATTTGGAAGGAATTGACAGTTTGCACAAAAAGTATAATGAGGCCCCAAGACCAATTTTGGTCTCCCTGTGGGAGTGCACATTGCCCACTGTTGGTTATGACCCTAACAAATTTTCACCCTGCAATCCCGCATGTTCATAAATGATGGCTATATGGTAAATGTTTCTCATTTTCATACTGTTATGGGCAAGTCCGTTCCAGTCCGTAATCAGAATTTTGTTTGTAAGCTGTGTATTTCCTTACTCTCAGAATGATTTTTCTTAAATTAAAATAAGTTCCAGCAGTAGGCTTTCTAGTGAGTGTAAAAGTTTAAAAAAGTTATTTGTTATCAGACACTTGCCCCAGATGTTTGAACACAATCACTCATCTCATTCATGCTATTACACACACAAAAATTAGGTACAGATGAAGTTAAAGCTGTGTTTATAAACATGGAATTTATAACTCAGCCTTTATATCGATGCAGGGCTGATGTCTTCTTGGTTAAATTGATACTTTGGTTGGAGTGAAGGCGTTTTAGAAACAAAGGACTCTTTTGAAGCTGTGAAGCCTCTTGCAGATGAAAAGTCAGGAGCTTGGTTCTCAGGTGGACTTGGAAGCTGGAGCAAGTACAGTACTTGGGCTATATTAGATGACTTTCATCTCTGATGGTTTAGCTGTTTCAGGTGTTTTCAGGTGCTTCAGATGTTTCTTACGCGCTCAGATTTGCTTTGTTAAGGTTGTATTAAACTGCAGCCCCTGACAGTTAATTTCAGTCACGTGACTGCAGAGTTAACACTTCTGGGATCCAGATCACCATGATACAATAGCAGTTGACAATGGTCATTCATTCTTATCTCTGTCCCAACTTGAGCTCAAATAGTTTCCTTTGTTCAATGTGGCACTCTGAGGCCAACAGCCTAGAGATCTCATATTCCTCAAACACTGGTACATCGCTACACAATGAGATGTTTAAACTTCACAGGTGGCTGTGAATTACCCTTGTTCAGGTTCGTGTTTAACTAAATATTTGCCACAGAATCAAATACTGTCCATAGTTTAAATGTTCCTAGTCACATGTTAAGTTGCAGCCATCTTAACCAAGTTTGTGGGCACTTAACAATGTATGATATTACATTCCATAATAACCAATATCTTCATGCTTGTACTGAGCATGACAATATTTAAAGAAAACTTATGGTGTGAGTTCCGCACTTTGTTTACTCATTGTCCCTGCTTGTTTACACTGATTTTTATGATTCTGGCTTATGTTAATGAGAATGGCAAGAAATTTTGGCATCACTTGCTGTCAGCAAAATGGGCACAAATTACTGGGGTGTGTATAAAATGTTATGTAACTTATTACACTATCACAAAATACTTCAAACCCAAGTATCCACAGGCCATGAGTTGGTTGCTGCCTGTAGATTCCTGTTCACCTTATGTTGAGCAGTTTGTGATTACATGGTTCCATTGCCCGGGGTTTGGCATTGTTAATAATAAAGGCAGGCAGGTCTTTAGATCTTCACGTGTATTACATGCTTCATTAATTGCACTTGATTTACACAGAACTGGACCAAGCTTCCGGCAATGACCACAGTAAGTAAATTGAAAAAATCTCCTGATCTGATAGTAACTGTTTTCTTTCCATCTTTAGTGATCCCAACAAGCCAGTGCCACAGGATACCAAATTCATCCACACAAAGGCAAACCGCTTTGAAGAGGTGGCCTGGTCTAAATACAATCCACGAGATCAGCTTTATCTTCACATTGGTCTGAAGCCACGAGTGCGGGAGCACTATCGGGCCACTAAAGTGGCCTTTTGGAAGCACCTGGTCCCTCACCTGTACAACCTGCATGATATGTTTCAGTACACCTCCACCACCACCAAGGTGCCTCAGCCCAACACCACTCCAATCTCCTATGCGACTAGGCGACCCAACGGCAAGGTATGGCCCTTCACCACCAAGCGGCCAGGCTCTGGCATGTCTCCAGCTTTCAACTCCAATGAGCAGCAGAAGGAGAACTGGGACTCAGAGCAGGACAGCGGTTCCCTCCTAATTGAGAATCCCCGGGACTACTCCACTGAGCTAAGTGTAACCATTGCAGTGGGGGCCTCCCTGCTTTTCCTCAACGTCCTGGCTTTTGCTGCCCTGTACTACCGCAAGGACAAACGCCGCAATGACCCCCATCAACAGCCAAGCCCTCAACGTAACGCCAGCAACGACATGGCACACACGCAGGAGGAAGAGATCATGTCACTACAAGTGAACCAAACCCATCACGAGTGCGAGAACATCCAGGCTCATGAGCCCATGCGGCTTCCTTCACTGCCAGACTACACCCTGACTCTCCGCCGCTCTCCTGATGATATCCCCCTTATGACCCCCAATACCATCACCATGATTCCCAACTCCTTGGTGGGGATGCAGTCCTTGCATCCTTACAACACCTTTGCTGCTGGTTTTAATAGCACAGGGCTGCCTCATTCACACTCCACCACCCGAGTATAGTCCTGGGCAGTAACCCTCCAGTAAGCGGGAGCGAATGAACCGCTGGGTAGAGACCCCCTCACACAGACCACTCCAGACTGCTGGATTTTAACAAGGGTCTGATTAACATGTGCACTGTACCATCTTTACAAGAAGGCTCTCTCCCTGGGAACTTCAAAAGACGTATATTCACATCGGGCCTTCTTGTTCAAAGAGACAACCTGAAGTTTTATAAAATAATCAAAATAAGAAAAAATTTTAAAAAAAAGAAAATACAAAACCGAAAGAAAACTAAAGTGCTTTTGTTACCATTGTGGGGAAGCAGCGGCAATTGGCTGCCCACCTTTATATTATTGTTCACATGCCTTAGTCCCACACGCTGCTGTGCTCCATGCATTTTTTAATCACTTTTAGAGCAGCTTAGAATGAATATATTAGCGCCGAGGGGATTGGAGGAAATGCACGCTCACAAGGACTGAAACACCATAGCCAGGAATCTCCTGGGTGGTTCACGGATCAGCTGCCATAGCTTCATTGGAAGATCGTGGAAACCACAGACAGAAAGTGAAAACTGGGCTTTCTGCCGAAGTTGCGGCAATTGATCAGGAGAGCCCCCTAGAAAATCCCCGGTACATTACTTTTCAGTAAGCATTAAGGGTTGTTGAGAAACAGAGAGAGCATCTCCTCGGCCTTCCCTTTGAGGCTCTGTTATTGTTTTGGGTTCGATTAGGTTATTTTTTTGTTCTGACGATCCCAGAGTCAGTTAATTCTGAAGTGGAGATTGATCTTGGTGCAGCTCCTTCCTACAGTGAATGCCCTGCTGAACCACCAACCACTCTTAACGGTTAAGAATTCGAAAGAGAGACCAAAATTGAGTGAAACACTTCCGGCTTTCTAGAAGCTGCCAGAAAAGCCTGTTGTTTTACTACGTTGCACCCATGGAAGCGTTTGTGTCTGCCCATTGCCGCCTACATTTTCCTTTCTCATTCATTTATCTGGGGAAGGACTTTGTATTTTTGTGACTCAGCAAAAATCTAACAAACTTTTTTACACATCTGTTTCTTTTTTCTGGGGCTGGGTAGCCGCTCTTCAAATGCAGCAAATAATGCAGCTTTCAATCGTGTGCATCCCTTAATTTTTTTATACAAAGTGAATTGTGACACGTGCCAAATTAGAACCAGCAAAAATTTTTTTGGGGAGGGTTGTTTTTAACTGTATCTCTATTTTGTATTTTGGTACAAGCAATCTTTTGCTGTCTGTTACTTTGTGTCATGCCTGTTTGCAGTTGAGAAGGTGCAGACGGGGAGACAGCGCCACAAACACGCTCCATGTTATGAGGTTTTTTTTTCTCAATTTAGAGTCAGGCTACAGTCCTTGTGCTTAGTCCAGGCTCATGAGGACCATGCTGTCAATGGAACCTTTCCTTCGACCCGACACCAGACTCCTCCCACAGAAGCCAGACTCTATTTCCAACGGCTGGGGATTTTCAAATGGAATATTTAAATCGTCTCTTTCCTCCAGAATCCATACCAGTCATGCATACTCTCCGTGTTCCTTGCCCGAGATTTGTTTTAAAGAATTTGTAACCTAGTTTATGTTGTGAATGTGTGTTTAGTGGAATTGGATTGAAAATTTTATTTTTAAGTTGATTCCCATCGTGCCCGTTTTCTGGGTTTAAAAAATGGTGCAAAATGTGCCACTTTCTGAGGGCAATACTCCTTGGCCAATCAGGGACACCTGACAAATGTCGGACCCCATATTGGGTAGACAATTTTTCAGGAGTTCCTGGTGGCTACTTAAAACAGATGTTATACCCCTTGCATATGTAAACACTTATTTTAGGACCCTTCAGCTAAATTGGCTGACCTTAGCGAAGCATGAACTAGGAATGCTTTGCTCAGGATCTTTGGCGGTCACTATGATTAAGTAATGGTCACCAACAAAAAAAGGTGTACATTTTTTCAAAGTTTGATGTGGAGCCCGGAGACATAGGAGTGATCACGTTGACCGCACAGCACTCCCAAAGACTGCTGCCATTCTTGATCATCACCCTCACCAAAGAGACGAGAGCCAAAATTCGTACTCTTTAAATGGGCAAGCTGGCAACAGGCAAATTGCCCAAAGTATTGTAATGAGGCCTCAGGCCCAACTTCAGGAAAGACTCCAGGCTTTGTTGTACACAATGAATGGACCATAACCAGTTTCTTCTCCATGATCACTATTTCTTCAGTGCTAGTATTCTGTGTGAGGTAAACAATCTTCACCTAAATTTAAACCCAAGTCCTAATTATAAATAACACCAGGTTACAACCCATCCTAATAAAGCTGGATAATACAAATGAGACAAAAACAAAACAGTGCTGATGGTGAAAATCTCATATTAAAACAGAAAATGCTGGAAAAGATCTGGCAGCATCTTTGGAAAATACTTTAACTCTTGTTTTTCTTCCATAGATGCTGCCAACCTTGGTGAGCCTTTCCAACATTTTCTGTTTGAATACAAATGCCTGTTGACTTTTTTGTTCATTCATTGCTGGGATATGAGCATCACTAGCACGGCCAGTATTTGTTGCCCATCCCTAATTGCTCTTGACCAGGTGGTGGTGAAGCACCTTCTTGAACTGCTGCAGTCCATGTGTGGATACACCCACAGTGTTGTTAGGGAGGGAGTTCCATGATTTTGACCCAGCGGCAGTGAAGGAATGTGGCTAGGGGGGCAACTTGCAGTTTGTTGTGTTCCCATTCATCTGCTGCCCTTACCATTCTAGATGGTAGAAGTCATGGGTTTGGCGGTGCTGCAGACTCATTTCTGAATCTACTCACCAGCAGTTGAACGCCAGAAAATATCAGTAATAATTTCAAATGCTGGTAGGAAACTCCAACCTCAATATTTAGTGATGAGAAATAATCCAAACACTGTCATAGAAAAATACAAGATCAACATTCATAATTATAGTCAGTCCTGCCTGAGATGAATCCCAGACCTATGTACATGTACCTGAAATGGAATCATAAATCAAGTTACCCACGTGTACAAAAACATCAACATATCTGGACCTGCTATTCCCTATCCACAAGCATATTCCTCTACCTCTAACCCTCCAAGTTCAATCTTTAATTACCTCCTATCATGTCTCCATTAATGCCTCCATATCAAATTCCTCAGCGTGTGTTTACCCTTTGATTTCTGCCCCGCAGCATCTATCCCTCCATATTCTAATCGTCACGGTTTCTATCCTCTTGTGTATTCTTCTCCAAACCCCGGTTTTCCCCTTTCTCCTTTCCTGTTATATCTAATCCTTCGGTGTGTTGTTCTCCATGATCCTACTAAGCAACCGCTGGATTGTATTCAATGCGGATTCTGTCGCAGCTAGATTAATTCCATTTGGTTAAGGTTCAAATAACCTTTTTTTATGATCGACATGTTCTTTTAGTTATGCTCTAAAGAAGTCCCACTAACCAAACACGGAGTAAATTCTGAACTGCTTTTCCCACTCTGGACTGCAGTAAAATACTTGAAGTAAAGTTTGCTCTTGCTTGCCTTCCATCTAAACCGCGATCTAGACAAGAACTCCCCGATCATAAGGTTCTTCAATTCATTGCACCAGATATATCCCCTAGGAGGTTTGAGGATTGCA
Source organism: Cetorhinus maximus (assembly GCF_964194155.1). Taxonomy (NCBI): domain Eukaryota; kingdom Metazoa; phylum Chordata; class Chondrichthyes; order Lamniformes; family Cetorhinidae; genus Cetorhinus; species Cetorhinus maximus. The sequence continues at coordinate 67,615,036 of NC_135886.1, forward strand.
ACAGAGCAAGCTCCGTGGTTGGCTTAAAGGACACTTGATGGTGTTTGTCTTAGATCTGAATAGAGAAAGCCGATGTCATGTGTGAACGCGATTTTTAGAGTATCAGTGATTTGTCAAGAAGGAGGTTCTATGTTTTCTTGGGGTATATTGGATTGAGTTGAACACTTAAGCCAACACCAATTCCCATTCTGGGAGTCTGCGATTGCTCGATACCGGATTGGAGTTTGTGAAACCTGTTCGGGGTCTTTCTGGCCTTTCAGTTTTGCTGTGTGCACTTCAGCATTGGAAGTGGGGCTGAGATGACATGTTGGTTATTGAAGGAGATTATAAACATCTAAATGACTGCTCTCTATGACCGCATAAGCATCTCACTCAAACATCTGGGTTCAGAGTAACAGAGACTGCTTTACCTGTTTTTGATGTTCAAACCTGTCAACTCGTGCACATCTGGAACAATATAGGCCGAAGGGGAAATATTCCATTGTGTGTTATAGATGACCCTTTGAGTACTGAAGTGTGCACACACCTAGATCCTTTTCTATCCTGTTCGAGCTGCGTCGACTAAGTACATTTTTAGTTTGAGGCTGAGTCTTTACGCAGACACTCTAAATATTTCTTAATTCACATTATTCTCAATAAACTGAACAATTAATAATGGAATTTGATTATTTTTATTTTGATGCAGAAATGCTCCTGCAGAGCTCAAAGGATTAACAGCCACTCAGGAGAAAACAACATAAGAGAAAAGCCGATGTGGCGTGCGCCTCTGGGCCTTTCTATATAGAAATATATATACATATCAATTATGATTTAAACAAATCGAATATAACATTTTACTGAAATACCTTACTCATTCCATATCAGTCTGAAGTTATATTTTCAAATGGTATAGTGAAGGCAAAAGTGTAAAGAGTCTTGGGGGAGGGGGGTGGGGTTTTGCTCAATACATCGTCTATCCTAATTGATGCTAAACAGTTTTTATTTGCTGCAAGCTAGATATCAGATTATCCTGAAGGAGATTCAGGAACACCTTATAATGTCATCACAGCATCTCTGTTATTGTAATAAATTGCTTGTGATATCATGAACGAGGCTGTATGGACTGTGCCTACCCGTATCCACCATAATGACCGTTACAATGCCTTTGTATCAGAATTGTTCCCTGTGATGGAACAGGGGCGCACAATAAAGCGGAGCCCGGAGCCAATGCACCAATTTAGTAAGGATCAACTGGAACTTACGCGCAGTTGACCAGATCTTTCCTGGCCCCGCTAAGGGTTCTAACTCACTTAGATCCCGCTGTGTGTTCTACTTTTAACGCATCTTTTTTTCCCATTCTACCCTTTAACCGCAATGTTTTTAATCGCTGGCCGACGATGAAGCGTTTCTGCATCGGAATAAAATAATAACAAGATGCTTGAGCCTTTGTTTATTCTCTTGAGTCTCTGCATTCATTTATGGAAAGTATTCATGATTTTTGTTCAAATATTCTAGGTTTATTTGTGTGATTTTTATAAAACTGGAAAAGCTGGAAATACATTGATATATATATATATATTCTTATCAAAGCAAGGCGATTACTTTTATCAATTAGAGAGGCACTCTGTCCTTCAATGCATTTTATTCCTGGGGTTCTCATAAGGTCTGAAGATGCCCACTCGGTGGGGCATAGTTCCGTGCTTGGCTGCTGTTGAAATAACGGCAACTAAGTGGTTACTTCCATGTATAAACCTAGATTATGGATCATGTCACAGCCCAATCAAAGCCTGTTGTCAGCTGACTTCAGCATTTTCCCACAAGGATCACTGGGTGGGTGATGGACGGTGTTGCTCATTTCCCATATCTGAATATAGCAGATTTGAATGTTTCAAAATACTTCATACAATTACATTACCTCTGAACTCCACTGACTGTTATTTGGTGGACAAACGTGGTAGCTATTTTAGGTAGGTATTTCTGTTTTGTTTTGGATTTCCAGCATCCGCAGTTTTTTATTTTTATCATTGTAGCTATTTTACACCTGCAATATCTCATAGTATTTTATTACGATAGATATATTAATTCACACCCATAAATTGGAGTTTTGGGTAGCTTTAGAACACGTACCAGGACAACAGCAGGCCATTGTTCCTGACCCCATTCAATTTGTTTTCTCTTCCAGATTGTCGTAGGATTACAATCTGATAATTTCTGTCATTTTCCTACCTGAAATCTGTACCTATATCCTAATAGACTCAGGAGCTCAAGTGCATCTTCTGTGTATCTGACTGCAGTATATGCTGTGTATCACGATTGATCTACCTGCAGCAATTGTGTGTGTGTCCGACTGCAGGAAACACGAGATTGATCTCCTGCAGCTCCTGTATAACTACAATAAACTTCGCGTCAGGAATCAGTGATCAGTCGCTGGCAGCTTCAATATATCTGCAGTAAGCACTGATTAGTAATTGATCGCCTGAAGTCTCCATGTATCTAACTACACCAAGTATTGTATCACGGATTGATCACCAGCAGTTTCTATGCATCTGACTGCAGTAAGTGCTGTAACATGCATCGACCACCTGCAGCTTTGTGTATCTACAGTGAACATTTTATCAGTGAACGATCGCCTGCAGTTCCCATGTATCTGACTACAATAAATATTGTATCAGGGATCGATCACTTGCATCTTCTGTGTATCCCACTGTAGTAAGTACTCGGGATCGGTCACCTGCAGTACCCAGGTATCTGATTGCAGTAAGCACTAATATTTTTTTTAAAAATAGCTGTACGGGTGTTACAATAGGTTACAACGGGTGCTAATTCCATTTGATAATTATTGGAAATATTACTGAGTCTGAAATTCCAAGAAGATTGAGATCTGACCTCAAATTTGTGCTGAAATGGCTGCTTTCAGCAGCATTTGGGAGTAATGCAATTGGCCTTACTACCCCTGGCATACAGTCATAGTGATGTTAGGGAGGGAGTCCAGAATTTTGACCTAGCAACAGTGAAGGAATATAGTTCCATGGCACGATGGTCTGTTGCCCTTGTCCAGCTAGATGGTGAGGGTCAAGGGTTTGGAAGGAGGCTTGGTGAGATACCATAGTACATCTTATAGATAGTACACACTCATGCAATGTCATCATGGTAGAGGGACTGGAATGTTTGAGGTGGTCGATGGATTGCCAATCAAGTGGGCTGCTTTAACAAAAATAAACATAGCTGGAAAAACTCAGCAGGTCTGACAGCATCTGCGGAGAGGAATACAGTTAACATTTCAAGTCCATATGACTCTTCATCAGTGGGCTGCTTTGTCCGGGAAGGTGTTGAGCTTCTTGAGTTGGAGCTGTACTCATCCAGGCAAGTGCAGAGTATTCCATCACACTTCTGACATGTGGACTAAATCCAGTAGATTCATTTGGAGAATTTCTGGTAGCGAATAGTAAGAAATCTAATTCTTTGTCCCAATCCTTTGGGTATTCATGGGCAATAGGTTTTAATCATGGTTTTGAGAGTCTCATGGTATCTCTCTAAGGCTCCCTGTGTCTGTAGCTGATAGGCAGTAGACTTTAATTGTTTTATATCCAAATTGCTGATTATGTCCTGGAAAATTTTAGACATGAAGTTAGAACCTTGCTGGGATTATATTTCAATTGGTAGGCCATAACGAAAAACTGAGTTAACTTTTCCATTACCACCTTAGCTGTAATTGTCCTTAAAGGAATAGCTTCTGGAAACTGCGATGTCATATCCATGATTGTAAGGATATACTGATGTCCTGCTTTTGTTTTGGGTAACGGTCCTACACAATCTACTAATAGCCGACTGAATGGTTCTTCAAAAACTGGTATGGGTATTAAAGGTGCTGGTTTGATTACATGTTGAGGTTTACCTACTACCTGACATGTATGACACATTTTACAACACTGCATTACGTCGTTATGAAGCTTTGGCCAGGTAAAATGCCTGTTTATCAATGCTTGGGTTTTCCATGTTCCTTTCATATCCTGCCATAGGAATTTCATGTGCTACCCGCAATACCTCCTTACAATATTTGGGCGTTACCACTATCTGATGAACAACCATCCATTCCTCATCCGCAAGTCTGTGAGGGTGCCTCCACTTCCTCATAAGAACTCCATTTTTAATGTAATAGCACTCCGGAACCCCTTCAGCCTCAGCTTCAGTGTGAGCTGACTGTGCTAACTTCTTTAACTCTGGATCTGCTTTCTGAGCCTCAGTTATTGAAGCGCTGCCAAACACTTCCTTTGAATTATCCTCATCCTTAAAAAAAGTTTTGGCTACTCTAACATCTGCTCATGGTATTACTTTGACCTCTGGTGATGGACTTTGTTTAGCCATTGCTCTGGTCACCACACATGATGGAAAAATACCAGGAACTTGTTCTTGTAACCGTTCCATCTCTTTGCCTCTCTCGAGCTTTCCATAATTAGGGGTGAAGCTATAACCTTCACTCCTGCCAAATCATTCTCCAGGAGTAAATCAACTCCATCCACGGTAATTTCTTAACCACTCCTACAACTGCTGATCCAGGCAACAAATCACACTCCAATTGCACTTTGTACAATGGAACCGAGATATACTCTCCACTCATCCTGTTTACCAACACATTAGCTTTCATTGAACTCGCTAGAGAGAAAACTAGGTCCTTCACCAGCAGAAGAGTTTGAGTAGCTCCTGTGTCTTTTAATATAATTATGGGTTTAGCTGCATCATTTGATGAAAAAGGGGTTACCTTTCCTTTGGACAAAAACCCTTTATATCTCTCATCTACCTTATTCACTTCACCTGCATTCACAGCCGTGTTTACCTCCAGAATCTCATTTGTAGTTAAAGCAACAATTTGATCTATGGCAATTTCTTTTTGAGTTCCCTTTTCGGACTCACTCTTACAGACTCTAGTAAGTCTCAAATGGGCTTCCCTCACAACTTCCAGCATTCTGAATGAGTGTGTCCCACTTTATTACAATGGAAACACTTAGGCCTTCAAGTTTCACCTCCATCCTCTGTACCTTCCTTCCTGATCTGGGGAGGAGATCTCAAGGTATTCCCAGCTAGCCATTCTTTACCTTGGCTCCTTGCCTTCCTTTCGCTCTCCCATTTTCTATCCTTTTCAAATTTATGGGGGTGATGGAAAAAAGGTTTCGTTTTATGGATCAGCTCATAATTGGCAGCCATTACTGCTGCCTGTCTAGCAGTTGCAACTCTTTGGTCTTCAATATGGGTCCTTATTACAGAAGGGAGGGAGTTTTTAAATTCTTCCAAGAGAATGGTCTCTCTGAGAACTTCATAGGTAGTTTGAACTTCTAATGCTCTTATCCACCTGTCAAAATTACTTTGCTTAATCCTTTCAAATTCAATGTAAGTTTGCCCAGGCTGTTTCCTTAAATCTTGAAACTTCAGGCACATGCACCCAAAGTGGCCTTTTTTGCCACATCATAATCCCCAGAAACCTCCTCTGACAGTGAAGCATACATTTCCTGTGCTCTACCTGTCAATTTGCTCTGCATGGGCAATGTCCAGTTTTCCTTTGGCCAATTCGTCAGTTTAGCTATCCTCTCAAATGAATTAAAGAATGCTTCAACATCCCTTTCTTCAAATTTTGGAAGAGCTTGTACAAATGTAAACATCTCCCCACAGGGCTCTGATCTGGAAATAAGATCTTGCCTCACCTGCTGGTGTCTCTTTTTTAACTGCCAGCATTTTAAGCTGGAATTCTCTGTCTTTCTCTTTTTCTCTTTCTGTTCTTTCCTGTTCAAGTTAATGTTTCTCAGTTCTAGCCTCACCATTTCTAACTCCTTTTGAAATGCTCTCTCTCTTTTTCCTTTTCTTTTTCTTTCTCTGCCCTTTCTGCCTGTTCCCTTTGGAACACCCTTCCTCCTTCCTTTTCGTTTTCTTCTACCTCTGGTTCAATTTTTTTTTATATTTGCAACTGAATTTGAGCCCATTCCAATGAACCACCTCTTGGAGAACTCGGTACCTCGGGTATTCCTTCCAATTTCAAATGCTGAGCCATCTCTTTGATTATCTTTACCTTCCTAGCTTTGGTCGGCAACCCTACTTTTAATTTACTTGCCAATCCAATTAATCTGGCTTTTGGGATCCCTTGTAAAATCGTCAGGGACATCTCTTCCACTTGCAGGAAAACTTTAGCAGTTTCCAGTGCCAGCTTATTTTTGACAATACAAATCTAATGTTTCCTTTTAGCTTTCATTACTTACTAAATCTACACCCCAATCATCATTGTCCTTTGTTCCAAAATATCTCGGTTGAGCTCCCAAACTTTGTCACGACTCATGGGGATAGTGCGCTGTAATGTCAAGCCCCACTGCTCCCCGAGCCGCAACAAATGTGAAAAAGTTTGATCGACCCACTAAATGTTTAATTTAGGTGAACATAATATGAGCACCAGGTTTGTAAACTTAATAAGTAAATAACTTTTTAATGAACAAATTGTCTTTAACCAGTGGTAAAAAAAAATGAACTGTTAATTTCTAACTCTATAACCTAAACTCTACCCCTTCTTAAATCCCTATACAGACACATATAAGACACATAAGATACACAAAAATATGGATTTTAAGGGTGGGATAAGACAATTCAATAGCACCAATTCTAGAGTACAAGATTCGATGGATTTATTTCGATCGAAGCCTTCCAAATTCCTTTCAATTCCTTATTGATGACACAAGATGGTCTTCCAGCACTTTCAGTCTTCAGTTCACTGGTTGAGCACTTGCCTTTCAATGTCTCTAACAGTGATTTTCCCCTTTGCCTCTTGACAGGGGTTTTCAGATAGAGAGAGAGCAGGTTATAGAGATATGAGGAGAAAAGGCCAGCTAGCTATTATTGTAGAATTACTGGAATCTTACACACACAGGAGAGAGAGGTTTTAGGTCATTGGCCTTTCAGGCTAAGAGCTATTCTGATGCACTGCTCTCACAAAAACCCTGGTCACCTGGTCAGGAGCCAATTAAAACGTTGTTGCCAGGCCTCATTAGACCAGATTCCTCCTCGGCACCATCCTACCTTTCATGGCACACTCTGTTCCAGGACAGCAACTTTATATATATCCCATGCACTGTTTCAGCAGACATGTCCTTCAAATTGCAGCCATTGTAATTTCAATCCACAGTCCAACAAGAATAAAAAGATATGTTCTTTACAGTATTGACCATTGTATAATCAATCAGTGAACTTCCTCCCTTCTTACCTTCTGATGGAGGGAAAGTCATCGTTGAAGCAGCTGAAGATGGTTGGGCCTAATACACTGCCCGGAAGAACTCCAGCAGTGGTCCCTTAGGGCTAAGATGATTGGCTTTCAACAACCACAACCATTTTCATTTGTGTTAGCTATGACTCCAACCTGTGGAGAGTTTTCCTATGATTCCATTTTTCTAGAGCTCCTTGAAGCCACACTCAGATGCTGCTTTTATGTCAAGGGCTGTTACTTTCACCTTACCTCTGGAATTCATTGTTTTGTCCATGTCTAGACCAAGGCTGTAACGAGGTCTGGAGCCAAGTTGCCCTGGCGGAACCCAGGGTAAGAACCTTGAGGGTAATTAATACTTGTAAACTCGTACTCCAGCAAGATGTTAGTGCATTAAAGAAAGGACAAAAAAATGATGGGAGAGTGACACACAATGTATGTGGAAAAATATGAGAAAAATTTAATTACTGTTGGATTCAAGATTCAGAATGGAGCTAATTAGGTTCATTATAAATGGATTCTGATTCCTATGTGTGATTGTGGTCTTAGAATGGTAATGATAAAGTGGTTCTAACTGTGGTAGATAGATGAATGGATAGTGAGATCAGATAACTGAAAATAATTGGTGGGTAATTGGATAACCAATGGCAATTGCATTCCTATGGACTATTGACTAATGTTAGAACTTATCTGTAATATCAGGAACACTGAGAAGTGAAGACAGCTGTAGGTTTATCTTTAATAGGTGTTTCAATGAATTAGAATAATTGTAAATTGAAGGTTAATTATTCTTAAAGTAAATCATTAGACCACTGGGAAATCGTAAGGTTTGTGCAATGGCAAAGTGAAAAGCAAAAAAAAACCCCACAAAGTCATGTGACTTGGCTGCACCACAGCTACAGTGCATGCTGCACTCTGCAGCCTGTAATAAGACAGTGTTGGTCAGTGGAATCAGCTGCATCTGTAGTTATTACAATCAGGTACCATAGAACTGACCCACAGCCAGTGGTAACTAATTGACTGCACCCAAGCACCTTCACAATCTCATATTCACTCACTTTCATATTCACACTCTCTCACCTCCATTGCCAAATGCACCCACACATGTACTCAACCACCCACTCATACCAACTGATCTGGCCTCTTTCCCTGCCATAAATTTCTATGATTCTATGATATATTCTTACCCAATTACTCCCAATGACAAGCACACATATTCATTCACCCATACATTCATGTACTCATTCATACCCAACCACACACTCACAGTCACAATCACACAAACTCATCTATACACACAATTAGCCTCATTCACATGTAATGACACACATGTACACTCACTTACCCACACTTTCTATCTCTTGCTCAGCACAATTTGTGGCTGGTACCACCAATATCAGTTGTCTGTCTGCTTTATGCAATGTAGCAAAGATAGAAACAGAGTACTTTTTGCAACACTAAAACAGAGATGGTCTGATATTAAAAATGAAACTAGATTATTAAACATTTTATCAGGTAGTAGAGGCTTATGATTTTTACTATGAATTGAATTAATAATTGAATTAGTACATGTATTTATTGATGACTATGATTAAAAGTTTAATTTGTATGTTCTTAGTAATTTGGGGCACCCTGATTAGTTTCTCTCTTTACTCACTCATCCCTTTTCCACTTGCCCTGTAACTAATCTCTCTACAAACACTGAAACATTTTATAAATGGACATTCGCTCCAAAATTTGTTGTTTAAAGGGCTCTTTGTGAATGATTGCTGCTCCATTTTACTGATACAAGTGGACAGTGAATAGTCTGCCAGTCACGTTTTCCTACCAGATTCTTCTTTCTTACTACTCTCCTGGAAATACTGGTTTCTCACCAGGTTCCATGCACTGTCTTTGGCCTCTGGTACCAAATCACCATTCTTCATATATGTGCTCAGAATTTGCGTATCAGGAAGCTATTCTGTTTTGGTTAGAATCATAGAATCTTACAGTGCAGTAGGAGGCCATTTGGTCCATAGGGCATGTGCCAGCTCTTTAAAAGCATTCAAAATTTTATTCCACACCCCAGCATTTCCCCCAAAACTGCACAATCCTACAAACCAGTAATCTTTAAGTACATGACCAATTGCCTTTTGAAAGTTCCTAAGGAATTCAATTCTTTCACCCTTTCAGGTAGTGCATTCCAGGGATTAACAATCCCCTGTGTGAAGAAAGTTCCCTTCATTTTCCTCTAGTTCTGTTGCCAATTATGTTAAATTTATGACCTCTGGTTACTGACCCACTTGCACGAGGAAACAATTTTCCCCTATTGGCTCCATCAAAACTTTTTATTCTTTTGAATGTCTATTAGGTTCCCCCCTTAACATTCTCTGCTGTAAGGAGAATAATCCCAGGGTCCTCGTTCTCTACACATAACTAAAGTTCCTCATTCCTGGTATCATCCTGGTAAATCTCCTCAGTACCATCTCTAAAGACCTGATATCGTTCCTAAAATATGGTGCCCAGAATTGCGCACAATTCTCTAGCTGAACTCTAACCAGAAATTTGTGAAGGTTTAGTGTGATTTGTTTTTTGATTCAATATCCCTATTTATGAAGCCAAGTATTCCATATGCTTTCTCAACTGCCTTACCATGAAACTACCATCAATTGCCATAAAAACCCATTTGGTTCATTAATGTCCTTCATGGGAAGGTCATCTTTACCTAGACCAGGCTTGCTAGGCCACTTCAGAGGGCAGCTAAGAGTCAACCACATTGCCATGGGTCTGGAGTCACATGTAGGCCAGACCAGGTAAGGACGACAGATTTCCTTCCCTAAAGGAAATTTGTGAACCAGATAGATTTTTCAACAATCAATGATAGTTTCATGGTCACTTTACTGGGACTAGCTTTTCATTCCAGGTTTATTAACTGAATTCAAATTCCACCAGCTGCTGTGGTAGGATTTGAACCCATTGTTATGACACAGCAGTTGGTAAAGGCCGAGTTGTTTAAATCCCAGAGGGAAATTTGAACAACTGTTATAATCTATATTTTCAATTGGTATGTTTGAGATGCAGCTCTGAATTCAGGAATGGCACCACCAAGTCTCAAGAGGGTTTTTATATAAAACTAAATTAAACATTAATTAGTTTAACAACAAATTAAACATATACACATGTCTACAAATTACTGCCATAATAACCTTTAAACAAATCCACAAGTTAATCACTCCCAGGTAAATCTTCACCAAGGCAACAATAACCCATAGACTTTAAACAGACACCAGGCAAAGTACATTTGACCTAATGAATTCAAGAGAGGTTCCTTGCAGTTTGGTTCCTTTGTAGACACAGCTGTAGGCTTAGAGGCTGGTTAGATCTTAAATGCCTCTACCTTACACACACAAACTCCTTTCTACCTAGCTTTTCCTTTGAATGTAAATTTTCCATTGTATCCTAGGATTTTAATATCACATCTTCTAACAATAACACTTTCATCCCACTAATTTTATTAGTAATATAAACACATTGCTTGGCATCTCCCAACTGGGTGCAAGATTTCACCCATTCTTTTGAATGGTTTATTTAAAAATGCAAATTGCCGCCTTTACACCTATATTTCTAAACCTCTCCATGTTTATTTAATTACCATTTCAAACCGACTTCGTTCTATACATCAAAGCATCCAGGCTAGCTGGCTTTAATCCAATTAAGCCACACACAGACACACACACAGACACAGACTCTCCTACAATTCTATTTTAAAAATAATTTCCAGTAACATTATAGACAGTAATATCTCTTCATGACATCCCCCTCTGTCAAAAAATGAACCCTGTCATAATTTTAAAAGACGGCTTCATTTTTTAATAACCCATCTCACACCATCTCCTATACTTATTACACTTTACATTACCAGACACATGCATTAACATAACTTTATATACACACAAGCCCTTGGTATTAATAGGAATCACTCCAATCCAGTGTCCAGGTTTTTTAAAATGTCCAATTTTCCCTTTAAGCTTCAAACTCTTGATAACGCTCTGTGAACCAGCAACACGTATAATCTATAGATTAAATGGTTGTAATAATAGACTCCACCTGAAAAGCCTTGCACTTTTGTCTTGAAATTTGTCCAAAAACTTCAAAAGATTGTGGTCTGTATAAAAAATTGTTTCTGATGAATTGTTTGCAACATAAGTTTCAAAATGCTGCAATGCTGAAACCAAACACAAGGTATTTTTTTCGATTGTTGAATAGCTTCTTTGTTGTAGAATAAGCTTCCGTGAAAAGTACCCTATCAGTTTTTCAATTTCAGTGTCATCCTCTTGTAACAGTATGGCCTCAATGCCTATATCACTCACGTCAATGGCCAACTTAAATAGCTTGGCATAATTGGGTACTGCCAAAACTGGTGTCGTAGTTAATACAGTTTTCAAACTGTCAAATGACTTCTGACACTCCAAAGTCCATTGAAACTTCTTGTCCTTTTTTAATAGTTCAGTCAGTGGAGCAACCATACTACTAAAATTTTGGTACAAATTTCCAGTAAAACCCACTCATGCCCAGAAATCTCAAAACTTCTTGTTTTATAGTAGGCACTGGGAAATCCATGATAGCCTTGATTTTCACATCTCTTGGAGCCACCTTACTCTGTCCAATGGTGTGGCCTAGATATATAACTTGCATTTTTGCAAATTCACTTTTAGCCAAGTTCATCACCAAATTAGCTTCTTGTAATCGAGAATATAATTCTTCCAGATGCTGTAACTGCTCCTTCCACATCTGACTGAAAACTATCAGATCATCAACCTAAACAGCACATTTGCTTAGATCTGCAATTACTTTGTTTGTCAGTCTTTGAAATGTTGCAGGTGCATTCTTCATACCAAATGGCATGACTTTAAATTAATATAGTCCATTTGGTGTTACTAAAGTCAATATCTCCTTTGCTCTTTCCAAGAACAGTACCTGCCAATATCCTTTTAACAAGTCAATCTATGTGATAAATTTCGATTGTCCCACTTTCTCAATGCAATCTTCCAACCATGGTATAGGATAGGAATCCACTTTTGTCACTGCATTCACCATTCGATTGTCCACACATAGTCTTTGCGTTTCATCCAGTTTCGGTACCAGCACAATAGGCAAACTCTAGTTACTGCAACTCAATGATACCATTTTAAAGCATAAAGTCAATTTATTTTTGTACTTGTGATAACTTTGCCAGATTTAATCTATAAGGATGTTGTCTTAATGAAGATGAAACTTATACAGGCACATCATGTATAGCTAAATCTGTCTTTTCTAACTTATTTCCACAAATAGGTTTGTGTGACTGCAATAGCGTTTCCAAATCAATTTGACACTTGTTTGGAAGGTAACTCAATATTTCATTTAAATTTTTAAGTACTCCCTCATTATCCAATTTGATAAGAGGAAAATCAATTTCAGAGTCCTGCACTTCTACCTCTTTCTCATCATCCACCATCACTAATATCTCTTTTTGTTCCTCTTCCCTGTCAAAGTACTTTTTAAGCATATTTACATGACACACCCTCTTCTTCTTTCTTCTATCTGGAGTATTTATTAAATAATTTACTTCATTTAATTTCTTTTCAATCCTGTAAGGTCCACTAAACCTGGTATTAAATTAATCACCTAGTAGTGGTAACAGAGCTAACATTTTCTCTCCTTGAAACAAAACTATGAGCTGTTGCTTTCTTGTCTGCCTTCATTTTCATTACTTGCTGTGACATCTTTAAATGTTCCCTAGTCAACTCACGTGCTCTGTCCAATCTTTCCCTGAAATTTTGTAAGTAATCCAGGAGAATAGTTTCTGAATTTTGCCTCACCAATTTCTCACGAATCAATTTCAGTGGTCCCCTTACTTCATGACCATGAACTAGTTCAAAAGAGCTAAAAGTAGTCGATGCATTAGGAATGTCTCTAATAGCAAATAACAAGAATGGAATTCCTCTATCCCAATCCTGTGGATAATCCAGACAGTATGCTCTTATCATAGTTTTTAAAGTTTGATTCCATCTTTACAAAGCTCCTTGTGACTCCAGATGGTAAACTGTTGACTTCAACCATTTTATCCCCAAACTGTTCATTACTTCCTTAAACAGCTGTGACATGAAATCTGACCCCTGATCTGACTGTATTTCGTAGGTAAACCATATCTTGTAAAAAATTTAGTTAACTCCTCTGCAATTTTCTTAGTTGCAATATTTCTTAAAGGTATCAATTCAGGAAACCTGGTAGACACATCCATTATTGTCAGTAAGTACTGATTTCCACTTTTAGTCTTTGGGAAGGGGTCCTACACAACTAATCATGACCCTGGTAAAAGATTCTTCAAATGCTGGTATTGGGATTAAAGGTGCCAGCTTAATCACTGCTTGTGGTTTCCCTGTTACCTGACATGTGTGACATGTTTGACAGAATTTGACTAATCCCTATGCAATCCTGGCCAAAAAGAAAACCTCCACATATTTTCCTGTGTTTTCTAATTCCTAAATGTTCTCCCATTGGAATTTCATGAGCAATCCTCAGCATCTCATTTCTATACCCAACTGTGATAACAATCTGATGCTCCCTCCAGCTTTCATTTGCTGAAACATGATCCGGCCTCCATTTTCTCATTAAAATATCACCCTTAAGATAATAACATACTGGAATACATTTTGCCTCTATTTCAGCATAAGCTTTCTGATATAACTGTTTTAATTGCAAATCATTTTTTTGTAACTCCGCTAACCTCCTTGAGTTAAATACTTCAGTTGAATTGTCCTGTAGTCTTTCTTCCTGAACAATGTTGCCAAACACAATGCCAGCTAATTGGATTCTGACACCTTCTTCTTGCCTTTGAACTTCCTGCCCTTCTTGTTTTTTTTTTTGTTTCAATCTATGAACCTGTGATATCATTATTAAACCATCTGGAAACAATCCAGGATGCTCTCTCTCTAACACCTCTGTTGAAACTACTCCTACCGGCTGCTAAACTACCATAGGCATCACTTAAATCTGTGACCCAGCTATATAATTACCCAAATTAAATTTAACCCCTGCAATGGGCAATATTTCCACTACTCCAACAATAACTTCACCTGTTTTCCATTTATTCTTTAAATTTATCTTCCACAAGGGGATAGATTTAACATCTCCATGAACCCCACTTATTATCACCTGCTCCTGCAATCCTCCATCTGAACAACAAATCTCACTATCCCACGACATTAAGGATTGACTAGCACCAGTGTCTCTTAAAATTTTAACATCTTTACCTACTCCATCCTACACACATGGAAAGACTTTCCCTTCACACACAAAGTCTTTAAACATTTCTGCTGCTTTCCCCTCAGAATTCTCTTGGGTAAACTGTGAACACATTCCCACTTCTTTACCTTTCACTGATTCTTCCTGTTTTACACACCATTGATTTTTCCTGTGCCTGGACCTCAAACCCCACAGTACTTTTACTTCCAGAACTTTTCTGCACGCCAATAATTCCAACAGATTTTGCCAGTAATTTCCAACACACTGACATAGTATGCCCCACTTTATTACAAATATAACACCTCAATTTTCGAATGTCACTCCTTCCCTCAGCACCTTCCTTTTATTTTGAGAAAAAACTTGCTAGGAATTTTCAGCTACCCCTTCTCCCCCCTGATCCCCTGATTACCTACCTTCCTTTCACCTCCCCACTTTCTATTCTTTTTGGATTTAAAAAGGTGATGGAAAAAAGGTTTAGCTCTCTGCACTAACTCATAATCATCAGCTACCTCTGCTGCTTGTCTTACCATTTGAACTCTCTGTTCCTCCACAGAGTTCTCACTACTGAAGGAATTAAATCTTTAATTCCTTCCAAGAGAATTATCACTCTAAGAGCTGCCTATGTTGTCTCTATTTTTAACACCCATACCCTCTGGTCAAAATTACTTTGTTTTACTGTCTCAGACTCAATATAAGTTTGCCCATTAAACACAGAGATAAAAACAAAAAGCTAAAAGCTACTGCGGATGCTGGAAATCCAAAACAAAAACAGAATTACCTGGAAAAACTCAGCAGGTCTAGCAGCATCGGCGGAGAAGAAATCAGTCCAGCCCTTCTCCGCCGATGCTGCCAGACCTGCTGAGTTTTTCCAGGTAATTCTGTTTTTGTTTTTTATAAGTTTGCCCAGGCTGTTTTCTCACATTCCTAAATTTCTGCCTGTATGCCTCAGGAACCAACTCATATGCACTCAAAATAGCCTTTTTCACCACATCATAATTCACCGATACCTCTTCAGATAGCGAAGCATATACCTCATGTGCTCTACCCACCAACCTGGATTGCAACAACAATGTCCAGTACTCCTGTGGCCATTTCATCTGTTTAGCTAGCTTTTCAAATTAAATAAAGAATGCTTCAACATCTCTTTCCTCAAACTTTGGAAGAGCTTGTACAAATCTAAACATCTCCCCACTGTGTATTAGGTTAAAGGCTTTTTCATCATCAGAACTCTCCTCAGGATCTGAGATCTCTTTTTTAACTTCCAGCCTTTTAACGTCGCATCTCCTAACAATAACATTTCCATCTCACTAATTTTATTAGTAATATAAATGCATTGCTTGGCATCTCCCAGTTAGGTGCAAGATTTCACCCACTCTTTTATATGGTTTATTTAAAAATGCAAATTGCCCCCTTGACACCTATGTGCCTAAACTTTTCCATGTTTATTTAATTTCCATTTCCAACCTACTTTTTTCTATACATCAAAGCACCCAGACTAGCTGGTTTTAATCCAATTAAACAACACAGACACACACATAGGCCAGGATTATACATTCGGTGTATGGGGGTGGGCCCGACACACTGGAACATAAAATGACATGCAATGATGTAGTGCGTGCGTCCCAACATCATCGCACAGTCTCGCGATATTTCGTTCGGCGGGCGCCCGCTGGACTTGGCTGTGCAGCTGCCAATAATTGGAAGGCCTATTAAGGCCATTAACATACTGATTAACTCCAAATTTATTTTGCTCATCCAACCTAACAGTTGGCAGGCAGGCGAAAAGGCCAAGTGCCCTTTACGTTTTTTAGGAATCCTCATCCATGAGCGGGGTGAGGTTTCCTAAAGCTTTTACAAATTGAATAAAAACTTTTTTTTGAAAAATAAAAACATATCCCATCACCTCACATGAGGACATGTTTCATTAAATTTTTAATGTTTTTAATAATTTCTTTAAAAAGCGCTTCAATCTCCCTGAGGCAGCTCCATGCCTCAAGGAGATTGAAACGCTCTTTCGCGCACATGCATGAAAGAGCACTGGACCTAACTCTCCCTCTTCCCCCCGCCC
Organism: Cetorhinus maximus; assembly: GCF_964194155.1. Classification (NCBI taxonomy): domain Eukaryota; kingdom Metazoa; phylum Chordata; class Chondrichthyes; order Lamniformes; family Cetorhinidae; genus Cetorhinus; species Cetorhinus maximus. The sequence continues at coordinate 67,631,583 of NC_135886.1, forward strand.
ACACAGGTAGCGCTCAGCACTACTGCTCACAATCCATGCTGGGCTGCCCTTAATTGGCCCGCCCACATGAAACCACGGTGCCGAGCCGATCGCGGATGGTGGTCAGCACCGCTACCGCCCCCGCCCACCCCTGCCGAGCACACCCGATGCAGGAAAAACTCAGTCCATAGACATAGACCCTACTACAATTTTATTTTTAAAATAATTTCCATTAACATTATAGACATTAATATCTCTGCATGACACCCTGCTCACTATTTACTACCAATTAAGTTTGTATCATCCACAAACTTTGAAATTATATTTTCTATAATGTAGATCATTTAGACATAGTAAGAAAAACAATAGTCCTAATACTGGGGTTCCCACTATATATTTCTTTCCAGTCAGAAAAGCATCTTTTCACTACTACTCTCTGCCACTGTCCCTTAGCCAATTACATAACCAGGTTATCACCATTCCTTTAATAACATGGCCAGAATTTTACCTTCGTGTTGTGGGCGTGTGTCCCAACGCCATTGTGCTGTCTCGCGCTATTTCATTCAGCAGGCGGACGCTGGAGTCGGCTGCACGCCCGTCAATAATTGAAAGGCCTATTAAGGCTATTAACAAACTGACTAACTTCAAATTTTCGATGCCTGTCTAACTTAATGGTTAGCGGGCAGGCAAAAAGGCAAAGCGGCCTTTATATTTTTTATGAAACCTCATCCACGAGCGGGATGAGGGCCTGAATTTTTCCTGTGTCGTGCAGGTTCGGCGGGGGCAGATGCAGAGCCACTGCCGCCCATAATCGGCTCTGCATCGCCATTTTATGTGGTCAGGTCAATTAATGCCCACCCAGCGTAATACATGAGCAGTAGCGCTGAGTGCTACCTGTGTGGGCGGGGGGGAGGAGGGAGAATTGAGTCCAACGCTTTTTTGCGCATATGCGAAAGAGTGCTTCAATCTCCCTGAGGCATGAAACTGCCTTAGGGAGATTGAAGTGCTTTTTAAAAAAATAAATAAATGCAATAAAAATTTAATGAAACATGTCCCCTCATGTGACTGTGTCACATGAGATGGGATACGTTTTTATTTTTCAGAAAAAGTTTTTATTTAATTCGTAAAAGCTTTAGGAAACCTCTTCCCGCTCGTGGATGAGGTTTCCTAAAAAACATAAGGGATCCTTGGCCTTTTCACCTGCCCGCCAACCATAAGGTTGGATGGGCAGCGTGAAATTCAGGTTAATTACTTGGTTAACGGCCTTAATAGGCCTATCAATTATCGGTGGGGGCACAGCCTTTCCTGGTGTGCCCCCGCCGAACAAAATATCGCGAGACAGCACGATGACGTCGGGATGCATGCCCAATATCATCCCGTGTCATATTACGTTCTGGCGTGTCGGGCCCACCTCCGCACGCCGAACATAAAATCCTGGCCTAGGTTTCCTTTTTTTTATTTTTTTACTCATTCACAAGACCTGGGCTTCGCTGGCTGGGCCAGCTTTGTTGCCCAACCCTAGTTGCCCTTGAGAAGGTGGTGGTTAGCTGCCTTCTTGAACCACTGCAGCCCATCTGGTATAGGTACACCCACAGCACTGTGAGGAAGGCAGTTCCAGGATTTTGATCCAGCAACAATGAAGGAACGGCAATATATTTCCAAGTCAGGATAATGAGTTACTTGGAGGGGATATTCCAGGTGGTGGTGTTCCCATCTATCTTCTGCCCTTGTCCTTCCAGGTGGTAGTGATTGTGGGTTTGGAAGGTGCTGTCTAAGGAGCCTTGGTGAGTTCCTGCAGTGTATCTTGTAGATGGTACACACTGCTGCTATTGTGCGTCGGTGATGGAGGGAGTGAATGTTTGTGGATGTAGTGCCAATCATGCGGGCTGCTTTGTCCTGGACGGTGTCCAGCTTCTTCAGTGTTGTGGGAGCTGCACTCATCCAGGCAAGTGGGGAGTATTCCAACACACTCCTGACTTGTGCCTTGTAGATGGTGGACAGGTTTTGGGGAGTCAGGAGCCGAGTTACTCATCGCACGATTCCTAGCCTCTGACCTGCTCTTGTAGCCACAGTACTTATATGGCTAGTCCAGTTCAGTTTCTGGCCTATGGTAACCCCCAGGATGTTGATAGTGGGGGATTCAGTGATGGTAATGACATTGAACATCAAGGGGCGATGGTTGGCTTCTCTCTTATTGGAGGTGGTCATTACCTGACACTTGTGTGGCGTGAATGTTACTTGCCACTTGTCAGCCCAAGCCTGGATATTGTCCAAGTCTTGCTGCATTTGGACATGGACTGCTTCAGTATCTGAGGAGTTGTGAATGGTGCTGAACATTGTGCAATTATCAGCGAACATCCCCACTTCCGACCTTATGATGGAAGGAAGGTCATTGATGAAGCAGCTGAAGATGGTTGAGCCTAGGACACTATCCTGAGGAACTCCTGCAGTGATGTCCTTGAGCTGAGATGACTGACCTCCAGCAACCATAACCATCTTCCTTTGTGCTAGGTATAACTCCAACCAGTGGAGAGCTTTCCCCTGATTCCCATTGATTCAAGATTTGCTAGAGCTCCTTGTTGCCACACTCAGTTAAATGCTGTCTTGATATCTAGGGCAGTCACTCTCACCTTACATCGGGAGTTCAGCTCTTTTGTCCATGTTTGAACTAATTCTGTAATGAGGTCAGGAGCTGAGTGGCCCTGGTGGAACCCAAACTGGGTACCAGTGAGCAGGTTATTGTAAGACAAGTGCCACTTAATAGCATTGTTGATGACCCCTTCCATTACTTTACTGATGATTGAGAGTGGGCTGATGGGGCGGTAATTGGCCAGGTTGGATTTGTCCTGCTTTTTGTGTACAGGACATACTTGGACAATTTTCCACATAGCCGGGTAGACGCCAGTGTTGTGACTGTACTAGAACAGCTTGGCTAGGGGTGCGGCAAGTTCTGGAGCACAAGTCTTCAGTACTATTTCCGGAATATTGTCAGGGCCCATAGCCTTTGCAGTATCCAGTGCCTTCAGCTGTTTCTTGATATCATGAGGAGTGAATCGAATTGGCTGAAGCCTGACATCTGTGATGCTGGGGACCTCCAGAGGAGGCCGAAATGGATCATCCACTTGGCACTTCTGGCTGAAGGTTGTTGGGAATGCTTCAGCCTTATCTTTGCACTGCTGTGCAGGCCTCCTCCATCATTGAGGATGGGGATTTTTGTGGAGCCTTCTCCTCCAATGAGTTGTTTAATTGTCCACCACCATTCCCGACTGGATGTTGCAGGACTGCAGTGCTTAGATCTGATCCATTGGTCATGGGATCGCTTAGCTCTGTCTATCACTTGCTGCTTATGCTGTTTGGCACACAAGTAGCCCTGTGATTATAGCTTCACCAGGTTGACACCTCATTTTTAGCTATACCTAGTGCTGCTCCTGGCATGCTCTCTTGCACTCTTCATTGAAGCAGGGTTGATCGCCTGGCTTGGTGGTAATGATAGAGTGGGGGATATGCCAGGCCATGAGGTTACAGTTTGTGTTCGAGTACAATTCTGCTGCTGCTGATGGCCCACACCCGCCTCATGGATGCCCAGTCTTGAGTTGCTAGATCTGTTTGAAATCTATCCCATTTAGCACGGTGGTAGTGCAACACAACACGATGGAGGGTCTCCTCAATGTGGAGGTGTGACTTTGTCTCCACAATGACTGCGTAGTTGTCACTCCTGTCGATACTGTCATGGACAGATGCATCTGTGGCAGGCAGGTTGGTGAGGATGAGGTCACTTATGTTTTTCCCTCTTGTTGGTTCCTTCACCACCTGCCACAGACACAGTCTAGCAGCTATGCAATTTAGGACTCGGACAGCTCAGTCAGTAGCTACTGTGCCATTCTTGGTGATGAACATTGAAGCTCCCCACCCAGAGTACCTTCTGCATCCTTGCCACCCTCATTGCTTCCTCCAAGTGGTGTTCAACATGGAGGAGCACTGATTCATTAGCTGAGGGAAGGCAGTACGTGGCAATCAGTAGGAGGTTTCCTTGCCAGTGTTTGACCTGATGCCATGAGACTTCATGGGGTCTGGGTCCAGAGTCAATGTTGAGAATTCCCAGGGCAACTCCCTCCTGACTGTATACTACTGTGCCGCCACCTCTGCTGGGCCTGTCCTGCCAATGTGAAAGAAATGGTGATGGTGGTGTCTGGGACATTATCTGTAAGGTATGATTCTGTGAGGATGACTATGTCAGGCTGTTGCTTGACCAGTCTGTGAGACAACTCTCCCAATTTTGGCACTAGCTCCCAGATGTTAGTAAGGAGAACTTTGCAGGGTCGACAGGGCTGAGATTGCCGTTGTCGTTTCCGGTGCCTAGGTCGATGCTGGGTGGTCCGTATGGTTTCATTCCTTTCCTGTGACTTTGTAGCAGTTTGTTACAACTGAGTGGCTTGTTAGGCCATTTCAGAGGGCATGTAAGAGTCAACCACATTGCTGTGGGTCTGGAGTCACATGTAGGCCAGACCAAGTAAGGGTGGCAGATTTCCTTCCCTAAAGGACATTAGTGAACCAGATGGGTTTTTACAACAATCGACAATGGTTTCATGGTTATCATCAGACTTTTAATTCCAGATTTTAATTGAATTCAAATTCGACCATTTGCCGTAGTGGGATTCAAACCTGGGTCCTGAGAGTATTACCCTGGGTCTCTGGATTACTAGTCCAGTGACAATACCACTATGCCAAGCTAATACAAAGGAAATAAAAACTCTCTTTTGACCTTAAAAACATGTCCCATCTCATGTAACACAATCACATGAGGGAACATGTTTCATTAAATTTTTAATGTTTTCAGTTATTTTTGCGAAAAGTGCTTCAATCTCCCTAGGGCAGTTCTGTACCTCAGGCAGGTTGAAGCGCTCTTTCACGCGCATGCACAAAAGAGCGCTGGACCCAACTCTCCCTCCTCCCCCCACCCGCACAGGTAGCGCAGCGCGACCGCTTGCGATCAATGCTGGGCGGGCCTTAATTGGCCCGAACACGTGAAATCGCGGTGCTGAGCCGGTCGCGGGTGGCGGTCGGCTCCACAACCGCCCCTGCCCCCTCCCGCCGAGCCCGCCCGACCAATATAAAATCCAGGCCCATGTGTTTCTATTTCCAAATAAGCCTATAATGTGGTGCACCATCAAATTTCTCTTGATATTCCATATATACAATATCTACTGCATTACTTTCATCAGTCCTCTCTGCTTCTTCATCAAGTAACTCTAACAGCCAGAAAGGGAAGTGACACATCTTTTCCCCTTGTACTTGGGTGGGTGGGAGGGGAGAAGCTATTTGACTGACTGAACCATTCCACCTCGGTGCAGAGCTCACAGAACCACAACATATGGAGCCGGGACAGAGACCAGGGGAGGCGGAAAGGGACTGGGAAAGAGACCAGGAGAGGTGGACAGACAGCAGGAGAGAGACTGGCAGATTGGAACAAATGATGTGCCACAGCAGCCCCAGTGCTGTGTTTCCATGACTCCTCCTGCTTCTCATCCTGACCTCAGCCGAAAGATGTAACAAGGCTCTGGTAGAACAACAATACTTGAGTGCCATCAAAGCTTCCTCCTATTACTCATATTCCTACTCACCCAGCTATAGAAGACTGTGCATGATAGGGAGTTCGTCTCCCTGGGTTTCAGACTGGCTCCTGTGGTTGCAGATTAACTTCTCCCAGAGATCGAGGATCACTGCAATTGTCACACAAGGAACTTACACTTCTTACAATTGGGTGATCAAGTACCTCTTCCTGCATGGTGACCATCAAACAACTGGAAACCCTTCTATCAACAGAAGCATAACTGGGTACGTCTGGCACTTGCAAATAGACCTCTTGCAGAGATTGAAAAATGCACACCATCTGGAATATATTTTCAAGGGCTTTTTCCTTGATGCTTCAATTCATGTAACAGTCTCGTCAACTGAATAAGTTATATTGATCAAAGGTCGTGGTGCACCATGAAGACATGGGATTTTTGTTAATTTTTTCAATTTATTTTCTTCATTTTGTGATGATGTTACTTTTCTTTATCATTGTTAATTATTCACGTATATGTGCTTTTTAATGAACAAGGATTATTAGGCTCACTGGAGACGGGAACGGAGGTGGTTTGGCGTTAGCCAGTGTGCCAGTTTCCTGTTGCTGTTCCCAGTGCTGGAAAGTTTCACCCAATCCAGCAGTAATAGTCATTAAGCTTGTTAAAGAGCTCATTAAGGGCTATGTTCAGATTTTAGTAAAGGTGCACAGTCTGCATGCTGGGTCAGGGGGAGACCAGGTTCACACGAAGGAACCTGTCATGGCTGCCCCAACAAATTCCATGGGATCCATGAAAGGGTGAACGACAGAGAGAGACACTCAGCCATTGGCACACAGGTGCCATTGGGCCAGCGCAGGTTGCACGGAGAGTGGTCAGTGAGTGCCCAGGCAGTACAAGAGGGCAGCACCCTCCTAGCAGAAGGGGCAACACAATTATGAGACCACATAAGCACAGGGAAAGCAGCAACTGGCAATGGGAGTATGACTCTCTGATTTGGGGTCCAGTGACAACGAGGAGCAACATCCTCCTTGGGAAGAGCAGTGCCCTGGGCATCACAAGGGCAGAGGAGAGATGTGAGATGCAGGAAGGTAATGGAGGTCATACAGTCAGCATAGGATCTACCACTGAAGATTAAACTAGCTGGAGATGACCAAGAATCAGTGCCGCAGGAGATGGACACTCCAGGCCGATGGTCACAAAGATCTGTGCCCTGGCCACGGAAGACCTCATACCTCACAGCACTGCTCGCCATGCCCTGCTAGTAGCTGTCAAAGTCATTGTGGTCTTGAACTTCTTTGCCTCTGGCTCCTTCCAAGGATCAGCTGTGGTCCTTGGTGGCATCCCTCAAACAGCAGTGCACCATTGCATCACGAAGGTCACTGATACACTATTTGCCAGAGGCAGACAGCACATTCAATTTCAGACAGATGGTTCCTCACAGGGTCAGTGGGCAGTGAATTTTGTCTCCGTTGTTGCATTCCCCCAGGTGCAGGACATCATCGATTGTCCCCATGTGGCCATTAAGGCACTGAGTGACTGGCCAGTGAGCTCCATCAAGAGAAAAGGCTTCCAATCCCTCAACATTCAGCTGCTCTGTGACCACAACAAAGGCTTCCTGTATGTGTCTACTTGCTTTCCTGGCAGCTGCCATGACTTCTTCATCCTTCATCAGTCCAGGCTACTGCAATTCTTCATTACACCACCGCTCCCCACAAACTCCATACATGGATTCCAAGGGACAAGGGATGTCCCTTGAAGAGACGGCTGCTCACCCTTCTCAGAGAACCTGACACAGAGGCACTACAGCTGAAGCCATCTACTCATGAGGACAACAACTGAAGTAAAAGAGTAAACTCATGCAGGTGTCTTGAGCATTGTGATGGTCTGCTGTGTTCTCCATCAACATAGCCAACTAGGGAGGTGTCGACCTTGACGAGGGGGTGGCGTTGGATGAACATAGCTCATCAGAGGAAGAGGAGGAGCAAAACATGGAAGGGTAGTAGGAAAAGGAGGAGGAGGGGGAAGATGCAGAGCACCGAGGTGGCCCGACTGCACAGGGAGGGGGTCAGACTCAGCACAGGGCTTGAGGGTCTCATCAGGATGACGTTAACATCAGGGATCATCTGATCCAGGTACCCTTCAACTGAGCCCCTCTGACCCAGGAGGAATGGCATGTTATGAAACTCACTTTGCAATGACACCGCTATTGAGGACACAGCCTGGAACAGATCAATTCTTGCTGTCTGAAGGATACACATCTGTCCAGAGGTTTCACTGTCACTGTTTACAGACCCTTCCTACCCTTCACCACTTCATCATTCTTCTGATGTACCACCACAATTAAAAGAAAATTCACACATCTGGCTTCATGTGTCAATATTATATGATGCTTAAAAAGACAAGTACACAGTTACATGTGATAGACACCTCAGTGACTGACTCAATGCGCTGACTAAAGTGGTTGCTTCTGCTCCTGGCCACTTCCTTGTGGTGCTCCCTTTCTAGCCTCTGATGTGGTTCACTTGTCTTGGCTTGTGGCTTAGGTGCACGCAGTGGTCATCCTCATTGTGGAAGTGCCAGTGAGAGTAACTCCTGAGGTAGCTGCACCAGTGTCATTGCAGGGGGCCCTGTTATATAAATACTCAGAGGTACTAAAGAGGCCATTGATGATGATGGCATCCCATGAGATGACAGCCTCAGTTTGGGCTGGAGCTCCGGATGATTTGAGGGGATCAGCAGCTGGGGCCCAACCAGCGTCCCTTTCAAACATGTCTGCGCCATGAACACCACTGACTGGTTAAGATCAAATAGTGTGGCAAGCATCTCGTGAAGATCAGTGCACAGTAACTGCATGACCTCCAAGTTGTGCCACATATGGCTCTCCATGAGGTTGCCCCTCTCACTCGAAGGAGGAGCTCATGCCTCAGAGGACTGAGTTATGTGGCATGCAAACATACGAATTAAGAGCAGGAGTAGGCCTTTCACCCCCTCGAGCCTGCCCTGCCATTCAATAATATCATAGCTGATCTGATTGTAACCTCAACTCCACATTCCACCCACCCCCGATAACCTTTGACTCTCTTGTTAGTCAAGAATCTATCTACCTCTGCCTTAAAAATATTCATTGACCCTGTGTCCATCGGCCTCTTGGGAAGAGAGTTCCAAAGATCATGACCCTCTGAGAGAAAGAAACTTCTCCTCATCTCTGTCTTAAATAGGAGAACTGTTATTTTTAAACAGTGTCCCCGAGTTCTAGTCTCTCCCACAAGGGGAAAGTTCCTTTCAGTACCCACCCTGTCAAGTACCCTCAGGATCTTATAAATTTCAATAAGATCACCTCTCATTCTTCTAAACTCCAATGGATACAGGCCCAGCCTGTTCAGCCTTTCCTCGCAAGATAACGCCCCCCAACAACCTTCCCAGGTATCAATCAGGTGAACCTTCTTTGAACTGCTTCTAATGCATTCATATTCTTAATGGTAAACATGACCTGGATGGACTCCTCGGAACTCTGGTATTTTGGAGGACATCTGATTATCTTAGTAAAGCCTCCCAAGGCCTTGCCTCTATGACCAGCTTAGCAGGGATGTGTCTGTCCTCCATCCTCTGAAGGGGACTGCCCTCAGTTGCTTCTGCCTGTAACCTCCTCTTCACTTATGATGTGCTCATCTCCCTGTGCCACACTATCCAATCACACGCAGGGACCCAACAAGATCAGACTGCATTTGCGCTGGTGGAAGATGCACTTCGAAGGAATGATTTTTTTTTTATTCATTCACGGGATGTGGGTTTCTCCAGCTAGGCCAGCATTTATTGCCCGTCCCTAGTTCCCCTTGAGAAGGTGAGGGTGAGCTGCCTTCTTGAACCACTGCAGTCTGTGTGATGTAGGTAAACCCATAGTGCTGTTAAGAAGGGAGTTCCAGGATTTTGACCCAGTGACAGTGAAGGAACGGCAATATATTTCCAAGTCAGGATGATGAGTGACTTGGAGAGGAAATTACAGATGGGAACACCATCACCTATCTGCTGCCCTTGGCCTTCTAGATGGTGGTGGTCATGAATTTGGAAGATGCTGCCCAAGGAGCCTTGGTGAGTTCCTGAAGTGCATCTTGTAGATGGAACACACTGCTGCTACTGTGTGTCGGTGGTGAAGGGAATGAATGTTTGTGGATGTGGTGCCAATCAAGCAGGCTACTTTGTCCTGGATGGTGTCCACCTTCTCCAGTGTTGTGATATGATAGAATGAAGGTCGTTGATGAAGCAGCTGAAGATGGTTGGGCCTAGGACACTATTCTGAGGAGCTCCTGCAGTGATGACCTGGAGCCTAGATGACTGACTTCCAACAACCACAACCATCTTCCTTTGCGCTAGGTGTGACTCCAACAAGTGGAGAGCTTTCCCCTAATTCCCATTGACTGCAGATTTGCTAGAGCTCCTTGATGCTACACTCAGTCAAATGTTGCTTTGATGTCAAGGGCAGTCAGTCTTACTTCACCTCGGGAGTTCAGTTCTTTTGTCCATGTTTGAACCAAGGCTGTAGTGAGGTCAGTAGCTGAGTGGCCCTGGCAGCACCCAAACTGGGCATCAGTGAGCAGGTAGGTGATGGCTAAGCAAGTGCTGCTTGATAGCACTGTTGATGACCCCTTCCATTACTTTACTGATGATCGAGAGTAGACTGATGGCGCAGTAATTTGTCGGGTTGGATTTCTCCTGCTTTTTTTGTACAGGACGTACCTGGGCAATTTTCCACATACCTGGGTAGATACCAGTGTTGTGACTGTACTGGAACAGCTTGGCTAGGGGCGCAGCAAGTTCTGGAGCACAAATCTTCAGTGCTATTGCCGGAATATTGTCAGGGCCCATAGCCTTTGCAGTAACAAGTGTCTTCAGCAGGAGATGGTGCTTGGTCTGAGCTCTGCTCTGGCAGTGCCTGGCCCAGTGATGATGAAGGAGTCTGTCCTAATACTTGAATATCAACATCTGTGGGAAACACAAGAAGAGATCATGAGAACTAGCCTTAGAGAGTTGAAGCCTCTGCAGTGCCAAAGGTTCCCAATGCACCTGGGTCTTTGGCATGCTGTCAGAAAGGCTGCAGTGCAATGCAGTCTGTATTCCACATTTCCACCAGGAATGCTCACCTGACCTTTCCCGACTTGCTCCTCATCAGCAAATATGAAGATTTCCATGGCTCTCTCTTCCATTGTGGTGATTACGTGTAGGGAGGGAATCCTTTCTCCCATCTTGGTTGTCTCCTGAGAATCATGTGCCTGTTTCTCCTGCAATGACAAAAAAGAGAGAGATAAGGCACTGCTGGCCTATATGGCCAATATCAAGGGCTGATACATGTATATATGCGTGTGGCTCTGAGCTATTCTAAGTACCCTGGGCACACACGGCTCCCATGTTCAGAAGCAGCCTGCAGCCTGCAGCCTCAGGCTCCTCAGCTGGATAGTTTTCTGGAGGTTGAATACCCAGAGGTCTGGCCTGAAGGTGCGGCATTGCACTCATCTTGCCAGAGTGAGTACGGTCAGTGAACTTCTTCCTGCACTGCGTCCAGTTCCTGTGGACCACACTCCATCTGCTCACAGTATCGATGACTTCAATCCATGCCTGTTGGTTTGAATGGGCAACCTCCTCCTGCTATCCTCTCCCTCACTGCCTCCAGGTGAATCCATGTCTGTGTACGTAAAATGAGGGGGAAGCCCTGCCCTCGGTTCCAGGCCTCTGCTTCTCCTGCTCCATCTCCAATCCAACAAATAATGCAGTGAAACAGTTGGGTAGAGCTGAAAAACAAAAAAGGAGCAATCACATTGCTGGGAGTGTACTATAGGCCCCCAAACAGTCAGAGAGAAATAGAAGAGCAGATAGGTAGGCAAATTTCAGAAGAATGTAAAAATGATAGGTTAATAATAGTGGGGGATTTCAACTTCCCCAACATTAACTGGGTTAGTCATAGTGTGATCAGTTTAGAGGGAGCGAAGTTCTTAAAATGCATCCAGGAGAGCTTTTTAAGCCAGCACGTAGAAGGTCGTAGAAGAGAGCGGTCCTGGACTTAATTTTAGGGAATGAAGCCGAGCAAGTGGTAGAGGTATCATTGGGAAAGCATTTTGCAGATAGTGATCATAACTCCGTTAGATTCAAGGTTGTTATGGAAAAGGATAAGGATGGGCCAGAAATCAGAGTTCTAAATTGGGGAAAGGTAGATTTTAATAAGATCAGGTATGATTTGGCCAGAGTGGACTGGGAGCAGCTACTTTTAGGTAAATCTGCATCAGAGCAGTGGAACTCATTCAAGAAGGAAATAGGGAGAGAACAAGGCCAACATATTCCAGTAAAGACAAAGGGTGGGTTCAAAAAATCCCGGGAACCCTGGATGTTGAGGGATATACAGGATTGGATAAAGAGAAAAAGAGAGACTTATGGCAGATACCAAGGGCTCAAAACAGGGAAGCCCTGGAGGAGTACAGAACGCGTAGGGGGGAACTTAAAAAGGAAATTAGGAGAGCAAAAAGGGGGCATGAAAAAACATTGGCAGGTAAAATAAAGGAAAATCCAAAATTATTTTACAAGTACATTAAAAGTAGATAACTAGGGAAAGAGTATGGCCCGGTAAGGACCATGGTGGTAATTTGTGTGTGGAGCCGGAAGACATAGGTAGGGTTCTAAATTAATACTTTGTGTCGGTGTTCACAAGTGAGAGGGACGACATGGGTATGGAAATCAGGCAGAAGGACTGTGATATAATTAAAGAAATTAGCATAGAAAGGGAGGAGGTTCTAAGTGGTCTGGCTGGCTTAAAAGTAGATAAATCTCTAGGCCCGGATGAAATTTATCCCAGGCTGTTGAGTGAGGCAAGGGAGGAGATAGCAGGGGCGCTAGCAATAATTTTCAATACCTCTCTGGCCACAGGAGAGGTGCCGGAGGACTGGAGGACAGCCAATGTGGTACAGTTATTCAAGAAGGGAGGAAAGGATAAACCAGGGAACTACAGGCCAGTCAGTCTAACCTCAGTGGTGGGGAAACTATTGGAAGCAATTCTTAGGGACAGAATTAATCTACACTTGGAAAGGTAGGGATTAATCAAGGGCAGTCAGCATGGTTTTGTTAAGTGGAGGTCATGTCTGACCAATTTGATTGAATTTTTCGAAAAAGTGACCAGGTGTGTAGATGAGGGCAATGCAATTGATGTAGTAGACTTGGACTTCAGCAAGGCTTTTGATAAGGTCCCACATGGGAGACTGATAACGAAGGTAAAAGCCCATGGGATCCAAGGCAATTTGACAAATTGGATCCAGAATTGGCTGAGTGGCAGGAAGCAGAGGGTGATGGTCGAGGGGTGTTTTTGTGACTGGATGCTTGTGCCCAGTGGGGTTCCACAGGGATCGGTGTTGGGTCCCTTGCTGTTTGTGGTTTATATAAATGATTTAGACTTGAATGTAGGAGGACCGATCAGTAAGTTCACGGATGACACGAAAATTGGTGGAGTGGTAAATAGTGAGGAGGATAGCCTTAGATTGAAGGAGGATATAGACGGGCTGGTCAGATGGGCTGATCAGTGACAAATGGAATTTAATCCGGATAAGTGTGAGGTGATGCATTTGGGCAGGACAAACAAGGCACGGGAATACACGATGAATGGTAGGACCCTGGGAAGTACCAACGATCAGAGGGATCTTGGTGTGCATGTCCACCTGTCCCTTAAGGTAGCGGGACAGGTAGATAAGGTGGTTCAGAAAGCATATCGGATACTTGCCTTTATTAGCTGAGGCATAGGATATAAGAGCAGAGAGATTATGTTGGAACTGTATAAAAATGCTAGTTAGGCCACAGCTAAAATATTGCATGCAGTTCTGAAATCCGCATTATAGGAAGGATGTGATTGCAGAGGAGATTTACCAGGATGTTTCCTAGGCTGGAGAGTTTTAGTTATGAGGAAAGATTGGATAGACTGGGGTTATTTTCCCTGGAGCAGAGGAGATTGAGGGGAGACATGATTGAGGTGTATAAAATTATGAGGGGCATAGATAGGGTAGACAGGAAGGAACTTTTCCCCTTGGTGGAGGATCAAAAACTATGGGGCATAGATTTAAGATAAGGGGCAGGAGGTTTAGAGGGGATGTGAGGAAGAATGTTTTCACCCAGAGGGTGGTGGGAATTTGGAACTCACTGCCTGAAAGGGTGGTAGAGGCAGAAACCCACATAACATTTAAGAAGTATTTGGATGTGCATTTGCGATGGCATGGCATGCAAGGCTATGGGCCTAGTGTTGGAAAATGGGATTAGAATAGTTAGGTACTTGTTTCTCTAGCGTAGATTTGATGATCTGAAGGGCCTTTTTCTGTGCTGTAGACATCTATGACTCTCTGACTCTAATTTATAACTTCAGTGCAGGCAGCCAAGGACACTTCCCTGTTGAAGCTCCCTCATGCTCATCTGCCTGCCAGCGCCCATCACTCCCAATGAAGCTTCTGTCTGGCTTCGCTGTGAGCCCTCTACTGGGTCTGTAGTGCCGGGAGCCAACCAACATTGTTAAAAGGATGATGAGAGCAGAGATGGCCAATTAGGATGCTACCTCCCACAAGGTTGCGCAGCAGGCTGCGCTGATAACATAGGTGGACTCGGGATCCTCATATGGGCCTGGCGTCAAGACCCCAAAGTCCATGGAAAACTGGAGCCCATTTAAACCTGGCAACCAGCCAATGCATTTACTCCCACCTCAGAGGAAACACTTCAAAGGAGCCGCAGATTAGAGGTTAGAAACCTCAATTAATATACCAGCACTAAGAATTATCATAGGAAAAGATAGGATAGAGAGTAGGTAAATAGGTTAGTTACACCAGATTTAAATTTCCTCCTGTAGAATAAGGTAGCATCTCAGCAAAGTAGGGCACTAAAGGTTAGTTGAGACAGTGTAGAGGTGTGTTACAGAAAGTTGTCGGAGCTACTTTCTTAATGTTATCTGCAGAAAGCAGTTACTTTAAGAGCAGTGCAGGCACTTAGCAGAATATCTCTTGTATTTGTGTCTCATGTACCAGTATGTACTGAAGCAACATTGGCAGCGACAGTGACATTCTTTTGGTCAGTGTCTATGTCCTCATCTAACCTTGATTGGCGGATAGCTCCCTAATGGTAAGGCAGATTTGCATCATAGTATTATAGAGCAAGTAGCAGATGAAGCTAAGACTTAGCAAGAAGCTTTACTATAAAGTATCTTTATTGTGTCCAGACAATTAAAACATGTCAGCTACAAGATGTCAGTGATGATGCTCCCTTGGCTAACCTGGAACAAGCTAGGCATAAAAGATGAGAGTAATGTTAACTTTGACTGCCACAGATAATACACCTCCTTTGAGGATGACTGGCTGAAGGTTTTCTTGAAGAGGAGGACAAACCCCTGTAGCTGTTTCCCTGTTAAACCTTAGTCTCTGAAGGCAATTCCTGGATTGGTGCCTGAATCTGTATATACAACTATTAGCAAATTGATAAGTATAGTCAGTCCTGCTCTCAAGCCATCTGATATTTTTCTCTGTTTCCCTTCATTTCTTTCATCAAACGAGGTGAAAGGAAAACACTGAAAACAATCCCGACTAGTTTATAACTGACCCAGAAACAAAAATCGAACAGTGCACCCCTAAGGCATCAGCTCCCAACAGGTGAGAACCTGGCTGACTTTTAACACCCATTTGAAATGGGCAAAATTGGCCCACTGCAAATACAGTTCATTGGAGCAAGATAATTGCAGGCTTCTCTTTAAGTAATGCATATTAACAGATTTGCATTTGTAATGAAGTTAATACACATTCCATAGGAGGGCATACACCAACTGCAGGAATTGAAACCATGATGTTGAACAAGCAGGAAGTGAACTAGTTCCAGAATTCGCAACTTTCCTATTCCTGTGATCAAACTCCACTCCATTGTACAGTAAACAATTATGTCAACATAAATTTCCAAACTCTAATTGTCTCTTGAACCCATTTGTAAATTCCACTTTGATAATTTGGTAGTTTACTCCGCAACTCAATTTACCCCTTGACTGGAAAAGTTCCAACTGATTTCCTTTCTTCCAGACATCAGGTAGCACTTTAGACAGAGTGTGATCAACAACTAAAATGGATTGACAGCAAGAGTGATTGAAGTCAGAAGCCTGGGGTCATTTAAAAAGCAGCCAGATACTGTGATAGAAAGATGTTAAAGTTAGTATTCTGGGACGATGAGATCAAATAAGCTGAACAACCTTTTTCATTCAAAGCTATCTTGTGATCTTATTCCTAACTTCCTCATTTTAACTTGTATCCCACGGCAGTTGAATTTCTTATCAAAGTGATGAATTTACCTGTATCAACCTTGCCAATTCTCTTTATAACATTGAAAATTTAAATTAGGTCACCTTGAAGCCTCTTTCCAAAAAGAAATGTCTTAATCTTTTCTCAAAACTTAAATCCCTTATGCCCAGAATCATCTTTATTGCCTGCCTGGTACCTATTAAAAAATTCTGGTGATATCATCAGGATGCCACTATATTCATATGTGGTGTTCTCTGAATACATTCTTGCAAGGTTTGACTGATTTCTTGATTCTGTGATTCATTCATTTATTACCTTTTTATGAAAAAGAGGTATAAGACACTGTAAGCCAGCAGACAAAAGGAAACACTGCCAAACATACTCCATAAATGTTTGTTTTAAAAATATATGGAGACACTAAAACCTTCAAGACTACTACCTCGGGCAAGTGAAGAAATATGTTACAAAAACAAAAATAGCTGGAAAAACTCAGCAGGTCAGACTGCATGTGCGGAGAGGAACACAGTTTCGAGTCCGGATGACTTCATCAGAAGAAATATGTTGTAATATTCAACCTTGTAACCCGGTTTTGTTTGTAGGTGGTAATTATATTTCTGTTTCACATTCCAAAAATGCTTTCACTGATTCAAGCAAGTGTTAAAGTTTCACTGAGGGGAGTGTTTAGAGTTTTACTAGTAGGTGTTATGGTTAATGCTTCAGTGGTAAAAATGAGTGCTAGAGTCCCAGTGATAGAACTTTGTGTTTAGAAATTCACTGAGAGGAGATAATATTTAGCGTTTCACTAAGGGGAGTGCTTAGAGTTCATTGCTCAAAGGGAATGTTTAGAGTTTTATTGTTACAAGGGAATGTTCAGATTTTTGCAGAAGATCATATGATTTGAACATAAATCTGAAGTAGATTTCCCCTGAAAAACAAAAGTAGTGAAAGATTCTGTGAGAAAAGAAACCAGGCAAGAATATTTTATTAAAAATAAAATACTGCGGATGCTGGAAATCTGAAACAAAATCAAAAATAGCTGGAAAAACTCAGCAGGTCTGACAGCATCTGTGGAGAGGAACACAGTTAACATTTCGAGTCCACATGACTCTTCATCAGAACTATGGAAAAATAGAAATTAGGTGAAATATAAGCTGGTTGAGGGGTGTGGGACAGGTAGAGCTGGAAAGAGGGCCAGTGATAGGTGGAGGCAAAGAAGAGATTGCTAAATATGTCATAGGCAAAAGGACAAAGGGGTGTTGACTGTGGTGATATTAGCTAATATAAGAATATTTTATTCTCAAACATCAGGCGCAGGTCTCTAACATGTTGAGTGCTCTTTATCCTCAGTGACCTTCATATTTTCTTGCTAATACAAAACTAAACACTGACTATGGACCAAGGTAATAAATTAAATACCATTTCTTTAAAATAATATATATTG
The DNA here is from genome assembly GCF_964194155.1 of Cetorhinus maximus. Classification (NCBI taxonomy): domain Eukaryota; kingdom Metazoa; phylum Chordata; class Chondrichthyes; order Lamniformes; family Cetorhinidae; genus Cetorhinus; species Cetorhinus maximus. The sequence goes on from NC_135886.1 coordinate 67,648,856, forward strand.
TGCCTTATAAATGACTACAGAACGAAAGGAAGGTCGACAATTCGTCTTTGTCACTGACTCATATTCATTTTGAGACTAGGTGCTCATTTGTAGTTGACCCCAACATCTGCTCATCTGGATATAAAAGCATTAGAAAGTTTTGCAGTCAAATGCTGGCTTCGGGGACTGCTGATGACAAGGTGAGCAGTGAATCCCAAACTCCCCACCTCCTATATCATCATCACCTTATCGTGTTTTGCATAGAGAGATCGGAATTCCCTTATCCTTACCTTTGTTTATCATGTTGCTGAATGTTTAAGCAGTTATTTAAGAAAAGGATGATCATAACAATTGGCTGATTTCATTAAGAAGGAAAGAAGACTAATGATTAATGTTAAAACTGCAGCATTATGATAGCTGTAATTGTATGACCATTAGTAAAAGTAATGAGACTCATTCTTGTTCCAACACAGCTCTGATTAAAGAAGGTCAAAGTCTAAAACTTTCGAGAGAGTCGACTGAAAAGCAAGACTGATTAACCCTCAGGAAAGAACTTGGAAGCTAATGGAATTGGATCAGAAATGTAGTCAGCCTAAATTTTTCTTTGAATTATTTTCTCTGCACTAGGAACTGGTCAGGTTTGCAAATGATACATTGCAGAAAATCTACAGCACTCTAAGCTATGTCAGTGTTTATGCTCCACATGAGCCTCCTTTCACCCCTCTTCATCTAACCATATTAGCACATCCTTTGAAACAAGGAGAGGTAATCAAGGAAGCAGCAAAACACCTACAGAAAGAGCTAGATAAAATTTGTAAAGAGACAGAACTGTCACAGGTGAAGTTAATACAGACAAGCTATACATTCAATGGACACACCACCAGCTGCAAGTTCCCTTCCAAGCCACACACCATCCTGACTTGGAATTATATCGCTGTTCCTTCACGGTTGCTGGATCAAAATTCTAGAACTCCCTTCCAAACAGCAATGTGGATGTACCTGTACCACATGGACTGTGACAGTTCCGCAGCACCTTCTAAAGAGCAATCAGGGATGGACAATAAATGCTGGCCTAGTCAGTAACGCCCACATCCCACGAACGAATCAAAAAATATGAGTATTATCAATGTGTTAGAGATTGTGAAAAAATAGTTAAAGGTGATCTTGAGAGGGTTCTGAGTATAGTACATTCAACACTTGCCGGGCTGGATTTTCCAGTCGGGTGCGGTGGGAGCGCACCTATGTTGAATCTATGAGTTTCCCTCTGCCCTAACTCCAGCGGTGCTCTAAGAGGCTAATTACATTATTTAACATGGGCATGCAATGCCATGGAATTGCCAGTCTTTTTAGATTGACCATCTCTGACATAGTAATGTGGCCAGCAATACCAGTCAAAGTTTGCATTTTATCTTGATTCTTTTCCCCATCTTTGATTGCTCTGAATCTAATCTGTGTTTTTCATGATATTAGGGTACTTTGTGGGACAATGCAGACGAGTTTCATTCCGCATCTAATCCATGCTGTACCTGACCTGGGTGTATTCATGGACATAGAATTACATAGGATATTCAGCATAGAAGCTGCCTATTCAGTTCAATCAATCCATGCCAGTGTTTATGCTCCACTCAAGTCCCCTCCCATCTTTGGTCATCTAAATCTATCATCAGAATCCTCAATTTCCTTCTCCGTCATGTGCTTGTGTATACGTATTAATTGCTTCAATCAATCTCTGTAATAGTGAGCTTATAATGATGGCCTCTAGTTATGCTTTTCCCCAAAAGTGAAAACCTTCACTCTGAATCCACTCTATTTCATAATTTTAAATACCTTTACTAGGTCACCCCCTCAACCATTTTTTTCAAGAGAGAAGAGACCTGTCAACCTTGTCCTGATATGTATACCCACATATTTCTGGTATCACCCCTGTAAGCCTTCTCTGCACTCCAATGCCTCTATATCCTTTTTACAATATGATGGCCAGGACTGCATGCAGTGTGGTCTAACCAAGGTTCAGTACAGGTTTAGCAACATTTCTCTACTTTCAATTCTATCCCTTTAGAAATAAAGCTTCATGTTTGCTTTGTTTTATATGGCCTTGCTAAACTGTGGCACAAATTTTAGTGCTTGATGTATTTGGACTCTGAAATCCCTTTGTTCCTCTACTCGACTTAGACTCTCACCTTCCAAGTATTAAGTGATCTCCCTATTCTTCCTACCAAAATGCACCACCTCACATTTATCTGTGTTGAACTTCTTTTGCCAATTATTTACCCATTCTACAAGTTTATTAATGGCTTCCTATAACTTGTTGCAGTCCTCGTTATTGAGGGGAAGTGGTAGCCTCACTCTGCATCTAATACATGTTGCACCTGAATTGCTAGTATTTAATACTGATCTTCCTGACTTCAGTAAAGGAAGCTGCATTAAAAATGTATACTGTTCAGCTGACCACCTGCAGTATCCTCTGGTTCAATCCATCCATTCTTCAACACATTTCATTAACACACACTGAGACTAACATTATTCCTAAGTATTCTGCAAAATATCATTCCAAAATATTCCCAAAGAACATTAATTTACATTTTTGTTGCCTTGATCTTTGATAGAGCTCAAGATAATAGAGATAAATGCAAGCTGATGGCACTGAGGAGATATTTAGTTCAAGTGTAGTACAACTGAGAAAAGGTTAATGTGATGTGTTCCATTTTATGTAAGGAATTAAGCCTCATTAACCAAGTATTGAATTTGAATTGACATGTTGTTTTTTGACGTATTCACTGACCTAATCTAGGATAAACATTTCACAATTAGCTCTTACTATTGCTAGCTATATGTATGATGCTGGGTTACCTGTGGTTATATTACTGAGAAGCCAAAGTGTACCTCAGTAAATGCCCTCACTGTAATATTTATTGATGTACTGCTTTACACTGCTTTATCCTGAAATTCCCACCCCACACTGTATTACTCACAATATACACTGCTTTGCTCACTCTGACACTTTCTGAATACACATCCTTCACTTTAACTCTCATTGATAATTACTGCACCTTTCATGATAATAATCTCCAATATGACCAATGCCTTCCTTTGTTATAATTTGGTCTCTCTTTCAACTTTGTTTATTCATAAGTGAAGGAAATTTTCCATTGACAGACATTGCCTCTATAACCCAAAACTTATATTGCTGTGCTTATAATGAATACTGGAGAGTGTTACAGTGCAAGGTGGGCATTTCTGGATATATTGATGAGTGTTTCAATGATGATTATAGGTTATATCATATAATGTTACAAAGTCAGATGGGAGATATGTCAAAAAAGTGTCACAATGAGGTGTTTAGCTCAGAGATCATTACCATAAGAAGCATGTTTTACATCAAAGAATGAGATGTTGTGGGATGAATCACAATTAAAGTGGGGGGGGGGGTGGGTATGAGTTATATCAAGAGGTGCTGCAGTGAGGGGTGTAGGTTTTATCGCGAATATTGCATTGAGGGGTATGAGCTGTTCAACAGAATGTTGCAGTGAGGAATGTAGGATGTATGGCAAAGTATTACAGTGAGAGGTGTGAATGAATTATAATTACTTATGTACCACAAAAATTTAGATTGGAAGTTGCCTGTGGGTTGCCTGGGATGCACTCTTGATCACTTTGAAAGGCAGAAAACACCACACTGTTTCTGGAAGCAGGCAGAATCATTTTCCCATTGAACATTGGTGTTTCAGTATTTAGGGGGAGATGGTGGTTTAGTGGTAATATCACTGAACTAATAATCCAGAAGCCCAGGCTAATCCTATGGGGGCAGGGGTTCCAGTCCTACCTGGTAGCTGGTGGAATTTAAATTCAATAAAATCTAGAATCGAAAGCTTGTGTCAGTAATGATGACCATGAAACTGTCACAATTGTCATAAAAACCTATCTGGTTCACTAATGTGCTTCAGGGAAGGAAATCTGCTATCCTTACCTGGTCTGGTCTACATGTGACTCCAGAGCCATGTTGTTGACTCTTAACCGTCCTCTGAAATGGCCTATCAAGCCACTCAATTCAAGGGCAATTAGGGATGGACAACAAATATTGGCCTTGCCAGTGACACCCACAATCCACAAAATAATTTTCAAAAAGGATTCTGCAGGAATCACGACAGAATCACAGAAAGCAGGAAACCATAGGCCAGTTAGCCTAATATCTGTCATTGGGAACGTTCTAGAATCTGTTATTAAGGAAGTTATAACAGGATGCTTAGAAAATCACAACGTGATCTGGCAGAGCCAACATGGCTTCATGAATTGTTTTTAATTAATCTATTAAAATTTTTTAGATGAGGTAACATTCAAGGTGGATAAAGGGGAAAGGTTCCTACATAAGATAAGAGCACATGGTGTAGGGTGTAGCATTTTAGCATGAATAAAAGATTGGTTAGCTAACAGAGAGTAGAGATAAATGGGTCTTTTTCAGAGGAACATAGGAACACAGGAGCAGGAGTAGGCCATTTGGCCCATCAAGCCTGCTCCACCATTCAATTAGATCATATGTCTCAACACCACTTTCTTTTGCTTTTCCCATATCCATTGATGTCATTAGTACCCAGAAAACTATTGATTTCTGTCTTGAACATGCTCAGTGATTGAGCTTCCATAGCCCTCAGGGGTAGAAAAATCCAAAGATTCACCACCCTCTGAGTGAAGAAATTCCTTCTCATCTCAGTCTTAAATGGCCTGTCCCTTATTCTGAGACTATTCCTTCTGGTTTTAGACTCACCAACCAGGGGAAACATCCTATCTATATCTACCCTGTCATGACCTGTAATAAGTTTGTAAGTTTCAATGTGATCACTTCTCATTCTTCGAAACCCTAGAGAATAAAGACCTTGTTTCCTTAATCTCTCCTCATAAAACAATCCCACTATCCCAGGGATTGTGAACCTCCATTACACTCCCGCCATGGCAAGTATATCCTTCCATAGATAAGGAGACAAAAACTGTGTGCAATACTCCAGGTGTGGTCTCACAAGGCTTTATATAATTACAGCAAGACATCTTTACTCCTGTATTCAAATCCCCTTGTGATGAAGGCCAACATATCATTTACCTTCCTAATTGTTGGATTGGCAAGCTGTAACTAATAGAGTTGCCACAAAGATCAGTGCTGGGTCGTCAACTTTTACAATTCATATTTTTAAGGACAGGAGTGGGGTTAAATTAAACAGCACTAATTTCTCCTCTCACCACCTATCTCTAAACAGAAAAGTGTTTTTGATTTGCTTCCCCCTTTATAAGTGGTGGTGTATTTCCCAACCCCTCAGTTTTAGTGTGATCTAATTTTCTATTAACAACCCCACATCAAACTCGAGATAGGATGAACTCAAAGGGTTAGTTTATTTGCATATACACAAATCATGGGAGGAGGGTCGCTATGTTGCCTTCTTTGAATTCACACAGTAAAAGACAGATAGAGAAAAGAAAGATTTATAGTGTAGAGACCACAGGGAAAAGAAATATTGTTTCGCATGGGCTACAGAGTCCAGAATGGAAGTCCAGTTTGCTCTTGGAGGTCAGTGGCCTGAAAACCAATGCTGGATAATTCATTTTTCCGGTGGTGTTGACTTCACACAATGAGATAAGCATGCAGAGATGAATCATTCTTGTAAGCGATGGTATAGATTTTCTAGCAGAAGCAGTGTATGTGGTTCCAACCTGGCCAGAGCTCCTTGTCTGTGATGCTGCTAGTCAAATGGTAAAAAGGAAGACTGAACTTTGCAGTTCAGCAAGGCAGTATTACTGGTTCCAAAGCCAGAGGCCCATGTCACATGACTCCCACCTCTACATACTGTCTTTGACAAAGGACATGTATGCCTTGTCTGGGTCCCCAAGATTGTTAGATGTTTCAACCATTAAAAATTGAAAGGAAGGTTGTAGCACCCTTTGTCTTAGCAGATGAGCAGACTCCTGTTGGCCAGCCTAGGTTATGAAATGCAGATGGCCTTTGTATAGCTCTCTTTGAGTTTGGTCTGTGCAGCCCAGAGGGGGTCATTAGTGGATCTTCAGGGATAACGATGTGTGAAATTCCCCAATATTGCTTCTTTTGTTCGAGGCCCCAGACAGACATAAATTCAACTATTTTAGGTCTCTGTCCAGTTTTAACTTTTTAGAGATAGCAATGAGCCTATCTATACATATTTTCTAAAAAAAAAGATACAGGGTGAGGGCTTAATCCCTCACAATATCAATGACTTGGATGGAGGAACCAAATATATGGTAGCTAAATTTGTCTATGATACCAAGATGGGTAGGAAAGTAAGTTGTCAAGAAGAGGTAGAGAGTAGGAAAAGGGATATAGATAGGTTAAGTGAGTGGACAAAATTTTGGCAGATGAAGTGTAGCGTGAATAAATGTGAACTTCTCCACTTTGGCAGGAAGAATAGAAAAGTAGTATACTATTCAAATGGAGAAAGGTTGCAGAACTCGGTGGTACATGAATTACATTAGTATGCAGGTACTGCAAGTGATTAGGAAGGCAAATGGAATGTTGGCATTTATTGCAAGGAGATTTGAATTCAGAATCACAGAATCAGAATGAATCACAGAATCACAGTGCAGAAGAGGCCCTTCAGCCCATCGAGTCTGCACTGACACGTAAGAAACACCTGACCTACCTACCTAATCCCATTTACCAGCACTTGGCCCATAGCCTTGAATGTTATGATGTGCCAAATACTCATCCAGGTACTTTTTAAAGGATGTGAGGCAACCCGCCTCCACCACCCTCCCAGGCAATGCATTCCAGACCGTCACCAAAATGTTTTTCCTCACATCCCCCCTAAACCTCCTGCCCCTCACCTTGAACTTATGCCCCCTTGTGACTGACCGTTCAACTAAGAGGAACAGCTGCTCCCTATCCACCCTGTCCATGCCCCTTATAATCTTGTACACCTCGATCAGGTCGTCCCTCAGTCTTCTCTGCTTCAACAAAAACAACCCAAGTCTATTCAACCTCTCTTCATAACTTAAATGTTTCATCCCAGGCAACATCCTGGTGAATCTCCTCTGCACCCCCTCCAGTGCAATCACATCCTTCCTATAATGTGGCAACCAGAACTGCACACAGTACTCCAGCTGTGGCCTCACTAAGGTTCTATACAATTCCAACATGATCTCCCTACTTTTGTAATCTATGCCTCAGTTGATAAAGGCAAGTGTCCCATATGCCTTTTTTACCACCCCATTAACATGCCCCTCCGCCTTCAGAGATCTATGGACACACACGCCAAGGTCCCTTTGTTCCTCAGAACTTCCTAGTGTCATGCCGTTCATTGACCTCCTTCCAAAGTGAATTGAAAGTAAGGGAGTTTTACTGCAGCTGTACAGTGCCTTGGTGAGAAAACATCTGACGTCCTGCGTACAGTTTTGTTCTCATTATTTGGAAAAAGATATAATTGCTTTAGAAGCAGTTCAGAAAAGGTTCACTCGACTCATTCATGTGATGAAGAGCTTATCTTGTGAAGAAAGGTTGGGCCTATACCCTTTGACATTTTAGAAGAATGAGAGGTGATCTTATTGAAACATATAAGATCTTGAGGGGACTTGATATGGTGGATACACTGAGGATGTTTCCTCTTATGGGGGAGACTAGAACTAGGGAACATAGTTGAAGAATAGGCGGTCTCCCTTTTAAGACAGAGATGAGGAGAACTTTTTTCTCTCAGAGGGTGGTTAGTCTGTAGGATTCTCTTCCCCAGAAAGCAGTGGAGGCTGGGTCATTGGATTTATTCAAGGCTGAGTTAGATAGATTTTTAATATATAAGTGAGTCAAGAGTTAAGGGTGGTGGGGGGGGGGGTGGGTGCAGGCAGGAAAGTGGAGCTGAGACCACAGCCAGACCGGCCTGGTCTTGTCCAAGGCTCAAATGGCCTCCTGCTCCTGAGTCCTATGTTCCTATGTTCTTATTTTCCTATGCTGCTCAGAATAACATTGTAGAGATGGCAGAAGCCAGATATATGAGGAGATGACTCAGAAGAAGCATCTACAAGGCTGACTTGTTGGGAAGATGTGTGACACATCATGCTATCTTTACAGGATGGTCTGTTGACTTCTTTCCAATTGTTGTTTGCGAGTAGTGACTACTGCCAACTCTCATTGAAAGCTTTATCATTCTTTTTGTCCTTGTAGTTTGCTAATCAGGATCCTGCCTTTATTTACTGACAGTAATGGAATAGTGACTCTGTGCCAAACCTATGCTGAATATTTATGCTCAGCACAAGGCATAACTAGCATCAAATAAACCAGCATTGGAAGCTGCCATCAATTGCATCAGATGTGAAATCTTTATATCCTGTTGGTTATACTCGCGGATTGCTTTTTGAATGAAGGATCAGCCCTTCAGGATGCAGCAGATGTGCCTCTATATGAAAGGGATGGGATGAGGAGCCAACAAAATATTTCATCTAGCAGACAGCTGAGTATGTGAATGACAAATGACAACCACTGGCTGCAAAAAGTGCTGGAGCTAGCTTGCCCTACACACACACATGCACACACATACATAAGTACCCAGATCTTCACACACAGGCATACATGTGCACATACATGCACACACACCCCCAACTTACATAGGCAGACACACATGCATAGACACTAGGACACAATTGCACATATATGCACGTGAACAACATGAGAAACAGCAATAAAGTTCTCTTCACATCAAGATAATAAGCTAATAAATCAAATCAGCTGAAGCTGTTTCCATCTTTGTTAAATATATTTTTATTTAGGTCAAATTTTCCTCCCTTCCACTAATCATTTTCTGTTATAATCCAGTGGGCTCTGTGACTGTTTTATTATGTTTTAGCACCCAAAACTTTTGAGTTAAGAAATAACATAAATCTGATGTCTGCGCGAGGGGGAGAGGGCTCCTGGGGTATGGGCAGATACCCAGTTCTGCCATTTTATCTGTCTCATTTGACTTCACCAGAAAAAAATATTGAACCTGCTATAAAACCAGCTGCCAGTATTTCAGGATCCCATTGCCGACATTTTTAAAATTCATTTACAGGATGTGGGCGTCACTGCCTAGGCTAGCATTTATTGCCCATCCCTAGTTGCCCTTGAGAAGGTGGTGGCAAGCTACCTTCTTGAACCGCTGCAGTCCATGTGATGTAGGTACACCCACAGTGCTGTTAGGGAGGGAGTTCCAGGATTTTGACCCGGCAACAGTGAAGGAACGGTGACACATTTCCAACCCAGGATAAGGAACGGCTTGGAGGGAAACTTCCAAGTGGTGCTGTTCCCATGTATCTGCTGCCCTTCTCCTTCTAGATGGTAGTGGTCGTGGGCTTGTAAGGTGCTGCCTAAGGAGCCCTGGTGAGTTTCTGTGGTGCACCTTGAAGATGGTACATACTGCTGTCGGTAGTGAAGGGAGTGAATGTTTGTGGATTGGTTGCCAATTAAGTGGGCTGCTTTGTCCTGGATGGTGTCAAGCTTCGAATGTTGTTGGAGCTATACTCATCCAACTAAGTGGAGAGTATTCCATCACGCTCCTGACTTGTGCTTTGTAGATGGTGGACAGGGTTTGGGGAGTCAGGAGGTGAGTTACTCGCTGCAGGATTCCTAGCCTCTGACCTGCTCTTGTAGCAACATTATTTATATGGCTAGTCCAGTTCAGTTTATGGTCAACGGTAACCCCCAGGGTATTTTTAGGGGGGGATTCAGCAATGGTAATGCCATTAAATGTCAAGGAGTGGTGGTTAGATTCTCTCTTGTTGGAGATGGTCATTGCCTGGCACTTGTCTGGCGTGGATGTTACTTGCCACTTGTCAGCCCAAGCCTGGATATTGTATAGGTCCTGCTGCATTTGAGGTGGACTGCTTCAGTATCTGAAGAGTTGCGAATGGTGCTGACCATTGTGCAATCATCAGCGAACATCCCCATTTCTGACCTTATGATGGAAGGAAGCTCATTGATGAAGTAGCTGAAGATGGTTTGGCCTAGGATGCTACCTGAGGAACTCCTGCAGTGATGTCCTGGAGCTGAGATGATTGGCCTCCAACAACCGCAACCATCTTCCTTTGTGCTAGGTATGACTCCAACCAGCAGAGAGTTTTCCCCATTTCCATTAACTCCAGTTTTACTAGGGCTCCTTGATCCCAGACTCGGTTAAATGCTGCCTTGATGTCAAGGGCAATCACTCTCACCACACCTCTACAGTTCAGCTCTTTTGCTCATAGATCAGTTTGAGCCCCAAAGGCAACAAATAGAATTTCTTTTCTTCAGTTTTGTTGGGATTTGGGAACCTATAAATGGGCAAACATTTAGAAGGGCTCCAGTCAGGTGGGGCAGATAAAGCTAAGGCACACTTGCAACTGCTCGCAGCACGCCCTGTATATATAAATTATCCCTTCCTATGTGTTATGTTGGATTCTCTGGCCTGCGAATAAGGCAGTCAGGAAATTTGCTGTAAAAACAGCAGAGCAGAGTCCCAGGAACTTGCTGGCTCCTGAGTTTGGAACCACTGTTCAGAATTTAATATTGTTTACTACCAGGATTCTTAAAACCATCTCAGATGAAGCCTATTACATGTGTAAAAGCTCTGCATCAATACAAGTCTGTCATAGACTTTAAAAATGATACACAGATTCAAAACAATTTAAAACCAAGAAAAATGAATTAAGTTATTTCATAATGGGTTTTTCCAATCCAGAGCCAAAATTTTGCAAGCCATTATAATTACTCTCTGCTTGACCTAATGGGCCCAAAATTCCATCAAGCAGTAATGCCAGCAGAAAGGGATTCTGATGAATTGCATTACTGACTCTGCCATAATTCATGGGATCAGTTCATTACCATGTTGAATGGCAGGCTATAAGCGTCAGATTGTTGGGGAATAGCACATGTAACTGCCTTAAAAACTTGCAGAGACTAAGGTTGGCTGTGAGTTTCTAGAGGCACAACAGGCAAGTGATGTGTTTTCTCCCTTAAATATTGTCAGTATGTTTGACTGCAAGACTTCGTCATGACTTCAACTTGTGTTTTTATTCATTCAGGGTTTTAATCATTTCCAGCAAGACCAGGATTTATTGCCCATTCTTAATTGCCCTCAAGAAGGTGGCAGTGCGCCACCTTCTTGAACCACTGCAGTCTGTGTGGCATATCAAGATTTTGACCATGCGATGATGTGAATTAGAGGGGAACTTGGTGGTTTTCCCATGTGCCTTCTCCCCTCATCTTCCTAGGCTTTAAAGATGACGGGTTTGGGAGGCATTATCAAAGAAGGTTTTGTGAGTTCCTCTATGGTATGTTGTAAATGGTACACATGGCAGTCAGAGTGCACCAGCGGTGGAGGAAGTTAAAATTTGAGGAGTGGATGAGGTGCCAATCAAATGGGCTGCTTTGGATGGTTTTGAGCTTCTTGAGTGTTATTCAAGTTCCACTCATCCAGGTAGGTGGAGAGTACTCCATCACACTCCTTACTTGTGTCATAAAGATGGTTGAAAGGCTCTTGGGAGTCAGGAGGTGAGTCATTCACTTCAGAATATCCATCCTTTGACCTGCTCTAGTAGTATTTATGTGGTTAGTCCAGTTAAATTTCAGGTCTAAGGTGACTGACATGATATTGAAGATGGGGGTTTGATGTTAGTAATGTACTGAATGTCAAGGGGAGGTGGTTACACTCTCTCTTGCTGGAGATGGTTATTGCTTAGCACTTGTATGATGCAAATATCACTTGCCACTTATCAGCCTAAGACAGAATGTTGTCCAGATCTTGCAGCACCACTTATCAGCCTAAGCCAGAAAGTTGTCCAGTTTTCACAGCATGTGGTCTACTTCATTTTCTGAAGAGTTCTGGAATGGAACTGAACACTATGCAATCATCAGCCAGCATCCCCACTTCTAACTTTATATAGAGGGAAGGACATTGATGAAACAACTGAAGATGGTTAGGCCTAGGACACTGTCTTGAGGAAATCATGGAGCAATGTCCTGGGGTTGAGATGATTGGTCAACAACCACCACAACAATTTTCCTTTGTGCCAGTTGTGACTCAAGCCATGTGGAAGGATTCTTGTTGAGTCCCATTGGCTTCAATGTTCCTAAGGCTCCTTGATGCCACACTTGATCAAATGCTGTCTTGATGCCAAGGATAATCGCTCTCATCTCACCTCTGGAATTCAGCCCTTTTTACAACAAGGCTTTAATCAGGTCTGGAGCCAAATGGTCCTGGCAGATCAGCAGTAGTCAGGTTATTGGTGGGTAAATGATACTCGATAGCACTATTGACAACACCTTCCGCTACTTTGCTGATGGTTGAGAGAAGACTGATGGGGTAGTAATTGGCCAGATTGGATTTGCTTTTTGAGGACAAGACATACCTGGGCAATCTTCCACTTTTTCAGGTTTCCCTTTGCAGTGTTGTAACTGCACTGGAACAGCTTGACTAGAAGCACAGCTAGTTCTAGAGCACAAGGCTTCAACACTACAGTTGTCATTTTGTCGCAGCCTTTGCTGTATGCAGTTTGCTCACACTTTCTTGATGTTATGTGGAGTGAATCAAATACTGGCCTCTGTGATTGAGAGGACCTTAGGAGGAGCTTGAGATGAATCATCCACTGGGCATTTCCGGCTGAAGATGATTGCAAATGCTTCAGCCTTGTATCTTACACTGATGTGCTGGGCTCCACCAACATTCAGGATGGAATGTTAATGAAGCCTCTTCCGCTGGTCAGTTGTTTAATTGTCCACCATTATTAATGACTGGATGTGACAGAACTACAGAACTTTGTTCCAATCTGTTGTGGGATCGCTTAGCTCAGTCTATAGCATGCTGCTTCTATTAGGAACAGCCGCTAGGAAGATTGTAAACAGCTGATTGACAATTAAATTACCTTCTAGCGCTCTTTAATGAAGTTGCATGGCATTTTGGTGACTGGCACTTCAATGAGCACCACCCCCACTCTCACAGTGGCCAGCTGATTGGCAGTAAACAAGTCATTAAATAGTATTTTGAGTGCTAATTAAAGGTATATCAGCTTTTACTGTTCGCTTTTTAAAATTCATTCATGAGATGTAGGCGTTGCTGGCTGGGCCAGCATTTATTGCCCATCCCTAATTGCCCTTGAGAAGGTGGTGGTGAACTGCCTTCTTGAACCGCAGCAGTTCCTGTGGTGTAGGTATGCTTACGGTGCTGCTAGAGAGGGAGCTCCAGGATTTTGACCCAGCAAAAGTGGAGGAACGGCGATATATTTCCAAGTCAGGATGATAAGTGGGTTGGAGGGGAACTTACAGGTAGTGGTGTTCCCATGTGTCTGCTACCCTTGCCTTTCTAGGTGGTAGTGGTCGTGAGTTTGGAATGTGCTGTCTAAGGAGGTTTGGTGAGTTTCTGTAGTGCATCTTATATATGGTACATATTGCTGTAACTGTGCATCACTGGTGGAGAGAGTGAATATTTGTGAATGGGGTGTCAATCAAGCAGCCTGCTTTGTCCTGGATGGTGTCAAGCCTCTTGAGTGTTGTTGGAGCTGCTCTCATCTAGGCAAGTGGAGAGTATTCCATCACACTCCTGACCTGTACCCTGTAGATAGTGGACAGGCTTTGGGGAGTCAGGAGGTGAGTTACTCACCACAGGATTCTGCGCCTCTGACCCGCTCTTGTAGCGACAGTATTTATATGGCTAGTCCAGTTCAGTTTCTGGTCAATGACAACCCCCAGAATGTTGATAGTTGGGGATTCAGAGGCGGTAGTGCCATTGAATGTCAAGGGGGAATGGCTAAATTCTCTCTTGTTGGAGATCGTCACTGCCTGGTACTTGTGTAGTGCGAATGTTACTTGCCACTTGTCAACCCAAGCCTGGATATTTCCCAGGTCTTGCTGCATTTGAACATGGACTTGCTGCCTAAATTTTGAAGAGTATTCTTGCAACACATTGGAGGTTTTCTGGGACGCTTTGCCAAGACTTCAGCAACACTCCATCAAAATTTATTTCAGAAATTCTCTGAGAACTTCACCTAAAAAGATTGAGTGCTGTGCTACTCTACATTATTGGGTACCTTATAGGACTCATCAAGAGAAGGGGAGTGCCTGGTTATGGGCATTTTTCTAGGGGTCCTCTTTGGTCTGCAGGAGGAATGGGAGAAGGACATGAAGCAAGGTAGAGTAACACCAGGAGAGAGGGATAGCAGGGACAGGATAAAGATGAGACCAAGATGGACTCTTTTGGCCCTTGCATGTACATCCCACTTCCTCTGGACTTCCCTCATCAGGATCTCGAATGTTGCATCAGAAAATCTGTGCATCTTCTGAATCAGCCCCTGAGCTACCCTCAACGAGAACGAGCAAGTTTGAAAATAAGAAAAATGTCAAAGTGTCATGTCAGATGAAAGTAGTTAAGTAGTTGTTTGGTGACTGTTTCTTTATCTCTCTCTACTAGGGCACTAAGTTAAACTAGGAACTGGGAAATCAAAAAAATTTAATCAGAATTTTAAAGAGAGTGGGAGCTGAGATCCAGAGTGAAGATTTGAAAAGAACAGGAGCTGAGAGCCAGGGCTGTGCATATTAGACTATTGCAGAAGTAAAATCATGTCACAAGACCAGGAGTCATGTGGGGTGAGTTTTCTGGTAAGCTTTTCATTTAATCTAAAATAATCAAATATAAAGTAAGGTTATTAATTGATTAATTAATGCAAATGCTAAAAACTAAGCCAATACGATACCTGACCACATAATTACAAACAGTGCTCAGTCAATTAATCAGATCTGGAAGGTAACATTATAATTAAATACCAAGAGACAGTAACAATAAAGAGTTCTGAATGTTTCAGTAAATTAAAATCTAAGGGTCTGCAGTGAGTGCTGCTTTGAGTGCACGGAGTGTCAACTGGGAGTTTGGTGAGTGAAGGAATTCAGTGAGGGAGAGTCTCGTTTGTTTTTTTACATTTTCAGCCTCCAGTAATTGGTTCTTACTTCGGTACAGGGGAATAAGCTGATTGGTGAGTGACTGGTAAGTTATTCTACTTATTCTAATTGTGATAAATAGTCTTTTAAGATATGTATGGCAGGTCAGTTTGGCCAAGTGGAATATACATCCTGAGGCATGTGGGAGGTATGGATGCACCATATATCCTAGACAAACACAAGTGTAGGAAGGGTCACTAGCTGCAGAAGCTTGAGCCCTGGACTTCGGAACTCAAACGGCGGCGGGAGTCACTGTGGTGCACTAGAGCACGACAAGGATAGCGCAGTTAGGGAGGTGGTCACACCGCAAGTTAGGAGCGTACAGACAGGGAAATGGGGTGACCACCAGGTAGTCTAAGAGAACCAGGCAAGTAATGCAGGAGTTCCCTGAGTCTATCTTGCTTGCTAATCGGTTTTAAATTTTGAATACTGATGAGGGCAATGGCTCCTCAGGGAATGCAGCCACAGCCAACTCCGTGGTACCACAGGTGACTTAGCTGCACATGAGGGGAGGAAGAAGAGTGGAAGATCAATAGTAATAGGGGGTTTGATAGTCAGGAGATCAGACAGGTGTTTCTATGGCTGTAAATGTGACTCCAGGATGATGTGTTGCCTCCCTGGTGCTAAGGATGTACAGAGCAGCTGCAGGACATCCTTCTGGGGGAGGGTAAACAGCCAGAGGTCATGGTCCACATTGGTACCAATGACACAGGTAGGAAGAGGAATGAGGTCCTGAAAGCAGATTTTCAGGAGTTAGGAAGGAAACTAAAATACAGAACCTCAAAAGTGTAATCTCAGAATTACTCCCCATGCCATGTACTAGTAAGCATGAGAATAGAGGATTGAGCAATTGAACACATGGCTGGAGAATTGGTGTAGGAAGAACGCCATCAGATTCCTAAGACATTGGGACTGGCTCTGGGGCAGGTGGGATGTGTACAAGATGAACGGCTCATTCTGGCCCGGGACTAATATCCTTACAGGGAGATGCGCTGATGCTGTTGGGGAGGGTTTAAATTAGCTTGCCAGGGCAGTGGGAACCTGAGGGGTAGTTCAATTGGAAGGAAGTAAAGCTGATAGCAGGAAGTAGCAAAGTAGCAAGTGAAATTAGAAGGCAGGCGAAACTAAGGCGAACATCAACTAGGCTTAGAATGCGGAATACTGTTAAAAAGACAAACTTAAAGGTACTTTAGTTGAATGCATGCAGCATTCGCAACAAGGTAGATGATTTAAAGGCACAAATAGAGGTAAATGGGTATGATCTAATTGCCATGATGGAAACCTGGCTACAGGGTGACCAAGACTGAGAACTGGGAATATTCAAGGATATTCGACATTCAGGGAGGCCAGGCAAAAAAGTAAAGAAGGTGGTATTGTACTGGTAATAAGGGGTGGGATCAGTAGATTAGTAAGGGAGGATCTCAGATTGGAAGAACTACTTTTCTGCTTCCTGCTCTCAGCTTTACTTCCTTGCAATTTGAACTACCCCTCAGGTTCCCACCATCCTAACAAGCTAGTTTAAACCCTCCCCAACAGCATGAGTGCATCTCCCTGTGAGGAGCTAAGAAACAGTAAGGGCAACAAACATTGGTAGGAGTCGTTTGTAGGCCACCAAACAGTAATGGTTGCATTGTATTAATCAAGAGATTAGAGAAGCATGCAGCATGGGTAATACAGTAATCATGGGTGACTTCAATCTGCATATAGGCTGGGTAAACCTAATGAGCACTAATGCCGTGGAGGATGAGTTTATGGAGTGTGTTAGGGATGGTTTTCTAGAGCAGCATGTTGAGGAACCAACTAAAGAACAGGCTATTTTAGATGTAGCATTATGTAACGAGGAAGGACTAATTAATAATCTTAAGAACCTTTTGGGATGAGTGACCATAATATGACAGAATTTTACATTCTGTTGGAAAGTGAGATAGTTCAATCTGAAGCTCGGCTGTTAAATTTGAACAAAGGAACTTATGAAGGTATGAGGGGCAAATTGTCTGAGGTGGACTGGGAAAATACATTAAAAGATATGACAGTACACTGGCAATGGATAGTCTTTAAAGAATTATTGCTTAGTTTACAGCAATTATACATTCCTTCAAGGCACAAAAACCCAAAAAGAAAAGTTAGTCAAATGTGGCTAACAAAGGAAATTAAGGATTGTATAAGATTAAAAGAAAAGGCCTATAATGTTGCCAGAAATAGTAGTAAACCTGAGGATTGGGAGCATTTTAGAATACAGCAATGAAGGACCAAGAAACTGATAAAGAAAGGGAGAATAGAGTATGAATATAAACTAGCAAAAAACATAAAAATAGACTGCAAAAGCTTCTATAAGTATGTGAAAAGGAAATGTTTAGCTAAGACAAATGTGGGTTCATTACAGGCAGAGTCAGGAGAATTTATAATGGAGAATAGAGAAATAGCAGAGAAGCTAAATGATTACTTTGTGCCTGTCTTCACTGAGGAAGTTACAAGAAATCTCCCAGAATTAGAGATCCAAGGGACTAGGGAGAATGAGGCGCTGAAGGAAATAAGTATTAGTAAGAAGGTTATATTGGAGAAATTAATGGGACTGAAGGTTGACAAATCTCTGGAACCTGATATTCTACATCCCAGAGTGTTGAAAGAGGTAGCTGCGGAGATAGTGGATGCATTGTTGATCATCTTGCAAAATTCTACATTTTCTGTAACGGTTACTGAAGATTGGAAGGTAGCAAATATCATCCCACTATTTAAGAAGGGAGGGAGAGAGAAAACAGGGAACTAAAGACCTGTTAGCCTTACATCAGTAGTAGGGAAAAAAACTGGAACTTGTTATAAAGGATGTGATAAATGGACACTTAGATAATAATGATCTGATTAGACATAGTCAACATGGATTTATGAATGGGAAATCATGTTTGACAAATCTGTTAGAGTTTTTGAAGATGTTACCAACAGAATTGATAAAGGGGGGTCAGTGGACGTAGTGTACTTGGATTTTCAGAAGGCTTTCGATTAAGTCCCCCACGGGAGGTTGGTTAGCAAAATTAAAGCACATGGGATAGAAAGTAATATACTGACATGGATTAAGGATTGGTTAACAGGCAGAAAATAAAGAGTAGGAATAAATGGGTCTTTCTTGCATTGGCAGGCTGTGGCTAGTTGGGTACCACAAGGATCAGTACATGTGCTCCAGCTGTTCAAAATATTTATCAATCATGTGGACTGGGGACCAAATGTAATATTTCCAAGTTCATGTATGACACAAAGCTAGGTGGGAATGTGTATTGTGAGGAAGATGCAAAGCAGCTTCAAGGGGATTTGAACAGACTTAATGAGTGGGCAAGAACATGGCAGATGAAATATAATGGTGAAAAATGTGAGGTTATCCACTTTAGTAGGAGGAACAAATGTGTAGAGTATTTCTTAAATGGTCAGAGATTAGAAAGTGTAGATGTACAAAGGTATCTGGGTGAGAGGGTCCTCAGTGGTGACGACGACGGGGATGAAGCTCTCGCATTGGCTAGATGAGGCAGGCACACTCGGGAGGCCCTCATAGCTGCCAGATTTGTGGAGGATAATGACGACATGCAGTGAGGTATCCCCATAGATCCTCACATTACAGTTGTTAAGGTTTGACTCCGGCCTGGCTTATAGTAGCGCCAATACCCTCTGTGAGCATGCTCCTGTCATGGAGATGCATTGGAGGCCCTAATAGTCGCTCGATTACAGGAGGATGATGACAACATGCAGTGAGGACACTCCATAGATCTTCTCATGGCCTCTGAGAATGTCTGACTCCTGTCTGGCTGAGGGCAGCTCTCTTGTGCTCCCTGATCAGGGCCATCTCAGAGACGCAGCCATGAAACTTTAGACACATCTGATGCTGTGTCCACCTTCAGCAACTCAGCCCTTCAGGAGCTGGTGCACAGCACCACTGGTCGCAGGTGCTAGTGTGATGGGGGCCAGCCCCGCCTTAAAGGTGCTGAGAGCACACAGAGAGTATGAGAGAAGCATGTTGCGCCTGCCCACTACATTCTGGCAGCAAATCCAGCACTGCCGAGGTGTAGGCATCAGTAATATTTCCAGGGAGTGTGAGGCTGGACCATCACTGATCTGAAGGCTGCCCAGAGCAGGGGTAAGAGGTGCTAGACTGAGACACCTGCCTTTTATCTTGTACAGAAAAGTTTCACATCTGAGTGACAAGAACACTGCTCATCAGAACAAGGAGCCACAGGCAGGGAGACATTCTTAGGAGTTTATTGACAATAGTGAACAGTATGTTCAAGTGGCCAGGCTGTGCAACTACTTTTACCTAACTTTCCTAACCCTGCCGCTACGTCTTGGTGCTCCCCGGACATCCACAGGAGAGGTGGAGGCAGCCTGCTGACTGTGATGCCCTGTCTGTGATGACTTTGGCGGTCGTCCTCTGGAGGGCTGAGACTTGGTGGACTCCGGCCTGCTTTTGGGGTCCTGCTGTGTGGCAGTGGCACCCTCCTCAGCCTGTGAAGCTGGAGTTGCGGAGGTCACAGGAAGAGGAGATTCAGATGGGACGGTCACTCCCAGAGTCACCAAGGTGGATGGTCCCACTGTGTGCACCTGCTGATCCCCCTCCCTATGGGTGCCCGGGCTGGCTCCGTGAGTGGAGGAGGTAGCTGGAGTGAGTTGGAGCTGTCCAGCACCCCTCTCGCGTACAGACTGTTGGAGGCCAACTATGGCATCAGCGATGGATTTAAGCCCGAGCAGCAGTGCAGGAGTGACATCCTGGACCAAGGTCTCTATGACGGCTGCCATCCTGCCAGTGTTGACCTTGGTGTGTTGCAATGCCGGCGCTATTACCACAGCCTGAAGATGGACGGACTCCTCCATCGTGCCTTGCAATATGGGGAGTGCAGCGGACATCCTTTCCTAATGTTCCCTAGCTTGCCTTTGCAGCTCCAGCAACTGTGACATGACCGAATTCAGGGGCTTGTCATCTGACTCAGGCTCAGTAACGTTCTGGCCTCCAGCAATCCTCCAAGTGCCAGGGACCTGGGAAGTCCCTGCCTCAGCCTGCTGTGGATCAGAAAGCGTGATGTGCTCACACGATTGTGATCCCGAGGCTACTCTAAAGCTAGGTTCCACCGAGGTGTGTGTCCCTGTGCTGGTGGAGGGTGTGGGTGAGCGCTGTGATGGGACTTCTGGGAGGGTGCCTCCAGATTCCTCTTCAGAGGTTTCTTCGGGGCTTGATTGGAGGCCTTGGGTCATGGACTCTGTCGGCTGTTTGGCAGATGTGCCTGTGAAAGCAAGGAGAGATAATTAGTGCATGGCAGTGGCCTGTGAAAGAGAACACATCACTCATGGCATGGTTGTCTGATGGATGTTGCACTGCTCGATCCTCACTTGGTAGAGCAGTGCCGACCTCACCGTCAGCACAGGACCGGTTCCGGTCATCACCGGCCAGCTGGACGGCTCTGCTTTCGAATTCTGCCAGAACTTTGATCTCTGGCACCTGTCTGCGACCTTTCCCTCCTGTTGTGAGCCAGTTTGTCCTGCATGGATAGAGATGGGGAGTGTATCAGGATGCCTGCTAGTCCAGATGATAAGTATGCCTGGCCTGTGTGAGTGGTGAGTGGTCCCAAGGACGGGATGAGGACGATGACGACGTGTGTGAAAGAGTGACTGGTGATGTCCCTTGCACTAGCAGTGAGTGAGGGCCCCATTGGTGTGTGATGGGTTTGTGAGTGTGTGAGTTGAGAGTGATGAAAAGAGTGACTTACCCTGGCGGAACGGAAGAGATCATTCATCCTTTTGTGGCACTGGGTGGCTGTCCTCCTCTGCAGGGCATTTGCACTGACCACTGCTGCCAACGCCTCCCAAGCCAGGTTGGTGACTTTGCTAACCATGCTATGGACAGAGCGGGGGTAGAGCACATCCCAGCGGGCCTCCCCAGCATCCAGCAGTCGCTCGATGGACCCGTCATTGAAGCGGGGGTGGCAGTCTTTTTTGCCTTTGCAGGCCATGTCTCCCAGGCAGTGGTGGTGAGCTGGTGGCGATAAGCGTTTTGCTGGTGGCTGCCTTTTAAAGATGGCAGCAGGCATGATGCAACAGTGGAATGGGGGAGGGGGGCAGGCGAATGAGAGCCCTCTTATCATGGAAACAGCGTGTTTCGTGGGAGTGCATAAATAATAAGGCGAGCTCGGGATGATATGGCGCGAAAACCTGCCATTTTCATTGGCGGGTAGGACTCCATTTTACCCGTCCGCTACTGCACTTAGTGCAATTCTGGGAAAATTCCGCTCGTGGTCTTACCAATGCCCTGTATAGCTGAAGCATAACCTCTCTACTTTTCTATTCAATTCCCCTCGCAATAAATGAAAACATTCTGTTAGCTTTCCTAATTACTTGCTGGACCTGCATACTAACCTTAAGCAATTCATGCACTAGGACACCCAGATCCCTCTAAATCTCAGAGCTCTGCATTCTCTCTCCATTTATAGAGTATGCTTCTTTTTTATTCTTTCTGCCAAAGTGGAAAATTTCACATTTTCTCACATTATACTGCATTTGCCAAATCTTTGCCCACTCACTTAATCTATCTATATCCCTGTCTTCTCCATAACTTACTTTCCTACCTATCTTTGTATCATCTACAAATTTAGCAACCATACCTTCGGTCTCTTCATCCAAATCATTTGTATAAATTGTAAAAAAGCTGAGGCCCCAGCACTGGTTCCTTTGACACACCACTCATTACATCTTGCCAACCAGAAAAAGATCAATTTTTGCCTAGTCTCTATTTGTCCGATGGCAGGTAGTTTATACAATTGAGAATCAGGCTCACAAATCAAAGGTCCAGAGGGAAATTGGGAAAACAAATAAGAGAAGCAAAGAGACTGGCAGCTAATATAAAAGGAAACCCAGAAAGTCTTCTATAGGCATATAAATAGTAAATGGGTTATGAAAGGAGGAGTGGAACTTATTAGGGCCCTAAAAAGGGATCATGCCCATGGTGGCATGGAGCATGGCTGAGGTACTAAATGAGTACTTTGAATCCGTCTGTACCAAGAAAGTAGATGTTGCACAAGTCATGGTGATAGAGAAAGTTGCTTAGACACTTGATGGGTTTAAAATTTACAAAGAGGAGGTGTTAGATAGGCTGGCTGTTCTTAAACTTGATAAGTCATCAGGTCCAGATCAGATGCATCCAGTGGGAACCAAGAATGGAAATTGCGGAGGCACAGGCCATAATTTTCCAATCCTCTTTCGATACAGGGGTGGTGCCAGAGGACTGGAGAATTATAAATATTGCACCCCTGTTCAAAAAAAGGTCTAAAGATAAGCCCATTAACTGCAGGCCAATCAGTTTCACCTCAATGATAGGGAAGCTTTTAGAATGATAATTTGGGACAACATTTTTAATAGTCAGTTGGACAAATGCAGGTTAATTAAGGAAAGCCAACGTGAACTTTTTGAGGGCAAATCATGTTTAACTAACTTGCTTCCGTTTTTTGACACAGTCACAGAGAGGCTAGATGTAGGTAATATGGTTGAGGTGGTGTACATGGACTCCCAAAAGGCATTTGATAAAGTGCCATATAACAGACTTGTGAGCAAATTTAAAGCTCATGGAATAAAAGGGACAGTGGCTAGGTGACAGGAAACAAAGCAGTGGTGAACAGTTGTTTTTAGAATTGGAGGAAGCTTTATAGTGGAGTTCTCCAGGGGTCTGTGTTAAGGACCTTGCTCTTCTTGGTATATATTAATGACACAGACTTGGGTGTACAGGGCACAATTTCAAAATCTGCAGATGACACAAAGCTTGGAAATATCGTGAACTGTGAGGAGGATAGTGTTCAACTTCAAAAGGACAGATATGTTGAATAGAATGAATGAATGAGTGGAATGAATGGGCAAGTGGCATATGAAATTTAATGCAGAGAAGTGTGAAGTGATCATTTTGGTGGGAAAAACGAGGTGAGGCATTATAAAATAATTCTAAAGGAAGTGCAGAAGCAGGGGGACCTGGGGATATATGTGCACAAGTCATTGCAAGTGACAGAGTGGCTGAGAGAGCAGTTAAAAAGCCTATGGGATCATGGGCCTTATAAATAGGGTGACAGAGTACAAAAGCAAGGAAGTTATCATAAACCCGCAGAAAATACTGGTTTGACCTCCACTGGAGTATTGCATCCAGTCTGGGCATCAGATTTTCAGGAGGATGTGAAGGCATTAGAGAGGGTGCAGAGAAGATTCATGAAGATGGTTCCAGGGTTGAGGAACTTCAGTTTAGATTAGAGAAGCTGGTGCTGTTCCCCTTAAAGAGAAGGTTGAGAGGAGGTTTGATAGAGATATTCAAAATCATAAGATAGGGAGAAACTGTTCCCATTGGTGAAAGGATCAAGAACCAAAAGGCGTCAATTAAAGGTGATTGGCAAAAGAAGCAATAGTGACATGAGAAAAATCATTTTTACATAGTGAGTGGTTAGGATCTGGGATGCACTGCCTTAGAGGGTGGTAGAGGCAGATTCAGTTGTGGTTTTTCAGAAGAGAATTGGATCATTACCTGAAAAGGAAAACCTTACAAGGTTATGGTGCAAAGGCAGGGGGATGGGACTGGATGAAATAAGAACCAAAAATGCTGGAAAAACTCAGCAGGTCTAGCAGCATCTGTGGAGAGAGGAACAGAGTTAATGTTTCGAGTCCGTTTGATTCTTTTTCAGAGGGACTAGAGGAGTTGCTCTTGCAGAGAGCTGGCACAGACATGGCGGGTCGAATGCCCTCCTTCTTGTTGGGATCATTCTATGATTCTATGATGCTATGTTTCCTGAAACCCACCACTGTGTGTCAGTCAGCTCACTCCACCTTCAGTGGAAGTGGGAGCAAGGAGCACACATGCTGCTGCATGAAAATTCTGAAAAATCAGTGCTGAGCTCAGAACCAGCAGGCATCTGAATTAATACTTCTAAGCAAGTTGAAGAATTCCCAAAGGGAAGTCACTTTTCTACATTTTCACAGTGGAAAGTGTGGTCAGGAAGCAGCTAAACACTGGCTATATTAAAGCTGTGATCCACTGATTGGATGTTTGACTGTTTAACCTTGCATGGTCATGCCGCTTGTGAAAGATTTATGAGTTTTAAGATGTAATTGACCCTCTCCCCCATGGACTGTCAGAATGAGTCAGTGGTGGCGAAATTCATCTCGAGTGGCAGTCCATAATGATCAATAGCAAATTGGCAGCCTGGATCCCAATCCACCCGATCCTCTATTCCATGGAAAAGAAAATTAGGAGCAGCATAAAAAAGGCTGCTGATATGCTACAGTTCACTTTGCTGATATGCTACACCCCAAGCAAGCATCCAAGATGAAGTTTACCCTCAGAATTTGTGTGATTATGTATACGGCTACACATATGTGTGTGAGATCTGTGTCTGTATGTACACAGTCCATCAATACAATACCACACAGCTGGTGGCTGTTATGAATAACACAGTAAGGGAGACAAGTGATGTAAATGGAATCCAGGTTAATATCAGCCAGGTGGCAGTTTCACTACTACATCTGGGAACCATTCATCATTATAATTAGTCAGTGCTGTCATTAGTATGAAGCTGAGACCAGCTGCTACCTCATTCTGCAAATGCTTCGTTAACTCTTCAACACTGTGGAGATGGGCGTATTCAGAGTCAGAATCTGAGATCTGCTCAGTGATGATGAATAACGTTGAGGCTCTCAAAATCGTTCTTAAAGAGGCAGAATCAGTTTAGATAGATGCTTATGTTCAGCAGAGAGGATAATGACATGATGGACCAACTTACTGAGCTGATGATCAACAACTTCTACTGAACTATTTCATTCACTGATTGAAGTCTACAAACGGGATAACAGTATGAGGTGCTGGAGTACTGTCACTCTGTGCCACAGAATTGGGAGGTTTGGGAGCATGCTCAGCATTCCTCATATGTATACAGTTTGTGATCTCCGTAGAGGGATACTAGTTGAACAAAGATAATTCCGCACAGGGAAATGGAGAGTTTTGTTTGGTTCCAGGGTAGCCTCCCACATTTCTTGCTGGGCAGCTCAGAGCAGAGGCTTTACTGCCAACAGTCATCTCATCATTGGGTAGAGCAGGCAGAGAGCTGAGGCCCCAAACAAGTGAGAGCCAAGTGGGCAGAAGTTTATGCTACAAATATAGTAGCTGCTGCAGATAAACATATGTACACCTTAAACCCAGGGTCAAAGATGAAGGCAGAGCAGTTGTGAAACTAATCTCCCAGCCTGGTGATAGCATATCTTGAATGGCTATTCAGTGATGGGGTTCCCTTGAATTCAACCTCACTGGAGATAGCACATCAACCTTGTGTGAAACCATTGCATTCAGCACAAAATGAAACATCAATAAGCAACAATGAAGCCTGAACAATAGCTAAAGTTTAGCCATACCAGTTAGTTATTGGCTGCAGATAATTAATTAACACACACCTTGGCCTCCCTGAGTATGCCAGAGCCCTGGAACTTGTTAAATTACAATGAACAGGCTGTGAATCGAATTTCTAACATGTCTAATTGGTTGTAAACAATAAAAGATCAGCAGGCGATGTGCTAATCTTCAAGCTAATGTGAATGTTAAAGAGTACCAACATCTGAATTAGAGCAGGAACTGAGCAATTTCGCATTAATGACTGAGTTCTTAACACCAAGTAAATCTTTGGCCTGAGCTGTATATCTCACAACAAAACATAAACATGGGCCCAGATTTTCAACCTGGGGTCGGGGTGCAGTTTTGAGAGATTTCCCAGCTCGGCAAACCCAACCTTTAAAAATGTCCATCCGCAGCTCTGATTTTCGGCCAAGGGGGCTGAAATAGGAGTCAGGGTG
This sequence comes from Cetorhinus maximus, assembly GCF_964194155.1. Classification (NCBI taxonomy): domain Eukaryota; kingdom Metazoa; phylum Chordata; class Chondrichthyes; order Lamniformes; family Cetorhinidae; genus Cetorhinus; species Cetorhinus maximus. Next base: position 67,674,615 of record NC_135886.1, read on the forward strand.
GGCAACCTGGAATGAATGTGGAAGCTGCTGGGTGCAGGAGGAGGGCTGGGTGCAAGGCCAGTGTTTAAGTAAATTAAAAAAAATACACCCCTCCAGCCCTCACCCCTCACTCCCCCTCACCCACCACACACTCCTTATGCCCCACCCATGCCCACCTATGCCAACCCATGTCCCTCACCCACATCCCATGGCTCCTCATGCTCCCATCTCCACCTAGTGCCAACCCATGCCCCCATGCACCACTCTTTGCCCTTAAACCCTCAATGCCAATTCACCTAGTATCCTTGGACACTTCTTGGACAGCTTTGATAGCTTTGACACTTCCTGGGCATCTAGACAGTTCCTTGACAGTTCTTTGACAGCTGGACAGTTCCAATGAGCTTGTGCATAATAAGTACATAATCATGTTTAATTCGAAAAATCTCAAAGGAAGCTTTACCTCTCCAACAGGGTGCCTTACCTCTCCCAGAGGTGTCTCAGAACCCCATCCAAAGGGGTACCTTACCTCTGGCTATCCAAAGAATCCAGCAAGTTCAGACCTCCTCTTACCTGGCCTGCTCTGCACACTCCATGATTCACACAACTAGGGTTCCAAAATCAGAAGTCGGTGGAGCCAGCTGGTGATTTAAATGGCTAGCTGACTCTGTGATTTGTGTAAGCATGAACCCTGGCCTGACTCCAGTCCTGCCCCAGCAAATGTGGGAAATGCCAGCTATGGGGGTAGGACTTAGAAAATTTAGCCATCATTCGGAGAGCCTTTCCGTCATGGCGAAAATCTGGGCCATAGTTAAAATGTACTATATCCATCAAATGGGTCACAGGCGATGGTCAAATCACATTAGTACCTTTCATCTGCTCTTTCTTCACTTCATTCCCTCTTTTTCTTACAAGCTTTTGCTATTTTTTTTGCCTTCTCTATGTTAATAATCAGTTTCACTCATCGGGCTGAATTTTGCCGTTGGCAAGCAGGGCCTGCTCGCTGACACGTAAAATGACGCGGGATGATGTCGGCGGGAACCCCCGATGTCATCCCGCCCCATTTAAATCTTCAGGAAGGCGGACCCACAGCAAAATCAGCTGCGGGCCCGCCGACCTGTCAATGGCCAATTGAGGTCATTGACAGGATCATTAAAACAATTAAAGGCCCTGCCCCCGTCCAACCTTAAGTTTGGCGGGCAGGCCAGGAGCCCCAGCGAGGAACAGAAAAAACATGAAACCTCATCCACCGACGGGATGAGGTTTCATGTAGGGATTTAAAAAGTTTAATAAAGTTTTAGTGTAAATAATGAACATGTCCCATCTCATTGTCACATGAGGGGGACATGTTAAGGATTTTTTTTCTTCTATTTTTAATGTTTTTAGAACTGTCAGCAATCTCCCTGAGGCAGCACTTAGCCTCAGGGTGATGTGTGCTCTTTTGTGCGTATGTGTGAAAGAGCGCACTCTCGCTTTTAGGGAATCCCCCTGCCCACACAGGAAGAGCATAGCGCTTCCCGGCGGACGTCACGCTGAGCGGGTCTTAATTGGCCCGCCCATGTAAAATGGGGGCGGGGCCCGCTTCTCCGGCGGGGATCATCTCCCCGCCTGCCGGAGATTGGGTCAGGCCCGCCCGCCCGACAGGCAGAAAATTCTGCCCATCATCTAACTCTATTCCTCATGATGATTTCCCTTGCAATACTCAACTTCCTTAAAATTACACAACCTCACCACTCCAGTCCTCTCACAGTGCACTGGCTAAATCATAACATCTTGATCTCTGCTATGCCTTTAAATAGGAATGTGAAAATTTTATTTAGCTCAATTCTACAAAGACACAGCAGAGTGGGTTTTCCAGCTGGCAGGATTGCTTCCCCTCAATGTGGAAGTGGTGTGCAGGGACTGGAAAATCAGACTGCAATCCATTTTGACACATTACTGCTTAATTTGCAATGACATGATCAATTGGCATGATTTTTAAACTAGCTTAAAATGCTTCCCCACTTTTTGTGAAACAGCTTAATTATAATGTGTAATTGAATGAAAATATCTGCCCCATTTCCTATTTAGGATGGGAATACATTGTGGGCTCTGCTCTGGTGTAAAGGAAAGGCTGCATGTGATAAACAAACTTATATAATGGCAGTACTTTTCATTTTATTTTATCTATGGCTTTTTAAGTTTTCAGATTTTTTTGGGTCATCAGAGCATGTAGAAACAAAACTGCCAAATATTGGAAAGCCAACTGTAATTGAAGCACTTACATTAATTTAGCAAATTAGAATATCATAAAAGAAGGATGTGAAAATTAGCTGATAGAATGCATACTTTGACTGCAGTTCAGGGAGCAACAAAGCTTCCAACTAAAAGCCCTATGTTCCCATGCTGATTGCCAAGTGAATATAAAATGAATGTTGGAGATTGCTTTTAAGGTATGGTTGAATGTAAAAGATGAAAGAAGCAGACAATCCGATAATACAACAGCTAGACAATTAGAACCTGCCCTTATGCCATCAGATGTAATTGCAAACAGATGAATGTAAGAGTGACCAAGGAGAACTACCTGAGGCTCTAGGTTATCAGGGAAGCAGTTACAGAGCTGTGCTTTCTGCTGCTTGATAACCTGCAACTAGCATAGTGACAGCACTGTCAAAAGCAGCCAAGGTCATAATCATCCTCAACTTTTCTGCTTCTGCCTTTTCCCAGACGAGGGATCTTCTGAAGGATTAGACAATATGTTGCCTAAAGATATGTTGAACAGATGACTGACACATTGGTAAATCCAGCCAGCATTTTAATTTAATTTCCACTGTTTGCCAAAATACAGAGGTTCATTGATAGTGCCACAAGTAAAATGTATTTTTCTCTCTTACTGTCCATACTCTGTATGTTCTGTATGGATAGAAGTCTGTCTTTGCTTACTCTTGGAGTGTGCATTCCAATTAAATAATTCAGCAGCAAGCTTTTCTGGGTTTAAAATAAAGAGTTATTTATTTTCACACACTTGCCTTGAATTAATGCAATGCCACACATTCCATCTCATGCATGCACACACATACAAAGGTTGGATACAATCAGATTACAGATTACAGTTAATTCAATCTCTGATTTAAAATTTCCAATAGCAAGCCCGTGGTTCCTTGAACTGATTTGATTTAAAGTTAAAGTTGAGGGTCTTGTGAAGCGAATGGTTCACAGCAGGTTGCAAGGTTTCTTGTAGTTGAATATCTTGGAGGCTAGTTCTCAGGTGAACTTTGAAACTGGAACAGGTTAAGTACTTTGGCTGCTTGATAACTTGCAGCTAATTTCAAAGTCTGGTTCTCAAACTGGCTGCTGACTGGTGGCTTTGATGGGGTAATAAGGGTGCTGTTCCTGAAATCATGACCACTGGGTTAACACTTCTGAGGCCCATCCTTTATGATTTGGATGGAGGAGGTGATATGCTGGAAAGTTGATAATGGCCATTGAGTTTTGATCTTTACTTTTGTCCAGTATGAAACATGGAGACAGGCAGTCTGGAAACTCCATTGTCTTTAGGTGTTGGCCAATCCTTAAACAATGGGATGTGCGAATTCCACAAATGGCTGTGAGGCGCCCTCACCTATGTCAATATTTAATTAGGTATTCACCAGAGACCTGATAATGTCCGTAGTCCAAATGCCAAATGTCACATGATTTGTAGCAGCCATCTTAACAGCTTACGTGTATCCAATTTTTAAAAGTATTGACTGAAAGCTCATAATATGACGAGCCTGTACTGGGAATGACAATAGCTTCCAGGCAGGAGATCCTGCTCCCACTCTTGCACCACCACTTGCACACTGTAACTCACCTGTTGTACCTCTTCAATGTGTAGCTGTGCTGATGCTGTCAAACATTTGTTGGAAATACAAGATGTTGTAAGGTGATGTCTTGCTCTGGGCTGTGCAAGTCTTCCAGATCTACACTGACAGAAAAAGAACATACGTTAGAATGCTGACTCAGAGATACTTTCAAACAAAGCTGTCTACATAAGATGCTGTCTGTGCTTTTTTTTGGTAATGTGTATGTTTGTGAATAAGCAAAGAGGTGAACAATACATTATAGCAGTTGTTGTTTCAAGCCCTCCGCTTGGAGGAGGCCATTGTTATCATATTCCTTCTCTACTTCCTCAATGTTCCTAAAGGCAAGGCTATCCAAAGTGGTCTTCTCAAAGGGAGTCAAGGACTTTTGATTTCTGGACCCTACTCCAGTTTGGCATTATTTGCCATCTTGCATGCCAGCAGATAAATACTCTGTAAATATTATAAGTGAAGGATCTTATACATTTCCCAACCTGCTGTCCATACTATGTAGTGGTGAGAGGCCATGCATTATGCAACCAGACTTTGATTCATAGTTTGCCCTGTGAAGGCATTGTAAGATATCAGTATGCCAAAGCTTTCAGTTATAGATGGCTTTCATGAATTACCTTTAATTGGAATTAAAACACACAGAAAATGGTGCACATCACAAGGTAATTACAAATTAAATAGCCATTCAGCCCATCTTAATCCATCCATTCATTCATGCATGCAAAATTTGTGCCACATAAGTGTCAGACAAGAGAGAATCTAACATCTCCCCTTGACATTCAATGGTGTTACCATTGCCGAATTCCCCACTATCAACATCCTGGGGGTTACCATTGACCACAAACTGAACTGGACTAGCCATATAAATTCTGTGGCTACAAAAGCAGGTCAGAAGCTGGGAATTCCATGGTGAGTAACTCACCTCCTGACTCCACAAAACCTGTCCACCATCTACAAGGAACAAGTCAGGAGTGTGATGGAATACTTTCTACCTGCCTGGATAAGTGTAGCTCCAACAACACTCAAAAAGCTCAACACCACCCAGGACAAAGCAGCCCACTTATTTGGCATCCCATCCATCATCTACAGCATTCACTCTTTTCACCATCAACAGCAATGGCTGCAATGTGTACTATCTACAAGATGCACTGCAGCAACTCACCAAAGCTGCTTCGACAGCACCTTCCACATGCATGACCTCTATCACCTAGATGGCAAAGGGCAGCAAATGTGTGGGAACACCACCATCTGAAAGTTCTCCTCCAAGCCAAACACTATCCTTACTTGGTTAGTTCCTTCAATGTCACTGGGTTAAAACCCTGGAACTCCCTCCCTTACAGTACATACACCACATGGACTGCAGTGGTTCAAGAAGGCGGCTCACCACCACTTTCTGAAGGGCAGTTAGGGATGGACATTAAATGCTGGCCTAGCCAGCAATGCCCACATCCCATGAATGAATAAAAAAGAATTCATAGCATCCAATGGTTTAGTGAATCCAGAGTTTTCACCTCCAAAATTCTCTCTAGGAGCCCTTTCCAAGTTTGATCACCCTAGATGGAATAATTTTGATTAGTTTAATTTCCTGTTATTCAGTGGATTTGGCATGGTAGCAAAGCTAATATCACAATAACTTCCCGACATGTTCTTACTGCCTTTGCACTCATTGCACTTTTGGAATGGCCCATAAAATGGGCAGCCAGGGCACTGTAGAAAACAAGAAGGAATGTTATCACTTTATATCTAGTAATGCAACCCCAGTGCAATTTGGAACTGACAACAAGTGGCACTTAGACATTGCCAACCCTGTACACTGACAGTTAGCACACATTGCCAATCCATTGTCCCAATGTCACTAGAGGCTACTCAGAAAACACTAAAATTCAGGTTGTTGATTTTCTTTTGTGGGAGAGCAGGATAATTGCACATCCACAAAAATCCTCCTGACCACTGGCCCTTCCTCTCTAGATTAGCCTAGCTCGCCACTTTACAGATGTTCTGTTGGCCCAGCTTTGATGATCAGCGCTAGGATTTCCCTTCTCTCATTTTTGGCAGGCTGCTTACCAACATCATAAATGCATAGGCAATTTGCCAATCCTGGGAAAAATGAGGCTCGACTATCAAATTGTTTCAGGCTTCTTACAGGTAATGTTGGCTATGCTTTGCAATTTCTCCAGCCACTGCCTGCCTGAAAAATGCTGAGAATAAAAATAACCTCCAATGTGGAAGAAAAATATCCTCACATCAGACCTAAAGTTTTCCTTTTGAACAAAAAAAACCTACCCTACTCTTGCAACTTAAATGGCCCTTGCTGTGATATTTACTATCTTAAGATTGTTAATTTTCTACTGAGTAAAGGAAGTATGTAAACAAGACTGTTAATGCTTTGGCCTGATGTGGTGGTCAAGTGAAGGCCTCCTATATTCGAGTGACCTGAATGCTTCTTTTTGCTAACAATGTGTTAATTACTATGTCATGTTATTATAATGATATAATACCTTGGGTGTATTTACTGTACCAAGGCACCAATCACTCATAAGGGATTGGGTAAACATGCTGTGATTTCATTTATTAAGGCACATGAGAACAGTTACACATAGGTATAATGCATGAAGGCATCAGAGCTATGTGTATGTGTATATGTGCGTGTGCTCTGATCAAAGCAACAGTGAAACTAAGACTTGATCACATGATACATATCCCTCCTATTGATGTCATGCTGATATCCCTTAAAGGCATATTACAACATCCCCTTTCTTTTCAAAGATACTTTCTCCCTTTCTAAATAAGTATGACTATTTACAATACACGTTCATGTTTAGTTGCCATTACATAAGACCATAAAACTGGTGAATCTATGAGTCTCCAAAGAGTAAAGGTAATCTGCTGGTATGCCCAGATCCTGTCTTGGTAACCTTGTCTGGAGGTTTCTTTAATTGCTTACAGTGATCTGTGGGATTGTCGTTCACGGATGTTGTTCCTGGTTGCATTTGAGATCTTGTCCTATATGCAATATGACGGTTGAGGAGCTGAATGGATCTGATTTGTCCTTGGTGATGCACTGTTGTGCTATTGTGTGTAATGACTTCATAGGACCTTGGTCCTGAACAAATCCTTGTCACCTTACCTTCCTTGGGATCCTGGATGTGAACTTATTATCTTAACTGTAAACTTGGCAATTCTGTTCCTGCATTTTTATCATGCACGTCAGTCACTTTCTCTTGTAGTTTTAAAACTTGCTCTTTAGTTTCTGAGAGAGTAGAATGGGTAAGAGTAGGTAAATTAGTACGCACTGGTCTGCCAAATATGAGCTCACTAGTGTTGGAATAGTTACACCAAATAAACTGAAAATATCATTTGGAGTGTGTGCAACAGTTGTGCTTGACATATTGTGGAATTGTAGAATAATGGGTACTTGATAAAATAGTTGACGATGATAATGAAGTCAGTGCCATAGACATGAAAGAGGTTGAGTAAAGAACATATTTTATTTATTTTTTGGACTGTAGCTTTAAGATTGGACTGTGGCTTTAAAAACTATCATGGCTGCAGTTTAAAACAGATGTTCACTAGAACAGGAAGAAGAAAATCTACAGTGTTGCTATCTCCTAGAACAGTGTGCGTCAGGTTGGACACAACGGTGCCTGAATGGATACCTGGTTTATGAGGGAACTGGCTCGCGATGGTGTTTTGATTGGCTCCTGACCAAGTGGCCAGGTTCTGTGTGGGGATAGTGCGGTAGATCAGCTCCTTGCCTGAAAAGAGGAAAGACTTGAAACCTTTCTCTCCTGTGTTTTGTAAGTCTCCAGTAATCCTGTCATAGTATCTAGCTGGCTATTCCTCACATCACTGTATCCTGCTTTCTTTGAGAAACCCTGTCAGGAGGAAAAGGGGAAAAATCACCAGTAGAGACATTAAAAGCAAGTTTCAACCAGAGAACCACAGACTGCAAGTGTGAAGAGACCACCTCAACAACAACCTGCAAGAAATTTGGAAGAAAGCAATCAAAGTCAACTCATCTAATCCTGAACTCTGGACTGGTGCTATTGAACTGTTTTATCTCATCCTTAAAATCCATGTTTCGTGTGTCTTATGTTTGTGTGTGTGTGTGTGTGTGTGTGTATAGGGATTTAAGAAGGGGTAGAGTTTAAATTATAGAGTTAAAAGTTAGCAGTTCATGTTTCTTTCTTTTGCCACTGGTTACTGACAATTTGTTTAATAAGCAGTTATTTACTTGTTAAGTTTACAAACCTGGTGCTCGTATTCTTTTAACCTAAATTAGACAATAATGTAGAATTGGGGCAATCTGATGGTCTGATTAAACTTCTCATATTTGTCACGGCTCGACGAGTAGTGGGGCTTGATATTACAGCGCACTATCCCCAGTGAGTGGTGACAGTTGGATACGATTTTGGACCAAGGATGGGTAGGAACTTCATGTGGAATTAATGGTGCTTTGTACTGACTTGGCATATGCCCTTGACATGTCTCATACTTTGTAATGCCGACTTCAATGTCATTGTTCATAACCAGTGAATAAACTGTCTCTCTTGCGAATCTTCTCATCCAATCTATGCCCATATGTGAGTGATGAAGTTGTTGAAGAATATCAGGTCTCAAAGATTCCGGTATGATGACCTGCCTGCCTTTAAAAATGACTCACCAGGAGATGCCTAGCCAGACCTGATAAGGCCAAAGTGGTCTCATGTGTTTGCGGACATACTGAATTGGATCAGACAGTTTTCCACAGTTTCTGTAGTGTAGAATCTTTCACCGTTTCTTCTTGTAGCTGCTGGAATTTTCATTTTGCAAAATGTTCCAGATCAATTTGGAGAACATTTTCAAGTTTGATGTCTATGAAGTTAACTTGTAGATCTAAGGATATATCTTCTGTTTTCACTGGGTTAGCAATCTGCTAAGTGCATCTGATGTGACCATCAAATTACCTGACTTGCATCTAATTTCACAGTCATAACCTTGAATCTTTATCAAGAGACATTGGATAAAATTTTTCGCTTAGCGGATGGGCGGGCGCCTGACCTGCTCAAGCATGAAATGGCGTGCATTGACGTCGGCTGAACGTGCTGCTGTCAACGCACAGTCACATGGTAGTTCGGTCGCCAGAGTTGGCACCACGCCTGCCGACAATTAAAAGGTCCGTCAAGGCCATTAAATTATCAATCAACTTAAAATTTTCACTGCCCGTCCAACCTTACAGTTGGCGGGCAGGCGAAAAGGCCAAGTGGCCTTTGCATTTTTTTGGAAACCTCATCCATGGGCAGGATGAGGTTTCCAAAAGCAAATAAAAATAAAATAAAAGTTTTAAAATTTAATTAATAACATGTCCCTGCTCATGTGACAGAGCGACATGAGGGGACATATTTTATTACATTTTTATTTTCTTTATTTTCTTATTTTCTGTTTTAAAAATGCTTCATTCAGCTCTGTGCCTCAGGGAGATGTTCAAGTGTTCACTGGCGTGCATGCGTGAAGTTCACACTTGCCTCGCTCGCATTCCCACCACCCCCCCCCCCACCCCACCCCATCACTCCCCTGCCACACCTGCTCAGCGCTGCTGCTCACGTTTCATGCTGGGCTGGCCTCAATTGGCCCGCCAGCGTGAAATAGCAGTCTGGTCCCAATCGAAGCGGCAGTTGGCTTCCTGACCGCCCACTCCGAGCCCGCCACTAAGGGCAAAGTTCTGCCCATTGCAATTTTGATGGTGCACTGGATAATGGTCTTTGTCAAATCCTCTCCAGTGGTTTGTGGTCATTCTCTACCATAAATCTTTTGTCAAATAGATAGGTATGAAAATGCATGATTCCAAACACTAAAGCTAATATTTCCTGCTCAATGTTGGAGTAGTTGAATTGCGTTATGGACAGAGATTTTGAAGCAACTGCAATCAGTTTGCCTTTATGTTGTATGCATGCTTGCAGGTCTTTCTGTAAGGCATCAATCTCTAGGGTCGTTGTCTCCCTGGGATTGCAAAATTGCAATGTCGATGCTTTTGCTAATGACTGTTTCAGTGCTTCAAAGAGGTATCGGTGGTCTTTGTGTCACAGGAAAGGCACAACCTTTCTCAACAATTTGCTTAGCGATGAAGATTTTTGAGTGAAATTGGGAATTGTATGGGGTCAAGAAATTGAAGAGGCCTTCGAAGACTGCCCTGATCTTGAAGTGTTGGCATGACTGAATTATCCTCTAGTTTATTTGAATTGGGACATGTGCTAGCACTGGAATAAATAAAACTGAAGACATTGACCTGCTACACTTTGATGTCACTTTTCAGGATGTTGAACACCAATCCTTCATTATATGCCGCTTGCATGCATAAGCGCAGATTATGGTCATGTTCTTGCTTTGTTCTTCCCGCAGCAGCTATGTCATCTACAATACAGGTGCATCCTGGTACAATGCATGTAATGCGGTTTATGTGAGCTTGAAAGAGATCCTGGCTAACAGATAACTTGAAAGGAAGTTGTTGAAAGCAGTAACCAGTAACCAATTTCTGGTCCTGTTGGCATCAGGCGTCATGGTGGGCAGGGGGGGGGATAAAATGGCAAGATGGCCGAAAATTGGTTTCACGCCGTTGTGCAACCAGTTTGCGATCGTCTGCTCCACCTGTCAATAGAGGGCCGCATTTCCCGCCACCACACATTGGGAACCTAATTTCAATACATTAACATCTCATTGTAAGCCCTGCTTGCTGGAATCATCCCCCCACAGTGGATCATCCGGGCATGTTGGCGTGATTACATGCCGATGTGTTTCATGACTGTATATAAGTGAGGTGCACTGGCGAGCTGTACTTTACCCAGGACTTCGAGGTTTGTTTGCCTACCTGGTTATACATATGAACATATGAATTAGGAGCAGGAGTAGGCCACTTGGCCCCTCGAACCTACTCCATTCAATAAGATTATGGCTGATCTGAATGTAACCTCAACCCCACATTCCTGCCCACCCCTGATAACATTTGACCCCTTGTTAATCAAGAATCTATCTAGCTCTGCCTTTAAAATATTCAAAGACCCTGCTTCTACTGCCTTTTGAGGAAGGGAGTTCCAAAGGCTCACAAACCTCAGAGAAAAACTTTCTCCTCATCTCTGTCTTAAATGAGCAACCCCTTATTTTTAAACAGTGACCCCTAGTTCTAGATTCCCTCACAAGAGGAAACACCCTCTCCATATCCACCCTGTCAAGACCCCTCAGGATCTTAAAGGTTTGAATGAAGTCGCCTCTTACTCTTCTAAATTCCAGTGGATACAAGCCTAACCTGTCCAGCCTTTCCTCATAAGACAATCCACCTATTCCTGGTATTAGTCTAGCAAACCTTCTCTGAACTGCTTCTAATGCATTTACATCTTTCTTTAAATAAGGAGACCAGTACTGTACACAATACTCCAGATGTGGTCTCACCAATTCCCTGTACAACTGAAGCATAACCTCCCTACTTTTGTAATCAATTTCCCTCACAATAAATGATAACATCCTATTAGTTTTCCAAATTACCTGCTTTACCCACATTCCAACCTTCTGTGATTCATGCACTAGGACACCCAGATCCCTCTGAATCTAAGAGCTCTGCAATCTCTCATCATTTATATAATAAACTTCTTTTTTATTCTTCCTGCCAAAATGAATGATTTCACATTTGCCCACATTATACTCCATTTGCTAGATCTTTTCCCACTCACTTAGCCTATTTATGTCACTTTGTAGCCTCCTTACATCTTCTTCACAATTTACTTTCCTACCTAGCTTTGTGTCGTCAGCAAATTTAGCAACTATTCCTTCGGTCCCTTCATCCAAGTCATTTATATAAATTATAAAAAGTTGAGGCACTAGTACTGATCCCTGTGGCACACCACTCCTGATATCTAGAAAGAGACCCATTTATGCCAACCCTCCGCTTTCTGTTAGCTAGCCAATCTTCTATCCATGCCAATATTTTACCCCCTGCACCATGAGCTTTTATTCTCTGTAATAAACTTTGATGTGGCACTTTAGCAGATGCCTTTTGAAAATCTAAGGACAGTACATCCACCTGTTCCCTTTTAACCACAGCACATGTGATTCCTTCAAAGAACTCCAATAAATTGGTTAAACGTGATTTCCCTTTTACAAAACCATGTTGACTCTGCCTGATTGCTTTGAATTTTTCCAAGTGCCCTTCTACAATATCGTTAATAATAGCTTTTAACATTTTCCCTGTGACAGATGTTAGGCTAACTTCCCTATAGTTTCCTGCTTTCTGTCTCCCTCCCTTCTTGAATAAAGGAGTGATATTTGCTATTTTTCAATCTTATGGAACCTTCCCCGAATCTAAATTTTGGAAAATTAAAACCAATGCATCAACTATCTCACTAACCATTTCTTTTAAGACCTTAGGGTGAAGTCCATCCAGATCTGGGGATTTGTCCGCCCCCAGCCCCAACAACTTGCTCAATACCACTTCCCTGGTGATTGTAATTTTCCCGAGTTCTTCCCTCACTTCCATTTCCTGATTTACAGTTATTTCCAGGATGTTACTTGTGACCTCTCTAGTGAAGACCAAAGCAAAACACCTGTTTAAATCATCTGCTATCTTCCCACTTTCCATTACCAATTCCCCAGACACACTCTCTATGGGACCAAAGCTCACTTTGTTAATCCTTTTCTTATATAAATACCTATAGAAGATTTTAATATCTGCCTTTATATTACTAGCTAGCTTTACCTCATACTCTAATTTTTCCCTTCTTATTAATCTTTTTGTCATTCGTTGCTGTTCTTTATATTCTTTCCAATCTTCTGACCTGCCACCCATTTTTGCATACTTATATGCTTCGGTCAGCATTCACTGTCATCAGCACCAGGCTTAGCAGGCAGCACCATATCATTTTAAGGGGGGGCTCACAGGCAGGTCTCTACATACCATACCAGCTGTAAGTCAGGGGTGGCTATTCAACAGCTGCAGAACACGGGCCCGCTTGGAGAATGGGGAGAAGTGGCATCAGACAAGGGAAGAGGCTGCAGGGCGGGGGCTGTAAGGGGGAAGGGGGGGTATCCCAGGGTGGGTGTGGGGACACATGTTATTTGTGCAAGTGGCCTCAAGATGGTGAGAGCTAAGGAGGCAGTGTCTAGAGGAGATGAGGCCGGATGGAGATGCGAGGGTGTATGTGAGATTGTGATGTGAGATGAGAGTGATGATATCCCTTGAGCTGGCAGTAAGTGAAATGCCAGTGAATGTGTGATAGTCTTGTGTGTGTGAGAGTTTAGAGTGATGAGGTGGTTGCCTCACCCTGGTGCATGGATGAGATCATTTGTCCGTTTTCTGCACTGGATGGCCGACCTCTAGTGCGAAGCATTGACACTGACCACCACTACTACCAAGCCAGAGTGGTGAGACTGATGGGCCTCCTCCGGCCAGAGCAGGGGTAGAGGACATCATGGCGGTGTCCAGAAGACGTCTGAGGCATGTGTCACTGAATCAGGGGCTGCACTCTTCTTGGCTTTTGGGGCCATGTCTTCACCGGAGCAGTCCTGGGCTGCAAGCAGTGAGCATTGTGTGTGTGCAGCTGCAGTTTAAATACGGTGCCCTGCATAATGAAGCGGCGAGGTAACAGTGTGGCGGGCAAATCAGAGGCTGCCTGCTAGTGAGATAGCGTGTTTCCTGTACCTGCATAATTAATAAGGTATGAATGAGATGATGCGTCAAGAAAACCTGCCACTGCAGCCAGTGGGTAAAACGCCTTTTTTCTTGCAAATATGTGATGATTCCACTCAGTATCATCCAAATGGGGTACAAAATGTAGCAAGCTTTTGGAACTTCTTGGCATTAAACCTTGAGAAGAATTTTGCACCTGAAAATCTAGAATGTAACTCTTCTAATGTGGGTATTTTGTAAAGACAACGTTTCAAAGCTGCATTTAAACATCATGGATTGAGGCATACTATTAATGATCTGTCCTTCTTTATGACACATGTGATTGAGCTGCACCAATCTGTGTGCTTGTGTAGTCTTCTAATGATTATGTCTTACTCCATTTGTCTTGTATATGGATGCTGCACTTAGGTGATGGATCAATTGACGGACTTGCATTCTGACAGGATACTGGATGGTCATTCTTATTGTTTGAAGGTACCTATTGTGTACGATCTGTTTGGATCAGTGCATGGCTCTTTGTAGCTGCATCAGCCTTTGCTCTAGTGCACTGTCGTTGCCAATGGCCTTTTTTGCTACATGCCTTGCAGAATTGATGAAAAATTGGCCATTCCCTTGGTGCGTTTTGAAGTTCACACCTTGCTCATGTTTTGCTAGGTTTGGGTGTTCTAGTGAGTGTGTCAACAATTGGGTTGTAATTAGGATCTTTAAGCTTTGTTGAACTACAAGGATCACTTCATACTTACACCCATTCCTGAGTAGCTCTTTGATGCAATACGTTTTGGGTTTGTCTAGCAGATCTTTCTGGAAAATTTCCATAGGAATGGATGCAATCACCAACTCAACAATTCTTTCTGCTAGCTCTGCATTTGAAAAATCACAATACATACCCTTTCCTCTATATCTGCTGATGAAGTGGTCTATGGATTCTGTAGGCTTTTGTCGAAATGACATGAATTCTAGTCGATGAACATGGAAGTTTAACTTTATTCTGAACCAGTCCTCCAATGTAGTCCGTATCTTTTGGGGATCCTTTAGCTCTTCTTCTGTTAATCCTGATATGTTCAGGCTGTGTCGACCTTCATTCCCAATTGCTAGGTGAATTTCTATGGATTGCTTGTCTGGTTCAGACATCCCTGAATCAAGAAACCATTGCTCTTCATGCTGTTTAAACATTTTAAATTTGGATCATAGGTAATTCCAATTCAAACTGGGGAATTTTGTGGACATTCAAGGAAAGTCAAATATCTCTTTGTCTTTTCTTCTTGATGTGAACTCTAGGAGGCTACAAAAGGATAAAGGTAAGTTAGGCGAGTGGGCAAAGATCACTTGAGAAAATGTGAGGTCCATTTTGGCAGGATGAATAAAAAAGAAGCATATTATCTAAATAGTGAGATAGCAGAGCTCGGAGATGCAGAGGCATCTGGGTGTCCACGTGCATGATTCGCAAAAGGTTAGTATGCAGGTGCAGCAAGCAATTAGCAAAGCTACTGGAATGTTATCGTTTATTGCAAGGGGAATTGAATGCAAGAGTAGGGAGGTTATGCTTCAGTTATACAGGGCATTGGTGAGACCACATCTGGTGTACTGTGTACAGTACTGGTCTCCTTCTTTAAGGAAAGATGTAAATGCATTAGAAGCAGTTCAGAAAAGGTTTAATAGGCTAATACCTGGACTGGGTGGGTTGCCTTATGAGGAAAGGCTAGACAGGCTAGGCTTGTATCCGTTGGTGTTTAGAAGAGTGAGAGGTGATTTGATTGAAACATATAAGATCCTGAGGGGACTTGACAGGGTTGATATCAAAAGGATGCATCCTCTTTTGGGAGAATCTAGAACTAGGGGCCACTGTTTAAAAATAAGGGGTTGCCCATATAAGACAGAGATGAAAAAAAATCTTTCTCTCAGAGGGAGAGACTTTGGAATTCCCTACGTCAAGAGGTGACTGAGGCAGATTCTCTGAATATCTTTAAGGCAGAAGTAGATAGATTCTTGATAAGCAAGGGGGTGAATGGTTATCGGGGATGAAGTGCAGTTGAGGTTAAAATTAGATTAGTTTAAAATTAAATGAGCCATGATCTTATGGAATGGCAGAGCAGACTCGAAGGGCTGAGTGGCCTACTCCTGCTCCTAATTTGTATATAGTGTGTTGGTATGTTTTTCTCTAGTACCTGGGACGAGTGTCGATGTAACTGCTTTTGCACGCTTTTCTGAAGCTCCACCCATGAAGACGAGTTGTGGTTGAAACACCCATTGGAGTAATGGCGTCCTAGCTTTTTATTCAAGTTATTGTTCACCAACTCCCTAAACCGCCCATCATAATTGCACCCTTCTCTAGCCTGATTTTTATGACCATTTTTTGCTCTTTTTGTTTGTTTGACTCTCCCTTGCTCACTATCTATCCAGCCCACACCCTGGTCACTCGCCTTTCCCGACTGAGCTAACCCAATGCTGGTTCTCTCGAAGTGTTGTCCCACTCACTGACAGGCTATGCGCTTCAACCTCACCACGAGGAATCTGTTTGCTTACCAGCTATTTACTTCAGCACTAGCTCAGTGCTGTGTCTCCAAAGCATTTTCAACACCCTCCAATGCTGCGACTTCATTGCGGTCTGACCAAAACGTCAAGGATCTTCTCATGCCATGTAGCACGATCTAAGGCTGTTCATCATGTCGTTCCTGTACTTAATCTTGCTGCCACCTGTCTTACCACCGCTGATCAGCATGTTGTGTTATTATAATGATATAATACCTTCGCCTTATTTTCTGTACAGGACACATGGCACTTATTGCTCTTAGGGGATTGTATAAACACATTATGGGTTCATTTATTAAGACTAGGCACATGACAACAGATATACATAGGTATAAAGCTTGAAGGCATCAGAGGTGTGTGTGTGTGTGTGTGCTCTGCTCAAAGCAAAATTGAAACTAAGACTGGATTACACGGCACATTTCCCTTCTAGTAATGGTATGCTGATATCCCTTAAAAGCATATTACAACACTGTGTCCTCTCTAGGTTTTTTCATGACATCATCCATCATTAATGCCTCACTTAAACACCCCAGCCCATTTTAGGGTGGAAACTAGCAGCAAGCAGGAGTGATATCAAGAAATTAGATAGTAAAAGGTGGGTGAGGATCTGAGGATATGAAATCTTGCATCATTTTCTGAATCATCAGGCCTGAGCATTACCTGAAAATTTGGAAATCATTGGAAAACCTGTCTAAAATATTGCTTCATAACTCTAAAAGGAGTTGTATGACTATCTGGTTAGTAACAGGATTAAGGGCTGCAAGGATGAACTGAGACATCCATAATCAAATGTCCCATGGAATATTACGGTTTCTAGGTTGGAAACATCAGTGCAGACTTTCTGGAATAGTACCACTTGGTTGAGTGATGAACCAGGAAGCTGTTCACCTGGCTTTCTAGCATCAGCTGCTATTTATGGAATTTCCCACTGCAAGTCACAGTGGGGTGTGAATGTGTACTGGCATATTGAAATCAGATGCTAAATTTGTGAATACACCATTAGTTTGATTTCCCTTCATAATTCTCTAATAATACTAGGCACCAAGAATGCTCATCTTTTCCAGATATCCTTCCTCCATTCTGGAATAATCTACCAGCCCTGTCGCACAACCAGTGAAAGTGGCTGTTTGTTTCTCCATCTCATTGTAGCGTGCTATTTTTGTTTAATTTTCAGAGCTAATTTTGAGTTCATATTATTAGGAACAATGCACGGAACAACACCACATCATGGCAATCTTAATGGCCCCTGTAGAGGGTCAACAAGGGCAGGAACTCTTCACCTCAATCTGTTAACAGGAAGAAGGGACTTAGAGAGGGCAATCGAGCCATTTATCATTGGCTTGGACACCAGTGAGTTACGAGATTCCACTGCTTAAGAATACCTAATAGTGCCCACTGGAAAGTGCATGCATGGCTGAAGGCATTAATGTCTCCATGGAAACCATGGTCTAAAATAGACTAATGTTAATCTCAGTGGCCCAGATAGTTTAAATAGATTGGTGCTCTGCAGCAAATACTAACATTTCAATAACTCTGTGCCTCACAATTCTGCTGGCATTTATTTCATTCAAAAAGCTCAAGTTTTGAATTATGTTTAAAAAATAACTATTTAGGAGCTATCTGTATTTTAATATTTGGCTCCTCCTTCAACTACAGTCTTTTATGACTCCTCCTGCCACTCACTGTCCCCCCTCTGTAGGTTGCGCTGAGCTGAGCGCATTGAGGCTCACAGTCTGCCAATAGGACCAGCACGATTTCTCTCAAGCAGTACCAGGTTTAAAAACAATGGGATTTTGTTTACATCATCTGTTTTTTCTGGCATTCCTTTCCCTGCTTCTGCACTGATCCCAACCCCAGACACCATGGGCAGGATTTTTAGGTTCCACTGAGGAGGGAATAAAGGCAGATGGGTGCTGAAAATTGAAGTGTTGACTGTCATGTTGGTTTCCCATCATCGTTTCTGCCAAAAGTGAGTTTCACCAGGGCAAGAACAGGCTGGCCCCAGGAGCTTATATTAGAGCTATCTTGAGATTTTGGTGGGGGAAACATGAGCTGGGTCAGGGATGACCAGTTGTGTAGAGGTGGCAACACAGCAGGAAACCAGTCATGGCCACCCCAAAAATTTAAGTGGGCCCATGAAAGAGGAAATGGCTGAGAGGGCCACTGGGCCATTGGCACACAATTGCCATTGGGTGTGCACAAGCTGCGGGGAGAGTGTTGACTATGTGTTCGGTCATCACTCTCCTGATACTGGAAGAGCATAAGAGGAAGGGTAAGACTTTGAGATGTTGCCGGAGGTCACCGGTAACAGTTGCTGGCTTAGTACAAAAAGGAGAAGAGTCAATTCTCTCTTAACTCTAAATTCGCTTTATTCACGTTGTTAGATCATCTACATATAGCTTATATGTCTGGTTAAATATAGACATGCAGTTTACAGCAGGTTATACAGTTTTATACCCAAAACTAGGATCTAAACGCACACCCAAAGTTTCTGGATGGATTCTAGGGGACAAGGATTTCCCTTGAGTTGGCTACTCAGCCCTCTGAGAGCCTGAGACAATGGAACAGAGGCAATACAACCACAGACATCTGTTCACAAGGACAACCACTAAGCAGGCCATCAGGCTTTTGAAAATGTGGTTCTGGTGTTCTGGTTGGCCACTCCTCTGCGATGCTCCCCTCAGTGGCTTCAGATGAGGTGGAGGCAGCCTGCTCACTTCTCTTGGCTTGCGGGAGAGATGCCCGTTGCAGTTGCCCTTGTCATGGAGGTGCCCATGGAGGGCACCTCCAGAGGCTGCTGCACTGCCTATAATACATGTGCAGGCTCCGTCACTGCTGCACAGATCTTCCCACAGTCAGAGGAGCCAAATAGGCAAATGTGCTCAGTGCGGGGTGACACCCTCATCCTCCTTGATGACTGCCTCAGCCCTTGGCTGGCACCGCGAATGGCTGGAGGTGAACACAGATGTGGCACAACAACATCCTCTCCAGATACCCTTGAGCCAACAGCACACTGACCAGTCAAGGCTACATAGTGTGGCATGGGATGTGTAAGGATGCATGGTATCATTCAAAGAAAAGCAGGGAGTATTCTCGGTGTCCTGGTCAACACTCCTCCCTTAAACGGCATTAGCAAAAATAGATTAATGAGTCATTCATCTCATTGCTGGGGTCTAGGTGTGTGAAAAATAGACCCAGCATTAGCCCATGAAAGTCCCTATGTAAGTGCACTAACAGCTTTAAGACAAAAGAAATAATGGATGCCATGGGTATCAAGATGGTCTGACCAGGTCTGCCATTACATCACAACTATACGTGCTGAGGCACAGCTACTTGACAATGATGGAGGAGATTGGCCTTGCAGGCTCAGATTCAGCAATGAGGTAATTACAGAGCTGTACCATTGGCTTCAAAGTGACTTGCATCTATCCTCTGCCATAGGGTAAAGCATTGTCAGAGCCCGTAAAAGAGACCATTCTCATCAAATTTTATACTTCAAGTCCTTCCAGCCTAGCACATGTTATCTGTATCAGCTATAGGTGTATCCAAAGGAGGCTGATGCATTGTGCAGCAGAACAAACATTTCCAACTTTCCACTGAGCAATAGAGCCATCACTGCACTGCCCAATTTTACTAGACTGCTAGATATCCCAAAGTTCAGGGAATGATTGAGTTTTCCATATCTTGTCTTGAAATGTTGGAGGGAGGGAGTGGGTTTAAGGGGGAGTGTGGGTAGGAAGGAAGGTTGGGGGGGGCGGTGTCGACCTAAGTGGGGCCGACACACTATAAGCAAAGGGCAGCCCCCGAAGATCGACCTCCCCTTCCTTCCCAACCTTGAAGCATTTGATTTTAAAAAGAAACCAGGCTTCCCACTCGCACCGGGCTGCTCAAGTCACATGTTTTAAGGTGTGGGCTTCATATCATCAGGGTCAATTGGCTTGATAACAAGCCTAATTGACCCTAGATTATACATTTAAATATGGCGGGTGGGCTGCCGATTTCGGCACCTGTCTGCCCCTCCGTATTATGGGAGAGACATTCGGGTTTGGGCAGAAGGTGGAGGGATGGGTGCCCACCCTATTTTACATGCCCTCCCCGCGGGAAACATGCCTGCTGGAGGCACATAAAATTCAGCCCATAGTCACCATTACTGAGACTGGCTTTCAATTCCATATTTGTTTAAAATTAAATTTGAATTCCATCAGCTGTAATGGTGGGGTTTGAACCCATGACCCCACAGAATTAGCCGGGGCCTCTAGATTACTAGTCCCTTACCACTAGACATTACCACTATGCGACAATTTGAGTAAAGGCTCTGTATTTAAAATGGAAAGTTGACTCCTTCATGGATCAGTCTGGGACCCCACTGTTGTTCACAATTTATATTGATGATTTCGGAATCAAAAATTCAATTTCTAATTTTTTGGATTATTAGGGTGACCAGTCAATACTAAGGAGGACTGCAACATATTGCAAGAAGACATTAGTAAATTTTCAGAATAGGAATATGACTGGTAAATGAATTTCAACACCAATAAGGAGACGTAAGGAGTTCACATATTGGAAAATAAGAATTTAAAAAGGTGAAGAAGCAAAGGGGTCTGGGAGTACAAATAAACAAATCACTAGAAGTATCAACACAGGTTAATAAGGCCATAAAAAGGCAAACTAAACACCAGGGTTTATTTTTAGAGGGATAGAATTGAAAAGTAGAGAGATTATGCTAAATTTATATCCAACCTTGGTTAGGCCACAAGTGTACTGTGTACACTTCTGGTTGTTATATTATAGAAAGAATAGAGGCGAATAGGAGAGGGTGCAAAAAAGATTTACAATGTTGGTATCAGAAATGAGAGGTTATACCTAGCAGGAGAAGGTGACCAGGTTGGATCTCTTGTCTTGAAAAAAGAATGCTGAGCGGAGTTCAAAATTTTACAAAGTATAAAGTAGACATATGCAGAGAGAGAGTATTTCCAATAGCGGGGAAGAACAAACCTACAGGCCACTGATATAAGATAGTTACCAAGAAATCAAATAGGGAATTCAGAAGAACAGTCTTTACCCAGAAAGTGGTGAGAATATGGAACTTGTTACCAGATGGAGTGGTTGAGACAAATAGTATAAATGCATTTGAGGCTAGCTAAGACTACGAGGGAGAAGAGAATAGAAATTTATGCTGCTACAGCAGGATGAAGAAGGATGGGAGGAGGTTCAATGGAACGTAAATACTGCCGTGGACTGGCTAGTTTGCATGGTCTGTTTCTGGGCTGTATATTCTGTATAATTCTATGTAATAATGGAGCAGGAGGAAGAGCAGCAGCTTTTGGCACCAAGGAGAATCAATCACCATGGCAGAAGATTGCAGTTGACTAGATTAAACTCCCTCCAAAATGAATCTACAGGAAGCATAGATATTATGAGGGCCTCTCTGATGAGCTCCGTATACTGTAATCTCCTTGAACAACAAAAAGCAGCGTTAAGTGCACATTCAACTTTAATATAATGAAGTATAAACAGCTACCCTATACTTTCCTAATACCATATTTCCCATGGGTGCAATTCTAATATTTCTTCTAAATGGTAATTGAGAGCCAAGATCACAGGTGTTCTCTTATGCTGTACAGAAGTGTCATGAGACTGAGGTGACCATAAATTTCTGGGAGCTAGCTCCTGTTGTGGAGCCACTCTTGGCTGCATCTTTAGACAGCTTAGTTTCACCTTTCTATCGACTTGCTGCTCTGAGAGTGAAGGCCAGAGTTCTGGCATCTACTGCTGTCCTGAAAGAAGACAGTATTATGCTGTTGACCTCCATCCATCACCATTCCACTGAGCCTGGAACTGTGGCACCACTTATGAAAGAGATGGCTGGTTTAATGGCATCCATTTGGTCCAGAAAAGCCCTGAGATACTGCAGTTGTAAAGGTCTGGAAACAACACTCCAATCTGTCTTCTATTGTGTAAGGAAAGGATTGATGAGCTGGCTATGAGCTCAGAGCAGTTATGTGGAACCAGGGTGAGTGTGGTACAGTGACACCAGCTGCATTGAAGAGAAAAATTTACATTGAATAGAACAATACACACTTAATAGGACAATATACATTGAAACTCTTTCGAGTTATCAACAGTCACAGATTGCAACTCTTTCGAGTACAATCACAGTTCTTGGTTTCCTGGAGTGGACATGAACCCACAACCCTCTGATTCAAAGGCAAGGGTGCTATGAACTGAGCCACAGCTGACATCTCCAATATACATTGAAACTCTTTCGAGTTATCAACAGTCACAGATTGCAACTCTTTCGAGTACAATCACAGTTCTTGGTTTTCCAGGACTGGGACATGAACCCACAACCCTCTGATTCAAAGGTGAGGGTGCTATGAACTGAGCCACAGCTAGAACAGTTAATTGCAGCAAACTGATTGAAACCAGACAAATCACAACAAGATGGGAAGTCCTTACATGGCTAAGCCAATCAGGACAACTTGGGTCAACCAATAGCTCATCATGCACTAACTATCCAATCCCCATCCAGAAGAGGATTGTGCATGAGTTTCTTCATAAACTGTATTCTGCAAGTAAACCCCTGAAAATGTCCCACACAATAGCGCTCAAGAAGAAAGACAGAAAATACGTATCAATGGGCACTGGTCAAGAAAGAGACAGAAGATACATATTGACAGAGAGTGCTCAAAGAAGAAAAAAGAAATATATCAAGGGGAAAAGTCCCGGTGAACCAAGCAGGAAGATTTTGGTCAAATATCAACTCCTAAATGATCTACTGTCATCTCAGATTGACCACCTGAGGGGTAACTGTATGATTTAATTGAAACTGTTTTGTTTAAAATTCTCAATAAAGGTTTGGATTTAGTGTGAAATTGTGTCAAATCATAATTCTGTTTCCGAATCTGAGAAGTGAGATCATCTACAATTTTATCCAGAGCATCAATCTGTGCTTCAAGGAGGTAAAGGCACTGACTGGTCCCTCAGTACCA
This sequence comes from Cetorhinus maximus, assembly GCF_964194155.1. Classification (NCBI taxonomy): domain Eukaryota; kingdom Metazoa; phylum Chordata; class Chondrichthyes; order Lamniformes; family Cetorhinidae; genus Cetorhinus; species Cetorhinus maximus. Next base: position 67,697,597 of record NC_135886.1, read on the forward strand.
CTTTTCTTCTTGCAGATTTCAATACAGCTGCCATTTGCTGCATTGGTGGCACAAGAGACAAAACATCAGAGGTGTTACTACAAAAAAGGGCTAGAGACTCCACAGTCACACCTGTCAGGTGCCACAAATTCTGAGAAGTTGTCCTAAAAGCCTACTCGCACATATGGCATCCATGAATTCTGGGCCCTTCAGCACCAAAGCCATTAGTAACATTCTCAGCCTCCACTTAGAAGGTGGCACATTCTTCCCTAATTCTTTGTATTAGCTTCCCCTGCGAATGAGGATGAAGCTGGAAGTTAAGGAAAGAATAGCAAGAGGCAGGAGAGAGGTGAGGATATTGCTTTGGAGGAAAGAGTCTTTGAGTTGTGCAAGACAATTGCTCTGTTTTGGCAGAATTATGTAGCTATAAAGGAAGATAAAGGCATAGAGATAACTTTAACTAGAGTGCAGTATGCAGGGGTAGCTATATGTGTTGCTTTGAGAAAGACTTTTTTAACATAAATCCTTTCACAATGATCAGTATGTCCCAAATAAAATGTAGTCACTGTTGTAATTTAGGAAATGCAGCAGCCAATTTGTGCACTATAAGCTTCCACAAACAGCAATGCGTATATATTTAGGGATAACTACTAGCTAGGACACTGGGGAGATCTGCATTGCTCTTCTTTGAAATAGTGCCACAAAATTCTTACATCCACTTAAGAGGGCAAACGGTGCTTCAGTTTATTTTTTTTATTCATTCATGGGATGTAAGTGTCACTGGCTAGGCCAGTATTTATTGTCCAGGCCAGTATTTATTGCCCATCCCTAATTGCCCTTGAGTTTAACATTTCATCCAATTGACAGGACCTCTAACAGTGCAGCACCCCCTCAGCACTGCACTGGAATGACAGATCTAGAGTGGATTTGAACTCACAACATTCTGACTCAGGGGGTAAGAGTGATATCATTGAGCCACAGGCAATGGTGAAAGTGAATTTGCCACCTCGCTAGCCTTAGTCAAAACATTGAAATTTTTTGACACTGTCCTGCAGTCCTGGGAGTGAGGGAATTGCCAGTCTGTGTTATTTTTCAACAGACCTCCCTGAATAACTATCAAAAGTGATCAAACCCCTCCTGAAGTGTTCCTCCCTAGCCCATTGTCACTAAGGCAAATTGTTACAGTGCATCTAAGATCACCTAACTCAGCACAGGGATCATACCTGGAAGCTTCATGATCTGTATAGCTGTAATTTTTACTACGGCCTGAATTTTCGCTACAACAGAGAGCCTCCCTGTCATTGTGAAAATGGTGGACGTGCCTAGAAACCGGAAGCTCCAGCCTCGAACACAGCATCTACCATTTTGCAGGGGTGGAAATGGGCCTAGGTTGGGATTTGCACATGCATGTTTCACAGAGGTAGCTGCCCATATAAATCGGCAGCCGCCTCCACTCAAGTCGGATTATGGTCTCAAAGGTGTCTGAAGAATGACGTACGCAGACCTGGTAGGAGCAGGTCTGAACTTTGTTCATTTCTTTGGTTAGCCTTTGGAGAGGTGCAGGTACCCTTGTGGAATTTGCTTTAAACTTGTCCTAATTGTCCCTGAATTGGAAAAAACTCAGTTCAGTTTCTTTTGCCCCTACTGACTTGTGAACCCAGGTGCCAGGAAGAACTTTATGCTTTAGAAGGAGGCAGTGCACTTTGTGCAAAGGAAGCTGCAAGATGGGCATGACACCCTCGCCATAGAAACCAGTCAATGCAAGGAGCTGGAAGCCAGAGGGAGGGCAGAGGGTGATGAGGAACAGGCAGCCCAAATGCACCAGGAAGGAGGAGGAGCAGAGATAAGGCAATCAGATACTATGCTGTGGGAAGGGGGAATACACCTAGGACACACACCACAATATGATGGTGAACCATTGCTGAAGGTGACTGAGGTTAACCCATGAGGCGGTGACAGATATATGCAGCATGGTCTAGCAACAACTCGAGCCACATTCTATTAACTTCCACACCCTGCCAGTGGCGGTAAAGGTTACTGTCACTCAATTTTTTTTGCCTCAGGCTCTTTCCAGGGCTCAGCAGGAGACCTGTTTGGTATATCTCTGTCAGCAGCACACAGCTACATTAAGGTTGTAACTGATGCCCTAATTGTTCATGTGGAGGATTACATTAATTCCCTTGTAGATTTGGGGTCTTAGATGCAGACACCCACGACCCTTGCCCAGTTAACAAACTTCCCTCAGGTGCAGGGTGTTAATAATTGGCATAAAGGCCCCAATTCATAATTTAAACACCTTTGACACTTACTCAATGCACAGGTGGTTTGTCACCATGCGGCCTTCCTTTATGTGTGCAAGGTTCCCTTCATTCATACGAAAGAGTTCCCAACTCCTTCAATGATTTCAGTCACTTTTTCAGGTCCATGGTTGGCTTCTAGGGGACAAGGGCTACACCTTAAGAACCTGGATAATGACCCCTTTTAGGAGCCCTCAAACTGAGGCAAAGTACAACTACAACAGCAGCCATGTCTCCGGAGGGAGTGCAATCAAGCAGGCAATCAGTATTTTAAAGATGCACTTCAGGTACCTCGATCATTCAGGTAGAGCTCTGCAATATCCCCCAGCAAGGGTATCAAGAATAGTAATGATGTGCGGTATACTGCACAACATTGCACAGCGAGTTTTTATGATCCCAGCTGATGTTACTACTAGACAAGTCAGATCCCAGGGTCGAACCCAGTTTTATAGATCCTAACTTTTATTTTTCGTTTAGAAACGTGGAGAGTGGCTACTGAACAGAGGAGTCAGCTGATGAGATTTTAACAAAAGAATAAAACATTTATTAAACAAGAAAAGATGAATTATATTCCAATACTCCTTCACCCACAACTATACTTTACAGATATATACAGATTCGTAAGGACAACACAAATTACAAAAGCTATCTTATATCCTCATGTTCACAGTAAGTACATAGTCCATGTAAACCAATGGGTGACCTGTGGGCAGGCACACTACACTCTGAAACCAAGTGATTCCACCCCAAACAGATGCTATGAATCTCTCATCAGACACTTGTCACACCGTGAGCCAACCACTCTCACTGAACTCCATCTTTCTCCTGAGGGTTTCCAATCGCCACCCTCGAAGAACCCGCTTTAGAATCTTCTCCAAAATAATGCTTTCTCTCGGATGCTTTCCACAAGGGTTCACCTCCAGGGTTTCAAACTCTCCTTCCGATGTTCCTCTCCCCTGGATTTCCATATGCATTCAAGCTTTGCCTTCCATGCACTCTCGCTCATATGTTCAGCTGTGCCAACAGAACACCACTGCTTAACATGCCCATAGTAAAGAGTCGCCTTTGGCTGTCTCCTTGTATCTTCTGGCTTGTTGCATGCCTATTTTGCTTTAAGTCTGCATCCTGCAACTTTCTGCCTTTAAGCTTGGGGCCTTCCTCTGCTCCTCACACTTAATTTCATGTAACAGGACCTTTTCCAGATTCCTGTTCTTCCTTTGACTAGAAGGTCCTCTTGGGACCTTTCTCCTGCTCCACTCCCTAGTTTTGGCTTCTTCTTTAATTTGGTACTTGATTTCTGCCCCTCTCGTATGCTTCTTCTGCTGACACACCTTTCAACTGAACTGAAACTTTCTTTTCTGTTTTTTTCTGGCTGTGTGGGTTCCTCTCTCTGGACCTCAGTTGCTAGGCAACAGCACAGTTTTTTCTTACCTTGTGTTAGTTTTAACTTCCCTTCAAGAGTCATAAAAACCTAATTAGAATTCAGGCTTCTTTTAAAGTGAAACCAAAACTCTAGTCCCCGCCCCCCCAGCCTTTTTTAGCACACAAATGCAGAAATACAAATTAAACTTAAACTTAAAGCAAAGACTAATTCCTAACACCCACAAATACAAATAACTTACTTAAACTATCTCCAGTTCCTAACAGTAGGGTCTAGAAATCAATAACAATTATTGTTATTGGGAGAAGTGAATACAGTAGACCAAATTGAAAGAGGTGCAAGTGAAGCACTGCTTCCCCTGAAAGGAGTGTTTGGACCCTTGGATGGTGAGGACGGGGGAGGTAAAGTGGCAGGTGTTGCACATTCTGTGATTGCATGGGAAGGTGCCGTGGGAAGGGGATAAGGTGTTGGGTGTGATGAAGGAATGGACCAGTGTGTACCGGAGGGAATGGTCCCTATGGAATGCTGACGTGGGGGCGATGGGTGTGAGGGGAAGATGTGTTTGGTGGTGGCATCATGCTGGAGTTGGCGGAAATGGCGGAGGATGATCCTTTGAATGCGGAGGCTGGTGGGGTGAAAAGTAAGGACAAGGAGGGACCCTATCATGGTTCTGGGTGGGAGAGGAAGGTGTGAGGGCAGAGGCGCAGGAGATGGGTCAGACATTGTTGTGCGCCCTGTCAACCACAGTGGGTGGAAAACCTCGGTTAAGGAAGAAGGAAGACATGTCAGACGCATCACTTCGGAAAATGACATCATCAGAACAAATGCGACGGAGGCGAAGGAACTGAGAGAATGGGATGGTGTCCTTACAGGAAGCAGTGTGTGAGGAGCTGTAGTCAAGGTAGCTGTGGGAGTCAGTGGGCTTGTAATGAATATTGGTGGACAGCCTATTACCAGAAATGGAGACAGAGAGGTCAAGGAAGGGAAGTGAAGTGTCAGAGATGGACTATGTGAAGGCGATAGAGGGGTGGAAATTGGAAGCAAAGTTGATAAGTTTTTCCAGGTCCCGATGAGAGCATGAAGCGGCATCGAAACAGTCATCAATGTACCGAAAAACAGGGTTGTGGGATGGGGGCCTGGGTAGGACTGGAACAAGGAATGTTCCACATACCCCATAAAGAGACAGGCACAACTGGGGCCCATGCGGATACCCAGAGCTACACCTTTTATTTGGAGGAAGTGAGACAAGCTTAAGGAGAAATTGTTCAGTGAGAGAACAAGTTCAACCAGACGGAGGAGAGTAACGGTGAATGGGGATTGTTTGGGCCTCTGTTCAAGGAAGAAGCAGAGATCCCTCAGACAATCCTGTTGGGGGATGGAAGTGTAGAGGGTTTGGACATCCATGGTGAAGAGGAGGCAGTTAGGGCCAGGGAACTGGAAATTGTAGATATGACGTAGGGCATCAGAGGAATCGCGGATGTAGGTGGAAAGAGCCTGGACAAGGGGAGAGAGAATGGAGTCAAGACAGGAAGAAGTGAGTTCTGTGGGGCAGGAATAGGCTGACATGATCGGTCAATCGGGGCAGTCCTGTTTGTGGATTTTGGGAAGGAGGTAGAAACAGGCTGTGCGGGGTTGGAAGACCATGAGTTTGGATGCTGTAGAGGGAAGATCTCTAGAAGAGATGTGGTCAGTGACAATCCTGGAAACAATGGCTTGATGTTCAGTCACGGGATCATGGTCCAGGGGAAGTGTCTGAGAGTTGGCGATCAGCCTCTACAAGGTAGAGGTCAACAACAACAGCACCTCCCTTGTCAGCAGGTTTGATAACAAAGTCAGGGTTGGACCTAAGGGAATGGAATGCAGCAAGTTCAGAAGGAGACAGATTAGAGTGGGTGAGAGGAGCAGGGAAATTAAGACAGCCGACATCACGTGGACAGTTCTCAATGAAAAAATCAAGAGCAGGCAAGAGGCCAGAGGGAGGCGTCCAGGTGCAGGGAGAATACTGGAGGTGGGTAAAAGGATCCTTGGAACGGTTGGAGGACTCCTGCCCAAAGAAGTGAGCATGGAGATGAAGGCAGTGGAAGAGTTCAGCGTCGTGCAGAGCCCGAAATTCATTGAGGTGAGGTTCTAAAGGTATGAAACTGAGTCCTTTGCTGAGTACTGAACATTCAGCATCAGAGAGGGGAAAGTCAGAAGGTATGGTGAATACACGGCAAGGGCTGGGGTTAGAAGAAGGGATGGGTTCAGAGGGACGGGAAGGGGTGGAGGGTCATGGGTGGGCGTTGGTATCGATAAGTTGTCCTTAGCACCTCAAAGAAAGAGAAAACGTTTCTTGTTAAGGTGTCGGATGAGATGAAGAATAAAATTAAACCAGGGACAAGGACAACTTTGAGATAGGATGAGTCAGTGCTGCTGGATGGAGAGGTCGAATGTATTCTACTGAAGCTGACTAAGCTTTTATAATGATTTAAGATCACTGCTAGTAGAGGATTAAAACTAACAAAAGGTTTGACTGAAGAAATTTATCCTGCTGGGAGGGTAAAGATAGTAGAACCATCACAAGGAGTCCTTCACAACCTGGCCACCTCACATAAACACCAGTGCCTGTAAATGAGGCACCAAAGCCACCCTTGTCCATAATCAAACCGTGCCCACAATGCTGAGAGTGATATGACTTAAGGCTTTACACTATCTACATGCTGACAGGATTGTATGTGCCAGCAAACATGCAGATAAGGCATATTGCACAGGGTAAGCCCATAGCCATGCAACAACAGTTCTTTGAAAAACTTGTGCACAATCCATTCCACCAATGGTCCAGTTTCTGAGGTGGGTGCCATATGCAAAATTCCAGGCTTCCATAAATCTCTGCTTCCCTCACAAAGCACATCCCCTGCCACCTGCAGTGCAAATGCTGCTAGAGTAGTGGGGACAGAAATATTTTTCTGGAGTATACTTGGCATGTTGAGCTGCAGTGCTTAACCCTAGACCAATGCATGAGACTGCAGTGCAGATGAGTGCCTTGCATCTAGCACTCATGCTTGAGAGGCACCTGCTGCCCTGCATTTGTTCATGGACTCTGATCATTGAGCCTCCGTTAAAGTCAAGTTTGGTTGGACAACGAAGGAAATAAGGAGCATCTTAGTGCCTGAGCCTTTGGACATTAGAATTTTATGTGATAGACTAGAAAAGGAAGAAACCCTCCAAAGTATCACAAATATGGTCACACCCTTGTTCCTAATGACTCCACCCCGAGATGGACCTCAGCATGCCGCCTTCATTATCACTGGTAAGAATGCCCTTCTTAATGTTATAATTTTTTGGCGTTCTATAGTGTACTAACACATTAATTCATAAATGTATATTAATTTATCATTTAAATGTATCATAAATGTGTACTAATTCATCAATGAGTGAATGTAAATATTTTCAAGAAGTGCTCAAATGTGATATATACAATTTGAAAAGTGTATCCATGGTGAACCCACTAGCGCTCTACGTGAGACGCACACTCCTACAAAGTTCCCCCACCCCCCCACCACCTTGTTGCCTTGAAAGAGGTGGAGGCAGGCTGCTCACTTCTTGGTATATACGGCAATGAGCAGTATGGTGGCTGGAACTGCCATGTAGACACCCATTGAGGACCTCCTTCAGAATGCAGCCTTTGGATCTCATATTTGGGCAGCAGTGATCACTGGCACATGTGGGGCAGATGAGGGCTCTGGCGGAGGGGCCAAGGAGGTCAAAGAAGATGAGGTGGCTAAGAAGCTCCTGGTATTTTCACCCTCCTCAACTACCCCCACAGCTCTGGTTTAGCCTTCAGGTGGGGTTAGTGAGGCTGGCTGCTGGTGCACAGCAGTCATCCAGTCCAGCAACCATTGTGCCAACAATGCAAACATCTCATTAATGTTATGCAGCTCCTTATGTATTCTATGGATGTCAGCGCTCATACTCTGAGCAGACTGATCCAGGCTACTAAAGGAAGCTTGTGCCCTTTCCTGGCCGAGATGTTGCTCTTGCATCCACTCCGAGTGTTGCTGCATGTGTCTCTCCATGAGAATGGTTAATCTCTCAAGGTCAGGCTTCATGTGGTTGAGCCTCCAGGACAATGTGGAGCTTATGATGGCAATGGACTTCTCCATTCACAGTCCTAAAGCTCCCACTGCCTCAGGGAACTCCGTCAGATGTCCACACAACTGCTGCTGACTGTCCAAATACTGTGCCCCAAAAGGTGATTCCTGAGGCTGCACATTGCTGCCCACTGGACTATCATTGTGACTTTCCTCCCTCCTTTGGAGGGTACTGTGCATAGATGGCTCTGAATCTGACACCTCCTCCTGCACTCTGGTGGGTACTCTGTGCAACTGACTCTAAACATGTGCTACATCCCTCTGAAGTGCTGGTATTTGTGTTGGCAGTGTGCACTTGTCATATTTGATGCTGCATCCTTGGACATCTCTTCCTGCCCTTGATGCCTAAGGGCTGATCTGGTCTAGACAAGTGAGGGAACAGGGCTGGGAGTTATGTGAGACTTTTTTCTTTTTTTTTATTCATTCAAAGGATGGGGGCTTCGCTGGCTGGGCCAGCATTTATTGCCCATCCCTAATTGCCCTTGAGAAGGTTGTGGTGAGCTGTCTTCTTGAACCACTGCAGTCCATGTGGTGTAGGTACACCCACAGTGCTGTTAGGGAGGGAGTTCCAGGATTTTGACCCAGTGACAGTGAAGGAACGGCGATATATTTCCAAGTCAGGATGGTGAGTGACTTGGGAGGGGAACCTCCAGGTGGTGGTGTTCCTATCTATCTGCTGCCCTTGTCCTTCTAGGTGATAGCGGTTGTGGGTTTGGAAGGTGCTGCCGAAGGAGCCTTGGTGAATTCCTGCAGTGCATCTTGTAGATGGTGCACACTGCTGCTACTGTGCGTAGGTGATGGAGGGAATGAATGTTTGTGGATGTAGTGCCAATCAAGTGGGCTGCTTTGTCCGGGACCGTGCCAAGTTTCTTGAGTGTTCTGGGAGCTGCACTCATCCGGGCAAGTGGGGAGTGTTCCCTCACACCCCTGACTTGTGCCTTGTAGATGATGGACAGGCTTTGGGGAGGCAGGAGGTGAGTTACTCACTGCAGGATTCCTCGCCTCCGACCTGCTCTTTTAGCCACAGTATTTATATGGCTAGTCCAGTTCAGTTTCTGGTCAATGGTAACCCCCAGGATGTTGATAGTCAGGGATTCAGTGATGGTAATATTATTGAACATCAAGGGGCGATGGTTGGATTCTCTCTTGTTGGAGATCGTCATTGCACGGCACTTGTGTTGCGCGAATGTTACTTAAAAGAAGTTATTTCGGTATTGTCCTTCTCATTGTAAAAGCACACTCCAATGCATAGAATTGCATTTAACCATGCTTATGGTGCCCGTGTGATGCAGCCTAATCTTTGCTTTCCCCCTCGTGCCACTGCCTCTTGTTCTCAGTGAAGTGAATAGCATGACCTCCACCATTACCACCATGTTCCAATGTTATTTTAGCACTGCCTTTGTCACCTGCTACTGGCGATTCATGAACACAAAATAACAGCTGCTCAAGCACCTTGGCAATCTCCATGGCCATCTGTTCAACAAGGCAAATTGTTCTAAGCCAGACTGACCCACTCCCAGTCCAGGGCATCTCCTCAGTGTTCTTTGCCCTCTTTGACTGCAATAGCAACATGATTTCATGTTAGTCTCACATATATAGCACATGCAGCAATATTTCTCTACAGTGCTCATTCATATCTGTTCTGTGCGCACCTACATGAGCAGTTTACACATGCCGAAGCAGAGGTATGTGCCAGGTCTTGCACCTCAGTTGCAGCATGCAAATGTGACCGTTCCTCGGACCTCTGAGTGAACGAGCCAAGCTACTTACCTTGCCGGAATGCAGTAGGTCATTGAACCTTTTCCGCATTAAAGCCATAAGCGTTGATGGTCACCTGCTGTGCTCACTGCAGCAACAATTTGAATCCAGGCCTTATTGGTTGTTGCAGATGGATTATGGGGGCCAGCAGGGAGAGGACTGCCCTTCTTTTCTGGACCTCTTCCACTAACATGAAGGTCCTGATCAGAGAAGTATGGGGCAGCTGGACATATCCCTTCCCCATGTGTCTCCTCTGCATGATGTTCTATTAAAAAAAGTGTAAGGCAAAAGGGCTGTGAGCCATTCGGATTACAATGCTTTCATTCACTTTTGTGTACTTACATCCACTAACAATTTTCACCATATCATCAATAATTACTGGTAAGGTTTGGTGCAGAAAATGCTTGGTGGCATATATGTTGTAGCTGTGACTCCGAGGTAGCATGTTGTGCTCTGTGGCCACTGACAGCCCGACTGGTTTGCTCCCTCTTAGCCACACTGTTGTGCCATAATAGTGTGCAGATGTGAGGGACCTGGTCAAGGCTCAACTGTGTGGATGCATCATGATAGATGGGTGGCAAGAGGGAAAGTGGATGGGATAATGAGGATGGCACTGTTCATCATTCATCCACTGAGTCTTAGCGGCTAACTACATGACTGCATAATATCTGTACCAGGCCGTGGTAGCAAGATGATGCCATCTCCATGGCTGTGTCTTGTGAATCCACTCCATGCTTTCAGTGCTTCCATACAGTACACTGTGGATAGGCAGCAACAATTACATTTTTTCCTAGGGAAAGCCCTTGAAGGGCTGGTTCAGGGTCAGCTAACAGTTGGACAACATTTATAGACTTCCCACTTACCTGACAAGTAAATGGCATCTCCTCCAAGGCACAGGGACTTCACCATGGATGACCAACCTCTCAAATGGGCCTTTTTCAAGGCATGCTTTTTATCTGTGCCCGAGTTGCCCAATCCGCCCAGCCCCTCACAACTTTTGGGGTTGCCCACTCTGACTCCTGTAGGCCTGAAGCCTTCAGGCCTGCAGCCATTAATCTTTGCAATTTTGTATTTTTGCATCTTATTTCTGCTTTGCTCTTGAATTTAAGCTTATCGTGAATATTTAAAGTTATTTTGTATTAAATCTTAACCCAGCTGTGATTGTGCTTTGATTAATTAATCAATAATAATCAGTCGTGACCTGTTTTCCCAGACCTTGTTCGGTTTTCATACTGGCCGTGCACAGCTAGTGTTTAGGCTACATCTTTGTTTTCCATTTTTCAAACTGGAATACTAAAATAAGTTGCCTTTTGTTTATCAGAAGTCCTTTTTCTTACTGCATTCAGTCACGCTTGGACTACAGGCCAGGACAATGTGTAACCTTATATGGGGTGGTCACCTAGTATGGTCATCAGAAGATGAAGTTGGGACCTGGAAAAATTTATTAATTTTGCTTCCAATCTCCACCCCTCCATCATCTTCACATGGTCCATCTCTGACACTTCTCTTCCCTTCCTTGACCTCTCTGTCTCAATTTCTGATGATAGACTGTCCACCAATATCCATTACAAGCCTACCGACTCCCACAGCCACCTCGACTACAGCTCCTCACACCCCGCTTCCTGTAAAGACTCCATCCCATTCTCTCAGTTCCTTCGCCTCCGTCGCATCTGTTCTGATGACGCTACCTTCAAAAACAGCTCCTCGGACATGTCCTCCTTCTTCCTTAACCGAGGTTTTCCATCCACGGTCGTTGACAGGGCCCTCAACCGTGTCCGGCCCATATCCCGCGCATCCTCCCTCACGCCTTCTCCTCCTTCCCAGAAACATGATAGGGTCCCCCTTGTCCTCACTTATCACCCCACCAGCCTCCGCATTCAAAGGATCATCCTCCGCCATTTCCGCCAACTCCAGCATGATGCCACCACCAAACACATCTTCCCTTCACCCCCCTTGACAGCATTCCGTAGGGATCGTTCCCTCCGGGACACCCTGGTCCACTCCTCCATCACCCCCTACTCCTCAACCCCCACTTATGGCACCTCCCCATGCCCACGCAGAAGATGCAACACCTGCCCCTTCACTTCCTCTCTCCTCACCGTCCAAGGGCCCAAACACTCCTTTCAAGTGAAGCAGCATTTCACTTGCATTTCCCCTAACTTAGTCTACTGCATTCGTTGCTCCCAATGCGGTCTCCTCTACATTGGAGAGACCAAACGCAAACTGGGCGACCGTTTTGCGGAACACCTGCGGTCTGTCCGCAAGAAAGACCCAAACCTCCCTGTCGCTTGCCATTTTAACACTCCACCCTGTTCTCTTGCCCACATGTCTGTCCTTGGCTTGCTGCATTGTTCCAGTGAAGCCCAATGCAAACTGGAGGAACAGCACCTCATCTTCCGACTAGGCACTTTACAGCCTTCTGGGCTGAATATTGAATTCAACAACTTTAGATCTTAAACTCCCCCTCCCCCCATCCCCACCCCGTTTCTTTCCCCCCCCCACCCGCCTTTTTTTTCAATAATTTATATAGATTCTTCTTTCCCCACCTATTTCCATTATTTTTAAATCTAAAACTAAAACCTTTAGTCTTTCCACCCCACCCCCACTAGAGCTGTACTTTGAATATCCTGTCTTGCATTCTTAATTAGCACTTTTCTCAGACAAAGACCACCACCTTCAACACCTCTTTGACCCTTTTGTCTCTGACATCTTTTGATTATCTGCTCACACCACACCCTCAATGTGTCTCTTCCCCCCCACCCACCTTAAACCAATTTATATTTCTCCCTTGTTGAAACTATGCTTCAGTTCTGCTGAAGGGCCATGAGGGCTCGAAACGTTGACTGATTTCTTCTCCGCCGATGCTGCCAGACTTGCTGAGATTTTCCAGGTAATTCTGTTTTTATTTTGTTTTGGATTTCCAGCATCCGCAGTAGCTTTTAGCTTTTTGTTTTTAAGAAGATGAAGTTTGATTGATGGACATAACAGTTGAAGGATGACAGCTGGGAAGACACCATCAAAAGATACGTAAACAACTTGAGTGTTGCAAAGCCTGCATAGCCTTGCAGTGCCGGTGAGGACAATTAATAAAAACTGAGACTTGTTTTTGGAAAGGACTGTACCAGGCCTCAGAAGGCTGGAATGGAGCCAGAAATTTGGCTTAAAGGGATGCTGCTTCAAGGACTCACTGCTGCAGCTGTCGTGGAATAGTCACCACTGAAGACGGGAGGAAGGGCCAGAAACTGAGTGACTGACCGTAGTACCCACCCATAGGTTACTCAGCGACTTGGTAATGTATGTACTGAGGAGATGGTAACGTATTTACCAATTTAGGGTGCTGTCGTGGAACAGACTAAGTTCGGGTTTTCCATTTTGGGAGATGTCGTGGAACAGACCAAATTGGGTTTTTTTTTGTGTTTTATAAAAAATATCTTTCTTCTTTTCTTCGATATATATGTAAAGCGCTTTCTCCTTTCAATGAAGTTATCTTTTTTCTTTTTACTTTTTTTTATATAAATTATCAATTATAATTGTCATATCATTATTATATTCATTATTTAATATTCAATAAAATTGTTGTTTTAACACATTACTTGTCATAGTTGCTCATTCCTGTTACATCCAGTGTATGGCTCTGAACCTAAGTGAGACTCCGAAAGGGACTCTCAGACCCCTCCCTACACTCATAATATAGCCCACGCCCCCTGACTGAAATTCCAAAGTTTGGCCAGACATTTATAGAAATCAGGATCGTGGAGCTGGGAATTCTCCTGTCTCTGTGCACCTGGTGCACGGAAAAAAATCTAGGCCTATGTGTACAATCACCCTTACCAACTCTTTTGAGGTTATGGAAACATTTTCTATCATCCTTTGAATTCTCTGGTTAATTTTCTAAACAATTTTATTCCAGGCATTTGATACCCAAAAGCCATAGGCAATTGACTTTCCTCAGCTGTGATTTATTTTTTAGTGAATTATTTCAATAACGCATTGAATCCTGTGCCCTGATACATAGTTCATGGATTTTATTACCATTATCCTACATTTACTGTCAGAATGTATTAATAAAACCTAAGAGCATAAAAACATAAGAAAAGTCAAGGATGATAAAAGATCCTCCCGTCTGTTAAAGCTCATTCCTTTAGAACCCTTAAATAGTTCATTAGTGGATAAGTGTTGCAATTTATGATCTTCCATCTTACATTGCACTGGCTCAATCAACCTGTCTTCAGCTTAGTGGTTACCAACAAAGTTTGTCATTGCTCTTGAAAAGGTACTGATAATAACCAAGATTATTTCAGGAATCAGAAATTTACATTATGAGGGTTGGTCAAAGAAATTGTGCTTGTTCTCTGAAAAGATTAGACTTTGAGGTGACATTACTACAATTTTTAAGACTAGGAAGCAAATAGTCAAAGATGATTCAGGTCCACTGCCCACTGCGCTAAGAGACTCATATACTTTGGAATCCAAGTTAAAAATTGGGATGATAGGAGTAAGACAGAAAATTGGGTGGATTGTTTTATCCAAAGAGTAACAGAGCTGTGAAATAAGCAATCAGCACAAGTGAATTCTAAATACATGTATGTTTATTTCTTGAGAGGGAAGGAATTGAGTTGAGAATGGGTGGGATACAGATCTAAAAATTAAAAGTCTTGTTTTGCCTAATGGTCTTTTTCGGTTGCTAAGTATTATGCAGTTGTATTATAGAGAGTAGATGAAAGATTGGTGATCCGATGGCTGCACAGTAGCTACTTGAAAGTAGAATGAATCTGGCTGCTATTTCCTTTGCTATAAATATAATTTGCCAAGATCTAATAAATATCTTCACTCATGAGAGATTGAAAAACACTCACAGCTTCACTGCTCAACCATTATTCAACCAGGGACTCGTTGTAGAGATAATTATGCAAGTCTCACTGCTGGCTACAACCAGCCTTCTATTTTGACCTGGATTGTTCTGTGAATTCAAAGAACAAAACATTTTAAAACTTCAGATTAGTGTGGGGTGGCTTCAAATAAAAGTAAACATTGAAATGTTCCTGCAGAAGCACATGGCATAACACCAGGCAATACCCAACAGGAAACTCAGGTAGAAGGCAATAAAAAGATTCAAGGTCACCATGACAAGTCAAAAACCATCAAGAGACCCTTATTTGAAAATAATCAAAATTACCAGGATAACAGGCAGAAGGCTTCAGGGTCCAATCACAAAGCAGTTCATTCTGTGTGACAATCTGAATGAAAATGGAAACAGCAGCGACAGATTAATTCCGACCCTGTAATCCTGCCAACCCTGCCCATGGCTATGACCAGTGCAACAATGCAGATGATGCACTGTAAAATATATATACACTTTTTGGGTAGCAAAGCAGCTGTTGTACTGTAAGCATGCACTGTAACAGCTGATTTACTGTCCCAAGGGTTATGACCGGAAAATAGTGGTCACTCTGCTCCCTCTTACTTCCAGTCCCAGCTTCAGTTCTGACTTAGTGCTGTTACTCTGGTTCAGAAGTAGACATTGCGGCCCATGCTGTGGGTAGGAGTGTCTGATCTAGTTTTGTAGAAAATAAATTCTCACCAGCCGTCTGGGACATAGATCTCTCCAGATTGAAGCAGAATTGTCAGAAAGAAGTTGAAGCATCAATGGGGGAGAATAATTCTGTATTAGTTACTGGGGCAGTAGAGTAATTCTATCAACAGGGAAAAGGTTTGAATTGATGAGAAACAACTGTGGGTAAGGTTAAGAAAGTGCTGTCTGACATTTAACGCAGTGGTTAAAGTGAGCTGGAATGTCCAGTATTCTCAGTTCTTGCATTTTAAAGCAGGCTCCTAGTGTTAACAGCTACACACATATTTCAGTACAGGAAAAGGCAACAAAAGTAAAAGCAAAGACTGCAGATTTGGAGGAATGTGAACTCAGCTACATGGGATTGTGGCATATATTTTAGTACATTAGAGCTATGGAGATCAAGAGCATGAAAATCATTACAACTAAAAGGAGCAGCTGCAAGGTAGAATGCAGAGAAGGATAACAAGGAGAGTCTAGGAGAGAGTGTTGGAAATGTGAAGCTAATGGCCTTTAAGAACTCTGGATCTGTTATGGTCTACTATGTGGTCAATTTGCTTGCGAACCCGTTGCTTGCTTATGTGTCGGCAGGTGAGTCGATTACAATATACTGCAGATGCACAGACCAATATAAAATGAAGCACATGCTATTTATTTACACAGGCAACAGAGAGGTAACATAATGTGTGCTTCTCCAACCAGACCCAACTCTGGACTAACATTAACATGGTAGCCCACACTACACAGCCATTGGGTCTTACAGTCACGTGGTCAATCTGCTCACACTTTCTTAAAGGTGTATTACACCTCAGATTATAACATCCCTCCCCCTTTACTTGCAAGTACACTTTACAATATATTAACTATTTGCATACAGAAACTATTTTCAAATTCAGTCTCTTAGGAGGCTTCTTCAAACGTGTCAACTGTCATAGTTCTACGACTTCAGATGGTTTACCTGAGGCCTGCCTCTCGGATCTGTCCACTAGACTGCCCAGTAGGAACCTATAAGTTTGCCTCTTCAACTCTCTCAGGCTCAACAGATCCTAAGGCGCTTCCAAAGTAAGAGTAGTTCCTTCTACCTGTGGTGTAGACCCCACTTTTCTTGTGGATCTGATTCCCTTTTCCTGAGGTGATCTACATCATTAACATGGTAGCCTGCAGCTACACAGCTATTGGGTCTTACAGCCACGTGGTCAATCTGCTCACATTCTCTTATAGGTGTATTGCACCTCAGAATACCACAGGATCTAAGGAAGGGAATGAGGCAAGGATACCAGAGTGCCAAGAACCCAATCCCCTCAGTGCAGAAGAAGTGTAGAGAAGCCCAGAGAAGTATGAAAGCTCCTGCAAAGAGCTTTGAATGTCTAGCAATGGACTTTACAAAAATGGAGATAACTGTAAAGAAACTAAAGAAGTCAATGTGAACAGCACTTCAGTCCCATAAAAACATTTGCAGAGCGAAGCAGGAAAAAGAAATTACAAAGAAGTATCTTTGTGAACTGACAGAGTTTGGAGGGTAATTGTGCCTCTGTGCACTTGAGGTAGAAGTGAAAATGTCTCTTGAATGGAAGTATAGAAAGGTGTTTTGTGTGTGTGGTGGGGGGGGGTTGGGAGGGGGTGGCAGCGAATGGGAGGGTGGTGGGGGACTGAATTGAAGAATGCCTCTTTTAACAATGAGCTAGGAATATAGCAAAAGGAGTCAGCCATTCAGACCCTGAACCTGTTAGACTATTCAATGAGATTATCATGGTTGATCTGTATTCTAACTCCATCCACCTGATTTGCTCTATATCCTTTAATATCAGGGTTGAATTACTGAGGCTACCATTCACAAATTTTGAGAGTAATTACATTTGCATGCAATCTGCCAATGTTCAATTTGCTCACAGGTTTTGTGCGATCAGGATTCACTGAGTTAATTAAAGAGGCACTGCAAAGATTTAACGTTAACAATTCTTTGGTAAGAAAACTTACATCCAGCCTTTAAGGTCCTGACATCTCTATGAGGTACCACTTGGTCGCAACCTTCCACCATCTTCTTTGTCTCCTCAATCCTAAAAGGATGATGCTCACCCGTTCTTGACTCTTACATCCTTTTCTGCAGATCTACCACTATAATGGGTGGCACAAAAAGAAGTTGATCAGATGATGAAGAAAATAATGAGAACCAAACTGCTGCATGACACTGTTATCTTGTAAGATAACTCTAGAAGCAGGAGGAAACTTGAGGAGACATTATTTAAACTTGTACAAGTTTCGGAAATGGTTTCCACATGCGTTTCGACACTGAAATTATTTCCTATATCATTCCATCACAGTGTGAATTTGCAGTGGAAAACACAAAGAATGAATTCTTTGAATTCTAATGAATTCAAAGAATCCCATGAATTTTTAATACATCTAATGAAGTTATCATGAATGAATGCACCTGGTAATGACATGGGTAAGTGATGTTGATTCTAATAATGGTCCTGTGGGTTTCCTGATTCTGACATTGACTCTGTAGGTTGGTGGCTCTGAAAAGCTATTCTTGGATGCATAGGTGCTGATGTTTACTCTTTGCCTTGCTGGTTCTGTTGCTAGCTTTTTGGGTGGGTAGATCATCATTTTGCATCCTTGTGCTGGATGTTGCAATGATGGCTCTTTGGATTGGTGGTACTGATGCTGGCTCATTACAATAGTGACTCTGATTCTTGTCTGACTTTTTATCTCTCTGAACTGCAGTAATGGTTAGAAATTCATGCACAGAATGTATATCCTGCACTTAAATGTTTGCATTTCAGTCCATGACTTGGCTTTTTTCCCTTTTTCTGGCATCTGCTGTTGCATTCAAATACCTCGGGAGTTTAATGTGATTATTTAACAGTCAAAGTCATGAGAGCTCTCATTTACAGAGTGAACAGGGCCTGTCTTTGATGATGTGCACTGCTCAATCATAGTACTTACACAAGAGACATTCATTTCCCCTGTGCCTTCTTTTGTTGCCATAGTGCTCTCTTGTGAGCATGAGATTCTGTATTATATATTTTCCAAGACAGAATCTAACTCACACATTATTCGCACTGTTGCTAGGGTTCTGTGCAGGAGTTCTCTCGTCAATCTCTGAGTGGGAGAAGTACAGCCCAATGACATCCAAACAGAATCAGCAACTCACAATACTGCATTGAAAAGAGTCATATTATTCAGCCAAATTGACTCCTGTTCAGAAGTAGTTTTCCTCCTTTTCAGTTAAATTCTCAGTAGTGATCTGATGAGGGGGGTATTATGAATCAAATTAGTTGCAATTCTAATCTAAAGCCACAGTTCTACACATTTGGTTGGAGTCATACTAGCACACAGGAAGATGGTTGTGATTGTTGGAGGTCAATTATCTCAGTCCCAGGACACCACTGCACAAGTTCCTCGGGGTAGTGTCCTCGGCCCAACCATCTTCAGCTGCTTCTTCAATGCCCTTCCCTCCATCATAAGGTTAGAAGTGGTGGTGTTTGCAGACGATTGCACAATGTTCAGCACTATTCGCGGCTCCTCAGATACTGAAGCAGTTGTGTGTATATGCAGCAAGATTTGGACAATATTCAAGCTTGGGCTGATAAGTGGCAAGCAACATTCACACCTCACAAGTGTCAGGCAATGATTGTCTCCAACAAGAGGGAGTCTAACCATCGCCTCTTGATGTTCAATGGCATTACAATCGCTGAATCCCCAACTATCAACATCCTGGGTGTTACCATTGACCAGAAACTGACTGGACCAGCCATATAAATACTGTGACTATAACAGCAGGTCAGAGGCTGGGAATTCTGTGGAGAGTAACTCACCTCCTGACTCCCCAAAGCCTGTCCACCATCTACAAGGCACAAGTCAGGAGTTTGATGGAATACTCTCCATCTCTCTATTTGCCTGGATGTGTGCAGCTCCAACAACACTCAAGAAGCTTGACACCATCCAGGACAAAGCTTGATCGGCACCACAACCAAAACCTTCAACATTCACTCTCTCCAGCACCAATGCACAGTGGCAGCAGTGTGTACTGTCTACAAGAAACGCTGCAGCAAAACATCAAGGCCACTTTGACAGCACTTTCCAAACCTGCGATCTCTATCACCTAGAAGGGCGAGGGCAGCAGATACATGGGAAAACCACCACCTGCGAGTTCCCCTCCAAGTCACTCACCATCCTGACTTGGAAATATATCGTCATTCCTTCACTGTCGCTGGGTCAAAATCCTGGAACTCCCTTCCTAGCAGCAATGTGGGTATTCCTACAATGCATGGATTGCAGTGGTTCAAGAAAGCAACACACCACCACCTACTCAAGGGCAATTAGGGATGGGCATTAAATGTTGGCCTAGCCAGTGAAGCCCACATCCCATAAACGAATATATATAAAAAAAACGAATATAAAAAAAAGACACCACCAGGAGATCAGCAACATTTTATTGCTTTTATTGAAGGGTCAAATTGCTGCCTTACTTGTTCTCTTCTCATTTGTCCTCAGATCTCCTGAAGCAATGCAATAAATATAGCTGAAAGGATAGGCTCCTGAATCAGTGTTACATCTTGTGTTGTTGTAAATCAGTGTTCCAATCTGCCATACCACCACAGTGCCTACAGTGATTTGTGATGCACATTCATTCCAAAGTTTTTAGAGATAATGGCATGTTCATGTTGGGAAAGGTGGAATATGTAAATAGGCAGATGTAGTTGTGAAGCATTAATTTCTTGTTTCAGTGTAGCATAAATGCACCTTACAGTCAGCAATGGTTGTCCTAAATAACCTTTTCAGGATACTACCTCTGCTGTACAGGTAAATGCAGATATTCTCTGGTAGGTACTGATGGACATGCTGATGTAATGCATCTCTGGGGCTGCCCCACCTACCTGGCCTCCTTTAGCTCCTCATCATCTATTTCCAGGAAGCAAAGATGGATGGGAATCCCCATTGGGTAATTAATTGTTTCCTGCCTGAACAGGGATGTAGCCCCACAGCAAATGACTGAAAGGCAGGTGTTAAAGGCAAGAGGTAAAAAAGATGCAAAATGGGAGAAAGATAAGGATTCTGCAAATCTTTGAAATTTAGGCAGGATTTCCTTACCTGGTTGATTATTCCAATGTTTATCGTCCTTTCAGTAAGGAATATTTTTTCTAATATTTGAATCTGAATTCAGTTTTTGCTCATTTAAATGTTAGATTGTTTGACCTCTTGGCTTGGTGCCCAGTTTAAAAAGGCTACGCCCCTACGCACACAGGAAGATTAAAAGTAGTCAGTCATTTCGTAGTACAGAACTTGAGTATTACTGAAAGAAAGACATGTTGTCAAAGCTTTTCGTCTTGCACTCATCAGGACATTTCGTAACAATACCAAATGCAAAGAGAACAACAATTTATACTTCATGAAAGATAGTGCTGATTCGTTGGCAATTAGACTCTGATTGGTAGAGGCGTTTCCATGGAGAATGCACCAGTTAACTGATTACTGACTGTTAACTGCTAAGCTTTGTTCCAGGATGAAAAAACAGTACAAACTGGGAAATAAGAAAACTGGCCTGAACAGGTCTTATACATCTACAATGGAACACCAGTAAAAGCTGGGAAATAAGAGTACTGGTCCAAACTGTTTTTTCTTTCCATGAGGCAGGTTCATTCTGATTGGTCAAGGCATTGCCTGGGGAATGACCAGAGAATGGCTGTTGCCTATTTTGATTACAGATATTCGTTTGGTAGTACAGAACTTGAGTATTGCTGAAAAAAGACATTTTGTCAAGCTTTTCATCTTGCACTCATCAGGACAATCACAACAATACAAATGTCAGGGGAAGCAACAACTTTATACAGTGTGGGAAGAGAGTGCTGATTGTTTGACAAATGGATTTTGATTGGTAGAAGTGTTCCCATGGAGAATGCACCATTGGAGACTGATCACCAATGTTCCACTTAAGGGAGCTATAGACATTTGCGTTGCAGCATCATATCATGGCAATCTAGACCCACCAACATTGCGTGAATCAATATTCATTGAGCTTATGAACTCAGCAATTCATGTAGTTGATTTCATCTTTAATCATACCATGTATGCCCAAATAGATGGTATTGCCATGGGATTCCCCTCTAGGCCCAGCTGTAACAAACCTTTTTGTTGGGTTCCATGAGAAACTTGTCTTGAATGGAAGGACACCTAACCTCCTGCCCCTTGCATAATTTCAATATGTGAGCCTTACGTTTGCAATATTTAAATCCATAGGAGCACATAATAATTTCCTTGCATGTCTTAATGGGCTCCATCCTGTGCTCAAATTCAACTTTGAAATGGAACAGTCAAATAAACTCCCTTTCCTTGATGTACTAGTTGAGAAATCTGCCAGGGATTTCTCTACAACAGTCTACCGCAAGCCTACCTTCACAGGTCAATATATGCGTTACGATTCTTAGAGATCCACACACTATAAAATCGGCCTTATCGGCAACCTCGTTAATTGGGCCTAAGCCATTTGCAACACCATGCAAGCTTGATGCTGAAATAGGGGCATCAAAGACATCCTGCAGGATAATGGCTACCCTGATCAGATCACTTCGTGCTGTATATCACGCAAACTCATGAATGGGCCTAAGGCTATCACTTTTAGCCCTGAAAAGTGCCCAGTCTACCTCAGATTACCCTGGAAGGGTAAGGTATCTCAAAAATTTGAGCAACAGGTGAAGCTAGCAGGGTAACTATGCAGTAGCAACACAAGTGATATTTGCCACTAACATGATGCTGCCGTCAAGCCAAAAAGACATTCGTCCTATCACACAAATGAATAATATAGTATATGAATTTCAGTGCCAGTGTGATGCTAGGCATGTAGGCCATACATCCTAAAGACTGGTGGATTGTATCAAACAGCATGCCACTTCCACTGTTCGTAACGGGCAAGGTTCAGACCATACCTAAGCAGCCCGTGCTTGCAAAACTCAAAACACAGCATCCAACATTAGATGTGATTCTTGATTGGACAACATTTGCTAAATAATGCTCAATGTGCTAAAAATTACGCTGACAACCAATTTAAGACTGTCAGTTGGGCTCATAGTATGGCACATTTGTGTGTACTGGAAGCTACATATATTAATACACAGGGCTCTGTTGTTTGCAGACAGAAAGAACATGTACACACATTGCACCTGTTTCAGCTAAACAAAATTTCAGACAATGCTTGGCGGTTAACTGTCAGCCACCATTAACTGGTGTATTCTCCATGGCAAAGCATCTACCAATCAGACTCCATTTGCCAATCATCACTCTCTTCTCATACAGTATAAAGTTGTTGCTTTCACTGACATTGGTATTCTTACGAGTGTCCTGATGAGTGCAAGATGAAAAGCTTCAACAAAATGTTTTTTTTCAGCAATACTATTTTGTTTAGTTGAAACAGGGGCAATGTGTGCACATATTCACCCTATTTGCAAAGAACAGGGCCCTGTGTATTAATATATGTAGCTTCTGGCACACGTAAGCCGCACTGCAAGTCCGAGTGATAGGGCAGAATTTTCCACTCCGGAGACTAAGTGCAGTGATGGGCGAGAAAGTCAGCACGGCACCTGTTGGACAGCGGTGAGGGTTCCTATGCCAGTTCGTCTGCTCATCAGCTCATTATGTACGCATAAATGAGCAGCTTGTTCTATCTCGTGGCAGGGCAGGCTGGGATTTGCTCGCCCCACCGTTACCTCATCTAGTCGAAGTTCCAGCCGCCATATTTAAACAGTATCTACAAACACGTTCACTCTCTGCAGTCCAGACTTGTGGTGGCGAGTGATAGCCCCAGAAGAGACAAGTGGCCTGCACCAAAGTTCAGCCACAAGTGCCTGAAGAGACTCCTCCAGACAGTCGAGGACCAGGAGTGACAGACCATAGCGTCCTAAAGAATGATCTCATCCCGAGGACTCAGTCTGAGGATGAGGCCAGATCATTATTCTTGCATGAGAGATGGCCTTTGGAGAGCTGCTGTAGTCTGGTTTCAGATCAGTCCTCAGACAGTCAAGTCAGAACCAGTGATTGATGATTGTCCTCCTTTAGGCACCTTGCAATGCTCCAGGCATACTGCTATGAGTGCAATGTTGTTTGCAATACAGTTCCTGCCTCTTGAAGGCTGTTGCAGGCAGTGAAGTGTTGGCACTGATTGAAAGATCTGCACCATGTCCTCATTGCTTCACAATGAGTGCTGGCCATGTTCTTATCCCATTGCAGAACAGATCACACAATCCACAGGCTGCCTAGCCTTCCAAAGGTGAAGCCATCATCACTCAAGCTTATGATGACTCATTCTGAGATTGAAGCCCTTCATTGAGATGTTGAGGATAGCAAAGAAGGTGTTAATGCCAAGCCTGCTGGAGGGGACAGGTGAAATGGGCTGGTATGAACTAGTCGTCTTCATAGTCTTGGAACCTTGGCTTGAATTTTTCCCTCGTCGGGCACGTGCGGTCGGTGGGCCCGGGAGCAGTCAGGAAATGGGCTGCTGGCTGTGATTGGCCCCCGACCGCGATTTCATGCTGGCTAGCCAATTAACGGCTAGCTAGTGTGAAACACGCGCTGAAAAGCTCAGCACTGCTGGGTGGGGGCGGGGAGAGGGCGGGCGACGATGTCACCGCGGGCACGGGTGAGTGCTTCAAGAGAGCTTCCTGAAGGCAGACAGCTGCCTCTGGAAGCTGCAGACCTGCAAATGATAAAATAAAGCACAAAAAAGCTGCAAAAAAATGTCCATGCAGCACAATCAAGCACCTGAAAACATACCTCATAAAAATGCTGTCCCCAGATATTTCTTTTTATTTTTTTTCCTAACGGAGATTTCATCCCGCCCTTGGATGAGGTTTCATGAAATATGCAAAGGCCGCCAGGCCGATTGGCCCATCCGCCAACCTAAGGTTGGACGGGCCATGAAAAATTGCATTCAATTGCACCATTAATGGGCTTAATTGTTGGCAGGAACAACCGGTGAGCGAAATATTGCGCAAGTGCACGATGATGTCAGGACGCTCGCCCAACATCATCTCACACGATTTTACACCCAATCGGGTCAGGCGAGCGCTAATGTAAAACTCTGCCCCTTGTCATTATAAGGGTCTCACAGGCATGTCTGCTGCTTCTGGCCTGTGCTATGGCCTCTTCCTGTGGGGCGTCAACATCATCACCCTCTTCAAGGTCATCCCTTTTGATATTCTTCTCATTAGAGGAGACATGCAGCTCCTCCATCTCTCCATCTGGCAGCTCATCCCCCCTTTGAAGCACCAGGTTGGGTATAGCACAGCAAACTATGATGATGCGAGACACCCTCTGGGGAGAGTACGAGAGGGCACCGCCTGACCGATCCAGACAACCGAAATGTATCTTCAGCATACCAAAGTTCTGCTCAATCAAGGAGCGTGTTGCAGAATGTGTCGCATTGTACCTCTTCTCTGAAGCACTCTGTGGTCGACGAATGGGTGTCATTAGCCATGTCTTTTGGGTATAGCCTTTCTCACCGATGAGCCAACCCTGAATGCGTTGAGGGCCCTTGAAGACCTGTGGCACCTGCGAGTGACTCAAGATGTAAGAATCATGTGAGCTCCCAGGGTTTGCTTTTGGTGATCATAAAGCAGCTGCACGTTGAGAGAGTGGAAGCCTTTTCTACTGATGAATCTTTGTGCTGCTGCCAGGGAGCTCTTAAAGCCACATGTATGCAGTCAATGGCACTCTGCACCTGTGGGAAGCCAGGGATCATTACAAACCTCACTGCTCTGGCAGCCTGGCTGGCTTCATCCAGGGAGAACTGGGCGTAATTGTGCGCCTTACTGGTTAGGGTGTCAGTGACCTCTCGGATGCATTTATGAGTGGAGGATTGTGATATTCCAAGAGTTCCCCAGTGGAGCCCTGGAATGAACCACTTGCAAAAAAATTGAGTGCGATGGTCACCTTTAGAGCCACTGGCAATGGATGGCCTCCCAGTCTGTGCAGCATTAGATCCTCCCGGAGAATGTGAGCCACCTTGACAAGTGTCTTTGGCTCATCTGCAAGTATGAGAGGTGTCTTTGGTACACCCTGGGTCACATCAAACGCCTCCATGGAATTGGGGTCTCCTCCTCAGCTTCTGGGTCTTCATGGTGCCCCGCTGGCCCATGTTGCTCAGGGTGAGGCTCTTCCCTTTGTCTTGCCTGACTGCAACGGGCCTTTTTGCTCTTCCTCAGTTGCATGAGAGCCATGAAAGTGCAGCGTTGCCTGCTGTCTTCATTCTGCACTCCCTCTCACATCTGTGAAAAAATTGTTCAGAATCATGATTGAACTTATCTTGCAATGATCACCTTCCATCTCCAAGCTAGGGAGTCACTCTGAAGACCTTAGGCTGCCCTCATTCCAGGCATTCCATCCTCAGATCCTCTCTTGCATCTGTAGCGAAATCTTAAGGATCACTGGTGACTGAGTTTCCACCATCCCACTACACCCCCAACCAACACCCATCCCCCTACACCCCTACACCCCAGGCATGGCAGCACATTCACAAAGTGGGTTGGATCTGGATGAGTACAGCCTCAGTCAGGGCACTGTCAGACAGCCTCCTTTGGAGTAGACTAGAGCCCAGCTTTGCACTAATTTAATGACTGTAATCGTTGAGCTGTATAAAGCCTGAACCTCTCAGCTGCAACATGTAGGGTGGTTTGGAGCATTTTGCATATGTACCTTAGCCATGGCCCCTTTATGATTGGATACTTCTGAGCTTTGCGCATTCCTATGAGAGGGAACAATGGTCATTTAAACCCAATCTACATTTGGACTCAAGCTGCAATGGATTCTCTCAAGAAGGCGTACCTTGAGTTAAGGTGTTCAAATCCTTCAATTGGCATTTAAGTCTTCCTAACGTGTCCCTGCTATGCAGTGATCTCTATGTCGTGAAGTGGAAATTATTAGGGTGCCACTTAAATCAGCCCAAAAGTGCAGTAGTCAACTCCTCCCACAAGCTCTCAGATGCCTCCCCTGGCAATTTTTTTCCAAGGATATTTTTCAACTGCGTCATTACGTTGGCTGTCAAAATAGTGCTGCTCTGCCTCTATTATGATACCAGCTTCCAACACCACCCCTTCCCGTCACCACCCAAGTCGCTCCTATCATCCTGGAAGACCATCATGTTTAACTTTCCCTCCCTCTGATCACTTTCATGTCTCCCCCTTAAACCCAGGAGCCCATCATTATTCTTGTAGATATCCCCGTCCTCCCCCCGAACCATTTTCTGATGATGTCCCCATGCCAGTTTGCCAGGTGCACGTCATGCCACTCCTAGTCAGGTCATTGAATTTCTTCCAACTTTACATGCATATTCCCTACACATTTCCATTGGCATTTAGGAGCTTGCCACCTCCTGAAAAGCTTGTTACCCCACTTTTTAACTGACTTGACACACATTTCAGAGGATATCAGAGTGGCACCAAGGGCCATGGTAATATTTAACATGATGCTTGGAATGGATTGTGGAAACAGAATGCTCACAAGACTAAGTAGGAGACATTAATTAAAATGCTTTGGCTCTAACCTTATATTTGAGAGACGAATGAGCATTGTTTGCAATGCCATCCCCTTGGAGCACTATCCCCCATTCAATGCTTTCATTTATAAACATTTCTGAGTTTACAATGTAACATTTCTATTCAAGTATGTGTGAAATGGGAAGATGGTGGTATAGTGGTATTGTCACTGGACTAGTATTCCAGAGACCCAGGGTAATTCTCTGGAGACTTGGGTTCAAATCACATCGTGGCAGATAGTAACATTTGAATCTAATAAAAATCTGAAATTAAAAGTCTGATGATGACCATGAAACCATTGCTGATTGTTATAAAAACTCATCTGGTTTGTTAATGTCCTTTAGAGAAGGAAATCTGCAGTCCTTACCTGGTCTAACCTACATGTGACTCCAGATCATGTTGACTCTTAAATGTGCTCTGAACAAGGGCAATTAGGGATGGGCAATAAATGCTGGCCAAGCCAGTGATGCTCACATCCCATAAACAAATATTAAAAAATGTGCTGGCAGCAAAGGGTTAATGACCTAGATTACTATGCCTCTACAGAAGACAGACAAAAGGGCTGTGAATCTGAAGCTGAAAGGCCTGGGTCTGATTTATTACAGGAGTAAATGGAATGAGTGCCATGCAACAAAGCTCATAAGTCCTTGGGGAATGGCAGCACTGAGGAGAGAGTCTGATTGCTGGATATGTTATTGCTTTTATCGCCATAAATAATACAGATGAATAAAAATGATAATCAGCCCTGTGGTAAACCCTTAACATTTTTATAAATGTTTGACCTTTAGAGGAGTTTGAAAGTCACTCAGAGTTTCTCCAAGGACGACTTACCAAAACTTGATTAATGGTGCCTGGTTTAGGAAGATATGGAGCATTCTCGTTTATCAATTACTTTTGCCTGAGACATAGGGAACATGAGAGACTGGATACACCAGGCAGGCATTGCACATCTGTATGCTTGACACAATTCCCAGCTGTAATCCTAGCTCTGGCTTTGTTTCACAAGTACTCAAACAAGAAATTTTCCTGTGTTGTCACACTTAGCTGGCCTCTCAGGGCTCAAGATTTTCTCACTTGTAAATTTAAATTTATACTGTTTTAACTCACACAGTATGAGCTAGAAGAATGAGCTAACCTATGAAAGGTTTAAAAAAAAATCGAATAACAGCTCATCACATAACTTAGGTTACCAAGCTATTACCAGGTCAAACATACCAATAGGTGAGGCACCAAGTAAATGTGTTCAAATAGTCAAGGTGCAATGGTGGCCATAACGGTACTAGCACTGAATTTATGAGAGCTAGGTTAATGCTCTAGGGATGAGGGTTCAAATTTCACCATAACAGCTGGTGGAATTTAAATTCAATTAATTAATAAATCTGGAATTGAAAGCTGGTCTCAGTAATGGTGAACCCATCTGGTCCTCTACTGTGAAATCTCTGTCCCTTCCTGGTCTGGCCAATATGTGACTCCAGAACCACGACTGTCTGTTTTGCCCTGCTCCTCCACAAGCTTTGCTTCACTACTACCTCACCAATAGGTCTGTCATTGAAATCCCATTTAAGGTCACAGTACTTAACCAGTGGTTACCCATTAAATGTACCTGAAAAAGTTTGGGCTGGTGCGTTCACATGTAAGTACATGTACACCACATCAACAGCATTGCCCTCATCAACCCTCTCCGTTACCTCTTCAAAAAAATCCAGCAAGTTAGTTAAATATGATTTTCCCTTAACAAATCCATGCTGGCTTTCCTTATTAACCCTCATTTGTCCACGTGACTATTAACTTAGGGCAGAATTTTCTGCCTGTCGATTGGGCAGGCCCGACCCAATCTCCGGTGGGCGGGGAGCCGATCCCCGCCGGAGAAGTGGGCCCCGCAGCCATTTTACGTGGGTGGGCCAATTAAGGCCTGCCCAGCGTGACGTCCGCCGGGAAGCGCTATGCGCTTCCTGTACGGGCGGAGGGGATTCCCCAAAAGCGAGAGTGCGCTCTTTTGCGCATGCACACGAAAGAGCACACATCTCCCTGAGGCTAAGTACTGCCTCAGGGAGGTCACTTACACTTTTAAAAAGATTAAAAATAGAAAAAAAAATTTCCCTAACATGTCCCCCTCATGTGACAATGTCACATGAGATGGGACATGTTCATAAATTACAGTAAAACTTTATTAAACTTTTTAGAACCCTGCATGAAACCTCATCCTGCCGGTGGATGAGGTTTCATGTTTTCTCTATTTGCCGCTGGGGCTCCGTAAGGTTGGACAGGGGCAGGTCCTTCAATTGTTTAAATGATTCTGTCAATGGCCTCAATTGGCCATTGACAGGTCGGCGGGCGCGCAGCTGATTTTGCTGTCCGCCCGCCTTCCTGAAAATTTAAATGGGGCGAGGTGACATTGGGGGTTCTGCCCGACGTCATCCCGCATCATTTTATGCATCGGCGAGCGGGCCCCGCCCCCTGCTCACCGACGGCAAAATTCTGCCCTTAGTCTCAAATTTTTGTTTCTACAAGTTTCCCTACCACTGAAGTTGAACTGACTGGCATGTAATTGCTGGGCTTATCCTTAAACCGTTTTTTGAACAATGGTGTAACTTTTGCAATTCTTTAGTCCTCTGGCACCACCCCTGAGTCTGGGGAAAACTGGAAAATTATGGCTAGTGCCTCTGCAATTTCCACTCACCTCTTGCACTATTCTTGGGCACATCTCATTCAGTCCCAGTGCATTATCGACTTTAAGTTCAGATAACCTATCCTATACCTCCTTTAATTTTAAAACCTTCTAGTGTCTGAATTACCTCCTCTTTTACCATGGCCTGGGTAGCTTCTTCTTCCTTGGTAAAGATAGGTGCAAGGTATTCATTTAATAACTCAGCTATGCCCCTTGCCTCCATGTGTAAATTCCCTTTTTAGTCTTTCAATGTCCCTACTCCTCCTTTTACCACCCCTTTACTATAGAAAACTTTAGGATTCCCTTTTATGTCGGCTGCTAGTCTCTTTTCATGCTTCCTCTTTGCTTCTCTCACTTGCTTCTTCACCTCCCTTCTGTACTCAGCCTGGTTCTCAATTGCAGTTTCTACCTGATGCCTGTCATAAACACCTTTTCTTCTTTATCTTAATTTTTATCTCCTTTGTCATCCAGGGAACTCTGGATTTGTTTGCCCTACCTTTCCCTTTCGAGGGAATATACCTTGACTGTGCCTGAAACATCTCTTCTTTGAAGGTAGTCCATTTATCAGTTATAATTTTTCCTGCCAACCTTTGACTCAGCCCAGATCTGTTCTTATCCCATTGAAGTTGCCTTTCCCCCAGTTAATTTTTCTTACTCTGGACTGTTCTTTGTCCTTTTCCATAGTCAGCTGAAACCTTATGATACAATTATTGCTGTGCCCTAAATGTTCTCCTACTGACGCTTGATCCACTTTGCCCACGTCATTTCCAAGAATCTGGTCGAGCATTGCCTCCTTCCTCTTTGGACTGGAAACGTGCTGCTGAAGAAAGTTTTCTTGATCACACTCTAGGAACACTTGATCCTCTCTGTCCTTTACACTAATACTATCCCAGTCAATATTTGGATAATTTAAGCCCCCCATTATAACTACTCTATAATTTTTTCACCTCTCTGTAATTTCTTTGTAAATTTGTTGCTCTACGTCCTTCTCACTAGTTGGTGGCCTATAGACCACACCAAGCAATGTAATTGCATCATTTTTGTTCCTTAGTTCTAATCAAACAGGCTCTGTCTTTGACCCATCTGGGTTATCCTTTTCCTCCAGCACTGCAATGCTTTCCTTAATCAATACTGCCACCCCTCCTTCTTTCCTTTCTTCCCTATCTTTCCTGAATACATTGTATCCAGGAATATTTAACACCCAGTCCTGCCCTTCTTTGAGCCAGCTCTCTGTTATAGCCACAACGTTATATTTCCATTGGCAATTTGCACCTGTAATTTATTTGACACACTCCATGCATTCTCATACATGTACAGTAACCCTTATTTAGACTATTATTTTCTCCATTACTCTGACCCCACCTATTAACTTACTATTATTTATTCTAGTGCTACCAATCTTTCCCAATGTTCTGTGCACCTTGGTATTCTTCTCCGATATTATCTCCTAGTTCTCACACTCCCGCTGAGTTAATTTAAAACCTCCTGTGGGAAGGGGAGGGGCTGTTTCAGGTGACTGAAGAGTGAACGATAGAATCACAGAGGGAACAGTGCCTTTGGAATGCTGAAAGTGGAGGGGTGGAGAAGATATGTTTGATGATTGGCATCACACTGGAGATGGCAGAAATGGTGGAAAATAATGCTTTGAATGTGGAGGCTGGTGGAGTGGGAGCTGAGGACAAGGGGAATCTGATTGTGGTTTTGTGAATGAGGGGAAGAAGTAAGAGCATATCTGCAGGAATTGGAATGAGCACAGACAAGGGTCCTGTTAACCATGGTGGGAGGGATCCTCAATAGAGGAAAAAGGAAGACATATTGGAAGCACCCGTTTGAAAGGTTACATCAAAAGAACAGATGCAATGGAGATGGAGAAACTGGGAGAATGGAATAGAGTCCTTACAGGAAGCGAGGTGGGAGGAAGTGTAGTCAAGGTAGCTGTGGGAGTCAATGGAATTTTGTTTTTTGCATTCTTGGTATATGGGTAATGCTGGCAAAACCACACATATTGGCCTTCCCCAGCTTGCAGGTCTTGTCACTCTCCTGTCTGAGTTAGAAGGTCAGGGGTTCATAGCCTACTCCAGGACTTGAGTATATATGATTGGATTTTCACCTTTGAGGCGGGAAGATTGAGTTGGGAAAATTCTCCAACTTGGCACATTCGTCTCTATAGAAAAGGCTCCTGCACACAGTAGTTTCACACCGGGTAGGCGGGGGTGGGAATGAGTTGGGCCCGCCAACTCAGGAAGCAGTTCGGATGTGGCTATGAACGCGAGCGAGTGCCAAGGTAGGCTGGTTAGATCACCCCCCACTGTTCTCTGGGACTTTGTCCCAGTTGTATTAAAGGTTATTAGGCCCTGTAGCTTTCACCCCTCACACACTATTACCCACTCCCCATGGCACCTCCATGCCCACCCATGCACTTGCATGGCTCCCATGCCCTTTCCATAGCACCTTGCATCCTCCATGCCCATTCACCCCATATGCAATATAGAAGCAATAAGCCAGATGATAACAACGACAAATCTTGAAATGTACTAAAAAGCACCCATTCACATTTTAGATTTGAAAAAAAAACTGCTGCTGTCACTTTATAATCTGAAAGTATATTCACTTTCACTGAACAATGTGTAATGTTGTCTTTCAGCTTCATTGACAGGCTCCATGAGTCCACTCCCTGCATCCCCTCCACTAGCAGATCAGCTGCATGCTACCAGACTAGGAGTGAACCTGGATGGAGAAGTGTGTGTGTGGCAGGTCCTTTCGGAGCTTGATGCAAGCACTCTCCCATGCACTTGGAGCCTTCAACAATCACACTGTCCCAAGCATTTTCAATGCTGCTGCTGGTGTTCTCTTTTGGTTGTCTATCTGAGCTGACCTGCATCTTCGTCCACCATTGATTGCACTTCCTGTGCCCCTGTGCTCACTTTTGATTTGTGTGAAATGGCAGTTGTCAAGTTTGAGATAAGATCCCCCGTCCTTTCCCCTTCCCCAGTCACTCATGTCCTTTCCTCATCATAGTCCACTCCCCTGGCATCACCTTCGACCTCCCCACCATCACCTACCAATACAAGCCCTTGTCATTCCAGGATGTCCAGGTGAACGTGCATGTTCCCTACCTTCATGAAAATCCCACCCCTTTCCACATTGACATTTGTGACCTCCTCCTTTCCACCCCATGGTCCGTGTACGCCTCCATGCCCCCAGTGGCAATGCGAGGGGGAAACGGGGCACTGCAATGTCCCTCCAGGTGCTCCTTCCTCTCAAGGAGTCAGGCCCCCTCCCACTGGTACCGACCTACCTTTCACCCTCCCACCCTACCGGCTCCCTCTGCCCCCTCTCACAATCAGCATTCCCTCTTACCATGCTCATCCTGAGTTTGCTCCCCAAGAGGCAGTCATTGACTCCACAGACCCTTCCCTTGCAAGTTCACCTGGACATTCCACATCCCCCCCAACACTTTACTCCGCCCTTACTCCCTCCTCCCCCAGACGCCCTCCTTCCCCCTCCCAACCTCACCCCCCCCAACACCTTCGTTCCCCCACAAGCTCACCCCACCTAACACCTTTGCCACCGCCCCCAACCTCACACCCTGACACCTTCGCCCCTTCTCCCAACCCCGCCACCCCGACACCTATGCCTCCCCTCCTCAACCTCATCCACCCAACTCATCTGCCGCCCCCACCCCCCCCACCCCACTCCAACCTCACTCCCCCCAGTACACCTTCCTCTCCCACTCACACCTAGACCTTCCTCTCCCCCCTGCACCCTTTCGCCAATCATCCGTACTACCCATGGTGAAGTCTGTGAATTGCTGAAGCAGGCCCAAAGCGGATCCAATGCATGAACGGAGACCATGGAAGATGGTGTGAGCCCATGGCAAAGTCCGTGAAGTTCTGAAGCCTCAGTGAAATCAAAGCTGCTTTGTGGAGACCTCCCGCCTTCCGAGAGCTGCTTCATGGCAGGGCCATGTGCACGAGGATCCACCCAGTATGCAATACATGTGTTCTTCCAGGTTCCAGTAGCTGCAGGCCTCCACTATATTCTCCGCCTTGGATGTCCACGGTCTGAGCAAGGCCCTAAAGGTACATCCCGACTTCTGCATGTCACGCTTATCCGGACGTGTTTTGGGCCGATGTGTTTTCCTGCCGACATAACGGTAAATTGGGCATGGAGGAATAATTCTGGTTGGACCTACTTTGCATCCCATTAGTGGGATGCAAATCGGGTTGAGGCCGGCTTCCAGATGGATTCGCTATCCACCAAGGTGGACACCATCGGATGATCCCACTGTGAATTCACATCAGCATGAAACTGATTTCTGCCCCCCTGCTGAATTCTCCACCACCCGCCCGCCACAAACGGGAGAGGATGATTCCACTCTTAGAGTCATCTCATTGTGGACATAGAAACAGCATCATTATTGGCAGAGTGTAAACACCTGACACCTCCCTCTCAGTGAAACTATTCTGAGTCCCTGTCCTGAAGGTATAAGCATTTTTAGAATATTTTTCTGGTTTATTGTAAAGTAGGTTTATGTGGGTAATAGTTGAGTCTGTCTGTGTGTGATTTAATTACTTTTGAATTTGAGTAGTCTGCAAGGTTAAATCATCAAAAGAAGCTAGGTGCTTGACATGCTAATGAGTGAACATAAATGCTGGCTTAGCATGTAAGGCATGAAGGGAATTTGCATTTTTAGAAAAATGAAGAGGGATTTGGATTTCAAAGAGATCTCAGTCTGTTTAAAAATAGCCAGACATGCAAGCTAAAGAATGTGTTTATTTTTCCCAAGGGTTATTGACAATATATAGTGACAACATGATTATTTTTATGTTATGAGGGAGATACAGTTTCAAGGACTTATGAAACAATAGAATTTACATATGAAGAAGAGAAAAACATATATAAAGGAGAATGATGTTATGTGTCAGGAGAAGGTATTGTGAGATCAAACAGAAGTGTGTGAAGTTGCCTTAATGAAGCCCCAGTATTTGTGCTTAAGCCTGCTGTCTACAGAAACTGAAGCTGGAGAAAGCCATTTGGAATTCCACTGTCCAGGATATTGTGTTAATTTGCTGGATCTGCTTAAAATCTAAAATCTATTTTGGGACCATTGCCTTAAAGGGAGTGTAACTGGGAGTCAGGTTAATTAGGGGTTTTATGAGTTATTATGGTAGTAATTTGTTGATCTATGTATGTGCTCGAAACCTTCTCTTTTGTTAATAAATATTTTAATTTAAATTTTTTTTAAAAAATCTCTAAAAGTCTTGGTAGTCTTATTACTTCTGAATATAAATTGTAAAACCATTGTGATAGCACGGTCAAGTTTCCCTCATGGATTTGATCCACCTGGCACACATCATCTGCTATGTCATAACAGTCCTTTGATCAATCAGTTAAACCACCCAGGCTTACTGTCAGAAAGACTCCAGCATAGGCCACATCACCCTTTCAGTTAACCTACATTTAAAGATACAGTCCCAAACAATAACGCTCTTACAAACTTCACACTTGTAACAAGTAGCAGAAACTTTATCCCACTTCATACCTCTTAATCTTTTCCAAATAAACATACAGATATTGAAAGAAACATTTCAACAAAGAATAACTTATTATAACCCCATAAAGGTGTTAATCAATCAAAGCAAACACCCCACTTCCATCTATGAAAACAGATCCGCTACTAAGCTAATCCATTATTGAAACTTGGAGCTCAGCCAAGCATTTATAATGAGGCTGTGAACTGTATTAACAGAAACATATGGCCAGACATGTTTCTCTAGGTGATCTTATTATGAATGCTTGGGAAAAATCGTTGGCATCAGGAATGAGAGTGGGAATCCCGGAATTGGGTCCTGCCTGCCATTTAAAGGCCTCTGGAGTTGGCCCGACTCTACAAAAATCTTTTTTAAAAATTGATTTACGAAATGTGGCTATTTCTCACTAGGCCAGCATTTATTGGCCATGCCTAATTGCCTGTGAGAAGGTGGTGGTGAGCTGCCTTCTTGAACCGCTGCAGTCCATGTGGTGTAGGTACACCCACAGTGCTGTTAGGGAGGGAGTTCCAAGATTTTGACCCCGTGACAGTGAAGGAACAGTGATATATTTCCAAGTCAGGATGGTGAATGGTTTGGAGGGGAACATCCAGGTGATGGTGTTTCCATGTATCTGTTGCCCTTGCCCTTCTAGATGGTAGTGATTATGGATTTGTTGAGTTTCTGCAGTGCATCTTGTCGCTGGTACACATTGCTGCCACTGTTCGTCGGTGATGGAGGGAGTGAATGTTTGTGGAAGGAGTGCCAATCAAATGGGCTGCTTTGTCTTGGATGGTGTCAAGCTTCTTGAATGGTGTTGGAGCTGCACTCATCCAGGCAAGTGGAGAGTATTCTATCACCATCCTGATTTATGCATTGTAGATAGCGGACAGGCTTAGGGGAGTCAGGAGGCGAGTTACTCGCTGCAGGACTCCTAGCCTCTGACCTGCTCTTGTAGCCACAGTATTTATATGGCTAGTGTTATGACTGATGGAATTGGTAAAGTGGAGTTATTCAAAAATCCCAGGAGGAAACTTTAAGCAACTGTCGTAACCTATAATTTTAAGTGTTATGTTTGAGATGCGACTCTAAATTCAGGAATCAGATCGCCAGTTCTCGAGGTTTTACATTAAACTAAATGAAACATTTTATTAAGTTACACCAGTTAAAATATATATACGCATGGCTACAAATTACTACTATCATAACTTTTAACAAATTCCCAAACTAATCTCCATTAAGGCAACAGCAACCCATAGACTTAACCAAACACCAGGCAAAGCATTTTCACCTTACGAATTCAAAATGAGGTTCTTTTTACTTTGGTTCCTTGCAGGCACCGTGGTAGGCTTACAGGCTTTGATCTCACATTGCCTGTGCTCTGTGCACTTGAAAACTACTGAAGTTATACCTGCCACCACTGATTGAACGCAAATTCTCATTGTATCAACAATCTCTGAACTAAACCACTCTAACAATAAAACCCCTTTCATAGTACCAATTTCATTTGTAATATAAACATATTGCTTGGTAGCTGCTAGATAGGCATCAAACTTTCACCCTACTTCTTGAATGCTCTATTCAAAAAATGCAAATGTATGCTATCTCTCTTATGTATCAAAACTAGTACACATCAAAACACCCAGACTAGCTGGCTTTAATCCAATTAAGACACACCCACAGACTAAACCTCTTATTTTAAAAGGAAAGTATTTTCCAATAATATTATATACATTAATAGCTTCATGACCCTAGTCCAGTTCTGATCAATGGTAACCCTCAGTTCATAATCTCAGCTGACACTACAGTACAGTACTAAGAGTTACATTTTAAACAGAGGACCTGTCTGTTCTATCAAGGTTTATATAAATGATTCCATGGCACTATTCGAAAAAGAGTAGAGGAGCTGTCTCTATGTGCTAGTTTAATGGAGATGATGGGGGTCTCACATGCTGATCGGAGAGCCGCTGGGAGCCCCACATTACCTCTTTTTGGGAAGGTCCGCCAAATTAAGTGCCACTCAGTCACTGAAATGGGTAGTAGTATGACTACCCCAGTATCAAGGGCCCCAGGGGGTGAAAGTCCTGGAAGCTGAATGCTGCTGGCCAATCAGAGGTCAGAAACCCTATTCAATGTCAGCAGTGTTTAAGCAGTGGTTGTTGCTGGTATGGCACCCACCCGAGGCATGGTATTGTCACTGGATCCCAGGACACAGGTGAGTTTTTGTGGAGAGCACATTGTGGGCTAAGAGTGGTGGGGGAGAGGAGGGCGGGGTTGGCAGTGCAGTGGCTCTTAGTGGGCCTCCCCTTCTCAATGCCAGGTCCCTCAATCAGGCACTGAGTGCCTTTGAGGAGGGCACCACCTCCCATGGAATTCCACAAGCAACGGGTTTGCTTGTTGTGCTCCATTTATGGTGAGCTCCCCGCCCGCCGCTGGGTTAATACCAGCGGCAGTGTGATGAGGCCCTTAACTGGGCATTAAATAGCCACTTAAGAGCCTCAGTTAGCAGAAGGACAGAAAGGCTTTCCACGGGCCTTCCCATCACAGACAAAATTGACCTGGCGAAGGGAAGGCAAGGTCACCACCATCCTCCAGCGTGATTAAATGCACCCCTTGCCACCAAACTCGCCATGTAGCAGGGTATTAAATTTCACTTATGGCTTGGCAACTATTTATCCCTCAAGCAACAGCACAACAGATTAAGTGATCATTTACTTCATTGCTAATGGTGGTGTCTTATGTTTCCTCACACTATACAATGACACACATCAAAAGTACT
Organism: Cetorhinus maximus; assembly: GCF_964194155.1. Taxonomy (NCBI): domain Eukaryota; kingdom Metazoa; phylum Chordata; class Chondrichthyes; order Lamniformes; family Cetorhinidae; genus Cetorhinus; species Cetorhinus maximus. Next base: position 67,735,217 of record NC_135886.1, read on the forward strand.
TAATATTTTTGAAGCCATTTGGAGCATCTTTAGGCTATGAATGCTGCTATATAAATACAACTTCTTTCTTTCTATACTTGCCCTGACAAGGTGGAAATAGGTCTCTTCTTAACCTGCTTGAGTAATGATGATGATAGTATGATGGTGTTATTTAGGAAATGTTAAGGTATTAGCTCAGCATAGATAAAAGAATATTGATATATGTCCATGTCAGGATAGTATGTGCTTTGGCGGGAGGGAGGCTGGGCCAAGCTAGCCATTCCAGAAAGAACTGCGCTTTGTGTCAGACGTGTCAGTTATAGCACTCCCACCTCTGAATCAAAAGGTTGTGGGTTCAAGCCCTACTCAGGGACTTGAATATTAAATCTGACACATCAACATGGTACTGAAAGAGTGCTGCACTCTCAGTGGTGCCATCTTTCAGAGGAGATCGTAACCTGAGGCTCCTGGCTGCCCCCTCAGGGGGATGTAAATTAGCCTCTGGTACTACTTAAAGAAGAGCGGGAGAATTCTCCCCAGTATCCTAGCCAACATTTATCCCTCTACCAACATCATTAAAACAACTTATCTGGTTATTATCACATTGGTATTTGATGAATGAACTTTGCTGTTCACAAATTGGCTACCCCATGTCCTATATTAGAGCAGTGACGTGACTTCAAATGTACGCTACACTTTATTTGTAAAGTACTTTGGGATGTCCTTATATTGTGAATTGTGCTATATAAATACAAGTTCTTTCTTTTTCTTTTATACCCTTGTTCTTCATTTTCATCCTCCATGACTGAGACATTTCTTGAAGGTTAGCACTTCTGAGGACGATTGGGGCTGCTTCCTCTTTTTTAGTTATAGGAATATAGAAACAGAGGAACATAGGGCAGAATTTTGCCCTAGGTTGGCGGGCGGGCCCAACCGGCTTGGCGGCGGGCGGGCAGCCAAACTCCACTGCCGAAGCGGGCCCCACCGCCATTTTAAGTGGGCGGGCCAATTAAGGCCCACCCAGCGGGCTGCCCAACAGGAAGCGCTATGCACTTCCTGTGCAGGGGCGGGGGGGGAGGGATTCCCCAACTGTCAAAGTGCGCTCTTTCGCGCATGCGCGCAAATGAGCACACATCTCCCTGAGACTAAGTGCTGTCTCAGGGAGATCAGTGACAGTACTTCAAAGTGTCAAAATAGAAAAATAAAAAAAATATTAACATGTCCCCCTCATGTGACAATGTCACACGAGATGGGACATGTTAATAAATCTCACATAAAGTTTATTTAAGATTTTTAAAACGGACATGAAACCTCATTCTGCCAGTGGATGAGGTTTTGTGTTTTATCAGAAGCCCGCTGAGGCTCCTGGCCTGCCCACCAGCCTTAAGGTTGGACGGGCAGGTCTTTAATTACCTTAATTCATCCTTTTCAAATCCTTCCATGGATTCACCCCTCACTATCTCTGTAATCTCCTCCAGCCCAATAGCTTGTCAAAATGTCTGCGCTCATCTAAATCTGGCCTCTTGTGCATCGCTGATTTTAGTTGCTCCACCATTGGTGACTGCATCTTGAGTTGCCTAGGACCCAAGATCTGGAATAGCCGCTCTAACCTCTCTTTCCTCCTTTAAAACCTACCTCTTTGACCAAGCTTTTGGTCATGTGACCTAATATCGCCTAATGCGGCTTGATGTCATACTTTGTTTTATAGTGTATCTGTAAAGCTCTGAGCTATATAAATATAAGTTGTTGTTGTTGCACTGTTCAATAATACTCCCATAACCCAGTGGCCATATGAGCAAAAGGGAAAATACAGAATTAACATTCCAGGTGAAATCCATCAAGTCATGACATTTTTAAACAATCTGCATTAAACCCGTTAACCCTCAACAATAGTGCATGCTGCAGCCACAGTACACCAGTGATGGAGAGATAGGTATTAACTGCAGTGACACTGATCAAGAGGATTGAAATGGAATCAGGCTTTTTGTGTGTGTTGTAGCTACACCCATCCAGGTGTGTGGCATTTCATCACAATCAAGACTTAAAGCCTGTAGATGGTAGGAATGAGACGCTTATCAAATTACCCAGCCTCATTGTTGCTCTTTTGGTCACAGTATTGATATTACTTCCCCATGCAGCTAAGCCTCTGGTCAATGTTAGTGTTGATGGGAGAGCCATCAGAGCTCATGCCAGTGACGGACTTGTTGGAGATACCTGCCATTTACAAGGCATGGATGTTACAAGCTACTTTTCAGCCCAAAACTGCATATTATCCAAGTCCTGCCCTGATCTCATTATTGGAGGACTTGTGAACAAAGCAAATTGTCAGTGAACAGCTCCACCTAGTGATGATCATTAATGAAGCAGCGAGACCAAGGACCCTTGATCAACAGGAGGCTTCCTAGACTGACCTAAAGCAATGGGGCTTGCAGAGGATCTGGAATCAATTTTCAGTACTCCCAGGGCCACTCCAGCCTAATTGTATACTACTGGGCCCTCATCGCTAGTGTGCCTAATGACATGTCCAGAGATGGTGATGGAGGAGTTCTGGGATGTGTTGGCTGTTACATATGATTCTGTGACTATGATGTCAACTCTCTCACCTTGGTCTCCAAGTCCCCAGATATTGGTGAAAAGATCTTTGCAAAGTTGACTTGCCTAAGATTTTTTACTATTGAGTAGTTGGTTAGGTGTTAAGTCAACCTCATAGAATGATACCAGGGTCATGTGTGGGTATACTTCTTTCCCTGTAGGACAATCTGGTAGCTTTCATAGTTACTTTTCTGGTATCAACCCACAATTTACCAGATTTATTGCCGTGGTAGAATTTGTATTCATAGACTTTGTCATGATCACCATACTGGTATTGTTTGAAGGCTAGATAGTGATTGCAATATTTCCATTTACTGACTCTTACTTAACTTTATAATTTTTTTTAACATACTATGACGTTTTACTTTGACTATACACTACTCTCTTCTTTTTTATACAGCTACTTCAGATATCATTTACTGTTCTTATCTGAACTCCAGTAATGTAAAAGTGGTTAAGGAGTGGAATGCTTTCCAGGTGAAAGCCTATTGGTATCTCTTGTGAGGGCAGTAGTGTAATAGACTTTAATCGCAATTTGTGGTCGAGACCTGTGAGACTATCCAACCCAGAACATCTATAGTTTAAATTAAATACAGAAAGCTATGCTGTGTGCAGAGTGTAACAGTTCCAGATAGCTTTCTCCATTACTGATTACAAAGGCAGTGGTCTATTACACCTAAAGGCAATGAGATGTTTAGCAAGAAGCATAAGAAGTTGCAAAATAAATCGAAACCAGTAGATAAATATGTTTAAAAGCTGTGCTTCGCTTTGCTGTCAAGTCGGAACTGCAGAGAAGTTTTAGGTATAAAGAAAACCTAGAGACAACGGGCAGAATCTTTTGGAGGCAGCAAGGGTTTCATTTGCAGGCTGGAGATCCAGCAAGAGCCCAGCGTTGCCTTTTTTCAGGAAGGCCTATCCCATCTTGTGCCATTCAGGTACTTGACAGGCCAGCAGCAGGTCTTTCCGCAGGATCAAGGACCCTGGGGGGTACAAGTCCCGTCGGCTGAGAGCTGCCAGCCAACCAGAGACTGGCAGCTGTTTTGTAATCAGCTGTGCCACTGGGGAGGCAGTGGCTGCTGTCAATATTACACCCAGCTGAGGCCTCGGTTTGAGGAGGTAAGGGAACTAGGCATAGGTGAGCAATGGCGGGAAGGGAGTCATGTGGGGTTGGGGGAGGGGAGGGGGTTTGGCAGCAAGGGTTGAGGGTGGCTCTGAGCAATCCCCCCAACTCCCAATGCTGGATCCCTCCTTCAGGCACTAAGCACCTTTGAATGAGGGACCCCTCCTGGGAGCCCGCAAGCAAACATGTCAGGGTTTGCGTGTCATGCTCCCACATGGCGATTTCTCCATCCATCATTGGGTTAATACTAGTGGCAGTGGGATGATGCCCTGAGTGGGCATTTATTGCCCACTTGAGGGCCTCAATTGGTGGCAGGGTGGGATGGCTGTCTGTACTAATCTGATGTGTAATATACCTTTAAGACGAATGTTGTAATGGAAGATCACATGACCTTAGTACCCAATAGCAGAATAGCGTGGGCTACCTCTATAGTCAGTCGTCTTGAGTTAGAGTCTGAAATGTAAAGACAGAGTTTTGAGTTGTAAGCGCACAAGTGTAGCTGCTGAGTTCCTTTTGTAAATAAACAGAATGTGTTTCTTCCACGAATGATCTACTGACCTTCCCTGTCTTTGATACCAACTCGGTCACCCTGAAACAAGTGTGCAACCCGGACCCCTAAGTCCCAACAAACCAGAGCACAGGATCCAACACCGTCTGTGGGCTTTCCCACTCCAGACTTAATTGGAGTGGAGGCAGGAAGATGGCAGTGTCCCTGCCTGCCATCCTCATGATCAAATTGCCCTCCAACCACCAACCTCGCTATGGGGGAGGGCACAAAATTCCACCAATCATGTCTGGGATTCAAATGTAAGGGATTCAAATGTAATCTGTTTTTAAAAAAATGCTAATTCGCTTGGTCTAAGTGGTCTTAAATGTTTTGAATGCTGCGAGAGAGAGGTTGACAATCTGCTTTTGAAATGCAGAAAAATGAGCAGGCGTGCTTAGCTTATATGCTTTGTCAGATGGACCCTGTCTTAAATTCTCCAAACAAAATCTTGTAAAAAGTCAGAAACTTAAGAGACTTGAATTGTTCTATTGTCCTATGATCATTAACTATAGCCGGGACTTTCCGGCCCTGTGATGGTGGGACCCACCGCGGGAGATTTGGCGGCCCTGCCAAATGTCCATTGATTTCTGGCGGGACTGGATGATGCTGGCGACGAGAAAATCCCTCCCTACTGTGTGTGTCCAGGAAAGAAGGACTGATAAAGATCTTGCAAAAACCACAAGGAATGGAAATTTCTGAAGGAGGCTTTAAGCATGCCCATTGTCAAGGAATGTCGAATATCGTGATTTGAACAAAAAGGACACGTCATTGGGCAATTGTAGCATAAGCTTGATTTTTATAGGATAATACTATCTTATCAATAAAGCATCCTGCCACCCTGGAAAGGAGAATATAAATATCATTGCAAGGTGATTCAGTGCTGAGCCAAGGTAGCATGGTGAGCTGCTAGAAAGAACAATCAGTAGTGGGGTGACTGTTCACTGTTGATCGTACATATGATTCCTTGTAACATATTTGTGACTAACAGGTGTATTGCTAACAGGTATATTATAATGGGTTTATTGCTAAAGATATATTGTAAAGGGTGTTTGTATTGTTAACTAGTATTCCTACCAAATATAGTAAAGACATTTGTGTTTATTTTGAGCTTTGAGTGTTGTCTCTTTATTTCTTGTAATTCTTGTACTTAAACTGTAGAGTAATTTGCCAAAGGTAAAAGGTTACTTCTTAGAGCAGAAACAAGTGAGTGTGTGTTTTGAATGAAGAGAGTTGGTGTAGTGTCCTACTGTGATTGATGGATAATTATCTGGAGGAGGTATGGGGATTTTTAGTGTGATAGGGGTGAGGGGATGAAGTTCTGTGAATAGGTCTAATGTGAAGAAATAGAGATAGAAAGATATCATTCTCACCCTTGTTATTGTATTAGGTCATTGAAATACTTGGAGAAATGAATCCTTGTCCTGGGGCGATACCACAGGCATTAACATTGTTTGCCAGCTCCCGCCCAGTCTGCTACAACTCAGTTTGGGCACCTTCCTGTCAGTTGAGGGGAACGGGGTCTATCTGTGTAACCTCATCTGCTCCACAGTCATGTTCACTGCTGCATCAGAGAATCTAAGGTGTTTGGTGAGTTGAGTCATTTCTACCTAGTTGGACTCTGTAACTAGCGTAGGACCTAAAGTTCACGAAGTGCTCGAAATAAATAAGCTTGAGAAGTCAGAACTAGTCATCTAGGAAGCCCTCAAGAACATAGGCAGCTATTCACTGTATTAATTCTGTAGCTGTAAACAGTACTATTTTCCATGGCAATGCCTCTACCAATCAGAGTCCACTTTCCAAGCAATGAGCACTCTCTTCTCATACAGTATAAATATGTTGTTTCCCCTGACATTGGGATTTTCTTGTGAATTGTCCTGACGGGTGCAAGACGAGAAGCTTCAACAAAAAAAAAACCCTTTTTTCAGCAATACTCAAGTTCTGTCCTACCAAACGACTATTTGTGCACCAGAATCACTTGTTGCACAAGCACCATACTTTTGAATTCCATTGTGATTAACAGTTGTACTTTGTAATGATTGTAAGTTAAACCATTTCTTACTGTTATGGGAATCATGTGACTGTATGGATGAATCAGCCCTAAGTGCAGGGTATCTTAAGGTGGAGCTTTTTAGCTTTGGTCTTGGAACAAACATGGGCAGGATTTTTCAGTTGGCGTGCGGGGACGAGCCCGATATGCCAACACGTAAAATGATACGTGATAGCGTAGGGCATGTGTCCTGACATCATCGCGCAGTTCCGCGATATTTCGTTTGGTGGGCGTGTGTCAGAGTTGGCTGCACGACCTCTGATATGTAAACGGCCTATTAAAAATGTTTTCCTACATATAAAAACATGTCCCATCTCATGTGACACAGTTATGTGAGGGGACATGTTTAATTAAATTTTTGAACCATTTATTTAATAATTTAAATAGCGATTCAATCTCCCTGAAGCAGCTCTGTGCCTCAGGGAGATTGAAGCGCTCTTCCTCACGCATGCATGAAAGAGCGCTGGCCCCGACTCTCCCTCCCCCCACTGCCCGCACAGGTAGCGTTGAGCGCTACGGCTCGTGCCTTATACTGGGCAGGCCTTAATTGGCCCACCCACATAAAATGGTGGTGCCAGGCTCATCGTGGGTGCCGATCGGCTCCGCGACCGCCCGCGCCTGCTCCCGCCGAACCTACCCACTGCCTGAAAAATTCCAGCATTTGTCTCATCTGGAGTCTGTAAATAAAGTTGACTGTTTCTTACAAGAAACTAATCCTGCATTCCAAATTTATTACAGTTGGCAATGAGGATAAATAGCGCCGACTCAGCACCTCGCCTCGCAACTGTGAGTATTCCAATATTTTAAGGGAAGAAGGAAAAGAAGTATATTCACCAACAATTCCTCCCTTTGGCAGAATTGACCTGTATGACTCATTCGTCGAGGACTGGAGTCAATACATTGAGTGACTAGCTTTTTACTTTATAGCTAACGAAATAACGGCAGAGGAGAAACAGAAGGCAATTCTCTGAAGTGTCTGCAGCAGTAAAACATTTAACCTAATCTGTAGTCTGACGGCCCCGAACGCACCAAATTCCAGATCCTTCACCGAGCTAGTTGACCTCATTAAAGGACATTTTCAGCCTAAGCATTCAGTGATCATGCAAAGGTTCAAATTTAACTCTGGAGTAAGGGCCCCCAGTGAGTCAATCGCAATGTGCATCACAAAGTTAAAACAGTTAACAGAACACTGTGACTTTGGTGATACTTTAAACATGTTGTGAGATCATTTGGTTTGCAGCATAAACAACAACGCCATTCAGCACCGTTTGCTTGCTGAAGTTCAGATAGACCTGAAGTGCTCCATGGAGATAGCACTAGCAATGGAGAGTATTGAGAGGGATTCGCAGGCTTTGCAGAGTGTGCATCATGACGCCGTGTTTCAGCTAGAGCGGGAACCTGCTGTTGGGCGTGGTGTGAAGACCAGGGAGAGCTACCTTGAAGCAGGACATGGTCCCTACTGCTAGAAAAAGAAAAAGAAAAGCTGGAAACAGCTCACCAGTAATCCAGAAGTTAAAGTGTTACCATTGTGGGAGGGAAATCATGCACCCAAAGTTTATCGATTTAAAGAGGCAGAATGCCACTACTGCCACAAAAAATGGGCATGTTGTTAAACAGTGCAGGACTAGATCAAGACAGCCATTCAGACAGCAGGTCAAGTTAAATGAAGTGCACAATATAGATGAGACAGAAGTTGCTGAGGCTGACGTTTATTCCCGACACAATCTGAAGGCCAGGAAAACTGAACCAATCACTGTTACACTTCAAGTAAATGGAAAGCCTCTGTTCATGGAGGCTGGCACAGGAGCATCGACCACAATGGTGGGAGAATACATCTTTAAATATCTCAGAGAAAGTACTCAGTCCTCAGTTTGGAGAAAACTGCTGCTCAGTTAAAAACATATATAGGAGAAACAATACAGGTGAAAGACATCACCTCTGTACTTGTATCATACAAACAACAGACAGCTCAGCTGCCAATAATTGTTGTAACAGGAGAAGGACCTAGCCTTCTGGGCCGTGATTGGTTGAAAGAAATCAAACTAAACTGGTCAGAAATTTTTCAGGTCAGGACAGGAGGAATTCCAGAATTCCAGGAATTCCAAAAAAATATGGCAGAGTATTCCAAGATGACTTGGGGAAAATCAAAGGTCTGCTAGCTAAAATATACATGCTGCTGAATCATACCTATGTCAGGCGGGCTGGGCGGGAACTGGCAGGGGTAGCCGTGGAGCCAATCGCCGCCTGCGATCAGCTGTGCGCCACCATTTTATGCAGGCAGGCCAATTGAGGCCCACCCAATGTAATATGCATTCTGTAGTGCTAAACGCTACCTGTGCGGGTGGGGAGAGGATGGAGAGTCGGGGCCTAAGCTCTTTCGCGCATGCGCACAAAAGAGCACAACAATCTCCCTGAGGTGCGCAGCTGCCTCAGGGAGTTTAAATGCATAATAAAAATTTTTAAATAATAAAGTTAAAAATTATTTAAGTATGCTCCCTCATGTGACAATGTCACATGAGCTGGGAAATGTTTGTGAAGTCATGAAAATTTATTCATTTACTTCATTCAAGCTTCAGGAAACCTCATTCCACCCGTGGATGAGGTTTCCTGAAAAACGAGAAGGCTGCTTGGGCTCTTCGCCTGCCCACTAACCTTAAGGTTGGGTTGGCAGTGTTGGTAATGGTTTTAATTGCTAATTTAATGGTCTTAATAGGCCGTTAACAGTTTGGCGGGTGCGCAGCCGCCTCCGGCGTGTGCCCACCGAACGAAATATCGAAATGATGCGCAATGGCGTGTGCCCCAACATGATTGCGCATCATTTTACGTGTCGGCGTGTCGGGCCCGCCCGTGCACGCCTTTGGCAATATTCTGCCCATGGACTCTGAAGCAACACCCCAGCTTTTTAAGGCAAGACCTGTGCCCTACGCTCTAATGGAAAAGATAGGTACGGCATTATGTCATTTGGAAAAGTTAGGAATATTCCAGCCAGCCCAATTTTCAGAATGGGCAGCACCATTGTCCCTGTGCTAAAACCACACCAAACCATTCATATTTGCGGGGATTATAAATTAACGGTAAACAAAGCTGCAGAATTAGGCAAATACCCAATACCAAAGATTGAAGATCTGTATGCTAAACTCGCAGGAGGAGGATCCCACACTAAAATGGACTTGAGTCATGCTTATCAACAGCTCGAGCTGGACAACACATCAAGAGGTTATGTCAAAATAAACACGCGCAAGGACCTGTACCAATATACATGCCTACCATTCGGTGTGTCATCTGCTTGTGTGATTTTCCAAAGAATCATGGAAAGCTTATTACAAGGACTTCCCCGAGTTATAGTGTGCCTGGGCGACGTCCTAATCACAGGGTCCACAGAAGCAGATCATGTGCAAACATGGTAGAGGTTCTGCAGGGATTTTTAGAGGCTGGCGTTTGTTTAAAAAAAGAAAAGTACACCTTCCAAGCAAAGGAAATTACGTGTCTGGGTCATTGAATGGTTGCCCAAGGGTTGCATCCATTAGAAGAGAAAGTCAGGCAATCAAGGAAGCACCCTCTCCTACCAACATCACTGAGCTTCAGTCTTTTTTGGGCATGGTAAACTATTATGGTTGATTCTTGCCTAGTCTATCTACAATGTTAGCCACTTTACACATATTATTGAAGAAGAACCACAGATGGTCCTGGAAGGCACAGCTTTTACGCTTGTTGTGTCTGCTAGTGCAGTATGACCCTTCTAAGGAATTGATACTCAATTGTGATGCATCTCCCTACGGAGTGGGAGCAGTATCAGCACACAAGATGGAGGATGGATCTAAAAGACCGATAGGATATGTATCCAGAAACCTGTCTACAGCGGAGAAAGGTTACTCACAAATTTAAAACAAGGACCCATCTATTGTATTTGGAGTAAAAAAGTTCCATCAATATTTGCATGGTTGACACTTCACCATAAGGTCAGATCACAAACCACTGTTAAGATCATTTAGTGAAGATAAGGCAAATGCAGACGCCCTCAGCCATCTCCCTTTGGTTTTAATTCTTCAGGGACTTGACCGTCCTTGTAATACTTGTTCACAGACTTGCTAAAATTGCATCCTGATTTGTCCAATTCTTTATTTGTCTTGAAGACTGGTGAGGAGTCCAGGAAATTCAACACAAGTACTACCTCTTGAGATACTGGAACATGTGTAATACTATCTGGCAAAGGGAGATGGCTGAGGGCATCTGCATTTGCTATACGTACACCTGGACAGCGCATAAAAGTGTACTCGTATGCCGACAAAATTAAAGCCCATCTTTGAATTCTAGCAGAGGCATTTGGGGTCCATACCTGCAAGTGCCATTAGGCCCTCAATTTGCATATCCAATGAGCTTAATGCTTGTTTCAGGATCCTTTGTGATTGACCACAGCATGTGCATGCTGTGTGCATATGTAATCAGTTTTACCAGGTGCTCAGCAGCCAAACCAGAAGCCCTTAAAGAAACCACTAGAAGCTTCCAGCAACAGCAACTTATATTCATATAGTGCTTTTAATGTAATGAAACATCCCAAGGTGCATCACAGAAGCATTATAAAATGAAGTATGATACTGAGGCACATGAGGAGTTTTTAGGTCAGATGACTATAAGTTTGGTAAAGAGGTTTTAAGATCTGTCTTAAAGTAAGAAAGTGAGGTAGAGAGGTGGAGAGGTATAGGGAGAGAATTCCAGAGCTTGGGGCCTATGCAACTGAAAACATGCCACCAAAGGTGGAGCAAATAAAACCAGGGACGCACAAGAGAGCAGATTTAGAGGAGAGCAGATATCTCAGAGGGTTACAGGGCTGGAGGAGATTACAGAGATAGGAGGGCAAGGCCATGGAGGGATTTGAAATCAAGGATGAGAATGTTAATATGTAGGTCAGTGAGCACAGTGGAATGAGTAAGTATGTGTAGGGACACGGGCAGCAGGATTCTGAATGACCTCAAGCTTATGGAGGGTAGAATGTGCATTGAAATCGTCAAGTCTAAATATAACTAAGACATGAATGAGGGATTCAACAGTAGATGATCTGAGACGGAAGCAGAATTGGACAACTATGGAGGTGGAAATAGGTGGTCTTAGTGATGTTGCAGATATATGGCTGGAAGTTCATTTTAGGTGGTTAAATGTGACACCAAGCTTGTGAACAGTCTGGTTCAGCCTCAGACAGTTGCCAAGAGCGTGGGATGCAGGTGACGGCTAGGGCATGGAATTTGTGGTGGGTGCTAAAGACAATGGCTTCGGTCTTCCCAAAATTTAATTGGAGGAAATCTTTATTAATCCAGGGTTTTTCAAGAAGTCCGGTCCTGGCAGCTCTCCTAGGTTTTACCGCCGCTCCCTCCACAACACCCCCAACCCCGCCCCCCCACTGTGGACCCACCTCATGAGGGCAGGCAAAATAATTCCTGAGTAGTCTGACAATTTAGAGACGGTGGAAGGTGGAAGGTTCAAGAGAGGTAGTGCTGAGATAGAGAAGGGTGTTGTTAGTTTACATGTGGAAACTAAAGCTGTGTTTTCAGATGATGTTGCTGAGGGGCACCATGTGCATGAGAAACAGGAGGGGCCAGAGTTAGATAGTTGGGGAAAACCAGAGATAGCAATGCAGGAGTGGGAAGAAAAGCCTTTTTCAATGATTCTCTGCTTACAATTAGATAAATTAGAATGGAACCAGGTGAGTGTAGTCCCACCTGGCTGGACAATGGTCTAGATGCAATGGAGAAGAATGGTGTGGTGTGGTGAACATATTATTGCATTTAAAGGCTGCAAAAAGGTCAAGAAGGATGAGGAGGGAAAGCTTATAATTTGTCACAATCAAATGGGATGTTATTTGTGACTTTGATAAGAGCCATTTTGGCACTGTTGCAGGGCTGGAAACCTAATTGGAGTGATTCAAACATGGAGTTCTGGGAAAGATGGGTATGGATTTGAGAGGCAATAAAATGTTCAAGGACATTGGAGCGGAAAAGGAGGTTGGCGATTAGGTAGCAGAATGCAAGGGAACTTGCACTATTTCCAGCACCTTACCATTATCATAAAGAGTTTTTTTTTTGTTTAGCTTACATGACACTACACTTTACATTGTGCATAAGATCACACCAGCTCTTAGGAAGTGAGAGCCAGGGTGGACACATTACACTATTAGTTACATTGCTCATAAGGTCACACCTCAGTTCAGTGGAAATGAGAATTGGTCTGGAAAAGCAATCCTTTGCACCGGGCATGTGAAAAAGTGTAAAAAAGGCTTGTGAAGATTTATGGAAAAGGATACAGTGTTGTTCACACCATTATATATTGTGCTCATGTTTAAGAATAAGCATTATAGAAAAGCAAATTTAAAAGACCAAGTAAGAATTTAATTACCAAGTTTTAGAACCATTATTTGCATTTTTTAAAAATGTACTGTAGTTTAATTTGTTGGGACCCTTTTATGGTCATTGTTCTGTGCTGCCTTAACTTATATATCTATATATGTGTCACAATGGGTTTCTCAACAGAAGTCCTCCTAGTCTGAGCTTTGTGAATGAAAAGGCATTAACCAAGAGAAGCTAGATCATTGGTATACTTTGTTCATCTACTAGTCCCCTTACATTACAAATAGAGGCTCACACACCTCACTTTAACAGAGAATCTGTATGTATGAAAGCTTCAATTCTCATGTTAGATTATAATACCAGATATAATGACACAGATGGTTAATGCAAGTTAAATTTAACCTTATTGTTGGATGTTTCTTCAGAAAGCACAACAATCAAATGGTTCATGCTTTAATTAATATTTCATGAAATGAAAAATGCCAGAGTAATCATTAGCGTGTGAATTAAGAGTCACACCTAAACCATTAGTTTCTCTCCACAGATGCTGCATGACCTGCTGAGTAGTTCCAGAAATTTCTGTTCAGATTTCCAGCATCTGCAGTATTTTGCTTTTATAATCATTAGCCTAATTAGCTGTACCTGCCAAGTTGTCACCAACTGTGTTTGCAGGCCATGTAACACAATGATCATGGGGAACTGTCTTCACAGACTGCAGATCAGCAGAGGGTAAGGCAAAGAGCTGTGCTACATGCTGCAAGGCCACGTAAAGCTAACATGCAGCAGATGCCTGGCACAGTCAGTAGCAGAAACTGTCAGTTGCAGAATCTGATGTGCCTCCATCTCTTTCCATGCAATTCAGCAATGCTAACCTACAGAGGTGGTATGCCATGGAATGGCAAGCAGGAACACTCTTCTTGCACCTTGATTCAGTGCCATCTCCACTGGGTATTGGGCTGCTATTCCTTGCCATAGACTCCTTTTCATGCTTTCACATTGGGTTTCCATTCACTTCAATTTGCTTATCACTTTTCTTTTCCTTTTCCCCTCAGTTTTGGCCAAGACAACCAATGAGTCCACTCCCCATTAAATTTCATCTTGTCACAGCTTTCCAGTCATACCGCCGGTCTACCTTCCTGCACATGTCCAAAGATATGCCTGATACTATGAATAATTACAAAGGCAAAATACTTCAGATTATGGAAACCTGATGCCATAGAATCATAGCACGGTTACAGCGCAAAAGGAGGCAATTGTTGTTAATGTTGAAATTATGCTGCGTTAGAATACATGCTTTAAGTTGGTAATTAAACACATCTGCCCCCAATTGGGGAAGGATTAAGGAATCATTGTAAGAGTATATAAACCAGTTCACACTGGGTTCTGGGAGGAACTGGGAGTGTCTGTGACTTTGCTTTGCTGACTTGGAAATAAGGTACAGGTCAGCTTCAGACTCATTCTTCCTCAACAATCAATTATTGGAGTTAACATAGTAGCAGAGAATGAACGTTAAGCTTTGGTGATTGGTTGCTGAATAAGAAGTTTTTTTTTGTCTCTATCGTCCGAGAGAAAAAGAAGTATACTGCTGCTGGCAAACTCAGTTACAGAATGACAGAAGGACTTGACTGATTTTTTTTGAAGGTGGAACCATTTCAGCAATGGCAAAATGAAGTTGAGATGAGGACATGGGTTACTTCATTACCCTGAAAGAAACATGGTATAGCTTTGGCTTTTTCACTACCTGCAAAAAGTAAGATTAGGAGTAAAGTATTTTCAGAATTAGATGTGGATGACTTGGATACTGAAGAGCAATTGACCCTTTTATTACAGTTTTTGGATATATTTTATGAAAAGAATGATTTGTGGGAAGCAAATGAAGCATAGCCAAGCTTTGGTTGCTCAACATACAATTATTGGAATTAACACTTGCCAGCTCTTTGCGAGAGCAACCCACCTAATTCCATTCCCCTGCTTATTCCTGAAGCCTGATGAATTGTTTCTCTTCGGATAATTATCCAATTCCCTTTTTGAAAGTGATGTTGATTGAATCAGGCACCACCACAGTCTCAGGTAGTGTGTTCCAGAATCTAATGACCTATTGCATAAAAAAGATTTTTCCTCGTGTCACTGTTACTGCTTTTTGAAATCACATTAAATTTGTGTTTTGTGGTTCTTGATGCTTCTGTCAATAGGAGCAATTTCTTCCTTTCTACTCTGTTCAGATCCCTCATGATTTTGAACACCTCTATCAAATCTTGTCAATCTTCTCCAAGGAGAACAGAAATGGTTTCTCCAATCTATCTATATAACTAAAGTTCCTTATCCCTGGAACCATTCTAGTGAACCTTTTCTGCACTCCCTCTAATGCCTCCACATCCTTCCTAAAGTGTGATGTTCAGAACTGGACACAACACTCTAGTTGAGGTCAGACCACTATACAGATTTATCATAATTTCCTTGCCTTGTACTTTATGCCTCTATATTTTTAAAGCCTAGGAACCTGCATGCTTTATTACTGTTTTCTCAACCTGTCCTGCCACCTTCAATGATTTGTGCAAATATACCTCCAGGTTGCTCTACTCCTGCATCCCCTTTAGAAATGTACCCTTTATTTTATATTCCTCTCATTTTTCTGACCAAGCTGAATCATTTCACACTTCCCTGCATTAAATTTCATACCACTGTCCACCAGCCTGTCTGTCCTTTTGGAGTTTATCATTATCCTCCCAAATTGTCCACTGTACGCTCAAGTATAGGTCATTAATCTATCTCAAGAAAAGCAGCAGTCTTAACACCAAAACCCTGGGGAACCCCACTATGTACCTTATTCCAGCCTGAACAAACAACTGTTCGCCACCACTCATTTTCCTGTCACTCAGGTAGTTTTGTATCCGTGCTACTACTGTCCCTTTTATTCCATGAGCTCTAACATTACAGCTTGATACATGGTATTTTATCAAATGCCTTTTGGAAGCCCATTGTTATGACCCCAGCTGATGTTGCTACTGAACAAGTTAGATCCCAGAGTGAAACGTGGCTTGATAGATCCTAACACTTTTTTTGTTTAGAAACCAGGCGGACTTCTCTCAAGCCCACTTTGCTTTAACTCTGCTCCCTACAGCTCTGTCTCTTTTTAATCCTGAGTCTTTTATTTTGCTTCTTACTTTCAATTTCACTTAACAAGACCTGTTCTAGATTCTTTTCCTTTGACTTGACTGTCTTCTTGGGATCTCTTTCTGTCCCACTCCCTGGTTTTTGAGACTTTCTTCTTCGCTCTGGGACCTGCTCCCTGCAGCTCCCATGTCCTACCTCTTCTGGAACTTTTTGCAGAATGGCGCTAGAAAGTTACCTTTTCCTTTTCTTCAGGCTGTTTTGCTTTCTCCACTTCTCTTCTGCGCAGGTGCGGTGCTAGCTTCTAACCTCGGAAAAAAAAATCACATGTGCACAGGGCCTTCTACCGGCCTGAAGACCAGAACATGCCCAAACTGCACATGTGCGACCACTCTCTGACCAGTGAATGTGCAGAAGCCGAAGATCGGGGGGAAGAAAAGCTAACCGCATATGTAACCCAGGGTAATGCTCTGGGTATCTGGAGTACTAGTCCAGTGACAATACCACTTCGCCACTACCTCCCCGATGTATAAAGCGTGTTTAACTAACTTGGGATGAGGTAGCAGAGAGAGTTGATTAGGGTATTGCAGTTGACCTGGCATACATGATGTTATGAACCTAAAAAGAAAAACGATAAAAAAACATTCAGATCGGAACTACAGTTCCCGACAAGCCCTGGTGGTCTCTGCGCATGTGCTGACCTTGGAATGGCCGCATATGCGCAGTTAACTCTGGGGACCCAGTTCAAATCCCACCACAGCAGATGGTGAAATTTGAATTCACTAAAAATCTGGAATTAAAAGTCTGATGATGGCCATGAAACCTTGTCATAAAAACCCATCTGGTTCACTAATGTCCTTTAGGGAAGGAAATCTGCTGTCCTTACCTGGTCTGGCCTACATGTCACTCCAGACCCACAGCAACGTGGTTGACTCTTAGATGTCCTCTGAATTATGGGTAATGAATGCTGGCCTAGCCAGCAACACCCACACCCCATGAATAAATAAAAAAAGCTTCACAAATTACATTTTGGCTTTCCTTAATTAATCCATATTTGTCCAAGTGAGTTAATTTTGTCCTGAATTATTATTTCTAAAAGTTTTCCCACCACTGAGGTTAAACTGGCCTGTAGTTTGTTTTGCCTGACACCCTCTTTTGAACAAAGGAGGGACATTTGCAGTTGTCCAATCCTCTAGCACCCCTTTATCTAAGGATTGGAAGATTATAAAGCCCATATTGCTGCAATTTCCATCCATACTTCCCTCAATGTTTTTGAACCCATCTGATTCTGTCCTGGTGAGTCATCAACTTCAAGCACAGCCAACTTTCAAACACCTCCTCTTTATAGATTTTTGGCCCACCCAGAGTCTCAACTACCTTCTCTTTTACTATAACTTGGGCAGCATTTCCTTCCCTGGTAAACACAGGTGCAAAGTATTCATTTTTTACCTGTGCCATGCCCCCATCCCCATGCATAAACCCCTTAATCATCCGTAATCATCCCCACTCCTCCCTTCACAACTCTTTTACTATTTACATGCCTATAGGAGACTTTTGTTTTCCCTTTCATGTTAGCTGCCTGTCTCTTCTCATGCACTCTTTGCTTTCCTTATTTGTTTTTACACTTTCCCTCTAAACTTCCAATTGAGAATCAGGCTGAATATAGAATTACCAACCTAACATCAGGTCAAAAGCCTAAATTTTCTGTTTCATCATACTCTCCATCTCTCTGGGCAGAATTTTACACCCCGCAGGGGGGTGGGCACACACCCAACCTGATTGGGTGTAAAATAGCACACGATGATGTCGGGTGACTGTCCTGACATCATCACGCACTCACGCGATAATTCGGTTGGCGGGTACTGGAGCTGCACCCGCCATTAATAAGGAGGCCACTGAAGGCCATTAAAAAGCCAATTGATGCAGATTTTTCATTGCCAGTGCGATTTCGCTCTAGTTGTACAGGTAAAATGGGCAGGCGGCCAGCTGACATTTTTAAAAACCTCATCCATGGGTGGAATAAAAGGGGTGAGCAGCATTGTCAGTGTCAGTAGTGGGGAGTTTGGTACATAGTTTGCTGCTGGTGACTTATTGGTACCTGGCAGTTTGGGGCTTCATTATTAGCATTTCCAGGCTTCATTTCTGGACTCCTTGGTGTCTCCAAGGCCCCCAGAGGATTCAGACCATGTGAACCCTTCCAGGTATCAGACAGCTTTCCCTTACCCTGGCAATGTGGATTGTGGTCTCTGCTGGTGGCACCCCTTCTGAGGAGGAACAGAGGGGCAGAAGGGAGAGGAGGCCAGGTGTCCCTACGCAGCTTCAAGGGGAGTGACTGGTGGGATGTAGGGCGCAGGCACAAGGGGTGCAGGGCCAGCAGGAAGTCCAAGGCAGAAGGGGCTGCAGAAGACGCCACTATCCTGCTGCCAGGGTCCACAGGCGGCGATGCAGCTACCTCAATATGTCAGGTGCAATGCCAAAGGGGGCTCCACCTCTCAAGGGAGACAGTGACCTCCATTTGCCAGATGATTGGGCCTGAGATCAGGTCCGACTGTGTGGGTGGACAACCTATGCCAGTGGCTCTGAAGGTCACAGTGGCCCTCAACTTCTATGCCTCTGGCTCTTTCCAGGGGTCAGTGGGGAATCTGTGTGGAGTCTCCCAATCAGCTGCCCACAGTTGCATCAAGCTGGTGACTGACCTTTTCAGGCAGGCACTGACCTTTACTCTTTACTGTACGTACAGTGCCAGCCAGGCTGAGCGAGCCAGAGGCTTTGCAGCGATTGCTGGATTACCCCGTGTCCAGGATGCAATAGACTGCACACATGTGGCCACCAAGGCGCCAGCGGATCAGCCGGGTGCCTTCGTCAACAGGAAGGGCTTCCAATCCATGAATGTGCAGATAGTATGTGACCACAGGATGCAGGTTCTGCAAGTCTGTGCAAGGTACCCAGGCAGCTCCATGCTGCTTATACCCTGACACACTCCCAGGTACCGAGGCTTTTTAGTGCTCCAGCCCGACTGATTGGATGGCTGCTGGGTGACAAGGGCCATTCATTGAAGAGGTGGCTCATGACCCTCTTCGCCACCCAAGAACAGAAGCAGAGAAGTGTTACAGTATGAGTCATGCCTCCAGAAGGACGGTGATGGAGAGGACCGTAGGTCTTCTCAAGATGCACTTCCGATGCCTGGACCATTCAGGGGCACACTACAATGCCCCCCCCCCAGAGTGGGTGTCACTGGTTGGAGAGCGCAGCATGCAACCACTATCTGGCACTGGCAAAGGGGGGCCCATGGGCCAAGGGATCTTGGCACACCTGCAGAGGCCACAGATTTTGGGTCCAGTAGTGAGTCAGAAGAGGAGCACGGTGAGGAGAATGCTGAGGGTGTGAAGGCAGACCTTAGTAACCTCCAGGGAGGCAGGGATGCCTTGATCCAACGCTCCTTCAGCTAGGCTACCAAAGGTCAGCTTCAACCGCGTGCCAGGGCTGCTGCCTCCATCCTGGGTGTCTGAAATGACCCCTTCATTTAAACCCAAAGTCCACTCAGTGCCTGTACAATAAAGTTTAGAGTCACCCACATCCAGCATTACATACTGGTGTACCCAGCATGAAAAAATAAAAAGGTGAAGCATACTCAGGCCATTACGACAAAAAATAAAGTTTATTTCATTTTGACAATCCAAAAAAATTTACATAACCTTCTGTGGTTTTCTTTTCCAGACCAAGCATAAATGAACAGAAAGTCACCAGTGAACTGTCCCTCTTGTGCTCATGGTGCCTTTAACCTACGTTTCCAGGTGCTATGTCTTGGTACCCCCACCTCGCTGGCATCGGCATTGGAGACAACTTGCTGACCCTGTTGTCTTGTTGGCCCTGATGACCTTGGTGGTTGTCCTCTGGCCACTGGAGTCTGTGCTGGCCCCGCCTGGGAGAGAGCAGCCAGTGCCATGGCTGGCATCTCCTCAGTCATCGCAGCCTCATCAGATGTGACGGTCACTGGCAGAGGGGTGGAGGAGCTGTTGCCATCATCCAGAGCACCCTGAGAGGAGTCCACAGAGATGACAAGCAGCTCATGCACCAATGTGAAGTTGCTCTGGACCTCCCTGCTAACCATTGATGGACAAGCACCTAGCTAGGATACTGAGTACCTCATCCACCTCTCACACTGGCACTAAGGTCAGTACCTGAGTGAGGGCTTGCAGGTCCGAGCGCAATCCCAGGAACCCCTCATTCTGTCCCTGGAGCTGCCTCTCCATGAGAGTCGCCACTCTCTCAATGGAGGAGGCAGTGCGCTCAGCCACGAGGTCCCATGCAGCGCTCACGCTCCGCAGGAACTCCTCCACAATGGAGACCATGGCATACCCTCATGGATCTCCTCCAGATCCTCCCACACATCTCGCTGGACATCCAGCCTCTGCTGCCTAATGGACAACTCCAGAGGCTCATCATCTGCCTTCGACTGAGCATCGCCCTGGTCCCCAGCAGTCCTCCGACTGCCGGCGCCCTGGGCACTCTCTGACCCACCTGCACCTCAAGCGAGTGTGAAGTGCCCTCACCATTGTGCACCGACTTTCTAGCCACTGATCTAATGCCCACCGAGGTGCTGGTGTCTGTGCCAGTGCCTGGTTCAGAGAGTGGGTGTGACGCAGGTGCAAGTGAAGCCCGGTGGTCCTCCGGCATCAGGGGTGGCCCTTCAGGGTCCACAGGGCGTTTGCGTGCAGGCAAACCTTGAAGGGAGAACAACGACATATCATTAGTTAAAGTTATCACACTGTCATTGTGCATGCCAGGCACCTTGGTGAGACAGTGGAGATCTGCATCATGGTGCCATTGTCTCTCAATGATCAATGTGGACTCCAGGTTTGAGGCTCCCATCAATGATGAGACTGCACAAGAACGTTTGCACAGTCTGAAACTTTCACCTCTGTGGACTGCGCACTTACCTTCGTCTGACATCCTCGCCTCTCCACACCCGGTTGTACGGGGAGCGTGCTGGCTCTCCAGCTCGAGGGCGTCTTGCTTGAACCAGGAGAGCAGCAGCAGCTTGGGTGGGCCTCCACCTGTACGTGACCTCTCTGATTGGTTATGGCTCGTCTTCTCCTGAAAGGATAGGGGAGCATTAATTAGTCCACTCTCTACCTGCAGCACCATTGCAGCCTGGCCAACCCCGGCTGAGGAACACCTGGCAGGACACATCCGAATCGTGGCCCTCGAGCTGCAAGACACTGAGTCCAAGAGCCAGGGCTTACCCCCTTGGCCAGCTCCAGCGTCATTGACAGTTGGCACTCAGATTCCAGCCCTGCTGAGGTCCCTCCTGGCAGCCACCTTCTCTGGCAGGGCAACGAGGCACTTAGCCGAAAAGCTGGGAGGCCAAGTGCCCAGTCGACCTGCCCTCCCGCCTGCCTTGTCCAGCCGCACTCAACTCCATAACTTGAATGTTGAAGACGTAGAAGATAAATTCTTCTGTGGCAGCCTTCCAGGAGCTGCCTGGGCCGTTTTTAAACTAGCTGCCGGGTCGTCATTGGACCCAGCGGCTGACAGGCACCCGCCCCTGCTCGGGCCTTTTCGACCAGATACAAGTGGTCGGGGCCGATCGTGGACGGCGGACCATTTCCTGGCTGTGCCCAGGCCTGCCCACCACACGCTGCCCGACGACCTCAAAATCCTGCCCTCTCTCTTCTTCATCCAGTGAGCTCTGGATTTCTTTGCCCTGCCTTTCTATTTTGTGCGAACGTACCTTGACTCTCCCAAACTATCCCCTATTTAAACACAGCCTATTGCTCCATTTATAGTTTTGCTTGTTAATCTTTGATTCCAATTTACCTGGTTTAGATCCACTCGCATCCCATTGAAGTTGACCCTCCCTCTGATTTGCTCCTTGTCATTTTCCATAGCCAACATAAACCTTATACTATAGTCACTGTACGCTTAATGTTTTCCTATTGACACTCGATCCACTTAACCCATCTCATTCCCCAGCACCAGATCCAATATTGCCTCCTCTCAACCCCTCTAGGATATCATCTCTCTCCAGCAGTGTAATGTTCTCCTTAATCAATACTGCTATTCCTCCTTTCTTTCCTTCCCTATTTTTCCTGAATACCTCGTATCTAGGAGTATTTAGTACCCAGTCCTGCCTTTTTTTTTGAGCCAGGTCTCTGTTATCACAATGACATCATAGCCCCGTGGCTTTCTGTGCTGCAGCTCATCAACCTTATTTACCAAACTTCTGACCATTCACACACTTGCATAGTAAACCTAATTTAGAACTTATTACATTCCCTCTAACTCTGACCCCACCTAATATCTTACTATTTCCTACTCTAATGATCTTTGATTCTCCCTAGATTCTGTGCACCTTAGTTTTCTTCTCTAATATTATCTATTGGTTCCCACACCTCTGCCAAGTTAGTTTAAACCCTCCCCAATAGCACTAACAACACTAGGAGCAGGAGTAGGCTATTTGGCCCCTCGAGCCTGCTCTGCCATTCAATAATATCATAGCTGATCAGATTGCAACGTCAACTCCACATTCTCGCCTACTTCTGATAACCTTTCACCCCCTTGCTTATCAAGAATTTATCTACCTCTGCCTTAAATATCTAAAGACTTGCTATCACTGCCTTTTGAGGAAGAGAGTTCCAAAGACCCTCAACCCTCAGAGAAAAAAAACCCCCTCATCTGTCTTAAATGGACAACACCTTATTTTTAAACAGTGACCCCTAGTTCTAGATTCTCCCATAAGGGGAAATATCCTTTCCACATCCACCGTGTCAAGACCCCTCGGAATCTTATATGTTTCGATCAAGTACTTATACACTGATGTAAATTATCAAATTGGTCTTAGTTGTATGCTAACCAATTGACCTAGTCTTACTTTAAAGTTAATTTAAATAAAATTATATTAAAATAAAAATTAAATTCTTACCAGTATAATCACCCTACATGGCTCCTTGACCTGTGATGTCAATTTGCGATACATCCCTGCCTCGTGCCGCTGCTCTGTTCTCTCACTGTGCTCTGCTGCTCTGTTACTGCCAGTGTTTTCTGCACTGTT
Source organism: Cetorhinus maximus (assembly GCF_964194155.1). Taxonomy (NCBI): domain Eukaryota; kingdom Metazoa; phylum Chordata; class Chondrichthyes; order Lamniformes; family Cetorhinidae; genus Cetorhinus; species Cetorhinus maximus. The sequence goes on from NC_135886.1 coordinate 67,758,005, forward strand.
TTTAAAGGCTCCTGATGTGTTTTGCTGTTCTGTTGCTGCTGGTGTTTCCTGTGCTGTAGTTAAAGGATCCTCCCTACCATTGTGCTCTGCTGCACAATACCACTGCCAATGTTTGCAGCACTGCTTTTAAAGGCTCCTCTCTCCCACTGTGCTTTGCTGCTCAGCAGGCCTGATGAAAGGTCCTAGACCTGAAACGTTTGCTTGGTTTTGCTCTCCACAGATGCTGCCTGACATGTTGAGCTTTTGCAGCATTTTCTATTTTTATTACCATGATTAATTACTCTGAATTGGTCAGTAAATTTTATGCTATTAGCACAATTCATTCTTGGCCAGATTTGCACCAGTTCTCAGTCATTCAAGAGTACAATTTGCCAAAATGCAAAAATCTACGTTACTGGCATTTATTGATGTGCATGCATGTGGAATATGACCATGCATTATTCACAGAACCTTGACATAGCTGATGTCATTGTTGGACAGTAAATGTGCGATTGTCTTATGATCATGATCTGAAATTACTGATTTAGGTGACATCACACCTTTTATTAGTGGTGCCCCCTTGTCAAGCAGCTTCGCCCAGTCCCATCAGTTACTGATCTGTACAAAGCAGGATACTTACTGAAGTCAATGAATAGCTTATAAATGCTTAAACTGTATCATTACAAATTACTTTATTCCCTTTTTATCACCATTGCTGTGCTGAAGCTGCACTCCCTTGTTAGGGAAACAGAAGCTATTACAAAGAAAGATATACTTACATAACTCTTTTGGGTCATCCTCCTCTAATTAATGAAAAGTTGCCAAATGATTTGCCTGAAGAGAATACTATTTTAAAATCTAAAGCATAATTCTTGTTCTTATAGTTTCCAGCACCAGTGACTGCAAGGAGTTGGACACAAACAAGGCTTCTGCAAAGGTGATCTTCATGCTTATCAACAGTCATGGTTTAGGTGGGAAACACAAACACATCTAGTCTTATGCACAATAATAAAATAATTGCTGACATTAAGTTTGTTGTACCAGTGCTACTAGTCAGAGTGATGTCTCTGTGATGGTTCAATGTTGCTGTAAGGTTCATCTATTCATTTGTGATCTGTTCTAGTCTCCCTGAATATTGTGATGGATGGAGCTTGCAACAGAAATACTTTATCACCCAGCTGGGCTGGCAGATATTAGCAAAGAAGCATATCTGTGTGATTCAATCTCTAACAACCACAGAGCCAACTCAATCTGTGCTGTAGACAAAAGAAAGGCAGTTAATAAAGACCTTGAGTGAGTCAATGAAGAGCTGAATTAGGATCCAGTAATTTGTTCAGATAAATGACAAGTTACCCCACCTCCACTATCTACATTACATTTAGGCATTAGTGTTTTTCATCGTTACTTTTGGTGCTTTGTGCAGAAACTGTGGACATTACTAGAAATGTACTCAAAAATCTATCTGCAACACCAACTTACATAGTGCCTTTAATGTAAAAAAAAAATTCCAGGGAGCTTCATAGGAGCATCATAAAGCAAAGTATGATACTAAACCACATAAGGAGATATTAGGTCAGATGCCCAAGAGCTTGGTTAAAGAGCAGGCAATTAGGCTTAAGATGCCTGGATGGTTGGCTGACACCTTTCAGTACATTCTTGCAAAGGTCTTGCTCACATTGGTGGTCTGCTTTGCTCTTCATATCACAGCCCTCCAGAGAAGTGTACACCTTGAGGACAGTGAGACCTTAGGTGGACACAGTTCATTGAAGGAAGAGGAGGACATGGAAGAGGAAGCAGAGGGAGAGGGTGCAGTGCCCCAAAATGCTGCAAATGATGGAGAGGTGGCTGGGCATGTTAGAGGGCTCAAAGGTCTCAACATGATATCACAAGTGTCAGGGATCATCTTACCCTGTAATGTTTCAATGGAACTCCTATGATCCAGGAGGGATAGCATGGTATGAGACTTACACCGAGCTGCCTGTGCTCACACACCCATTGAGGATACAGCCTGGACCATGTAAATTCTTACCACCAATGAAGGATGCACATCGGTCCAGAGGTTTTGTTCGCATTTTTGAGGAAAGCTTCACCTCATGCCTTTTGTCTTGTCCCATCATCAATAAAAGGAGTCGCACATGTTCCAGGCTGTAACTTCAATGGATGTGTGAGCACCGGCAGCTCGGAGTAAGTTCCATACCATACTGTCCCTCCTGGATCATAGGGGTTCCATTGAAACATTACAGGATAATATGATCCCTGACATTCATGGCATTATGTTGGGACCTTTGAGCCCTCTAACATGCCCAGCCACCTCTTCATGCATTTGCAGCACTTTGGTCATTATTTACATAGTGCCCATTAAGGAAAACAATATACAGTTTTCAGACAGGGACAGGGTTGCCAACACTGCAGGATTGACCTGGAGTCCCCAGGAATTGAAGAATAGTCTCCAATAGATTGCTGAGGGAAGCCCCAGAGAAAAATCACAGCAACTTAAAAAAAATGATGTTCTTTCAAGACTTTTGTTTATTAGCTATAGAAATATTGATGAAAAATAGAGGGCCGCTTCACTGGCAGTCAATTAGGCAATTAGTTTGCTTTCCAATTGACATAGGAATGTGGCTCCCCTCTAAAAATGAACAAGGCCATGTGGTGAATCCTCCAGGATTATATCCAACAAGAGTTGGCAACTCTACCCAGTGCAGAAGACACCCCAGTTACCCCCTCAATGCTCCATGTAACAGGGTGGCCTGTGCATTCGGCCACTTCCACATGGCTCTTCCCTTGTGGCCCCGGAGGAGGTGGAGGCAGCCTGCTTGCACGTTTCTGTCTGAGGCTGAGATGCACGTGGCAGTCATCCTCATTGTGGAAGTGCACATCCGGGTATTCCCAGAGGCTGCTGCACCTGCAACATTCCAGGGGCAGTCCCTGTCGGTGGGCCCTGGTCATGAGGCTCCCTCAGAGGGCCAAGAAGATCTCAGATGATAGTGCTGTCCTGTGAGGAGTGGCACCCTTACCTTCCTCAGTGACATCTTGGCTGGTGCTCCGGATGTCTGGAAGGGGCCACCAGATGGGCACAACTGACACCCACTTCAAATATTGCTGAACCACCAGTGCCACTGACCAGTGCAGGCTACACAGTGTGACATGCATCCTGTCTACACAGAGTGCAGTTCCTGCACACGCCCCAAATGCTGCTGCATATGGCTCCCCTTGGGATTAGCAACTCTCTTTCCATGGAGGAGCTCATGTGCTCGTAGCCCTGAGCCATTGTGGCATAGATGGGCTTGATAGATTCCTCCGTTCTTTGCCCACGAGCGCACACTGCTTCAGGGAACTCTGACATGTGGGGGCACATCTGTTGCTGCTGGTCTATAGGTAAAGCCTCCTTTCCTGTGACTCTGTGTCCAGCTGAGCAGGGTCGTGCCTGTCCTCCAGCCTCCACGGTGGGGCTGCACATAGCTGCCTTTGCCTCTGGTATCCCCTCCTACACATTTGTGCCATGTTCCTTTCACCCTGTCTAAACATGTGCAAGCACATCTGTACTGGTGAACAGTGCACTTGTAAGGTGTGATAGTGTTTCTTCAGACCTTAGCTGGTCATCATGGCCCAGCGTTGGAGCAAAAGAAGGTCTTCTTAGGTGGACGCTTGTTCCTGCGGGAGACATGAGATCATGAAAGCCAGTTATGGAGAACAGAAGCCCCTCCAGTGCTGAGGTTTTCCGATGCAACTCAGTGTTTGGCATGCTGTCAGATGGGGTGGAGTGCGAGGCTTCCTCTTAATGAGCTCATTGCCCTCTGTGATCACAATCACCACAACCATGGGTGCCTATTTTGCCAGGGCCAACTTCCTCATGATTGGCAATCCTGGCTATCTGTATCGCTCGGTCGTGCATTGGTGTGGTGTTCTGCAGGTATGGAAACCTTCCACTAGTCTGAGCCCTCTCTAGGGCATTATGAGCCTATTTCTCCTGCAAGGACAAAAAACAGATCTGTCCTCTATGTCCAATGAAAGCTGCTTCTATTCATCAGAAGCTGCAAGTTTCAGTGGTGACAGGTCCTCAGCAGCACTATGGCTGTGAGCCATTGTGAGGGGTCAGTAGTGGCCTGTGCACATACCTGTCCCATGTTCAGGAGCAGCATGCCCTCTGAGACTCCTAAGCTGGTTTGTCTGCTGGAAGGACAGAGGCCTGTCCTGAGGGCTGGGATTGCACTCTCCTTGCCAAAGTCTGAGGTCATTGAACCTTTTCCTGCACTGGATCCAAGTTGTTCTCCATATACTTATTCTGCTAACAGTGGCTACAATGCCCATCCACCCCTGCTTGGTCTGTGTGGGTGGTCACCTCCAGCCACCCTCTGGGAAGAGGACCTCCCACCTCTCCCTCACAGTCTCCAAGTCTGCACCTGAAAATCGAAGCTCTTGGGACAATGTGGAGATGCCGTTTTTTCTGATCCTTCACTGTGTCCAGTCACAGCTGAGGAGCAACAGCCACAGTAATGGTTGCTGTGATGAATTTATATTGGGCCTGCACTTGAGTTGTCCTGCCTCTGTTTTCTGCTCCCAACCCACTACCTAATAATTACGGGGTCATCCCTGTGAAACTCACGGGGCCTAGCACTATTTCTACCCCCGCCGCTCGCCGGAGCAGGTTCAAGACCCTGAAATGGTCCCAACTTCAGTTTCCCACACCTGCAGTGAAAATCCGGCCTCTCGTATGAATTAACTGCCTGTAGAAGACTTTGGTTGAAGATTGAAATTTTATTTTTAAATTTGAACTTTTTATATTCCAGCTTTTTTGTATAATTGATCCATGATGTCACTCTGTCCTCTGTTATATTTTGAGATTTTTCCCTAGTTCACCTGGAGGGTTAATTTGATTTAAGGTAATATGCTTTTGATATAAACTCTGCCTGAGGAAACGATAGATTGATTCCCGGAGAGGCAGCATACTTTTCTGGCTTGAAAGCAAAACGCCTGGAGCCACCAAAATAAAGGGTGATTCAGAATTTTGATGAACTCTCCCGAAGCAAATGGGTTGGCCATTAAAATTTATCCATCTCGGTTGCGACAAGCCAGGATTGTTAACACATTCGAATACCTCAGATCCGCACAAAATCAGCACCTGCCCTATCGTATTGGTTTCATTCATGGAGTCCAGAAAGTAGCTTATCTGAGCAGACAATATAGATGTCATGATAAGGAGGTTCCTCAATTCAGTTGGCAGTTTTGATTAATGATTGACTCAGAGTTGGAGGAGGGATTAAACATGTGGATCTTTGCATTCCCCCGTGAAAACTGAACCTGGAGCAGTTTTGGTGGGAGGAAGAAAGTTTGTGTTTTTCTCTCCATTCAGAAAAAGGTTGTAAGAGATTAAGACTTGAATTCATGCAGGCTATAATAAGAAAGGCTTGTGCTGAGGCTAGCTTTGGGGATCGCTAGCCTGTAAAAGTTAACCTATTAATAAATGGGTAGAATGTGATGCTTTAATTAGTTACATTGTCTCTAACTATGTGTTAATATGTTTGTGTCAGTTTTTCTTTGTATTACTGTATTATGGCAGCATGCAACACCTAAATCTGTGCTTTAAACTTATATTTATGGAAAAAATAATTGTCTTTGGCTGACTGACGGTTTCACTGACAAAATCTCAGCAGATTTGCAGATAATAAAAACAGAAAATGTTGGAAATACTCAACAGGTCTGGCAGCATCTGTGAAACAGAATTAACGTTTCAGGATAACTCATTTCCAGCATCCACAGTATTTTTGCTTTTGAGATTTTGTTAGCCCTGGATCACCTAGCTGTATATGCAAACTAAATATTGTGAATGCTGAAAACCTGAAATAAAAACAGAAAATGCTGGAAATGATCATCAGGTCTGGCAGCATCTATGGAGAGAGAAACAGAATTAACAGGCAGAACTTTAACCTGCTAGGGTCGGTATGTGGCTGTGTGAGCTGCAGGATAAAAGACCAAAAAAATGCTGGAGCCCACCAACGTCCGCATTTAACAGGAGCCTGTTCATTAGAGCAGAGGAAACCCCTGTGGCACAGGCAGGTCTGCTACTTGCTTACGTTCAAAAGCAATTAGGTGCAGCTTTAGCCCTGGATTCTGTTTTTGACTCTCATCGCATGGGTTTCCAGGGCTTCATGAAACTGGCCAGGTAAAACAAAGCAGGCAGACAATGGGGATGGACAGGCCTTTAAGCACTGAAATATGACAGATGCTTCTTTGCCTAAGTGAAAGGCTTTTGCTCGCAGGACTTGTTCTTTCACTGCTTTGGAGGTAATTTCCAAGACTTTCAAGGTCATTTCTGCTACTTTGGAGTTCTTTGCCTTTAATCTGCATTTCTCAGCAGCATTGGAGCAGCTTATTCAGCTTGGACTTCATAAAAGGAACGAGAGGAGCATCATCAGCAACATCGCCACCTGCAGCAGCACCAGCCTTCTCAACCTCCTGCCATTCTACAGGATGGAGAGGATAAACACAGAGCTCCAGCTCACAAGAGGCAATACCTCCAGCATAGGTTAGGGTTAGCTTTCTGAATGTGACTGAGCAACTGTGCCTCACACATCATTACTGACATTTGCAGTCCCCTAGAAGAAGACTTCCTGCCAAGTGGGCCAGTGAGCTTGCATTATCATTGGTGATTATATAACCCTGAATTTCTTCCAGGGATCTGCTGGTGATAACAAGCGTATCTCCCATGTGACAGATGTCATGTTTGCCAGGGCCCGAGTTACATCCACTTTGATATTGATCAGCCCAGTTAAAAGGAGAGGGCCCTCAGCTTTCCTACCCTGCCTGGATTCCCACAGGTATAGGCAGTCATAGACAAGGCATCCTCAGAGCAACCAGCAGTATTCATCAATCGAAAAGGATTTCACTCCATTAATGCTCAGCTGGTCATCAACCATCCAAAGATCATCTTGCATGCCTGTGCAAGATACCCAGAAAGCTGTCATGATGCCATGATCCTGTTCCAGTCAGGTGTTCCAAAGATATTCACACCTCCAAGCAGAATCAGCGAATGACTGACTCCTTGGGGACAAGAGTTGGGGAGGACTTGGCTGATGATGTGAGGAGCCCTATCACTGACATCCAAGAAAAGTACAACCAAAGCCATGTGAGCAGCAGGGTGGTCTTTGAGCAAGCTGTTGGGATGTTGAAGATATGATTCAGGTGCTTAGGTTGATCTAGGGTGCTGTTTTATTATGCACCAGCAAGGGTGTTCCAAATGATTATGTGCTCCATCTTATGTAATGTAGCATAGAGGACACGAGTAATGGGGAGGAGGAAGAGGGGCTATGGCGAGGACACATTCAGCCACTAACTTAGCTGCCAAGGTTGCTAAACTAAGACAATGCAGCCATCTGCCACACCAATCCTGAACCCACTGAGCCCACTTACTTCCCACAAGCCTCCAGGACATAGCAATCCCACAGTCAACAATCCATTTCTCACTGACATCCATTGCTTGTCTTCTACTTGATCATACAATTTTCCTCAGGGCTGATGGCCATTTGGTGGGCAGCAGGCAACAACAGGGAGGACAGAACAATGGATCTTTGAAATAAAATTTATGGTTCGTAAGCCTTGAACAGAAAAGTGACAATTTAACAGTGAAAACCCCAAGAGATTTTCCATGTGCAGCTACAAATTCTTTGTTTGTTTTCCTATTATTTCTACATGGTGGTTTCCTGTGCCTTTAGCAGAGCTAGAGGCAGGTTGCAATTCCCCTGCTTTTATTGCTCAGATGCTCAAGGCTGAGGCGTTTGGTCTCCTCAATGTAGAGGAGACCATGTCATGAGCCGGGAATATAGTACACTAAATTGAAAGAAGTACAAGTAAATCATTTTCACCTGAATTGTCTATATCTGAACTTCAAGTAATGCTGAAGCTGACAATAGAATAAGTATTTAAGATTTGAATTTACACCCAGTCTTTGCACTACTACCGTGCTAAATGGGATAGATTTAGAACAGATCTAGCAAGTCAAGACTGGGCATCCATGAGATGCTGTGGGCCAACAGCAGCAGCAGCAGAATTGTACTTGAACATAATCTGTAACCTCATGGCTCATCATATCCCCCACTCTACCATAACCGCTAAGCTAGGGGAACAACCCTGGTTCAATGAAGAGTACAGGAGGGCATGCCAGGAGCAGCACCAGGCATACCTAAAAGAGGTGTCAACCTGGAGAAGCTACAACACAGGACTATACACAGCATAAGCAGCAAGTGATAGAGCTAAGCGATTTCACAACCAACAGATCAGATCTAAGCTTTGCAGTTCTGCCACATCCAGTCGTAAATGGTGGTGGGCAATTAAACAGCCCGCTGGAAGAGGAGGCTCCACAAATATCCCCATCCTTAACGATGGAGGAGCCCAGCACATCCGTGCAAAAGCTAAGGCTGAAGGATTGGCTACAATCTTCAGCCAGAAGGGCCGAGTGGATGATCCATCTCGACCTCCTCCAGAGGTCCACAGCACTACAGATGCCAGTCTTCAGCCAATTCGATTCATTTCACATGATACCAAGAAAAGGCTGAAGGCACTGGATATTGCAAAGGCTATGGGCCCTGACAATATTCCAGCAATAGTATTGGAGACTTATGTCCCAGAACTTACTGCGCCCCTAGCCAAGCCGTTCCAATACAGCTACAACACTGACATCTACCCACCAATGTGGAAAATTGCCCAGGTATATCCTGTACATGCAAAGCAGGACAAATCTAACTCGGCCAATTACCGCCCCATCGGTCTACTCTCGATCATCAGTAAAGTGATGGAAGACGTCATCAACAATTCTTCAAGTGGCACTTGCTTAGCAATAACCTGCTCACTGATGCTCAGTTTGGGTTCTGCTAGGGTCACTCAGCTTCTGACCTCATTACAGCCTTGGTTCGAACATGGACAAAAGAGCTGAACTCCAGAAGTGCGGTGAGAGTGACTGCCCTTGACATCAAGGCAGCATTTGACCAAGGGTGGCATCAAGGAGCCCAGCAAAACTGAAGTTAATGTGAATTGGGGAAAATTCTCTAGCTGAAGTCATACCTAGCACAGTGGAAGATGGTTGTGGTTGTTGGAGATCAATCATCTCAGTTCCAGGACATCACTGCAGGAGTTTCTTAGGATAGTGTCCTAGGCCCAATGCTACTTCATCAATGACCTTCCTTCCATCATAAGGTCAAAAGTGGGGATATTCGTTGATGTTCACACAATGCTCAGTACCATTTGCGACTCCTCAGATACTTAAACAGTCCATGTCCAAATGCAGCAAGACCTGGACAATATCCAGGCTTGGGCTGACAAACGGTGAGTAACATTCATGCCACAAGTGCCAGGCAATGACCATCTCCAACAAGAAAGAATCTAGTCATCGCTCCTTGACATTCAATGGTGTTACCATCACTAAATCCCCCACTATCAACATCCTGGGGCTACCATTGACCAGAAACTGAATTGGACCAGCCATTTAAAAACTATGGCTACAAGAGCAGGTCAGAGGCTAGGAATCTTGCGACAAATAACTTACCTGGCTCCCTGAAGCCTGTCCACCATCTGCAGGGCACAAGTCAGGAGTGTGATGGAGTACTCTCCACTTGCCTAGATGAGTGCAGCTCCCACAATGCTTGAGAAGCTTGACACTATCCAGGACAAAGCAGCCCGCTTGGTTGGCACCCAATCCACAAACATTGATTCCCTCCACCATCGATGAACAGTGGCAGCAGTGTGTACCATCTATAAGATGCACTGCAGGAATTCACCAAAGCTCCTTAGACAGCACCTTCCAAACCTAAGACTGCTAACACCTTGAAGGACAAGGGCAGCAGATAAATGGGAACACCGCCACCTGGAGGTTCCTCTCCAAGCCATTCACCATTCTGACTTGGAGATATATTGCCATGCCTTCACTGTCACTGGGTCAAAATCCTGGAAATCCCTCCCTAACAGCACTGTGGGTGTACCTACACCCCAGGGGCTTCAGTGGTTCAAGAACGCAGCTCACCACCGTCCTCTCAAGGGTAAATAGGTATGGGCAATAAATGTTGGCCTAGACAGCGAAGCCCACATCCCGTAAAATAAATAAAAACAACAATGTGAGCATTAATGGAACATAAAAAGAACTAGCAATTATAAAGTGCCTTTCATGTTACTCAAAACCTGAAGTCCCACCCACCAAAGTTGCCACCCTGAAATCAACAGATGATGAATTACTCACCAACAGTTAACAAATGTCACACTGGATTGAATATTACTGAGAAGTACTCCCTTAAGATGGACATCTCCCAGCCTGTATTTGATGCTCTCTTGCAGCTTATGTCATGATTGAGTTACCTGAATTCGAAGTCCATTGATTGCTTTGCAAGCAAAAAGACACCTGGTAAGGATGGAATTCCAGTTTAACTGCTTAAGCACAAAGTCCCATCTACTGCCACACCATCATGATCTTCTCTGTTATAGAATTGATCTTCAGACAACTTTTCTTAGTGGAAACATTTAACTTTATTTACTTGACAGCAGCAGCAACTACACTTGTGCATCAAACTCCATAACTAAAGAAGAGCTCTCTCCTAGAGGTTTCCCGCACTGTTAACACATTGAGTTACATAGATCAAGTGGTCTTACACCATGGGATTATTCTTAAAGCTGCAGTCCTACATTTCCCAAAACTATAATTACTACACTCCTCCCCCTTTAACTTTTCTATACATTTTGTACTTACAAGGATATTTATCTCATGACATTACAATATTTACACAGGTCATGAAATTACAAGTTCAGTCTTTCAGGTGGTTTCCTGATCCGTGTGGAACGTCTCAGCTCCATGACTTCAGATTCTTTTGTAGGAAATACATTCTCTGGAATTGCATTAACATCAGGTACCTCATTAGGCACATGCAGTTCAGTGTCTTCCACTCCGACAGAGACATCAGGCATGTCTGTCCTTGGTTGAGCAACTTCAACATAAACCATTGGTTCAGTAAAGAGTACAGGTGGAATATTTTGTTGGGGTATCTCTCTTTTTCTTAAATGATTCACATGCTTACGTGTGATCTGGCCCTTCACTTCTGCATGGTATGACAATGGTCCAGTCACAGAACTCACTTTATCAGGTAATCACTTCGGTCCTCCACCAAAATTCTTTACACATACTGCTTCTCCAGCAGTAAATTGTCACTCACGACTATGCAAATCATGAGTCGCTTCCTGGTTCCCTTGACTTTTCTCCACCTTCCCCTTCAAATTGGGAAGTATTAGGCTTAGTCTTGTCCAAAGATGGTGCCTCATCAGTAATTCCACAGGTGTTGCCCCTGTTGTAGTGTGGGGGGTTGTTCTACAGTGAAATAGAAAACAAGCAAGTTTGGTCTCCAACAACACACCTCTTAACTTTTTCATTCCCGCCTTAAAAGTTTGTACTGCTCTTTCCCCCAGTCCATTTAATGATGGATGGTACGGTGCAGATGGCGAAACTCTGGCGTAGTTTTTCTATAGTAGTGCCTGACGTTGATGACTTTACCTCATAAATGACTAACCACTTGGAATGAGCATCTATAATCAGTAGAAACATGGTTCCACACAAGGGACTGATGTAGTCAATGTGCAATGGCACCCAGGTTCTACCAGGCCATTTGCATGGGTGTAATGGGGCTACCACTTGCAACTTTTGCAGCTGTTGACATTGCACACAGTGTTTTATCACATTTTCAATATTGCCATCCATCCCCGGCACCAAAGATAACTTTGTGCTATTGTCTTCATTCGGGAGGTCCCTGGATGGGGACTGTGTAGCTCTACTAAAAGTGGTTCCTTTCCTTGTGCAGGAACTACTACCCATGCACCCCATTATAGAATACCTCTATGACTGTTCATCTCATGTCTTCGGTTGAAAAACAGTTTCCATTCATCAGAGATTGGTTCCTTGGAGTTGATCTTCAGGCAACTTTTCTTAGTGGAAACATTTAACTTTATTTACAAGACAGCAGCGGCAACTACACTTGTGCATCAAACTCCACAACCAAACAGGTTCTGCAGTGGTAGAAGCACCCGTATCTACTTCCATTTTTAATGGTTTATCATTCACTTGCACTGTAACAAATATTGGCTGTCTTCCGAGCTTTCAAGTTGAATAATGAATAAATGTCAGAATTGGTTGTTTCTGGCTGTTCTACAGTATAGACTTCATTGGACTTTGTTTGCTGTTTGGAGGCCTGTTTAAATCGCACTTTAAATCTCTACCTCTGTAGAGGTTCCCCGCGCTGTTCACACATTGGTTTACACAGATCATGTGATCTTACAACACAGGTCATTCTTAAAGCTACTGTCCCACATTTCCCAAAACTACAATTACTACATTCTCCTTTTTTGTCGGAAGGAATGACCCATTTCTCAGGACATGCATAATGAAAAACTCATGTTATACAAAAACAAAGGTGACAGAGGAGAGTGCAACAACTACAAAAGTATCTCATTCCTTAACGTCATTGGGAAGGCCTTCACTATGGCCATACTTAAAGCGCTCCATACTTGCAGACTCAGTATATGCAGAAGCACAGTACTTTTTCTGTGCTGGCAGATCTACAATGGCTATGATCTTTTCTATACAGTAGTAACAAGAGAAGTATCAGGAACAGGTTATATTTCTTTACCTTACTTTTGTAGATCTCATTATTGCATTCAACATCATCAACAGGGCAGGACTCTACAAGATTTTGGGGAAAATTGGCTGTTCACCGAATCTCCTCAGCCTCAGCCGCTCCTTTCATAATAACATACACTGTGCTGTACAGTTTGGTGGCACCATTAATGATAGTTTGAGTGAAGAATAGAGTGAAACAGGGCTGTATCCGAGCCCCCGCTCTACTTGGTATTTTTCCCTCCATGTTCCTGACCATTGTCTTCCCTGCAGATATGGAAGGAGTTTACCTGTGTACTCAGTATGATGGCAGGTTCTACAATCTGCCTGGACTGAAAACGATGACAAAAATAGACCATATCTGGATCTGAGAAATTCTCTCTGCTAATGATGCAACACTAGTCGCTCACACATGAACTCAGTTCTTGGATTTTCTCTCCCATACCTGTAACCTGTTCTTCCTTACTACAAATGTCAAGAAAACTGTGGTTGTGGGACAGAGTGTCACATCTTCACCCTTGATCACTCTAAACAATACCCCACTGGAAGTGGTTAGCAAATTCTGCAACCTTGTTTTCACAGTGATAGACAAGCTATCTCTTGATGTAGAACTTGAGACACACATAGGACACCTTTTGGCTGACTCCTGAAGTGTGCAAGGAATAACATCAAGCTGACTCTTAGGCCTAAGATGCTGGTTTGAGGCCTGTGTTCTCTGCACCTCGTTTGTGGCTGTGAAACACAGATCACCTACGACTATCAACCAAGGAAGCTCAACAACTTTTATTTTCGTTATTTGCAGTGTATTCTGGCATCCCATGGAAGGACCAAGCATGAATGTGGCAGTCCTCTCAAAGACAAATCCCCCAAGTAGGTTGACATCAAGCATAGGTGAATTTGCTGGCTTGGGCAGGTTGGCAGGATTGAAGACAGACATATAGCCAAGGACTTTCTGTATGGCAACTTAGCTGGAAACCTCCAGCCTGATTATCCATCACTCTCTTAATATTATCTTGCCCAACCACGTCAAAGGTAGCTTATGGAAATGGAGTCAGGACTGTCACCTGTACATACCTGTCACCTGCTGAATATATGTTATCTGAAATCTGAAAACGACAGGTGAAATTTTGCATGTTGATGAAGAAAGGACAATGTCATGCAGCTGATTAGCTTCAAGGTCATTCTGCTTGATATAGTGAGGGCAATGGTCAATCTGGAAGTGTCTCTGCAACCATAATGTTCCTGTCATGCAGTCTTGTCCTGCTAGGTTGTCTTAGGATTCATTTAAAATAGACTATCTAAGAATTTTTATTGTCCATATGGGTTGACATACGCATTTGTTCATTATATCTTTCCCATACAGAACCAGCCTCATTTATCACTATATTCATTGTCCTGATTCTCAGACTAATATTGCTCTGTTTAACCTTCTCTTAATGATTAATATGGTTCAACAGGAAATGATTTGTAGCATGCCAGTGCAAAATGCCAAAGCTTATTGTGTCAGGTGCTTATCATGGATAAGAGTATTGCTGGTGACCTTAGAAAATTGCTTCAGGCTTGACATTTTTCTTCAGCTGTTCCAGGTCTTGCTGGTTCTATACATAGCTTTTTGTCTTTCTGCTACTCCCTCCCATTCTGGATAACCATTCATTCCATAAATTTTCTTCTCTCTTCTCTTGCTTGCTTTTCTACCAGTACTATTTTCAGTGCCAGGAAACCTTTCTTTTACTGGAAAGTTAGGAACATTGCTGAGATGACAAGTGCCCTGAGTTCCCCAGTGCTATCTCTGTACTTTAAATAATCGCTTAGGATAGTTAAGTGAGCATTATGAAGTATACCACTACATGGCCATTATACAACACAGTTCTGCTCCAGAAAACAGTAATAACCTGCACAATAGCAATTAAATCTTTAGCAATGTATAGTTAACCCCTCATAGCACTGAAGTAGTAATTTTTAAGCATTGTATAAGCAGCTATAAATGTATACCTGCCAATGTTTTATGTCAGTTTGGCATATTTACGTCAGAGATCTTTCCTTAACAATCAGTACCAGACAATGTATCAATTAAAGAACAAATTCAAATCAAACTGTTCCAGCCAGATCAATGAAAATGGATTTATTTTTGCAAAAGCAGAAATGCTGTCAAATGTAATGTTTTTAAATTCTAATATAATTATCCCTTTTTCATTCAAACTTCAGTTATTAAGAAGCCTAAAGCAAGAATATTACTGTCCATAAAAGGAAGCTCATTACTCCTTTGACAGAAAACAATAAGGGTTACTTATGTTCCTTGGAGCATTTAAAGACAGCAGCAATTGTCAGCAATTCCAGTGTTTGTGACTCAATAGACAGTGACCTGCTGTGATCATTCTACCACAAGCAATGCCAATCGCAGATACCAATTTCTGTCTCTAATTAACCTCATTCTGTGCGCTGCAGCTTCTCACAGGTACAAAAACACAGCCGGGTCCATTCAATTTGGGGATGGAAGCCTTAATCAGGCCTTTTATAAGCAATATTATGCACTGAGAATTAATATTATGCACTGCTTGGGCATCAACAGAATTCTGAGAGCTGATGCAAGTCCTATGAAGGCCCTAAAAAGGACCTATATCTTTACCAGAAGGATTGATTACCTTCATATATAGACCAATTTGCCCATAGAAAGAAAAGAAAGACTAGCATCTATAAGGCACGTTGCATGACCGCCAGAGGTCTCAAAGCACTTTTATAGTCAGTGCTGTGTGATCAATGTTGTAAAGTAGGAAATATGGCAACCAATTTGTGCACAGCAATCTCTCACATTGCAAAGAGAAAATCTGAAGAAAAGGAATCTTGAGACTGCTGGACCTCCCTCTGTTATTAGATGACATGGAGCTGTTCTGATATTGCTGTCGGCTGTTTGCAGTGGATGACACAGATTAATCCTTGCAAACACCACACCAAACATGGAAATAACTCTGTCTGTGGGACCTGGGGCAGGTCTCTGACTTGAAGCTAGGGAAGGTCAAAGTCTCATTCTTCCAGACTTGCACCAGCATGATAAACTCTCAATGTCTCGCTGAGTCTAAACACATTCAGAGCTTGTTTCATAGCCATCATTAAAATTGTTTGTGACTTTGTTCTCAGTTGCAATTCAAGCTATATTTCTATTCAAAAAAACATGTATTCATGAATGGTTTGAGTGAGTCCTGCCAGCAAATGATGAGATATGCCTGGATGGCTTGGAAAATTTTCGGGAGGAGGAGGGAGGAAGAATTAAACTAAATACATTTGAGGATCCAGCCCAACAAGTCCATAGAAGCAATTGGTCTTGGGTCTAGTTGACTGACAAAGTGAGTTCCAAAATACTTACAACACAGAAACCAGCCACTGGCCCAACAGGCCAATGCCAGTGTTTATGCATGCCTCCTCCCACCCTCTTTGTCTAATTCCATCAATATATCCTTTTATTCTTTTCTCCCTCATTTTCTTATCTAACCTCCCCTTAAAATTAATACATACTATTCGGCTGAAGTACTCCCTGTGTTAGTAACTTTCACATTCTAACCACTCTCTGGAAAAGAAGTTCCTCCTGATTTCTCAGTTGGATTTATTAGTGATTACCTTATATTTATGGCCCCTAGTTTTGGTCGTGGAAGCCTCTTCTTTACAACTACCCAATCGAACCTTTTCATAATCTTAAAGATCTCTATCAGGTCACCCTTCATTCTTCTCTTTTCTGAAGAAAAGAAACCCAGCTTGTTCAAGCTTTCCTGATTGGCATAACCTCTCAGTGTCGGTATCATCCAAGTGCATCTTTTTTGCATTTCCTACAGTGCCTCTATATTTTTTATATCATGGAGACCAGAACTGTTCTCAGTTTTAAAGTTCCAGATGCCGCCTTTTATTTTTGTCAGAAATATTGTTCTGATGTTCATAATTTCTATATTAAATACATAAACTTCTACTGGAACTGAAAAAGGTGTTTGTGAATTTGGGATCTGAATTGGGCTGTGCTTTTCATGATGAAGTGTTCTGAAGGACTGTACATTTAGATTAAGTAGATCTTCATATTTATTACGGATGTTATACATTTATAATAATATAATAACCACTCAAGAGGTTATTACACACAATTGGGGCTCATGGAATTGGGGATAACACATTGGCATGGATTGAGAATTGATTAATAGACAGAAATGTGGGTATAGGTTTAAATGGGTTATTTTGGGTTGGCAAATTGTAACTAGTGGGGTAAAGCAAAGATCAGTGCTCGAGCCTCAGCTATTCACAATCTATGTCAATGATTTAGATGAAGGAACCAAGTGTAATATATCCATGTTTGTTGATAACACAAAATTAGATAGGAAAGTAAGTTGTGAGGAGGACACATAGAGGTTGCAAAGGGATACAGACAGGTTAAGTGAGTGGCTAAGAACATGGCAGATGGAATCTAATTTGAAGAAGTGCAAAGCTATCCATGTTGGAAAGAAAAATGGAAAAGCAGACTTTTTAAAAAATGGTAAGAGGCTGGGAACTGTTGGTATTCAGGGGGTGTCCTTGTACATGAATCACAGAAAGTTAACATGCAAGTACAACAAGCAATTAGGAAAGCAAATAGCATGTTACCCTCCTCCATCAGCACACAGAGGAATCAAATATGCACCATATCCAAGATGCATTAGAGCAACACACTGAACCTCCTTCAGCAACACCTTTTAAAGCAGGGACCTCTACTACTTAGAAAGAAGTGGGTAACAGCTGCATAGGAATACTTGATGATGGAATCTGTCCATCTCAAGATGATTGACTGTGCCCAAGATGTATGTCACATCTTTATTGAATATCATCTGTTGTTGTTGTAGAGGTCAATTTGTAAGTAGCAGTCCCTTCTGCAGTTGGCACAGTTGAATAGCGTTGACCTGAGGTCAACTGATGGCTTTTTCCTTCTGGTAATTTCTCTCTTTTGCCATCTGGTCATTTCTTTTGTCCTCTGCTTTCTCCACACCCTCACTGAGTGTTTGTCTCCATGCACTCCGGTCAGCAGCAAGGGCTTCCAATGCATTGACTCTGATTCAAATCAACCTGAAGTTTTGTTTTCAGATATCCTTGTATCGCAAGCGCAAATGACCTGTTGGTCTCGTGACAATAACAAGCTCGCCATACAGCATGTCTTTGGGGATACAGCCATCATCCATTCAGCTCACATGATCCAGTCAATGGTGTTGCTGCTGACTCGAGGGCAAACATACTGGGGATCCCTGCACATTGGTGTACTTTCATATTCGGCACTCTGTCTTGCCAGGGGATGCAAATATTCATCTGAGGCAGTGGAGGTGGAAGCAGTTCAGCTGCTTTTCTTGGCTTGTATAAGTTGTTCATGCCTCACTACTGTGAAGGAGAGTGCTGAGAATGTCTGGTACACACGGAGCTTTGTATTTTTGGTTAGTTTGCTATTGGCTCACACTTGACTTCTCAACTTTGACAGGACAGCCACAGCCTTGGCAATCCTGGTGCTGATTTCGGCATCAAGGGACAGGTTGGTGGTAATTGTTGATCCAAGGTATGTGAAGCTGTTGATGACAACCTCACTCTGGAGATCAATGTTGATGGAAGGTGGAGTCTCTACATGGTGGCCCATAACTTTGGTATAAGCAAAATACTGTGGATGCTGGAAATCTGAAACAAAAACAGAAAATGCTGGAAAAACTCAGCATCCGTGAAGAGTAAAACAGAGTTAATGTTTCAAGTGCACATGACTGGGCTCTGAAGAAGAGTCATATGGACTCGAAAAGTTAGCTCTGGATTTCTCTCCACAGATGCGGTTAGACCTGCTGAGTTTTTCCAGCATTTTCTGTTTTTGTTTCAGAACTTTGGTATTCCTGATGCTGATTGTCAGTCTAAGCTCCTTGCAGGCCCGGAAGAACAAATCTACAAACTGTTGCAAGTGAACTTCTGTATGGGATACCAGTGCAGTGTTATCAGCAAACAGCAACTCAGGGAAGGACATTATGCACTTTGGTCTTGGTGCGCAGTCTCGCCAAGCTGAACAGCTTGCCATCAGCTCTGACATGCAGGCAGACACCCTCATTTGAATTGAGAAAAGCATTCAATAGCAGCATGGAGAAAAATATGCCAGTGGGCATTGGTACCAGGACGCAGCTCTGCTTTACCCCACTGCTGATCTTGATAGCCTCCGATGATCCTTCATTGTAATTGAAGAAACTGCATCCATCATGGAAAGAAGAAATGACACCCGAGAGCCTGGGCAGCCAGCTTATTTTCCAGAGCAGTTTAAAGAGTCCATTTTTGCCAATGAAGTCAAAGGCTTTGATGAGACCTATGAAGGCAATGTGGAGTGGTCTGCGCTGTTTGGCACTTCCCCTGTAACTGCTGAAGTGAGAAAATCGTGTCAACTAACAATCTGTCAGCTCTGAAGGCACACTGGGACTCAGGCTAGATGGGTTCTACAATCTGGTCAGAGCAACACAAGCAAAAGCCTTCCCCACAATACTTAACGAGGAGGTACCTTGGTAATTGTTGCAGTGACTGTGATCCCCTTTGTTTTTGTACAGGGTGACTGTTGTTGCATCATGCATGTCTTGAGGCAAAAAATCCTTCCTTTCAGCAGAGACACAAAAATTCATGGAGATGCCATAGCAGTGCTGGTTTTTCACATTGGATGATTTCAGGTGGTATGCCATCATTTCCTGAGGCTATACCACTAGTATGACAGTCAATGGCCTTGTTGAGCTTTACTATGGTGGGTTCATTGTCCAGCTTCTCCATGACAGGGAAGTCTGAGAGCTTCTTTAGTGACAACGGTCTCCATTGTATGGAGTTCAAGGTAGTGCTTCATCCACCTTGCTAGGTTCAGTGATGATCATCCCTGTCTTTTGTCTTTGAGGTGGCTGATTTGGTTGCTGCTTGTTCTGTTGCTTTCTTGATTCCTTCCTGCATCCCTCTAGCATGCTCAGATTCAGCAGCAGATTGTGTGCTGTTGCAGAGTTTCAATATTGATTGCCACAGTTCCAAACAGTCTGCTGAGACTCTATTCTGGCAGCTCTGAGAGTATCTAGATTTTGTTTTCTGGGGACTAGCTAGTAGCTCCTGAGGGCCCTCCTCTTGGTTGTAGTAACTGGTTCCATTTCAGTTCAATAAGCCTCAAATCAGTCAGCATTCCTTTGATTTCTCTTCCTGCACAGTCATTGTAGAGTTATAGATGGTGTTGCACAGGTGATCCCACATTGACACCACACTCTGGCCTTGGGCGTTGTGGTCCCAAAGAGCTTGATGGAGGATGTTGAGAAACTCCCGGGGCCCTTTGATTGAAGTATACAGGATCCTGAACGGTCTTGACCAGGTGGACGCGGAAAGGATGTTTCCTCTTGTGGGTGAGTTGAGGACTAGGGGGCACTGTTTTAAAATGAGGGGTCAACCTTATAGGACAGATGAGGAGAATTTTTTTCTCTCAGAGGGTTATGCGACTTTGGAACTCTCTGCCTCAGAAGGCAGTGGAGGCAGGGTTATTGAATATTTTTAAGGCAGAGGTAGATAGATTCTTATTAGGCAAGGGAATCAAAAATTATCGGGGGTAGATGGGAACATGGAATTTGAAACATAAGCAGATCAGCCATGATCTTATTGAATGGCTGAGCAGGCTTGAGGGGCTGATTGGTCTACTCCTGTTCCTATTTTTTATGTTTCTAGGTCAGTGATACGGTAAGTGTTGATCCAAGGACACCCTTTCTTCTTGGAGTGGTATAGCTTCCTTGGCTGAAGCCTGACCTTGCTGCACACTAGGGAGTGGTCAGTGTCACAGTCAGCGCTGTGCTAGCTATGAGAGATGAGGACACTGATTATGGTATGTCTGGCAATGATGAGACCTAGCTGGTGTCAGTGGTGTGAATTCAAATGTCTCCAGGAAACCTTGTGGCAAGGCTTGTTTTGGAAGTAGCTATTCATCAGAGTCTATGGTAATAGCATAGCTCCAGCAACCTCTTTTCATTTTTCCCTGGTGCCCCTATGCATGTTGGCCAAGCTCTGTGGTCGGTACCCACCTGTGCACCACCTGCAATTTCACCTCCAAGCCACACATCATCCTGGTTTGGAACTATATTGCCATTCCTTCACTGCTTCTCAGTCAAAAACTGGAACTTGCTTCTTGTGGGTGTACCTATAAAAGATGAACTGCAGCTCTTAAATGCATCAATACTAATCACTTCAACCCCTCCCTGTGGTAGCGAGTTCCATATTCTTACCACTCGTTGTGTCAAGAAGTTTCTTCTGAATTCCCTTTTGGATTTCTAGGTGACTATTTTATATTGATGGCCTCTGGTTATCATCTTCCCCTCAAGAGGAAACATTCTCTCTGTATCCATTCTATCAAAACTTTTTTTCACTGCACCCTCTCCAGTGCCTCTAAATCCTTTATCCTTTTTATAATATGGCAACAAGAATTGTATGCAGTTCTCTTAAGTTTGGTTTAACCAAGGTTAGATATAGGTTTAGCATAGCTTTCCTGCTTTTCATTTCTATCGCTCTAGAAATAGAACCTAGTGATTGGTTTGTTTTTTTATGGCCTTAACCTGTGGCGTAACTTTTAGTGATTGATGTATTTGTACTGCGAGATCCCTTTATTCCTCTACCTCACCTAGACTTGCACCTTCTAAGTAATAAGTGACCGACCTATTTTTCCTAACAAAATGTACTACCTCACATCTATCTTTGTTGGACAAATGATTGGCAAATAAAGTTCATTCTGCAAGTTTATTAATGTCATCCTATAATTTGTCGCAGTTATCCTCAGTATTGATTATCCTCCCCGATTTGGTGCCATCCATAAATTTAGAAATTGTTATGGAATCAAAAATCCAAATCATTAATATAAATTGTGAACAGCAACAGTCCCAACACTGATCCTTGTGGAACACCACTTTCCAATTTCTTCCATTCTGAATAACTACCCTTTATTCCCACTCTCTGCTTTCTGCCTTGAAGCCAGCTAACAATCCATTCTCACTTTTCCCCTAACCCCACTGTTGGGTCCTGGTCACTAGTTTAGTTGGACCAATGGATCCAGGTTGCACGCTTGTCTCAGGATAGCCAAGTTAGTACCATAGACAGAGTAGATCAGCAGACAGTTCTGATGTGGAACAAATTCTATTTATTTACAAAGGAACTCAGCAGCTACACTTGTATGCTTAGAACTCAAATCCTGTCTCTACATTACTAACTCGAACTCTAGACTACTCACTACTGACTACTAAGGTAGCCCGCACTATTCTGCTATTGGATACTAAGATCATGTAACCTTCCATTATAACATTCTTCGTAAAGGTATATTACACATCAGATTACCACACCCACATTCTCTGTTCTCATTCATTACTCTGTTATGGGGCACCTTATTAAAGGCCTTTTGAAAATCTAGATAAATTGCATCTACTGCATCACCGTTGTCTGCTATTTCTGTTACCTCCAAACAATCTAGTCAAACAAGATTTTCCCTTACGAGTTCCACGCTGGCTATTCATTATTATCTTTCTCAATTCTAGATGTTCTTCTATTTTTTTCCACGGAGTTTTGAGCATCGCTGGCTAGGCCAGCATTTATTGACTATTCCTAATTTCCCTTGAGAAGGTGGAGGTGACCCGTCTTCTTGAAATCCTTTAGTAAAGATTCCATTATTTTTCTGACTAACGATGTTAAGATGACAGGTCTATAATTCCCTGGACATGCTCTGCCCCCTTCTTAAATACAGGAATTACATTAGCTATCCACCTGTCCTCTGGTACAACACCTTTTCCTAATGAATTGTTAAATATTCAGTAATGCCTCTGCTACCTCTTCCCTAGATTCTTTTAAAATATGTGGATGTAATCCATCCAGACAAGTGACTTCATTCTCCTTAAGTTTGTTTAGTTTATTCAATACATTACCCTTTTTTATTTTGAATGTATCTATCTCATTGCTCATCTCATCATTTAGTGCCATGTTTAGCTTTTCTATCTCCCTGGTAAATACCAAGTCAAACAATTATTTAATAATTCTGCCATCTCTCTATCATTACCTGGTGGTATTATCATGCCTATCCCTTAATGGTCACATTCCCATCCCAGCCTTCCTTTTTTATATTGATGGGCCTGTAAAATATTTTTATTTTGTTTTATGTTCCTTGATAATTTAATTTTAGTTCTTCTATGCCTTTTTTGATTTCTCGCCTAATGTATTATTCTCTGTCACCCTGCACTCCTCTGCTGTCTATGTCCTTAATGTATGCCTCTTTCCTAACCCTTTTGTCTTTATTCATGCATGGAGATCCAAATCCTGTTTAGTTTGTTCTTTTCAGTAGAATATATTTTCCCTGCACTCTGAGCACCATTTTAAGTGTCGTTCTACATCATTGTTTGCCAATATAGGTCCCTATTTTATTTCCCCCAAGTTCTATTCGCAGCCCCTCAAAATCAGCTTTTCTCCAATCTATTAACTTGATTTCATCATACTGATGTCCCTCTCTATAATCATCTTTAAAACATGTTATTTTCTGGTCACTATTGCTTAGATGTTCCCCTACTTTTACCTCTCTTGTTTTATCCTGAGATGAGGAGATTGTCAAGGGAGAAAAGTGAATAAACTAGACCTATATTCCCTGGAATTTCAAGGAATTAAAGGTCATCTCATTGAAATATATAAAATTCTTAAGGGAGCTTGACAGAATAGATGCTGGGAGGTGTTTTCCCTGGCTGGAGAGTCTCGAACTATGGTGGCTTGGTGTCATAGCCTTAGAATAGGGGTTATCTATTTAGGACTGAGATGATGAGAAATTTCTTTAGTCAAAAGGTTGTGGATCTTTGGAATTTTCTACTCCACAGGTCTATAGATGCTTAGTTGTTGAATATACCCAAGACATTAATCAATAGACCTTTTGGATACTGAGGAAATTAATGGATATGTGGATAGCTTAGGAAGGTGGAATTAAAGTAGGTCAGCCATGAATTGAATTGGGGAGCAGACTCAAAGTGTCGAATGATGTATTCTTGCTCCAATTTCTTATGTTCTGAATACGGTCAGGCATTACTGAAAGAATCTGTTCGTCGCACAACTCTCTTGCAGCAGCTGTCACCCTGGTGTCTCTCCTCGTGTATGAGTTCCTTTGTTTCAGAGGGTTTAGTTTCTGACTTGTATCCTTCTCTAGAATCTTAACTTTCAGACATTTCTGATGAATGAATTTTTGGAGGACTGCAAGATAACACAATTTGTAAGGTAACATTGGGAACATACAGGAGAAAGGGAAACCTTGACCTTATCGAGGCATCTGAATCTTCCCTTTCTCATGCATGTCAATGGTCTGTTCAATTTTAATTAAACTGTGGAATTGAGTCTCATTGTACCATTTCTCCACTTTATTCGGAATCTTTCTTATAGTATTGGATATCCTTTATCTCCAAGAAGGGAGCCAGGGACTGGAGCAGGATAAATGAATCTTGACAGTTCTTTGAATTTTTTTAATATTCGTTTGTGGGACATAGGTGTCACTGGCTGGGCCAGCATTTATTGCCCATCCCTAATTGCTTTTGAAAACTGAGTGGCTTGTTAGGTAGTTTAAGAGTCAGCCACATGTCCAGAGTCACATGCAGGCCAGATGATTTCTGACAATGGTTCCATGGTTGTTATTAGATTTTAATTCTAGATTTTTCATTGAACTCAAATTTCACCACCTGCCATGGTGGGATTTGAAACCGGGTTCCTAGAGAATTACCCTGGGTATTTGGAGTACTAGTCCAGTGGTAATATCACTAAAAACCCACCCAGGTAAGGATAATAAAAATACTTTAAAAGGTAGATCCACGTCCAGACCTTCGCAACACCCATGCACATTAACAGGTGTGCGCACACATGCAAAATTACAAGTTATACAGTAGGAGGTTACTTTTTGTCCCAAATTAAAATTCTATGATATAAGGCAAAAATGGTTCACTGTTTGAGTCCTTTACTGGTGTCCATGGCTGGGGCAGATCTATTCCACGGAGGTCTTGAAATTCCAGTGGAATTGAAGCCAATGTAAACTGCAATTTCTGGAGACATTACATTTAAAAAAGAGGCTGTTCTTTCCAAAAGTCGATGATTTTGCACCTGATTTCCTTGCAATGGAAATTCTCTGTGATGGAATCCAAATTGTAATAGAGATAGTGTCTTAAACATGAGAGAGAAGGGAAAGAGAGATTGTGATACTGCTCCACTAGCTGATTTCTTCCAGACTGTCCTTAAACAACCAGAGTGCTGTAATAAAAGACATTTAAAAATGGTTATTCTGGTCACATGATCTCTCTCCCCACAATGATTTCAAAAGGTAATTGATTAGCTCATGTTTGAACAGATCATGGCTATTATTTTATGCCCTAGATGATTGGTCCATTCAGAAGTGGTAAAGAAACTATTCTTCCTTGTGATGAGCTAGGAAGAACACCTTTTTAGCCATTGCCCCGGTGGACTTTCTGTCTCTGCCTGAAAGATGGCTTTGTAGAAAAGCAAATGATGAGGGCCAGTACAGTTTCAGTACATCTTTGAAGTAATTCTTGATAGCAGCAGGTATGAAATTCCATAGAAGGTTGCCTTGGCATGTCCTAAATTTAATCCACATTGGAAATTTCCAGAATCTGGCCCACTTGTAGTACCAGACATGTCAGGCAGCCATCTTAAGTCAGTGTCTTTGCTTGCTTTTTTAAAAATCCTTTTAAAGCAGTTTAATATATATTTGGCCAGCTGATAAAACTTAATATTAATATCACACATCATACCATCATGGGAATTGAGATAAAGGCCACAAATATTGCACTCCCTGTATGGAGGTCACTAGACTCTACAAACATTCCTGAACCAACGGTGGAAATCCTTCTGGTACCTGTATACCCCAGTGACCTCAAGCCAAGGATGAAGGACAGGGGTGGAGGGGAGGTGACCACCCAGACATCTTCAGTACCTGTCCTGTATCCATTGGTCAGAGGGGTTTGAACAGGTAATTGATACTGAGTAAGCTACTGGACCCTAGAAATAAAGTACATTAATGAATGCTCATGAGGTGGCAGTCTTCGTCTGGTGGCAGTCTTTTTCAGGCAGCTTCCCTGTTGAGATGAAAGATGGACCAGGAAAGAGCGAGGAAGACGGGGGAAGAAGTCCTGTAACACTTCAACTAGAGAGCAGAATGCTGCTATCACAAGCTACTGTGATCAACACACTGTACCAACCATCTGCTCAACCTCTGGGATCAGAAAAATGCCCTCAACTATCAAGGGTTGCATGCTTTCCCTGTCTATTTAGTTAAAGCATCATATCTAAACTGTTACTGCTTAATAAACTTAATAAACGACCTTAAAATTACTTATAAATGCTCGACTCTATCTTAGGTATCTGTGTGTACCAGACCCAAAATCTTACACCTGTGTCACACACAAATTGGACATTACAGGGATGAAATCCATTTATTTACATATTGTTGGTTACTAATAGGGGCTTATAAAGCCATATGAGTGTTATCAATAATTCCCAGCTCTGATTGAAATACTGTGGTCCAATAAAAACTAGTGGACTGTGCATTCAAATGTCTTGCTTTGTTATACATTCCTGGGATGTGGACTTCGCTGGCTGGGCCAGCATTTATTGCTCATCCCTAGTTGCCTTTGAGAAGGTGGTGGTGAGCTGTCTTCTTGAACTGCTGCAATCCATGTGGTGTAGGTACAGCCACAGTGCTATTAGGAAGGGAGTTCCAGGATTTTGACCCAGTGACAGTGAAAGAACGGCGATATATTTCCAAGTCAGGATGACGAGTCACTTGGTGGAGAACTTCCAGGTGGTGGTGTTCCCATCTATCTGCTGCCCTTGACCTTCTAGATGGTAGTGGTCATGGGTTTGGAAGGTACTGCCTAAGGAGGCCTGGTGAATTCCTGCAGTGCAACTTGTAGATGGTACACACTGCTGCTACTCTGCGTTGGTGGTGGAGGGAGTGAATGATTGTGGATGTATTGCCAATCAAGCGTGCTGCTTTGTCCTGGATGGTGTCAAGCTTCTTGAGTGTTGTGGGAGCTGCACTCATCCAGGCAAGTGGGGAGTATTCCATTACAGTCCTGACTTGTGCTTTGTTAATGGTGGACATCCTTCAGGGAGTCAGGAGGTGAGTTACTCGTTGCACGATTCCTAGCCTCTGACCTGCTCTTCTAGACATGGTATTTATATAGCTAGTCCAGTTCAGTTTCTGGTCAATGGTAACCCCCAGGATGTTGATAGCAGGGGATTCAGTGATGGTAATGCGATTGAATAGCAAGGGGCGATGGTTAGATTCTCTCTTGTTGGAGATGGTCATTGCCTGGCATTTGTGTGGCATGAATGTTACTTGCCACATGTCAGCCCAAGCTGGATATTGTCCAGGTCTTGCTGCATTTGAACATGGACTGCTTCAGTATCTGAGGAGTCACGAATGGTGCTGAATATTGTGCAATCATCAGCGACTATCCCCATTTCTGACCTTATGATGGAAGGAAGATCATTGATGAAGCAGCTGAAGATGGCTGGGCTGAGGACACTACCCTGAGGAACTCCTGCAGTGATGTCCTGGAGCTGAGATGCCTGACCTCCAAAAACAATAACTATCTTCCTTTGTGCTAGGTATGACTCCAGCCAGAGCTTTCCCCCTGATTCCCATTGACTCCAGTTTTGCTAGGATTCCTTGATGCCACACTCAGTCAAATGCGGCCTTGATGTCAAGGGCAGTCACTCTTACCTCACCTTGGGAATTCAGCTCTTTTGTCCATGTTTGAACCAAAGCTGTAATGAGGTCAGGAGCTGAGTGGCCCTGGAATCCAAACTGGGCGTCAGTGAGCAGGTTATTGCTAAGCAAGTGCCACTTGATAGCACTGTTGATGACCCCTTTCATTACTTTACTGATAATGGAGAGTAAACTGATGGGGCAGTAATTGGCCGGATTGGATTTGTCCTGCTTTTTGTGTACAGGACATACGTGGGCAATTTTCCACATTGCCGGGTAGATGCCAGTGTTGTAGCTGTACTGGAACAGTTTGGCTAGGAGCATGGCAAGTTCTGGAGCTCCTGTATCAAAATGTGATGAACAAGGTTGCTGTTGAAAAGAAAGCATTAATTACTTGCCTTATGAAAGAATTAACAGCAAACTGTCTGTCATGGAAGATGTGACCCATTGCCCATTGGAATGAGCCACTGGCTAAGAAAACTGAACACAGTAGTGACTTCCTGCATAACAATAAGTGTGATTTTACTGTGAAAGTTTGTAGATCTCCCTGTTGCTTGATGCAGAGCTTTCCCTGGCTTCTGAGATGAACCACAGCCTCCTTAAATCCTGAAGCCTAGCTATCTGTGGGAGAGTTTGGACCTCTTGGGGTGCTGACTAGCCATGTCCTCCGACTTCTCCTCCTGAAATACATACATCACAAAGCAGGAAAGCCCGATCAGAAAACTCAGCGCGCAATTTGAAGGAAATTTCCCTCCCGAGAAACAGAAGCTTCTGAATGGAGTTAGAAGCCTCAAAAATAAACAAATTTTTTGACAAAGGATCAATTCAAAGTAAATTCAGAGACGCTATGTAACAGCACAATGAAACAGAGCACTCACCTTTAAAATTCCATAAGCTTGCCTCGACCACTGTTACTAAGATTGTAAAACACCATACTTTCATTAGCGTCACAGTTAAATGTGCAGCTCTTGTGGTAGAAATTACAGAATTTAGGATTGATGATGTCATCCTAGCCCATTATTTTCATGACTGCACTCTTGCTAGGGTAGGCATATATTATACCTCCCTTCGCATCAGGCAAAATTTAGAGCTGAACTTAATTGAAGCATAAAACCGGCAAATATTTTCCTCTCTCCAAAATTCCTCCCTCTCCACAGAGGTCCATCAGGTTTAGGCGTTGCCAAATCATTGGGATGCATAGTGCATTAGAACAATTCCAGAAAAAATTAGAATTAATTTAAAAGGGTAAATGCAATAGAACTCACAATGTTGGAAAATGCACCACATCAAAGATCAACATTTTCTGGGCATTGAAACAGCATTCCCTCTAATTATCTTTGGAGTGCACGGATGATTTATTAAAGTGCGCAACCCCTGTAAATTGTTTTGCATGACCACGCACACATGTGGATGACCTGCTCGATGACTGCCAGGTTGTTGTCAAGTGGTGCAACTGTACAGCTTAGAGGGACCATTGTCTGGAATGTACATTGTCAGACACCCCTACAAAATACATTTTCTTCCTTCAAAAATGTCTAACTCCAACAATGCATAAATTGTACTTTTGAGCGCCTTAAATGATTATTTTAACTCCCTCCATCTGCCAAAAACTAGAAGATACAGGAATTAAAATCAAAACAGTCAATTTCCTGCTCTTTTTCCGCCCCATGATTTTCTTAAAACCAGGCAGCTGAGACACCTGCCTGTCTCTTCTGGGAGTCTCATGAATTTATCCTAATCAAGGTCCCATAATGTATGACCCCCAAAGTTATTTTTACACATGCTGGGTGTAGTACCCACCATCAGCTTTCTGCTCAGTAAAACTGTTGCATCAGAATCCAAAGTGCTCCAAAGTAAGGCAGGCATATTCTTCCTGACTCCACTAAAATTGGACAGGTTGTTGCTGCCCCAGGCTCCCCTCCTGTATTCCTAAAATCCTCCAAAACACAATGATTTCCCTTTCTGCTGCTCTGGTAGCGCAGAGGCTGCCTACTGTTGTACTGTGTCAGACCTGGTGAGCTGCACCAGGACCCAATCTTCAGGCAGGCAGCTCACCAGCTCCATTAAAAGAGGCCAGGCTGTTAACATAGACCAGGGGCAGAATTTTACCCTTGTTGGGCGGGCTCGGCAGGGGTAGGCGGGGGTAGTCGAGAAGCCAACTGCCACCCGCGATCAGGACCGGAAGGTGATTTAATGCTGGCGGGCCAATTGAGGCCCACCCAGCATGAAAGGCAGCTGGGGAACCTCCGAGAAGGGTCAGGTGGGGGTGGGGTTCTGTTGTCTGCCGGGTCCAATGGCGGTTCAAAAGCGGCACAGGCAGCTCCAGGGAGGCTGCCTGTGTCGGGGTTGCAGCAGCGACATGACTGTGACCCAGGTAGAAGAATCCATGTGGGAGGTGAGGTTGGCGGGGCAGCCGGCCCTGCGTTCCTCCGATGAGTGCCTCGCTGCCCTCCTGGAGGAAGGGGCTCCCAGAAGGGGCACCCTTGTCCCCAGAAACAGGGGGAGGAGGCCACCGCACCTCACCAAGAAGGCATGGGAGGAGGTGGCATCCTGGGTGAGCAGCCACGACGTGGTTTGGCGCACATGGGTGCACTGCTGGAAGCACTTCAATGATCTGCTGAGCTCAGGAAATGTGAGTACCATGTTGGCATGGGTCAGTGTGGAGAAAAGTTAGAGGATGGCCATCGGCCCGTGGGCCTCAGGGGTGTTAGAGCCTGACTGGCACCTGTCAGTGACGCTGGAGTTGGCCAAGGAGGTGAGCCCTGGCTGCTTGGACTGAGTGCCTTGCGGGTTGAGGGCCACGAATCGGATGCGGCATGCGATGTGTTCCACAAGTGGGATTGGCCAGGCCGCAATGGGGCTGCAGGTAGAGAGTGGACCAATCAATTCTCTTCTGTCCTTTCAGGAGAAGACAGCCCATAACAGCATTGTGAGGTCACAGGCTGGCGGGGTCAACCACACCTCCTCATCCTCACCTGCTATGAGCAGGAGGCCTTGGAGCTCGAGAGGTGGCATGCACCTTAATCAACCAGCCACGGTGAGGTTGGGTGTCAGACAAAGGTAAGAGCGCAGTGCACTGAGGTGAGAATTTCGGCTTGTGCAATCATTCTAGTGTAGTCTCTTCACTGATGGGAGCCTCAAACCTGGAGTCCCCATTGATAATCGAAAGACAAGGGCACCATGATGCAGATCTCTGTTGTCTCACCAGGCTGCCTGGCAGGCACAGTAACAGTGTGATGACTTTCAATAATGATATGTTCTTCTCCCTTTTAGGTTCACCAGCAGGCGTTCGCACTGAGGACTCTGATGGGCCACCCCTGACCCCGGACGACCACCATGCTCAGCATACATCTGCGTCACACCCGCTCTGTCAAGCAAGCAGATACCAGCACCTCAGTGGATGTTAGATCAACGTCTAGTATCTCTGTGCACAGCAGTGAGGGCACTTCAGACTCATTTGAGGTGTAGGCGGAGGCAGAGAGCGCCCAGGGTGCCGGCAGTCGGAGGACTGCTGGAGACCAGGACAATGCTCAGTCAAAGGCTGACGATAGGCCTCCAGAGTCGTCCATTAAGCAGCAGATGCTGGAAGGCCAATAGGGTATGCGGGTGGATTTGGTGGAGATCCATTAGGGTATGCGTGCCATGGTCTCTGTTTTGGAGGAGTCCCTCTGGAGCATGAGCACTGGGTTGACCCTCATGGCTGAGTGCAATGCCTCATCCATGGAGAGAATGGTGACTCTCATGGAGAGGCTGCTCCAGGGAAAGAATTAGGGGTCCCTGGGGATGCACTCGGTCCTGCAAGCCCATTCACAGGCAATGACCTCAGCTGGTCAGTGTCCATGTGTGAGATGGATGGGGCACCCAGCATCCCAGCTAGGTGCCCATCCATCAATGGTGAGCAGGGAGGTCCAGAGTAAGCTCATGTTGGCGCACGAGCTGCCTGTCATCTCTGTGGGCTCCTCTCAGGGTGTTCCGGATGGTGGCAGCAGATCCTCCGCCCCTCTGCCAGTTACCGTGGCATCTGATGAGGCTGTGGCGACTGAGGAAATGCCAGCCATGGCACTGGCTGTACCCTTCCCGGCAGGGCCAGCACAGGCTCCACGGGCCAGAGGACGACTGCCAATATCATCAAGGCCAACAAGACAGCAGAGTGAGCAGGCTGTCTCCAATGCTGGTGCCAACGAGGGGGGAGCACCTAGAAGTAGCACCTGCAAATTTAAATGTAAAGCACCTTAAGCACAAGATGGGCTTGTCACGGGTGATATTTTGTTCCCCCATTTTGCTTTGAGTTTTTTAATGGTGTGACAAACAACACCAGTTAATGTTTAGTTCAGCAACCTGTCACATGCAACATTAAATGAGATTTGATTTTGTGTTATTGGCCTGAGTATTGCTTCATTGTTCTGTAGGTGCAGGGTAGGCCTTCATTTAATGATGTATATGTGACTCTTGAAACTTTATTGCACAAGCACTGAGTGTAAGTTGGTGGACAAGGAAATGTTCCTGTCAGGGATCGAGTATGGAGCCTGCAGCCCTGGCATGTGGTAGTTGTTCTTATTTGGTACCCTAGCTGAAGGAGCATAGGATCAAAGTGTCCCGGTGTCCCTGCCTCCCTGGAGGTTACCCAGATTTGCCTCCACGCCCTCAGTGTTCTCCTCACAGTGCTCATCCTCGGACTCACTACTAGGCTCATCATCTGTGGCCTGTGCAGCTGCGTCAACATCCTCTTCCTCACTGTGCTCCCCCCTTGCTACTGCCAGATGGTGGAGAGCGCAGCATGCAACCACTAATAGTGACACCTGCTCTGGGGGGTATTGTAATGCTCCCCCTGAATGGTCTAGGCATTGGAAGCGCATCTTGAGAAGACCAATAGTCCTCTTTACCACCGCCCTTATGGAGACATGACTCCTGTTGTACTGCTGCTTTGCCTCTGTTCTTGGGTGGTGGAGAGACGTCATTAGCCACCTTTTCATGGGATAGCCCTTGTCACCCAGCAGCCATCCATCCAGTCGGGCTGGAGCACTGAACAGCCTCAGCATCTGGGAGTGTCTCAGGATGTACGCGTCATGGGAGCTGCCAGGGTACCTTGCAAAGATTTGCTGAATCTTCATCTTGTGATCACAATAGTATCTGCAAGTTCATGGAGTGGAATCCTTTCCTGTAAACAAAGGCACCCGGCTCACTCCCTGGTGCTTTGATGGCCACATGTGTGTAGTCAATGGTACCCTGGACACGGGGGAACCCAGCAATCATTGCAAATCCTCTGGCTCGCTCAGCCTGGCTGGCCTCATCCATATGGTACAGAATAACAGTCAGTACCCGCCTGAACAGAGCTTCTGTCACCAGCTTGATGCAACTGTGGACAGCTGATTGGGAGACTCCAGACAGATCTCCCATTGACCCCTGGAACGAGCCGGAGCATAGAAATTGAGGGCCACAGTGACCTTCAGAGAGCCACTGGCAAGGGGTCTCCACCCACACAGTCAGAGCTGATCTCAGGCCCGATCATCTGACAAATGGAGTTAACGGTTTTTCCGGAGAGGCGGAGCCTCCTTCGGCATTGCACCTGACATATTGAGGTAGCTGCATTGCTGCCTGTAAACCCTGGCAGCAGGATAGTGCCGTCTTCTGCGGCTCCTTCTGCTTTGGCTTTCCTGTTGGCCCTGCGCCCCTTGTGCCTCTCCTCCCACAGGTCCGTCCCTTGGAAGCTGAATAGGGACACCTGGCCTCCTCTCCCTTCTGCCCCTCTCTTCCTTCTCAGAGGAGGTGCCTCCAGCAGAGACCACAATCCCCATTACCAGGGTTATGGAAGTCTGTCTGATACCTGGAAGTGCCCAGACTGTTTGAATCCTCCAGGGACCTATGACAACTATGAGTCCTGAAATGAGGGCTAGAAATGCTCAGAATGAAGCTCTGAAGCGAGATGAAGCTGTCCAGTTCGCATAAGCAACCAGCAGCACATGATCTCCAAAACTCCTCACAACTCATATTGACAATGCTGCTGAGCTTTTTTGTCCTGCCTGTGGATGAGCTTTTGCAAATTATGGCCTACACGTTTTACCTGTGCGACAGCTGAAAAATCGCATGGGCTATGTAAAGTTGCTGACAATTGGCGTGTCAAGGGCCTTAACTGGCCTCTTAATTAATGGCGGGCAGGCTTCCGTCTCCCATGCACGCCCGCTGACCGAAATATCACGAGAGTGTGCGTTGGTGTTGGCACACTCGGCCGATGTCAATATGCGTTATTTCAAATTCTGCCCCGGTCTCTCCTGGACAATCTGTCATATGTTCCGCTGACCTGCCACCCAGGACTTAAATTCATTCTTTAGTTTTTTTCCATGTAATACAACTGAGTGGAGTATAGGCTACAGCCACACTCTGTCATGACAAATTCATGTTCCACTGCTATTGTAACTGCTTCTTTTCATATGAAACACATAAAGCCATTTGATTTCAGTTTTCGCAGAGAAACAAACTGAATTGCAAAATGCCTCTGCAAAACATAATTTCAAGATAAAAACCGTGAAATACAAAGTAATGAAAATGATTTTACTTACTCAGCCACCTCGAAGCTGCGGTCATGGTCATTGGCCTTTATTCAGGGTTGTTTTTCAGTTGCCCGCTTTTCCAGTTTTGTAGTTTGGCATTTATGCAATTCTGAGGCTTAAAATGTCAATTTCAGTTAAGGAGACCACAGGATAACTGATATAGAAAATGATAGGTGCTACATTTTAACCCACTCTGCTCAATGGGAATGAATAAATTAGCAGTAGAATACTTAGTGCTCCACTCTGCTGCCAATGTATGTCAGCTGTGGCTCAGCTGGTGGTACTCTTACCTCTAAATGGCAAGATTCTAAGCTCAAGTCCCACGTTCCAGGGTTTGAGCATAAAAATCAAAGTTCACACAGCAATGCAGTCCTGAGGGAGTTCAATACTGTCAGAGGTGTTGTATTTTGGATGAGATGTTAAACTGAGGCCCCATCTGCCTGTTTAGCTGAATGTGAAAGATCCCCTGACCCTATTTTCAAGATCAGGTGAGTTATCCTTCAAGATTTCTCGTTAAACTTGTCTCATCTCCTCCAAATAAAAGGTGTGGCTATGGGTACTCACATGGGTGCCAGTTATGCCTGTCTCTTTATGGGATATGTGGAACATTCCTTGTTCCAGTCCTGCTCAGGCCCCCTCCCACAACTCTTTTCATCGATGACTGTTTCGGTGCTGCTTCATGCTCTCGTCTGGACCTGGAAAATTTTATCAATTTTGCTTCCAATTTCCATCCCTTTATCACCTTCACATGGTCCATCTCCGACGCTTGCCTTCCCTTCCTTGACCTCTCTGTCTCCATTTCTGGTGATAGACTGCCCACCAATATCCATTATAAGCCTACCGACTCCCACAGCTACCTCGACTACAGCTCCTCACACCCCGCTTCCTGTAAGGACTCCATCCCATTCTCTCAGTTCCTTCACCTCTGTCGCATCTGTTCTGATGATGCCACTTTTAAAGACAGTTCCTCTGACATGTCTTCCTTCTTCCTTAACCGAGGCTCCCCTCCCCCCACTGTGGTTGACAGGGCCCTCAGCCATGTCCGACTCATCTCCTGCACCTCTGCCCTCACACTTTCCTCTCCCTCTCAGAATGATGATAGGGTCCCCCTTGTCCTCACTTTTCACCCCACTAGCCTCTGCATTCAAAGGATCATCTGCCACCATTTCCGCTAACTCCAGCATGATGCCACCACCAAACACATCTTCCCTTCACCCCCCGCCATCAGCATTCCATAGGGACACCCTGTCCCACTCCTCCATCACCCCCAACACCTCACCCTCTTCCCACGGCACCTTCCCATGCAATCGCAGAAGGTGCAACACCTGCCCCTTTACCTCCTCCCTCCTCATTGCCCAAGGGCCCAAACACTCCTTTCAGATGAAGCAGTGCTTCACTGGAACCTCCTTCAATTTGGTCTACTGCATCCGCTGCTTCCAATGTGGTCTCCTCTACATCAGGGAGACCAAGCGCAGACTGGGTGGCTGCTTTGCGGAATACCTTCGGTCTGTCCGCAAACATGACCCAGACCTTTCTGTCGCTTGCCATTTCAACACACCATCCTGCTTTTGTGCCCACATGTCTGTCCTTGGCCTGCTGCAATGTTCCAGTGAATCTCAACGCAAACTGGAGGAACAGCACCTCATCTTCCAACTAGGCACTTTACAGCCTTCCGGACTTAACATTGAGTTCAACAACTTCAGACCATGAACTCACTCCTCCATCCTCACCCATTTTTTCTAATCCCCTTTTTTCTGCGTTTGTTTTTATTTTTTATCCACTTATTTTTATTTTTATTAATTTATCCATGGTTTTATCCCCCTTTTTATCCCCCCTTCTATCCCATTTTCTATCATTTTTTTTCCCCCACCGCTGCCCCCTCCCCCCATGCAGGGCCCTACAGGGCCATCTGTTACTTGTTCCATGTTGTTCTTTCACACAATGATACCCTTGTTCTGCTGTTATCACATTCTGCTTCCTAGACCTTTATGCCACTATCAGCACCTTTTTTAGCACAAACCACTACCGTTAACACTCCCTTTGTCCTTTAGTTCATGACATCTTTGTCAATCCCTCTTTTGCCCTGCCTATCACTGGCCTTCTATCCAGCTCCACCTGCCGCACCCCCCTTAAACTGTATAAATTTCATCACATTTCCATTTCCCTTCAGCTCTGAAGAAGGGTCATATGGACTCGGAACATTAACTCTGTTTCTCTCTCTACAGATGCTGCTAGACCTGCTGAGTTTTTCCAGCATTTTCTGTTTTTGTTTCAGATTTCCAGCATCTGCAGTATTTTGCTTTTAACTGAGTTATCTCCAGTGTCCTGACCAATATTTATCCCTCAATCAATATCACAAAATTACATTACATGGTCATTATTACATTACTGTTTGTGGGGACTTGCTGTATGCAAATTGGCTGCCATGTTTGCTGCATTACAGCTGTGACTACACCTCAGAAGTATTTCATGGCTGTAAAGTATTTTGCGATCATGAAAAGCACCATATAAGTGCAAGTCTTTCTTTCCAGCACGCTGTTATCTTAACCATGTTGTTTTATAAGTCAATGAAGGCACCTAACAGAAGGCAGTAGGGGCCTTTTAAATTCACTTCCTATGATGCAATCATGATCCTGACATAATTTTTGAGCAAAAATGTGGAATCTCACCTCACACTCATCTTGCACTAAAATCTATTTCGATTGGTCTCTTAGCATCATTGAAGCAGCATTTAAAGAGGCAATCAGCTGCAAATAAATGATGATGGGATTTTTGTGCTATTCGGATTGCTGCAAGAGTGTCTGGCTTCTCGATTGCTTCTCTCTGATAATTTTTTTTGTACCTATCTTCAGTATTGATTTATGGGTGTTATTATTGCCAGTTTCATTTGAATGGAGAAAGCAGCTGCAGCCTCAGCAATGAACAATCAGTTGGACCGATTAGAAGCAAGCAGGTGAGGGGAGCTACTCATATGCGGTGATACCCAGCACACGAGGCGGATTGGCCAAGAATCACTTTCCTGTAATCTATCCAAAGGAGCCGCGTCAGGAAGTTATGCTGCCAGACAGGTTGTTGCAGACCTCAGTGCATAGAAGATTAAGGCTCATGTAATTGAGGCGGTTTAAGATGATTAAAAGAATTAATAAGGTGGAAAGCACTTCTTTACGTCAAGGCTACTAGAAATCTGGAACTTTCTCCACCAAAAGGCTGTTGAGGCTAAGTCAATTGAAAAAAATCTAAACTGAGCTTGATAGATTTTTGTTAGGCAAGAATATTAAGGTCTACAAAACCAAGGTGGGTAGGTGGTGGAGTTAAGATGCAGATCAACCTTGATCTAATTGAATAATTGAACTTACTCGGGGGGCTGAATGATCTATTCTTGTTTGTATATTCCTTTGTTCTATGACCTCCTGCACCAGGACTTGCTGCCTTCTGGATCAGATGCCAATACATCGCCAGTGGCTGAAGTTACCACATATTTTTTTGCCCCTGGCTCCTTCCAATGCTACAGGGGGCATTATTTGCAGTACACAGCTGCATTAAACAGGACACCAATACTCTATTTGCTAGGATTAACAAGTATACCGCCTTGCCAATCGACTTCAACTGACAACAAGAAAGAGGGAATCTGCAGCAGTGATTGGATTTTCTTGAGTCAAAAGCCTCATTGACATTAGGGTCCCAAAACACCAGCCCGCACCACTCATAAATAGAAAAGGCTACCACTCCATTTATGTCCAGGTAATATCTAATCACAGAAACAGGATCATGCAATGTATTTGTAAGCTACCCAGGCAGCTGTCACCATCCAACCCCAAATATTTGATCTTTTCTGGAACATGGCAGGGTGGTTGTTGAGTGTTAAGGTATGTCCTCTAAACACATGGTTCATGCAGCCCTTATACAACTCCATCATGCCTGAGTAACACAGGCCTAATCAAAGCCAGAAGACCACCAAGATCATTACTCAGCACACTGTCAGGCTGCTGAATCAAAGATTCAAGTGTGTTAACTGGTCTGGAGAGGTATCCTATCCTATATGCACCACAAAGAGCCTTCCACATCATAGTGGCTTGCAGCATACTGCACAAGCTAATGGGATGATTTCTGTGCTAAAACAGTGGACAATGTAATTTCATATCAATGCTTTGCACAGCATCATTCCAGATTAATGTTATTAATGGAAAATATCACTTTATCTTGAAGAAAATCAATGATAAAAGTTGATTGATGAATGGTTGGGTTTTTAAATGTAAATCTATGTAATTTGAATTGTTTCCTCCAGCTTTCTTCCTCAGGTATGACACCAATGCACAGTATAGCAATACTGCAAGATGTCAAGTTTCAGTTCTTAGTGGACCATTCATGGACCTTGCACACAGAATCCAAACATAACAGCAGACTTGTCAAATCCATTTCAACTCAATCTATCTGCATTGCTTGGATTGTACTGGAACTGAACTCCATGAGAAATATGTAGTTGTAACCATGGGTCATGTTTTGTGTTGCATGCTTGAAGGAGTTGATTATGTGAGTCAGGGCATGCAGATAGGAATTTAGTGTACAAAGATCAGATGACACTATATGGAAGGAATTCCAGACAACGGCACTTGCCTTAGTTGTGAAAGAAGCAATATTTCACCACGAGTCCCCCAAATCCTGCACAGTTATTTCTGCAACACCAACATATCAGGACTTGGAGATTTCAGTTGAATTAGGGAATGGATATGACAGAACTACAGATGAGATAATTATTGATTTACATTGCAGGCAAGGCACTTATTGCAATAGCTTTTCTCTCACACACACAAACAAAGGTTGAGGAATGACAGAATCATAGAACAGTACAGCACAGAAGGAAGCCATTTGTCTCATCGCGTATGCACTGGCTCCAATGAAGAACAATTCAGTTGCCTCGACCCCACTCTTCCCCCAAATCCCTGCAAATTTTTCTCCCTCAATTATTTATTTACCTCTTTCTTGAAGGCTACTATTGAATCTATATCCTCCACCATACCAGGCAATGTATTTTAAATCCTAAGCGCTCACTACATAAAAAAGCTTTTCCCCATGTTGTCTCTGATACTTTTCTCAATCATCTTATATCTGAATCCCCTTGTTTTCTACTCTTCAGCCATTGAAATGATTCTCATCATTCACTCGGTGGGTGGGGGGGGAGGCGGGGGTGACTAGTCAGCTCTGGGGGGGGGCAGTCGGGTCTGGGAGGGCAGTTGGGTCTGTGGAGGCCAGTCAGGCTGCGGGGGTAGTTAGCTCTGTGGGGGCACAGTTGGGACAGGGAGGGTAGTCGTGCCTGGGAGTGATAATCAGGTCTGGGATTAGTCAGGTCAAGGGGGATGATAAGTGATGGGAAATATTTTAAATGCAGTTAAATAATTCCTCGAGATTCAGGCTCGAGTGTGTTGTCCAAAGGTAAGTTATTACTCAGGCACCCATAGTACAATAACTATTACGGTTATACAATACATTCATACAATTTGGTTTCATGCAGACACAGGATGTTCAAAATTGGCCTCTGTGGATGTTGTCCCTCTGGCTTTCATATGAGTTCTGACCTTAGGCAGGCTGCTGCCCGATATTTTGTGTACCCTTTCCTTGTGTGTTACATCACAATATCCAGAATGTACATTGAAGTGAGCTCCTCCTTGCACAAACCCCAGACTTAAACCATCAAGACAGCCATGATGTTCATTGTTAAGCAGTTAATGTTACAAAAGGAACAATCTCAAATAGGTAAGTGAAATTTCTCAGTATTTCTATTGTTCTGGCCAATACCTGATACTCACGCCTGATGTGGTTTGTAGCCAACATATCTGCTACATTGTTTTGGCCAACAAACATGTTAACATAATTTCAACTTCGGATAATCACATCAAAATATTGAAGTGCAGCTCGCCAGGTGCACGCCTCATAGGGCAGAATTTCCTGCCTGTCGGGTGGACTGTGCGGGTGCGGACCCGATTGCCGCCCGTGATCGGGTCGGCGCTGCCATTTTACGCAGGCGGGCCAAATGGCAACCCGACGGCCTGTTTAACAGAGCTCCTGCAACCTTGCAAAGGCTGTCAAACATGGCCAGCAGAGGGGCTCCCCAGAGTGCTGCTGGTGAGCAGGTCAGGCAGGAGTGTAGGGCAGGGGGGCCACTGTGCCCCTTGTTTCTCAGGCGGTTGCCTTGCTGCCCTCCTCAAGGAGCTGGCAGCATGGCGGGAGGCCCTCATTCCCAGGGACGGGAGGAGGAGGTCGCCCTGCATGATCTAATGTGCCTGGGAGGAGGTGGCGGAGATAGTGAGCTCCTGCGACGTGTCCTTTGCTGGGTGGGCCAGCAGATATTGCCCATGCCGAGGTCACCCTGAGAGGGTGGTGAAGAGATGGGTTCTGCCCCCACAGCATGTGGTACACTCAGACCCACATTACTGTTTTGGGGGCAACCTGGAGGAGCTGCACCTAGGCGCAGTGCTGGAACTGCAAAGCATGTCAAAGTCAGGGCACTAACATGCGGGAAGCAAGCTTCCAGGTGGTGGGGCACCGATCCATCTGCTGCCCTCTGCATTCCATGTGCTTGTGCCTCCTTGCTTTGCAAGGTTAGACCGTTTGGTGCCAAATGTGATGTAGACTGCATTTGGCCAAGGGTGCGGGGGGGGTGGGTAGGCCTGGCATCTTTGTGAGAGTGTGCGGCAGCTGCGGGGTGAGGAGCCACTGGACCCCTGCAATGTCCAACTCTGGCTGGGGTGGGACTGCAGCGAAGAGAATCCAGGTACAAGTTGCATTAATCAATGCTCTTCCCTCCTTTTCAGGAGAAGAATGCTCATAATGCCGCCGAGCAGTTAAGGACTGGCGGAGGGCCGGCCTAGTTGGCGACCATTGCCAGGTTCGAGCAGGAGGCCTTAGATCTGGAGAGGTGCCATGTGCAGGTCCACCACTGTCGGTGAGGCTGGGGTGCCACGGGCAGGTATGTTTGCCCAGCAGTGAGATCACCATTAGTGTCTCAGCAGCCATGGCGGTGCTGAATGTTCAGTGATTGAAGTTTGCAACATGGCTTGACCATTGCTTATGGAAGGATGAGTGCATAATGATCCGGGGGACAGGGATGCACATTGACATTGTCTCCACGTTAACTAATCAAATGTCCTTGTTCTTCCTTTCAGCATCAGCGGAGCAAGGCCGGGAGGAGGAGCAGCAGAGGCCCCCTCTCACACCTGAGGGCCCTGAAGTCTCACCAGTGTCACACCATCTCTGCCAGGCAGGCGCCAGCGCAGATATTAGCCCCTTGGTGGGAATTAGATCATCGGCTAGTGTCCCTGGGCACAGCGGCGAGGACACTTCACAGTCGCTGGAGGAGCTGGCAGAGACAGAGAATGTCCATGGCGCCAGAAGTCGTAAGACTACAGGGGACCAGGCACATGCTCAGTTGGTGGCTGATGATGAGCCTCTGGAGTTGTCCGTGAGGCAGCAAATGCTGAATGTCCAGCAGGGCGTGCGGGAGGATACAGAGATACATGAGGCTATGCTTAGCTTGGTCTCCATGGTGGAGGACTCCACACGGACTATCGCTGAGGCAATGAGCTTTATGGATGAGCGCCATGCTTCCTCCATGGACAGAGTGGCGACTCTCATGGAGAGGCTCCTCCAGGACAGCAATCAGGGCTTCCTGGGTTTGCGCTCGGACCAACAAGCCCTCACAACAACATTGACCTCAGCTGGTCAGTGCCAGTGTAGGAGATGGTCTGGGTGCCAAGTTTCCCAGCTCGGTGCCCATCCATCTACAGTGTGCAGGGAGGTCCGAAGCGACCTCACGTTGGCGCAGCAGCTGCCTGTCATCTCTGTGGGCTCCTCTCAGGGCACTCCAGATGAGGGCAGTATCTTCACTGCCCTTCTGCCAGTGACCATTGCATCCAACGAGGCTGCGACAACTGGGGAGATGCCAGCTGTGGAACTGGCTGGACCCTCCCAGGCGGGGCCAGCACAGGCTCCACAGGCCAGAGGATGGCCACCAAGGTCATTGTGGCCAACGGAACAGCAGAGACAGCAGGCTGTCTCAGATGCCATTTCCAGCGAGGGTACAGCACCTAGACGTAGCACCCAAAAGTGTAAATTTATGGCACCTTAGGCACACACCACGGGTTTCTCACTGGTGCTTTTGTGTTGCCCCGCAATGAGGTCATGATTAGTTGGTGTGCTGTTTAACATCTTCGCTTTCATCCACCTAAATGGGTCTTTTTCTGATTGGCAGGAAGCAACAAGTGGAGTCCCACAGGGGTCTGTTTCCTCTTGTGGGTGAGTCCAGAACTAGGGGCCACTGATTTAAAATTAGGGGTCGCCCTTTTAGAACAGAGATGGGGAGAATTTTTTTCCCTCAGAGGGTTGCGCGACTTTGGAACTCTCTGCCTCAGAAGGCAGTGGAGGCGGGGTCACTGAATATTTTTAAGGCAGAGGTAGATAGATTCCTGTTGGGCAAGGGAATCAAAGGTTATTGGGGTTAGATGGAAATGTGGAAATCGAAACACAAGCAGATCAGCCATGATCTTATTGAATGGCGGAGCAGGCTCAAGAGGCCGAATGGTCTACTGTTGTTCCTATTTCTTATGTTCTTTTGGTGGTATTACATCATCATATATCTCCCTTGCCTTCATCATTATCACCATTTGTTAACTTTGGCATCATCATTTCATAAGTAATCCGTACTCTGTGCCTTCGAGCACATTCGATTTTCCACATTTTAGAAATGATTTTTTGACAATATTGGGATAAATTTGATTTCATACAACTATGCCCCATTGACACAATGTTGCTAGTGAGGGTGCTTATGTATTTCTGCTCTTAGTGAATTTTTTTGCCTTCCAATATCCAATTATTCCACATTATTCGGATACTGTCATAGAGAGGTACATTTATGCACATAACCAAATGGTGAACAACAATCTTAAGATCACCAGGAATAACTGCCACGTTAGTGTTGATTGATTTCACATCACAGACGATAGTGTCGACAAGTGGGATTTGAACATGTCCCAGTCCCCCGGTCTCAAATTCCACACTTCTTTGATCAATTTCTTGCAACAGCCTTCATCCACCCAGCCTTTCTGATGAAAATGGATGACAAACGCCTTTCTGAAATTTCTGTCTACAGAGAGATTTGTGCTTTAATATCTGCATCAGCTTTAATTTTGTGCCATCAGCCATATGAGATGGAAACACTGTGAACCATGTCTTCTAGTAGCCAGTTATTTTTACAAGGGCAGTTTTTTCATCAATCTTGGTAACGGTCTTGTTTGCTGACACGTCAAAGTTCATCTGTGTTTTAACCATATTTCCAATGCAGTCCAATCGATACACATTCTACTCTTCAATATCTGATGACAAAATGGTGAAATTTGATGATGTTATCATCAAATTCAGCTGGTAGAGGCCACAAAATTTTTGTTTCTGATGGAATACTAAATCGTGCCTTTTCAAGAATCTTGTGCAGCGCCTGGCAATGGTTTTAAATTCTGGAATACCAATTTTCTTCACTTCTCTGATGGCTCCACGGATGATAATTGACCCTCTTGCCAATGCTTGTTGTTTGGGGTTTTGAAAATGCAATCCCACTAACTCTGCCATGAGGCAAGCTGACTGTAGGCTGCAATTTCTAACTAGTTCAATAAAGCCTCTCACAGAGACACACACTGATGAAGACTGCTGTCCTGTACTTTAAATATGGGGTAGAATTTTATGCCTGTTGGGCAGGTGGGCCCAACCCAATCTCCGGTGGGTGGGGAGCTGATCCCCGCCGGAGAAGTGGGCCCCGCTGCCATTTTACGTGGACGGGCCAATTAAGGCCCGCCCAGCGTGACGTCCGGCAGGAAGCGCTATGCACTTACTGTGCAGGCGGGGAGGATTCCCCAAAAGCGAGAGTACGCTCTTTTGTTCATGCACACGAAAGAGCACACATCTCCCTGAGGCTAAGTGCTGCCTCAGGGAGATCGTTTCCATGTTGAAAAATATTAAAAATAGAAAAAAAATTTCCTAACATGTGGGACATGTTCATAATTTACATGATAACTTTATTATAAATTTTAAAACCCTGCATGAAACCTCACCCCGCCCATGGATGAGGTTTCATGTTTTATCTATTTGCCGCCTGGGCTCCTGGCTTGCCCGCCAACCTTAAGGTTGGACGGGCAGGTTCTTTAACTGTATAAATGATCCTGTCAATGGCCTCAATTGACAGGTCGGCGGGCGCACAGCTGATTTTCCTGTGCCCCTGCCTTCCTGAAAATTAAATGGGGCGCGGTGACATCGGGGGTTCTGCCCGATGTCATCCCGCATCATTTTACGCTTCGGTGAGCGGGCCCCGCCCCCTGCTCGCCGATGGCAAAATTCTACCCCATGGTGTCAGGAAGTAAAGAAAAAATAGACTTTTGAGCCCTGGAAATTATTCAGAGGAGACACTGAGAACACAAGGAACACAGAAAGTTTCAAATCTGCAAAAAACCTGCTGGAAAAAGGACAAAAAGAAAAGCTGCAAGTAAAATACTGGCTACAGAGAAGACACAGCTAAGAAAGGCACACGGAAAGGTTCAAATCTGGAGAAAGCTACTAAAAAAAGGACAAAAGAAAAGCACTGAGCTGCAGAAAGAGGACAAAGGAAACACATAGAAAGGCTGCAAGTAAATTCCTGAGTGAGTAAAATGGCTAGAGTAAATTTTCCAATCCTATCTCCAGTCAAGTTGAAGAGCGATGCATAGAAAAACTGGCAGTTTTTCCACTTACAATGGCAAAACCATGAG
The DNA here is from genome assembly GCF_964194155.1 of Cetorhinus maximus. Taxonomy (NCBI): domain Eukaryota; kingdom Metazoa; phylum Chordata; class Chondrichthyes; order Lamniformes; family Cetorhinidae; genus Cetorhinus; species Cetorhinus maximus. Next base: position 67,802,705 of record NC_135886.1, read on the forward strand.
ATTGCAACAAGCTTAATTAACAAGCCTGAATCATTAAGGGGGGGGCACACTTTTAGCACAGCTGGAGAGGGACTGCTACGCAGTGTATACAACTCTAAACCTAACTGACAAGCAAAGAAAACAGATGGGAGAGATTTTGAATGCCTTGATTGCACATTTTGAACCTCAAGTGAATGTTAGATATGAATGATATGTATTTAACACTAGAGTTCAGAGTGAAAATGAGACCATTGAACAGTATGTGACTGCTGTAACGCAGCTGCCAGAATCATATGAATTCGGACAGATAAAAGGTGATCTGATTAAAGATAGAATAATCTTAGACATGGGAGACTCCTTGGTGAGAGCAAGTCTACTGAAAGATGAGAAACTGACACTAAAGAAAGTAAAGGACATGTGTCAAAACGCAGAAGTTGTGGAACATCAGCTAGACCAGGAGATACATTATGCTGAGAGACAGTACAAGCTGAAAGAGTGGAGCAATCACAGAAAAAGGACAGGATGCAATTCTGTGGAGGACAGCATGCACAGGAAAAGATTGTCCTGCCTGGGGAAAGCATTGTTTTAACTGCAAGAAGTAGAATAATTTCACACACAAGTGTTTGGCTATAAGGAAGCAAAGCATTCCTGTACAGATGGCCATGGGAAAGACATCATAAGGCAAACTTGTTGAAGAACTATATACCATGCAACAAATTAGTTCAGTCAGGTCTATAGACGACAAACGGTTTGTAACTGTTACCATGATGACCACAGATGGAGAGTATCAGGCAAACAAGAAATGCCAAATAGACACTGGTGCACCATGCAACATAATGACTTCACAGACCTGTGTGAAGTGGTTCAAAATGTCAATCCAAAAATTAAGCTCTCAAACGTAAGGTTGAGGCTATGTGGTGGAATGATACTCAGACTGAGAGGACAAATTAGCCTGACAACCCAATGCAATGGTAAGAAGGAGTTCCAGATCATAAATGGGACACAATAGCTACTCATCTCAGCTGAAGCAAGCCTAAAGCTTGAACGGGTAACTCTAAACATACCAACAGAGAAAGGGAAACAAAAGATTCCAAAGCGAGGGAGACAATAAGTAAGTAAACCACAAGATGTTTGCTGACCACGTCAGTACAAAGAGATGCATGAGCAGAAGGTAATGAAGCAGTCTTATAGGAAAATGTGCACTTTAGAGCTGAACTGGAAGATTTGAAGGGCAAGATTCCAGCTGAGTATATACTGTTGAAAATAGACATTAAACTGAAATTCTCAATGAACCAAGCTGTACAAGAATAGAACAATCAAATTTTTGAGACAACACAGAGGAAAGAATGAGCCACAATCCCACAATTGGCAACTCAAAGCGGGAGTTGAAAAAACTCAACCAGATGTACAACCAGGCAAAATGGCAGGCAGAAAAGGCACGCAAAGAAGTTGAGATCCTGAAGACTCCTTGAAGAATCAATATGTAACCATGGAAAAACATGAGGAGCCAGTCAGGGTACAAACCCCCAATGCACCTAACAGGAGTTAGCCCACGTGTAAACTTGGGAGTGAAGCTGTTCCTTCACTGCAAACGGCCGGTCAGGGAGCAGGGATCTCATGAATGGTACTGAGTACAGAACTACCATTAATACTAGAGGTCCAATGGAAAATCAACAGTCACTAATGCAACAAGGGCCACAGGGATGACACTCTCCAGACAAAGAACATCAGCCAGACAAACAGCCAATGTCATCATGCATGCACAACATTAAGAGAGCTACACAATTTAAAGACTATGGGTGAATTTTACGACCACTCCTGATGGGATTTTACGATCCCACCAAAGTCAATGTACTATTGAACTGCTTGCCGCATTTTATGGCCCTGCCCCCGCTGCAATGGGGCCGTAAAACTCTTCCCTATGTGAGCAATGGAGGTGCCGTGTCTGACTAGTAGAACAAACAGTTGTTAATGCATGAGAACAGTGAGTGTATAATTTTACCCAAGTGTAACTTGGGTAACTCACAGTCACACAGGATCGAGCATGCAAATGTGTTTGTGTTTGCTAAGGAAAGGGGGATGTTTGTATCTTTTATTTGATATGAAAAGGGGAATGCTTTGGGTTTTGAAAATGCAATCTTACTAAGTGTACTACCTTGCTTGCCATATTCATGTGACTCTGCCATGAGGCAAGCTGACGATAGGCTGCAATTTCTAACCAGTTCAATAAAGTCTCTCACAGAGGCAGATATTGATAATGACTGCTGTCCTCAAAAATGAAACACTTAGTAACCCATTCTGCCATTTTTTTCTCCAGGTGAGGCCATTTGCTCGGTCTTCCTCTGCTAGTGCATTCATTCTTCAGCATCTTTTCCAGTTTACTGGATATCTTTCTCCAGTCTCTAATTATTTTCTCAGAAATATTAAACTCTCATGTTGCTACATAATTATTGCCCTTCTCAGCGAATGCTACAACTTCCATTTTAAATTGAGCTGCATATTTGTTATTCTTTCTCAAAGGCCTTGTGATAGATCATGTGGTACAAAGTAGTCTTGTTGATTGTTTGGGGATTACCGCTATGAGGACTTTAAGAATAAAAAGTAAAAAGGAGAATGAGAAAAGAAAAGAAGTTGAGAGAGATCTGAAAAGCTAAGAGAAAGTAGAGGAGAGAAATTCTAAAAACATGAAAAGGATGAGTGAAGATTTTAGAAGTGGATTAGGAAAAATGAGTTGTTAATAGTGAGGTTGGGCCTGAGAGGAGAGCACTTGTCAATTTGTAGATATTGGTAAAATAAAGGCAGCGATTTTTAATGACTTTGTTGCATTGTTCTTTACTAAGGAGGGTATTGGGAAAAAGGTAACTTGAAGTGGTTGAGAGTGAAATGAGTTATATTAAGGTGGATAATTGGAAAATTTCAATTAAATTAGAGGGGCGGTGATGGCATAGTGGTATTGTAGCAAGACTAGTAATCCAGAGGCCCAGGGTAATACTCTTGGGACCTGGGTTTGAGTCCCGCAATAGAAATCTGCAACTAAAAGTCTAATGATGATCATGCAACCATTGTTGATTGCTGTAAAAACCCATCTGGCTCACTAATGTGCTTTAGGGAAGGTCCTTACCTGGCCTGTCCTACAGGTGACTCTGAAATGCCCTCTGAAATAGCAAGCCACTCGGTAGTATCAAACCACTACAAAGTCTCAAAAAGGGAATTAAAACGGACAGACATCCCGGCATCAACCTAGGCACCAGAAATGACAATGGCAGACCCAGCCCTGTCGACCCTGCAAGGTCCACCTTTCTAACGTATGAGGGGGTGGGGGGGGGCTAGAGCCAAAATTGGGAGAGCTGTCTCGCAGACTAGTAAAGCCTGACATAATCATCCTCTCGGAATCATATCTTACAGATAATGTCCCAGACACCACCATCAGCATCCCTGAGTATGGCCTGACCCAGCAGAGGTGGCGGCACAGTGGTATGCAGTTGGGAGGGAGTTACCCTGTGAGTCCTCAACATTGACTTCAGGCCCCATGAAGTCTCATAGCATCAGATCAAATATGGGCAAGGAAACCTCCTGCTGATCATCACATACTGCCCTTCCTCAGCTGATGAATCAGTGCTGCTCCATGTTGAACACTGCTTGGAGGAAGCACTGAGGGTGGCAATGGCACAGAATGTGCTCTGGGTGGGGATCTTCAATGTCCACCACCAAGAGTGGCTCAGTAGCACAACTACTGACCGAGCTGGCCCAGTCCTAAAGGACATAGCTGCTTGACTGGGCCTGCAACAGGTGGTGAGGGAACCAAGAAGAGGGAAAAACATACCTCATCCTCACCAGCCTCCTTGCCGCATCTACATCTGTCCATGACAGTATCTGTAGGAGTGACCACCGCACAGTCATTGTGGAGATGAAGTCCCGTCATCACATTGAGGGTACTCTCCATCGTGTTGTGTGGCATACTACCACTGTGCTAAATGGGATAGATTTTAAACAGATGTAACAACACAAGACTGGGCATCCATGACATTACGTGGGCCATCAGCAGCAGCAGAATCATACTCGAACACACTCTGTAACCTCATGGCCCGGCATATCACCCACTCTACCATTACCATCAAGCCGGGGGATCAGCTCTGGTTCAATGAAGAGTGCAGGAGGGCATGCCGGGAGGAGCACCAGGCATACCTAAAAATTGGTTGTCAACCTGGTGAAATTATAACAAAGGGCTACTTGCGTGCCAAACTGCATAAGCAGCAAATGATAGACAGAGCTAAGCGATTCCACAACCAACGGATCAGATCTAAGCTCTGCAGTCATGCCACATCCAGTCGCAAATGGTGGTGGACAATTAAACAACTCACTGGAGGGGAAGGCTTCACAAATATCCCCATCCTCAATGATGGATGAGCCCAGCACATCAGTGCAAAAGATAAGGCTGAAGCATTTGCTACAATCTTCAGCCAGAAGTACGGAGTGGATGATCCATCTCAGCCTCCTCCGGAGGCCCCCAGCATCACGGGTGCCAGTCTTCGGCCAATTTGATTCACTCCACTTGATATCAAGAAATGGCTGAAGGAATTGGATAGTGCAAGGGCTACGGGCCCTGACAATATTCCGGCAATAGTACTGAAGACTTGTGCTCCAGAATTTGCCACGCCCCTCGCCAAGATGTTCCAGTACAGCTACAACACTGGCATCTACCCGCCTATGTGAAAATTGCCCAGATATGCCCTGTACACAAAAAGCAGGACAAATCCAACCCAGCAAATTATCGCCCCACCAGTCTACCCTCCATCATCAGTAAAGTAAAGGAAGGGGTCATCAACAGTGCTATCAAGTGGCACTTGCTTAGCAATAACCTGCTCACTGAAGCTCAGTTTGGGTTCTGCCAGGGCCTCTCAGCTTCTGACCTCATTACAGCATTGGTTCAAACATGGACAAAAGAATTGAACTCCCGAGGTGAGGTGAGAGTGAATGTCCTTGACATCAAGGCCGCATTTGACTGAGTGTGGCATCAAAAGCCCTAGCAAAACTGGAGTCAATGAGAATCAGGGGGAAAACTCTCCGCTGGTTGGAGTCATACCTAGCACAAAGGAAGATGGTTGTGGTTGTTGGAGGTCAGTCAGTTAGTCATCTCAGCTCCAGGACATCATTGCAGGAGTTCCTCAGGGTAGTGTCCTCAGCCCAACCATCTTAAGCTGCTTCATCAATGACCTTCCTCCTATCACAAGGTCAAAAGTGGGAATGTTCGCTGCCGATTGCACAATGTTCAGCAACATTCATGACTCCTCAGATACTGAAGCAGTCCATGTCCAAATGCAACAAGACTTGGACAATGTCCAAGCTTGGGCTGACAAGTGGCAAGTAACATTTGAACCACACAAGTGCCTTGCAATGACCATTTCCAACAAGAGAGAATCTAACCATCACCCCTTGACATTCAATGGCATTAGCATCACTGAACCCTCCACTATCAACATCCTGGGGGTTACCATTGAACAGAAATTGAACTGGACTAGCCATATAAATACTGTGGCTACAAGAGCAGGTCAGAGGCTAGGAATCCTGTGATGAGTAACTCACCTCTTGACTCCCCAAAGCCTGTCTGCCAGTCAGGAGTGGTATGGAATACTTCCCACTTGCCTGGATGAGTGCAGCTCCCACAACACTCAAGAAGCTTGACACCACCCAGGACATTGTTGATTGGCACCACATCCACAAACATTCACTCCCTCCACCACCGATGCACAGTAGCAGCAGTGTGTACCATCAACAAGATGCACTGCAGGAATTCACCAAGGCTCCTTAGATAGCACCTTCAAAACCCATGACCACCACCATCTGGAAGGACAAGGGCAGCAGATAGGTGGGAACACCACCACCACCTGCAAGTTCACCTCCAAGTCATTCACCATCCTGACTTGGAAATATATCACCATTCCTTCACTGTCGCTGGGTCAGAATCCTGGAACTCCCTCCCTAACAGCACTCTGGGTGTACCTACACCACATGGACTGCAGCAGTTCAAGAAGGCAGCTCACCACCACCTTCTCAAGGTCAACTAGGGATGGGCAATAAATGCTGGCCCAGGCATCCCGTGAATGAATTAAAAAAAACTTAGTCAAGGAAGACAGAGGCAATATCTGATGGAATACAAAGAACAAAGGTTTCACAGCAGACTTTTGTAGCATCTTATTATAGAGTTGTTCAGATGACTGGAGTGACAAAATGCAAGTCAATAAGAATGAACCTGATTATAAAAAATGAAATACAGTCCCAATTAGTCAATTCAATTTACAATATGATGGCAGCTACAACTAATCAACAACATCATGAACAAGATACTCTCACAGCTCTCATAGACACATGAGTATAGCAGATACAGAAGGCAAAATTTTTACTAACCTGTTCCATAGGCACTGGATACATTCCGGCAATAGTACTGAAGACTGGTACTCCTTCACTAACTGCGCCCCTAGTCGAGCTATTCCAGTGCAGCTATAACACTGGCATTTACCTGGCATCTACCCAGCAATGTAGAAAATTGCCCAACTATGTCATGTCCACAAAAAGCAGGGCAAATACAAACTGGAAACTATTGTCCAATACCCTACTCACAATCATCTGCAAAGTGATGCAAAGTGTCATTGACTGTGCTATCAAGTGGCTCTTACTCAGCAATAACCTGCTCACTGACGCTCAGGGTTCCACCAGAGCCACTCAGCTCCTGATCTCGTTACAGCCTTGGTACAAACATGGACAAAAGCTGAGCTCCCGAGGTGAAGTGGGAGTGACTGCCCTTGACATCAAAGCAGCATTTGACCCAGGGTGGCATCAAGGAGCCCTAGCAAAACTGAAGTCAATGAGAATCAGGGGGAAACCTCTACATTTATTGGAGACATATCTAGTGCTAAGGAAGGTGGTTGTTGGAGGTAAATCATCTCAGTCCCGAGATATCGCTGCAGGAATTCCTCAGGGTAGTGTCCTATGCTCAACCATCTTCAGCTGTTTTAACAATGGCCTTCTCTCCATCATAAGGTCAGAAGTGGGGATGTCTGCTGCTGCTTGCACAACATTCAGCACCATTCGTGACACCTCAGGTACTGAGCAACCCCCTGTCCATAAGCAGCGAGACCTGGACAATATTCAGGCTTGGGCTGACAAGTGGAAAATAACATTCATGCCACACAATTGACAGGCAATAAACATCTCCAACAGGAAAGAATCCAATCACCCCCACCCCCTCCCTTGAGATTCAATGGCATTGCCATCACTGAATCCCCCGCTACCAACATCCTGGGGTTACCATTGACCAGAAAGTGGACTGGACCAGCCATATAAATACAGTTGCTACAAGAGCAGGACAGAGGCTGAGAATTCTGTGGAGAGTAGCTCTCCTCCTGACTCCCCATAGCCTACAAGGCACAAGTCAGGAGTATGATGGAATGCTCTCTACTAGCATAGATGAGTGCAGCTCCAACAACACTTAAGAAGCTCAACACCATCCAGGACAAAGAAGACCATTTGAATGGCATCCCATCTACCACAATAAACATTAACTCCTTTCACCACAGAAGCACAGTGTTAGCAGTGTATACCATCTACAAGATGCACTGCAGCAACTCACGAAAATTCCTTCAACAGCACTTTCGAAACCCTTGACTTCCACCACCTAGAAGGACAAAGGCAGCAGATGCATGGGAACACCACGACCTGGAAGTCCCCCTCCAAATCACACACCATCCTCACTTGGAATATAGTGCCGTTCCTTCATGGTTGCTGGGTCAAAACCCTGGAACTCCCTTCCTAACAGCATTGTAGGTGTTCCTACACCACATGGACTGTAGCCATTCAAGGAGGTGGGGTACCATCACCAAGGGTAATTGGGGATAGACAATTATTGTGGCCTAGCCAGTGATGCCCACATCCCATGAAAGAACATTTAAAAAATGGACGCACCATTTTAACCCAAGCTATACACTGTCATAGCCAAGAAGGGAAACAGTGTGACTGTGCAGTTGTCAGAAGGAATACTGTATGACAAAAAATCTTCATGTGTCAAAAAGTATCATGGTGGCAAATCACAGCAGCAGATTAACCAGATGTAGTGGCTGAGGCAAAGCTGACATTCGGTAATCCAGGGGTCCAAGCCAGTGCTGCTGATGGCAGGTAGACAACTTGCTATTAAGAGGGAAAACCACTGGTTCCAGAGGGGATGATGACACCGCCTAACACGATGACCAGGGTTCCTGAGACAGCAGGCAGGCTATAGTGCGAGAGGAGGCCACCAAAATGAAATGAAGATTTTGGGTAATTTAGTGACAGATCATGAAACTGGAAATCAGGCAGGAGCAACTGTCTGTGATTTAAAACAATGTGATTTTAAGTTGAAAATCTTGATGCAAAGCATGTGCCTAGCTGTAAAGTTTTATGTATTGTAATTATGTTCAAAACAAAACAGGGTGTACACTGAACGCTGCCTTTGTGATTTTGACGTTCCTGTTTGTGATGTTTGCAAGTACACAGGAAAGCAATTGGATTGAATCAATGAGGAGCGTCAAATTACATACTGCTGATTATCACAAGGGATGCCACAGTTAAATAATGAAAGAGAACTAACAGTTCCAGAAAATGAAATACTGAACAAATGACTGAAACCATATTGGACTGTAATGCATTGAACTTACTTGAAACTCGTAGTTGAAGAAATTCATTTACTCAGTGAGTTAGGGAAATTATGATAGTTTGTTTGCAAGACTCAGTGCAGTATGTTTAATAATGGATGGAGTTTAAACTACATATGCCAAACAGAAAAATCATGGACATGGTTTGGTCGAATAGGGAGATTGTCATGATGATAGCTGATTGTGTGTGTGTGTGAACTTGAGTATCAGATACCATATAGTTCATTGGATAGGTTACTGTAAGGTACACTCTGTACCACATTTGGCATCACCTGACCTGAGGAGGAGTTGAAGGACAGATAGCATATGTTGGGGAGTTAGCCAGTATGGCAGATTTAATGATATTGTTCTTATAATTAAATCTGTGACGTTGAGTGTTGTTCTCTCAGTCTGGCATATCACAGGTTTGGGCCGCAAAACCTATTTCTCAAACTTTAATCCCCACATGACCCAAACCCATCTGTTTTTTCAGTTATAATTCAGCCCAGGGTTTGTTGCAGTAAGAACCATGCTCGGTAAGCCAGATAAACACATGCTGCATGCACTTACAGTGGTTAGTGCAGCAGATACAGAACTCTGTGCAGCAGGGACATGTCCTGGTGCAACAAATACACTGATTAGCGCAGCAGATACAAACCACCACAGGAGCAACGACTTATATTTATGTAATGCCTTTAACATAAAGGTGTTCCCCAACATGCTGCAGAGGTAAGGGTAATGAAAGTATACACAGGAGAAAGGAGACTGAAAGCTTGGTCTTTTGGGTTTTGAGAAGGCTTTAAAGAATGGTGAGATTAAAAGGAATGGTCTTCTAGAAAGCAGGACAGAGGCTGGATCTGTCACTAAAAATAGGGAAATAGAATGAGGTACGAAGGAGACTGGATATAGTGGAATGGGGCATTTGTAAGCAGAAGTAGAAGTGAAGGAGATTAAAGAAATAGGGTGATGCAAAGACATCAAAAAAATTATAGACAAAGATAAGGATTTCAAATTTGAAACATTCACATATGGGGAGCTAGCATAGGGGAGCAAGGGTGGAGTAATGAGTGAGCAGGACTTACTGTAGGACAGAATATAAATAGTGGGGTTTTGGACAAATTGGAGTTTATGGATGGTGCTTTTCTTTAAGCATGGTGCCTCCCACCATCTAGTATCACTAGAACAGGATGTAACAACAAAATTCTCTTATGATCTGGACCGGACCTCTATTTTTTAACCATATGTACACCTTCAATCTCTCCAATGGTAGGCTAAGTTAACACCGGTTGAAGCAGATTTTAGTTCAGGTGAGATCAAGTGGAATGCCAGCCTTTATTTCCAATCTTCAGTTATGTTACATGGTGTAACTCTGCATTTAACCTTGCTCCCTTCCATCTACAATATGTATCAATATTCATTTCTTACAGTATTGTCACTTAAGTCTGACTGGAGCAACAACAGTTTACCAGCAATCTTATCACTTCTGCATTATTCCCAGACCACTCGTGCAGAATTTTTCTCTATAACCCTGTAACATAATTAAAACAGAAAGTAAATGCACCCATACATACTCAGTGACAAAGCACAAACTGTCTAAGTGCAAGATAAATCCTAAAACAGTTGACTCATGCTCCTAAGCTATTGGAAACTGCGACAGTTTTTGCAAGAAGGTATCAGTGACCTTATTCTGGAGCAAAAGGTTCTTTGAATATTGTGAACATAGGAGGAATGATATACACCACCCTGGCCCAATCTTGGCATCTCTAAAAACTTCATTAATTTTCTCACTGTTTGGGGGGGGTGCAGGTGAATAACTAGTGACATATAAGTGCAGAATGTAATTTATTACAACTTAAGTAATTAAAATATTGACTAGCAATGTACAGCTAAACAGTTCTGATGAAAAGTCACGACCTGAAACATAACTCTGTGGCTTGAATTTTCGTGGAGACTATAGGGCTCTGGGCTTTAGCCAAAATGGCACTGGAACCCCGAATCCAGAAGTCCCGCACCTGTATCCAGCACGTACCCATCATTTTCTCTGAAGGGGGGAGCAGGGCTGGGAAGTATTTTGCACATATGTGGTTCACGGAGGTAGCGGAACATTTAAAAGTGCAGCTGTCTTCGAACTGAAGCGATTTTCATCACCGAAGTTTGTGAAACATATGAACATATATGTCTAACATATGAACATATGAATTAGGAGCAGGAGTAGGCAACTCAGCCCCCTCAAGCCTGCTCTGCCATTCAATAAGATCATGGTTGATCTGATTTTAACCTCAACTCCATATTCTCACTCACCCCCGGTAACCTTTCACCCCCTTGTTTATCATGAACCTATCTAACTCTGCCTTAAAAATATTCAAAGACTCTGCTTCCATCACCTTTTGAGGAAGAGAGTTCCAAAGACTCACAGCCCTCTAAGAGAAAAAAATTCTCCTCATTTCTGTCGTAAATAAGCGACCCCTTATTTTTAAACAGTAACCCCTAGTTCTAAATTCTCCCACAAGAGGAAACATCCTTTCCACATCCACCCTATCAAGGCCCTTCAGGACCTTATATGTTTCAATCAAGACCCCTCTTACTCTTCTAAACTCCAGCGGATCCAAGCCTAGCTTGTCCAACCTTTACTGATAAGAAACCCTCCCATTCCAGGTATTAGTCTAGTTATCCAAACTGCTTCCTTTTGTATTCAGATAGCAGGCTTCCCTCAAGTATGTTCCTATTCCTAAGTACAAGAGGCTACTGACTGCACCCACATTGCCATAAAGGCACCAACTCATTAACCTGACACCTTCATAAACAGGAAATACTTTTGTTCCCTGAATGCGACCACATCAAGGTGTTCCTGCACATATATGCATGGCATCCTGGAAGCTGCCATGGTTCATTTATCCTGAGGAATTCATAACTGCCTCAGTTTTCTCAGGTGCTGACACAGGTCCATGATTGATTTCTAGGGGGCAAGGGGGCATCTCTTAAGGAGGTAGTTAATGACCCCCTTCAGGCAGCTGCAAAAGGGACTGAAAGGCACTACAACAGCCATGTGCTGAGCTGCAACACAATAGAGCAGGCGATTGACGTCTGGAAGATGCACTTTAGGTGCCTTGACCGTTCTGGAGGGGCTCTGCAGTATTCCCCCGCAAGGGTCTCCAGAATAGTCATCATGTGCTGCATGGTACACAATATGGTGCAGCAGCGGGTCCTACAACCAGAGGAGGAGTAAGCCAGGCCTACAGCTGTAACATCCGAGGTGGAGGACAATTTTCAGGAGGGGGTTATCATCAGAAGCCTGCTAATTCAGAGTAGATTCTCCTAGGCTCTTGAAAGGTCACAAATTACATCAGCCAGTCCCTGGTGAGCAGCTTCCACATAATAAACATTTACCATGGCAGCCATATTTCCTCAGGGAAATGCCCATCTCCATCAAGAGAGAAAACCAACAGCACATACTGAAAGTCAGTGTGATAAACATGGCCAAAACCATGAATATCATAACTCTTACCCTCAACATAAAGCACAAATAAACCTTGAGATGTTCTTCACAACCTGTGCCATTTATGTTGTTATGTATAATTTTTAAGTTGAATATATATATTTATAATATATTTGTGTGTTAAGAAAGGTAAAATGGTTTCAGTTTCATTTAAATTGTTTGTGAGCCTTGGTGCCTTTGAGTCTGGATAAACCCCTGACTGAAGGTCAGGTCTTTTGGGTTTGTTTGCATATATACATTTTTAATGAGGTTTTACAACCCTTAAGTTAAAGAGATGTGTTAAAAGCAGTTAAAAGTTTAGTGATTATGGGAAAAAAACAAACAAAAGAGGAAAAATTTTACTGTTGCCTAGTAATAGTGGTCCAGGGACAGTGACACAGAAAAATATAGGAGTTGAGAGAGGGAGAGTTCAGTTTGTGTCAAAGAGAGAGGACAGGAATTTTAAGCTCTCTGACAAGAAAGATTACGAGGCTATTGGGGACAGTAGTTGACAGAATAGTCAGTTATAGAACTCAGTAAAGTGATCAGTTTAGCAGAGGTGCTACTGGAAGACTGAGTTTAGGGAACTGATTTGTTTGCTCTGCAGTTGAAGAAACAGTGAGCTTGGAGTGTTGTTTTTGGGTGTCTCAGGAAGAGATACGAGTTGGACAAAAAGCATTGAGCGATTGCCCAGGAATTCACTAGAAGAAAACCGTTTGCCATTGTGCCAGTCCCAGGCAAGACGTCTTTGTGTCAAGCTGGCGGTAACTCTTCACTGGTTTATCTGTCTGAAGATACTGCTGGGGTAAAGGAATAGTGTGAATTTGAAGCATCTTCTTGTGTTTGCATTGAGATCTTTCCAACCTTTTTGTCTGGTGTAACATACTTCATTTTTCTTTTTAATAAATATTTTATTCTTTGTGTTAAAAGCTCAGCAACAGGCTCCTGTGAATTTCTTCAGTAACCTTCCTCCACAGTTTCTAAAAAAAAGCTAGGATCTATCAAGCCAGGTCTCACTCTGGGAACTGACTTGTCCAGTACTAATATCAGCTGGGATTGTAACATCATACATGTTAGAGACTGTCAATGAGTCAGTGAAAATATCACCCTGTGCCTACTCAAATCATGCCCACAATGCCAAGAATGCCAGTAGGAAGCAGGACTTAGTACCAACCACCTTCAGATATGATTATATGTGTTATCAGTCCTGCACCTACTGCACATTGTGAAGGGTGATGCCACATGTGTGTTAGAACAACTCCTTCACCTGCATTTCACATTATCCATCCACCACCAACATTGAGTGTCAGGAGTGTGTGACATCTGCAACTTGCAATGCAAACAAAGACCTCCGCTCCCTGCGGGACCACAGCCTCTACCACCTAGAAGACAAGGCTTCCAATGAAGTGGGGAAACCACAGAAGCATGCTTCCCTGGAGCATGCATGGCAGCTTGACATGACAGCCTTTCACTGCTGGACATGCATGGACACACCCTTGTTCCTGATGGCGTCAATGAGAGATAGACTTCAGCATGCAGTGTTCACTGCCACCAGTAAAGACTGCCTTCATTTGATTAACATTCTCATTGAGGATTTTAGTATACAAAAGCGGACTGAAACATTTTTGGCAACAGTGATTTGTATTTACAATGTGCTTAAGTGTGATATCTAGAAAGTTTATGAAATGGAACCATGGTGAACCCATTAGTGATTGAGTCGACACATTGCCTTAGGCGCGCAGACAGTCCTATGAAGTGCTGTTTTTTTTTAAGTGTGTGTTGCCTCGGGGGAGATGGAGGCAGACTGCTCAACTCTTGTGCTATATGGCATTGAGGAACCTGGTGGCCTTCTTCATCATGCAGAGACCCATGAGGGATCTACTTCAGACTGCAGCGTCTGCATTTCTGCAGGGGCAGCCATTGTCAGCGGGACAAATAGAGCAGATAGGGCTCTGGCAGAGGGGCTTGTGAGCTATAAGATGATGAAGGTGCTGAGATGCTCTCAGAACCTTTACCCTCCTCGCTAACCTCCACAACCATAGGATGGCCTTAAGTGGATTAGCTGGGGCTGGCTGCTGGGTGCAGCAGTCATCCATTCCATCAACTGCTGTGCCACTAGTGCGAATGTCCTCTTAAGGGAATGCAGCTCCTCTTGTATTCCATGGATGTCAGCATTCACACTCTGAGCAGACTACTCCAGGCCACTGAGTGAACCTTGTACCCTTTGCAGGGAGTTACGCTGTTCTTGCATCCACACCGAGCAATGCTTCATGTGTCTCTCCATGAGATTGTCAATTGCCTCATGGTCAGAGCTCATGCAGTCGAGTCCCTGATTCAAGGTGGAGCTTATCACTGCCCTGGACTCCTCCACTCGCAGTGTATAAGGTTGCATTGCCTCAGGGAACTCTGCCAGATGTCCACACATCTACTGCTCATGCTCCAAATACTATGTCCCATAAGATGACTCCTGAGGCCTGACCTCCTTGCCCACTGGAGCATCATTGTGACTTTCGTCCCTCTTCCAAGGGGAACTGTGCACAGATATCTCTGACTCAGACACCTCCTTCTGTGCTCTGGTTTGGGGACCTTCACCGCGTGCCACTGATTCTCAATGTGCGCTACATCCCTCCAATGTGCTAGTACCATGTTGGCACAGAGGAGCAGATGTGATGCTGCCTCCTCGGATATCTTTTCCTCCACTTGATGCTGGAGGGGTGAGGTGGCTCGGTTGGGAGGCTTAGCAAGCGGCACTGGGACCTGTGTGAGACACAAAAGGAAGTAATGAGATTTAGCCCTTTACATTTTGGGAGCATGCTCTGACATATGCCATCGCCTTTAACTTCTAACCATAAATGCAGTGCCCTTGTTATGCAACCCAACCTTCGTACTGCCTCTCATACCAATGTCGCCTTATGCTCAATTGAGTAACAAGATCACCTCCACCATTAAAGCCATGTTCCACAGTACCTCTACAACCACCTTTCACACCTTCTACAGGCAATTCTCCATCCCTGACAGCTAGCTGGGTGGCACCCTGGCTACCTCTATGGCTGTTTCCTCCATGTTCTTGTCGCCCTTAGCCTCATGTTTCATAACCTCAGTCCGGCCATCTCCCTGGCGTTATGGGGCATCTTGGCCTGCAATTACAACATGAAGAGTGATGTTGGTCTAGTTTATAGTGTTGCTGGGGAAAATTGCTTGAATCTGGCAATGTATCACAGCGGACATCCACATTTCTAATGTGCACACCTACAGGAGTGGCTTGGACATACAAGTTTCCATTCCAAAGGAGAGGTAGGTGCCAGGTCTCCCATCGTAGTACAGCATTCAGATGTGAACCATCACTTGGACCTCTGTGTGTTTGTACAGAACAACTTACCGTGCCGGAGCGCAGCGGGTCACGGAACCTCTTCCTACATTGAATCCACAATCGGTCATGGTCTTCTGCTGCGCTTAGGGCGGAGGATATCTCCTGCCTCTTGGTCGCTGTGGGTGGGTTCTGCCGGGATATAATATGCTGCACCATCTCGGCCTCCTTGACCAGGATCTGTAGACCCTGGTCACTGAAGTGGGGCACAGCCCCTCCTGCTCCTTCTCCACTTGCCCTTCTTTGCGACCTCCCGGCATGAGAAAAGGAAAAAGAAAAAGCACGTGGGGCTTCCATGCAACTTCAAATGGTCTCACACACATATATCTGCTTATGTACACAAATCATGTTCTCCATCTCATCAATGCCTGATGTTGTGGGGGGTTGTGGGAAAAGGGGGCAGTTGGTGAAAGGGGGCTGGATGAACACAGGGTAACCTGGCTTTTGTTCCTTTCGCTCCCAGATGGCATATTGTGCTCCCAACCACAAACTACCCTGGTGGCCTGCTCCCCTGGAGCCACACTGTTCCACCATGACAGTGTGCACCTGTAAGGGTCCTGGTCAAGGCTCAATTGCACAGCAGTACCCTGAAAGTTGGGTGTAAGGATGAAGGCTTGTGGCAAATGTGGTGTGTATCAGTCATGCTCTGAGGCATTATAGTAACATAGAAACATAGAAAAATAGAAACAGGAGTAGGTCATTCAGCCCTTCGAGCCTGCTCCGCCATTTAATATGATCATGGCTATCCTCTATCTCAACGCCATACTCCCCTTTCTCCCCATAACCCTTGATGCCTTTAGAGTATAGAAATCTATCTATTTCCTTCTTAAATATATTCAGTGACTTGGCCTTTACAGCCCTCTGTGGTAAAGAATTCCACAAGTTTACCACCCACTAAGTAAAGATGTTTCTCCGCATCTCAGTCTTAAATGGCCTACCCCGTATCCTGAGATTGTGAACCCTTGTTCTAGACACTCTAGCCAGAGGAAACATCATCCAGACTGTCAAGCCCTGTCAGAATTTTATATGTTTCAATGAGATCACCTCTCATTCTTCTAAACTCCATTGAATACAGGCCTAGTCGACCCAATCTCTCTTCATGCGACAATCCTGCCATCCTAGAAATCAGTCTGGTGAACCTTCACTGCACTCCCCCTTTGGCAAGTATACCCTTCCTTAGGTGAGGAGTCCAAAACTGCACTCAATACTTCAGATATGGCCTCACAAAGGCCCTGTACAGTTGCAGTAAGACATCCTTGCTCCTGTACTCAAGTCCTCTCGCAATGAAGGCCAACATACCATTTGCCTTCTAACTGCTTGCTGCACCAGCATGCTTGCTTTCAGTGATTGGTGTACAAGGACAACTAGGTCCCTTTTTACAACAACATTTCCCAATCTATCACCATTTTAATAATACTCTGCCTTCTGTTTTCCTACCAAAGTGGGTAACTTCACACTTATCCAGGTTATACTGCATCAGCCATGTACTTGCCCACTCACTCAACTTATCCAAATAGCTGACACTGCCTTTGATAAGATTGTTCAGGAAGAAAGAATAGAAGATAATGCAGCTGAGGTATTTAGCTCAAGGCAGTTGGTAGAATTACAGAAAAAGAATCCATAAATAAAACAGTTAAATCAGACAGCTTACTCAGAAACAGAGGCAGAATGTATTCCATAATGTTATTACCTTAAGTGTAATGTGTTAATGAGAAAGTGGCGGCTGTATCAGATTTCAGCAGATGAAAACTGGATGGAAGTACATCTGGTTGTTATTCCATTTGGATATAGAAATAAGATCCTGGGAATAGCTCATGAAATTTCAGTGGGGGGACATTTAGGAATTAGAAAGACACAGGCGAAAATTCAAAAACATTTTTATTTGCCTGGGTTGCATATGGATGTAGTTAAATTCTGTAGAACATGTCACACATGTCAGGTGACAGGGAAACCACAAGCAGTGATTAAGCCGACACCTTTAATTCCAATTCAAGCATTTGAAGAACCCTTCACTAGGGTTATGTTTGATTGTGTAGGACCCCACCATAAGACTAAAAGTGGAAATCAGTACTTACTAACAATAATGGATGTGCATACAAGGTTTCCTAAAGTGATACCTTTGAGAAATATTACAACAAAGACAATTGTAGAAAAGTTGACTAAATTGTTTACAATATATGGCTTACCAAAAGAAATAGAATCAGATCAGGGTTCAAATTTCATGTCATAGCTGTTTAAGGAAGTCAGAATCACAGAATCACACAGTGCAGAAGAGGCCCTTTGGCCCATCGAGTCTGCACCAACATGAGAAACACCTGGCCTACCTACCTAATCCCATTTACCAGCACTTGGCCCATAGCATTGAATGTTATGATGTGCCAAGTGCTCATCCAGGTACTTTTTAAAGGATGTGAGGCAACCCGCCTCCACCACCCTCCCAGGCAGCGCATTCCAGACCGTCACCACCCTCTGGGTAAAAAAGTTTTTCCTCACACCCCCCTAAACCTCCTGCCCCTCACCTTGAAATTATGCCCCCTTGTGACTGACCCTTCAATTAAGGCGAATAGCTGCTCCCTATCCACCCTGTCCATGCCCCTCATAATCTTGTACACCTCGATCAGGTTGCCCCTCAGTCTTCTCTGCTCCAACGAAAACAACCCAAGTCTATCCAACCTCTCTTCATAACTTAAATGTTTCATCCCAGGCAACATCCTGGTGAATCTCCTCTGCACCCCCTCCAGTGCAATCACATCCTTCCTATAATGTGGTGACCAGGACTGCACACAATACTCCAGCTGTGGCCTCACCAAGGTTCTATACAACTCCAACATGACCTTCCTACTTTTGTAATCTATGTCTCGATTGATAAAGGCAAGTGTCCCATATGCCTTTTTCACCACCCCACTAACATGCCCCTTTGCCTTCAGAGATCTATGGACACACACGACAAGGTCCCTTTGTTCCTCAGAACTTCCTAGTGTCATGCCATTCATTGAATATTTCCTTGTCAAATTACTCCTTCCAAAGTGTATCACCTCACACTTTTCAGGATTAAATTCCATCTGCCACTTATCTGCCCATTTGACTATCCCGTCAACATATTCCTGTAGCCCAAGACACTCAACCTCGCTGTTAACCACCCAGCCAATCTTTGTGTCATCCACAAACTTATTATCTCACCCCCCCCCCCTCCCCCCCCCAACATATGTCGTTTATATAAATGACGAATAATAGGGGACCCTAATGAGCAGTTCGAGGATAAAATATTTTCAGTCAACAGCTTACCATTCTGAATCACAAGGGGCTTTGGAATGATGACATCAAACTTTAAAAATGATGATGAGAGCATATAGTCAAGACTACCACAGGATTGGGTAGGGGAATTCTATTCTTGTTATTTGCTATTAGTGATGCTCCTAATACATCAACTGGAGTTAGCCTTTTTGAATTAGTCTATGGTCATGAGGCAAGGGGACCACTGAAATTGATTCATGAGAAATTGGTGAGTCAAAATTCAGGAACTACTCTCCTGGATTATGTACCAAAATTCAGAGAAAGATTGGACGGAGCATGTGAGTTAGCTAAGGAACATTTAAAGATATCACAGCAAGTGATGAAAGTGAAGGCAGATAGGAACACTACAGCTCATAGTTTTGCTGAGGAAAAAGTGTTAGTTCTGTTACCAGTAGGGGGTGACTTGTTAATGGAACAGTTTGTAAAGATGATTGTAAAGAAACTGAGTGAAGTAAATTATTTAATAAATACTCCAGATAGGAGAAAGAAACAGAGGGTGTGTCATGTAAATATGCTTAAAAAGTACTTTGACAGGGAGGAGGACCAAAAGGAGGTATTAGTGGTGGTAGGTAAGGATAAAGAGGTAGAAATGAAGGATTCTGAAATTGATTTTCCTCTAATCAAATTGGTTAATGAGGGAGTACTTGAAAATTTAACTGTAATGTTGAGTTACCTTCCAGACAAGCGTCAAAGGGATTTGGAGAAGCTATTGCAGTCACACAGAGCTATTTGTGGGAATAAGCTGGGGAGGACAAATTTAGCTACACATGATGTGTGTGTAGAAGGTTAACCTTCGATAAGGCAACATCCTTATAGATTAAATCCAGCAAAGTTATCACAAATACAGAAAGAAATTGACATCATGCTTCAAAATGACATCATTGAGTCTAGTTGCAGTAACTGGAGTTCACCTATTGTGATGGCACTGAAACCGGATGGTGTGTGGACTATCGAAAGGTGAATGTGGTGACAAAAGTGAATTCATATCCTATGCCATGATTGAAAGGTTGCATTGAGAAAGTGGGACAATCAAAGTTTATCACAAAGATTAACTCGCTGAGAGGATATTGGCAAGTACCGTTATTGGAGACAGCAAAAGAGATATCGGCTTTTGTGGTGCCAGATGGACTATATCAGTTAAAGTCATACCATTTGGTATGAAAAATGCACCTGTAACATTTCAAAGACTGACAAACAAAGTAATTGCAGGACTGAGCAATTGTGCTGTTTATATTGACGTCTTGATAGTTTTCAGTCAAATGTGGAAGAAGCATTTACAACACCTGGGAGAATTATTTAGTCAACTACAAGGAGCTAACTTGGTGATGAACTTGGCTAAAAGTGAATTTGCAAAAGCGCAAGTTACGTGTCTAGGCCCTACCACTGGACATGGTAAGGTGGCTCCAAGAGATGTTAAAGTGCAGCTATCATGGGTTTCCCTGTGAATATAAGAAAATTAGTAGTTTTGAGATTTCTGGGCATCAGTGGGTTTTACCGGAAATTAGCACCAAATTTTAGCAATGTTGTTGCTCCACTGACTGAAAAAAGAACAAAAAGTTTCAATGGACACTGGAGTGTCAGAAGGCATTTGACAGTTTGAAAACTGTATTGACTACAACACCAGTTTTGGCAGTACCCAATTATGCCAAGCAATTTAAGTTGGTCATTGACGCAAGCGATATAGGCATTGGGGCTGTACTGTTACAAGAAGATGAAACTGGAATTGAGAAACCGATAGGGTGTTTTTCACAGAAGTTGAATGTACAACAGAGAAGATATTCAATGATTGAAAAGGAAACTGTGGGTCTGGGGTTTGCGTTACAGAATTTTGAAGTTTACGTTGCAAACAATTCATCAGAAACAATTTTTTATACAGACCACAGTCCTTTAAAGTTTCTGGGCAAAGTTCAAGATCGAAGAGCAAGGCTATTCAGATGGGGTTTATTACGGCAACCATTTAATCTACAGATTATACCTGTGGCTGGATGAGAAAACCTATTTGCAGATACATTTTCAAGAGTTTAAAGTTCAAAGGAAAATTGAACATCTAAAACCTGGACACGGGGCTGGAATGATTTCTGTTGATACCAAGGATTTGTTATATATAGTTATGTTAATGCGTGCACCTGGTAATGTAATAATGTGAGTATATAGGAGGTAGTGTAAGATGTTCTAAGAAAATGAAGCCATCTTTTTAAATTATGACAGTTATTTTGCTTGTAAGGAGGGGGTGTCACGAAAGTATAATAATTCTAATAATATTGTTGTGAGTTATTGTAAAAGCAGGTTAATAGTGGGGTTTGGATAGTTTCTTTGCGTGTGTGTGTTGGGGGGGTGGTTAATTGAGTTGGAGGCAGCTGGTCTGGAGGCTTTGATTCATCAAAAGGAAGCTGTGTTTGAAATGCTAAATACATAAACATGGCTGAAGTTTTAGAATATGAAGTGAAGAGAATTTGCATTTTTAGATAAATCCGGGTAGTTTGAATTTCAAAGAGACGGTCGGATGTTACACTTAGCCAGAGAAGCTAGGCCAAGCAGTGTGATTATTTTTCCCAAAGGTTACTGACAATATTAGCACCATGAATAGATTTATATTATGGGAAAAGTAAAGTTCCAAAGGTATATGGAAACAATGGAATTTGCATTAAAAGGGAGAAACATGTTTAAAGGAGATTGAAGCTATGTGTTAGTAGAGGCATTGTAAGATCTCCCAGAAGTGTGAAAAGCCTCCAGTATTTGTACATTAAGCTGCTGCCTACAGAAACCAAAGCTGGGAAAAGGCATTTTAAATTCCATTGCCCAGGGTATTGTGTTAACTGTCTGGAATCTATTTAAAATCTATTTTTTTGTTCAGTGTTGCCTTAACAGGGGTATAACTGGAAGCCAGATTAATTAGGGGTTTTAGGAGTTATTATAGTAGTAATTTGTAGACCAATGTAGGTGTTTGAAATCTTTTTCTTTTGTTAATAAATGTTTAATTTAGTTTTCTAAAAAATCCCTAAAGTCTTGGTGGACTTATTACTGCTGAATTCAGGACATGCATCTCGAAGTAAAATACAAATTGCAAAATCGTTCTGACCACGTAATCAAGTTTCCCCTGTGAATTTGATCCACCTTGCACACATCACCTGCCACATCACTACAGTTGCATAAACTTTGATTGCATTCCCTTGAGCTTAGAAGGTCAAGGGGTAAGCTACTTGAGGTACTTACATCGATAAAGGGATTTGATAGAGCAGATGGATAGAAACTATTTCCTCTGGTAAGAGAATCAAATACAAGGGGCTAGCATAATAAAATTAGAGCTGGAACATTTAGGGATGAAACCAGGAAGCACTTTCTTACTCAAAGGTTAGTCAGAAGCTGGATCTTCCCTCGCACCCCTCCTGCCTCAGCAAAAGACTGTGGATTTTGAATCAATTGCAAATTTCAACACTGGTATCGATAGATTTTTAATCTGTTATTACTGAAGACATGATAGTGGGAAAAGACGCCAAAGAAATCTTCAGCAAGGTCAGAAACCAAACTTGGGCCCTTCCTGTTCCATATGGCTCAGAGGCAATCCTTGAAAAGAAACTGCTATGGCATCAGCCCTTTATCTGGCAATCTGTTCTATATATTCCACCAATCTGTAGGGAAAATTGTCATTCTAATTGCTAGCCTTTTTTGAAGTTTGTTAATTATATCCTCGTACTCCTAGCTGTACATTAATGATTAATCAGTGGTAATATCACTGTACAGGATGTCACAAGACACACAAAAATTGAGGCTGGATGATTGCTTAGGAACAGGTAATCACTCCAAATAATTGATCAATCCAGGCGGGAACAGGCAGTTAAAGACTACATGGAGATTCGAGTTCACAATTCTGTTCCTATTTCCTTTTCCAGCACATTGCCTTCGATTTAAGCCACCATGATGAGTGGGAGAGGGTTGCGGAAGGGATTAAAAGCTTACCTATGGGGAATGCACCCCCAACATGTATGTTCATCATCATTTTTAATGTGGCAGATATCGTGGCATCTGAGTGTCCGGCTGTGGAAAGGTGGGACACTTCATTAACAGATTTAAATTGGATTTTCACGGTGCAATATCGAGCCTGATTTAAAATTCACTGCTGCTGCATATGTTTCCCAGGGGCCGGGAAACCTGTCAGGGAAAGGAAGGCGGGAGCTGTTGGCTCCAAAACGTAAGTGTACCTTGCAACAATCTTTGTGGGCCCAGAGGAGCAGGAGTGCTCTTCCTAGCCACTCAAGGAAGCATTTAACCTCACCCCTTCCCTCAAGATCACAACCTTTCTTTTCCTATCCGCCATCTTTGTTGACCTCCTTACAACCCAGCCCAAATTGCCACTCCGTCCACCGTGAAACTAGTCCTCTCTCTCCTCGCCATCCCAGATAGCATCTTTTTGTCCTGCAGCCCTGTGGTCTCTCTTTCTCTCAGCCCTGATGGCCTCTCTTCTCCCTTCCCCTAGCACTGATGAACTTTCTTTACTTCTCTTCCCAGGCACAAAGGGTGACATTTTCTGACACCGCCCACCACCGCTGAAAGTCAATGGACTATTGGCTGGACCGCCATATCCCCTGCAGCGGGTCCCACCATGATGGGGCTGGAAAATCCCAGCCAAAGACTTCTCTTTTCCCCACCAACACTGATGCCCTCTCTCTCCCCTGGCTTGATGATCTCTCTCTCCACCACAACACGATTGCCAATCTGCTGCTCCTGGTTGCCGAGGTCCACTTAACCACTTAATCAGCAATGTACCTATGTAGATGCATCTGTCTGTGACAGTATGGTAGGAATGATCACCGCACTGTTTTTGTGGAGAAAAAGTCCCATCTTCACATTGAGGATATCTTCCATCTTGCTGTGTGGCACTATCACTGTGCTAAATGGGATAGATTTCGAACAGCAACTGAAAACTGGGAATTCATGAAATGTTGTGGGCCATCAGCAGCAGCAGAATTGTACCCCAACACAACCTGTAACCTCATGGTCTGGCAGGTCGCCCACTCTACCATTACCATCAAGCCGGGGGATCAACCCTAGTTCAATGAAGATTACAGGTGGGCATGCCAGGAGCAGCACCAAGCATATCTGAAAATTAGGTGTCAACCTGGTGCAGCTAAAATGCAGGACCACTTGCATGCCAAACAGGGGAAGAAGCATGCGATAGACAGAGTTAAGCAATCCCACAGCCAATGGATCAGACCTAAGCTCTGCAGTCCTGCCATCTCCAGTCGTGAATGGTGTTGGACAATTAAACAATTACCTGGAGGAGGGAGCTCCACAAATATCCCCATCCTCAAACATCGGGGAGCCCAGCACCTCAGTGCAAAAGGCAAGGCTGAAACATTGGCAACCATCTTCAGCCAGTAGTGCCGAGTGGATGATCTATCTCAGCCTCCTCTTGAGGTTCCCAGCATCACAGATGCCAGTCTTCAGCCAATTCGATTCATTCCATGTGTTATCAAGAAGTGACTGAAGGCATTGGACCCTGATAACATTCTGGCAATAGTACTGAAGATTTGTGCATCAGAACTAACCGCACCCCTAGCCAAGCTGTCCCAGTACAGCTACCACACTGGCATCTATGCGGCAATGTGGAAAATTGCCCAGCATATTCTATCCACAAAGAGCAGTATAAATTCAACCCAGTGAATTACTGCCCCATCAGCCTACTCTCAATCATCAGCAAACTGATGGAAGGTGTTGCAGACAATGGTATCAAGCGGCACTTACTCAGCAATGCCCGGCACACTGATGTTCAGTTTGGGTCACTCAGCTCCTGACCTCATTACTGCCTTGGTACAAACAAGGACAAAAGAGCTGAAATCAAGAGGTGAGGTGAGAGTGACCTCCCTCAAGGCAGCATTTGGCCAAGGGTGGCATTAAGGAGCCCAGACAAAACTGAAGTCATTTGAAATCAGGGGGAAAACTCTCCTCTGGTTGGTGTCATACCTGACACAAAGGGAGATGGTTGTGGTTGTTGGAGGTCAATCATCTCAGTAGCATGACATCATTGCTGGAGTTCCTCAGGGTAGTGTCCTGGGCACAGTCATCTTCAGCTGCTTCATCAATGACCTTCCTTCCATCATAAGGTCAGCAGGGGGGATGTTTGCTGATGATTGCACAATGTTCAGCACCATTCATGACTCCTCAGATATTGAAGCAGCCCGTGCCCATAAGCAGCAAGACGTGGACAACATTCAGGCTTGGGCAGATAATTGGCAAGTGACACTTGTGCCATGCAAGTTGCAAACAATGATCATCTGCAACAAGAGAAAATCTAACCACCTGCCCTTGATATTCAATGGCATTAGCATCACTGAATCTACAAGTCAGGAGTGTGATGCAATACTCCCTATTTGCATAAATGAGCGCAGCTACAACAACACTAAGTAGCTTGATACCATCCCAGACAAAGCAGCCGACTTGATTAGCTCTCTGTCCACCACCTTAAACATTCACTCACTCCACCATCAATGCACAGTGGCAGCAGTGTGTCTCATCTACAAGATGCACTGCAGAAAACTCACCAAGGCTCCTTCGACAGCACTTTCCAAACACAACCTATAACACCGAGGACGAGGGCAGCATATGCATGTGAACACCGTCATCTGCAAGTTCCCCTCCAAGCCTCACAACATCCTGGCTTGGAACTATGCCACTGTCTTTCATTGCTCCTGGGTCAAAATCCCGGAACTCGCTTCCTAACAGCATTGTGGTGTACCAACACCACATGGACTGCAACAGTTGAAGAAGGCGACTCACAACTACCTTTTCAAAGGCAATTAGGGATAATTAGGGGCAATTAGGAACTCCCCAAGAGTTCCTGTCTGTGACTTCCTGCCATTGATTCCCCCCCCAACTACCAGCTAGGCTGTCGATTTGGTCGGTTGCCATGCGGGAAATAGAGCAAAAAAAGGACAATGAGTTTCTGCCACTAGGTTCAACAGGACCTCTGTTTTGCCAGCTTTGTCCATTTATTCAACCATATGCAGCCTTTCCTGCAATCTCCCTGTGAATATCAGGGCTATTATGTTAGCGTATAAAATCGTTTTCTTATCTCACAGCTTTTGATTTTAATTCAATATTCAGAGGACTTTTGTCCAGCCTGTTATTTTTTGCTGATTGATAGGATTTAGTCCAAGGTGTAACCTGTTGTAATATGCGTTCTTTAGATGTCTCAATGATGAAATCTTGAGACTTGTATATTTAAACATGAACCCTTTATCGTTAACCTTTAACTGTTTACAGATCCCAGGTACTGTCATGCATGGTGCTGTTACCTCCATGTAGACTGGCTCCAGAGTGTTTTCTCTCTATACTGTTCTCCCAGTCTATTACCGTGTGACTCTATGCATCATACTGTGGGCAGTGCTATGCTCCAATCACACATTAACTCTTGCTCTGCTGAACATCTTTACATTACAATGGCATACAGGCACGTATAACATCCCCCTTTCTTCTCCAAAGAAAACTTTCCTTTCCAATGGAGTATAACTTTTTGTAATACAATCTTTACTTGCTATCCCTGCTGCCCCATCTCAAGTTTCTGACTGTGTAGATTCAGATGGTGTTGAGACTTGACATTTCTTCCACATCTCGGTCTATCAAATTTGGAGGAATGGTATTAGTACTCTGTGTTTCTGGTACTTGGCTATCTCCTTTTGATTCACTTTTTGCGCTCCTTCGAGTTGCGTTTCTCTTTATTAACAATTCATCTGCTTTCTTCAGACACTATGGATTTGTTTGGTTCTTCCCGGGGGAAATGTGCACTCTGTTCAGTCCTAGAATGGACTCAAATTTTCTTTTTCCATGGTGTCCACCATGTTCTTGCTGGACATATACGGTTCTCAAATGGAACCTTCATTTCCACTTGTTTCGCAACCTCAGCCAAACATTTGTTTGCTGTTCTATTTTCAAACCATTTTTCAGGCTTATGAATCTTTTCATTAGGCTCAACATTTCCTTCTTCTAGTGCCTTGCACTTATGTGTCAGATTTAAATTTTCCGATCTCATTTCTTTTCTTTTTCTATCTGCAACAGAGCTTTGTTGCTGCCCTTCATTTTGGATTCACTGTTGGCCAGGTCTGTTCCCAACAAAGTCTTAACTTTTTTCAGTTCTGTAATTGTGCTCCTCATGGAGTCATTACCTGCTTGAGGTTTAGAAAGTTCTATGGTTTTTCCTTTCAATGCCTCCTCTTTTCCATTTAATTGCTTCTTCAGCTCTTCAGTCTGTTCCTTGTAGCTTTTGGCTTCCTCCTGGAATATAAAACATTGCTGAGTCTTCTCTGCCAACTGGTTCTTCAGTATGTTCAGAGTGACGTTAAATTCATTTTCCTTCTTTTCGTAATTTCCCAGAAGAATATATTTTGTCCTGATGGATTCTTGTAACGTGAAAATCTTTCAGCAGGTTTCCCTGTTCTTTGCGAAGCTCGTTTGCTTCATCTTGAGTTTTCCTGTAATTCAACAAAGTCTCCTTGAGTTTCTTCTGCTTCCATTCTACTGTTTCAGAGAGTCCTCATTTCTTCATTTGCTGAATGGTTATTCCTTTTGCATTTGATCTTGAAGGCAATCAACTGTTCTTTCAACTGTTTGATTTCTTGTTGACCTCTCGCCAACTGCAACTGGTAGTTCCAACGCAGCTTTTTCTGAAATAATATTCAGTATCCTTTTTAGCTCCTCATGATTTTCCATGGCCATATATTGATTCCTCAAGGAATCTTTCAGGGTTGCAACTTCTTTGCATGCCTCTTCTACCTGCTGTTTTGCCTGGCTGTATATCTAGTTGTGTTTTTTCTAACTCTTACCAACTGTGGAATTGAGGATCGTTATTTCCTCCTGGTACCTTTATGTTGTCTCTGAAAGTTGTTTGTTCAGATCTCGAACACCTTAGTTCATTGAAGACTTCAGCTTATCATGTGTTTTCAAAGGTATATACTCAGCTTGGATCTTGTGCTTTAAATCTTCCAGATCAACTCAGATGCGAATATTTTCCAGTAGAACAGCTTCATTTACTTTTTGCACAATTTACATCTTTTGAGTTACCTCATGCTCTGGAGTCTTCTGTTGCCCACCCTCTGGGGTTTTTAGTTGTCCTCCCTCTTGTGTCATTTGGTGCCATCTCTCCAGGATCTCTGTTTGCCCTTCCTCTGGGTTTTTTTGTTGCCTTCTTTTTGAGGTTTTTAGTTGCCCTCTCTCTTGAGTCAGTCGGTGCCCTCCCTCCAGGGCTTCTGCTTGCCCCCACCTCTGGGGTTTTTTGTTGCCTTCTCTCTGAGGTCTTTTGTTGCCTTCTCTCTGGGATCTCCTGTTGCCATCGGCAGAGTTGCCCTCTCTCTGGGATTTCTTATTGCCCTCAGCGGATTTGTCCCCTCTCTGGGGTCTCTCCCAATTTTCTGTCTATAGCTGTATTCTTTTACTGTAGTTACAGATTTAAATTGTGTTGCCTCTTTAAGACTCAGGCTGCTGGCAGCTGTTGACTTTCTTTGTGGCGAGTTTCCGTGCTTTTGGCAGGGTCTCCGGCGATCATGGCTGCTTTGCCTTTTTGTTTTAACTTTTGAAACTGCAGCAATTCTTTCCCTTTTTGAATTAACTCTACATGTTTTTTCTTCTTCTTTTAAACTCAGTGTCGTTTTCGTTTGAACATCCCGCGCTTTGGGAGCCTCAGCAGGCACACACATTTTTTTTAAAGTTGCGAGCTGTCGACTCTGCAGTCCTTTCTTCTTTTAAACTTTGCAGGTTTTTTTTTTTAAACTCTGCAGGTTCTGCTTAAACTTTTGACTCTGCCAGCTGATTTTCACTGGTTTGGGGTTCTTTTGAACCTTTGTTTTTAACTTGCCACTCTCTTTCAGATGCCCTCTGGATGCTGAGTCCATGGAGCCACCACGTATTCTAAAATGTAAGTACAGATACTTTTTTTGTATTTTTGCTCACCATCTTGTGAACTGTGTCACTCAGGTTCTTCTAATTTTCTGTAATGGACTTCCGCTTACTCTGGTGGATTCCTCACTTCCAAGCCTGTAATAATGTTTCTTCAACTTTTTCTTCAAGTTTTCTTCTTAGGTGCACATCCCTCTGGTTAGGCTTCAGTTGCTTCTAGTGCTTCATGCTTTGGGATGCTGTTCTGGATTCATGCATTTAGCTACCACCTTCCATATCACCGTGGATCACCGTGTCGGTACTTGCCAACCATTTTGTACAATGGTTGCGTGGTGGTGTCTCAATGATGAGATCCTGAGACTGGTATATTTAAACATGAACCCTTTATTGTTAACCTTTAATTATTTACAGATCTCAGGTATTGTAATGCCTGGTGCTGTTACCTGCATGCAGGCTGGCTCCGGAATGTTCTCTATAGACTGTTCTCTCAATCTATTACCATGTGACTCTATGCATCATACTGTGGGCTGTGCTATTCTCCAGTCCCACATTAATCCTTGCCCTGCCGAGCACCTTTGCATTACAGAGGCATATAACATAACCCTAGCAGAAAAACAGAGAATGCTGGATATAGTCAGCAGGTCAGGCAGCATCTGTGGAGAGAAAAAACAGACTTTAACATTTCAGGCCTATGACCTTTCATTAGGACCCTGACATTTGGGTATGTCTAACCATTGCCCCGCCTAGTTTTGTTCCCTAGCCCTCCTGTGCCTGTTGTGTTCAGAAGGAAGAGGATCTGAGATATATGATAAGGTGCTGTATAAATTTAAATTAAGGTTACCTCTGTGAATTATGTTCCAGGTTGAAATTAGGATACCTTTAGGCTTTGAGCTAGGATTAGTGTTGGGGTTAATGCTTCAGATCAGGTCAGAGGTAGAGTAAAAATTGTAATTTGAGTTAAGGTTGGGGCGAATGTTTGCATTATGGCTGATGTCAGGATTAGGATTTGAGTTAAGGTTAGGATTGGGCTCAGTATCAGCATCAGGGTAAGAGTTGATGCAAATGTTAGGATTTGGATACATGCCAGATTTAGGGTTTGAGTTGCAATTAGGTACAGGACTCTGGTATCAGATGCACAAATGTTTTAAATCAGAATATAAAAAGAAAAATTGTGCATTCTCTGCCTCACATATTTATTTCTGAATCAAAGATTACACAGAGTAATATTTTAACCAGAATCCTCTGCACTGCAGCTGATGATTCCCCAGACGTGAACGACGGAGCAGTAAAAGCTTGCTAATATAACAGGATTAGTGCACAGTGATAATTGTATTCCTATTGTACAATATACCATGGGGGCTTGACCATTCAACAAAAGCAGGGCAGAGCCATGCAGAATAATTCATGAATTAGACTGGTGAGGTGTGGAGCATTGTGTATTGTGATTAATGGTTTGTTCAGTTATAGAGATTACAATTAATTATACCATTTAGAGATAATCCTCTGTACATTATGCAGAACAGCAAGATTACTATTAATGAACTCATACCAGTTTTACTGCAGCTCCTGGAATCAGGAGATAAGTTGCAGCAAACATCAGGGTTATGCAATATTGCCGATTATCTGTGAGTTCACAGCAGGCAACTCTCTCAGGAAATTTCACCTTGCACTGATCCACTTAAATATTAGTAAAGCAAACCATTGGAGTTTGAGCACAGAGATTAACATCAGAAAATAGTGGGATAAAGGGAAAGGGGGGTAGAGAGGAAATAAGAAATTAAGCTTTTGTTCATTATAGAAAAGGAGCACCAGACACAACTTTGTATGCCATGTTCCATTTACGCATGCATATAGGTATTAATGGGTTATGCTGGGTTTGAATTAGACAGACAGGGCACTAATTAAGTCCCTTAGCTTAATTAGATATATGATTTGTGTCATCACAATATATTAATTGGGTTCAAAAAGCATTAGGTGATGGGATATGAATTTAAAAAGAAACAAAGAAAACAAAGATAGAAAAAAACTTGTATTTCTATAGCATCCTTCACAATCTCATGACATCTCAACCCACTTGACATTTAAAGTGTAACCACCATTGTAAGGTAGGAAACAACACAGCTAATTTTCACACAGCAATGTTCCGCACACAATAAACAATGAGCAGATAATAGCATAGAAATTCAGCTCTGTAGCATCCATTTTCTGGGTGGTAAATAGCCTCCTAAGCCTCCAATATGGTGGACAGACAGGGTCTTAAAATCTTCCTTCTTTGGTGTAACTAATGTGTTATTTATGTGGGTAAATGTGTAAGTGGGACCCAGTATTGCCAGGTGTCTGCACCATTTGACATGCAGAAGCATTTCTACCAGAAGTGGAACTTGTGCTCTTTGTGTCCAACTCCTTCAGTAATGATGGCAGGATGAGATCATCCACCAGAAATTCCAGCAATTCCACCTCCATTGCCACCTCCATTGCAATGACACAAATCATATATCTAATTAAGCTAAGGGACGTAAATGCATGAAGCAAGCATTCATTAAGTACTAGGGCTGCATCTGAGCAGAAGTGGGGACTACAACAAGCGAGGTTTTATTAAGTTATTCCATTGGAACCTGTTGTAAAAGTAAATCCAAAACAGTACTGTAAATGAAGTTGCAAAATTAGAACATGGGCAAGTTTAGGAATGGTATTAGAAAGGTTTCCTTCACTAAAAAGAACAGGGTTCCAGTTAAAGTAAAGAAGGCAAATATCCTATGGGATGCTACAATGAGGGGAAAGTAGGATCATTCTAGGGAGATGAATTAAGTGTTGTCAAATGACCTTATTCATGGGTAATTTTTTTGTGATCAAATGATACATAAGAACATGAGAAATAGGAACATGAGTAGGCCATATACAAATATGTAGATGGAAGTAATGGAAGGGGTCATCAACTGTGCTATCAAGCGGCACTTGCTTAACAATAACCTGCTCACTGACGCCCAGTTTGGGTTTTGCCAGGGCCACTCAGCTCCTGACCTCATTGCAGCCTTGGTTCAAGCATGGACAAAAGAGCTGAACTCCCGAGGTGAGGTGAGAGTGACTGCCCTTGACATCAAGGCAGCATTTGATTGAGTGTGGCATCAAGGAGCCCTAGCAAAACTGGAGTCAATGGCAATCAGGGGGAAAACTCTCAGCTGGTTGGAGTCATACCTAGCACAAAGGAAGATGGTTGTGGTTGTTGAAGGTCAATTATCTCAGTTCCAGGACATCAATGCAGGAGTTCCTCAGTGTAGTGTCCTTGGCCCAACCATCTTCAACTGCTTCATCAATGACTTTTCTTCCATCATAAGGTCAGAAGTGGGGATGTTCGCTGACCATTGCACAATGTACAGCACCACTGGCGACTCCTCAGATACTGAAGCAGTCCATGTCCAAATGCAGCAAGACCTGGACAATATCCAGGCTTGGGCTGACAAATGGCAAGTAACATTCGTGCCACACAAGTGTCAGGCAATGACCATCTCCAACAAGAGAGAATCCAACCATTGCCCCTTGACATTCAATGGCATTACCATCACTGAATCCTCCACTATCAACATACTTGGGGTTACCATTGATCACAGACTGAACTGGACTAGCCATATAAATATTGTGGCTACAAGAGCAGGTCAGAGGCTAGGAATCCTGCAGTTAGTAACTCACCTCCTGACTCCCCAAACACTCAAGAAGCTTGGCACTTTCCAGGACAAAGCAGCCCGCTTGATTGGCACCCCTTACACAAACATTCACTCTCTCCAAAACCGACGAATAGCGGCAGCAGTGTCTACCATCTACAAGATCCAGTGCAGGAACTCACCAAACCTCCTTAGGCAGCACCTTCCAAACCCATGACCGCTACCATCTAGAAGGACAAGGGCAGCAGATACATGGGAATACCACAACCTGGAAGTTCCCCTTTAAACCACTCACCATCCTGACTTGGAAATATATCGCTGTTCCTTCACTGTCGTTGGGTCAATATCCTGGAACTCCCTCCCTAATAGCGTGGGTGCACCTACGCCACAGGGACTGCAGCAGTTCAAGAAGGCAGCACACACCACCCTCTCAAGGACAATTAGGGATGGGCAATAAATGCTGGCCTAACCAGCAATGCCCACATCCCATAAAATGAATAAAAATGAGACCCATTTATGCATAATCTCTGCTTTCTGCCAGCCAGCCAACCTTCTACCCAGGATAATACGTTACTCCCTACACCATGAGCTTTTATTTTCTGCAATAGCCTTTGATGTGGCAGCTTATCAAATGCCTTCTGGAAATCCAAGTACAGCACATCTCTAGGGATTATAAATCATTTTAAAGGGGCCGGTTAACTCTGTCCGGTCCTCTGGCAATTCTGCATGATGGTGAGTGAGCATGGGGTCCACTATGGCTGGGATCCCTCTGCTGGTTAGTTCCGTGATAGGTTCAGTGTCTTTTGGGATACTACTGCCCTCTGGGGAATGATCAATTCTTGCTATACCTCTAGGTGGCTTATCAACTCGCGAGGAATCATCCTCATGCTTTCTGGGCCAATTTGGGAACTTATCTGCTCCCCATTTAAATTCACCATAAAAATGGTCAGCAAAATCAATCACTGGTTTCCTGACCGGGGCCCTTGGCTTTGGAGGGGGCGCTCTCCTAATGTGTTCCATGTCCTCTGGAACACCACTGCCGTCGAGTGGAGATGCAGCTCCCTAGTGGCATTTGGACTGGGGTAGGCATCTCTCTCCCTATCTGCTTGTTGGTTTGGAACTCCCTTTGTCCCTATTTAATGCCAGAAAGAAGGTTCCTGCCAGTCATACTTCAGGCAAGTTCTTAACCTTTTCCTTTCTGGGCTTAATAACCTGTCTTCTTTCAGGCTTTTCGGATAAGTGGGGTATCTCCCTCACTATTTCTTTCCCTGCTTTAGGACTTCTCTGGACCCTATTTAATTCGGGGATATTTGGAGAATCTATTTCAGACTGTAGGGGCCTCCTCTGGACCCTGTTTAATTTTATTGGCCTGGCTTTGGCCTTGCTACATTCAAGCAGCTCTCGCTCGAGGGCTACGGGTGTTATCCCACCCCTTTGAGCCTCTGGACCTTCTCCAGCTTTCTGCCCTTCTGCAGATTTTTGCTGCTTGGCTTTGGCCTCTTTTCTTTCGCTGGCTAGCACCTAACTGCCAGCCACATCATTGCCAAGGTGGAAATCAATTCCTGGTACTGGTAGTATAAGGACAATTCCTACTATAACAGGGCCTGGAACAAGGTCACACTCTAGGTGGATCTTGTGGAGGGGTGCAAACACAGATCCTCCTCCCACTCCACTGATCAGGGCTTTGACCTTCAGGGAGAACTCTGGGGGTAGGTTTAGGTTTCCCTTTAACTTCAAGGACTGAGTGTCCCCTGTGTCCCAAAGCAGTACCATGGACTTGCTCACATTTTGCAATTAGAGGGACACTATTCCTGAATGGACAAAACTCTGGAAACTCTCTGGGAGTTTGCCCACCTCAGACACACAGAATACCATGACCTTGGAAGGGTAAGTTTCTTTAGCGAGAAGGTCTGCCTACTCTGCTGCACTACCCATTGGGCGTTCTTCAGGAGACTACTTGTGTGAAGCCCTATTAAGCCAACTGGTTTACCTTGCAATCTCCTGCATTTGGGTCTGGAATGGCATATTTTGTTGCAATGAGAACACATTGGCCTCTGGGAATTCTCCTTTCGGGCTGTAGGGGGTCTTCTGACACCTTTTGTGTTTTCTTTTCTGGTTGGGGGCCCTTTCCTAGCTAGATCACCCTGCTTATCTTTCCAGTACTCATGGGTGTGGCTTGGAAAAGGTCCGACTGAGTTTACAGGTCTTTGGGTGAGGTCATGTCTACTGTAATTGCTGTACCCCTGGCTCTGAGGATTCTCTACTCCTCTAGATGTATTCATAGGTTGGAGGGTAGGCAATTTTTGAATCTAGCTCACACAACCCCTCATAGGTGTGTTGGACTTTTAGGGATCTTACCCATCAGTTGAACGTGATTTTAGCCATTCAAACTCGATGTGGGTTTGGGTTGGTTTCTTACGAGCATTCCAGGATTGCTGGCAGTTTGCCCCTAGGACTAACTCGTAGGCACTTAGAATGGCAGCCTTAGTCTGCTCATAATTTAGGGATACCTCAGAAGGCAGCATGGGGTAGACCTCTTGGGCTCTCCCTGACAGCTGCCTTTGAATTAAAAATGTCCAGGTATCTGAGTGCAATTTCAGCTGCCCTGCTATTTTCTCTCAAAGGTGGTAAAAAATGACTGCACATCACTCCCTTCAAATTTGGGAAGGAATCTTGCATACTTGAGGGCTTCAAAGAGTGGCTTTGGGTTAGGGGGATAGGGGATGCTGCTGGGTAGAGAGGGGTTTTCTCTTGCAGCGATTAATTGCCTGCTCTCTCTCTCCCTTTGAGCTGAAAGTTCCATTTCCAATTTTTGGGGCTGGAATTCTCTTTCTTTGTTCCCTTGCTCTCCCTTCCCTCTCTTTCCCTCTCCTGAGCTTCCCTCTCTCTCCTTAAATTCTAGCTACAACTTAAGCTTTTCCAGCTCGAAATTGGCTGGGCAGGGAATTCGGGTCATGATTGATCTCTTCATCTGACTGCTCTACTGGTAACCTCGGATCCAGATGTTCTACCAACGCCAGGATTAGTTCCTTTCTTTTGATTTTACTGGGCAATTTGAATTGTATCTCCCTAGCTTACAGCTTTCAATTGATCTGTGCTAAGGGTCTCCAAACTTTCCCTGCTTAGATTCTTTTTGAACTAAAATGGCATCAAACGTTACCATTTTCGTAGTATTGGGACAAGGAATTTTCTGTGGTAAGTTACTTGTCTTAAATTAGTTCCATCCACTGAATTTTCCCTTTTTGACTTCCAATTGTTTTCTTTCAGTATCCAATTCAGGCTCGTTTTAAAATTTTGGACTCTGGCCACATTCAAATTCGGTTTTCCAGGACTTGAGCTCACAATTTCTATTACGGACCGGAAGGGGATTAATTTGAACAGTCCTGATTTCTCCTCTCACTACCCATCCGTAAACAGAAAGGTGTTTTTGATTTTTGACTTCCCCCTTTATAAGTGGGTGGCTTATTTTCCCCAAACTTTCAGTCTTGGAATTATCCAATCCTTTATTAATAACCCACAGCAAACTCGAAATAAGGTAAAATAAGAGGGTTGGTTTATTTTACACACACGCAAAATGCAGGAAAGGGGTTTTGCAACATCTGCCCCTTTTTGCACTCATACAATAAAAGAGGGACAAGGGAAAGAATGGGGAACAGGGAAAAACCACTATAAAAATAAGTGTTATGGCTTCATGTGAGTCCAGAGTCCAGAATCAAAAGCCCAGTGGCATCTTCCTTCAGAGGTTAGCAACCTGAAACTGTTGCAGGTAATCTGCCTTTCCAGAAGCAAGTAGTCCCATGATGGGGGAAGGCATGTAGCTGAATTAGTCTTGAAGGCACAAATACAGAAGTTCCAATGCTCCAGTAGTTCACAGTGTAGATGTGGGCCAAGCACTTCACCTGGACAGAGTTCTTTCTGCTGCTACCTGTTAGATGATAATATAGTAGACTGCCTGGGTTCAGTTCCACAAAGCAATATTACAGCTTCCAGCAGCTCAGGGCAGGTCATGCGACAGACCTCTCACTTCTTCTCCTGGGCCTTGGTCAAAGGATGTATTTCCTAGGTCCAGAATCTTGAGGTGTTTAATAGAGGAGTCAGGGTCCCTTTTGTCCTTTGCAGACATAACATCTCTGGTAGCTAGAATTCTTCTTTAGAAATGTGAAGAAGATTTGTGTAGTTCTGGGGGTGGGTGGGGGCGGTGGGGGAGGGGGAAGGTGGGGGGATGTATTACACCTTTTTAAAGATAACGAGTCTCTGCTGCTTGTCTGAAAGTTAGAAATTCCTCTGGTATGAGTCATGGCTAGTCAGGGTAAAGCCTTGTCCATTTTAAAAATAAAAATAACAATTTTACCAAGTAGCCAGGTTGATATATTTTCCTTCCTGTCTTTTTGCTGGGATAGACCTCATGTATGCATTTGTGCATTGATGCTTGAGAGACCCTGCAGAGGTCCCCAGTGAGGCCCTGGAATGAGCCACTGGCATAGAAGTTCAGAGCAGCCGTTACTTTCAGAGCCACAGGCAATGGATGCCCTCCCAGTCCCTGTGGCACCAGTTCCTGCAGAATGTGCAAATGTGAGTCACCAGATCCCTGTACATGCAGAGGCATCACTGATTATTATGACACAGCAGTTGTTAAAAGCTGAGTTATTTAAAATCCCAAAGAGAAACTTTAAACAACTGTCATAACCTATATTTTCGATGGGTATGTTGTGAGTTGCAGCTCTAAGTTCAGGAATCAGTTCACCAGTTCTCGAGAGGTTTTTATATCAAACTACATGAGACATTTATTAATTTACACAAGTTAAACATATTCACATGGCTACAAATTATTACTATCATAAATTTTAACAAATTCCCAAACTAATCTCCACTAAGGTAACAACAGCCTATAGACTTTAACCAGACACCAGGCAAAACATTTTCACCTTACAAATTCAAAATTATGTTCCTTTCACTTTGGTCCCCATGCAGAAAGCTGTAGGTTTACAGCTGCTTTGATCTTACATGCCTCTGCCCTGCACACACAGAACTGTCCTCTGTTATACCCAGCATTTCTCTTTGAATGTAAATTCTCATTGTATCATCAGGCCCTTTGAACTCCACCTCTTCTAACAATAAAACCCCCTTCATAGTACCAATTTTATTAGTAATATAAACATTGCTTGGTGTCTCCTAGCTAGGTGCAAGATTTCACCCCCAGTCTTTGAATGCTCTATTCAAAAAAATGCAAATGTCCTCTACCTCTGTGTTTATATCTCAAAACTTCTATACATCAAAGCACCCAGACTAGCTGGCTATAATCCAATTAAAACACACACAGGCACACCCACAGACTAAACCTCTATTTTAAGAAAAATAATTTCCAATAACATTATATACATTAATGCCTTCATGACACCGACACTTTCTCTCGCTCCTTTGCAGATAAGAGATGCGATTTCTGCATGCTCTTAGTTTTGCGAGCCACCTATGCATGACGTTTCTGTGAGTCTCATCCTCTGCGTCTGGAGGGGGCCCTGCTGCCCCTTGGTCTTGAGGATTTTGCTCCTCCCTTTGGTGAGCCAGGCATCTCTGTCACAATCTTCTCCTTCTTCTCTCCTGCCTATAAGCAATTATGCAGGCAGCAATAAATCCAGGCCCCCCATCTTCCTGATGATCTCTCTGCAGTATCAATGAGAAACAGACAAGAGCCAGCATTACTCTCCAAAGGTCCACTTTCTATCAATGACTCGTCACTGCATTCTAATACTGCACCCTTTGGAATAAACACGAAGGTGAATGTTTAGTCAGGAAATGAGATTATTTCTTGGGGGCCTGCGGCTTACCTTCTGTGAACCTGCCAGCGCTACAATTCTAACATGCATCTGAAGCTTGTCCAGTTGCCCAATTGCTCTGGAATTCATTATTGCTCTGGGGAATTTTCACACTGCAAACAAGGGGTGTATACAAGGAGATTGGTTAGTGCCACTTTGCAGGATTAGTTTCGCATGAATGCACATCATTTATTCACTTTCCTGATCCCCTGTATTGTCATTGAAAGGCTCCTAACATGTCTCAGCTCTGCATGTCTCCTTATTTGGGAATGCACAGTTCAGTTGGGTGCCCCTTTAATCAGCTGCCCAAGTGCCTGCACTGCCTTCAACCCACCCTCAGAGCCCTCACCAGCAAAGGTCCTCCTCATTTTAATTTTGTACTGCGCCATTGCTGCAGGTCGGAAGATGGTGGTGCTGAGTTCTCACTGCCAGACCAGCTTGGACTCTCCCTGTGTGAGTGCGGAAACCCCTCCAGTCATCCCAGCGGAGCTTAATGTTCAAGTTTTCCTTCCTCCAAGACCTCTCGATCCTCCCCCGGTATTCCTTGATCTCATCATGATTGTGGTGGGTATCCATTTGTTAGCCCCTGAACATTTTAAAGTGGATGTGCCTATGCCCCATGTGGACCTCACCCCTCCCCATCTTGAGGCCACTTGCACAATTAGACATATACCAGCCCCCGCCCCCAATACCTTCAGAGACTCCCACATGCGTTTTCCCCATCTGTAGGCTGCAAATGCCTCCCCTGACTGAGTCCGCCATCTGCAGCCCAGTATGATGCCAGAAACTGTAGGGACCAAGGTGCATCATTTTGCATCAACGCCCTGCACACAACATGCTGGAAATGACTGAGACTTGACTGATATGCCCTTCCCCTCCCTGGACTGGGACAAGGACAGCCTTTGCAAGCTCAACAATATAAACTGAGGTGCTTCTTCACTCAGCAATCCTCCCATTCTGGCCCCAAGTGGCTTCTGTCATTCTGCAATGTGCTCTCTCCCCATCCTGGTGCTGAGGACCCTCCACGCAGTCATGTGCCTAAGTGCAGCTTTCTCTACTCTTACCTTCCAGTGGAGCCCTTTCCCTGCAGCCCCTTCCCATGCCTCAGGCCAGTTTCTTCCCTTCCCCAGTGCAGGCCTAATCCTGCAGTCCGTTAAAAGCCTTACTGCTAGTCAGGTAGGTAGGGACTTGCCTGTGACAACCCCCTGAAAGCAATGTGGTGCTGCCTGCAAATCCCAGCGCTGATTACTGCGAACACTGTGCAATGTAAAGTAGGTGAATAAATCTCAAATCATGAGTGAAGTGCAGGTCGCCAGTACATGTTGTTTATATACCATTGTGAAACATGTTATTCTAATTGCATGCCGATGTGCCCAGCATGGAACGATTCCGGTGAGCAGTATAGTGAGATGCAAATTTATTGAAATGACGTTCTCAGGGTGCAGCGGTTGGAAACGCAGCCGCCATTGAAGGTTGCAGTGCACAATCATGAACTGGTTTCATGACGATGTGATGTTTTCCACTCCCACCTGCAATGATGCCCGCCGCAAGCAGGAGCGGAAAATCCCGGCCTATGACTCAGCTTCATGTCTCTTTGTTACCTTGGTGACTAGAACTTGACATGGCACTGAAGGTGTGTTCTGACCACAGCATGGTATGGTTTAACCATGACTTCCTCTGACGTTTATACTACACTTCTGGTATGTAGTTCTACGTTATATTGCCTTGGTCAAATTCATCCCTAGTTATTTCAAAACCGTTCATGAAGTGCACATTTTTACTAGTTTTCTTCTTTATTCTTTCACAGGATGTGAGTGTCGCTGGCAAGGCCAGCATTTGTTGCCCATCCCTAATTGCCCTTGAGCTGAATGGCTTGCTAGGCCATATCAGAGGGTAGCTAAGAGTCCACCACATTGTTGTGGGTCTGGAGTCACATGTAGGCCAGACCAGGTAAGGATGGTAGATTTCTATCTCTAAAATATATTAGAGAACCAGATGGGTCTTTACCAAAATCGATGATAGTTTCATGGTCACTATTACTGAGCCTAGTTTATATTCCAGATTTGTTAATTGAATTTATATTTCACCAGCTACCGTGGTGGGATTTGGACCCTTGTCCCAAGAGGGCCCTTACTCTGGATTACCAGTCGAGTGACATTACCACTATGCCACCATCTTTCCAATAGGCAGTACCATCCACTGGTTTACACTAATTTTTATTTGCCATTGTTTTGCCCACTTGCACATCTTTTCCAACTGATTCTGTTACTTTTGAGCTACTTCCTCTGATTTCATATGATCCCACAGTTTCATATGATCTATAAATCTCACCAAATTGTATTGTGTTTCTGAGTCAAAGTTGTTGATATAAAAAAACAGTACTTGGCTCACCACTGATTACTGGAGCACCCCGGTTAGTACCTCTACTTTTCATAAATCCTATAGTGGGTACTCACTATTCATCTATCAATCTCAGCTAATGCTCTGCGGACATGGGTTCAAATCCCACCACAGCAGCTGGTGAAATTTGAATTCAATTAATACATCTGGAATATAAAACTAGCCTCAATGCTAGTGACCATGACATCTACCATTGATTGTTGTGAAAGCCCATCTGGTTCAAACATGGACAAAAGAGCTGAACTCCCAAGGTGAGGTGAGAGTGGCTGTCCTTGACATCAAGGCCACATTTGACCGATGTGGCATCAAGGAGCCCTAGCAAAACTGGAGTCAATGGGAATCAGGGGGAAAGCTGTCCACTGGTTGGAGTCATACCTAGCACAAAGGAAGATAGTTGTGGTTGTTGGAGGTCAGTCATCTCAGCTCCAGGACATCAATGCAGGAATTCCCCAGGGTAGTGTCCTCGGCCCAAACATTTTCAGCTGCTTCATCAATGACCTTCCTTCCATCATAAAGTCAGAAGAGGGGAGGTTCGCTGATGTTTGCACAATGTTCAGCACCATTGGTGACTTCTCAGATACTGAAGCAATCCATGTCCAAATGCGGAAAGACCTGGATAATATCCAGGCTTGGGCTGACAAGTAGCAAGTAACATTCATGCCACACAAGTGTCAGGCAATCACCATTTCCAACAAGAGAGAATCTAACCATCACCACTTGACATTCAATGGCATTACCATCACTGAATTCCCCACTATTAACATCCTGGGGGTTATCATTGACCAGAAAATGAACTGGATTTGCCATATAAATATTGTGGCTTCAAGAGCAGGTCAGAGTCTAGGAATCCTGCGATGAGTAATTCACCTCCTGACTCCCCAAAGTCTGTCCACCATCTACAAGTCACAAGTCAGGAATGTGATGGAATACTCCCCACTTGTCTGGATGAATGCAGCTCTCACAACACTGATTTGGCACTGTCCAGGACAAGCAGCCACTTGATTGGCACCACATCCACAAACATTCACTCCCTCCACCACCCAAGAACAGTATCAGCAGTGTGTGCCATCTACAAGGTGCACTGCAGGAATTCTCCAAGGCTCCTTAGACAGCACCTTCCAAACCCATGACCACTACCATCTAGAAGGGCAAGGGCAGCAGATAGATGGGAATACCACCACCTGGAAGTTCCCCTCCAAGTCACTCACCATCCTGACTTGGAAACATATCGCCATTCCTTCACTGTCGCTGGGTCAAAATCCTGGAAGGCCCTTCCTAACAGCACTGTGGGTGTACCTACACCACATGGACTGCAGCAGTTCAAGAAGTTAGCTCACCACCACCTTCTCAAGGGCAACTAGGGGTGGGCAATAAATGCTGGCCCAGCCAGCGAAGCCCACATCCCATGAATGAATAAAAACAAATTGTCCTTTAGGGAAGGAAATCTGCCATTCTTACCTGGTCTGGTCTACATGTGACTCCAGATCCACACACTGTGGCTGAGTCTTAACAAATTCTGGCCTTGCCACCAATGACCACATCCGATGAAAGAATGAAAAAAAGCCAAAATTTTAAACATACCCAGGGTTTGCCCTGAATTCTCACAGGTTTGAGTTTAGTAAATAATCTTTCATGTGGAACTTTATCAAATGTCTTTGGAAATCTAAAGAAACCACATCATACAGCCTAGCACAATACCAAATAAGTCAAGAATATTGGTCAGGTGGGAGTCCATGTTAATTGCTGTTAACTAAATTACTATTAAATGAATAATCTTCAAGTTTACAGCTGATAATTTATTCCAATATTTTACACAAATTGAAATGGATCTGTAGATTCCCCTACAACAACAAAAACAGAAGATGCTGGAAAAGCTCAGCAGGTCTAACAGTATCTGTGGAGAGAAAAAAAACAGAGGTTAACGTTTTGAATCCTTATGACTCTTCTTCAGAGCTAAAGAGAAGTAAAAATGTGAGGAAATTTATACTGTTTAAGTGGGATGGAGCAGGTGAAGCTGAATAGAAGGCCAGTGATAGGCAGAGGCAAAGGAGAGATTGCCAGAGCTGTCATGGACAAAAGGGTATTAATGATAGTGGTACTGGTTAAAGGAGGTGCTGATGGTGGCATTAAGGTCAGAAAGCAGAATGTGATAATAGCAGGACAAGGGTAAACACTCTGGAAAGAACATGAACAAGTGACAGATGGTCCTTGTGGGGGTGGGGTGGGGGGAGGGGATGGTAGTGGGATAAAAGATTGAAAATAGGATAAAAGGTGAGGATAAAACAATGAGTAAAAATGAAAATAAATAAAAATAAAAATAAGTGGATAAAAAATAAAAAATGAAAAAATAAAAATTAAGAAATGAGAATGAATATTGAAAAAGGGGAATAAAATGGAGGTGAGGATGGAGGAGAGAGTTTGATCTTTTCATTGAGAACTGTCGGCGTGACATCAGTCGTCTCAATTTACTGCTCTTCTTACCCACTCTAACCTGTCTCCTTCTGAACTTGCCGCACTCCGTTCTCTCAGGCCCAACCCTGACTTTATTATCAAACCTGCTGACAAGGGTGGTGCTGTTGTTGTCTGACGTACTGACCTCTACCTCGCAAAGGCTGAGCACCAACTCTCAGACATTTCCTCCTACCTCCCCCTGGACAATAACCCCACCACCGAACATCAAGCCATTGTTTCCAGGACTGTCACTGACCTCATCTCCTCTGGAGATCTTCGCTCCACAGATTCCAGCCTCATAGTCTCTCAACCTCGGACGGCCCGCTTCTACCTCCTACCCAAAATCGACGAACAGGACTGTCCCAGTAGTCCGATCATGTCAGCCTGTTCCTGCCCCATGGAACTCATTTCTTCTTATCTTGACTCCGTTCTCTCTCCCCTTGTCCGGTCTCTTCCCACCTACATCTGCAATTCCTCTGATGCCCTACGTCATAGCACCAATTTCCAGTTCCCTGGCCCTAACTGCCTCCTCTTCACCATAGATGTCCAATCCATCTACACCTCCATCCCCCACCAGGATGGCCTGAGGGCTCTCCGCTTCTTCCTTGAACAGAGGCCCGAACAATC
Organism: Cetorhinus maximus; assembly: GCF_964194155.1. Classification (NCBI taxonomy): domain Eukaryota; kingdom Metazoa; phylum Chordata; class Chondrichthyes; order Lamniformes; family Cetorhinidae; genus Cetorhinus; species Cetorhinus maximus. The sequence continues at coordinate 67,846,318 of NC_135886.1, forward strand.
CCCATCCACCACTACTCTCCTCCGTCTGGCTGAACCTATTCTCTCAATGAACAATTTCTCCTTAAATTTGTCTCACTTTCTCTAAATAAAAGGTGTGGCTATGGGTATCTGTATGGGCCCCAGTTATGCCTCTCTCTTTATGGGGTATTTGGAATATTCCTTGTTCCAGTCCTACTCAGGTACACCCCTTAGCTCTTTCTCCAGTACATCGATGATTGTTTCGGTGCTGCTTCATGCTCTCGTTTGGACTTGGAAAATTATTTATCAATTTTGCTTCCAATTTCCATCCCTTCATCACCTTCACAAGGTCCATCTCCAACACTTCCCTTCCCTTCCTTGACCTCTCTGTCTCAATTTCTGGTGATAGACTGTCCACCAATATTCATTACAAGCCCACTGACTCCCACAGCTACCTTGACTACAGCTCCTCACACCCCGCTTCCTGTAAGGGCTCCATCCCATTCTTTCAGTTCCTTCGCCTCCATCGCATCTATTCTGATGATGCCACTTTCCCAAACGGCGCATCTGACATGTCTTCCTCCTTCCTTAACCAAGGTTTCCCACCCACGGTAGTTGACAGGGCCCTCAACCATGTCTGACCCATCTCCTGCGCCTCCGTCCTCACACCTTCCTCTCCCTCCCAGAGCCATGATAGGGTCCTCCTTCTCCTCACTTTTCACCCCACCAGCCTCTGCATTCAAAGGATCATCCTCCACCATTTCCGCCAACTCCAGCATGATGCCACCACCAAACACATCTTCCCTTCACCCTACTTGTCAGCATTCCGTAGGGACCGTTCCCTCCAGGACACTCTGGCCCACTCCTCCATCACCCCCAACACCTCATCTCCCTCCCACGGCACCTTCCCATGCAATCACAGAAGGTGTAACACCTATCCCTTTACCTCCTCGCTCCTCACCGTCCAAGGACACAAACACTCCTTTCAGGTGAAGCAGCACTTCACTTGCACTGCCTCCAATTTGGTCTACTGTATTCGCTGCTCCCAATGAGGTCTAGTCTGCATTGGAGAGACCAAATGCAGACTGGGTGATCGCTTTGCGGAATACCTTCGTTCTGTCCGCAAGCATAACCCAGACCTTCCTGTTGCTTGCCATTTCAACACACCATCCTGCTCTCATGCCCACATGTCTGTTCTTGGCCTGCTGTAATGTTCCAGTGAAACCCAACGCAAAGTGGAGGAACAGCACCTCATCTTCCGACTAGGCACTTTACAGCCTTCCAGACTTAACATTGAGTTCAACAGCTTCAGATCATGAACTCGCTCCTTCATCCTCATCCCCTTTTTATCCCCTTTTTTCAATATTTATCCTCATTTCTTAATTTTTTATTTTTTTAATTTTTTAATTTTTATTTTTTATCCACTTGTTTTTATTTTTATTTATTTTCATTTGTATTCAGTATTTTATCCCCACCTTTTATCCTATTTTCAAACTTTTTTCCCACCACCGTTCCCTCCCCCCACCCCATCCCCACAAGGACCATCTGTCACTTGTTCATGTTGTTCTTTCCAGAGTGTTTACCCTTGTCCTGCCATTATCACATTCTGCTTTCTGACCTTACTGCCACCATCAGCACCAGGGGATGTGGTAGTGTAGTGGTATTGTCACTGGACTAGTGTTTCAGAGATCCAGGCTAATGCTCTGGGGATCTGGGTTTGAATCCCACCATGGTGGATGTTGGGATTTGAATTCAATAAATATCTGGAATTAAAGTCTAATGGTGACCATGAAACCATTGTTGTGAAAACCATCTGGTTCACTACTGTCCTTTAGGGAAGGAATTCTGATGTCCTTACCTGGTCTGGCCTACATGTGACTCCAGACCCACTGAAAAAGGGCAATTAGAGCTGGGCAATAAATGCAGAATAAAAAAAAAAATCATTATCATTAACACCCTTTCATCCATGACATCGCTGGCAATCTCCCCTTTGCTTCCACCTATCACTGGCCTTCTATCCACCCCCCCTTAAACAGTACATTACATGCTTACTTCCCTTTAGCTCTGAAGAAGAGTCATAAGGACTCAAAATATTAACTCTGTTTTTTTCTCTGAGTTTTTCCAGCATTTTCTGTTTTTGTTTCAGATTTCCAGCATCCACAGTATTTAGCTTTTATCTGCAGATTCCCCTGTCTGTTATGTGTTTTGAAAATGAACATCATGTGTTCCTGTTTTCAATCTACTCATACCTCTGTAGTGAGGTTATTTCAGTTATTTCGTCATAATATTGTCAATACATTGCAAATTTCCTCCTCTAAAAGAATGGGATAAAAGCTTCCTATCAATGGGAATTAATTTTTTTAAAGCTCTTTTAAGTTGTCTAGGACTTCCATCTTATTTATGTTTATAGTCCTTAATTTTGCTTAGATTACCTAAACCATTTGCAATCTAGATACAGTCTGAGTTAGACGCATAATAAATCTTTCTGCACAGTGCCTTATTGAGCAGTCTCAGATTAGGTATATTATGGTTAAAAGGAAAGTAAACTCCCTCTACCCCAATCTAATTATATCTTCAGTGTCAATCTAACTGTATGGGTGAGACAATTCTCCAAATCCTACTGCATCCTATCGTCTGAGCAAGATTCCTAGCCTATATCGTTCCAAGTTCTCATTTGTTTTTTGATGGCCCTAGGTTGGAGGCCACACATAGAAAACAACATTCTGGAAACCTGCTTTTGTTTAATAGTAAAAGCTATTCTATTTGCACAGAGAGCATGTTGTCACTTAATCAACGGTCACAGTTCTCTGCTACTCACTGACGCCAAAAAGGGGCTATGCAAACACCTGCTTTAAGCTCAGAACAGAAACTAGTGAAATTTTTATCTTAACATTATAGACAGGTTGTCAGGTCGCAACGGGTTATGTACTTACTACTATTGGAGACTGGCTCAACAGGACAAATTTTCTTCTGCTTTGCACTCCAATTGCACCACATTGACTCAACCACATTGCTGTGGGTTGGGTCAAAATCCTGGGACTCTCTCCCAAACAACACTGTGGGTGTACCTATACCACAGGGACTGCAGCGGTTAAAGAAGGCAGCTCACCACCACCTTCTCAAGGCCAATTAGGGATGGGCAATAAATGCTGGCCTAGCCAGTGATGCCCACATCCTGTAAATGAATTTTTAAAAAAATTTGGGACACAACATATGGTTGTGTCAAACTTTGATACCATTCTCTTATGTCTATATGCCATCGTTGACATAAACAACCAACACATGAGTGCAAATTCAAGGAATACATCCAATAAATTTGGAAAAAACTTAACTTGCTCTCTATTTTCTGTCATTATTTCTCTGTCTGTGCAGCTGCCTTCCTTTCATTACAATTTGCAATCATTTTCAGAATGTCTTTTATATAACACCTTAACAAATTTCCCCTGAAAAATTATTCATGCAATACACTTTGCATTCCATTCATTTATACACTTTAGGTTTCTTCAGAATATTCAATTAAATTTATTTTGCAAATCCATTCTGACTGTCCCTGATTAGCCCACTCCTCTTTAAGTATTCACTAATTTCAGTTAATATTATGGATGCTAAAAGTTTATCTCAACTAATGTGAGACTAACTGGCCTATAATTTGTGCCTTGTCCTTTCGCTTTTCTTCAACATGGCTGCGGCTCTTGCCATTTTCCAGACCCTTGTTTTTAAAACTTACCCCTTTGATCAGGTTTTTGATCACCTATCCTTATATCTTTTTACATGGCTTAGCGTCAAATTTTGTTTGGTAATGCTCTTGTGAAGCACCTTTGGACATTTCACTATGTTAAAGGCACTATATAAATTAAAATTATTATTACTTTAATTGCCAATTGCAAGGATTCTGAGTAACTTATGGCAGTGCCTCTGCTATCTTCTTCTCAACCTGCTTCAAAATTCTGGAATTTTAGCTTTGGCTATGCTAACTTGTCTATCTTTAACCCTTTTAAAAATCCAATGTCCTTTTGAATACATAAAGCAAGCTCTTGGGTTTGGCAACAATGTTCCCATGGAGCTGGGTGACCCAAATCACTTTCCCGACTCCTTCTCTTATATAAAACCCTTGATATTTCCCTTAACGTTGATCGTCATTATCCTTTCATGTTTCCTCTTAGCCTTCCTGTTCGCCCTTTTTAATCCATTCTATACTTCAGTTAAGTTTGATTTTTCAGCTTTATCATCTGTATTTAGCAAGTGCCTCTTTTTAAACACTATTTCTGTTCTAATTTCTCTTTCAATCCGGGGAACCTTGATACATTCTCTTTATTTAGATTTGGAATGCATCCAACCTGGACCTTACAGGTTTCTTGTTCATTCCACTGATGCTCCATTGTTTAATCTGCCAAATTTCAAGTTAATTAACTGAGGCTATGACCCATTTCAGCCTACTAAAATTAGCTACCTTGAAGTCCAACATTTTTATCTTCGACACAAAAACAAAATACTGCAGTTGCTGGAAATCTGAAATAACAAGAAAAAAATCTGGAAACACTCAGCAGGTCAGGCAGCAAATGTGGAGAGAAACAGAATTTTTACCTGTTTCATCATAAATCTGATTTGGTTCTGGTCACTATTTCCTGAAAGGCCTACCATCTTTCCAACTCTCACTTTCCTGCGATACAAGCAAAATACTGCGGATGCTGGAAATCTAGAACAAAAACAAAAAAAACCTGGAAAAACTCAGCAGGTCCGACAGCATCTGCAGAAAGGAATACAGTTAAAGTTTCAAGTCCGAATGACTCTTCATCAGAACTAAGGAAAAATAGAAAAGAGGTGAAATATAAGCTGGTTTAAGGGGGGGGGGGGTGGTGGGACAGGTAGAGCTGGATAGAGGGCCAGTGATAGGTGGAGATTGCCAAAAGATGTCATAGACAAAAGAACAAAGGGGTGTTAATGGTGGTGATATTAGCTAAGAAATGTGCTCAGCAGGAGAGGTAGTATGTATGGAGAGAGAAACAGAATATCTGTCACTTGCTCGTCCTGCTTTCCACCCTTAATGTCCCCATTAGCTCATTTCTTAGCTAATGTCACCACCGTCAACACCTCTTTGTCCTTTTGTCCATGACATCTTTTGGCAATCTCTACCTATCACTGGCCCTCTATCCAGCTCTACCTGTCCCACCCCCCTTTAAACCAGCTTATATTTCACCTCTTTTCTATTTTTCCTTAGTTCTGATGAAGAGTCATTCGGACTCGAAACGTTAACTGTGTTCCTCTCTGCAGATGCTGTCAGACCAGCTGAGTTTTTCCAGATATTTTTGTTTTTGTTCTCATTTTCCTGGTTTGTTTTCTGGAGCTAGATAAAATGTGCGGACTTGCTGATTATAAAATGAAATATATTGAAGGAAGCACTGTTCAGTGAACTCTAAGTGAACTCTAAGAAACCTTCAGCATTTTAAACATGAGCTTCTGGCTTATCCTAAGCTATTTTAGGGTAGTTAAAGTCATCTGGAAGGAATCTGAGACCTAAAATGGGGCTGAATTGGAAAGGGTCAAGATCTGGCTTTTTCAGCAAGCGATAAGGTTTTGAAGAAAAACTAAAAACATCTTGGGAACAAAAGCCATTTGCATCATCAGCAAACAGAGTTCAAGAAATAAAAACAGAAGATGCTGGAAATACTCAGCAGGAGAGGTAGTATGTATGGAGAGAGAAACAGAATTAACATTTCATTAGAACTGGAAGATCTTACAGATGTAATAGGTTTTAAGCAGACAGAGTTGGGAAAAGAGGGGGAGAGAGAAAAGAACATAAGGGAAGATTTGTAACAGGACAAAAGGCTGGAGTGATTAAATAATAAAATTCTATGTTCTACTCTCACTCCAACCTCCCTGAATTCAGCCCCCTACAGTGTCAATAGAATCATCGGATCATGGAACAATGCAGCACATAAGGGGGGCATTTGCTCTATCAAGTCTGTGCTGATCCTTTCAAAAAGCAATCCATTAGGCCCACTTCCCTGGTCTTTCCTCATATTCCTACAATTGTTTTCACTTCAAAGATTTATTCAATTTCCTTTTGATGTCTACTTTTAAATCTGTATCAACCACCCTGTCAGCAATTGCATTCCAAACCTAGCCACTCGTTGTGTAAAAACATTTTCCCTTACTTTGCCTCTTGTTAAAAACATAGAAAACATTAAAAACTCATAACACAGAAGATGACCATTTGGTCCATTGTGTTTATGCCAGCTGAAAAGGTCTACCCAGCTTAATACTATTTTTCAGCTCTTGGTCTGTAGTTGTGTAGGTTACAGAACTTCCAAGTGCCTATCCAAATGCTTTTTAAATGCAATGGGTATTGCTGCTTCTACCACCCAGTCAGGCAGATCCCCACTACACTCTGTATGAAAAATTTCTTGCCAATTCCCTTCTAATCATTCTGCCAATTACCTTAAATCTATACCCCCTGGTTATTGGCCTTTCTGCTAACAGAAATAGGTCTTTCTTACCCACTCTATCTAAACCCGTCATAATTTTATCCAAATCAATTAAATCTCCCCTCAACCTCCCGCACTACAAAGAAAACAACCTCAATATATCCAATCTTTCCTCATAGCTAAATTTCTCCAGTTCTAGAAGCATTCTCTTAAAGTTCCTCTGCACTCTCTCTAGTGAGATTCTATCTTTCCTGTAATGCAGTGACCAGAGCTTCAAGGGCTAATCTAACTGTCCTCTAAGTAATGTTTTATACAGTTCAGCATAACCTTCCTGCTTTAATGTTCTGTGCCTAATTGTGAAAAGTATCCTGAATGCTTTCTCAGCCAACTTATCTACCTGCCCTGCTACCTTCAGAAATCTGTGGAATATACTCCAAGGTCCCTCTGTTCATCTAATCTGCTCAGTATCCTACTGTTCATTGTGTATTCCTTGCCTTCTTTGCCTTCCCCAAGTGCATTACCTCATACTACTTCAGATTGAATTCCTTTTGCCACTTTTCTGGACACCTGTCCAGTCCATTGATATCTTCCTGCAGTCTATAGCTTTTTTTCCTCACCATAAACCACATGGCCAATTTTCATATCATCTGCAACCTTCTCAGTCATCCCCCAATATTTAAGTCTAAAACATTGATATATTTCATGAAAAGCACAGGGCCTAGTAATGAGCCCTGCAAAACCCCACTGGAAATGCCTTTCAGTCACAAAAACATCCGTCAACCATTATCCTTTTCTTCCTGCCACTGAACCAATTTTGGGCCCAACTTGCCACTTGCCCTTGGATCTCACAGCTCTGACATTTTTGACCAGTGTGCCATGCAGGGCCTGCTCAAGAGCCTTGCTAAAATCCATGTCGACTACAAAAACCCTGCACCCTCATTGACCTTCATTGTTATCCCCTCAAAAGGTTCAATCAAATTAGTCAGACACGACCTTCCCTTAAATCCATGATAACTTCCCTTTATCTGTGTCTTTCTACATGATGATTAAGAGTGTCCCTCAGAAATCTTTTTCCAATAATTTTCCAGTCTCAGAGATTAGGCTGACTGACCTATAACTACTCTATCTATTCCTTCCTCCTTTTTTAAACAACAGTGCAATGTTAGCAGTCCTCTGGCATCATACCTGTAGCCAGAGAGGATTGGGAAATGATGGTCAGCATCTCCGCTGTCTCCTGCCCTGCTTCTCCTAACAGCCTAGGATACATTTCATCCAGGACTGATGATTTATACACTTTCAAAGATGCTAAACCTCATACTGCTTCCTCTCTCACTATATTTATCATATCCAATGTTTCACACTCCTCCTCCTTAACTACATTATCCAGATCATCACATTCATTTACGAATGCAAGTGCAAAATATTGATTAAGAACCATGCCCACATCTTCACCTTCTCACACAGGTTCCTTTTTTGGCCTCTAATAGGGCCTACTCTTTCCTCAGTTATCCACTTGCTGTTTATGCATTTATAAAACATTTTTGGATTTTTCTTCACTTTACTTGTCAATATTTTTTTCAGACCCTCTCTTCGCTTTCCTAATTTTCTTTTAATTTCATTCCTGCACTTTCTATACTCCTCCAGGGTTTCTGCAGTGTTGAACTTGATGTCCGACAAAAGCTTTCCTTTTTTGCCATTCAGTGGGATCTACATTTGGGAGTCCATCCCTTTTCTTTCTGGGATCATATGCAGGACCTCAACCATCTTTCCCTCTATGCCATTGATTCTGACATGGGTCATGACTTCTGGCTTTTCCCCTTTCACTCCACAGAATGTCGGGCAACCTTTCCAAGATATCTCTTACCCTGACACCAGGGAAGCAACATACTATATGGGTCTCATGTTGATGGTTGACGGATGTTTTTGTGACTGAAAGGCATTACCAGTGGGGTTTTGCAGGGCTCAGTACTAGGTCCTGTGCTTTTCATGAAATATATCAATGATTTAGACTTAAATATTGGGGGATAACTAAGAAGGTTGCAGACAGAACTTCCTGTCTGTCATCCTGGCTATCAAACCCTGAATTGCTATTTCATTTTTAAAACTTTGTTAGACACCTCTGTACAGTCCTTTGCCTCATGGTGCCAGGCTTGGGACTGCACTCCTCCAAGGTGTTGTCACCATCATTGGTATTCAATACTGAATATCTGTTTAAGAGGGCCACACTCTTGGAGGATCGCCTGCCCATTTCTACTCTTCCTAGTGACTACCTACTTGCTATTCTGAACTCTATCTGGCTGGGGGTGGCCACCCCCGGATCTCGTGATCCAGAAAATATTCAACCTTTTGTAGTGAATCCAGCTGTCCCAAAGTTCAGAAACCATCAGTGTAAGGTTGGGCACCTGGAGGCACTTGCTGCACACTTAGGCCCCCAGTGCACATAAAACATGCTGACATTCCCACATGTTGCAGGCTACAGGTTGTACCAGTGAAGCTCAAAAGAAGCTCAGGGGACAGAACCCCATCTCTCAATAGGCACTTTGCACCTTTCCAGACTTAACATTGGGCTGAATTTTGCCATCAGCGAGCAGGGGGTGGGTGGGTGGGTGGGGGGTGCGCCCCATTTAAATTTTCAGGAAGGCAGGCCAGCAGCAAAATCAGCTGCGGGCCAGCCTACCTGTCAATGGCCAATTGAGGCTATTGACAGGATCATTGAAACAATTAAAGGACCTGCCCGTCCAACCTTAAGGTTGGCGGGTCGGCCAGGAGCCCCGGCGGCAAATAGAAAAAACATGAAACCTCATCCACTGGCGGGATGAGGTTTCATGTAGGGATTTTAAAAGTTTAATAAAGTTTTAGTGTCATTTATGAACATGTCCCATCTCATGTGACATTGTCACATAAGGGGGACATGTTAAGGAATTTTATTTTTCTATTTTTAACATTTTTAAAACTGTCAGCGATCTCCCTGAGGCAGCACATAGCCTCAGGGAGATGTGCCCTCTTTCGTGCACATGCGTGAAAGAGCATACTCTCGTTTTTGGGGAACACCCCCCCCCCCCCCCCCGCATAGCGCTTCACAGCAGACATCACGCTGGGCGGGCCTGAATTGGCCCACCCACGTAAAATGGCAGCGGGGCCCGCTTCTCCGGCAGGGATTGGATCCCTGCCCGCCAGAGATTGGGTCGGGCCCGCCCGCCCTTCAGGCAGAATATTCTGTCCATTGAGTTCAACAATTTCAGAATATAACCACTGCTCCCATTTTTTTTGCAGGCAGCAAGTGCTGATGATGATTCTGCACTTGTCATTTACAGCCCTCTAGATCTATCTGTTGTTTCTTCTTTTGTTCATTATTTGCTGCTTTTGCTTTGCACCTCTCTTGTCATTGAATCTCTTCTGCCTACCACCTATATCAGAACTTTCCTTTTATTCTTTCCTCCACCCTTCCATGCACCACCCCCATCCTCTGTCCTTTTCCCTGGTTCTCAATTTGTTTAAAAACAGTTTTATCTCTAACTTGGTGTCCTTAACTAAGGAAGGATATACTTGCCTCAGGTGGGGGGAGCAATGAAAGTTCACTAGGTTGTTTCCTGGGATGAGAGGGTCATTCTATGAGAAGAAATTGAATAGAATGGGTCTTTGTTCTTTGGACTTTAGAAGAACACAAGGCTATCTCATTGAAACATATAGAGCAGAATTTTTTGCTGAGCAGGTGGGTGCATGCCCGGTGCACTCAAGGGTAAAATAGCATGTGATGATGCCAGGTGAGCGTCCGAAATCATCGCAACTCCCGCGCAATATTTCGGTCAGCGGCCACGCGCGGGAGTCAGTGTCGCATCCGCCATCAATTACAAGGTCAGTTAAGGCCACTAAAAAAACAGTTAAGCTGTTGCCCATGTGATTTCACACTCATCGCATGGGCAAAACGGGCAGGTGGGCAGCCGACAATTTGCTAAGGGCGGGATAAAAAGGGTCAGCAGCACTGCCAGTGTGAGTAGTGAGGGGTTTTGGAGATAGTTTGCTGCTGGTTGCTTATTGGTGCTTGGCAGTTTCATCTCTGCCCCGGGCTTCATTGTTAGCATTTCCAAGCTTCATTTCGGGATTTTTTGGCATCTCCAAGGCCCCTGGAGGATTCAGACAGTGTGGACCCTTCCAGGTATCAGACAGCCATCCATTACACTGGTAATCGGGATTGCGATCTCCACTGGTGGTACCTCCTCTGAGGAGGAAGAGAGGGATAGAAGGGAGTGGAAGCCAGGTGTCCCAATGCAGCTTCCAGGGGAGGGACCTGTGGCGGGGAGAGGAGCAGGCACAAAGGGCACAGGGCCAGCAGGAAGTCCAAGGTATAACTGGCTATGGAAGATGCCACTATCCTGCTGCCAGGGTTTACAGGCGGCGATGCAGCTACCTCAACATGTCCGAGGTGCAATGCCGAAGGAGGCTCCACCTCTCAAGGAAGACTGTCACCTCTATTTGTCAGATGATTGGGCCTGAGATCAGCTCCGACTGTGTGGATGGACACCCCATGCCAGTGGATCTGAAGGTCATAGTGGCCCTCAACTTCAATGCCTTCGGCTCTTTCCAGCGGTCATTGAGGGATCTGTGTGGAGTGTCCCAATCAGCTGTCCACAGTTGGGGCAAGCTGGTGACAGAAGCCCTGTTCAGGTGGGTACTGACCTTTATTCTTTACCATACAGACGAGGCTAGCCAGGCTGAGCGAACCAGAAGGTTTGCAATGATTGCTGGGTTTCCCCTCGTCCAGGGTGCAATCGACTGCACACATGTGCCCATCAAGGTGCCAGTTGGTCAGCCGGGTGCATTCGTCAATAGAAAAGGATTCCACTCCATGAATGTGCAGATAGTGTGTGACCACAAGATGCAGATTCTGCAAGTCTGTGCAAGGTACCCTGGCAGCTCCCATGATGCGTACATCCTGAGTCACTCCCAGGTTCCGAGGCTCTTCAGTGCTCCAGCCTGACTGGATGGATGACTGTTGGGTGACAAGGGCTATCCCTTGAAAAGGTGGCTTATGATGCCTCTCCACCACTGAAGAACAGAGGCAAAGCAGTGTTACAATAGGAGTCATGCCTCCACAAGGGGGGTGGTAGAGAGGTCCATAGGCCTTCTCAAGATGCGCTTCTGATGCCTGGACCGTTCAGGGGGTGCACTACAATACCCCCCAGTGCGGTTGTCACTGATAGTGGTTGCATGCTGCACTCTCCACATTCTGACACTGGCAAGGGGGGACCCACTGGAGGAAGAGGATATTGACGCAGCTGCACAGGCCACAGATGATGGGTCCAGTAGTGAGTCAGAAGGGGAGCATGAGGAGGAGTGTGCTAAGGGCATGGAGGCAGATCTCGGTAACCTCCAGGGAGGCAGGGACACCAGGGATGCCTTGATCCAATGCTCCTTCAGCTAGGTTACCAAAGACCTGCTCCTACCTCATGCCAGGGCTGCAGCCTCCATCCCGGATGTCTGAAATGACCCTTCCATTTGCACCCGAAGTCCACTCAATGCCTGTGCAATAAAGTATCGAGCCACTCACATCCAGCATTACATACTGGCGTATCCTGCACTGGAAAGAAAATGGTGAAGCATCCTCAGGCCATCAGAACCAAAGCAAATTTAATGTCATTATCACATTGAATGCATAATGACATTACCATTACTGGTGTTGATGTCCACACCAGCAGACATATAAACCAAACATAAATTAACAGAAAATCACCTGTGAACTGTCCCTGCTGTGCTCATAGTGCCTGTAATTTACATTTCTGTGTGCTATGTCTTGGTGCCCAGCCCCCACTCGCACCCCCCCTGCTCCAGCTGGTACCAGCATTGGAGACAGCTTGCTGACTCAGCTGTCTTGTTGGCCTTTATGTCCTTGGCGGTTGTCCTCTGGCCAGTGGAGCCTGTGTTGGCCCTGCCTGGGATCATGGCTGGCATCTCCTCAGTCGCTGCAGTCTCATCTAGATGCCACGGTCACTGGCAGAGGGGTGGAGAAGCTGCTGCCGTCATCCAGAGTGCCCTGAGAGGAGCCTGCAGAGTCAAAAAGCAGCTAGTGCGCCAACGTGAGGTCACTCTGGACCTCCCTCACCATTGATGGATGGGCACATAGCTGGGATACCGGTTGCTTCATCCACCTCCCATATTGACAAAGACCACTTGAAGTCATTGCCTGTGTGAGGACTTGCAGGTCTGAGCACAACCCTAGGAACCCCTGATTCTGTCCCTGAAGCTGCCTCTCCATAAGAGTCACCACTCTCTCAATGGAGGAGGCAGTGCGCTCGGCCATGAGGGTCAACGCAGTGCTCACGCTCCGCATGGACTCTTCCACAATGGAGACCATGGCATTCGGACCCTGATGGATCTTCGTCAGATCCTCCCGCACATCTTGCTGGACATCCAGCATCTGCCACCTAATGGAAGACTCCAGGGGCTCATCACCTGCCTTCAACTGAGAATTGTCCTGGTCATCAGCAGTCCTCAGACTGCCGGCACCCTGGGCACTCTCTGCCTCAGTCTGCACCTATGAAATGCCCTCACCAATGTGCAGTGACAATCTAGCCGCTGATCTAATGCCCACCAAGGTGCTGGTATCTGCGCTGGTACCTGGTTCAGAGAGTGCTTGTGACGCAGGTGCAAATGAAGCCCAGTGGTTCTCCGGCGTCAGGGGTGGCCGTTCGGGGTCAAGAGAGCGAGTGTGTGCTGGCGAATCTAAGCGGGAGAAGAAGGACATGTCATTAGTTTAAGTCATCACACTGTCATTGTGCATGCCAAGCACCCTGGTGAGACAGTGGAGATCTGGATCATGGTGCCATTGTCTCCCAATGATCAATGGGGACTCCAGGTTTGAGGCTCCCATCAATGAAGAGACTACACAAGAATGGTTGCACAATCCAAAACTCTCACCTCTGTGCACTGCGCTCTTACCTTCATCCGGCACCCCAACCTCTCCACACCCAGTCACATGGGGAGAGTGCTGGCTCTTGAGCTTGAGGATGTCCTACTTGAACCTGGTGAGCAGCAGCAGTTTGGACGGGCCTCCGTCTGTACGTGATCTCTCTGATTGGTTATGGTTCATCTTCTCCTGAAAGGACAGCAGAGCGTTGAGTAGCCCACTCTCTTCCTGTAGTGCCATTATAGCCTGGCCAACCCCACCTGAGGAGCACCTCACAGGGCACATCGAGTCGTAGCCCTCGAGCCGCAAGGCACTCAGTCCAAGCAGCCAGGGCTCTACCCCTTGGCTAGCTCCGGCAACATTGACAGTTGGCACTCAGACTCTAACACCCCTGAGGTCCACGGGGGGACAGCTATACCTTAACACTTCTGCGCACTGACCCATACCAACACGGTACTCTTCCTGAGCACAGCAGGTCATTGAACCTCTTCTGGCACTGCACCCATATGCGCTGCACCATGTCATGGCTGCTGACCAGCGCTGCCACTTCCTCTCATGCCCTCTTTGTGAGGTGCAGTGACCTCCTCCTCCCATCTCTGGGGACAAGGGTGTCCCTCCTGGCAGCCACCTCCTGCTGCAGGACAGTGAGGCACTCATCCGAAAAGCACGGACTGAGTGCCCACCCGACCTGCCCTCCCGCCTGCTGTGGCCAGCCACACTCGACTCCATTACTTGAATTTGGCAATGCAGAGAGATGTTCTTCCATGGCAGCCTTCAGGGGGCTGCTTGTGCTGTTTTTAAACCGGCCACCAGATCGCCATTGGGCCAGGATGAAGTTACAGTCGGGGGCCGATTGCGGGCGACGGTCCGTTTCCTGGCCGATGCCGGGTCCGCCAACCATGCCCACTCACCAAACTCAAAATCCTGCCCTTAAAATTCTTGAAGACTTGACATGATTGATAGTAGGAGGCTGTTTCCCCTGGCTGGAAAGACTAAATCTAAGATCATAGTCTCAGGATAAGGTGTCAGCCATTTAGAATTGAGGTAAGGAGAAATTCCTTCACTTAGAGAGTTGTGAATCTTTGGCATTCTCCAGCACAGAGGGCTGTTGATGCTCAGGCGTTGAGTACATTCAACACCTGAGACCGATAAATTTCTGGACACTATGGGAATCACAGGATATGGGAACAGGGTGGGAAAGTGGAAGTGAGGCAGAAGATCAGCCATGATCTTATTGAATGGCGGAGCAGGCTTGAGGGACCATATGGCCTAACCCTCTTCCAATTTCTTAATTTCTTTTGTTCTTACTAACCAGTAAAAGGAGTAATTTACTGTGATATGGAGTAAGTTGCTGGTGTAAAGTGACTCATCAGTGTAAAAAGTAATTTACCAATTTAGGGATAGATTTACCAGGTCAAGGAGTGATTCACCAAGCAAAGGAGTGTTATATGGTTCAAGGAAGGAACCAGTAGTGTAAGGAGAGATTCACCAATGTAAAGAGTAAATTACTCATATTAAGTAAAACAATGCCAGCTTGAGGACACACTAATTAAACCACAGGGCTTCGATCCACTAGATTTGATACCTGCATTCAAGAGATTTACAGTTTGATTGTCTACATTTATCAAAAAAGCAGTTTTGGGCCATATATTAAATGAGTTGTTAGCTTGTGTCCGCATTCACAAAATCTATTATTATGCTTTAGTGTCAAAGGGGTTTATAGATAGTGACTGCACTATAGTGTCTGAAATTGGCTTGTTAAGCATTGTGAAAATCAATGTAATGCAAAACAGACCTTAATTTATAGCAGCCCATGAAATGAAGCAAGCTGCACAGTTAACACAAGAATCCTGGGAACCATGGGAACACCATAAGCTCCAAGTTCCCCTCAAAGTCACACAGTATCCTTGTTGGAAATACTTCTCTGTTCCTTCATCATCACTGGGTCAAATTCCTGGAGCTTCCCACCAAACAGGATTGTGGGAATACATTCACCACACGGACGGCAGTGATTCAAGGAGGTTGCCCACCACCACCACCTTGAAAAGTGCAATTAAGAATGGCCTTGCCAGTGCGCTCATATCCCGTGAATGAATAAATATTTTTTAAAATTCAAAATCCACAATACAGTCTCTAAGCAACAACTCAGGGAATCAATTAGGCAGTCTAAAGCAGTGTTGAAGTCCATTCTGTGTCCAGACTGGGTAAGCAAATCTCGACTGCAAATCTTCAGCCAACAAAGGAAATATTGTATTTCTTTAAAATATGGGAAGAATATTCAGTGAGATTTTCAATACCTATGCTTTGGTAGTACAAATGAAAGCAGGGTGCGTATGAGGTGGAAAATCATCGGCAAAGGTAAGTGCCTGAAATATACCAGTAATACGTTGCTAAGTATTTCTAACAATATTGAAGCAGAAGGAGGTTAACACTGCTTCAGAGTATCAGTCTTATGAGAGGTGTGAACATATTTCATTGGATAAATCCATGTGGATTTAGCATTCCGTAATGACAGTCATATGACAGCTGCATAGGATTGACAACAAGTGTAAAGCCAGGCTTATGGACTTATCCTCAAACCTAGGTACTCTCCAATCTGCTGACCCAAAAGCCAGCACAGCAATGGCAAGTGTTCCTGGAAACTGGGTTGGAATCATGCTTTACTCTGCCTTTGCACTCTGCAGTCATCCAAAGGGTTTTTCAATATTCCCATTTAAAGTGCTACCATGATTTGTCGGAAAGGAAGAAGTGAATGGGGAGAGGTACACGAACCAGAAAGGGGTCCACGACATTATCATGGAACCATAAGCCAGGATTTCCCAGTGGTCAGGTGGGTGCGGCGGGCGGGCCTGGGAGCGGTTGGGAGGCTGGCCGCTGCCTGCGATTGGGCCCCGACATGGATTTCACGCTGGCCGGACAATGAACAGCCAGCCAGCATGAAACATGCACTGCAGCACTCAGCACTGCCAGGGCGGGGGAAGGGGGCTCGGGAGGAGCGCAAGTGCTGAAGTGTGCGCATGCGCTCGTGTGCACACAGTAAAAGCTCCCTGAGGCACAGAGCTGCCTCAGGGAGCTGATGAGTTTTAACAATAAAAACAAAGATTTTAAAAATAATGAAAACATAGAGTTAGATATAGCTCTTGGGGTGAAAGGGATCAAAGGAAATGGGGAGAAAGCGGGAGCAGGCTATTGAGTTGGATGATCAGCCATGCTCATAATGAATGGTGGAGCAGGCTCGAAGGGCCGAATGGCCTACTCCTGCTCCTAGTTTCTATGTTTCTATGTCCCCTCATGTGACTTTGTCACATGAGCAGGGACATGTTAAATATGAGTGTTAAAAGTTTTGACTTTAAAAAAACATCACTGGTTGAAACCTTATCACTCCCGTAGATGAGATTTTGCCAAAAATGAAAAGGCCGCTTGGCCTTTTTGCCCACCCGCCAACCGAATAGTTGGACGAGTGGTGAAAAATTTGAGTCAATTGGGTTCTTAAGGTTCTTAATAGGCCACTTAATTAATGGCAGGTGCGGCTCTGACTCCCGCGCATGACCGCCAACCAAAATGTCACACGAGTGCGCGATGACGAGAGGACGCTCACCCAACATCATCGTGCATCATTTTACGCTCATTCAGGTCAGGCCTGCCCGACGAGTGCAATATTCTGCCCATAGAATCATAGAATTGTTACAGCACAGAAAGAAGATATTTGGTCCAGTCAGTCTGTATCGGTTCTCTGCAATAGCAACTCAGCTAGTCCCACTAACACACCAGACCCCACCCCCTCCCTTTTCCCCATAGCCCTGCAAATATTCTCATGTCAAAAAATTATTCAATTTCCTTTTGAAAGCCTTGATTAAATCTACTTTTATCACACTCGCAGGCAGTGCATTCCGGACCCTAACCACCTGCTCTGTAATACAGTTTTCCCCATGTCGCTTTTGGTTCTTTAACCTTAAATCTTTGTACTCTGCCTCTCAAACCTTCTGCCAATAGCTACAGCTTCTCCTGACCTACTCTTTCCAGATCCCTCATGATTTTGAACACCTCTATCAAATCTCCTCTGAAACTTTTCTTCTCTAAAGAGAACAGCCCAACCTTCTCCATGACTTTCATCCCTCGAACTATCCTTAGAAATCTTTTCTGCACCCTCTCTAAGTGCCTTCATATTCTTCATATGAAGGTTCAATATAATTTTCTTACTTTCGTACTCTATGCCTTCATTTATATAGCTTACAGTCCCAAATGGCTTCTTAACCACTTTCTGAACCTTCTTAGTAATTTGTGTAAATATGCCCAAAGGTTCCTCTGTTCCTGCACCTCCTTTAGAATTGTATCCTTTATTTTATATTGCCTTCCCTCATTCTTCCTATCAAAATGTAGCACACTTATTTACAATAAATTTCATCTGCCACATGTCCACCCATTCCACCAGTCTGTCTATGTCCACTTGAAGTCTAACACATTTGTTATTTGTTATATAGACCGATAGTCTTTAAAAAATTAATTTACCAGTGTCCAGCTGAGCAAAAGGACCAAAGGACAAGATTTCATGTTTTAAGACTTTCACTGTAACAAGCAAACTAAAATCAACATAAATCAAATGCTACTTAACAGGCAACTAATACATTGAACTAAAGAAAAGGTACTTTCACATTTTCTAACTAATACAATCTAGATATGTCTTACAACTCCTTTTGCTGTGTACCGCACTTCTCACAGAAATGTAGCATTGCAAGATCCAGGCCCAAGATACTCCCAGCTTTCCAGCAGGCTCACTTTTCCCTGCCATGCCAAGTTGAATTTTCCAGTGTTCTTCGAAAATTGTCCCACTCTGCCTGAGTAAACTTTCACCAGCAAGCCCACCTTGACAACTCCTTGTTCCTTAAATCTCCAAAAGTCCTGTCTGTGCTGTCTTCATTTTCTCAATCAGAGAACCAACTCTCACCAAAATCCTTCTTGGCTGCTAACCCAAATATAGTCTTTCATTGTTCTTCACAGCAGCTGCATTCTCTCTCGCTCTCTCTCGCTCTCTCTCGCTCTCTCTCAATGTCTCTATTTCCTTTATCCAGAACATTCTGTTTCACCTTCAGTTAAAGGAGACATTTAGCAAATTCATAACAGTTCTCAATACTTCCAAATTTTGTGTCATCTGAAAATTTTGAAATTGTGCCCTGCAGAACGAAGTCTAGGGGCAGAATTTCACCCTTGTCAGGAAGGCTGGGTGGGGGCGGGTGGGGACGGTCGGGAAACTGACCGCTGCCTGCGATTGAGGCCGGAAGGCGATTTCACGCTGGTGGGCCAATTAAGGCCCGCCCAGCATGAAGCGTGAGTGACAGCGCTCAGTGCTGCCTGTGCGGGCAGGGGGAAGGAGGTCGAGTGCGAACTTTGTGCATGCGCACTATTGCACGCTTCAAAGGGGATAATTTTCTCCCCATCGGGGGGAGTTGTGCGGGAGCAGGCGTGAGTGTGCGGGCAGCTGGGCGCCGCCCGTGATCGGCTGGGCGCTGCCATTTTATATGGGTGGGCCAATTAAGGCCCACCCAGCGTGACGCGCGCCCGGAAGCGCTGAGTGCTACCTCTGCGGGGTGGAGGGGGGGGTGGTGAGGGTTGCCTGAGTCGGGGCCTGCACTCTTTCGTGTGTGCAGAAATCCCCCTGAAGGACAGAGCTGACTCAGGGGGATTAGTTTAAGTTTAAAAAATTTTAATAAAGGGGAAAAAAATTTTTAGGACATCTCCCCTCATGTAAAACTCATATGAGCCGGGACATGTCTATGAGCTTTATTTTTAAAAATTTCAAACCTTTAAAAACCTTCATGAAGCCTCACCCCGCCCGTGGATGAGGTTCCATGAAAAATGCGAAGGCCGCCTGGAGTCTTCGCCTGCCCGCCAACCTTAAGGTTGGACGAGCAGCTCAATTTATTGTTTTAATTGATAGTTAACTGGCCTCAATAGGCCTTTGACAGTTCAGCGGGCATGCAGCCAACTCGGGTGCACCTGACTTGGCTGCGCGCCCGCCAAACTGAAAATCTGAATGACGCGCGGTGACGTTGGGACGCACGCCCGACATCACCGCGTGTCATTTTACGCCTCAGCGAGCAGGGGCAGGGCCCCCGCTCACCGAGTCGAAGATTCTGCCCATAATCTCCCTGAGGCACAGAGCTGCCCCAGGGAGATGAGGAGTTTAAAGAAAAATAAAGAAATTAAAAATGTTCCAAAAAATATCCCTTCATGTGACTCTGTCACATGGGCAGGGACATGTTATTAATTATATTTTAAATTTTATTTTTATTTGCTTTAGGAAACCTCATCCCACCCATGGATGAGGTTTCCTAAAAAGTGCAAAGGCCGCTTGGCCTTTTCGCCTCCCCGTCAACCGTAAGGTTGGACGGGCAGCGAAAAATTCTATTTAATTGATCCTTTAATGTCCTTAACAAGCCTTTTAATTGTTGGCGGGAACGCTGCCAACTCCGGCGTGTGCCCACTGAATGAAATATTGCGCGACTGCACATTGACGTCGGGACGCTTGCCCGATGTCAACACGCGTCATTTTATGCTCGAGCGGGTCAGGCCTGCACTCACCTGCCGAGCTAAGAATTTTGCCCTAGGTCATTACTATAGGTCAAAAAAGCAGCGGATACTGATCTCAGGGAAACCCCACTCTATTACTTCCTCCAGTTTGAAAAACAACTGTTCACCATTTCCCTCTGTTTTCTGTCACTGAGCCAACTTCATTTCCATGCTACCACTGTTCTTTTTATTCCTTGGGCTTTAACTTTCTGACAAGCCTTTTATGTAGAACTTCATCAAATGCCTTTAGGAAGCCCATGTACACCATGTCAACTGCATTAGCTTTATCATCCCTCTCTGTTATTTCATTTATAAAAATGCATTGACATGCAGCTAACGTGTGACCATGCGCAAACCATCATGCCAGTGATTTTCCGCTATCCTAGCAGCAGCTATGATGATGCCTTCATCCTGAGGCAGTCTGCCAATCCAACCATCTTCAGGCCACCATGAAGAACCAGAGGTTGACTGTTTGGAGACGAGGGATACCCTCTTGTAAGTTTTAGGTGGCTTTGCAGGTATAAAACTCTTTTACTTAAGATATTAAGTTCCAAATACTTAATTTATAACAATGGGGTCCTCAGTTATACCTAACCTAACAAGGTATGAATAGTTAGTATTTATGAATCAGGTAGAATTTATTAAGCAAGATGTTACATATACTTAATAAAACAGTGAAGCCAACATGGAAGGTTTTTATCCCTCAAGGCCCTAGGATTCCTTGAGAGCTGCCAGCACAGGTGCTGCCTTTCTTTCTCTGTCTCTGAAGTGATGTTACATTGAATGTGTCTCAGAAGAATTATACCACAGAAGCTGTAGTGAAACTGTGCCAAAAATACCCTGAGATTTTCCAACTTTTGTCCCTAATTCTCACTTCCTTATTTAGAAATAGTCCAAATTAACCTCTTTCATTGCTTTAGGGTGAGGACCATTTGGTGCCATCCCACCTCCCTAACTAGAGTCATGTAGACTGAAGACAAAGGTCCATCCCTTATTCCTGGGCCCTCAGAGGTACGTTCCATTGTAAACAAATGACACACCCTTGGCGATACAGATCAGTTGTACAAACAATATTATATCCTCTTATCAATAATATAACATTCACATCAACATATTTAAAGCCATTATTACAAATACTAAAGCCAATTAAGAGTAATAATCCCTACCATAATGTCAGGAAAGAAATTACTTTATTTTAAAATACAGGCATTATGTCCTACAGATAATAGGTCTTGGTTTTGTTTAAGATAAGGTGTCATCCTAAGTTCAAGCTGCTGAGCTCACCTCTTTTGTTTATTCCTTCAAGGCTGACAAAGAAACCCTTGATTACAGTGTAATTAAAACAAATACAATTCCTTGAATCCAGACTTTTCGGTATCTTTAAAATAATTAAGTCATCAAGACCAGTTCCTCGCAAATGACTGCTATCCTATTCCCAACATGCCTTAGCCGTAAATTGTCCCACTAGCAGAAATTCAAATTGAACTGCTTAAAAGGTGGTCAAGATAAAATCCATAAATGCTACTTCAAACCAACAAAGAACCCTAAAAATTAATAATATTATCAAAATCTTACATTCTGTACAACCGGCTGATGGCTCCCCTCCACCACCCAAACATGCAGGGTCAACAGGAGCCATGCTGCCACCAAATACATCATGGAGAAGGCCATCAGCATTCTCAAGCAACTCATCTGCCTCAAGGACTTCACTGTCCGGTGACAGCTGACACATGAACTGTCCTTTCTCCTGGCTTGGCTGCAGCCCACTTATGTCCAGTAACTCACCATGTGCAGATCCCAACTCCACATTGCGCTTTAAGGTACATGTAGTGCCAATATCTGAGCTGTTGACTGAAAGTGTCAGGTCAAGTGATTGTACTCCACAGAGTTCTGTAGAAGCTCTCCTCCCTCCTCATGAGGCTGTACTCGTGGGTCAGGTGGTAATTCTTGGGCATCTGAAAGCAAAAATGTGGAAGAGGAGGGTTAGGGTGAGGGGAAGGGGTGGAATGGAAAGCAAGAGGTCCATGCTCACAATATCTGCAGCTTGCACTTCAAGCTATCAGGATGAGGGTGCGGTGATGTGTGAGAAGGACCATAAGGCAGGAACATAGCATCATCCCGAATGTTCTCTGTGCATGCAAGGCCACCAGCTCAGGTAGGTCTCTATGACAGCTGGCCCATGATGCAGAGTACTGCCTCATCCAGAGGACTTAGTGGATGCAGACATTCCATTCTCCCTCCGGTTCTGCTCTGCTCCTTACAGTTAAGGGCCACCTTGTCCTGCAATAGAAAAGAAAGAATTTCAGTGAGTTTGTTGCATTGTGCTTAGGTGATGTGCCTATTATAGTTGAATAGCTGGAGGTATATGAAAGCAGTGAGAGGTGGGTGTGCGGGTGGCAGCATTGATGAGAGCAATGGTGACATGGAGCATGTGAACGTTAGCTGACTACTCGGGACTACTGATGGCTGAGTGATGGGGGTGTGGTGCCTTAAATAGCATGAGGGGTTGCTGGTGTGGCAGATAGGAGGTGTCACCATCTTGACCACCTGTGTGATGTCATTGAACTTCTTGTGGGATTGCTGCTAGATTCCTAGGCGAGATTCAAGGAATTGACCTCGCTGGTCAACTTCTCCCAATCCATTCTTCTGGTGTTCCTCGAAAGGGTTCTGGCCCATGCAGAGACATGGCCTCTCTTCCCTTATCGACCTCCTGGTCTAATGCTTCCAGCACCACATCAAAGAACCTGGGAGTCCTCTCTCTTCTCTGTTGCTCCAAGCAGGAGCAACCAATTCCTGCGGTGACAGCCAGCAGCAGCTTCCTTATAATCTGGAGATTATAATCAGCAGGCCAGTCCAGCCATGCAAAATATCAGGGCCTTTATCACTAATCACAGAATCACAAAATTGTTACGGCACAGAAGGAAGCCATTCGGCCCATCGTGTCTTCACTGGCTCTCCAAATGAGCATTGTGACTTAGTGCCATTCTCCTGCTTTTGCTTCGTACCTTTGCATATTGTTTCTATTCAAATAATCATCTAATGCCGTCTTGAATGCCTCAATTGAACTTGCCTCTACCACACTTCGAGGCAATGTTTTCCAGGCTCAAACCACTCGCTGAGTGAAAAAGTTTTTTGTCACATCACATTTTCTTCTTTTGCAAGTCACTTTAAATCTGTGCCGTCTCGTTCTCGACCCTTATATGAACTGGAGCAGTTTCCCCTATTTATTCTATGCAGCCTCCTCATGATTTTAGAGGTGATTTTGAACACATCTATCAAATCTCTTAGCCTTCTACTCTCCAAGGAGAACAGTCCCAATCTCTCTAATCTATCTTTGTAACTCAAGTTTCTCATTCTTGTAAACCTCTTCTGAATTCCCTCCAATGCGTTCACATCCTTCCTATAGTGTGGTGGCCAGAACTGTACACAATACACCAGCTGAGGTGTGACTAGTGTCTTATACCAGGTCAGCATTACCTCCCTGCTCTCGTACTCTATGTCCTGTTAATAAACTCCAGGACAATTTATGCTTTATTAACAGCTGTCTCCACCTGTCCTGCCACCTTCAATTATATGTGCACATATACACCCAGGCTCCTCTGCTCCTGCACATCCTTAAGAATTGTACCCCTTACTTGATATTACCTCTCCATGTTCTTCCTACCAAAATGCATCACCTCACACTTCTCCACATTGAACTTCATCTGCCACCTATCTGCCCACTCCACCAACTTGACTATGTCCTTTTGAAGTCCTGCACTGTCCTCCTTACCGTTCACAATGCTTCCAAGTTTCATATCATTTGCAAACTTTGAAATTGTCCCCTGCACACCAAGATCTAGATCATTAATATATATCAGGAAAAGCAAGGGTCCCAATACCCGCCCCTCGGGAACTCCACTACAAACTTCCTCCAGGCCGAAAAATATCCATTTACCATTACCCTCTGTTTCCTATTACTCTGCCAATTTTATATCCACATTCCCATTGTCCCTTTTATTCCATGAGCTATAACTTTGTCACAAGCCTGTTGTGTGACACTGTATCAAACGCCTTTTGTAGGTCTATGTATGTCACATCAACAGCATTACCCTCATCAACCTTCTCTGTTATCTCTTTAAAAAACTCCAGCAAGTTAGTCAAACATGATTTCCCCTTTAGAAATTCATGCTGGCTCTTCCAAATCAACCCACATTTTTCCATGTGACTATTAATTCTATCCCAAATAATTGGTCTGTAGAAGCTTCCCCACTACTGAAGTTAAACTGACTGGCCTATAATTGCTGGGCTTATCTTTACAACCATTTTTGAACAAGGGCATAATGATTGTAATTCTGCAGCCCTCTGGTACCTCTCCTGAGTCTA
This sequence comes from Cetorhinus maximus, assembly GCF_964194155.1. Taxonomy (NCBI): domain Eukaryota; kingdom Metazoa; phylum Chordata; class Chondrichthyes; order Lamniformes; family Cetorhinidae; genus Cetorhinus; species Cetorhinus maximus. The sequence continues at coordinate 67,870,537 of NC_135886.1, forward strand.
GGGAAGACCAAAGGATTATGGCCAATGCCCCTACAATTTCCACTCTTACTTCCTTCAAAATCCTTGGATGCATCTCAACTGGTCCCGGTGTCTTGTCAACCTTAAGTACCGATAGTTTATCCAGCACCCCTTCCTTATCAATATTGAACCCCTCTAGTGACAGAGTTTCCTCCTTTCTCATCGTGACCTTGGTAGCATCTGCCTCCTTGTTAAAGGTAAATGCAAGGTATTCATTCAACACCTCAGCCATGCCCCCTGCCTCCACATGTAAATCCCTTTTTTGGTCCCTTATTGGCCCTTCTCCTCCTTTTATCACCCTCTTACGATTTATGTGCTGATAGAAGACTTTGGGATTCCCCTTTATGTTGGCTGCCAGTCTTTTCTCATAATCCCTCTTTGCTTCTCTTATTTGCTTTTTCACCTCCTCTCTGAACCTTCTGTATTCTGCTTGGTTCTCAGTTGTATTTTCTACCTAAGATTGTGATTCCAGAGGACAGAGCTTTACTGGACTTTGAGCTCGATCTTAAAGGTAAATTTCTCTTAAGGTACAAATTAAAATGACATTATCCCAAAAACAACAACTTGCATTTATTTAGTGCTTTTAATTTAATAAAATGTCCAAAGGTGCTTCACAGGATTGTTATAAAAGCAAAATTTGACACCTAGCCATGTAAAATGAGGGCAGATGGCCTAAAGCTTGTTCAAAGAATTAGGTTTTAAGGACTGTCTTAATAGAGGGAAGAGAGGTGGAGAGGCAAGAAATTTAAAAAGCGAATTCAAGATTAGGGCCTAGGTAGCTGAAGGCATGGCCACCAATGGTGGAACGGTGAAAACTGGGGATGCTCAAGAGGCCAGAATTAGAGGAGTGCAGAGATCACAAAGGCTTGTAGGGTTGGAGAAGATTAGAGGAGGAGTTAGGAAGAGGTGCCATCATGAAGGGATTTGAAAACAAGAATGAGAATTTTAAAATCAAGTCATTGAATGACCCGAAGTCAATGTGGGTCAGCAAGCAGAGGGGTGACGGGTGAACGGACTTGCTGTGAGTAAGGAAAGGGCAGCAGGGGTTTGAATGGCCTCAAGTTTACCTGGCATTGCTTGAAGAGCATAATGGCAAATCACAGAAACACAGATTTGTTAAGGTGTAGAAAGAGACCATTCAGTCCATCGTGTCTGCACTGGCTCTCTGAGCATTTTAACTTAGTACCAATCTCCTGCCTTTTCCCCGTAACCCTGCATATTGTTTCTATTTAAATATTCATCCAATGCCGTCTTGAATGCCTCAATTGAACCTGCCTCCACCACACTTCCAGGCAGTGCATTCCAAACCCTAACTACTCGCTGTGTGAAAAGGTTTTTTCTCACCTCGCATTTGTTTTTTTGCAAAACACTTTAAAACTCTGATTCTCGAACCGTTTATGAGCATGAACAGCTTTTCCCTATCTACTCTGTCCAGGCCCCTCATTATTTTGAAAACTTCTATCAAGTCTTGTCTTAGCCTTCTCCTCTCCAAGGGATCAGTCCCAACTTTTTCAATCTTTCCTCATAACTGAAGTGTCTCATCCCTGGGACCATTCTTGTAAACCTCTTCTGCACTCTCTCCAATGAGTTCACATCCTTCCTACAGTTTGGCACCCAGAACTGTACACAATACTGAGGTCCAACCAGTGTCTTATATATGTTCATCATACCCTCCCTGCTCTTGTACTCCATGCCCCTATTAATGAAGCTTAGAATACTGTATGCTTTAGAAGCAGCTCTCTCTACCTGTCCTGCCACCTTTAAAGACTTAAGTACATATACACCCAAGGGTCTCTGCTCCTGCACACCCTTTAGAATAGTATCCTTTATTTTATACTGTCTCTCCATGTTCTTTGTACCAAAATGTATCACTTCACACTTCTCCGCATTGAACTTCATCCGCCACCTATCTTCCCACTCAACCGATGTGTCAATGTCCTTTTGAAGTTTTACACTGCCCTCCTCACAGTTTACAATTCTCCCAAGTTTTGTGTCATACACAAACTCTGAAATTGTCACCTGCACATCTAGATCTAGATCATTTATATATATCAGGAAAAGCAAGGGTCCCAATACCAACCCCTGGGGAACTCCACTACAAACCTTCTTCCAGCCCGAAAAATACCCATTAACCATTACTCTCTGTTTCCTATCCTGTTGCGTTCTACAGGGTAACGCTTTGTTCAGGTCTGACTGATATTAGTGGAATCAAAGGAGACAACTGACTACTAAATGTTACTTTATTGTATTTACACAGCTATAAGCAATAATCGCACGTCCTTCTGCCCATCGGGGACCCCGTGGCGACAGTAGGTCGAGAGATATCCTCAAGTTCCTTGGCACTGGTTGCGAACCCAGTCCATAGCTGAAGTCCGAATTCAACTGGAAGGTCCCCACCTTTATAGTGTGGTACAAACAAAGGACTTATCTTGTTTTCTACATTGTTTCCCGAGTTAGTCATGGCCATCTGTTGTTTGCAAGCATTAGACAGATCATGCTATATTAACCCATGAGTATCATTCTAAGACCATTGCAATCCACAAATTCCTACATATCCCTCAGCCAATTTTGTATCCATGTTGCTACTGTCCCTTTTATTCCATGGACTATAACTTTCCTCACAAGCCTGCTGTGTGGCACTGCATCGAACGCCTTTTGGAAGTCCATATACGCCACATCAACAGCCTTGCTCTCATCAACCATCTCTGTTACGTCTTCAAAAAGCTCCAGCAAATTAGTTAGGCACAATTTTCCTTTCATGCTGACTCTTCTAAATCAATCCAAATTTTTCTATGTGACTATTAACTCTAACCCAAATAGTTGTTTCTAGAAGTTTCCCCACACAGAAGTTAAACTGACTGGTCTGTAATTGCAGGATAGATCTTTACGACCTTTTTTGGACAAGGGGGTAATGTTTGCAGTTCCCTAGTCCTCCAGCACCTCCCCCAAATCTAGGGAACATTGAAATATTATTGCCAATGTCTCTACAATTTCCACTTTCACTTCCTTCAATAGTCTTGGGAGCATCTCATCTGGTCTGGGTGCCTTATCAACTTTAAGCACTGACAGCTTATCCAATATCTCCTCCTTATCAATTCTAAACCCTTCCTGTGACTGAGTTTCCTCCTCTGTCACCATGGCCTTGGCAGCATCCACCTCATAGGTAAAGACAGATGCAAAGTATTCATTTAACACCTCAGACATGCCTCCTGCCTCTGTGTGTAAATCCCCTTTTTGGTCCCTAATCGGCCCTACTCCTTTTACCACCCTTTTTACTATTGATGTGCTTATAGAATACTTTGGGATTTCTTTTTATGTTAGCTGCCAATCTTTTTTCATAATCCCTTTTTGCTTCTCGTATTTGATTTTTCACATCCCCTCTGATCCTTCTGTATTCAGCTTGGTTCTGGAATTGTGTTTGCTTGCTGACACCTGTCGCAAGCACACTTTTTCTTTTTTAACTTAATTTCTATCCCCTTTGTCATCCAGAGAGCTCTGGATTTGTTTGTCCTACCCTTCCCTTTTGAGGGAACATGCCTTGACTGTGCCCAAACCATCTCCTCTTTGAAGGTAGCCCAGTGTTCAGCTACTGTTTTTCCCACCAACCTTTGGTTCCAGTCTATCCAGCCCAGTTTTGTTCTTGCCCCATTGAAGTCCGCTCTGTGCCAGTTGATTATTCCTACTCTGGATTGACCGATATCCTTTTCCACCAACATCCTAAACCTAATGATACAATGATCACTGTCCCCCAAATGTTCCCCTACTGTCACTTGATCTCCTTGGCCTACCTCATTCCCAAGAACCAGGTCTAGCAGCCCCTCCTTTCTTGTTGGACTAGACACATTCTGCTGTAGGAAATTCTCCTGAATACAACCTCGGAACGCTTGTCCCTCACTGCCCCTTACACTACCACTATCCCAGTCTGTATATGGGTAATTAAAGTCTCCCATTATAACTACCCTATGATGTTTACACCTCTCTGTAATTTCCTTGCAGATTTGTTCCTCTATATCCTTCCCACTAGCTGGTGGTCTATACATTACACCGAGCAATTTATTTGCACCCTTCTTATTCCTTAGCTCTAGCCAAATCGATTCTGCCCTTGAATCCTCTGACACATCCTTTTTCTCCAGTGCTGCAATACTCTCCTTAACCAAAAATGCCCCCCTTCTCTTTTTTCCCTTTCCTATCTTTTCTGAACACTTTGTAACCAGGAATATTTAGCACCCAGATCTGCCCTTTCTTAAGCCAGGTCTCCGTTATTGCCACAACATCATAATCCCACAAGACAATCTATAACTCCCCAATTTTATGAATATACTCCATGCATTCACATAAATGCAGTGAAACCATGAATTAGACTTCATTACTTGCTCCCTTACTCCGAATCCATCTATTTACTTACTATTCTCTATTTTAGTGCTATCTGCCTCTCCCAACATTCCATGCACCCTGGTATTACTTTCTGATATTCTCTCCTGGTTCCCACACCCCTGCTTAGTTAGTTTAAACCCTTCCCAACAGCACTAGCAAAATGATCCGAATGGAACTCTGTCCCGGCTCTGTTCAAATGCAGCCCGTCCGGCTTGTATAGGTGCCATCTCCACCAGAGCCAGTCCCAGTATCCCAGGAATCTAAAGCCCTCCCTCCTGCACCATCTTTGCAGCCATCCATTCATCTGTCTTATCTTCCTATTTCTGTACTCAAAGGTTCCAATTGTATTTGAGGGTACTGATGAAACTCAGCTGTAACTCAGTTACTAGACTGTACTGAACATGCAACTCTTACTTTCAATTGTCTGAGGATCAATGCTTGAGAATACCTAGGGAGTAAATTTCCACACTATTTCCAGCATGTCACCATTTCCTCAGCCATTGATGCAATTTTCAGAACCAATAAAATCAGGTGAAAGTTGGTTTTGCCTGTTCTGTTCATTTCAGGTGGATATTCAAGGTCCCTTGACATTGTTCAGACCTAATTCTAATGATAGATCATCGACTTGAAATATTAACTCAGTTTATCTCTCCATACATGTTGCCTGACATGCTGAATGTTTCCAATGTTTTCTCTTTTTATTTCACTAATACTGACCATTTGCTGTGTGAAAATTGATTGGCATGTTTCCCTACAATACAGCAGTCACAACAGTTCAAAAAATACTTTATTGGTTGTGAGGCACTTTCCAATGTTCAGGTGCGCTATATAAATGCATGTTCTTTCTTTGCAGTGAAGCCTATGTATATGGAACAAATGTCCTCTTATTGCATTGGAGATTCCCTAATCTAGTGCAGAAATGTCCACTCACACAGATCAAGAGTTAATATAATCAGGCCCTACTTTGACTTGCACAATCTGTAAATGCACTTCTTTACCTCTTTGCTGAAGGCACTGGATTAGGAAACTACCCAACATTTCATCCAAAAGATAGTATCTCCAACAGCACAACATTCCCTTGGCACTGCACTGAGGAACTTCACAAGGAGACTGCAGAAAATACTTTAATTGGGATGACTGAGAGAAATGTGCTGTGGTCAGTGACATGATTGTAAAACAGGTGGAATTCCTGATCCATTATATTGATAGCAGCATAGATGCTGAGGAGGAAAATGTTGACCTTTCTTTCTCTTGTAGGCTTCTTTGATACTTCTATGTGAAGGGCGTTATAAAATTTATAATTGGGTGTGTGATGTTGCCAGCCACTGAATCAATTCTGAACGGTGGTGACATCCGATTTCAGCAGTAGTGCAAAACAAGTAATAAGAAGTCAGCTGCACATTTTACAGCCGCCCTGATTCACTTTTCATTGAAGTCAATGGGAAGAAGATTGAACCGTGTGCAGAAGAATCAGCTGACTCACTTATGCCTTTTTTGCCCTCCTTTTTTGCACTCCTATTGAAGTCAAATTTTACCCCATACGCATCTGCCTGAGCTCTGAAATGATCAGGACTGAAGCTGTGTAAAACAGAAGTGTCAATCAGATCTGACTGGAGACTGACTTCAGTTTAGGTACATTGGTTGCTGCTATATAAAGCTCCACAAAATGTTCAATTTTATAGAACTGTCATCTCTCATATTGAAGAACATCACAGAAAATATCAATATCAATTGAACATGCAGCAAATGATGACAAGTTCTGCACACCTTGGCCTCTCCTGCCAATACTAACTGTCACCATAGATCAATCATAATATATATTCTAGGAGCCTGGCTAGGTTTCCATCAGGCAGCCAAAGAGAGAGTCTTGGAATAGACAATTTTTCCTCAAAGTGTCTCTGTATGACAATATATTTTAACAAGCAGCTTGTGAGAAACCTGCCAAACTGACACCCAGCTTTACTCTGCCACCTACGCTGTTTCCAAGGTTGTCACTATACTCTCTTGCTGTCTGCCCAGCAATATGTGGGTGAGACAAAATTCTGTTAAAATTTGGCTTTGTGAAACAGCACCCATGGACTCAAACTTTGACTGATGAGAGGTCGCAGACCTGAAATGCTAACTCTTTTTCTCTGTCCCCAGATGCTTGCCTGACCTGTTGAGTATTTCTAACATTTTTCTGTCATTGTTTGACTTTACTTTGGTTGCCACACCTGTTTAAGTCAGGAACTTTACTGCTTCTAAGTACTGCTTGAATCTTAGCTACAATTCTCACCAATCCCACGTGTGCTCTATTTCCAAATATAGCTTTCTTTAACATTTGCAACATCTTTCTGTAACCCTGCACCCTACTAGAACCAAAATCTTAACTGATGTATTTATCATCTTGAGATTTGTTTTCTCCTGTAATCCCCTATTCCACAAATAACAATTTGTTTAGGATCCTGCAGAAAATGGCCTCGTCAGGTCAAATTCCTGCACTCCCATTGCCCCTATCTTTGCCAATCCATCACTGCTATCTCATACTGACCACCACTGTCCCATCATAGAGACTTTTACTGCTGTCCTGTAGTATATTAGCCATCAAATTAATCTAATATTGACCACTGCATAAATCTCTTATCTTACCATGATCTCTTTACAATCGCATCGTGCTAGCCTTGTCCATTCTGATACCATTTGCCAACAATGCCATATGCTGACTTGTCCACTATTATTACATATATTATTCTATCCACCATCATCCATGCTGACCAATGTACCATGAATGCATCCTCAATCTACTCACTGTGGGAAAATTAGAAGTGCACTTAAAAGAGAAAAGTAAAACACCATTCCATTTGGTATGAGGCTTTTTTTTAAGAAAAAGCAGCTAAAGAATGTGTTTTCCCTCTTTGGAAAATTAATGGAAGGAGAATGACGACCTGGGGTATTTCATTTCCTGATGTCACTCCTGGAATAAGTGGAAAATCTTCCCTTCAATTCCATGGTTCTAATATAGCTGAGAAACTAAATGGAATGCTACCAGGCAGTTAGTCATTGTTTTCTTGTCTCTACACACTGCCCTTTTGGTGAATAGTATGAAATAATGGAAGGATTTGCTGGCTGATTAACAGTCTGACACATCGCTATGTAACCATATTTATATCCGTCGATAGGGTAATTTGTCCTATATGATGGGAGGGTTTTATGGGTTCCCAATAAAGAAAATGAAGGAGGCCACAACCCCTGCTGGAGGTTATGTATCCTGCTGGACATCAGCCCAGAATTCAAAGCCAGATCTCCAATTTCCACTCACCAGGATTGTCTAGAGCAGAATTTCAATCCTGCACTTTCTGACTGAGGTCGGAATGCTACTGTTATGTTCCTCCTGTCAGGTCACTTTGCTCAGTGAACAAGGTTTCACGCCTATCTACTGGTGAGTGGGTTGGTAAACAGGATACTGCAGGCGCAGAGACCAATGTAAGATGAAGCACATGCTGTTTATTAACACAAGTAACAGAGCACAAGCACGTGTGCTTCTCCAACCAGACCACCAACTCCAGCACCTTGCTGGTCTAAATTCATTTCTGACAACCTTTTTTGAATGGTGTCTTCATTAATCCCACATACTGATCAGTCTCTTAGCATGTTGTTAATTGACATCCCAAACTCAGTGCTCTGTCAGTTGTTTTAAGGCTGCTACGTAGCAAGCGACTGTCTGTCCAGGGGCGCGACGCCTCAAATTAAATTTAAAATGCTGCATTGTCACCAAGGGTTTCGGCTGAACATGGCTTTTCACAAGCTTTTCCAACTTATCAAAGCTTTTGTAATCTAAGGCTCTGGGTGCTGTTAGACTACGAATTAGTCAATTTATTTTACTGCTACATGTCAATAAGAGGATTACTTGCCTTTCCTTGTCCCCCGATATGTTGTTGGCCAAAAGGAAGAATGTGAGGCAATCAATATAATGTGACCAGCCATCGGTGGTCTGATTAAACGATTCAATATGGCCAAACTGTGGCATACTGAAGGGAGTTAACTTCAATGTCTATGATGAAGGCTGTACTTACAATCGCCTTGCAAGGTACGGCTGATATACTTCTGTTTAATTTCCGTTGCTTTCTTTGGTGTCATCGAATGGTCGTATTTTGCCTCATTGCCAGTTGTTATGTTCCTTCAGGTCACTTTGCTCAGCGAGCATGGTTGCATGCCTATCTACTGGTGAGAGAGTTGGTAAACAAGATACTACAAATGCAGAGACCAATGTAAGATGAAGCACATCCTGTTTATTAACACAAGTAACAGAGCGCTAACAGTGTGCTTCGCCAACCAGATCCTATTTTAAACTACTGATTAACATTGTAGCCCGCACTACACAACAATTGAGTAACACATGGTCAATCTGCTCACATTCTCTTAAAGGTGTATTGCACCTGAGATTACCACAGCTACCATTAACCCAAAGGCTTACACCACAGCCAGGTAGGTGACAATATGCCTGTAGAAGCCTCTGACAACTGGCATTCACATCTAGGCCACCACTTCTACAAGCAAAGATGGAAATGTCCAAGGAAAGGCCTATGCATGGGTTAACAATATCCATTGAGGTGATGACAGACAACAATGACAGCAATTTGTGACATTGTGTAGGCAGTGCTCATGTTTTTAACTTCTGATTCTGCTTTCTTCCAGTTTAACATACATGAACTATCAAAGTGCTGCCTAAAGACATATGAACAATTGACTGACATATCGGCTAGCATAACCAGCCATTTCATCTTTCCAACAGACTACAACAAGTTTAGCACTTTGGTCCAAAGTTGATGTACTTCTGCATCTTGCAAAGTACAGGCCATCTGTGATGGAGGCTAACATTTCTGTTCCTCCTCCACTTGTAAACTGCAGATAAATGTCCAGATTTTTAAATTAATTAATTGACTTTAAATTCCATCAGCTGCTATTGTGGGATCTGAACCCATACCCCTAAGGAACTAGCTTGGATTATTAGTGCAGTGACATGACCACTATGACATTGTCACCCTACAGATAAATATAAATGGGTGTTTCCCAATTATCTGTAGTAATTTTCTATGAAAGATCTGTGGATACCTCAAAAAAAAACAGGCATGATGTAAAGCACAGGGCTGATCGCTTTCCAGTAGACAACATGAAAATTATCGCCATTACCAATTAAAGTAGCACATATGTAGAGTCAGATTTATGCCAATGGTGCAATCCATCATTGGTGTTTGTAAAGGATCATGCATCATATAGCTAGGCTGTGTTAGTGATTTTGTGTGTGAATTATTTGAAAAATGTGTGCATCGAGAATTACAATTGAAAGTTATAGTCGTGGTGCATGCTGTATATGCAAGCATGATCAGCCATGCAAGACCTGAAGCACGCACCCAGTCCTAAGTCTTCTGGGTACTGCACATGATCTTTAGTCTGACATTGTCTTCTATCAGGCAGCTTTTCCTGTTGCTTTTTGTATAATGGTTCCGGGGAGGGAAACCATTTTTGCCTGGACCTCATCCAGCAGCACCTCCAATTTGTTAGCTATTAAAAAGGGGTTTCAACAATTGCACATTCTCTTGCTATCCCAAGATCCTGTGAACTGAATTTTCATGTATCTGTCATGTTATTATAATGATATATCATCTTGGGCTTATTTACTGCACAAGACACTAATTGCTGAAAAGGGATTGTGTAAACACGTTGTGGGTTCATGTATTAAGGCTAGGCCCATGAGAACAGATGTACATAGATATAAAGCTTGAAGACATCAGGGTTGTCAGCTCCAGTCCTCCTGAAGCGCTCGAAAACACTGGTCACTTGGGTTCAATCTTCACACACCACAGGGGCTTGAAGTCTATCAAATCATCCAACTATCAGCAATGGCAGAGACAGGGTCATGGACAGCCCCATGGCTTAATGATGACTCCCTGTGTTCCCTCCTCCAGGCTGTCATCGAATGGCTGGAGGTTCTCCTCTCATGGAATGGCAAGAGGAGACATCTCCATCTGACAAAGAAAGCCTAGAAAAGAGGTGGCAGGGGAGATCAGTAGTCATGGGGTCCATCCGTTTGCCCTGACTGCAGTGCAGAAAAAGCGTGAATAACCTGCATTCTACAAGGATAAGTGAGGACCCTAACTCTCAATGCGTGCAGCTATGGGAGGATATGCATGTGGTGAGCATGGGAGTTGTCTGTCAGCAAAGTGGATGAATGGTCTCTGCACACTTATGTGCCAACTGAAGGAGACTTTGCACCCTGCAAGGGATGTGATGGCTGGGAAAGTTAACTGCAATGGAAGGTGTGCCATGCCGCTCAGTACAGAAGCGCCAGCGATTCTGGGTACCTACCTGAGGGGTTTGATGCATCCAGATATGGAACTCGTCATTCTGCCATTGTCTTCACAGGAGAAGAGGCCTACAATGCTCACAAGAAAATGATATCAGGTGGGGAAGTGCCAAATTTGCCAGTGCTTTCAAGGATGGAGGAGAACATCCTGGATCTGACCAGTTAAGTGGGGGCAGATATGTTGGAAAGGGAGAGGCCACAGTTAGTGCTGAGGATGGTGAGTATCCCAGAGAACCTCTTTCAGCAATGGGGGTAAGGGAGTGTGGATGGGGCAGGGGATGGAATGGGTGTATGTGTTGCAATGGGTGCAGATGACCATCTCTGTGACAAGTGTGACATGTTGTTGGTTTCTAAGATGCAACTATTTCTGTTCAGTCTTCACCCCTCATTGTTGAGTTGTGCTCATCCATGTTATTTCTTCAGCAGGTCAGTCATCAGCCTCAGCAGATGCCATCCCCAAAAGACTGGTGTTAATCTCAGAGGAAGAGAAGGGAACTCAGAGGGTGCACTGTCCAAGCCTTGCTCCATGCCCAGCACCAGCTCAGGTACTATCACCTGAGAGTCAGCAAGGCCAGTAACACCAACTGGATGGTGCACCCCACAATTGCCAGGCCAGTTGTCAGAAGCTGCAACAGTCTAGGCCTCTAATCTCAGATTAGTGTGGAGTCCAGGAAGATGCTGAGCCCCAGGCAGATGATGAGCCTTTGGAGTCATTCATGAAATGACCAATGTTGGATTTTCAAAGGGAGGTGTGCAAAGATTTGCCAGAGCTTCCAGAGGTTTGCATGCCCTGCCAAGGACAATGGAGGAATCCATCCAGGCCATGAGTGCTGCAACCTCCCTCTAAGTGATTTAACATTGAGTCATATTGGACAGCTTTTCTCCAATTAACCACCCATCTGGTTGAGCTGGCAGTGCAAACAGCTGTGGCACCTGGGAGTTCCTGATGATACAGGCATCATGGCTACTCCCAGGATACCACGCACTGATCTGCAGGATCCGCAGACAGTGATCACATACATACTAAAAAGATAAGGCTGAAGCATTTGCTACAACCTTCAGCCAGAAGTGCCGAGTGGATGATCCAACTTGGCCTCCTCCGGAGGTCACCTGCATCAAAGATGCCAGTCTTCAACCAATTTGATTCACTCCACGTGATATCAAGAAACGGCTGAAGGCACTGGATACTGCAAAGGCTATGGGCCCTGGCAACATTCCGGCAATAGTACTGAAGACTTGTGCTCCAGAACTTGCCGTGACCCTAGCCAAGCTACTCCAGTACAGCTACAACACTGGCATCGACCCAGGTATGCGGAAAATTGCCCAGGTATGTCCTGTACACAAAATGCAGGACAAATCCGACCCAGCCAATTACCACCCCATCAGTCTAATCTTCATCATCAGTAAAGCAATGGAAGGGGTCATCAACAGTGCTATCAAGCAGCACTGGTGCCCAGTTTGGGTTCCACCAGGGCCACTCAGCTCCTGACCTCATTACAGCCTTGGTTCAAACATGGACAAACGAGCTGAACTCCAGAGGCGAGGTGAGAGTGACTGCCCTTGACATCAAGGCAGCATTTGACTGAGTGTGGCATCAAGAAGCCGTAGCAAAACTGGAGTCAATGGGAATCAGGGGGAAACTCTCTGCTGGTTGGATTCATACCTAGCACAAAGGAAGATGGTTGTGGTTGTTGGAGGTCAGTCATCTCAGCTCCAGGACATCACTGCAGGAGTTCTTCGGGGTAGTGTCCTTGGCCCAACCATCTTCAGTTGTTTCAACAAATACCTTCCTTCCATCATAAGGTCAGAAATGGGGATGTTCACTGATAATTGCACAATGTTCAGCACCATTCACGACTCGTTAGATACTGAAGCAGTCCACGTCCAAATGCAGCAAGACCTGGACAATATCCTAACATTTGTGCCACACAAGTGCCAGGCAATGGCCATCTCCAACAAGAGAGAATCTAACCATTGTCCCTTAACATTCAATGGCAATACCATCACTGAATCCCCCACTATCAACATCCTGGGGGTTACCATTGACCAGAAAATGAATTGGACTAGCCATATAAATACTGTGGCTACAAGAGCAGATCAGAGGCTAGGAATCCTGTGGTGAGTGACTCACCTCCTGGCTCCCCGAAGCCTGTCCACCATCTACAAGGCACAAGTCAAGAGAGTGATGGAATTCCCCCCACTTGCCTGGATGAGTGCAGCTCCCACAACACTCAAGAAGCTTGACACCATCCAAGACAAAGCAGACACTTGATTGGCACCACATTCACAAACATTCGCTCCCTCCACCACCAACACACAGCAGCAACAGTGTCTACCAACTACAAGATGCACTGCAGGGATTCACCAAGGCTCCTTAGACAGCACCTTCCAAATCCACAAACACTACCATCTAAAAGGACAAGGGCAGCAGATAGATGGGAACACCGCCATACGGAAGCTCCCCTCCAAGTTGTTCACAATCCTGAGTTAGAAATATATTGCTGTTCCTTCACTGTCGTTGGGTCAAAATCCTGAAACTCCCTTCCTAATGGCACTGTGGGTGTACCTACACCACATGGACTACAGCGGTTCAAGAAGGCAGCTCACCATCACCTTCTCAAGATCAACTAGGGATGGGCAACAAATGCTGGCCCAGCCAGCAAAAACCACATCCCGTGAATGAATGGAACAGGCCAGGGCACAAGCAAGATATAGATGGATGTGCTGTATTTCCATCTCTTCCAATGGCACTAAGCCAATGAAACTGTCCTGTATGGTTAATAAGGGCTGAGGAAGGAAATTGTGATGAGTTAACAGCAGTTTTAACAATGGCTGGAGTTAGGGTAGTCTGCTGCAAATACACCACTTAGTGGAGAGACCCAGTCATTTAGAATTGGAAAGGAAGGGTTAAATGAGAGCCCAACAGAAAAAAGGCAGAAATCTGAAGAAATTGTCAGTAGTAAAAAAAACACATCACAAATCACTTGGGAAATAAGCTTTTAGTGAGTCCTTATAAAGTACTGTTCAGTCCTTTCTGCAGTGCCTTGCAATGCTGATAGCCTGATTTATATTGGCATGATTGCTGCATATACAGCAGAAATGACAGAAAAATTGGGATGTAAGATGTCACAGCTTTATTACCTATATTGCCTCGTTTAAGTATGTTCATCCAGTTTAGAGTTGGTGCTTTGCTGCCCCCAGGATGTAATGGCAGTAGATCAGCTCCCCATCCCATTTCCTGTTTCAGTCCTCCAGAATACTTCCCAAAAATCATGTAATATTTATTGAGAAAGCTTGAGTGCTGAATCTGCTCTCCCTTCCAGCTCTTTCAGCCTCACTTTTAGCTATTTCTGCACCATAGATAGATGATGCATTTTTTTGCCACTGTACCTTCTTTTGCATTTATACCTGTATTAAATTCAATCTCCCATCTTACTGCCAATTTATGGATTTTATAGAATAGAATAGAATGTTTACAGCACAGAATGAGGCCATTCAGCCCAGTATGTCCACGTTGGCTCTGCAGGAGCAACTTTGCTAGTCCAACTCAGCCACCATTTCTCCATAGCCCACCATTTCTTTTTTCTCTTAAGGTAATTAGCCAATTCCCATTTGAAAACCACAATTGAATCTGTCTCCAACACACTCTTAGGCAATGTATTCCAGATCCTAACTACTCTTGGTGTTTACTAAACTTATTCTTTATGTCATGATTGCTTCTTTTGCCAATCAGTTTAAATTGGTGCCCTCTGGTTCTCAACTCTTTCACCAATAGGAACAATTTCTTCCTGTCTATTCTGTTTAGACCCGTGATGATTTTGAGCAACTCTGTCAAATCTTCTCTCAACCCAGCTTTTCTCTAAGGGGAACCAACCCAGCTTTTCCGAACTATCCTCATATCTGAAATCCCTAATTTTTTATTCATTTGTGGGATGAGCGCATTGCTGGTTAGGCCAACATTTATTGCCCATCCCTAATTGCCCTTGAGAAGGTGGTGGTGAGCTGCCTTCTTGAACGGCTGCAGTCCTGTGGTGTTGGTACACCCACAGTGCTGTTAGGGAGGAAGTTCCAGAATTTTTACCCAGCTGCAGTGAAAGAGCGGCGGTATATTTCCAAGTCAGGATGGTGAGTGGCTTGGAAGGGAATTTCCAAGTGGTGGTGTTCCCATGTATCTGCTGCCCTTGTCCTTCTAGATGGTAATGGTTTTGGGTTCAGAAAATGCTGCCTAAGGAGCCTTGGTGAGTTTCTGCAATGCATCTTGTAGATAGTACACACTGCTGCCACTGTTCATCAGTGGTGGAGGGAGTGAATGTTTGTGGAAGGGATTCCAATCAAGTGAGCTGCTTTGTCCTGGATGGTGTCAAGCTCCTTCAGTGTTGTTGGAGCTGCACTCAGCCAGACAAGTGGGAAGTATTCCATTTGGCTTGTGACTTGTGCCTTGTAGATGGTGGACAGGCTTTGGGGAGTCAGGAGGTGAGTAACTCGCTGCAGGATTCCTAGCCTCTGACCTGTTCTTGTAGGCATAGTATTTATATGGCTAGTCCAGTTCAGTTTCTGGTCAATGATAACCCCCAAGATGTTGACAGTAAATCTTTTCTGTATTTAAGCCTACATATCTTTCCTAAAGTATGGGTCCCAGAACTAGACACAATACTCCGGTTGAAACCAAACCAGTGTTTTATAAAGACTCATCATAACTTCCTGGCTTTTGTGCTCAAAGCCTCCAATTTATAAAGTCTAGGATTCTATATGCCTATTTTGATCACTTTCTCAATCTGCCCTGTCACCTTCAATAATTTGCGTACATATATCTTCCAGGTCCCTCTGCTCCTGAACCCTCTTTAGGATTGTACCTTTTAGATTATATTGCCTCTCCACATTTTTCCAACCAAAGTGTTTCTCTTCACATTTCTCAGCATTAAATTTAATCTGCCACTTGCCTGCCCATTCCATCAGCCTGTGTCTGTCCTCTTGAAGTCGTCATTATCCTTTTCACAATTCACAATACTTCGAAGTCTTGTATCATCTGCAAATTTTGAAATTGCGCCCTGTACAGTCAACCATAGATCATTAATACATATCACGAAAAGCAATGGTCCGAAGACTTAAGCCTGATAAGCAAACTATATTTGTTCTCCCAGTCTGAAAAATGACCGTTTGGCATTACTCCCTGTTTCCTATCACTCAGCCAACTTTGTATCTGTGCTGCTGCTGTCCATTTTATTCCATGGATTTCAACATTGCTGACAAGCCTGTTGTGTGGCACATTAACAAAATGTTTTTGAAGCCTATGTACAACACATTAACCACGTTATCCTTGCCAACTCTCTGCTACATCATCAAAAAAATAAATTTTGTTAGTTGAACACAATTTGACTTTAATAAATTTGTTCTGGCTTTCCTTAATTAATCCACACTTGTCCAAGTGACTGTTAATTTTGTCCTGAATTATAGTTTCGAAAGACTTTCCTACCACCGAGGTTAAACTGATTGGCATGTAGTTGTTGGGTTTATCCTAACACCCTTTCTTGAACAAAGGTGTCCTCTGACACAATCTCCATGGGCCAGGGTTTTCACCTCGCCGGGCGGGCGTAGCGGATGTGACCTGGGAGATGTTGCGAAGTTGACAGCCACCTGCAATCGGACCCTGACATCGATTTCACACTGGCTGGCCAATTAATGAAAGCTCCCAGAGGCACAGAGCTGTCTCAGGGAGCTGAAGATTTATAAACTTAAAAATTAAAAACTTAAGCAATGTTAAAAACATGTCCCCTCATGTGAATCTGTCATGTGAATGGAATGTAAACATTTTTATTTAATTTTTATTTGCTGTTGGAAACCTCATCCCGCCCATGGATGAGGTTTCATAAAAAATCCAAAGGCTGTTTGGCCTTTTCGCACGCCCACCAACCATAAGGTTGGACGGGCAGCAAAAAATTTCATTTAATTATTACTTTAATGGCCTTAATAGGTCTGTTAATTGTCACTGGGTGTGCTGCTGACTTCTGTGTGCGCCCACCGACTGAAATATTGCACAAGTCCCCGATGACGTCGGGAAGCTCGCCCAACATCGGTGCACATCATTTTCCGCTCGAGCGGGTCGGGCGTGCGCCTACCCGCTCAGTGCAACTTCCAGCCCCATATCTAAACAGGATGGGAAGATTATGGCTAGGACCTCAGCAATTTCCACCCTTACTTCCTCAGCATGCTGAGCTACTTCCCATCTAGTCCTGATGACTTATCAACTTTCAGTGCAGCCAATCTTTAAGACCTCTATCAATTTTTAGTCCACCCAGTATCTTTCACTATGATTTTGGTAGTATTTCCTACCTTGGAAAAGGCAGGTGCAAAGTATTCATTTAGTGTCTCAACCATGCCCTCTGCCTCCTTACTGCCTTTTTGCTATTTGTGTGTCTATAGAAAACTTCTGGATTCCCTTTTATGTTAGTTGCCAGTCTCTTCTCATGCTCTTTCTTTGCCTCCCTTATTTTATTTTTCACTTCCCCTCTGAACTTTCTATATCCATCTGGTTCTCATTTGTATTATCAAGCTGACATCTGATATGTGCCCCATTTTTCTGCTTCGTCTTAATCCTCATCGCTCTTGTCATCCAATGAGCTCTGACTTTAGTTGCCCTATCTTTCTACCTCATGGGAATGGATGTCAACAGTACCAGATCAATCTCCTCTTTAAAAGGTAGCCCATTGTTCCTTTACAGATTTATTTGCCAATTTTTCAATTCAAATTTCCCCACAACAGATCCATTTTCACCATATTGAAATTAGCCCCCATCCAATTAAGACATTTTACTCCAGATTGGTCCTTGTCCATAAATAACCCAAATCTTATTATTAACTGGATCCCAGGACAGATGGTGAAGTATGAAACTAGACAAATCTTTTTCATGATAGTAGGTTTACTTACAGAATGCAGTATCACATCCTTGCCTCCGACCTACTAATCCCATGTCTCTTTATACTCTTTTGAGCAATCAGGTAGTCAAATAAACAAATTAACAAATGATCAACCCCTTAAACGGGCACTATAACAAACCAAACTTTGAAACAAAACTTAACAAAATTTAATTAAGATGTTGTTTTGAGGGCTGATGATGCATTCCAGCCCCTGTATTTCCCACTGGCTGTACAAGGCCTCAGGCGGACTCCGCATGCTCCTTCTCCAGGTACACCCAGGTAACCATGGAAGAGGAGCAGGCAGTTGGGTCAAACGACCACCTCAACCACCTACTGCCTGGACCTAGTGGACCTATTAATAGCCACCTTGGCTAGGCCCAGGAGCAGACCGACGAGGAGATCTTCCAATCTGCCCACACCTCTCCATACCTGGTGGCCAAACTTCAGGGGCGTGGCAGCCGAAGGGCAAGCAAAACTTGAGCAGCCTCATCAAATAGTAGAAAAGGAGCTGCAACCTCTCACTGGACAAAAATGTGGAATACAGACTCCTCGAGGCCACAGAAATTACAGGCAGCTTGGGAGTCCTTGGGCCAAATTAACCTTCTATTGCGCGGGGCTGCTGCACCTAACAACTTCCTGATGGAGAAAGGGGAAGATCTCTTTATTCTCTTTTGAGTATCAAATAAACCAATAAATTAATTAACAGCCCTTTCAACAGGCACTGTAACAAAAACCAAATCTTTAAAGGAAACTTATCAAAACTAAATTACAGCATCACAATATCACAGTATCTTTACAGTGCAGAAGAAGGCCATTTGGCCCATCCAGTCTGCACTGACTCTCTGAAAGTACATTCCACCTAGTCCCACTCCCCTGCCTTATCCCCGTGACCTTGCACATTCTCTTTTTTTCAAGTAACAATCCAATTCCCTTTTGAATACCTCGATCGAACCTGTCTCCACCATCCTTTCAGGGAGCTTGTTCCAGCATCCATCCACATTTACAAAAACAAAAATTGCTGGAAAGACTCAGCAGGTCTGACAACTGTCAGACCTGCTGAGTTTTTCCAGCAATTTTTGTTTGTTTCAGATTTCCAGCATCTGCAGTATTATGCTTTTATCCAGCCACATTTACTCCTTTTGCCAATTATTTCGCAACTGTTAAAATATTTTGGGGGCTGATGATGCACTTTAGCCCCTGCAGTGCCCACTGGTCACGGAAAGCCTCAAGCACACTGGTGGACAACACATTGTCCCTCTCGAAGGACACCCGAGCATAACAACAGAAGAGAGGCAGGCAGTTGGGTTGAATGATCCCCTTAAGCTGCCAGTTGCCCAAATCTGTTTATAGCCACCTTGCCCAGATCCAGGGGCAGGCTAAAAGGAGGTCCTCCAATCTGCCTGCCCCACTCCGCACCAGGTAGCCAAAGATCAGAATGTGGAGCAGAAGAGCAAACAAAAACTGAGGAGCAACCTCTCCAAATAATGAAAATGGGGCTGCAACCTCACACCACCTATGAGACATGGACTACTCAGGGCTTCAGAAAATACAGGCAGCCTGGGAGTCCATGAACCATCTTAATCTTTGGTTGCATGGTTGGTTGTATGCTGTGTACAACATCCTACATGCCAAACCCCTGATGGAAAAGGGCAGGATTCTCATGCAGACAGCATCCCACAGAGGGCCCCCATTGACTTTGGACAGCCAGATGGCTGATGAGGAGAAGGAAGTGGAGGATGTGCTGCAGTAGCCCATACAGGAAACCCCTCCAGGCAGAGTGGAATGGCATGGATAGAATTTCTGCAAGACAGCTCAATTTGTGGGGCTGAGGTTCCAGAGGGAGGTTTCGGGACCTGGGCCCAATATGAATTTCCATCCGAACAGGGCAAGCTCTCTTTGTGCTCTTTTGAGTATATCAATAAAGCAAAAGAACAAATTAATTGATGAACAACCATTTTAATGGCACTGTAACAAAAAGAAAGCTTTAAAGGAAATATAGCACATTAAATAAAAATGTCATTTTGGGTGGAGCTAATGCAGTGCCCAGCAGTCGTGGAAGGCCTCAAGCATAACAATGGACACTGTATACTTTCCCTTTCCAAGGACACTCAGACACAGAAGAGGGGCAGGCAAACAGGATGAATGACCCCCTCAACTGCTGCCTGGAATTGTTAATGGCCACCTTGGCCAGGCCTAAGAGCAGGCTAACAGAAAGGAGAGGCTCTCTTTACATACTTTTGAGTACAACAGTGAAATGAATAAACTAATTAACTAATTCACAGCCTCTTAAAGGGGCACTGTAACAAAAATCAAAACTTTAAAGGAATTTTATCAAACTTAAATAACGTTCCCAGGACTGAATACACTCCAGCCCCTGTGGCACCCACCAGTCATGGAAGAGAGGATCTCTTTATAGGCTCTTTTTGTAAACCAATAAAACCAATGAAAGGAAACTAATTAACAAATTAGCAAAGGTGACAGCTCCTTAAAGAGGCACTATAACAAAGGCAATATTTTCAAAGTAAACTTAGCTAATTAAATTAAAATGTCCTTCCTGACAATGCATTCCAGCCCCTGCAGCGTGCACCAATCCTGGGAGAAAGGCTTTCTTTGTACTTTGAGTACCAGTAAAACAAATTTAACAAATAAACCAAATAACCAATTTTAAAAAAGCCAATTAAACCAATTGATAGCCCCGAAGGTGCACTGTAACGAAACAAAAAATTTAAAGGAACCGAACTGAATTAAATTAAAATGTCATTTTGAGGGTCAATGAAGCACTCCAGTCCCCATGGGTCCCACCAGCTGTGGACGAGAGGCTCTTTTTATACTGTTTTGAAGAACAAAATCAATAAATTAAACTAGAAATCAAGAAATCAGAGTGGGGGGTGTGGGGGGAGGTGGGGGGGGGGGTGGGGTTGCTGACAGCCCCTAGCGAGGCACTGTAACTAAAACAAAAACATGAAAGGAATCTTGCAAAATTAAACCAAAATGTTATTTCCGGGGGTGATGAAGCACCCCAGCCCCCATGGTGTCCACCGATCGTGGAATGCCTCTAGCGCACTGATGGACACCACATGCTCCCTCTCCAAGGCCACCCGGCCACGAACATAGCTGAGTAGAGGGGCAGACAGTTGGGCCGAAGGCTCTCTTTATACTATAATAAAAATAAAAGCAAAAAACTGCAGATGCTGGAAATCCAAAACAAAAATACCTGGAAAAACTCAGCAGGTCTGGCAGCATCTGCGGAAAGGAACACAGTTAACGTTTCGAGTCCAAATGACCCTTCAACAGAAGGGTCATTCGGACTCGAAACATTAACTGTGTTCCTCTCCGCAGATGCTGCCAGACCTGCTCTCTTTATACTGTTTTGAGAACCAGTAAAAATGAACTAATTGACAAATTAATTAGCTAATTGACAGCCCCGTAAAAGGGGCAATATCCTTTATTTATACACTTTTGAGAACACCTTTAACAAATTGGCAAATTAACAAACAATTCAATTGATAGCCCTTAAAAGGGGCAATCCCCTATTTATAGGCTTTTTTAAGCAAAACAAAACTCAATAAATTAAAATAAAAATCAATAAATTGTTGGGGGGGGAGGGGGTGACTGTCCCTGGTGGGGCACTGTAACTAAAATAAAAATGTGAAAGGAAGCTTACAAAATTAAATCAAAATATCATTTCTGGGGGGTGATGATGCACCCCAGGACCCGCAGTGCCCACCTATCGCAGAAGGCCTCTAGTGCACTGATGGACACCGTGTGCTCCCTTTCCAGGGCCACCTGGCCATGAACATAGCTGCAGTAGTGGGCAAGCTGGGGACTCTCTTTACATGTGCTCTATGTACAGATTAAAAAATGCCCTTCACCTGTGTATCTTTAACAACATAATTAACCTACCATTAACACTTATGATACTATAATCACTGTTCCTTAAATGTTCCATTACTGACATTTGATCATTTTGTTAATTTAGTATATTTGGTTGGCTTTAAAAGAGCTACTGACATTTGATCCACGTGACCCATCTCATTCCCCAGCACCAGATCCAGCAATATATCCTTCCTTGTTGAACTGGAAACATACACATCAATAAAATTCTCCTGAATGCATTTCAAAAACTCTTCCCCCATTCTGCGTTTTACATTATCATTATCCCAGTCTATATTAGGATAATTAAAGTCTGCCATTATCACTACTCTATAGTTTTCACACCTCTCTTTAATTTCCTTGCAGCTTGGCTCCTCTATATCTTTCCAAAGATTTGGTGACTTATAGAATATACACAATAATGTATTGGTGCCTCTATTGTCTCTGAACTCTAATCAAATAGATTTTGCATTGGATTACATGCTGAGGGTGGGCTTTTCACTGGGCTGGTTTGCCCTGCTTTAATTTTTCAGCTAATTGGCCTTTGATTATTATTAGGCGAGACTCATGTCGTGCTTCAGGAGGTCTTCCACCTCATAGATCTGCTGGCCATTCAGAGGCTGTTAGCTCTGCAGGACCAAGATATATGCTGATAGGAGACTTCTGGATTCCATTGTATGTTTGCTGACAGTCTCTTCTCATCCACCCTCTTTGGCTCCCAGGAGCAGTAGTTGTTAATCCAAGCCAGGTGGTGAAACATGAAACAAGACATAGATCTTTTGCTTGAGAGTAGGTTTTTTTTCACAGAATGCAGCATTACAGATCTCTGCCTCCTAATCATCAACTCAGTGTCTCAGAACACTCTCTTTATATGTGCTCTCAGTCCTTACTCAAACAATGCCCATCATCTGTGTATCTTAAACAACATAATCAACCAACCATTAACAGTAGCCACTGCCACTACTACAGCAAGGCCAAGGAGGAGGTGCTCTGTGATATACCAGGATCCCCAGGTAAATCTGGGATCATACCAGGGCCAGGCTGACAGGCCCCAGCGAGAGGACTAAGGAGGGCATACTAGATAGGGCCTGGGGGGAGTGTGGGAGCAGGGAGGGAAAACTGTGGGGTGACTTCCAATTGGCAATGGGGACCCAGGGATGGGGCACTCAGCCCCTTTCACTGGCCACCAGCCCACAATGTCAAGCGTGCCTGGCTTCACACTGGGAGCAAGCCATTCCCGCTGTATATTAAATCTGAGCAGCAGCAAATGAATCCCTTAAGTAGACATTACTTGTCCACTTAAGGATCTCAATTGGACCATGAGCAGGCAGCCCACTTGGGGCCTCACCTGCTGCTCATAAAATTGGTGGTGAGCATGCCACTGATGACATTTTACAGTCTACCCGCTTGCATCCCACCCATAGGTGGCCTGTAAAATTCAACCCTCTGTTCTTGAATCTCCAGGACATCTTCTTTCTCCAGAACCATAATATTCTCCTTCATCAATACTGCCACCTCTCCTTTCTTTACTTCCCTGAACATCTTGGGCTGAATTTTATCAGTTGAGTGGGGTACCCCGATATTGAGGTGAAAAGTGGGTCCCGAGGTCACAATTGCTGGCAGCGTGTCCCACTTGGCAATTTTACCACAGCTGGCTCCCTCATTGGTTGCCTGTGGACCTTCTTTAAATTAAGGATGGGGGGGGGGCGAGTTCTCCATGCAGCCAGTCCAATCACAGGGCCAGCCTCAGGAGCACCACCAAGAGAGGTGGTCACTGTTGAGGAGTGCAGCAGATCATGAACCTACAGCAGGTGAGTTAAGAAAAGGTTTTAAAATTTCACTGGAGAGGTCTTTGGGGCTACCTTCCCTGCCCGCTGCCTTTTTTTGCCCCATGAGGCCTTCCCCCACAGTCAGCCACTGGGAAGCTAGCTCCATTTAGCAGACGGCCTCTCCATGCGGTGGAAATTCACCCCAACATTGGCAAAATGCCGATGGCAATGTAAAATGATACTTTGATAAAGCCGTTACAAATGTAAATTGTCTGCCCACCTCCTTGGGCAGACAGCCTGTCCGCTTCTGGTCCTGCCATTGGTAAAATGCCCCAATTGTGGGGCTGCCTTGCAAAGCTGATCCAACCTGGCTCCCATGATTTTCCATTCCCCTGACTCCTGGGCCAGAGACGGTTGTGATTATAGTGGGCGGAGCTTTGGAAAAGCGCATGAAAGCAGATACAGCAACATTCATCTGAGGTACTAAAGGAAAAGAAATGTCAAAGGGATATTGTCAAAATTCACCAGTTTGAATTGGGATGTAGCTGACCTACTGTCCGAATTCAAAATGTTTAAACAATGTACGGAACTAAGGTTTCTTGATTCAGGTGTGTCTGAACCAGACAAGCAAAGCATAAAAATTCACCTAGCAATTGGGAATGAAGGTCTACATAAGCTGAATGCATTAGGATTAACAGAAGAAGAGCTAAAGGATCCTCAAAAGATATGGACTATTTTGGAAGATTGGCTCAGAATCAGGTTAAACTTCCATTTTCATTGTTTAGAGTTCATGTCATTTCGACAACAGCGTACAAAATCCATAGACCACTTCATCAACAGATGCAGAGAAAAGGGTACATACTATGAATTTTCAAACGCAGAGCAAACAGACAGAATTGTAGAGTTGATGATCGCATCCACTTCCGTTGAAGCATTCAAAAAAGATGTCAGACAAGACCAAGGTGTATAGCATCCAAGAACCACTCAGGATGTACGCAGGTCAACAAAGCTTACAGGTCCTAAGTACAACCCCAATTGTTGACACACTTACTAGAATACCCAAACCTAGCAAGACGTGTGGAAGGTGGTGGCCTTTTGCATGCACCATGGAAATGCCTAACTGTTATGACACAGCAGTTGGTGAAGGCTACTATTTAAAGTCCCAGATGGAAACTTTAAACAACTGTCATAACCTATATTTTCAATTGGTATGTTTTGAGTTGCAGCACTAAATTCAGGAATAAGATCGCCAGTTCTCAAGAGGTTTTTATATCAAACTAAATGAAACATTTATTAATTTACAACAAATTAAACACATACACATGGCAACAAATTACTACTATCATAGCTTTTTAACAAATTCCAAAAGTAATCTCTATTAAGGCAACAATAACCAATAGACTTAAACAGGCACCAGACAAAGCATTTTCACCTTATGAATTCAAAATGAGGTTCCTTTCAATTTTGTTCCTCTGCAGACACAGTGGTAGGCTTACAGGCTTAGATATTACACGCCTCTGACCTGCACACATAAACTCCTTTCTGTTATACCCAGCCTTCCCCTTTGAATATAAATTTTCATTGTATCATCAGGCCCTTTGAACCCCTTTCATAGTACCAATTTTAATAGTAATATAAACGTTGCTTGGTGTCGCCTAGCTAGGTGCAAGATTTCACCCCCATTCTTTGAATGGTTTATTTAATAAAGTACAAATGCACCTATTACCTCACTGTTTACATCTCAAAACTACTATACATCAAAGCACCAGACTAGTTGGCTTTAATCCAATTAACACACACACAAGCTAAACCTCTATTTAAAAAAAATAATTTCCAAAATATTATATACATTAATATCTCTTCATGACACTAATCCGGTGAAAAAAGGAGATATATCCTTGGCTCTATGAGTTGACTCCACTGACATTGAACTTGAAGATGTTCTCCAAATTGATTTGGTACATTTTGCACAGTGAAAATGCCAGCAGCTACAAGAAGAAATGGTGAAAGATTCTACATGACAGAAACTGTGGAAAACCATCCTGATGGATGGCCTGATTCAATGCAGCATGTCCACGAATACATGAGGCCATTTCGACCTAATTGAGATCAGATAGACATTTCCCGGGGAGTCATTTTTAAAGGTAGATGGCTGATCATACTGGAACCTTTGCGATCTTATATTCTTTAACAGCTTCATTGCTCACACATGAGGATTGATCAGACGAGAAGACTCGCAAGAGAGATATTAGTCTGTTGGCCGGGTGTGGACAGTGACATTGGAGTTGTCATCAAGAAGTGTGAGGCATGTCAAGAGCATATGCCAAGTCAACACAAAAAATCACTGATTCCTCATGAGTATTGCTGAAGAAAGGCATTTTGTCAAAGCTTTTCATCTTGCACTCATCAGGACAATCGTAAGCATACCAATGTCAAGGGAAACAATAACTTTATACTGTATGAGAAGTGAGTGCTGGTTGGTTGGCAAGTGGACTCTGATTTGTAGAGGTGTTGCCATGGAGAATGAATCAATTAATTGTGGCCCTGTTCTTTTCAGACAGAAAAGATATGTACACACACTGCGCCTGCTGCAGTTAAACAAAATAAGTGACAGCCATTCACTGGTTCATTCCTCAAGGCAATGCCTTGACCAAACAGAGTCAAGCTGTCTGGTTTAAATTTCAAACAATGCTTGGCAGTTAACTTCAGTTGCCATTAGCTGATGCATTCTCCATCGCAATGCCTCTACCAATCAGAGTCCACTTGCCAACCAATGAAATTCTCTTCTCATACAGTATTAAGTTGTTTTTTCCCCTGACATTGGTATTCTTGTGATAGTCCTGATGAGTGCAAGACAAAAAGTTTTGAAAAAATGTATTTTTTCAGCAGTACACAAGCTCTGTACTACCAAACGATGATTCCACATGAAGTTGCTACCCATTCTTGGTCCTAAATCACATCTGACCTCTTTCATGTCCATGGCACTGACTTCATCATCATTGTCGATTACTTTACCATGTACCTCATTATTTGACAATTGCACAATACGTCAAGCATAACTTTTGCGTACACTCTTAAGTGTTATTTTCAGTTTATTTGGTGTGCCTAGGGAGATCATTACAGATAACAGTCTGCAATTTATTGGTAAGCCATTTCAGGATATGTGTGAGAAGTGAAATATCAAGTGCACTACTTCTTCTCCTCATTACCTTAGATCTAACAGCCTAGCTGAATGAATGATTCGCACAGTAAAATCTCTAATTCATAAATGTAGACAGAACAAGCTAGATCTGCACATTGCAATGTTACATCTGAGAGCAACACCTTTAATTGCAACTATTCCATCACCGGCAGAGCTCATGTTTGGCAGACCAGTACATACTAATTTACCTACTCTTACCCATTCTTCTCTCTCAGAAACTAGAGAGCAACTTTTAAAACTACAACAGAAGACCAACTTGCATGATACAAATGCAGGTACAGAATTGCCAAATTTACAGTTGGGAGAACAAGTTCACATCCATGATCCCACAGAAGGTATGTGATAACCAGCTGAAGTGACAAGGGTTTGCTCAGGATCTAGGTGTTATGAAGTCATTACACACAAAAGCACAACAGTAAGGCATAACCGAGGACAAATCAGATCCATTCCAGCTCCTTAACCACCCATACAGTCCTATTGCATCAAGGACAAGATCCTAAATGCAACCAGGAACAACATCCAAGAATGGAAATCCCACAGATCACTGTGAGCAATTAAAAATACCTCCAGACAAGGTTACCATTACAAGACCTGGACATAACAGCAGATTAACTCTATGTTTTAGAGACTCATAGATTCATCAGTTCTATACACCTATATAATGGTAACTAAACATGAACATGCATTGTAAACAGTTATACTTCTTTGGAAGGGGGGAAAATATCTTTCAAAAGAAAGAGGGATTTTGAAATATTCCTTTAAGGGATAGGAGCATGATATTACTACAAGGGATATGCATCATGCAATCCAGTCTTTGCTTCACTTTTGCTTTTGAGCAGAGCACATGCACACAGCTCTGCTGCTGATGCCTTCAAGCTTTCTATCTTTGTATAAATGTTCCCATGTGCCTCGTCTAAATAAATGAACCCACAATGTATTTACCCAATCCCTTATGAGTGATTGGTGCCTATATCATTATAATAACATGACAGTGCCTATCCTTCTGGTAAGTGAGTTTAAATCCTCACTAACAGCACTAACAAAATGCCCTGTGAGAACATTACCTGGTTCTATCTAGGTGCAACCTGTCCAGCCTTTACAGGTCCCACTTCCCCCAAAACCATTCCAATGTCTCAGGAATCTAAAGCCCACCCTCTCTCTTGCCACACATTCATCTGATCTTTTCCTCCAATTTCTATGCTCACTAGGATGTGAAACCGGGCATAATTCCGAGATTGCTACCTTTTGTGGTCCTGCTTGCTAATCTCTTTCCTAGCTCCCTAATAACTGCCTGCAGGACCTTTTCCCTTTTTCTACCTATGTATTTGATACCAATATGAACCCATGGCCTCTGGCTGTTCACCCTCCCCCCCTCTCAGAGTGCTCTGGAGCTCATTGACACTCTTGACCCTAGCACCAGGGTGGCAACAGATATGCCTGTCTGTTCTGCTCACTATAGAATCCCCTATCAATATTGCTTTTCCAGTCTTCCTCATCACCCGCATACATGGGCTGCCCATGGTGCCATGTATTTGGCTCTGGTTGCATATCCCAGAGGAAGCATCACTCTGACCAGTATTCAGAACTTGATACTAGTTGGAGAACTAGTAACGCATGGGACTCCTGCACTACCTGTCCGGTCCTCCTTGATTGTCTGGCTGTCACCTATTTCCTCTCTGCCTACACATTCTTAAGCTATGGGGTGACCACATTCATAAACACACTATCTACGTAACTCTCAATATCACAGCTGCACTGCAGTGACACAATCTGCTGCTCATGCTCTGAACCCTGGAGTTTGAGTTAGTTCAGCAGCTGACACGAACTAACAACAGAGTAGTCCATGACATGAGAAGTGTCCTTGAGTTCCCAAATGGAGCAGGATGTGCACCCTATGGAACTGATGCACCCTGCCAAGCCTACATTCCTTAGACTAAACTTTAAAAAGTAAACTAAACACTTCTATTTTACACCACTTGCAAGATCGTAGGCTGTTTCCTCTGACTTCAATTTCTCCACTTCATTTGTGCCAATTCATTTTGAGTTTCTGTATGGAAGTCATGAATATGGATTAAGAACCATACAAGTTTAGAGTACATCCACCACAACAACACTTCTCTAACAAATATGCTGTTTGCTTTCTTTCAGCCAGTTTATATACTTTGTTTTGAATTCCACCATGTTAAGCTGATTTAACAGCCTTTTGCAATGAACTTTGTCAAATACTTTCTGGAAGACAAGGTAAACCCAATTATAAAGGGTTTCAGAGTCCATTTAGAATTCACTTGTCCTAAAACTTGGTTGGGAATGATCTTGACTATCGGAAGCCATGCTGATTGTTATCTACTAGATTATTATACAGATATAATCCAAAAGTTTAAATGATTGGTTCCATGATGTAACCAGTTATTGATGTAAGACAAATTGGTCTATACTTTCTTGATGTATCACTGTTCTTGAGTACAGATACTGTACTGATTTGGCTCCAATATGGCAAGATCCATGTTACCAAGCTTAGTCTGTTCAGCATTGAATATTCCCAGGATTTACTGTTAATATTTCTATGCGCCTGAAGTCGTAAATGTATTCAGTGTAAAGTGATAAACATGTCACTGTGTGATACTTTAATAACATGCTTGATTCCCTCTGATTGATGTCTTAATAAGCAGCCAATGGTGAAACACAGCACGATATCTTTTTAATGCAAAGAAATGGCCAATCAGTTCTTTCTGTTATATTCCTTGCTATTGTGCCTCACATTATTATTGTCCCTATTTTGTCTGATATATATACACATGCCTGATGGAGTGGGATAGTGAATGAATTGCAGATAGTGTGAGTGTTAACAGCAGCCAGTGTTCACCCTCTGTAAGACTAATCACTTAATTTCTTACTAAAAACTGTGCTGCTTGATTGATTTGTTTCACATTTGCTGACAGCATACCATATCTTGCCAGGCAGAACTTAAAGCTTTAAAAGGACTTTAAAGCTAGGAGTCAACTTTAAAGGTTTCTACAATACCAAGATAGAGAGGGGAAGACAGAGGAAGAGAAACAAAAGCAAAGTGGAAGAAACAAAGGGCTAAATTCAAGGAGAAGGCAGAAGTCCCACGGCTAGGTCCAAAAGTAAGGGGTGACGCCACGCCAATGGACAGTGGGACATGGCTCTGCATTGTGCTTGTGGCAGCCAATTAAATGACTGCCACCAGGGCTACCCAGGAGGGCTGCCCACCCCAAGAGCTGCCAGCCCAATCAGAGAGCTAGTAGCTCAGCAGCCTCAGCAGTGCCAACTTTAACAATGTTCATAGCTGGGGCTGCACCTGAAGGATGAAGGCACGTCAATGATTGGCATCTTTGAAGACAGGTAAGTGGGTTTGGTGTACCAGGGACAAGCATATGGGCTCCCGAGAGAGAGAGGCTGATCGAGTCACTGAAGGTAGGCAATGCTGCTGCTATGGGGCGGTCATTGCTGTTAGGGCTCCCTACATGTGGCATGGAGTGCCCAAGAGCCCCCCCCCCCGCCCCCCGACCCCTTGGAGCCCACTGAGAGGTTGCCTGTTTCATTGGTTGATCTCCCCATGTGGAGAAGGGCCCGCCTAACTGCTGGAAAAATCCCCATGGAGGTAGGAAGCGACCCTTAATTGGCTCAATTGGGCTCCGGGTGGGTGGCTTTTTGCCATCTTTCCGGCTGCTGGCAAAATGGCATGGTAACCGAAAGCCATCGAGCATGCCATCTAATACTTTCCCGCAACATTTTTCCAGCCTCCCCACCTCTCAGCCTGTCCACAGAGGGCTTATATAATTCAGTCTGAAGAGACAGAAGTGACAACCTGTTAAAACAATAATGACCAAATGGCATTATAAAAATGCTTAGCAGTCTGGATTTAGCAAGACTTTCATCCACTGATGCAATTGGGTGGATCTCACACTCTACTGATTTATTTAATTGTGTCAAGTCCACGCAGATTCTAATTGAACCATTAGGATTTGGTACTGTGACCATTCCAGTGCACCACTTCATTGATACGGTTACTGGAGAGATAACCCCCTGCTGTAACATGTGCTCAACCTGAAGGGTTTTCCTCAGCGTAAAGAGACAAATTGACACAGCATCAGCTCTTAGAGTTACATGATATTCTGTCTTCAGCTTTCCTAAGCCTGAAAATAATGTTGAAAATTCATTCCTGAATACATTATTGGACTGCTCATCAGCAGTTTCATCAACTTTGTAAACCAACCTCAATTGTAAGCATACTTCCCTGCTTAATAATGATGATTCTGTATAACATACAGTAGTTCAATGATTTCTTTATCCTTATATTTTAATTTTGCCAAGTGCTGACCTATGACTTTCAGTGTAGTCCATCCTCGACCTTGTGACTGGATGGAAGATGGCTGTAATGTGACATTTTTAAGCCATGTTACTTCGTCAGATAAGACTGAAACACCTGTGTCTGTGTCTAATTTAAACCCTCTGGGGTGTCCATCTACTTCTAGTTTAATGTTCCAGTAATAGTTTTCTCTTTCACTACCTTCTCCTAGGAAAGTTATTTGTTTTTTCTGTGGCTCTTCCACTTTTTCTGTTTGATTTGGCCTTGTTATTTTATGTTGCTTCTTGTGGGCTACATGTATTTTAGATCAGCAGACAATTTTAAAATAGTCTAACTTTCCACAGTTGCGGCATTCTGCTCCCCCTGCTTGGCATTATTCCCACTTGTGCAGGGTTTTCCCGCCAGATCGATAGCATTTCAAGATGGCGGTTGACATGCTTTTCCCCAATTTCGCAGGCTTTTGCTTCAATCCATTTCTCTTTTCTATCTGACAAATTGAATGACCTCACTCATTCTTTTCCCCATGAACAACCTCCCTTTTTTGCCTCCTATGCTCTATCTATCACACTATTTGCACTGCCTTTGTGATAGTTAAATCTTCCCTCATTTGCAAGAGGTCTTCATCGAGGACCCCAGCTACTATGCGACCGTGTATTAACTCATCTTTGAGGATCCCATAGTCACAATTTTCTGTTAGTCTGTATAGGTAATTTTTGAATGAATCCATGCATTCACCTGGTTATTGTTTCCTTTTATTAAATTTTGCCTGCTCGATTTTTTTTCAAACGCTGAAGTATGCCTTGAAGACCTGGAAGACTTCATCGTAAGAGCTTGAAGCCTCATCACCACCCCACCCCACCCCCCCCCCCCCTGCCCAACCCCCCGTCTCGCTATTACATCATTTGAAAAAGCTCCTACTGCATAGAGTAAAGTACTGACTTGATCCTTTTGTTAAATTATGTGCAAACCTGAAGCTGTTCTGTACCTGGAAAATCTCTTTCTCCAGTTGTCTCAGTGTTGAGCCTGTTGAGGGCCTTCAGTGCTTCAGAAAGGTTCCCGGAATGGCAGTGTAGACCCCATGCTTGCCTTAAATTCTGGATTTGTTGGTGTTTCAGTGACTTCATTTGTAGATTATGATCTGCGCTCACCGCTGTCTGGACTCCAAGCCTGTGTCTCAGCTTGCACCTGCTGCACCCACGATGCTCCAAGTCCTCAGGTGAATCTTCAGTCAATTTTATCCTTTTTCCAAGGATCTGCAGGTCTGTCAGGTCTGCAGTCTTCACTTGGAGTTTTTTCTGGGTCTTCTACTTTCTGTCTGGTGGCACCATGTTTCGTCTTGTGTTCAAGGATTAGATGGTGTTTTTCAAGGTTTTCTGTTTCCCTAAGAAAGCTACTATAAGTTTGTAAAAAACATTCTTGTTTATTTACAGATCTATGTACATCTTTTTAAAAATTAATTCATGGTATGTGGGCTTCGCTGGCTGGGCCAGCATTTATTGCCCATCCCTAATTGCCCTTGAGAAGGTGGTGGTGAGCTGCCTTCTTGAGCCGCTGTAGTCCATGTGGTGTAAGTACACGCACAGTGTTATTAGGAAGGGAGTTCCAGAATTTTGACACAGCGACAGTGAAGGAGCAGCGATATATTTCCAAGTCAGCATGGTGAGTGACTCGGAGGGGAACCTCCAGGTGGTGGTCTTCCCATCTATCTGTTGCCCTTGTCCTTCTGGATGGTAGTAGTCTCAGTAACTCTACACGAGGTTGCACTTCTCCTTCCCTACAGATCTCAGTTACTTAATCCTGTAACATTGCATCATCATTATATCAACACCATGTGCTTCCCTTACGACCAGGTGCAAAGGAGATTCCCTCTAGTAAACTTCCTCAGCTGGTCACAACAAAGGTTTATGTTTCTTTTTCACGAGGGAATGCCTTTTCCAAATCAGAATGCATTTAACTATATAAGGTGTGAGCAGTAAGGGGCCAATCAAACAAGGTTTTCTTGAGTCAGAGAAAGAGCAAACGTATTAACCACTAAACCCAAGATAAACAATAAAAATGTGATGTCAAGCATTCGGCTCTCATGCAGTCATTCAGGCCCACACATGTGCACACACATAGGTAACAGAAACAAGGGGGTTAGTGTCCAACAAAAAATAGTATAAGAATATACAGTTACACGTCCTTTAATTGTCCTTGAGGCCTAGATTTTAAATGCTGCAGCTGATTTCGGTTACTTGATTTTTTGGATGTGAGCAGATGCAGAAGATGTTGCAATTATTACGAGATCTCGGTTCGTTGGTAGGTTTCTGGTAGAGTTGGCTTCATGAACTGGGCAACACTCTTATTCCTAAAGAGAGAGGAAGAAAGAGAGAGAGCAGCCTTCAGCCTGTTTCCCCTGCTGAAAAATTTAGTTAAGGATGAAATTAATTAGTTAATTAATTTAGTTAAGGATGAAATCAGTGCAATAGTGAGAGGGGATATTGGCTTGAAAGATCTAAATGTAAATCAGTCTGGGTGGAACTAAGAAGCAACAAAGGGCAGAAAACATTAGTGGGAGTTGTCTAAAGGCCTATAGCAACCAACTAGGGAACAGGCTATCCTAGATTTTGTGTTGTGCAATGAGAAGGGTTTAATTAATAATCTTGTTATGCAGGGCCCTTTAGGGAACAGTGACCATAACATGATAGAATTATTCATTAGGATGGAAAGTGAAATAGTCCACCTGAAACTAGGGTCCTAAATCTTAACAAAGGAAACTATGAAGGTATGAGGCATAATTTGTCTAATATAGACTGGGGGACTTGATTAAAAGGCATGATGGCAGATATACAATGGCTAATATTTAGGGAATGTGTGTATGCATTGCAACTGTTATATATTCCCTTCTGGTGCAAAAACACAACAGGAAAAGCAGCCCAACCATGGCTAACAAAATAAATTAAGGTTATTATTAGATCCAAAGAGGAGTCATATAAAGTTGCTAGAAACAGTAGCAAGCCTGAGGATTGTGGGAAGTTCAGAATTCAGCAAAGGAGGACCAAGAGATTGATTAAGAAGTGAAAAATAGAGTATGAGAATAAACTTGCAAAGAACATAAAAACAGACTGCAACATCTTCTATAAGCATTAGTGAATGCAAATGTAGATCCCTTACAATCTGAAATGGGAGAATTTATAATAGAAAACAAGGAAATGGCAGAGCAATTAAACAACTATTTTAGTTCTGTCTTCATGGAGGAAGACACAAATAACTTCCCAGAAATGCGAGGGAACCAAGGGTCTAGTGAGAAGGAGAAATTGAAGGAAATTAGTATTACTAAAACAAAAGTGCTGGAGAAATTAATGGGACTGAAGGCCGATAAATCCCCAGGGTTTGATAATCTACATCCCAGGGTACTAAAGGCGGTGGCCATGGAAATAGTGGATGTGTTGGTTGTCATCTTTCAAAATTCTGTAGATAAATTCCAGCAGATTGGAAGCTGGCAAATGTAACCCCACTATTTAAGAAAGGAAGGAGGGAGAAAACAGCAAATTACAGACCGGTTAGCTTAACCTCAGTAGTAGGGAAAATGTTAAAGTCTATTATAAAGAATGTGATAACAGGACTTTTAGAAAATATCAACGGGAATAGATAAAGTCAACATGGGCTCATTAAAGAGAAATCATGTTTGACAAACCTAGTGAAGTTCATTCAGGCAAAATAGCAAAATAGATAAGGGAGGACCAACAGATGTGGTGTATTTGGATTTTCAGAAAGCTTTTGATAAAGTTCCACCAAAGAGGTTAGTGTGTAAAATTAAAGCACATGGGATTGGAGGTAACATATTGGCGTGGAATAAAAATTGGCTAGCAGACAGGAAACAGACAGTAGGATTAAATGGGTATTTTTTTGGAGTGGCAGGCAGTGACTAGTGGGGTGCTGCAGGGATCAGTGCTTGAGCCCCAGCTATTCACAATATATATCAATGATTTGGATAAGGGAACCAAATGTAATATTTCCAAGTTTGCTGATGGCATGAAACTTGGTGGGAATTTGAGCAATGAGGAGGGTGTTAAGAGGCTTCAAGGCAATTCAGACAGGTTGAGTGAGTGGGAAAATATATGGCAGATGCTGTATAACATGGATAAATGTGAAGTTATCCACTTTGGTAGGAAAAACAGATTGGCAGAGTGTTATTTAAATGGTGATAGATTGTGAAAGGTTGGTGTACAAAGGGACCTGGGTGTCATTGTACACCAATCACTGAAAGCAAGCATACAGGTGCAGCATGCAGTTAAGAAGGCAAATGGTTCATTGTGAGAGGACATGAGTATAGGAGCAAAGATGTCTTACTGCAGCTGTACAGGGCCTTGGTGAGACCATACCTGGAGTATTGTGTGCAGTTTTGGTATCCTTATCTAAGAAATGATATACTTGCCATAAAGGGAGTGCAATGAAATTTCACCAAACTGATTCTTGGAATGGCAGGATTGTCATATGAGGAAAGATTGGGCTAACAAGGCTTGTATTCACTGATGTTTAGAAGAATGAGAGGAGATCTCATTGAAACATATAACATTCTGACAGGGGTGGACAGACCAGATGCAGGGATGATATTTCCTCTGGCTGGGGGGTCTAGAACAAGAGGTCACAGTCTCAAGGTACAGGTTAGGCCATTTAAGACTGAGATGAGGAGAAACTTCTTCACTCAGAGGGTGATGAACCTTTAATCAAGTTCCCCAGTCTATCTTAGCCAACTCACGCTTCATAGCTTCATAGTTTCCTTTGTTAAGTTTTAGGACCCTAGTTTCCAATTGGACTATTTCACTTTCCATCCTAATGAAGAATTCTATCATGTTATGGTCACTGTTCCCTAAAGGACCCCGCACAACAAGATTATTAATTAAACCCTTCTCATTGCACCATATGAAATCAAGATAGCCTGTTCCCTAATTGGTTCCTATAGGCATTTCAACAACTCCCGCTAATGTTTTCTGCCCTTTGTTGCTTCTTAGCTCCACCCAGACTGATTTACATTTAGATTTTTCAAGCCAATATCCCCTCTCACTATTGCACTGATTTCATCCTTAACTAAATTAATTAACTAATTAATTTCATCCTTAACTAAATTCTTCAGCTGAGGAAACAGGCTGAAGGCTGCTCTCTCTCTCTCTCTCTCTCTCTCTCTCTCTCCTTCTCTCTCTTTTGGAATAAGAGTGTCGCTTGGTTCACAAAACCAACTCTACCAGAAACCTACCAACAAACCGAGATCTCGTAATAATTGCAACTTCTACCACAGAAGACGGTGGAGGCCAAGTCATTGAATATATTTAAGAAGGAAATAGATAAATTTCTGGAATTTAAAGGCATCAAGGGGTATGGGCAGAATGCAGGAGTATGGCGTTGAGATAGAGGATCAGCCATGATAATATTGAATGGCGGAGCAGGCCCGAAAGGCCAAATGATCTACTCCTGCTCCTATTTTCTATGTTTCTATGGACACAGCCCATGTCATTTGCAATCACTCTCTAGTGGCTGGGCAGCCTTGCCTTGAAATATTTGATCCATTGTGTATTTCGAAAAGGTTTTGGGTGTGTCTGTCTGTGGCAGCCATTGTTTCAATATCCTGTACTTTGTATTTTTAACATCTCTTCCTTAGACAGTTACGAGTTTCAGTGGGTGTTTAGATTTTAGGAAATGTCTCTCTCTGCTTTTGTTTCTCACCTTCACCTTAGAATGTAGCCTTGCATTTTTAAGCAGCTCGTTCTGTCTCAGTTCAAATTGCAAAATTTCCAGTCAGTTGAAAGTTGAAAAACCATATTTTAAAAAATAAAGGGGCATAGCCTCTTGATACTTCTGATGTTAACCCTTTACAATATATCTCCCCCAGGTCTTTTTCCAAACCATATACCTCCTCCTATAGTCAAGACCAAGGGGTTAACAGAGGCAGGGATGCAAAGTAATAAGAATAAAGGAAGAGAAAGAGAAGAGGGGACAGAGAGAGGGTAGGACAGAAAGAGAACAAACAATAACTGAGCCAGAGAGGAGAGCGACACAGACTCTGGGGCCATACAGAAACATTGAAGTCCAGCGCATGGGAAAAGACTGAGAGGTGTTCAAAAGGAGAAAACTCCAGTGAGAGACATATACACCGAGATCAAAAGAAACACAAAGGAGAGGGGAAAGGAAGAGAAAAACACTGCTGTCAAAACAGGGAACAAAAAAAAACCACAAAGGCAGAGAGGCAGGGGAAGAAATATAATGAAAGAGTGAGCCAGAAAGACAGTAAATTATTAGGAATGTGAAAGAAAGCAAGGAAAGAGAGATTGGACTTAATAAAACACACAAAAAACAAGCTACTATCCCATATAGACCAGAAGAAAAAGAGACAGAGATAGAAGCAAAAACATGCGGAAATCTGTACAACAATAAAAAGTGAACATACTTAACAGAGGTAGATAGATAGTGAGTAAAAGGAAACCTACCTAACAGATATGTGGACTGTAATGTGAGTAAGGAATGGTAACAGAGCTTCTTGTGTATATGGCTAGGTCAGTGGTTTCAACTGTCCTCTGGTCTTGACCAGATTTATAATCAAAATGGTCCTATGTACTTGTTGGGCCAGTGCCTTGACCTCTTTTATGCCTCAGCTGGGTCAGAGTCCCAGACTGTCCTGTGAACCTGGCTAGGTTATTGAATTGAGATGTCCAATGCCTCATGTTGAACTGATGTGTTGGACAGTCCTGTAATCATGGTTGGATCCATATCTTGCACAGCCTTCCATTGGCTGAGGCCGGGTTGTTGAACCAGGGCCAGTTAACACAGAAGCATACATGAGTGAGAGGTGGTGAGTAAAAAGAGTTGCAAACACTCAGAAACACTGTCTCTATGAGCATAGTGCTATTTTGATGCTGGTAGGAGATACCCCATTTTTCTTTAGTTCTTTAATGGGTCCTCAATGTATTTTTTATGAGACTACAACACAATTGCAAAAGCCATAAAATATTCACAAGAAAATCCTGTTTCTTACTAAAATAGTTCTTTAAAAAGCACATTAAGCATTTCTGGAAGCAGCCATCCACCCTCATCTCTGCCCCTCATAATCATGTTAACTCTTTGATGCCTCTTCAACTGCTTTACTTTGAGACATAAGACAACGGCTGTGTATAATCCTGGAGCTTAGTTGATGTACCAACAAAAAAGCATATTCAAAGAGGTAATCACTCCAGATACTCACACATCATGGCCAAGCTATCATCCGTGTCATTCAAACAGCACAATCTAAGCCCCACTACAAGGAAAGGAGGCAGGTGGATAATTTAAAATTAAGAGCCAAAGTGGTATTACATTGAGAGAAATCTGGGCATGGGCCAGAACAAGAAGCAATAAGGCCAGCAAGGTTGGTCCATGCAATCAGCCAGTCAACTGAAAGAGTCTCTGGTACAAAGTTCATACCTTAATTATCTGCAGAAATACTTCAAACCTTAATTTCAACTTATTCTATTAATGTATTCACCCCAAGTACATAATGTATTATCCTTGTGACTCCAGTAGAACCCTTGCACTCACTCTTGCGGACCATATTAACATTTGCGTGTGATTGGACAAGATCAAATAGATCATATTACAATTCTGTTGTAGGAGTGCAGATTCAGATTTGTGAATATTCCAGCTCTTTTGAGAGAGCAAAAACCTAATTGGAAATGTCCACCCAATGACTGCAATAACTATGATCTCTTCAGAGCAGCTGAGCCACTGAAGAAATCTGTCAGGGAGTGAAGGAGGGTCTGAGCAGCACTATCACAGAGAATAGCCTCCCATCAGGCTGCATTTTGATGGTTCTGGACTGTTCTGGCTATGAAGCATTTAGATTTAGGAAAAAAATATGAATTATTTAGTTATATACTTTCCATCTGTCACTCAAGAAATATATTAGAGGTCCCAGTGCTATCATTCATAAGTCCAGTCCACTGACAGCCTTCAGTATAACAGGCAGAGGGAAATTACACATGTTGTAGATGAAAGAATAGCTTATGAGAGTGTGATGTGGTCACTGTGCTATACACTCACCTCCCTGTGACTTCAATTGTTCCACTTTTCCCTGTGATCACTGAAGGCCCTGAGTGAGCGCGGTCTTCCCCAAGTCAATAATGCCCACTCTCTATGCGGTTTACAACAGGCCATATATAACTAAAGTAGTTCACTCCCATTATTTTGTACCTAGTACTACATTCATATTCCTCATGGCTCATGAAGCCGTTTGTTTATGCATGGTAGGAGAAAATGCTCACTGCTCAGTCCTGTAACCAGCTCTCACTGCTTTTGAGTTCATCTCTTTCTGACCTGCAACTGGCAGAAGAAATCGCATATAAAAGTAAAAAAACACCAAAGTAATTTAAAATTTACCTATATTTTTAAACTAATTTGCAGTTTAAAAAAGACCATAAGAAATTGGAGTAGGAGTATACATTGAGTCTGCTCTACCAATCAATACAATCGGGCTGATCTTCTGCCTGAACTTGACTTTCCCGCCCGTTTCCTTTATCTCTTGATTATCTGAATGACCAAACTGTCTATCTCAGTTTTAAATATAATCAATGATGGAATATCCACAAAACTCTGGTGTAGAGAATTCGGAAGATTCACAACCCTCTGAGTGAAAAAAATTATCATCTTAGTCCTAAATGATTGGCCCCTTATTCTGAGACTGTGCCTGGTATTTTAAATTCCTCACCCAGGGGCAACAAACTTTCAGTGCATACCCTGTCAAACCCCTTCAGAATCGTTTATGTTTCAATGAGATCACATCTCATTCTTCTAAACTCCAGAGAGCGTTGGCTCAATTTACTCAGCCTCTTATCATAGGACAACCCTCTCATGCCAGGAGCCAATCTAGTGAACTTTCACTGTACTGCATCCAAGGTAAGTACATTCTTCTTTAAATATGGAGAGCAAAACTGTGCACAGTATTCCAGGTGTGTTCTCACCAA
Source organism: Cetorhinus maximus (assembly GCF_964194155.1). Classification (NCBI taxonomy): domain Eukaryota; kingdom Metazoa; phylum Chordata; class Chondrichthyes; order Lamniformes; family Cetorhinidae; genus Cetorhinus; species Cetorhinus maximus. The sequence continues at coordinate 67,910,329 of NC_135886.1, forward strand.
AGCCCGACATAATTATAACAAGACTTCCTAGTTCTTGTACTCAGATTCCCTTGCAATAAAGGCCAACATGCCATTCACCTTCTTAATTGTTTGCTGTACCTGCATGCTAACTTTCTCTGTTCCTTTTAGGAGTACACCCAAGTTTTTCTGACCATCAACATTAAGTTTCTCGCGTTTAAAGAAATATTCTGCTTTTCTGCTCTAATGACCAAAGTGAATAACCGTACACTCCCCCCACATTATACACCATCTGCTACTTTGTTGCCCAGTCGCCTAACCTCTCTTGATCTCTTTGAAGATTCTGTGCCCTCTTCACAGTTTACATTCTCACATAGCTTTGTACTATCACCAAACTTAGGTACATTACTCTCATTCTCTGTACCTAAGTACTTAATATAGATTGTAAATAGCTGAGGCCACAGCACTGATCTTTGTGGTACTTCACTAGTTACAATCTACCAACTTTAAAATGCCCTGTTTAGCCCTACTCTTTGCTTCCTGTCCTTTACCAATCCTCCATCCTTGCTAATATTTTACCCTCAATTCTATGAGTCCTTATCTCGCTCATTAATCTTTTTGTGTGGCACCTTATAGAATGCCTTTTGGAAATCCCAGGATATTACATCTACTGGCTCCACCTTAGTCTACCCTACTAGGTACATCCTCAAAAAAATAAATTAGTCAAACATGATTACTCTTTTGTAAAAACAATATTGACTTTGTCTGATCATACTATGATTTTCTAACTGCATAAAGACATCCTTAATGGAAGCTTCCAACATTCTCCCAATGACTTCTTAAAAATTCATTTATTGGATTTATTTAGTGGAACTGGCTAGGCCAGCATTTATTGCCCATCCATAATTGCTCTTGAGAAGGTGATGGTGAGCTGCCTTCTTGAACTGCTGCAGTCCATGTGGTGAAGGTACATCCACGGTGCTGTTAGGGAGGGAGTTCCAGGATTTTTACCCAGCAACAGTGAAGGAATGACAATATATTTCCAAGTCAGGTTGGTGCGTGGATTGGAGGGGAACCTCTATGTGATGGTGTTCCCAAGTACCTGCTTCCCTTGTCCTTCTAGATGATAGTGGTCGTGGGTTTGGAAGGTGCTGCCTAAGGAGTTTTGTTGAGTTTCCACAATGCATCTTGTGGATGGTACACACTGCTGTCACTGTTTGTCAGTGGTGGAGGGAGCAACTGTTTGTGGAAGGGGTGCCAAGCAAGTGGGCTGCTTTGTCCTGGAGGTCTCAGGAGCTGGCATAGGCATGCATGCATTTTTTTTATTCATTCATGGGATGTGGGCTTTGCTGGCCAGGCCAGCATTTATTGCCCATGCCTAGTTGCCCTTGAGAAGGTGGTGGTGAGCTGCCTTCTTGAACTGCTGCAGTCCATGTGGTGTAGGTACGCCCACTGTACTGTTAGGGAGAGAGTTCCAGGATTTTGACCCAGCGACAGTGAAGGAATGTTGATATATTTCCAAGTCAGGGTGGTGAGTGACTTGCAGGGGAACTTCCAAGTAGCGGTGTGCCCATCTATCTGCTGCTCTTGTCCTTCTAGATGGTAATAGTCATGGGTTTGGAAGGTGCTGTCGAAGGAGCCTTGGTGAATTCCTGCAGTGCATCTTGTAGATGGTACACACTGCTGCTACTGTACGTTGGTGGTGGACAGAGTGAATATTTGTGGATGTGCTGCCAACCAAGTGGGCGGCTTTGTCCTGGATGGTGTCAAGCTTCTTGAGTGTTGTTGGAGCTGCACTCATCCAGCCAAATGGAAAGTATTCCATCACACACCTGACTTATGCCTTGTAGACGGTGGACAGGTTTTGGGGAGGCAGGAGGTGAGTACTCACCACAGGATTCCTAGCCTCTGACATGCTCTTGTAGCTACAGTATTTTTATGGCTAGTCTAGTTCAGTTTCTGGTCAATGGTAACCCCCAGGATGTTGATAGTGGGGGATTCAGCAATGGTAGTGCCATTTAATGTCAAGGGGCAATGGTTAGATTCTCTCTTGTTGGAGATTTTCATTGCCTGGCACCTGTGTGGCACGAATGCTACTTGCCACTTGTCAGCCTAAGTTTACATATTGGCCAGGTCTTGCTGCATTTGGACATGGACTGATGTCATGCTAACTGGTGATAGTTCCCTGGTTCCTCTCTCCCTCCTTTCTTGAATAGAGGTATTGCATTTGCTAATTTCCAATCCGCTGGGGCCATTTAGAACCTAGAGAACTTTAGATAATCATAACAATACATCCACTATCTCTACAGCTATATCTTTTAGACCCCTAGGCTGTAGACAATCAGCCTAGGGATTTGTTAGCTTTTAGCCCCTTAAGTTTCACCAATGCTTTTTTGTGCTGATTTTATTACCTTAAATTCCTCATTCTTATTAGCTCTTTAGACACCCTTGATTTCTAATATGTAATTTGTGTTTTTCACTAAGAAGACAAACATCAGGGGCAGAATTTTACAGCCCCTCCCACCAGCCAGACCGGAGTCACTAGAGTTTTGAATGGCTCACCATATTTTCTGGCTTTGCCCCCACTGTGCTGGGGCCATAATATTCTGCTCCAAAATATTTGTTCAATGTCTCTGCCAGATCCTCATTCCCCCTAATAATTTCTCCTGTCTCTCCCTCTAAGGAAGTAGCATTCATTTTAGCTACTCTCCTCCTTTTTATGTACTTGTAAAAGCTCTTAAAATCTGTTTTTATATTCCTGATAGTTTACTATCAAATTCTATTTTGTCCCCTTTAATCAACTTGTTGGTCATTGTTAGCTGGTTTGTAAAACTCTTCTAATCCTCAGATTTACTAATATTCTTTACAACATTATGAGCCCTTCTTGAATCTAATACCATCCTTAATTTGCCTTATAAGCCATGGATTGATCTTTCCTGTTAAATTGGATGTGAAATATTGATGGAAAACTGAGGCCACATGACAGAAATGTGGGAACCCGGTTTAAATAGATTATGCATATTTGGTTCCATGCTGGATTTCACTTCCCTTGCCCTTATGTAAAATAGGAGCATGTGGACGCTTGGGAACTGACATGTTCAAGTATGCTTTTGTAAGGGAGATCACAGCTTGAGGGGCTTTAGAAGTGTTTTTGCATAGAATTACATTCTTTTGCAATTTTCTTTATGCGGTACTGTTTTTGTTTTTTTTAGTTTCTTCCAATTTTTTTCTAAGGTTTCTGATGGGCGGGGGTGGGGGTGCAGGGTCATCAGGTGCAGAGGGATCTGTACACAGATCGTTGAAGGTGATTGGACAAATTGAGGAAGTGATTGAAAAGACATAGGGAATCCTGGGTTATTTAAATAGAGGCATATATTCAAGAACAAGAAAGGTCGAATGAACTTTTATAAAACACTGGTTTGACTGGTATATTGTGCCCCATCCTGTGCACTGCACTTTAGGAAGAATGTGAAGGCTTTAGAGAAGGCACAGGAAGGATATATAAGGATGGTTCCAGTGTTAAGGAGCATCAGTTACATGGATTGATTGGAGAAGCAAGGGTTGTTTTCCTTAGAGGAGAGACTTTCCACATCTAGAAATGCATGTGGCAGACAAAGCATGTGCTTACGTCTGTTTGTCCGCACTTGTTTATCCTGGACCAGGTTGCTAGCCTGAAGTCAGAGGTTAGGGCGTGGATGACCAGATGTCCCTCCCAATCTTACTACCTGCCACATCTGTTGGAAGGATTGGAGGCTGACAATCAACCTATTTGGCCATGTTATGAACACACCTTCCATGGCCATCAAGTTCTGTAGTGGGACTCAAACCCGGAGCTTCTGGTTCAGAGGCAGGAACGCTACCCGCTGTGCCACAATACCTCCTTGAGATTAGAAGGTTGAGAGGAAATTTGATAAAGTTATTCAAGATCATGACGAGAGTAGAATCAGGTAGAATTGGAACCAGGTCAGATGCATTTGTATAAATTGGGCTATTTTTAATATAGCTGGGATGCCCAATAAACTGCCTGAGAGCCATGTGGCTGTGCTAGTTGAAGAAACAAAAAATGTAAAACAAGGGGTTGGCTTCTCGATAGCAACTGATCTTTCCAAGACTGGTAGCCACACAGAAATCAGCCTTTTAATTTTTGTTGTCCTATTTTCCGCCAGAATGAGATCCTGACAGGCAGTTACGCAGGTGTATATTGCTTCAAGCAAATGAGCTAGAACTAGCAGGAATTTGGTTAGATCAGGGTTGTCCAACATACAGCCTGTGGGCCAGAGTCTGGCCTGCCAAAGGTTTCTACCTGGCCAGCAAACCAGGCTCAATCCAAACACTCAATTGAAAGTGGCTAGGAATTCGGTGGACCAGCCAGCCACCAGGGTGCATCCTGGCATTGCTCCTGATAAAGGCCAAGGCAACCATAGAACATTGTGATGTCACTGTCTGACATGTCGTGCTTGGCAATGGCGCATGTGCCAAACATTAAGATGAGCTCTGCCAGCAATGGTGGCCTGTCGATTGCAGGGATCTGTGATGAAGTTCCTGCAATGACCAGCAAGCACAATCGAGTGTGTGGGCAGGCATTGCCTGTCTGTGCAAGCTAAACAATGCCAGATATCTCACTAAATCAGTGTTCAAGTTCGCAACCTCATTCCCGGGCTGTCTGATTTTCAGGAGTGCCTTTAAAGGGTGCAGGCTTGTTCCTATCAAAAGACCGCATTCAGCACTCCTGACCTGGCCAGCTCCATTGTGGAGATAGGCATATCCTACTCCTCTGCAATTTTCATGGATCAGGCCAGGCTTTTAAAGAGTCCCCTCAGAGGAGCCGTAAACCCTTGTCTGCATGAGGGTACCTTTTAAAAGGTAAGTTCAAAAGGCCCTCCTCATGCCTCCTATGTCAAGGTACACTTCCCACCCACCCTCTATGACCCCTCATCCAATCGTGGATACAATGTCAACTAATAGGACTGTTTTTACTGTAGAAATAAAAGTGAGGATTGCATTGACATTTACACTTCTAGATCCTGCTATGGGCTATAGTGATTGTGACCTAGTATGCTCTCCATTATAGTGTCAGGGAACTTGTAAAAACTTTATTTTGTGACACAGCAGCCTCCTTGTCCAATTCACCAAGGATTGTTAGCAGCAATGTGAAAGACAAGCTTAAATGGAAGACAATTCAGCTTCCCCAGAGCATATGCACAATAGACAACAAAAAATGTAATAATTTCAGTCCTCAATGCACTTCTGCGCTGTCAAACCTCTGTAGAAAGGACTTATACCATATGACCACATCTCAGAAACATACACATGGATGTATGCATTGCTAGCAATGTTTGAATCAAAGCCACATGCCTTTAACTTGCTTTGTGATTGGGAGATGCTGAGGCCACACCTCCAGTAGCTCATGTGCAGCCTGTAGAGTGCCTTTCTGGGCTGGGCTGTCTTCACGGTGCTTCCTCCTGCTTATGATGCTGCATTCAGTGGCAAAGTTGGGCTTGCATTCGAAAATTCCTAACATCTTTTTCAGTTTGAAATGGTTGCTGTGGGAGCCATGGGCGAGTAACAGCTGTTTGATTGTTTATTGAGTCTGAGCATGACAGGGTCACTGGCTAAAAGGGGAGGGAATGACCCTGATAAACAGCTAATTGGGACTGACAGGGTCGCGCGCTGAAAATGGCTAAGGATGGGAGTGCACTGCTTGTGCGGCCCTGGAACCCAGCTCAAGCTGGGTCTGAACTTACTGCACACCTCAGTACATAAAAGAAAAACTGGAGATAAGTAGGAAAAATGGTCAGAAAAGTAAGAATAGTTCCCTTTGCACGTAGAAATGGTTGACCAGAGATACTTATCTATGAACCAATTTGGGGATTTGGCTTAGTTTGGTGATCTGAAGCCGAGCTGAGGGGAGGAAGGAGGAGGAGGGAGGGGTGAGAAGAATCCCAGCTCTTGATTTATGACCACGCCACTTTGGCAGGTTATTGAGCTAGGTTAGTTGGTCAAATCACCCACACTGCAGGATTGACTCATTCGGACATCTGAATTGCCGCTGGGAAAGAGCATGGGTCCGAAGCCTGGAGGAGAAGGTGGGCCGGGGGCAGAGGGCAGGTCTGGGTAGAGAGCTGGACCGCTGTCTGAGGCGGAGTGCGAGGTCAGGGGGCTGCTATTTGGTGCCTGGAGTGGGAGTAGAATTGCAGGGACAAAGGGGTGGGAGCTCTCCCAAGTCCAGACAAGGTAAAAAAAAATCCCAGTGGGGGGAGGGTAGAGAAGGAGGAGGTATGATTGAGTGAGTGGCGGCTGAGTGGGGAGGGAGGGTGTGAGTGAGTGAGTGGGGATTGAGGGAGAGGGAATGGAGGTGTGAGTGATTGAGCAGACGCTGAGGGAAGAGGGAATGTGTAAGGTTGTGAGTGGGGGGGCTGAAGGTGGATAAAAGGTGTGAGTGAGTGCGTGGGAGCTGAGTGGAGATAGAAGGTGTGAGCAAGTTTTTCAGAGTTGAGTGGGGAGGCAAGGTGTGCATGAGTGAGTTGGGTTTGAGTGGGGAGGAAGGGAGAGCATGGGTGAGTGTGGCGGGTGGGGGGATGGTCTATCAATCATTTTTGATGCCAATGATTGCTTTTGATACCTCCATTGCATTTGATGTCAAAAGGTGATGAGGAGAGCTGGTTGTGACAATTTGGGGTCTTTAAATAAACTGGTATTTTCTGCATTGTATAGAGCTTTTATGAGATTACCTAAACAGCATTGATTCTCTCTCTGGAAAGGCAATTTCTTAACACACCAATGTCCAAACAGTCCCTGGAAACATCAGGGTCACTTGGTTCAGGCTGCCATGTTGACATTTCTAAGTTGGTAGGTTGGCATCTTGTGTACCCCCTTATCTATGCAAGTGTTTAGAAAGGCCAGGAAACAACCCTCAGCTTTATGTAAACTAAAAAGCTGACCTCGAGCAGGGTGACGAACAGGGGAGGAGGTAACCACCCTGACATTTTGGGTATCTGTCCTGTATCCATTGGTCAGAAGGGTTTGAGTAGATGATTGACACTAGGTAAGCTACCAGCCCCCAGAAAAAGGGTATATTAGTAAGCTCTTAGGGACAGGGGCCAGGTCCTGGTGAGGTGGCAGTGCCCATCAGGCAGCTGCCTTCTTCAGATGGAAGAGGAAGAAGAGGAAAACCAAGGGAAGAGTTCCCTGATACTTCAACTAGAGAGAAGAGTGCGGCTATCACAAGCAACAGAGATCAACACACTCTGTGCCAACTGTCTATTCGTCCTGTGAAACTGAATCCAAAAATCTTACAGGTGACTGATGAAAAACTCGTTCCAAATTACACACTTGATGTCAGATGATTACTGATCATTTTTGAGTGCATTTGAGCACATTGGAATGCAACATGATATCAAAATTTTCTGGGAAGGTTATCTTTCTGAAATTTGCTTCACCGGCCGCATGAGTGAGAAAAATATTAAAACATGGACCCTCATGTAAAAAGGTTGGACACCCCTGGGGGTGATCATGTCACCTTGTCAATCCTAATTCTTATAGCGATGCCCACATGGAAAGGAGAGGGTAAAGGTGGAAGAAGTAATTTTCCCTACTTCTGACTCTAATGCTGAAAAAGGAAGCAGATGCCCTGTGTAAACCAGACTCATTCCTAATTCTGCTCCCACCCACCTAGCTGGCAGCTCATATGTATCCGAGGCATCATAGATGTTCGGGGTCTATGTCTGCAATTGGCAACACCAACGCTTTTCCGATGGAAAGAAACAAACAGCTAAACAAGGCAAAGAGCCTTCATTCAGTGACAATATTTCCTTGAGTGCAAGGTGCCAAAGATGTCACCTTTGTGGACCTCTGGGTCCTCATGCCAATTCCATAGCTAACATGGACTGAAAGAATTTGCTCAGAACATCTGCTGACCCAACTATGAAACTCCCTGTCAGAAGAGTTTCACTGACTTTGTCCTTCATGCAAAATCAGAGCCTATGCAACAAATTGTGAGATCTACTTATTATTTCCTCAATGACAATACTTTCCATTATCTTCTTCTTCTGCCCATTCACCCCTTTCCCTGCTCTTCATTAGTGACAGTGTCTTCATGTCCCACTCACCAATGTGGGCAAGGAACCATGGTTCATTTCATGATGAAAAACAATGATCACAATGGAGGAAAGCACAGTGGTAGAACTAGATTCAACCAACTTTGGTAATTGAATTTTAAAATTTCTTTATTTCTTCTATTCCCAGGGTCCTTCAAAAGACCCAGTCCACTGGGATGAATGTTTTTCTGTAGCCCCGAGTAGCCTATCAGATATCCAGGTGTTTCATGCCATCTCACTTCCTTGCAAACAAACTTCTTCCCTCACCTGCTAGTTCAGATTCTCCACCCATACATAACCGTTTTCTAATCCACTGCCTGGCCGATGCAAGAACATAGTTTAAAAAAGGGGCTTCATCTTTGAGCGTTGCTTTACTAATGACTTCTCAAAGACCACCAACATTTCACAAAACTGTGCTACCATCAAAAGAGAAAATTGTAGGCATGCTCTCCATAATTTCTTGTCCACTCTAAAAATTGTGTGGACTGCAACTGCACTATCTCACTACGGGGCCGAATTTTATTACCAAGGAAGAAGTCTTGGCACTGGGAATGAAGGCGGGAGCCAGCCCCATGTTGGTGGGTGGTGGGAACCTGGGATGAAATTTTACCAGAACCGGCCAATTAAGAGGCCACTGCTGGGATCGCTGTCCAATTGAGGATGGCAGCCCACCTTCCAGAGCTGCCAGCTCAATCAGAGAGCCAGCAGCTCAGCAGCCTCAGAGATAGCCACTGCTGAGTCTGCAGGACGAAGGGGAGGGTTCCTCCATGCCCAGGTGCCCTCAAAGACAAAGCAAGATTTTTTTAACAAGCCAGGCCCAGGCATGCATGCAGTGGTAATCTGGGGGTCAGGCTCACTTTCCAGTGGTAACACTATAGCCACAAGGATGGCCATTGCTGCCAGCGGGCCCCTCCGGATGCCATGGAGCACCCATATAAGAGGCATTCCACCCACCTCCCCCTCCTCCCCAGTGACCCATTGTTAGGTCACGGTGCTCAGGTTTCTGCTGACGGTGGGGACGGTGTCATGATAATAATTGATTGTGGTAGTGGACTCCAGTATTAGGTACTATATGGTACTCTGTACTAGATAGGGGGTCACCTGACCTGGGGATTGAAGGTTAGATAGCAAATGTTGGAACCTGTCTAGATAGAATTCAATTACTGCAGATATGTGTTTATGTTAGGAAAACGTGTTAACAATAAAGTTAGCTCAGCTACAATGTCGATGGCCTGTGTGCATCATTGAAACAAAAAACAAGACGGACGGGAAGACTTCGGTCTCCCCTCTTGACACCTTCCGCTGCCATTTTACTAGCCCTGCCTTTCAGCCCGTCGCCATAGGACTGGTAAAACCAGCCTCCGTATTCCTGAATGGTAATGCTCTCTGCGGGGAGTACGATTTAGCAAAATCAGTGCACGGAGCCTACAATCATAAATGGCATAAGTTTGCACACTGATTCGGAAAGCCAGCACAGACATGACAAACCAAATGACCTCCTTCTGTACGGTAACAATACTGTGATTCTGTGATACCCTTCAAGGGATATAGACCTAGTAACAAAACTCTTCCTTTTCCCTTTGTTAGATTTTGGACTTATGTTGCTAGAAATAGCATGCAACACACAGGGCCACACGGGCTGTTTGTCAATAAAAAATAACCCATCAGCTAGACCAGACATGTTGGCTGCAGGAGCTTTCAGAAAGTGAAAAGCCAGAGGAATGCACAATGTGGAGTTCAATGTATTAATGGATCACATGGCCACGCCATCAAATTTAGTGACATATTTCTTTGCTCTTGATAGATTGCTGTGGCTCTAATTCAATAATGAATGTTGTCATTTTATTTATTTTATTTATTTCCTTTAAGTTCTGTATAAATTTTCTGTGGTTTAGATCATGTTTTAGTTGGCGAACTTCCCAAAATAAAGCAGTCTACAGTTAGTTTCAGTTTTGCAGATAGCAGCCAAAGTGGTTCTGTGTTTAAGTTTTGTGCCAACTAGTGGAAGTACTGAACTATTTTTCTTTTACGTAGAAGCCCTTTCCATAGCAAGAGAAGCATGTTTTAAGGCCTTTATATTCTACTGAGAATTTCTGCCACAAACAAAAGCTCCAATTTAAATGAGCATGAGATTGTCAGGGTGAGTATAAAATCAGGGCCTTGGTTTCTGGCAGAAATTCTCAATAGTAAAAATCCTTTAACTCAAAACAGATAGTCAAGGAACATAGTTCATTGCCTTTGTAGTGGATTCAGACTTCTAACACAATCCAATAGCTCTATTGATTCCATCTCCATGGTAACACTGGTTCCTGAAATATTGCAGTCCCTTTCCACTTTGTATTCCCATAGCAACAGCAACACTTGGATTGGTCTTGTGAAGCTGAATAATCACAAAATATCTGATAAAGCTACTTACAAAGAGATCAGTTAATGTGGCCACATCAAAGGCAAGCAGCAGGGACAAAAGACACAGATTGTCACTGCTCCGGCATCAGATACACATCTGACCTCGAGACATCCCAAGACTCCTCATTATTTTAATCTATCAGTGTGGGAGTTCCTGCTTCTCACAATTGATTAAGAGTGGGAGAATCTTCCTCTGCTTCCTCTGCAAAATAAATATATCAATAACTATTATCAAGCCATGCCATGAATTATTTGTTATATATATATGTTTTTCAAATAACCGTAACATTCTCTTATCTTCTATCTTGAAACAATTGCTGTCTTGTTAAGTGTTATGGCACAGCAGATGGTAAATGCTGAGCTGCTCAAATCCCAAAGGAAACTTGAAACAGCTGCCACAATTGTTTTACAATTTGTATTTTATTTTGAGATGCATGCCTTGAATTCAGTAGTAATAAGTCCACCAAGGCTTAGAGGTTTTTTTAACAAAACTAAATATTTATTAATAGAAGAAAAGATTTTAAGCACATACATAGGTCTACAAATTACTGCTACTATAATAACTCCTAAATCCCCGAATTAATCTGGTTCCCAGTTACACCTCTGTTAAGGCAATAGGAAAAACAAATACATTTCAACAGACCCAAGCAAAGTACACAATACCCTGGACAGTGATATTCACAGTGAGTTTTCTTAGCTTTGGTTCCTGTAGACACAAATTGATGCATAGAGAGTGGAGGCTTTTCACATTTGTGTTAGATCTTAGAATTCCTTCTCCTTTACACATGACCTCATCTCCTTTATACATGTTTCACCCTTTTCAATGTGAATTCCATTGTTTCAATATGTCTTTGCAACTTTATGTTTCTTATAATATAAATCTTTCATAGTACTCATATTATCAGTAACCTTGGGGAAAATTAAACACACTGTTTGGCTTAGCTTCTTATGGCTAGGTGTAATATCTTACCATCTCTTTGAAATTCAAACTAACCTAATTTATCTAAAAATGCAAATGTTCCTCTCACCTCACATTCTAAAACTTTAGCCATGTTTATGTATTTAGCATTTCAAACCTAGCTTCCCTTTTGATAACTCAAAAGCTCCAGACCAGCTGCTTCCAATTCAATTAAATCCACCACCCACACACATCCACACAGAGAAACTAATCCAAGCCCCACTATTAACCCACCTTTAAAATAAATCACAATAATATTATGAAGATTATTATATTTTCATGATATTAAGTATGATCTTCTTCTTCTTCTTTAGATAATCCCTTTGGACTGACATTGACTTGCCCCCACTCTGGTTCAATGGGCTCTGAGATTGCTGATATATCCAATTCTCAATTTTCAGACTTTGCCACATGTGGGGCAGGTGGTGCTTGGAGGGCCACGCAGATGAATTGTTTGCAGGTTTGTCAGACCTTGCCTCAGCATGCTCTTTTTATTTGTTCATGGGATGTGGGCGTCGCTGCCGAGGCCAGAATTTATTGCCCATCCCAATTGCCCTTGAGAAGGTGGTGGTGATCTGCCTTCTTGAACCGTTGTAGTTCTCCGGTTTGTTTGGTGCCTTCCTGAATAACCCTTCTCTATTTTGGTTGGTCACAAGCCAGGGACTCCCAAGAGGCGATGGGGATGTTTGACCTATTCAATGATGCTTTGAAGACACCCCTAAAGTATTTCCAATGTCCTCCTGGGAGTATTCTACCCCACCCAAGTTCCAAGTAGAGCAGTTGCTTCAGCAGTTTAGCATTAGTCATATGAACAACATGTCTCACCCAACAGAGCTGGTTTTGAGTGATTAGTGCCTCGATCCTGGGCATGTTGGCTTGGGAGAGAATGCTGCTTTTGGACCAGCTTTCTTGCCACCAGATTTGGAGGATCTTGCAAAGGCATTATTGTTGGTTCTTCTCCAGTGCTTTGAGGTACCTGCTGTAGTTTATCCAAGTAGGTTGTATAATTATGATACCACTTGCACTGCTCACTCTCTTATCAACATGATGCCTTAGTAATTGGTGTCAGTAGCAGAAGGCAGTAAAGCAAACCTGAGTCTGCTCTCACACGAGCACACTGCAAAGTTAGGTACTATGATACACATGTGCAGGTAATAGAAGAGTATAGGTACAGTATCTCAAAACCAGCGATCTCGGGATAGAGTCCGTGCCAGGTTTTGGATTTTGCTGGTTTACTGTTCGGGCAGTTCGGGTGTGGTCGGGTCAGTTGGTTTGAGCCGGGTCAGGTCAGGCAGATCAGGCTGATCTGCATTAGGAGTCAAGGGTTGCTTAGACCTCTCGGGGACCAGACCAGTACGGGGAACGACTGGTACGTGAAGCTGATAACTAGTCTGCGCCAATGCAGCACCTCATCGAACAAGCCAGTAACTTATTTTACTCATCTAATAAGAATTAAAATTCCTGCATGTCAGCTTATAAAAATGTCTTGTTTTCAGACATCTCCAGTTTTCAGATAACCAGGTTGGAGACACTCTACCTTACTGAATGACTGAAAAGATTTTAAAAAGGGTATAACCTGTGATAGGGCGGTGTGTAGTTGCAGCACTTTCATGGCCTAGCTGAAAGCTAGAAAGCTTCCAGAAACTATATGAATAAATTATATCCTGTCAAGTTCTTGCATTTGATGCTGTTCATTAAGGAACCATAATGCATCATGATTGTTCTTTGTTAAAGGAGTCATCTGGAAATGGCGATAAACAGAGAACAAATTTACCAGTGATCAGACTGGAGATTTTAAAAAGAGGCGAACCATAAAGAGGTAGAAAAGGGATTTTACAAGCTCAGAGACAATGGTTTTTTAAATACACCAAGCAAGTTTAATCTCAATAAGCTACCAGACTGGCAACCTGGGTACAACGATTTGAAAGATTTGGAATTGTTTCTGGATGAGATAAGGGAGAAGAACTAAATCAGATTAGCACACTGAAATATTCAATAGGAGAGGAAGCAAAAGATATACTGTGCTGTTTACACCTTTCTGAGAATGATAGAGTGTTTATATAAGTCTTAGATTGATATGAAATTCATGTTGTAGTCTGCAGAAATGCGATTTTTGAAGGAACTAGAATCAAAACAGACAAGAAGAATTTGAATCAGAGAGCGTTATAACAGTCTCATACTGTGTGATTAAACACTGCACCTGTGATACTCAGCATGATAAAATCATTAATGATTGTATTGTAGTGAGACAGAACGATGAGAGACTGTCTGAAAGATTCCATTTAGGACCCCTATTAACCTTTTTGATAAAGTAATGATTGAAATGAGTTAGAGTGAAGTTAATAAATGACTCCTACCGTTGACCAGAAAGGAAACTGTCCAAGTGCACATGTGCACTTGGCCCAATAGAATAAATAGATAAGTCAGCAACAGAAAGCAGAGATCTCACTTTAAACAGCCTGACAATGACACCACAACTATGCATGCGCAGGAAGCTCTACCCCTAGTGTTGCGGCACAAATAAACGCAGCCGAAGCTAATATGGGACAGGATTCTGATATGCAAGCTCAGACAGTTTCCAGCATGGCTGTGGACAACAATGTTCATAGAAATATGCAGGGTGTCACAGCAACCCAGCAATCTGTCCTCCAACAGATTAAGATTGCTGAGGTGCCAGCTGGGGGAGTGACAGTGGCTCTATGGAGCACAAACCTACTGTTTCATTGTATGGTTGGGGTCAAAAGCATCCACATTATGGATTCATTTCAATTTTAGACATACCTTCCTGCTTAGTAGAGAGCACTCTTGATTTTGAATGACATAGAGAGGTTTGAGGATTTCTCAGTCTTTATATTTCAGCTTTGTCACGAGTTGACCATTCACTTTTAAAGTTGTCCAATCAGGATTGCAATTTAATAAATTATGGTTGCAATGTAATCTCTTTGAGCCATTTGACTAAATCTGATAAAACAGAAACCCTTGCTCCTGTATCTAGTTTAAACTCTATGGGGTATACATCCACTTCAAATATAATATTCCAATACTTGTTTTTGGTATCATTTACCTCACCCAGGAAGGTTAGTTCCTTTGCTTGTAATTCTTCCACTTCTTGTATGTGGCTCTGTTTTAAAATTTTCTCCATCTTTTTACAGGTTGTCAGTGTTCTCGAGTGACAAACAGGTTTGAAGTGGCCTATTTTTCCACAGTTGTGGCACACTACCTCCCCGCTGGACATTCTTTTCGTTTATGCAGTTTGTTCCCGCCATACCGAAGACATTTCAAAATGGTGGTTGGCGGGCTTTCCCTCATTTTGAATGGGCTTAGGCTTTGGTGTGCTTCCTCTGTTGTGTCCTACAACGCAAATGGTCTCATTCAATCTTCTTCAAGGGACCTCTCTTTCCCTGCGAGCAAGTACCCGATTCTATTTCCTGAGTTCTGTTTGCCTCGCAATCTGCATTGCTTTTACTCGTGTTAAATCCTCTCTTGTCTGTAAGAGATATGATAATGCTTTGTCTAGTACCCCAACTATAATTCTGTCGTGGATCAACTCATCCCTTAAGATTACATAATCACAGTTCCCTGCCAGCCTATACAGATCGTTGGTGAATGAATCCATACTTTTGCCTGGGGTCTTTGCTTTCTTTTATTAAATTTAGCCCTCTCTATTATTAAATTCCTACAGGTGCTGAAATATGAGCCAATTGTTTGCAGGACTTCTTCATAAGAAGTTGAAGTCTCCTCAGCGCCGTGCTTTGCTATCACATCATCAGTAATAGATCCTATTGTATAAAGTAGTGTACTGACCTGGTCTTTTGATCTTTTTGTGTAATACTAAAGCAGTTCTGTACCTTGTGAACCTTTTACTCCAGTTATCCCAGCTCTGGGCCTGTTGCAAACATTCTGCACTCTGAAATGGTACTGGGAATGGTAGTGTGTATTCCATGCTTCTTCTGAGCCCTAGAATTGTTCCTGTGCTGCTGATTGCTGCTTCAGGCCTGTCCTCACTGCTGTCCAGTCTCCGAGTCTGTGTCTCAGTTTGTATCTGCTGTTTCCACGATGTTCCCATGTCTTGGTGTGTCTTAATTTTTTTTATTTTGTCCTTCCTTCGAGGATATTTTTTCTTGCCAGCCCTGTACCTTCTTTTTAATGTTTTCTGGGTCTTTTACATGCTGCCATCCTGTTTCATTGTGTGGTCGATGTCTAGATGGGTGTTTTGGAGATTGTCTATTCTACCAAAGTATGCTGCTCGAGTCTGTAGTTTCTTAAAACTATTACTCTTTATTTACAGCGTGTTTACGCATTTGGACTCCTAGGCAAGGTTGGGCTTCTGCTCCTCCCAGATCTCGCTCACTTCTCAGTCATGTGATCTGACATCATTATTACATCATGTATGCTTCTGATGTTAACACTTTACACCTACTGTCGTCTCTCAGGAAGACAGGATTCATCCTCCCACCACTGCCACTTCACCAGTGCTCTTGCTGTTGCCAGACAGCCAGCCCAGACTGCTGCTGCCAATACCGAGATGGTGCAGTTTGCAGCCGGGCCTTCTAGAACCAGAAATGCTCCAGGCTGTCCTCCGAGACCATCTGTAGCCTCCCCTCACTGAAAACTAGTAGCCTTCCACCAACCATGCTACAAGTACTGGGGTAATGTTGCACAGGAGCACTAGGGCAGGCAAATGCATACAAACAACATACACTAAAAGAATACACAGGGTTATATCTGACTTTTGTAATGCAATATGGAATCATTTGACTTAAACATGTGGTTTAGAATGTTTAGTTTTTGAGTGCTTTTATTTTCAAATTGTGGCCAAGGAAATGCTGTGATAGGCAGTGAAAAGGGGAAGGTGAGGTGTGGGACAATTGGTGAATGGGGAATTGTGGTTGCAGGTAGCACATTTGCTGAGGTTCAGGCTCTCCAAAACATGCTATATTCTAAGGGAAATGAGTGTACACCCATACCTGGGAACAATTTGTTTGGGCAGACGCTTCACGTCAGCAAAGATTCTTTTAGTACTGCCATACCACTCCCTGTAGACCCTTGTAACTTTAAACAACTATAGAAAGCACCAAATGTTGACAGAATTGTAGCAACAGCCAAAATCAACAACAACTTATATTTGTACAACACCTTTAATGTAATAAAACATCCCAAGGTGCTTCATGGGAGTATTAATAAGGCAAATTTGACAACACACCCCATAAGGGATATTAGAGTAGCTGGCCAAAATGTTCGCCAAACATGTAGGTTTTAAGGAGCATCTTGAGGGAGGAAAGAGAGGCAAATGGCTTTCGGAAGGGAATTTCTGAGCCTGGGGATGAGGCAGCTGAATGCAAGTCTGTTACATTCTTCTTTTGGACGGAGACCAGGATTTTCTGTGCCTGCCAGCGTTGGCCTTGTTCGGTGGCATGAGTGGACAATCTGGCACGATCGGTTTCATGATGGCGTGAAACCAGTTTGCGATCGTCTGCTCAGCCCACCGTCAGACGCCGGGAACCTCACTGTGATACATCTGCATATCATTATTAGGCCAGGCCGCTGGAATTGTTCCCCCAATTTGGCAGGAAAACATGCTGATGTGTTTCACAACAACACATGAGCAACGTGCACCTGGGGGACTGCACTTCGCTCAGGACTTCAAGGTTTGTTTGCCTCTTGCTTCGGTCATCACTCACAGCCATCAGCACCAGGCTTCACAGACAGCACCACATCACTTTTAGGGGGGCTCACAGGTAGGTCTCTACCTACCAGATCAGCCATATGTGGGCGGTTTTTCAATAGCTGCAGGGCCAGGGCTTGCTCTGGGAAAGGGGAGAAGTGGACTCAGGCAAGGGAAGAGGCTGCAGGACAAGGGCTCTACTGGGGAAGGAAGGTAACCCAGGGTGTGTATGGGGGCACATGTTGATCTCTGCAGGAGGCCTCAAGATGGTGAGGCTGAGGATGCAGTCTCCAGAGGAGTTGAGGCCAGATGGAGATGTGAGGGCATGTGTGAGAATGGGTGGTGATGTCCCTTGAGCTGACAGTGAGTGAGATGCCAATGAATGTGTGATGGGCTTGAGTGTGTGAGTTTAGAGTGATGAGTTGGTTGCCATACCCTGGCTGCACGGATGAGATCATTCATCCTCTATCTGCTTTGGATAACCAACCTGTTCTGTGCAACATTGGCACTGATCAACACTGTCACCACCTCCCAAGCCTGATTGGCCACGCCGCTGCCCATCCTGCAGCCAGAGCTGGGGTAGACGACATCGTGGCAGGCCACCACAGAGTCCAAAAGGCATCCAGTGATGGGTTACTAAACCTGGGGACTGCAGTCTTTTCACCTTTTGTGGATATCTTCCCTGCAGTAGTCCTGGGCTGAAAGCACTGAGATAATGTGTGCACGTCTGGAGTTTAAATATGGTTCCCGGCGTGATGAAGCGACAAGGAGTGTTTCCTGGGAATGCATAACTAATGCAGCGGGTTTGGGATGATATGGAGTAAAAACCCACCATAGTGACCGGCAGGTAAAACGTTGTTTTACCCACCCGCTACCACACTTAGTGCAAATCTAGGATGATTCCACCCGTAGACGTACCAATCATACACAGGGATTGGAGAAAAATTAATTTGCATTCTTTATTTGAAAATAAGACTATTTACAGGTAATGTTCACTGGGAGCTAAGTATAGTAAATCTGACTCCTATCACTGCTGCTTGTAGACTGCCTAACGGGTCATGAGACTGATACATCATAACCTGTCAAGGTATGTAGTGATTGACAGTAGTTTAAGATATGCCCCTTATGGCATCTAACTCATCTGCTTTTTTCTGACTAGAGCTTTACCCTTAAAGGATCAAACTATTTACATGACAGCAAAACAAAATAACTCTGTGTCTGAATATACTTTAACACTGAACAATAAATTTACAACTCTCTGAAAAGTATTGGCTGTTTGCTTATCCATCCAGCTTTAGTTATGGTGATCTTTGCTGGAGGCTGTTGTACGCTTCAGAACGTTGGTTAGGGGTGCTTTATTTGTGTTGTGTCTTAGACCATGTTCTAGTCATAATCGGATTATTTGGTGTTTCTGGATGTAGTATTGTTCTGATTTAGCGTCTGGTGTGTCGCACTGTCATGCCATTGGCGTTTGAACTT
This sequence comes from Cetorhinus maximus, assembly GCF_964194155.1. NCBI lineage: Eukaryota > Metazoa > Chordata > Chondrichthyes > Lamniformes > Cetorhinidae > Cetorhinus > Cetorhinus maximus. Next base: position 67,928,891 of record NC_135886.1, read on the forward strand.
GAAGCAACCTTGGTTCTGGGCGTACGCTGACAATTTCTGCTGAATTCCACATGCCATAAGTTAGCGTTGTACTTGAACTTTCTGTCCAATGTTCAAGTTGGGTAATTCATCACCCGCATGCCAGTTGTGGCCATCTTTCATCTTCTCCTGTTTTTCAATCATGGCATCATATCGATGAGTGATGACTGGGGAGGTTTCTCTGCACATGTCTGCTGAACAGTAATTCACATCCTGGGAGTTGCCATTGACCAGAAACTGAACTGGACTAGCCATATAAGTACTGTGGCTACAAGGGCAGGTCAGAGGCTAGAAGTCCCGTGGCGAGTAACTCACCTCCTGACTCCTCAAAGCCTGTCCGCCACCTACAAGGCTCACGTCAGGAGTGTGATGGAATACACTTCACTTGTCTGAATGACTCCAACGCCCCTCAAGAAGCTTGACACCATCCAGGCCAAAGCACCCTGCTTGATTGGCACCCATCCACAAACATTCACTCACTCCACCACCAACACACAGTGGCAGCAGTGAGTACCATCTACAAGATGCATGCAGGAACTCACGAAGGCACCTTAGACAGCACCTTCCAAACTCACAACTGCTGCCATCTAGCAGGGCAAGGGCAGCAGACACATGGGAACACCATCACCTGGAAGTTCCCCTCCAAGCCACTCACCATCCTGACTTGGAAATATATCACCATTCCTTCACTGTCGCTGGGCCAAAATCCCGGAACTCCCTCCCTAACAGCACTGTGGGTGTACCTACACCACATGAACTGCAGCGGTTCAAGAAGGCAGCTCACCACCACCCTCTTAAGGGCCATTAGGGATGGGCAATAAATGCTGGCCTAGCCAGAGATGCCCACACCAATGAATGGATTTTTAAAAAATCCTCGTTGGTTCCGCATTATGAAGTTTGCAAGTTCAGAATGGGTGTACATATTTGGGTCAAATTATGCCGCTCAGCCTGTTGGCTGATGATCTGCATTGCCAAGCTAGTCCATCTGCACCCAGTGTAAGCACGGGATTTACGAAGATGTTAATTGTGAACTGTGGTCTTTATCCAAGGACAGGTCCTTGTATGCTGGTAGGCCTACAATCACTGGAGACAACATAAAATATCTGGGGTGACCATGGTAAGTTTTTGTAGTGGCACTTGAATGTAATGGATCCTAAGGATGGAATTTCCACGTCATTGTACACAGTGAGCTTGGCATTGGTTTGTTGAATCAATGCTTGCCACTTCTGTGGCATATATATTCTGTGGTTTGTACATTTCTGTGTACAAAGTGAAAGGATGTTTACACCTGCACTGGTATCCAGTTTTTGCATATAGATTATGCTGACCCTTCATCTGCAGGCATATAACCTGGCTGGTGATAAAAGCTTTTGTTGGTACCACTGTTTGATACATTCTTTGGTGTTCATTGTACTGAATTCCAGCTTATTTTCTGTGTAGATGGTCTGGTCATTCTCAACATCTGACCATGCAGCTTGGCTAAATATTTCATGGATCTTATCTCGACGCTGTTTGGTATGTGTTCTTCATTTGTTAGAATACTTTATGTGTCTGGTCTCTGCTTGTGGATACCCACGACATTGAACCACTTGTCTTGGCCTTTGCTTTCAGCATTGGCATTGCCAGTGTTGTCTGGTGCCAAATGCTTTGCAGTTTCTGGGTGCATGTATTAAGCCACACCGCCTGCATTGCTTTCATGCCAATGGTGGATGAATTATGCATAGCTTGTAGACTCTTGTCATTAGTATGGCTTAATACTTGCATCTGCTTTGTAGTAGTGAATCCAGAGTGTAAACTTTGGGTTGTTCCACGATGAATTTTTGGAATGCTTCTATTGGGATGGATGCTATCACGAACTCGATTATTCTGTCGGTGAGCTTGCCTGCAGTGAAATTGCAATCACACCTCTTGTTTTTGCATCTACCTAAGAATTGGTAAATGGTCTTTTTTTGTTGCTGCCTAAAGGACACGAATTCCTGTGTATGTGGAAGTTGAGCTTCAGTCATGATTGATCTTTGAATGTTGACCATATTTTATCTGGATTTTTAAGATGGTTGTCGGACGGACCTGACATGTTCAGTCTATGGAGGTCTTCATTGCCCATAATAATTTTAATTTTAATAGCTTATTTATCTGGTTCAGAAATATTGATTCCAGAAAACATAGCTTGATGTATTGTCAAACTAAATTCAAATAGGAGATCCATTGCCTTTCAATTGAGAGTTAGATATTTTGTGGTCATCTTATAGCTTTTTGTAGGAATTTTAATGCTATGTGGAGCTTACAGTTATGCAAGTTTCCTCCAGCTTTTTAAAGGGTTAATTTAACTCTGGGTAAAAGTACCTTTAGTAGCCACTGCTTTAGTGTTCATAGGTTACTGCCTGACTGAAATGGTGGTGCTGTTGAGTTCCTTGTTTTTCCAAGTCTAACTCTAAGCTCCACCCACAAAACTGTGAGTTTAGGTGGGAAAATGGCTGCAGGACTTCCAAAGTTAAGCAAACAGTGAATAAGTACTTTTTACAGGCATCTTCTAACTGTTAGGAACTTTTACTGAATAGGTTCACTTTCCCAGTCCAGACTGTAATATTTAGCTTCAGCAGTAATGAATCCTCCAGTTTGTGAAGTTCTACTTAAAATGAGACCACCTGCAGTCTGCTGTTTAATTTCTGTTCCTGCTTAAACTTTGCAGCAGTTAAATTTTTACTAATTAAGGTCTCTCAGATTTTAACAATCTTGCCAGGACCCGATGCCTGCTGGCTAGAGGGAGCCCTGCCTGAAAGATCTGCCATCAATTCAGCATTGATAAAAGCTTGTAAGTGATCAGTACTGATGTGATATCAAATGGCATAATTTGGAATGAGTATTGATGGCATATCATTGAAGTGTTCATAACTTGCTTGTTAAATTTGTGTAGCAATCATTCGTGTTCAGAAGTGATCGTTAGGCATTAAGTGCAATCATTAGGTGTCAAAGCGACCCAGGAGAATATCAGTGCAGCTTCCCACAAGTTATGAGGTGTCAGCTGTGGCTCAGTCCATAGCACCCTCGCCTTTGAATCAGAAGGTTGTGGGTTCATGTCCCACTCCTGGAAACCAAGAACTGTGATTGTACTCGAAAGAGTTGCAATCTGTGACTGTTGATAACTCGAAAGAGTTTCCTACAGGTTATATAGAGGTGTCAGCTGTGGCTCAGTTCACAGCACCCTCGCCTTTGAATTAGAGAGTTGTGGGTTCATGTCCCACTCCTGGAAAACCAAGAACTGTGATTGTACTCGAAAGAAGTTGCAATCTGTGACTGTTGGTAACTCGAAAGAGTTTCCTACAGGTTATGATGGGCAAAATAAACAAATCTTACTGCTTATTTTCAAAATGTTTCCCAAGAACTTCCCTCACCTGTTCCATTTCAACTGACGTATCATCCTGTCCCTCTGATCATTTTCTGTGCCTCTGCTGTGCCAACTCCATCAAGTTTGAGGAAAAATAATGGGTGCTTCAGCAGGGTGGGTGAAGTGGCGGTGTAAAGAAATAACCAACAATATAAGTAACAAAGTAAATGTGGCACCTTTGAGAAGTAACAGTGCAGTGGAATTAAATTTAAAAGTATACAATGAAATAAGAAAGCTAGCAACTCACCAAGGCTCCTTGACAGCACCTTCCAAGCCAGCGACTTCAACCATCTAGAAGGACAGGACAACAGACACATGGGAACACCACAACCTGCAAGTTCCTCTCCAAGCCACTCACCATCCTAACTTGCAACTATATCGCCATTCCTTCACTGTCGCTGAGTCAAAATCCTGGAACCCCCTTCTTAACAGCTCCCATGTACTTGGCCACTGCTCTTAAGGACCTGATTGCCAAGATCCAGAAGCTGGTGGGCAATGTAGCACAGGAGAACAAGAAGACCCACATCATCCTTCACTGCCTGCAGCTCACCATCAGCAATGACGAGGAATTCAACAAGCTGCCAAGAGAAGTCACCATAGCCCAGGGCAGGGTCGTCTCCAACATGCAGGCCGACCTACTGCCTAAGAAAACTGGACATCCCAGCAAGGCTTACGCCTGAAGGGGAAAGATCAGGAAAAGGTAAAAACATAATGTAAATAAAGAAAAAACTTTAGCGACCAACGCATGGCTAAAAATACCACAATCTTGCGGTACACCTTCCCCCCTCCCCTGCTTCAGTTCTTCCCAGACCCCATTTTCCCTCCCACAGCAATGCCCAGCACCAAGCTCTGATGGCCCTGGTGTTCACCACTCCCTCAGGTATGCTGGAAATGTACCTACGTGGAACTATGTGCCAGCCCACCCCAGTCTCGGGGCCTATCCCTGACAACCCCTGAAGCCTCAGGCCTATACACCCCACCATCAAGCCTTGGCCCTTTTCCTCCCCTCAAGCCCCTTCCCCCACCAGCCCCTCCCACTTCCCTCCTGTCTTGCTCTCCTTCCCCCTCCCCCAGATCCCCTCTCTGTCCCTCTGTGTTTCCCTTTGTCGCTCCCTTCCTGTCCCTCTGTCTCTCTCCTGCTCTCTCTCCCCTTCTGTCTCTCTCTCCCTCTGTCTCTGCCTCTGTCTCTCCTTCTGTCTCTCACCCTATGTTGCTCTGTACCTCTCCCTCTGTCCCTCTCTCTCTGTTCCACTGTCCCTCTCCCCTGTTCCTCTCCTCTATCTCCCCACCTCTGCCTCTCCCACCCTCTGTCTCTCTACCCCTCTGTCTCTCCACTCCTCTGTCCCTCTCCCCACCCCATCTCTCTTCTCACCCCACCCCACCCTACCCCACCCCGCTATGTCCATCTCCCCCCGTCCCTCTCCCTCTGTCCCTCTGTAGCTCTCCCTCTCCCTCTTGTTCACTTTGGCAGGAAGAATAAAAAAGCAGAGTATTACTTAAATGGAGAACGGTTGCATAATTCTGAGGTGCAGAGGGATCTAGGTGTTCTCATACATGAGTGACAAAAAATTAGTATGCAGGTACAGCAAGTAATTAAGAAAGCTAATGGAATGATATCCTTTATTACGTGAGGGATTGAACATAAAAGTATGTTATGCTTCAGTTATACAAGGCATTGGTGAGACCGCATCTCAAATACTGTGTGCAGTTTTGGTCTCCTTATTTAAGGAAGGATGTAAATGCGTTGGAGGTTTACTAGATTGAAACATGGAATGAGTGGATTGCTTTATGAGGAAAGGTTGGATAGACTGGGCTTGTTTCCACTGGAGTTTAGAAGAGCGAGGGGTGATTTGATTGAAGTATACAAGATCCTGAATGGCCTTGACAAGATGGATGTTGAAAGGATGTTTCCTCTTGTGGGTGAGTCCAGAACTAGGGGGCACTGTTTTAAAATTAGGGGTCACCTTTTTAGGACAGAGATGAGGAGAATTTTTTTCTCTCAGAGGGTTGTGCGATTTTGGAATTCTCTGCCTCAGAAGGTGGTGGAGGCAAGGCCATTGAACATTTTTAAGACAGAGGTAGATAGATGCTTGTTAGGCAAGGGAATCAAAGGTTATCGGGATTAGGTGGAAATGTGGAAATCGAAACACAAGAAGATCAGGCATGATCTTATTGAATGGCAGAGCAGGCTCGAGGGGCTGAATGGTCTACTCCTGTTCTTATTCCTTATGTTCTTATGTTCTCTGTCTCTGTCCCTCTGTCACTCATCCCTGTCGCTCCCTTCTGTCTCTCCACTCTGTATCTCCCCCGCTCTGTCTCACCTCCTCTCTGTCTCTCCCTCCCTCTGTCTCTCTCCCTCTGTTCCTCCCCCTCCTTCCCCCCCACCATTTCTCTCCCTCCCCCCGTCTGTCATTTTTAAAATTCATTCATGGGATATGAGCGTTGCTGGCTAGGCCATAATTTATTGCCCATCACCAACTGCCCTTGAGAAGGTGGTGATGAGCTGCCTTCTTGAACCGCTGCAATCCATGTGGTGTAGGTACACCCACAGTGCTGTTAGGAAGGGAGTTCCAGGATTTTTACCCAGCAAGAGTGAAGGAATGGCAATATATTTCCAAATCAGGATGATGAGTGGCTTGGAGGTGAATTTCAAAGTGGTGGTGTTCCCACATATCTGCTGCCATTGTCCTTCTAAATTGTAGCAGTCATGAGTTTGGAAGGTGCTCTCTAAGGAGATTTGGTGAGTTCCTGTGGTGCACTTGTAGATGGTACACACTGCTGCCATTGTGCTTTGGTGTTGGAGGGAGTGAATGTTTTTGGATGGGATGCTAATCAAGTGGGCTGCTTTGACTTGGATGATGTCAAGCTTCTTGAGTGTTGTTAAACCTACACTCATGCAGGCAAGTGGAAAATATTCCATTACACTCTTGACTTGTGCCTTGTAAATGGTGGACAGGCTTTGGGGAGTCAGGAGGTGAATTAATTGTCACAGGGTTCCTAGCCTCTCACCTGCTCTTCTAGCCACAATATTTATATGGCTAGTACAGTTCATTGTCTGGTCAATGGTAACCCCCAGGATGTCGATAGTGGGGGATGGTAATGCTATTAAATGGTTAGATCCTCTCTTGTTGGAGATGGTCATTGCCTGGCACTTGTGCAGCGTGAATGTTGTTTGCTAATTGTCAGCCCTAGCCTGGATATTGTCCAGGTCTTGCTGCATTTGGACATTGACTGCTGCAGTATCTGAGGAGTCACGGATAGTGCTGAACATTGTGTAATCATCAGCGAACATCCCCACTTCTGACCTTGTGGTGAAAGGAAAGGCATTGATGAAGCAGCTGAAGATGGTTGGGCCAAGGACACTACCCTGAGGAACTCCTGTAGTGATGTCCTGAAACTGTAATGATTGACCTCCAACAACCACAAGCACCTTCCTTTGTGCTAGGTATGACTCCAACCAGTGGAGAGCTTTCCCACTGATTCCCATTGACCCGGGTTTTGCTAGGGCTCCTTGATGCCACACTCAGTCAAATGCTGCCTTGATATCAAGGGCAGTCATTCTAACCTCACCTCTGGAGTTCATCTCTTTTATCCATATTTGAACCTTGGCTGTACTGAGGACAGAATCTGAGTGACCCTGGCAGAACCCAAAGTGAGCAGGTTATCGCTAAGCAAATGCCACTTGATAGCACTGTTGATGACTCCTTTCATTACTTTACTGATGATCAAGAGTAGACTGATGGGGCGGTAATTGGCTGGGTTGGACTTGTCCTGCTTTTTGTGTACAGGACATACCTGAGCAATTTTCCACATAGCCGGGTAGACGCCAGTGTTGCAGCTGTACTGAACCAGCTTGGCTAGGGATGCGGCAAGTTCTGGAGCCCAAGATTCCAGTACTATTGCCAGAATATTGTCAGGACCCATAGCCTTTTCAGTATCCAGTGCCTTCAGCCATCACGTGGTATGAATCCAATTGGCTGAAAACTGGCATTGTCATTCTAGGGACCTCCGGAGGAGGCCGAGATGGATCATCCACTCGGCACTCCTGACTGAAGATTGTTGCAAATGCTTCAATCTTATCTTTTATGCTGGGCTCCTCCATCATTGAGGATTGGGATATTTACGTGGCCTCCTTGTTTAAGCATCCACCATCATTCACGACTGGATGTGGCAGGACTGCAGAGCTTGGATCTGATTCTGATCTGTTGGTTGTGGAATCGCTTAGTTCTGTCTACCACTTGCTGCTTATACTATTTGGCACTCAAGTAGTCCTGTGTTGTAGCTTCACCAGGCTGACATCTTATTTTAGGAATGCCTCGTGCTGCTCCTGGCATGCCCTCCTGCACTCTTCATGTATGCTTTTCCCTCTTGTTGGTTCTCTCACCACCTACCGCAGACCCATTCTAACAGCTATGTCCTTTAGGACTCGGCCAGCTTGGTCTGTGGTGGGGCTACCGAGCCACTCTTGGTGTTGGACATTGAAGTCTCCACCCATAGTATATTCTGCACCCTTGCCATCCTCAGTGCTTCCTCCAAATGGTGTTCAACATGCAGGAGTACTGATTCATCTGCTGGGTGGGGGGTTAGATTGTACGCGGTAATCAGCAGGGGGTTTCCTTTCCCACATTTGTGCTGTTGCCATGAGACTTCATGGGGTCCAGAATAGATGTTCAGGACTCCCAGGGCAACTCTCTCCTGACTTTATACCACTGCGCCACCATCTCTGCTGGGTCTGTCGGTGGGACTGGATGTACCCAGGGATGGTGATGGAGGTGTGTGGGACATTATCTGTAAGGCATGATTTCGTGAGTATGACTATGTCAGGCTGTTACTTGACTAGCCTGTGAGACAGCTCTCCCAATTTTGGCCCAAGTCCCCAGACATTAGTAAGCATGACTTTGTAGGGTCGACAGGGCTGAGTTTGCCATTGTCGTTTCCGGTGCCTAAGTCAATGCCAGGTGGTCCACCTGGTTTATTCATTTTTTTAGGTTTTGCAGCAGTTTGGTAGCAACTGAGTAGCTTGCTAGGCCATTTCAGAGGGCATGTAAGAGTCAACCACATTGCTGTGGGTCTGGAGTCACATGTAGGCCAGACCAGGTAAGGACAGCAGATTTCCTTCCCTAAAGGACATTAGTGAACCAGATAGGTTTTTACAGCAATCAACATTGGTTTCATGGTCATCATCAGACTTTTAATTCCAGATTCTTATTGAATTCAAATTTCACCATCTACCAAGGTGGGATTCAAACTCAAGTCCCCAGAGTATTACCCCTGGGTCTTTGGTTTACTAGTCCAGTGACAATACCAATACATGACCGCCACTGCCTCTATTTCTCTGTCTCTCTCCCTCCATCTTCTCTTCCACTATCCTCAGTCTCACAGTTCAAAATTCAGTTTTTCTGACAATCAACAATGGTTTTTTATGGCTATCATTTGACTTTTAATTCCAGATTTTTATTGAATTTGAATTCCACCATCTGCCATGACCCAGGCTCCCAGAGCATTACCCTGAGTATCTGGATTACCAGTCCAGTGACAATACCACTACACCACTACCTCCCTGTAGGGACTTTTACATCTTTATCTGTGGGCGGTTAAACAAGCCTATGATACTTGCTGTGTGCACAGTTGAAGCTAGCTGAGAGATGATTCAACATCATTCAATGTCATTTAAACATCAGTGATATCAGCTAAATGCTTACAGGCAAATAAGTATGTGCAATTGATGTGGTTTGAGTGTTGTGTGAATCCATTTCAGGTCGATTACTTCATTTCATCACTTTCAGGTGTCCAATGATCACTGAAAGATCGCTTCCAAATGCAGATTATCACACCCAAATCCAAGTTAACACTGTTGTGCGCAGAATTCTGTCAAAGTTTTCAGGTTGGGGAGGTGTGATCCCAAAATGAAGGTACGGTTTGTGCAGAGTCCCTACAAATATGTAGTATCCTTAAACGCACAGTGCGTATTGATATTTGTTTCAATTTCACACCAGCTTTTTCCTTATGCTGTGTGTGAGGGATTAGGCTTGTATATTTTGCAGTCAAATCTTCAAAAACATGCTTCCAATACTGCCACCATGTTACGTTATTCTTTTAGATGTAAACATACTAATCGTACACAAAGATTGGTGAAACAATAATATGGGGTCTTTATTTGAAGATAAGACTATGTACAGAGAATGTTCACTGGGAGCAAAGTATAGTCCGTCTGTCTTCTACCATGGCTGCTCATAGACTGCCTTACCAGCCTTGGGACTAATACATTGTATCCTGTTGAGGTATGTAATGATTGACAGTAGTTTAAGATACACCCTTAAAGGTGAAAGCATCTCATATCATTACAATGGCCATCAGTGGTGGAATGATGAAAATCATGGTGCTCAAAAGGCCAGGATCAGAGAAGCACAAATATCTCAGAGGGTTGTGGGACTGGATGAGATTGCAGAAATAGGAAGGCAGGGCCATGGAGGGATTTGAAAACAAGGATCAGAATTTTAAAGTTGAGGTGTTGCTTAACTGGGAGCCAATGTGGTCAGCAAGGATAAGGGTGATGAGTGAATGGGACTTGGTGAAAGTTAAATCATGGGCATTAGAACTTTGGATGACCTTAAGTGTACTGAGGGTATAATATGGGAGGTCAGCCAGGAATACATTGGAATAGTCAAGTTTAGAGGTGACAAAAAACATGGATGAGTGTTTCAGCAGCAGATGAGCCGGAAGAAATCAACCAGCTACTATCCTGTATGCAGTTGGTGATCCCTGTAGTTGCGTTGGTGCAGGTTCTTGCCACTGCTGAAGTGGAGCTTTGAGCTCCAGAGTGGCAGCGCTGTCATCAGATCAGTGTTACAGGCTGATTGACATCATGATCTGCCTATTCTACTTAAGTCTGGCAAGCATTCACTGCACACATTAATTCTGTCACCAATCTGGCTTTTGGCATGACTCACCCCAAAAGGGTACACATCCATCGGTTGCCATTTCGGACAACTGATAGTACCTGTTGTGCAGGGAATGAAAACTCCGGAAGAACTGGAAACCTGTAATAAATGTGGGAGATTTCCAGTACACTCCAAACATTGAAAGAAGCTGGGTGCTGTAATTGTCACTGACTGCTGGGAAATATACTAGAAAGTGAAAGTAGTTTATAACATTTCTGAGGGAAACCAGAAAGCACGATAGGAAAAAGGGAGAAAGCTGACTGTGACAACAGCAATTGCCCAAAATTTCAAGGCTTGTTATCTACCAAAGTGAGTGCAGTGGGCCAGGACACCTCCACGTCCAAGCCCAAGCTTGGCCCTGTCTTAAATCCTAGGTCACCGTTTTTAAATATTGCTAGAAAAAATAAAAATGCATGTCCCACTCTTGACTGCACTAAGCTCAAGGTCAGTCAGGGATGGGTAACAAATGCTGGCCTTGCCAGTGAAGCCCACATCCCATGAAAGAATAAAGAAAAAAATGCACACTTATACAAGGAGATCCAGAAAAGTTATGGAGAACAGTGTGGGCAGAGGAAGTCCTGCTAAGGATTTTGTTGCTGTTTTTAAAGCCAGATTGCTCTTAAATCAAAGCCACCATGCAGTAATTTCAATCCATCAATTAAACAAAAATCTGCTGAATGACTACACCCTGAAATTCCTTGGAGAGTGGCAGAAAAAAAGTTTTGTCTGAGACTAGTCATGAGGGTGCAAATAAAATAGTGGAATGAGATGGCAAGAGGCTATCAATACAGCAGGCAGGACCAAAATGGCACAAACAGTGACAGAAATATGAAGTTGAGACAGAAGATCAGCTGTAATCACACTGAATAGTGCAACAGGCTCAAAGAGTCATATTCTCTATGTCTGCTCCTATTTCTTATGTTCTTATGTTAATTCCCTGGATCAATCTGCTATAAAGGATTAAGATTAATGATCTTACACAATCAACAAAGGTACCCAACGTGGATTCCAACTGAAGTTCCATCCTTCATGTTTCGAATACACCCAGGATTACAGGTGTCTCCGGGACATACAACGCTCCTCGGACTGCTATTCTTGCCGCATTCTGAGATCCACACTCAGTGCCATGTGCGATATGAGCACACTCGACCTCTCCCTGCAGCAGCACCGACTCACCCTATCTCAAAGCTGTCCTTGCCCCCAGTTTCATTTTATTCTTCGTCTCATCCAACGTCTTAACAAGAAACTTAGTCTCTTTCTTTCAGATGCTAAGGAACGCAAGCTCCAACAACTCATTGATACCAACACCCATCCAGGACTCTCCACCCTTTCCCTTCTCTCTGACCTCATCCCGTCTTCTGATCCCAGCCCCAGCCGTGAATTCACCATACACCCTGACCTTCCCCTTTCTGATGCTAAACATTCAGTACTCAGCAAAGGACTTAGTTTCATACCCTTACGCCCTCACCTCAATAAAGTCCAGTCTCGGCACGATGCCTTCGTCTCTGTGCTCACTTTGGGCAGGAGTCCTCCCCCCATTCCACCGATCCTTTTACCCACCTCCAGTATTCTCCCTCCACCTGGACCCCTCCCTCTGGCCTCTTGCCTGCTCTTGATCTTTTCATTGAGAACTGTCAGCGTGACATCGGCCGTCTCAATTTCTCTGCTCCTCTCACCCACTCTAACCTGTCTCCTTCTGAACTTGCTGCACTCCGTTCTCTCAGGTCCAACCCTGACTTTGTTATCAAACCTGCTGACAAGGGTAGTGCTGTTATTGTCTGGCATATTGACCTCTACCTTGCAGAGGCTGAGCACCAACTCACAGACACTTCCTCCTACCTCCCCCTGGACCATGACCCCAAAACCGAATATCAAGCCATTGTTTCCAGGACTATCACTGACCTCATCTCCTCTGGAGATCTTCCCTCCATAGCTTCCAACCTCATAGTCTCCCAACCTCGGATTGCCTGCTTCTACCTCCTCCCCAAAATCCATAAACAGGACTGTCCCGGGAGACCGATCATGTCAGCCTGTTCCTGCCCCACAGAACTAATTTCTTCCTATCTTGACTCCGTTCTCTCTCCCCTTGTCCAGTCTCTTCCCACCTACATCCACGGTTCCTCTGATGCCCTACATCATATAAACAATTTCCATTTCCCTGGCCCCAACTGCCTCCTCTTCACCATGGACGTCCAATCCCTCCACACCTCCATCCCCCATCAGGATGTTATGAGGGCTCTCCACTTCTTCCTTGAACAGAGGCCTGAACAATCCCCATCCACCACTACTCTCCTCCGCCTGGCTGAACTTGTTCTCTCACTGAACAATTTCTCCTTAAACTCGTCTCACTTCCTCTAAATAAAAGGTACCCGCATGGGCCCCAGTTATGCCTGTCTTTTTAAAGGGTATGTGGAACATTCCTTGTTCAGTCCTACTCAGGCCCCCTCCCACAACTCTTTCTCCGGTGCATCGATGACTGTTTCGGTGCCACTTCATGCTCTCGTCTGGACCTGAAAAGATTTATTAATTTTGCTTCTAATTTCCATCCTTCCATCACTTTTACATGGTCCATCGCTTCCCTTCCTTGACCTCTCTGTCTCCATTTCTGGTGATACACTGTCCACCAATATTCATTACAAGCCCACCGACTCCCACAGCTACCTCGACTACAGCTCCTCACACCCTGCTTCCTGTAAGGACTCCATCCCATTCTCTCAGTTCCTTCACCTCTGTCGGATCTGTTCCGATGATGCCACTTTCCTAAACAGTGCTTCTGACAGGGCCCTCAACTGTGTCCGACCCATCTCCCACACTTCTGCCCTCGCACCTTCCTCTCCTTCCCAGAACCATGATAGGGTCCCCCTTATCCTCACTTTTCACCCCACCAGCCTCCGCATTCAAAGGATCATCCTCCGCCATTTCCGCAAACTCCAGCATGATGCCACCACCAAACACATCTTCCCATCAGCCTCTTGTTGGCATTCCGTAGGGACCGTTCCCTCCCAGACACCCTGGTCCACTCCTCCATCACTCCCTACACCTCAACCCACTCCCATGGCACCTTTCCATGCAACCATAGAAGGTGCAACACCTGCCCCTTTACTTCCCCCCTCCTCACCGTCCAAGGGCCTTTCAAGTGATTTAGCGATTCACTTGCATTTCCCTCAATTTAGTCTACTGCACCTGCTGCTCTTCTCTACATTAGATAGACCAAACGCAGACTGGGTGGCCGTTTTGCGGAACACCTTTGGTCTGTCCACAAGCATGACCAAGACCTTCCTGTCGCTTCCCATTTCAACAGCCCTGCTCTCATGCCCACATGTCCATCCTTGGCCTGTTGCAATGTTCCAGTGAAGCTCAACGCAAACTGGAGGAACAGCACCTCATCTTCCGACTAGGCACTTTACTGCCATCCGGACTCAACATTGAGTTCAACAACTTCAGGTCATGAACTCTCTCCTCCATCCTCACCCCTTTTTGATCCCCTTTTTTCTAATTTTTATTTTTAAATTTTTATATACACATTTTTTCACCATCTATTTTTATTATTATTTTTAAAATTTATTTCCATTCATTGTTTTATCCCCACTTTTTAGCCTATTTTGATCCTTGTTCCCACATCATCCCCTCCCCCACCAGGGCCATCTGTCACTGGCTCATCCTGCTTTTTGCTCTTAATGTCACCATTAGCACCTCCTTTAGCCAGAATCACCCACCATCAACACCCCTTTGACCTTTTGTTTATGACATCTTTTGCAATCTCTCCTTTGCCTTCACCTATCATTGGCCTTCTATCCAGCTTCATCTGTCTCACCCCCTTATACAGTATATATTTCACCACATTTCTACTTCTCTTTAGTTCTGAAGAAGAGTCATCTGGACTTGAAACGTTAACTCTTTCTCTCCACAGATGCTGTCAGACCTGCTGAGTTGTTCCAGCAATTATTTTTTTGTTTCGGATTTCCAGAATCCGCAATATTTTTCTTTTATTTTAAGATAAATGTATTGTGACCTCACTTAGATGCTGTTTGTGGTTATCACAATCATGTCATGAACTAAGGCTGAAGAAAGCAATCTCAATTTCCTCAGCTGTATCTTGCTGTCTACCTTCTCCTTCCAATAGCCTAGGCACAGAGAATCATCTCGAGATGTAGCCATTATGACTGCTATCTGGGAAGCAGATAGTGAACTAAATGATCATGTGTTGCCTACCACTGATCACTGGATCATAAGGACATATGATTGTGTGCAGGGCCCAGATGGCCACATGTGTTCCATCAATAACACCCAGGACTTTGGGGAGTCCTATAATATCAAAATTCAGTTATCAGATTTTGAGGGGAAGACGATAAAGTTATTTGCATTGGTGAATAATATGCCAGTGACTCACTTGATATATTTTGCAGGCTGCAGGTTGTCTGATATTGCTGACATTCTATGGCAACTAGAGATAGCCTGAGGCATAAAAGTGCATGAATGACTGTGTTGACCACAGTTGTTATTAGCAGTGCATCTCCTGTGTGGATTGTTGGCAGCAGATGAGATTAGAGCATACAACAGCTTTATTATGGTGTCCCTGCTGAAGCAGAATCTTTGAGGCAGTTTTCCTCAGGCTTTCTTGTATGGACATAGTTACGTTAGTAAGGACAGTGAGGTGCGGCCCACTCCTGGGGCAATAAAATCTACTGAATATCCCTCCAAAATCCCACACTATGAGGTGACTACCTAAATAGCAATGTGAATGGCACAGTCAACTGCCCATATTCAAAAGGTTACATTCCAGTACTTTGGAGAGGGCCAGGAATCATAAGTGGATGGAAACCTAGCCTTACTGCACTTACAGTGGTAGAGTGGGGCAAGTAAAATTTCTTGATTGTGCTAACCTGATACTAAATGAACACACATCAGGCAGCTAGATTGATTCATAGGTATTTCCTGTGTATAGTCCCTTAAAAATTCCCTGGTTGTCTTTTCCTATTTTTTGTATGCTGTAATATGGACATTCATGGTATACAATTGTCTCATGACAGTACTGCAAGAATAAGCTGTTATTAGTTATTAGGATAGTTCAGCATGAAATGATTTACAGGTTATGATGGTATTAGTTAGAACATATGCTTGGTATTCCACTTTTAAAGACTTGAGTATCTATATCCTCAAGTCTTTCTGCTCCTTTATACCCTTTGAATTTTTACTGTTTAACATATATTTACTCTCATTCTTCTATTAAAAATATATCAACTCACATTTCCCTCCATTAAATTATATCTAACATCCACCTATCCATGCTAATAACCTGTCTCTATCTTCTTATAGTCGCTTACTGCCTTCTTCACAAATAGACACAACACTTACTTTTGTGTCCTCTGCAAAATGTGGTATTGTACCTATTATACCCAAATCCAGATAATTTTTATATTGAGAAGAGCAATGATACCAGCACCTACTCCCATAGGAAGCCAGAATTCACTTCACCCCAGTCCAAAAATGTCCATTAATTACTCTCATTATTTTGTGTTCTGTAACCAATACCTGTCCATGATGCAATGCTGTGTCTTAATTTTATTAATAAACCTCCTAAGCAACATCTTAGCAAATGCTATTTTAAAATCCATACAAACAACATACGCTGCATTTCCTTTACGAATAGAATCCCTTAATTCCCTAAAGATCTTTGTCAGCTTTATCATTTAGCCCATCTCGCTAGCTGATTATTAATTGTGTCCTAAATTATGGTCATGTTTTTTGTCCCGCTACTAATGTTAGGCCGACTAGTCTGGCATTATTTGTCCTATTTTCTTGGCAAGCTTCCAATCCTATTGCATTTCATCCATATCTAAGGATATTTGAAAGATTTAAAATATAGCCATCAAGAAAGCAGTTCTAACACACTGTGCAAACTTCTTCACCTTGCCATTTATTTTGGTCTCACATAGCTTATCTCTGGATAATTAGTTACATATTATTATAACCCCCTTTTCCTGCATTTTGCTTAATTTGTTCACACACCTTGTCCTCTATCTCCTTTCCATTATTTGGTTGTCTAAACCTCCCAATAAAGTAACAATTCTTATTCTTTAATTCTAACGAAATAATTTCAGCTTTCCATTATCCCTTATATCCCCCTCATGTTCCAGCACAGCAGTAGAATTGGCAGCCCTGCTTTTTCCCCTTATTTTATCCCTCCTGAATATCTTTTAACCAGGCACGTTTAGCTGACCCTAACCTAAGCCATACCTTTGTCCATAGTAGCATAGGCCTCTGACGCACCAATTTTATACACAATATTTTGTGCCTTGACTATCAAACAGCTCAAATCCTGTCCGTTTTATAACCTTACTCTGTTCTCCTCCTGATCTGTTTTCCTTCTTGTCTTCCTTGCTTTCTCAAGGTGCCTGAAGGAGGGGATCCCAAGGTGTCCAAATTAATTTTGTGGGGCCCAGCGGACAAAAGAATTTAAAACTTTTCTCTCTAGGGTCTCTTCGGCTTTACCGCCAGTTTGGCAGTTCTATCCTAAAATATATATCATAGGACCCTGATTTCCATATTAATAAGGGCCTGTCCCCTGAAGAAAGCAGGTGCTTCAGCCACCCAGTGGTAGTCCACTGTAATTGTGACAGCAGGCCGATCATCTTTAACATTTTGAAGCCATTACTGCTCAGGTGGCACTGATTTTGGTAGGTTCAAATCATCCCAGTGTATGTTAAAGTATTGGAGTGGTTTTCCAAGTGATCTGGTCAATATTCTCACCACAACCAACAGCGCAAAAAATAGACGACCTGGTCCTTGCTGTGCTATTTCGGGATCTTTCTGTACACAAGGTGGCTGCGATGTTTGCCTATATAGCAACAATAACCATGCTTCAAAAGTCAATTCATTGACAATGAAGCACTTAGGAAATCCGGAGGATATGAAATGCACTGTATAGTTACAAGTTATTTCTGATTATTTTCATATTGTGTGATCATATATTTGAGCATGTGTGTGTGCATATAATTGTGTGAAACAGCCGTTACTGCTGTTGAAATTAATTAATATTATTGTTTCCACATCAATAGACTCAACCACAATGGAAATTGACTTTTAGTATGATTATATGCTTTTTTAAAGAAAGATAAAATTTCTAATTTTTCTTTTTCTGGCCATATTTTTAAAATAAATTGAAATCTTCTTCAGAAAATGGCAGACTGCGAGATGGCTACAATATACAAGCGTGCATTCCACCAAGTGGGATGAAGCAGAACAGACACTTAACTCACTGGG
Organism: Cetorhinus maximus; assembly: GCF_964194155.1. Classification (NCBI taxonomy): domain Eukaryota; kingdom Metazoa; phylum Chordata; class Chondrichthyes; order Lamniformes; family Cetorhinidae; genus Cetorhinus; species Cetorhinus maximus. Next base: position 67,946,498 of record NC_135886.1, read on the forward strand.
GAATGTGAAAGACCGCATCTCCTGTTGGCTTTGCACTATCTAGAAACTTTGCAGAAGACTTCACAAAGCCTTTGACAAGGTCCCACATGGGAGACTTATAAAGAAGACAAATGCACATGGGATAATGTGGATTCAAAATTGGCTTAGTTGTAGGAGATGGAGGGTGGTGACAGAAGGCTGCTTTAGTGACTGGCATACCACAGGGACCTGTGCTGGGTCCCCTATTATTCGTCATTTATATAAACGACATAGATGACTATGTGGGGGGGGTAGGATTAGTAAGTTTGCGGATGACACAAAGATTGGCCGGGTGGTTAACATTGAGATTGAGTGTCTTAGGCTACAAGAAGATATAGATGGGATGGTCAAATGGGCAGATAAGTGGCAGATGGAATTTAACCCTGAAAAGTGTGAGGTGATTCACTTTGGAAGGAGTAATTTGACAAGGAAGTATTCCATAAGATATAGGAGCAGAAATTAGGCCATTCGGCCCATCGAGTCTGCTCCGCCATTCAATCATGGCTGATAAGTTCCTCAACCCCATTCTCCCGCCTTCTCCCCGTAACCTTTGATCCCCTTACCAATCAAGAACCTATCTATCTCGGCCTTAAATATACTCACTGACCTGGCTTCCACAGCCTTCTGTGGCAATGAATTCCATAGATTCACCACTCTCTGGCTAAAGAAGTTTCTCCTCATCTCTGTTCTAAAAGGTCTTCCCTTTACTCTGAGGCTGTGCCCTCGGGTCCTAGTCTCTCCTACTAATGGAAACATCTTCCCCAAGTCCACTCTATCCAGGCCTTTCAGTATTCTGTAAGTTTCAATCAGATCCCCCCTCATCCTTCTAAACTCCATCGAGTATAGACCCAGAGTCCTCAAATGTTCCTCATATGTTAAGCCTTTCATTCCTGGGATCGTTCTCATGAACCTCCTCTGGACCCTCTCCAGGGCCAGCACATCCTTCCTGAGATACGGGGCCCAAAATTGCTCACAATATTCTAAATGTGGTCTGACCAGAGCCTTATAAAACCTCAGCAGAACATCCCTGCTTTTATATTCTAGTCCTCTCGAAATAAATGCCAACATTGCATTTGCCTTCCTAACTACCAACTCAACCTGCAAGTTAACCTTAAGAGAATCCTGTACTAGGACTCTCAAGTCCCTTTGCACTCCAGATTTCTGAATTCTTTCCCCATTTAGAAAATAGTATATACCTCTATTCTTCCTACCAAAGTGCATGACCTCACACTTCCCCATGTTGTATTCCATCTGCCACTTCTTTGCCCATTCTCCTAACCTGTCCAAATCCTTCTGCAGCCTTCCTGCCTCCTCAGTACTGCCTGTCCCTCCACCTATCTTTGTATCATCTGCAAACTTAGCCAGGATGCCCTCAGTTCCTTCATCTAGATCATTAATGTATAAAGTGAAAAGTTGTGGTCCCAACACTGACCCCTGTGGAACCCCACTAGTCACCGGCCGCCATCCTGAGAAGGACCCCCTTATCCCCACTCTCTGCCTCCTGCCAGACAGCCAATCTTCTATCTGTGCTAGTACCTTGCCTCTAACACCATGGGCTCTTATCTTACTGAGCAGCCTCCTGTGCGGCACCTTGTCAAAGGCCTTCTGGAAGTCCAAGTAGATAACATCCATTGGCTCTCCTTTGTCTAACCTACTCATTACCTCCTCAAGGAATTCTAACAGATTTGTCAGGCATGACCTCCCCTTGATGAAACCATGCTGACTTTGCCCTATTTTACCATGCACTTCCAAGTATTCTGAAATCTCATCCTTAATAATGGACTCTAAAATCTTACCAATCTTACCAGGTCAGGCTAATTGGCCTGTAATTTCCCATCTTTTGCCTCACTCCCTTCTTAAACAGGGGGGTTACATTAGCGATTTTCCAGTCCTCTGGGACCCTCCCTGACTCCAGTGATTCCTGAAAGATCACCATTAACGCCTCCACTATCTCTTCAGCTATCTCCTTCAGAACTCTGGGGTGTAATCCATCTGGTCCAGGTGATTTATCCACCTTCAGACCTTTCGGATTTCCTAGCACCTTCTCCTTGGTAATGGCTATCATACTCACCTCTGCCCCCAACTCTCAAACTTTGGGGTTGTTACCCATGTCTTCCACTGTGAAGACTGACGCAAAGTACCTATTCAGTTCCTCTGCCATTTCTTTGTTCCCCACTACTACTTCTCCAGCGCCATTTTCCAACGGCCCAATGTCCACTTTTGCCTCTCTCTTACCCTTTATATATCTAAAAAAAACTCTTGCAATCTTCTTTTATATTACTGGCTAGTTTACCCTCATATTTAATCTTCTCCCTCCTTACTTCTTTTTTAGTTGTCCTCTGTTGGTCTTTGTAGGCTTTCCAATCCCCTGGTTTCTCACTGCTCTTTGCCGCATTGTATGCTTTCTCTTTAGATTTTATGCTGTCCCTGGCTTCCCTTGTCAGCCATGGTTGCCTCGTCCTCCCTTTAGTATGCTGCTTCTTCCTAGGGATGAATTTTTGCTGTGTCTCCCAAATTACTCCCAGAAACTCCTGCCATTGCTGTTCCACTGTCTTTCCTGCTAGGCTCATCTCCCAGTCAATTCTGGCCAGCTCCTCCCTCATGCCTCTGTAGGTGCCTTTATTTAACTGTAATACCGTTACATCTGATTCCAGCTTTCTCCTCTCAAATTGCAGGGTAAATTCTATCATATTATGGTCACTTCCTCCTAAGGGTTCCTTCACCTTAAGCTCCCTTATCAAATCTGCCTCATTACACATCACTAAATCTAAAATTGCCTGCTCCCTAGTGGGCTCCACCACAAGCTGCTCCAAAAAGCCATCTCGTAGACATTCCACAAATTCCTTTTCTTGGGATCCACTACCAACCTGATTTTCCCAGTCTACCTGCATGTTGCAATCCCCCAGGATCACTGTAACCTTGCCTTTCTTACACGCCTTTTCTATCTTCTGGTGTATCTTGTGCCTGACTACTGTTCGGAGGCCTGTACATAACTCCCATTATGGCTTTTTTACCTTTGCGGTTCCTCAACTCTACCCACACAGATTCCACATCATCTGACCCTATGTCATTTCTTGCCATCGATTTAATTTCATTTCTTACTAACAAAGCAACCCCACCCCCTCTGTCAACCTGCCTATCGTTTCGATAGGATGTATATCCTTGGATATTTAGCTCCCAGTCCTGATCCCCTTGCAGCCATGTCTCCATGATGCCCACCACATCATACCTGCTAATTTCAATCTGCGCCACAAGCTCATTTACCTTATTTCTAATACTGCGTGCATTCAGATACAACACCTTCAGTCCTGTATTTCCCGTTCCCTTTCTCATTGTCGTCCCTTTATCTGATGTTCTTGAAGTTAGATTCCTAGCCCTTTCCAAACACTCTGTACTATTTTGTGTTCTGGAGACTTTAATAGCCTCTCCTGGGCTCTCCTTTCTTTTCAGTTTTTTCATAATTTTCCATGAAGTTGAATCCATCCCCCCCACACTCTAACCTGCTGCTTTGTTTCCCATTGGTCATACTTCTTGGAGTTTTACCCTTCCCTCCCCCCCCACTTTCTAGTTTAAAGTCCTGTTGACCACCTTATTTACCCTTTTCGCTAGAACATTGGTCCCAGATCCGTTCAGGTAGAGACCGTCCCAACGGTACAGATCCCTCCTGTTCCAATACTGATGCCAGTGCCCCACGAAATGGAACCCCTCTTTCCCACACCACTCCTTTAGCCACGTGTTTACTTCCCTTATTCTCGCGTCCCTATGCCAATTTGTATGTGGCTTGGGTCGTAATCCGGAGATTATAACCCGTGAGGACCTGTTCTTTAATTTAGTTCCTAGTTCCTGATAATCCCCAAACAGGTCCTCTTTCCTAGTCTTACCTATGTTATTTGTCCCGATGTGGACCACAACAACTCGATCCTCCCCCTCCCTCTCCAATATCCTTTCAAGCCGGTCAGAAACGTCCCTTACCCTGACACCAGGCAGGCAACATACCATGCGGGACTCTCGATCCTGCTTACAAAGGAAGCTATCAATTCCCCTAATTATAGAATCCCCTACAACTACCACTTGTCTTTTTGCTCCCCTCTTGAATGGTCTCCATTCAATGAATGGCATGCCACTAGGAGGTTCTGAGGAACAAAGGGACCTTGGTATGTTTGTCCATAGATCTCTGAAGGCGGAGGGGCATATTAGTGGGGTGGTGAAAAAGGCATATGGGACACTTGCCTTTATCAATCGAGACATAGATTACAAAAGTAGGGAGGTCATGTTGGAGTTGTATAGAACCTTGGTGAGGCCACAGCTGGAGTACTGTGTGTAGTTCTGGTTGCCACATTATGAGGAGGATGTGATTGCACTGGAGGGGGTGCAGAGGAGATTCACCAGGATGTTGCCTGGGATGAAACATTTAAGTTATGAAATGAGGTTGGATAGACTTGGGTTGTTTTCGTTGGAGCAGAGAAGACTGAGGGGCGACCTGATCGAGGTGTACAAGATTATGAGGAGCATGGACAGGGTGGATAGGGAACAGCTGTTCCCCTTAGTTGAAGGGTCAGTCACAAGGGGACATAAGTTCAAGGTGAGGGGCAGGAGGTTTAGGGGGGATGTGAGGAAAAACCTTTTTACCCAGAGGGTGGAGACGGTCTGGAATGCACTGCCTGGGAGGGTGGTGGAGGTGGGTTGTCTCACATCCTTTAAAACGTACCTGGATGAGCACTTGGTACGTCATAACATTCAAGGCTATGGGCCAAGTTCTGGTAAATGGGATTAGGTAGGTAGGTCAGGTGTTTCTCACGTGTCGGTGCAGACTCGATGGGCTGAAGGGCCTCTTCTGCACTCTGTGATTCTGTGATTCTGTGATTCCTGAGATGAGACATAAAAATGCAATGGCCTGTTCTAAAAACAATGACTGCAGCAGGGATTAATAGAATTTCCCTGGAATATACAGCCAGCAGGAGAGAGATCAGAGATCAGAATGCTAAACTGAAACAGGCTGCAAAAAGTTGTTTGCTCTCTCTCTCTCAAAAGTATTGTGCCAGGATTTGCAAAGTAACCATCCTGAGAAGAGAAATCTACTGCAAACCGAGATCTTCTAAGAATAAAATGTGGAAATCTGCTCCATACAACTACACCCAGGAAGACAGCTGAACAAAACAGCCGCAAAGTGGAACCACTGCATCGAGACCAGCCAAAGGACAGCTAACCATAAACTCCTTTGTTTATCCTCTTAATGAACTGTAAAAAAAATCCTTTTACTATCTGTACTAATGTGTGTGTGAGCTCAGGGGATGTGCGTGATTTATGAATGTGGCTGTGATTTACCTCGCCTTTTTTTTAAATTTGGAAATTAGCTTCAATAAACTTATCTTGTTCTTTGTTTAACCTAAGAAAACCTGTCTGACGAATTCTTTACAATCTGAAAGCGTAAATAGTGGGACTCCTGCAGTATTGGCAAATTCACAGAAAAAACCCTGTTACACTCAGACCTGGAGCGGTGGAATAGGGGATTCCTTTTACCCTTCCTCACGTGGTCATAAAACTTTCAGGGGATTATAAGGATTTATTACATGGACAGGCTGTCCGTGAAAACACTCAGAGGGGAAACACTCAGGTAAGGGATGCTCCCACTGGAGGGCATTACAAAGAAACCATTTGAGGATCTACTGCTGGATGGCTTTAAAAGGGATCTACCACATGGAGGGGCTGTGTCTCGAGTTACTGAGAGGAAACTTTCACAAGAGGGGCTTCTCTCCAAGAAGCTTTAGGATGGAACCAAAGCATGGAAAGGTATTGCTTGGGTCTCTGGGAGGGTTTTACTACCATCTCATACTTGGGTAACATTTACCGTTGATTGGGATTTTGTTATATATTGTTGTAGCTCAGGTTTCCCGATGCTTCAGTTTTTGTGACAAGATGAACAATTTCTCCTTAGTTATGGAAACTAAGGGGTGAAATTGGTGCACACCAGCAGGATGAAATGAAACTACTGAATTGACAACCAGTTTTTCACCATGACAGTTTTGTACTTTTATTGGCTTTTGTCAAGATTTTTAATTTCAAACCAAGTAAAAGTAGCAGCGAACCTGGAAAATGAGTAACCATTAAGAGTTTCAACAATCGTTCCGTGAACTTCAGTGGAAAAAATATCATGCACAGTGAAAAATTGGCTGCCAACTCGCTACTCATCCATTTGAAGTTGCTGGCGTGGACTAATACCAACTCCATCACCCCCCACCCCAGCCACTCCCAGTGTCCAGTGCACTGGAAACTATGTGGGATGCTCTCCTTTTACCTTTGAAAGTGAAAAGTTCCACTAATCAATGTCAAACTAATATAAACTCTCTGAAAGCTATAGTCATATTTATTATTTACCGGTAGAAGATGACTCAGAAATAGAGATAGAGCAACATGCATAAGCTAAGATTTTTCCCTCTTCACAATCATAGCAACATAGAAAATAGGAGCAGGAATAGGTCATTGGCCCTTCAAGCCTGCCCCACCATTCAATATGATCATGGCTGATTCTCTATCTCAACACCCTGCTGCTGCACTCTCCCCATACCCCTTGATGCCTTTAGAATCCAGAAATCTATCTATTTCTCTCTTAAATATATTCAGTGACTTGGCCTCCACAGCCTTCTGTGGAAGAGAATTCCACAGGTTCATCACCCTCTGAGTGAAGAAGTTTCTCCTCATCTCAGTCCAAAATGATCTACCCCGTACCTGAGACTGTGACTCTTTGTTCTAGACCCTCCAGCCAGAGGAAATATCATCCCTGCATCCAGTCTGTCCATCCATATCAGAATTTTATATGTTTCTATGAGATCTCCTCTCATTCTTCTAAACATCAGTGAATACAGGCCTAGTCGACCCAATTTCTCCTCATATGACAATCCTGCCATCCCAGGAATCAGTCTGGTGAACATTCGCTGCACTCCCTCAATGGCAAGTATATCCTTTCTTAGGTAAGGAGACCAAAGCTGCACACAATACTCCAGGTGTGGTCTCACCAAGGCCCTGTACAGCTGCAATAAGACATCCTTGCTCCTTTACTCAAGCCCTCTCACAATGAAGGCCAACATACTATTTGACTTCTTCATTGCTTGCTGCACCTGCATGCTTGCTTTCAATGACCGGTGTACAATGACACCCAGGTCCCTTTGGACATCAACATTTCCCAATCTATCACCATTTAAATAATACGCTGCCATTCTGTTTTTCCTACCGAAGTGGATAACTTATCCACATTATACTGCTTCTGCCATGTATTTGCCCGCTCACTCAACCTGTCTAAATCGCCTTGAAATCTCTGAACATCCTCCTCATCGCTCACATTCCCACCAAGCTTCGAGTCATCAGCAAACTTGGAAATATTACATTTGGATCCCTCATCCAAATCATTGATATATATTGTGAATAGCTGGGGCCCAAGCACTGATCCCTTTGGTACTCCATTAGTCACCATCTGCCACTCTGAAAAAGCCCCATTTATTCCTACTCTCTGTTTCTTGTCTGCTAACCAATTCTCAATCCATGCCAATATATTACCTCCAATCCCATGTGCTTTAATTTTGCCAAATAACCTCTTTTGTGGGCCGTTATCAAAAGCTTTCTGAAAATCCAAATACACCACATCCACTGGTTTCCCCTTATCTGTTCCGTTAGTTACCTCCTCAAAAAACTCCAGCAGGTTTGTCAAACATGATTTCCCTTTCATAAATCCGTGTTGACTTTGTCTAATCGTGTTGATATTTTCTAAGTGTCCTAGTATCACATCCTTTATAATAGACTGTAGAATTTTCCCTACTACTGATGTTAGGCTAAGCGGTTTGTGATTCACTGTTTTCTCTCTCTCTCCTTTTTTAAATAGTGGGGTTGCATTTGCCACCCTCCAATCTGCCGGGACTGTTCCAGAATCTATGGACTTTTGGAAAGTGACAACCAACGCGTCCACTATTTCCATGGCCACCTCCTTTATTACCCCAGGATGTAGATTATCAGGCCTTGGGGATTTATCGCTTTTAATCCCATTAATTTCTCCAGCAGTATTGTTTTAGTAATACCAATTTCCTTCAATTCCTCCTTCTCACTAGGCCCTTGGTTTGCTAGTATTTCTGGGAAGTTATCTGTGTCTTCCTCCGTGAAGACAGAACTAAAGTAGTTGTTTAATTGCTCTGCCATTAATATTTTACAGCCCGCTTTTATGTTCCTCGCAAGATTACTCTCATACTCTACCTTTCTGCTCTAAATCAATCTCTTGGTCCTCCTTTGCTGAATTCTAAACTGCTCCCAATCTTCAAGTTTGCTACTTTTTCTAGCATCTTTATATGACTCCTGTTTGGATCCAATACTACCCTTAATTTCTTTTATTAGCCATGGTTGGGCCGCTTTTCCTGTTGTGTTTTTGTGCCAGAAAGGAATGTGTAACTGTTGCAATGCATACATTTGTTACTTAAATATTAGCCATTGTCTATCCACCATCATACCTTTTAATGAAGTTCCCCAACCTATCTTAGCCAACTCATGCCTCATACCTTGGTAGTTTCCTTTGTTAAGACTTAGGGCCTTAGTTTCAGATCGGACTACTTCACTTTCCATCATAATGAAGAATTATGTCATGTTATGGTCACTGTTCCCTAAAGGGCCCTGCACAACAAGATTATTAATTAAACTCTTCTCATTGCACAATACCAAATCTAGGATAGCCGATTCCCTAGTGGGCTCCTCGACATACTGGTCTAAAAAAAATTTCATACACACTGCAGGAATTCATCCACCACTGTATTACTGCTAATTTGGTTTGCCCAGTCTATACTTTAGATTAAAGTCACCCATGATTACTGTAGCACCTTGTTACATGCACCTCTTATTTCCTGTTGAATGCCTTCCCCTACCTGATCACTACTGTTTAGAGGCCTACAGACAACTCCCACTAATGCTTTCCGCCCTTTGTTGCTCCTTAGCTGCACAGACTGATTCTACATCTAGATTTTCTGAGCCAATATCCACTCTTACTACTGCACTGATTTCATCCTTAACTAACAATGCCGCGCCACCTCCTTTCCCTTTTTGCCTGTCCGTCCTAAATATCAAGTACCCTTGGATATTCAGTTCCCAGCCTCAGATGAATCACAAAAGGTTAGTATGCAGGTATAGCAGGTAATTCGGAAAGCTAATAGAATGTTATCATTTATTGTGAGGGGAATTGATTACAAAAGCAGGGAGGTTATGCTTCAGTTGTACAGGGCATTGGTGAGACCACATCTGGAGTATTGTGTACAGTACTGGTCTCCTTATTTAAAGAAAGATGTAAATTCATTAGAAGCGGTTCAGAGAAGGTTTACTAGACTAATACCAGGAATGGGCAGGTTGTCTTATGAGGAAAGGCTGGACAGGTTAGGCTTGTATTCACTGGAATTTAGTAGAGTAAGAGGCAACTTAACTGAAAACTTTAAGGTCCTGAGGGGTCTTGACAGGGTGGATTTGAAGAGGATGTTTCCTCTTGTGGGAGAATCTAGAACTGGGGGTCACTGTTTAAAAATAAGGGGTTGCTCATTTAAGACAGAGATTAGGAGAATTTTTTACTCTTAGAGGGTTGTGAGTCTTTGGAGCTCTCTTTCTCAAAAAGCAGTGGAGGCAGAGTCTTTGAATATTTTTAAGGCAGAGCTAGATAGATTCTTGATTAACACGGTGGTGAAAGGCTATAGGGGATAGGCAGGAATGTGGGGTTGAGGTTACATCCAGATCAGCCATGATCTTATTGAATGGCGGAGCAGGCTCGAGGGGCCTACTCCTGTTTCTAGTTCGCATGGTCGTACGTCACCCTGCAGCCATGTCTCCATAATTACAATCATATCATACCCATTTAGACCTATTTACGCTGTTAATTCATTTACCTTATTGCGAATGGTCTGTGCATTCAGATACAGTGCCTTTAGACTTATCTTTTTAACATTTTTACACATCTGTTTTGTACTATGGCCCTATTTGCTGCTAGCCCTTGTTTCCTCTGCCTTTTGCTTTCTACTTTTCTGTCTTTCATTCCTATCTTTGCTTCCCTCTCCTGTGTCTCCCCACTCAGGTTCCCACCCACCTGCCAATCTAGTTTAAACCCTCCCCCACAGTACGAGCGAATACCCCTGTGAGGATATTGGTCTTGGTCCTGCTGGGGTGCAACCTGTCCAGCTTGTACAAGTCCCATCTTCCCCAGAATCGGTCCCAATGCCTCAGGAATCTAAATCCCTCCCTCCTACACCATCTCTCCAGTCATCTGGTCTATTCTCCTATTCCTGATCTCGCTAGCATGTAGCACTGGGAGTAATCCTGAGATTACTATCTTTGAGGTCCTGCTTTTTAATTTATTTCCTTGCTCCCTATATTCTGCTTTCAGGACCTTACCCCTCTTTTCGCCTAGGTCATTGGTACCAATATGGACCACAGCCTCTGCCTGTTCAACCTCCCCCTTCAGAATGTCCTGTAGCCCCTCAGTGACATCCATGACCCTGGCACCAGGGAGGCAACATACCATCCTGGTGTCGCGTCTGCAGTTGCAGAAACGTCTATCTGTTCCCATTACAATAGAAACCCCTATCACTATTTCTCTCCCATTCTTTCTGCCTCCCCCCTCCCCCCTCCCCCCCTCCTCTGTGCAGCTGAGCCATTCGTGGTGCCATGGAGTTGTGTCTTGCTGCATTCCCCTGAGAAACCATCTCCCCAACAGTGCCCAAAATGGAAAATCTGTTGGAGAGGGAGATGGACCCAGGGGACTCCTGCACTAACTGCCTTGTGCTTTCACTCTGTCTGACGGTCACCTATTCCCTTTCTGCCTGTGCACGCTTTACCTGTGGTATGACCACCTCATTGTACGTGCTATCCATAAAGATCTCATCCTTGCAGATGCTCTACAGTGACTCCAGGTGCAGCTCCAGCTCCGAAACACAGATTTCAAGTAGCTGCAGCTGGAGACACTTCCTGCGCACATGGTCACCCTGGACACTGGAAGTGTCTCGGACTCCTCACATCGCACAGGAGGAGCATTCCACTTGGCCGAGCTGCCCTGCCATGATTTACCCTTAAATTGCTCCCTTTGCTTTTACTTCCTCTAGTTTAGAGAATACTAAGGGCAGAATATATACTCACCAGCTCCTACAAGGTCACCACTTTTCTTACTGAGGAAAGGTAGAAAATGAAAGGATCACCTCCTTCCCTCTTTAGTGAACACCCTCTCTCACCAAGCTTCAACTGAAGTACTCTAATGCAGCCTAAAGCAGCACTCCAGTGCAGACAAAAGCAGCAGTGTAAATGGCTTGCTTTTGTGCTTTTTAAATCTAGCTTCTGAAAACCTGTTTAAGCCAGTTAACTAATTTACTAGTTGCAGCTGCAAGCAGAGCCTATATAACCCCTGTTTTAAAGCTGGACTAAAACTCACCTTCTCCCAACCGAAAGAGCAACTTTTAATTAGTTGCTAAATTAAAGAAAGATTAGACTTTAAATAGAAATTAACCCTTAAAAGCCCCTGTCTCACCAAACTCCAACTGAAGCACTCTAACTCAGCCAAAAGCAGCACTCCAGTACAGACGATGAGCAGAAGTATGGTGGGGCAGGACTCCCTTCGGTTTGATTCCCACCTCTGATTCCAAAAAAAACATCCTGGCTTTCAGCTCATTTAATTTTTTAGTGGATACCCAGTGGTATTCTTGTTGGAAGCTCTCCACATGTGGGCAATAGAGAATGGCTGCTTCTGCAGGAGGCTGAAATCTGCAGCAGCTTATAGGGGTTTAAAAAGAAAATAAATTGGAAGTTCCAACTGAGTGCACAAAATCGCGTGGACCTATTAGTTTACTTTCCTTTCATCGATTGCCAATCCCTCTCTGGCCTTTGAATATTTGTCAGAATTGTTTCTCTCCTAGCAGCACTCAACACGTGATCAGTACCTTCATCCTAAGCCTAGTGAGGTAATAACAATGGGAAATGTGATATATGATGCTACTCCATCAGTGTCACTTCTATTTAAATGGCATAGAGTTGATGTTAGAAAACCAGAACAGGTAGAAAAGGAGTTTTGATTCCTGTTTATTCCAGTTGTGCCAACAAGACAGAAGAAAGACAAAGGAAAACCCTGCCAATGAAGTATATTATTTATTAAAGTGTAAATTTAGAATCAGTCTTCAACAAGAACAATAATTTATATTTATACAGTCCCACTAACATAATGAAACATCTCAAGGCTCTTCACAGAAGCATTATACAAGAAAATATGACACCATGCCACATAAGGAAATATTAGGTCAATGATCAAAAGCTTGGTCAAAGAGATAGATTTTATGGTGCATCCTAAAGGAGGAAAGTGAGGTAGAGAGGTGGCAACATGCAGGAAGGGTATTCTGGAGTTTAAGGCCTAAACAATTAATGGCATGCCCACCAAAGGTGGATCAATTAAAATCAGGGATGCTCAAGAGGCCAAACTTAGAGGAGTGAAGATTGTTCAGAGTTGTGGGACGGGAGGAGGTTACAGGGATAGGGAAAAGCAAGGCCAAAGAGAGATTTGAAAACAAGGATGAGAATTTTTTTAAGATTTTGCTTGACTGGGAGCCAATGTATGTCAGCAAGCACAGCAGTGATAGGTAAATGGGACTTGCTGAGAGTTAAAACACACGCAGTAGAGTTTTGGATGACTTCAAGTTTAAAGAGAGTGGGATATGAGACACCAGCCAGGAGTGCATTGAAATAGTTGAGTCTCGCAGGTAACGAAGGCATGAATGAATGTTCCAGCAGCAGCTGAGCTGAGACTGGGGCGAAGTCAGACAAGGTTACGGAGGTGGAAATAGGTGGTCTTAGTGATGGCACAATTTCATTTTTATATTATTTCATGGGATGTGAGCATCTCTGGCAAGGGCAGCATTTGTTGCTCATCCCCAATTGCCCTTGAGAAGGTGGTGGTGAGCCGCCTTCTTGAACCGCTGCAGTCCATCTGGTGTATGTACACCTACATTGCTGCTAGGAAGAGAGTTCCAGGATTTTAACCCAGCAACAGTGAAGGAATGGGAATATAGTCCCAAGTCAGGAGGGTGTATGAATAAGAGGGGAAATTGCAGGTGGTCATGTTCCTATGTATCTGCTGCCCTTGTATTTCTAGGTGGTAGAGGTTGCGAGTTTTGAAGGTGCTGTCGAAGGAGCCTTGATGAGTTGCTACAGTGCATCTTGTATATAGTACACACTACTGTCACTGTGCTTCAGTAGTGGAAGGCATTAATGTTTAAGTTGGTGGTTGGGGATACCAATAAAGCGGCCTCCTTTGTCCTCTATAGTGTTGAGCTTCTTGAGTGATGTTGGAGCCACACTCATCCAATTGAAGAGCAATCCATCATACTCCTAACTTGTGGCTTGCAGGTGGTGGACAAGTTTTGTTGAGTCAGGATGTGAGTTACTCACATCATAATTCCAAGCCTCTGGCCCTCTTTTGTAGCCACAGTATATATGTGGCTAGTCCAGTTTGGTTTCTGGTCAATGATAACCCCCTACCAGAATATTGATGATGAGGGATTCAGCAATGGTAATACTATTGAATATCAACAGGAAGTGGTTAGAATATTTTTTGGTGGAGCTGGCCATTGCTGACTGACACTTGTGTGGCACAAATGTTACTTGCCACTTATCAGCCCAAGCCTGAATGTTGTCCAGGTCTCGCTGCATATGGATACAGACTGCTTCCGTGTTCTGAGGAGTTAGTTGCAAATGATATGAACACAATGCACTATTCAGTAAACATCACTACTTTTGACCTTATGAATATGATGTCAGAAGTTCTTCTTAAATGTGACATCATGGTCATAAACAGACTGGTCTAACCTCAGGCTGTTGCCAGGAAGAAGGGTAGAGACAGTAGCTCAGAAACAGGGTACGGACAGGAAGCCAAAAACAATGGCTTCAGTCTTCCCAATATTTAATTGGAGGAAATTTCTACTTATCCAGCACTGAATGTCAGATAAGCAGTCTGATAGTTTAGCAACAGTGAAGGAGTCGAAAGAAGGTTAAAATACCTTTGTTAGAATTAATGTTTTACACAACCTGATAATCCAAAGGCTGGGAAGTTTAATCAAACTCATTGCAATCAAATCCTCTTGGGGAAATTAAAATAAACTGTCCCCCTGTACCACCCATATTGAAGTTGAATGCCTGGGATAGAGTAACACCCCTTGTACAATTGACAGGATATAAGTTCCATGATGTTCGTAGGTGAGGGATAAAATTATTTAGAACTCAACCGTGCTTGAATTAATTTTATAAAATTTCATTTAATTCCAGCTTTTAAGAACATCAATTTATTTGAGCTTTTGAATTATTAACAAACCACCATAAGAAGTAGGGAAGTATCTGAGCTGAGTTGCTCATATTTTCACTTAGTAGTAAAGCACTTGATGCTTTTTTCCCAAAGGTCTCAACCTCTTTCAAACAGCAACATGTATTGTTTGGGTCTTGATAATTTCCTGAGTTGGAAATGACTCAGAATTCTATGAAAATCGCATGCCTAAAATCCAATGATAGTTCACCCAGGCAACAGCACAAAAGGACAAAAGTCATATAGTGTGGCCAAAAAAAGAAAGACTTGCTTTTATTTAGTGCTTTTCACAACCACAGAATGCTCCGAAGTGCTATACAGCCGTTTTTGAAGTGTAGTTATGGTTGTAATGTTGAAAATACTGGAGCCAATTTGCACACAGCAAGCTCCCACAAACAGCAATGTGATAAAGACCAGATAATCTGTTTTAATGATGTTGATTGAGAGATAAATATTGACTGGGACATTGGGAGAATGCCCATGCTCTTCTTTGAAATAGCACCAAGGGAGTATATTTAACATCCACCTGAGAGGACAGATGGCGTCTCGGTTTAACGCCTCATCTCAAAGATGGCATCTTCTGACAGTGCAACACTGGAGATACAGCCTTAACTTTCATTGTCAAGTTCTGGAATGGGTCTTGAACCCACACTGTTGCGATGCAGAGTCAAAAGTGCTATCCATTGAACCACAGATGACACTAAGAGGTGATGTAACAGGAACAGGGTGGCTCTACACGGTAATAAGAACAGTGATAATGGTGCCAGGTGAAAGCATGGGGCACAGGCAGAGGAACAGAAGTCCCATGCCCTGATCAGGTAAAAGTTCAAGGCAAAGAAACTGTAATTCAAAATGTTGTGGCAAATGAACACTGTCCTCAGCTTACATCTGCTCTATTCTGTAACCAACTGCTGGGAGTTTTCAAGGGGCACAACTCTATAATTCTCCCTTCTCTCTTCCTGTGTGGAAAAGGCAGGGACTTTGCTCAATACTCATATCTGTATTGAGACTTTCCCATGGGTGGGAATTTCGAGCGCAGCACAGTTATATGTAATCAAAGAGAGTCACTCGATCATGACCCTTCTGCTACTACCCTGTGTGAACTGCTGTATTTAGAATTTGGGCATCTAAAAGGTTAACAATATTTTTCAAATATCACTTGTGTGGTCAGTAAAGAATATATCTTTACAGGGTGCCATCTGTTGCAGGGAGACAGTAAATGAAAAATACAAAATTAAATTGCCTTTACATTTATATACTAACAATGCTTTATAATTCTAAATCCCAGGTTAATATTAATTATTTCTGGGTAGAAGCACTTTCATTAGAGTTTAGTATTACAAAGCTTCAGCCCATGGTGCTGCTGGTAACATTTCCATTACAGTATGAAAGATAAACAGTTTTTAAGAAGAAGTTTAGTAATCCACACTGGAAGCCTGGGAACATGTTTCACAAGCTATACCTAATAGCAGAGACTTTTCTCTTTCATTGGGGGCAGTAAACAACAGACTAGATAGCACATTCAGAGAGGTGGTCACTGCAGCTTAAGTGCCTGGAGACAGAGGGGGAAATGGGTGACCACCAGGCAGTCCAAGAGAAGTAGGCAAGTAGTGCAGGAGTTCCCTCGGGTCCTGCTCACAAATCGGTTTTCTGTTTTGGAAGCTGGTGAGGGCGTTGGTTCTTCAGAGGTGTACAGCCTGAGCCCAGTTTGTGGCACCACGAGTGGCTCGGCTGTACAGGAGGGGAGGAAGAAGAAAGAAAGAGCAATAGTGATAGGGGATTCATTGGTTAGGGGAGCAGAGAAGTGTTTCTGTGGCCATGGATGTGATTGGTGCCAGGGACAAGGATGTCACAGAGCGGCCACCGGAGGGAGGGTGAACAGTCATGAGGTCGTGGTCCACATTGGTACCAATAACTTGGGTAGGAAGGGGGATGTGGTCCTGCAATCAGAATTTAGGGAGCTGGGTAGAAAATTAGCAAGCAGGACCTCAAATATAATAATCTCCGGATTGCTCCCCGTGCCACGTGCCAGTGAGTACAGAAATAGGAGGATAAGGCAGATGAATGTGTGACTGGAAAGATGGTGCAGGAGCGAGGGCTTTAGATTCCTGGGACACTGGGACTGGTTCTGGGGGAGATGGCATCTGTACAAGCCAGACGGGTTGCACCTGAACAAAGGTGGGACTGAGCTCCTTTTCCGGGGCGTTTTGCTAGTGCTGTTGGGAAGGCTTTAAAATAGCCCAGCAGGGGTGTGGGAACCAAGGGAAAATATTAGAGAGGAATACCAGGGTGCACAAAATACTGGGAGTGACAGAGAGCACTAGCATAGAGATTAATAAGTTAATAGGTGAAATCAGCGTGAGGGAGAAAGTAAAAAAATCTAATTCAGGATTGCTATGCATATATGTGAATGCACAGAGTATAGTAAACAAGATTGGGGAGTTACAGGTGCAGATTGCCATGTGGAAATATGATGTTGTGGCTATAACAGAGACCTGGCCCAAGGAAGGGTAGAACTGGGTGTTAAATATTCTTTGGTGCAGGGTGTTCAGAAGAGATAGGAAAGGAAGGAAAGGAGGAGGCGTGGCGGTATTGGTTAAGGAGAACATTGCAGTGCTGGTGAAAGAGGATGTCCCAGAGGGTTTAAGGACAGAATCAATTTGGCTAGAGCTAAAGAACAAAAAGGATGCAATTACATTGCTCGGTGTAGCCTATAGACCACCAAATAGTGAGAAGGATGTAGAAGAACAAATCTGCAGGGAAATTACAGAGAGATACAAACATTATAGAGTAGTTATAATGGGGGACTTTAGTTACCCGAATGTAGACTGGGACAGTGGTAATGTGAAGGGCGGAGAGGGGCAAAAGTTCCTAGATTGTGTTCAGGGGAATTTCCTTCAGCAGCATGTGTCCAATCCAACAAGAAAAGATGCACTGTTAGACCTGGTTCTTGGAAATGAGGCGGACCAAGTAGATCAAGTGTCAGTGGGGGAACATTTAGGAGACAGTGATCATTGTATTGTATGCTTTAGGATGATGATAGAAAAGGACGATAGGCAATCCGGAGTAAAAATAATTAACTGGACGAGAGCCGACTTCGATAGGGCAAGAACGGAGCTGGGCCAAATAGACTGGAACACAAGATTGGCGGGAAAAATTGTAGCTAAACAATGAGCTACCTTTAAAAAGGAATTGGTTCGGGCATATTCAAGGTATCTTCCATTGAAAGGGAAAGGTAGGGCAAACAAATCCAGAGCTCCATGGATGAAGAAGGAGATAGAAATTAAGGTAAAAAAGAAACTGTGCGCTTATGAAAGGTGTCAGGTAGAAAATACAATCGAGAACCAAGAGGAATACAGAAGTTTCAGAGGGGAGGTGAAAAAGCATGTTAGAGAAGTGAAGAGGGGTTATGAGAAAAGACTGGCAGACAACAGAAAAGGGAATCCCAAAGTCTTCTGTAGGCATATAAGTAGTAAAAGTGTGGTAAAATGAGGAGTTGAGCTGATTAGTGACCTACAGGGAATTTACACATGGACAAAGGGGCCATGGATGAGGTATTAAATGAATACTTTGCATCTGTCTTTACCAAAAAGGTAGATGCTACCCAGGCCATGTGACAGACAAGGAAACTCTGTCACTAGAACGGTTCAAAATTGATAAGGAGGAAGTGTTGAATAGACTATCGGTACTTAAAGTTGACAAGACACCGGGACTGGATGAGATGTAGCCAAGGATATTGAAGGAAGTGAGAGTAGAAATTGCAGGGGCACTCACCATAATTTTTCAGACTCAGGGATGGTGCCAGAGGACTGGGGGATTGCAAATATTACGCCCTTGTTCAAAAAAGGTTGTAAGGATAAGCTCAGCAATTACAGACCGGTCAGTTTAACTTCATTGGTGGGCAGGATTCTAGAAACAATTATTCAGGATAGAATCAATAGTCACATGGAAAAATATGGGTTGATAAGGAAGAGCCAGCATGGATTTCTAAAGGGCAAATCGTGTTTAGCTAACTTGCTGGAGTCTTTTGAAGAGGTAACAGAAAAGGTCGATGAGGGCAATGCTGTTGATGTGGTGTACATGGATTTTCAAAAGGCATTTGATACAGTGCCACACAATAGACTTGTAAGAAAAGTTATTGCTCATGGAATAAAAGGGAGTAGCAATGTGGATACTAAATTGGCTGAAAAATAGGAAGCAGAGAGTAATGGTCAATGGGTATTTTTCAGGCTGGAGGGAGGTTTGTAGTGGAGTTCCCTAGGGGTCGGCATTGGGGCTTTTGCTTTTCCTGATATATATTTATGATCCAGATCTTGGGACAATTTCAAAGTTTGCGAATGATATGAAGCTTGGGAGTGTTGTAAAATGTGAGGAGGACAGTATAGAACTTCAAGGGGACATAGACAAGTTGGCGGAGTGGGACGAGTGGTGGCAGATGAAGTCCAATATAGAGAAGTGTGAGGTGATGCATTTTGATAGAAAAACAATGGACAGACAATATAAAATAAGGGGTGAAATTTTGAAGGGGGTGCAGGAGCAGAAAGACTTGGGTGTATATGTACATAGATCATTGAAGATGGCAGGACAGGTGGAGGGAGCATTTAATAAAGCATATAGTATCCTGGGCTTTATTAATAGGGGCATAGAGTACAAGAACAAGAAGGTTATGTTAAATTTATATAAGACACTCGTTAGACCTCAGCTGGAGTATTGTGTACAGGTCTGGGTGCCACATTATAGGAAGGATGTGAACACATTGGAGAGAGTGCAGAAGAGGTTTACAAGAATGGTTCCAGGGATGAGAAACTTGAATTACGAAGATAGATTAGAGAGTTTTGGACTGTCCTCCTTGGAGAGAAGAAGGCTATGAGGAGATTTGATAGAGATGTTCAAAATCATGAGGGGGCTGGGCAGAGTAAATAGGGAGAAACTGATCCCACTCGTAAAAGTATCCAGAATGAGAGGACACAGATTTAAAGTGATTTGCAAAAGATGCAAATGTGACATGAGAAAAAACTTTTTCACGCAATGAATGATTCGGGTCTGGAATGTACTGCCTGGAAGTGTGCTGGAGGCAGGTTCAATTGAGGCATTCAAGAGGGCATTAGATGGTTATTTGAATAGAAACAATGTGCAGGGGTACGGGGAAAAGGCAGGGCAATTGCAGTAGGTCATAATGCTCATTTGAAGAGCCGGTGCCGACGCGATGGGCCAAATGGGCTCCTTCTGTGCCATTAAATTCTGTGATTCTGTGACTAGTGCATTCTACTGTAACCATCCGCACAAATTGAAATTTGTGGACAAAGGGCGAGGTGCTATAGAATGATCAGAAGGCTGACAAAGAAGTCAAAAGTAACTTATTATCTCTTTTACTTTACTTTTTTCTTTTTTACTTTACTTTTTCCTTTTTTTTGTCCAATTGATTGTGTACTCATTCATCCAAACCATAGATCCAATTAGTCCAGCTATCTATCATTCCACCAATCAGTCCATTCATCCATCCATGAACCGGCCCAAAACTCCACTATTAAATTCATCCCTAGTTCATCCATTATCAATCCACCCACCGACGAATCCATCTATCTGCCAACCAATTCATCTACCAACCCATCCCCCCAATCAACCTATCCACCAATGAATTCATCTACCCATTAATTCACTAATCCATCAGTATATTGATCCATAAAGTTATTCATCTGCACATCCATTGATGCACTGACCTACCCATTCATATATCACCCATCCAACAAGTTATCCTTTATCTATCTACCAATCCACCTTTTTACCACATAGCTAGCCATCCACAAATCTTTTCATCCAACCAACCAACCACTCATCCACTGAACAGTTCAATCGTCCAGTGACCCATCTACAGACAAACTTATTGATCTTTCCATCCACTAATCTACCTACTTATTTGCTTACCTGCCTGCCTATCTAAGACTTGAGTGCCCATCTATTGTGCTCATACATTAATTTATGTAACTTCTAAACAAACTAGTAAACTATCCACCATCCTGTCCACACATGAAACTATCCAAGAATCCTACTCAGCTACCAGTTCACCCATCAACAGTCTTATTCACATGCCTATCCTCTTGATCCAAACAACAGGAATCTTGTGCCAATGGGAATAAAGGGAAATAACAGCATCTGTAATAAAAAGAGGGATCAGCAGTAACAGAGCCCATGAACTTTTTGAATCATGCACTACATTTTTAGTACAGTTTTGGTTCCACGGCACAGACTGTTCTATCCGCAAGGTTCTCTGAACACATTAAGAATCTTTAAAGCAGCAACACTCAGTAAAAGCTTGATTTGGGAGGATACAATTAAATGCTAGAGCATATGGATAAATTTTGTACTTTTCAATCCAAGCTGTGAAATTCTCTTTGTGGATTGACAAGATCCTGGGTAATGTTCTAGCACCCATTGGACTATTCTGTAAACTCATTGTGATATTGTTCTCTGTAAGGTTTGAAAATATTCCAGCACACTGCATGAGATGCAGAGTTGAAACAAAAACTCATGCATGCATTATTGTTCTTATTTCTGTGCTGTTCTTGCAGATGTTGAAAACATCAACAAAGAGTACATTTGGCCTGCAAGGTAATCCTACTGCCCTTGTATGTGTATGATTAAAGAAATAACTCTAAGACCAGGAAATAGTCCTCACATGAGAATGCACTGTGGATAATGTGCCTGCAACAAGCACCCAAACATGAGAGCCTGAGTCACTAGAAATTGACCCTCGGTGTTTCCTCTACGTAATACTTGCCAAGTAGATACCATTTGGAAATCCCTACACAGTTTGCTAGTCAGGACTCTGGAAACTGAGGCAGATAGCAACTGTATTCTTACTCCACATTAAGGTAAGTTAAAAAAAAACGAAGTCTTACCTACTTTGCAGCAGCCTCCAGCATTCCTTTTAAGGATCGCTGATTGGGGTTGTGCAGACCCAGAAAAACTGAGGGCTAGGAGCAGTACGTGCTTCCCCCAGCTTTGGATAATCTTGGCTTTGAGGTCCTAATACAGATGTTAGGCCACTGATTAACATATTCAAGTGATCTAATGTCTGTTTTAGACAGGCACCCTGAGCACACGGAAGTCACCAGCTGCTTCTGACCCCAACAACTATTTACCCTGCTGTTGGGCTCAAAAGGGATCAATTCGCCAAATTTCGCCCCTGTAGACTTTTATTCCAGTAAGTATTCAAATAAATACAAAGTACCAGCAAAATTCTGTTTTGTGATAGAAATGATTTGATTATTTACTAAATTGCCATTGGAATGGGCAATGAACATGTGACAGAAAAACAAAAGAGGAGCAGGATGAGGCCATATGGCAAAAAGAATAATTTGTATGCTGCTTATTAAACATCAGCTGTAAACAGATACATTGTGAATAACCCTTAATCTGTTTAAACAGCAGCAAGTCAAACCATTATAATTGAGTAATTTTTATCTTGTTGAATGAACAGCCGCTCCATACAGGAACACAATAAATAATCCTTACCCAAACCTACGCTGTTACAGATTAATCCCAAGTGTAAAGCGGTTGAGGAATGATTGGAAAATTTAAACTTTAATGTCTGGAAAAAAGACGCAGAGGATGCTAGCATCAACAAATATTTTGATATTCCCTCCTCCACATCATTTATAAATAAGATAAACAGCAAGTGGTCTCAGAATAAACACTTGTGTTTCTTCCCCTGCAAGTTGTTCATTTGTTATTACTTCTGATTTCTATTTCCAAAACACTTTTCAGTCTAACCAGCTAACTTGATATCAATTCCATAGGTTTAAATCCAATAGATAGTCCTCATCCAGTAGTCACCTTACAAATGTCAGTAGATTTGTGAAACACAAACTGCCACTTCTAAATCCGCATTAAGCAGTACTCATTTTCTCTAAGTTATTTATGTGAACATTGTTAGCATTCTGTAAAATGATTTTAAGCATTTTTCCCGTCACAGAAATTAAGCTAATTGCACCCAGATCTTAATTTCAATTTTCACTCAGCTTGAACATTACTAAAACATTTCCTATCCTCCAGTGCTTAGGCATAGTCATATTATCTAAATTAAATTTGTAAAATATTAAATAGGACCTCACATATCAAAGCTGGATAATGTTTTCAGGCCTCAGATGGCAAATTGCATTGGTGCCTGCACTTATTCTCTTAATGTTTCTGAATTGTGATTCACCTGGTCCAGACATCCTTTCATTCTCCATGATCCCTGACATGTGCTTTCCAAAAGATTACATCCTGAGCCAAAATTCTAGATCTGGATGTGAAAATTGCTTTGAATAAATAGGACACGAAAGTATCTGGTTTGTAGTAGCCTTGTAGCTAAAATTAGAGAAGTTGCTTCTTGAAAAGCAATTGCAAATTTGAATCTCACCTTCCCCTACAGAGTAAGTTCTGGTCTTTTCTTGAGTTGGTTCAGTGAGATGATTGTTTTGCCAAGTGGAGAGTTTACTTCTATGTACTTTGGAAGCCTCAACCAAGGAGTAACACCAATAGATGATTATGTTAATAGATAGCACCAATAGATGTTTGTTGACTGAATTATCCCACTGTTTTGGACAAAGCACAGATGAGGCAAGCTACAATTTAGGGGGTGAAGTTGGTTGAAAAGTAAGAGTAAGATTACAAAATAAAGAAAAAAATGTTACAAGCAATAATAATATCAGATTGCACTTGTTGGGCAGGTCCACTTCTGTACTTTTTGATATCATCTGTAGGTTTGGTGAAACATAAGAAATAGGAGCAGGAGTAGACCTTTTGGCTCCTAGAGCCTGCTCCGCCATTCAACTAGGTCATGGCTGATCTTCTACCAGAATGCCAATTTCCTGCACTATCCCCATATCCCTTTATATGTCTAACATCTAGAAATCTATCAATCTCTGTCTTTAACATACTCAATGACTGAGCTCCACGGTCACCCGTGCTAGAGAATTCCAAAGAATCACCACCTTCTGAATAAATTCCTCCTCATCTCAGTCCTAAATGATCTACCTCTTAATTTGAGACTGTGTTACCTGGTTCTAGGCTCCCCAGCCAGGGAAACATCCTTCCTGCATCTACCCTATCAAGCCCTGTAAGAAGTTTGTACACCTCATTGAGACGACCTCTCATTCTTCTAAATCTAGAGAATGTAGGCCCAGTCACCTCAATCTCTCCTCATAGGACAATCCTGCCATCCCAGGGATCAGTCTGGTGAACCTCCGTTGCACTCCCTACATGGCAAGCATATCCTTCCTTAGGTAAAGAAACTAAAACTGTACACTATATTCCAGGTATGGTTTTACCAAGGCACTATACAATTGCAGCAAGACTTCTTTATTCAAGTACTCAAATCCTCTTGCAATAAAGACCAAAATACAATTTGCCTTCCTAATTGTTTACTGCACCTGCATGTTACCTTTCAATGACTTATGAACAAGGACACCCAGGTCCCTTTGGACATCTACACTTTCCACCCTCTCAGCATTTAAAAAATACTCCGCATTTCTGTTTTTCCTACCAAAGTGGATAACTTCACATTTTTCCACATTACATTACATCTGCCATGTTCTTTCCCACTCACTAAACCAGCATAAATCTCCTTGAAGCCTTTTTGCATCTTCCTCACAACTCACTTTCCCACCTAGCTTTGTGTCATCAGTAAACTTGGAAAAATACATTTGGTTCCCACATCCAAATCATTGATATAGATTGTGAATAGCTGGGGCCCAATCTCTGATCCAACCTGAGAATGACCCGTTTATTCCTACTCTCTGCTTTCTGTCCGTTAACCAATTCTCAATCAATTCCAGTATATTACCCGTAAACCCATGTACTCTAATTTTGCTTACTAACCTCCTGTGTAAATAAATTACAGAGACCTTCTGCTCCCCAGCTGGAATCTCAGAGGATGAGCATTTAGTGATGAGAGAAGGATGAAATTAATTGCCAGAACCGTAGGTGAAATGTTGTGATCTTTCAACCGTTACAATCAGAAAGTGGGAATGAAATAACAGCCACATAGCCATCACAAGCTCTTTCCAGCAAACAAAGGTGTTAATCTGTCAGCTATGAATAAAAAAAAGGCTGTATGGTTCATTAATTGAAAATAGGTTTTCTTGAAAAGGAACATTTAGGAGACATTTTAACAACTCGCTGCATTAAAAAAACCCTAAAAAAATTGGTGGCTGAAAAGTTCAAATCTTGAGTCACAAGTTACTGGAATTATTGGGTTAGAAGCGACCCCTTGCAACATTAGCATAACAACACTTTATTCATTTGTATATCATTCTTTTGTCCTCCACTGTAATGCAGGCTTTAACTTTTTTATTTGTAATGTGTTAAACCACTGTCAAAATAGTGGGCAAATGAATTTCATAAATACATTTTTGAGCGTTTTTTGTTAAATATTTTTCATTAATTTTTTTCTACATTTTCATAACAGA
Source organism: Cetorhinus maximus (assembly GCF_964194155.1). Taxonomy (NCBI): domain Eukaryota; kingdom Metazoa; phylum Chordata; class Chondrichthyes; order Lamniformes; family Cetorhinidae; genus Cetorhinus; species Cetorhinus maximus. The sequence goes on from NC_135886.1 coordinate 67,971,311, forward strand.
ATACTTGTAAAAGATTTTCTTGCATTATAATACATTTTTAGAAAGCAGATTTTGGTTTGTTCTGCATCTGCGGCAGCTGGTGGGCAGACACCTGCAATGCCTGCCCGATGATGTCGGATAGCCTGAACTGTTTTTGCAGTCAGGCTTCATATTAATATTACAGGGGAACTTTTGGCACACTTAACAGCTCATACGTTGGGGGGTCTCAGATTTCTACTTTTTGCACCTAAACTGTGCCAGACCGAATGCACAAGGTTCACAATTCAGTCTCTTACCAAAATCAATTGTGCAGTTTTAAATTCCCTTGCGTACTTTTCTTCAGTGTTGACACAATCTAATAAAGTGCTGAAGCAGTGCTTTGTGAAATATGGTCAGCTGTGGCTCAGTTAGTAGCAGTCTTCTTAGCCAGAAGGTTGTGGGTTCAAGTTCTACTCTAGGGCTTCAGCATAAACACAATGTTAACACTCCAGTGTGATACTGTCAAGAGGTGCCATCTTTTAGATGATATGTCAAACTGAGGCCTCATCTGCCTGCTTGGACGGATGTAAAAGATCTAATTGCATATTTCAAAGAGTTTGGGAAGTTATCTCCGGTGTCCTGGACAATATTTATCCCTCAATCAACATCACAAAAACAAGCTTTCTGGTTATTATCACATTGTTGTTTGTGGGAGCTTTCTCTAGGTGAATTGGTTTCCATGTTTGCTACATTACAACAGTGGTGTCATTTCAAAACTACTTCATTAGCCGCAAAGTGCTTTGAATTCAGTGGTCACTAAAAGCACCATATAAGTGCAAGTCTTTCTTTTTTGTACAGTTTTATTAAAGTCATTTTCAGTTATTTGAAATTGGACTGGACACTCTTATTAAAAATGTTTATTTTTTCTGATAAACTCATTTTTAGCTGTAATAATACAATTGTACCAGGTTACTATTATGAAAAATATCAAGGAATATTTTTCAGTGCAAGAAAGAAAAGCTTTTTAAAACATTGCCTGACCATACTGGTTCATGAATGATTTTATATTTGAGATTATTCAAATAAGTTTGAATGGAAACTTGAATCATAAGTTCATTTTGGAAAACTAACACAATTTTGAATGTATTTGTCCATATTGCCGATTGGGTTCAAAGCTGAAACTCTACTCTCTACTCTATCCTAATGAGTAAACAGAAAATAAACGACTTTCCAGTGACCTACCTTACATCAGATGTAGATCCCATTAAATTGCACCCAGAATGTTGCCCTTAATTTTGCAGCACCAATGGATTGTGGGAATGTTCCAGAAATGGTGTCAACAATACCGATGCATTTGAAATATGCCTGGGGTCTTGCATGGAGCACAGGATCCTTCTCCATATTGATAAGAGATTTCCACTATTTCCAGGCATGTGTGCAAGATACTTACTTTGGGACACAACTGAGGATTGCACCAGGCAGACCTCTTGCAGGATCTCATGAGGATACAAGTCTCAATGATTTTTGTACCACCGACACCTTAATCTAGCCAAGAAATGGGGCAACAGCAGATAAAAATTGATCCCTCCATTGGTTAAGCTCAGACTTTTAATTGACTATATGCTGTGATCAGAGAAATAAACTGATGGTTCTGGACTGTGTTACCACTTACATTTAATGCCAATTTGCTCTAAGGTTCCCAAGGACAACAGTATATTTCAAATGACTGTTGCTATTTTTAGAAGGAAGTGGTTCATTAGAGGGTGGAAAGAATAAAAACCTCCTCTCAGGTTCACAATATACTCTCATTTTCAGTCAAGCATTTTACTAATAACCATGAGTTTTGGAGGAAACTGGAGTTCAACTAATTTTGGGAATTATAGCTTCTTGGCATCAGTTAAAGCACTCAGTTTAGCCAGACCCTCAGTCAAGGATAAGCACTCGTATATTTCCAGTGGATAAGTCAATAAATAGACTGTCTAGGTATTGAGTTGTATAGACTGAAAGTTCCAAATTGCTACCCCTTGTCATGCTGAGTTAACTGTTCTCAACTGGAAGATTTATGGTACTGTAGACCTGAGCTTCCTTAGGCCAGGAAAGTAAAAAAAATCAATCCTGGTTCCCAGTCCTGATGACCATCTGGCGCTATAATGTGAGAGTGCTGCAATGTCAGAATTATTGCCTTTTGGAGGTGGACGTAAAAGATCCCATGGCACCATATGTTCTGCACTGTTTTGTGGATCATATTTATCCATCATACCAACATTTCTAAAAACAGTTTATCTGACCGTTTCATATTGTTGTTTGTAGGAGCTTGCTACGTGCAAATTGGCAGCTGGATTTCCTACATAAAAAGCAGTGAATACACTTCAAAAGCACTTTATTGGGTGTAACTTACTTTGAGATATCCTGTAGGTCATGAAAAGAGCTATATACATGCAAGTCTTTCTTTCCATCCCATGATCCTTTCTGGATGTAGGTTTGAACTCAACTATGATGGGATAACCTGACAATATTCTCCCTAGAGCTTCACACATGAAGAATGATCACTTGAACATGATATCGGAGGGCAACAGGTGCATGTGGAGCCCATCAAGAACCTTTAGGAGTGGAGATCAGGGAAAAGTGATCAACAAATTTTTGCTTTGACTGTTTTTCCATTTCACATTTATATATTCAGCATCAACAGTGAATAGAAAATCTTTTTACAGAAGGTACTGCAAAATTGCATCCATAGTTAGTGAGAATAGAAATAACTCAGTACTCAAGTGGCTCATCCAAATAATGAGATTCTTGTTGTGCAGCTGGAGGTGAAATTATCAGAAGGACATAGCTGCCAGTGACATATATACCATTATCATTTCATTAGCACCCGCCTTGCTGCTGTCGTTAGTGGCAATATTTTGATATAATTGGGGAGCTGGCTGTCAAACAAATTCTAATTTCTCAAAAAAATGGCAGTAACATGCATACATTTTTTAATTTGAATTAATGTCTACAGGATGTGTGTAGGATCTACTAACCAGTTAAATGTAAGCAGTTTAATTTTCTGTAGTGTTATTTTTAGCACATTTGTTAATGTGCTTTAATTCAATTCCAAACTGCATCATTTAACACAATTGCTAACTGGTTTAAAATAAATGTACAGAGAAAATTAAACCCTTACAAAGGAAATTTGATCTGACTTAATACTCCAAAAGGCTGCAGGACATAACAATTCCATATTCTGCTAGGCAGGTGCAAAGAGAAAATCAGCATTTCCTCATGAAGAATACTAAACAATTGGTCAGACACCAGGAATCTAAAACAGTGCATAATTTAAAAAAAACAATTTGGCTGCAAAGAGATCTTATCTAGCTGTATAAAGCTCCCAAGGTGCCAAACATATCCTCTCCTTCTCTTAGAGTAATTTGTAAGAAAGAAATAACACTACAGGAATACTCAGAAAGGGACTCAGTAGGTACTGCCGAGTGTGTAATTGATCCAGGCAGACCTAAATGGGGAAAAGGAGGAAAGTTAAGCTAAACCCGAATCTTGGGATAGTCCACACTTGGCGTAATGAGTACAGTCTTGGTCATTATATTATAAAAATGTTATAGAGGAATTCAAAATTATGCAAAGTGAAACCTATAAAGGTGATTCCAGGAATTTGAGGTTCTACCTCTCTAAAAGGATGAACAGGAATAGCATGGATGCACTTAAAGGGAGGCTAGATCAGCATATGAGAGAGAAGGGAATATAGGGTTATTTTAGTAGACTTAGAGGAGTAAGGATGGGAGGTAGCTCAAGTGGAGCATATGTTGGCATGGACTGGTTGGGCTGAATTTACCCAGTTGGTCAACACCTATGCAAAATCTTAAACATTCACTCCCTCCACCACCAGCACCTCCTCTGACGGAGTTTGGTTACCATGCAGTCAGGAAAAGTGCCAGGGACTTTCTGCTACAGCTGTTCTGACTCCCTGGCCTCGACTGGCTTCTCTTAAATGACTGGGGATGCTATCACCTTTGATCCCGCTAGGTCATTGCTGAGGGGCAGGTCAACCCATCCACTGGTAAACTGGGGACGGCTCCTACGGTCACTGGTCCTGAAATAAGATTGCACTCTAGTTGCACCTGATATAAAGGCATTGGCATGCATTCTCCCTTGATGCCTTTTACAGCACTTTGGCCTGTACTGCACTCTCTGGAGGAAAGGTCATGCCTCTAACCACCAGTAGAGATTGGCTGGCCCCAGTATCCCTCAGTACAACTATAGGCTTACATGCCTCGCTCTGGGAAAATGGGGGCACCCTTCCTTCTGACACAAAATCCTTGTAACTCTCAGGGACTTTGCTAGTCTCACCCACACTGACAGGGACTTGCTGCTGTGGTAAGAGCCACAGCCTGGTGTGCTATATTCGCTGCCTGGCTCAATTTTTCTGCACAGGGTCTATGTGCCCCACTAAACCCTACAGGCTTTCCCCATAACTTCCAACAATCAGCACGATGGTGTGTTTCAATTCTCTTATGGGGGGGTCCCTGTGTTGCCAGCTGTCTCTTCTCTCCCATGGGTGCTCAGCTTCCTATCACTCTCCCACCTCTTATCCTTTTCAGGTTGCTGTTGGTGATTAGGAAAAGGTTTCCTCTGGGATGAGGGCTTGTGGACAAACTCATAAGTTTGCATCTTCCGGTCTTCCGGGGGGCGGGGCCTGCTCGCTGATGCGTAAAATAATGCAGGGTGACGTCGGGCGTGTGTCCCAACATCACCCCGTATCATTTAGATTTTCAGTTTGGCGGACACACAGCCGAATTGGCTGCGCGCCTGCCGAATTGTCAAAGGCCTATTAAGGCCATTAAAAAAGTAATTAAAATGATTAACGGACCTGCCCGTCCAACTTTAAGGTTGGCGGGCAGGCGAAGAGCCCAGGCGGCCTTCAGAAGAAACATGAAACCTCATCCACGGGCAGGATGAGGTTTCATGAGGATATTAAAATTGACATTGACAATAAAAGAAATTGACATGTCCCAGCTCATGTGACAGTGTCATTGAGGGGACAGGTCAGGAATATTTTTTTCTGCCTTTGAAGAAATTTTGAATCTTGAGGCAGCACTTTGCCTCAGGGAGATCTGCGCGCTCTTCTGCGCCCATGCGTTTTCCCAGAGCGCACTCCCAGCTCAGGGAACCCCCCCCATCGCCCACACAGGGAGCGCACAGCACTTCCGAGCGGACGCCACACTGGGTGGGCCTTAATTGGCCCACCCATGTAAAATGGCGCCGCGCCCCCAACTGGGGGCACCGATCGGGAACCCGCCTGCTCGCACCCGCTCCCACACAATCCCCACAACGGGGGGAAAATGCTGCCCATAATCATCAGCCAGAGCCTCTGCCTGCCCGGGCCCTGCCACTTTCTTTTCCTCCATGTGCGTTTTTATAGAGAGAGGGGAGAATTTTTGAGCTCTTTGAGGAGCATTATTTCACAAAGGTTCTCATACATGTCCTAGATTTTAAATGTCATATCCACCAATCAAATGAGAGCTGCTTAAGCCATTCAAATTCGATGTATGTCTGGTCCTGCTGCATTTGGAGGGTACAGTATTTCTGATGGAACACCTCTGGGACCAGTTTGTATGCATTTAAAATAGCCTCCTTTGCCCCTCATAGTTCGCTGAATTCTCATCAGGCAACAGGGAGAAAACTTCATGGTCCTTGCATGTGAGCTTGCTTTGCAGTAGCAGGCTCCAACTTTTTACTGGATACCTTTTTTTTATTCGTTCATGGGATGTGGACATTACTGGCTAGGCCAGCATTTATTGCCCATCCCATTTGCCCCTGGGCAGGTGGTATTGTGCTGCCTTCTTGAACCACTGAAGTCCATGTGTTGCAGGAACATCCACATGCTGTTAGGAAGGGAGTTCCAGGATTTTGACCCAGCGACAGTGAAGGAACAGCAATATAGTTCCAAGTCAGAATGGTGTGTGACTTGGAAGGAAACTTGCATGTGGTGCTGTTTCCATGCATCTGCTGCCCTTTTCCATCAAGGTGCCAGAGATTGTGGGTTTGGAAGGTGCTGTCCAAAGACCCTTGGTGAATTACTGCTGTGCATCTTGAAGATGGTATATACTGCTTCCATGTCAATGGTGGAGGGAGTGAATGTTGAAGGTAATGGATGGGGTGCCAATCTGGCAGGCTGCTTTGTCCTCATCGTGTCGAGCTTCTTGAGTGTTGTTGGAGTTGCACTCATCCAGGCAAGTGGAGAGTATTTCATCACACTCCTGACCTGTGCCTTGTAGATGGTGGACAGGCTTTTGGGAATCAGAAGGTAAGTAACTCTCTGCAGAATTCCCAGCTTCTCACCTGCTCTTGTAGCCACAGTATTTATGGGCAGGGTTTTACGGCCCCACTGTGGCATGTCTCCTCCTGGCAGATGCAGTGAGCCACTTAAATCTCTGTTCAGTTCAGTGGGACAGCACCTTCCAAATCCATGATCTCTTGCTCCTTGATGGACAAGGGCAGCAGATGCATGGAAACAGCCAGGCGGGAGGGGCTATAAAATCTTCAACTATATGGCTGGTCCAGTTCAGTTTCTGGTCAGTAATAACCCCAGGATAATGGGGAATTCAGCAATGGTAATGCCCTTAAATGTCAAGTGGAGATGATTAGATTCTCTCTTGTTGAAGGTGATCATTGCCTTACACTTGTGTGGCGTGAATGTTACTTGCCACTTATCAGCCCAAGCCTGGATATTGTCCAGGTCATGCTTGATTTGGACATGGACTGCTTCAGTATCTGAGGAGTCACAAATGGTGCTGAACATTGTGCAATCATCCACACACAACCCCACTTCTGACCTTATGATGAAAGGAAGGTCATTGATAAAGCAGCTGAAGATGGTTGGGCCAAGGACACTACCCTGAAGAACCCCTGCACTGATATCCCAGGGCTAAGACGGTTGACCTCCAACAACCACAATCATTTTCCTTTGTGCTAGATATGGCTCAAATCAGTGGAGAATTTTCTCCCCGATTCCCAATGACTTCAGTTTTGCTAGAGATTCTTTATGGCACATTCAGTCAAATGCTGTCTTGATGTCAAGGGCAATCGTTCTCACCTCACCTCTTGAGTTCAGCTCTTCTGTCCATGTTTGGACCAAGGCCATAATGAGGTCAAGAACTGAGTGGTCCTTACTTGCTGGGCTATTCTCTCAAAAGAAGAAGGCTTCCACCTCTTCCTCATCAAGCTTAGGGATTAAATGAGCAAACTTGAATAACTCCATACTCAGAGTTAGGGGTGCCTTCAGTGGGCCCAGGGGGCCTGTCCCCATGCAGTTCGAGCATCCTCATCTCCCTTTGGAAATCTCATTCCTGTTGTGTTTCCTCTCTCTCTCTCTCTCTTTCCTTTTCTCTTTCTCTCTCCTCTCTCATTTTTTGTTGCTCAGAATTCTAGCTCTAGCCATTTGTGTTCTGGCTGTAATTTCACTAAAGTTAGGCTGTCTGTTGTAATTTCTCCAGGTTCGCAAACCAATTGTCTGGCCATGAGTTTAAAAAGTTCAGGTTTCCTGACTTTTAGGCGAAATTCTAACTCCAACTTCTTGGCTACACTTTTCAACTCCTCGAGGGACAGAACCTTTAAATTATCAAAACTAATTTGCATCTGTTCTAGAAAGGCATTGGCTTTGAATATGGATATTTTGTACTTTATCATTGTGAGCCCAAGAAAACCTGTAGCAGTCTGTTTTCTTAAAAATTATTGCTTCTAGGAAACAATTTACTTTCCCCAATCCAAGCCTCTCATTGTCTGTGGGATCAATCCCAGATTTAGCCCCAAAATTTCAGTTACGAGGACTTGAGGAGGGGTACAAAAATGATTCCCCTATCCTACCACTCCAGTTCTGATTGTAACTGGGAATTTTGCAAATTTAGAGAGGATGTGCTTTTCCAATACTGCAGGAGTCCCATTATGTATGCTTTCAAATTATGAAGATTTAGTTTAATGATATTAATCCCTATTTAAATAAAAACTAGATAAATTGCAACCACCATTCATACGTCACACATATTCCCTGGGCCTTCATACACGCTAGTACAGATGGTAGAATAAGAGAGTAGATTTAAAGATTTTCTGCAGCTTGTGAAGAAGTTAGACAAACAAAGGCATATATGGTTAACAGTCCTTTGGCTGGTCTCGATGTGTTGATTCCACAATATGGCCGTTTTGTTCATTTGTCTTCCTGGATGTAGCTTTATGGAGCAGATCTCCGTGTTTCATTCCCAAAAGATCTCAGTTTGCAGTAGATTTCTCTTCTCTGGGTGGTTACTTTGCAAATCCTGGCACTATATTTTAGAGAGAGAGAGAGAGAAAAAAAAAGAAATAGCATCTTTGCAGCCTTTCAGTATAGCATAGTGATCGCTGGTCTCTCTGGGTTGGTAAACATTTCAAAGTTCTGCTGACTATATTCCAGAGGAATTTGATTATTTCATGTCTGTTGTAGTCATTGTTTTTTTTCATAACAGGTAATTGAATTTTGATGTCTCTTAGAAACTTCTGTTGAAAGCCAACAGGAGATGGGGTCTTTCATGCTTGAGCTTGAATGTCTGTTCCCTTTTCATCCCACTTTAGTGGAATGCAAATTGCATATTGTGGCTGGCTGGCAGTCCTCCATTGTCTTAATAGAATTGCAGTGTTCTTTTTTAAATGCAGCCAGAAAAAAGAATAATTTGAAATTGCATCTTTTTTTAAAATAAAAACACATGCAACTGTACCACAGGGACTGCAGCAGTTCAAGAAAATGGCTTATCAGTATTTTCTCCAGAGCACTTAAAGATGGCCAATAAGTACTGGCCTTGCTTTGTGACATCCACATCTCATGAATAAATAAATGAAAGGAATGGGCTGTTTCTGTGCTGTATATGTTAGGTAATTCCTTGTAAAGATCAGGAAGGTCCCAAGTTCAATTCTAGGTCTATGCTGGGTTTCCTGATCTCAGTCAGGCAACAGTGAGGGAAATACAATTGATTTGGGTTAAGAATGTGGGTTGGTCAGGGGTTGGTGAGGTGGTGGGACGAATGTGGATATCTGTTCCTAATTGTTATCAATGGTCCTTTCTGGGTGTTTTAGGTGAAGGCAGAATTGAGCTCGCCTGTGATGCTCTTTGTAGTTGAATATTGATGACACCAACTTTCAAGGCTCAGAACAGGAAGACCACTTGTTTGAGGTGCTGACTGTATCTGGTGCTCACAGAACCAAATTCAAACAATGAAATAAAGGTAGAAACTATGTTTTTAAAATCTTCTAAAGTAGGCTTGCCAGTAATATTCAATAAATAATATGTACAATCACTGTATCTATAATTGTTTAAGACAAATCAGGTAAATTGCTGTTTGTCTTCAAAAACAACCGAGCCCGCTGGCACCGGATGTGTTTGGTGGCATGAGCAGACAATATGGCGAGAAGGTCAAAAATCAGTTCCACGGCGTCGTCCACTCAGCCCGTTGATGGCGGGCCTTGTTTCCCACCATCGGACGTTGGGAACCTCATTGTAATACATCTGCCCACCGGAATCATTCTCCCCCAGCTGGATCATCCGCTCACCTGCCGACGTGTTTCACAACTGCATTTCTATCTTTCATCCTGCAGGAGTACATCAGGGGCATGGAGCCTGGTGAACTAGGCGTGTGCTTTGTGATGTACAGGAAGTGAAGACAACAGAGTATAGAGAGGCTGAGGTGCCGGTCTGTGCAGAGGGAGGGGCAGCACCCTCTGGAAAAAGGGGTGATTGGGGTTCCTGCACATACCCCGCTGAAGAGCCACAGTGAGCCGCCCCTGGTCGGTGCATAGCTAGACCCAGGGTCTATAGACACCACCTTTCATTCCTGCAAGTGACCAAGAACCAGTGTCGTCGAAGACTGTACATGTCTGGGGAACGGGTCGGTCACATCTGCCAGCTACTGCAGGATTTTGCACCACCAGGACATGGAGGGTGTCCACTGCCAATGACCATAAAAGTGACCATGGCGCTCAATTTTTACTCCGGTGGCTCCTTTCAGGGCTCCACAGGTGACCTCTGTGGGATCTTACAAGACTCCACCCACAGATGCATCCATGAGGTCATGGATGCCATCTTCATGAGGGTACACAACTTTGTGCATTTCTTGCAGGACCAGGAGAGCCAGGATGCAAGAGCAATTGGATTTTCCCAAATCTCGGGTTTCCACAGGTGCATGTTGCAATTGACTGCACTCACGTGGTGCTCAGACCTCCATTACAACAAGTGGTCAACTATGTCAACTGCAAGGACTTCCATTCGCTGAATGTGCAGCTAATATGCAAACACCACAAACGCATCCTGCAGGTCTGCGCACGGTGTCCAGGGAGTATCCACGACTCCTACGTTCTCAGTCAGTCACAGATCCCTGATGTCTTCGAGGATCCACAGAGGCTCCAAGGATGTCTCCTAGGGGGTAAGGGCTACCTGCAGAGGATGAGGCGAATGGCACCCATGCGGTGGCCTCAGACTGCAGCAGACCCAAGGTATTACAAGGCTCTCGCTGCAGCTCGTACCTTGGTGGAGCAAACCATCGGGATGCTGAAAATAAGGTTCTGGTGCCTGGACCTGTCTGGGGAACCCTGCAATACAGTCCACAAAGGCTGTCACGCATCATCGTCGTTGCCTACTGCGCCCTTCACAACCTGGTGCTGCAATGGGAAGAGGGGTTGGCTGAGTAGGAGATGGAGGAGTTGGAGGTCTCCTCTGATGAGGAGGACAGGCATGAGGGCGAGGGGGTCCTCGAAGGTGACGATGATGGGGATGAGGCCCCTCGCACATGTCAGACAAGACAGGCGCTCAGGAGGCCCTCATAGCTGCTAGATTTGTGGAGGACGATGACATGCAGTGAGAAGACACCATAGATCCTCATATTGCATCTATGAACCTTTGACTCCAGTCTGGCTTACGGCAATGCACATACCCTATGTGATAATGCTCCTGTCATGGAGATGCATTGGAGGCCTAATAGTCGCTTGATTCAGGAGGATGATGACAACATGCAGTGAGGTCACTCCATAAATCTTCACATAGCCTCTAAGAATGTCTGACTCCTGTCTGACCAAGGGAAACTCGCTTGTGCATTGTGATCATATCATGGAATGCAGCCGTGAAACTTTATAAGCACCTGATCCTTTGTCCATCTTCAGCACCTGACCCCTTCAGGAGCACAGCGTCATTGGTCACAGATGCTGAGGAGATGGGGGCCAGCCCCACCTCAAAGGTGCTGAGAGCAAATAGAGAGAATGATGGAACTCTGTGACCACTGCCCACTACATTCTGGCAGCAATGACCAGCGCTGCTGAGATGCAGGCATCAGTGATGTGTCCAGGGAGTGTGAGGCCAGACCATCACTTTGGTCTGAAGGCTGCACAAAACACTGGGAATAGGCACTGGACTGAGACACCTACCTTTATATTGAGCAGAAAGGTTTCACATCTGAGTGATATGAACACTGCTCATCAGAACAAGGAGCCTTAGGCAGGGAAACATTGTTGAGAGTTTATTGACAATAGTGAACATTATGTACAAGTGGTTAACACCTGTGTCCAGACTGTGCAACTACATCTTCTTAACCTTCCTAACCCTGTTGCTACGTCTTGGTGCTCCCCAGACATCCACAGTGGAGATGGAGGCAGCCTGCTGACTGCTACGGCCTGTCTGTGATGACCTCGGCTGGTGTCCTCTGGAGGGCCGAGACCTGGAGGACCCTGGGCTGCTTTCAGGGTCCTGCTGTGTGACAGTGACACTCTCCTCAGCCTGTGGAGCTGGAGCTGCTGAGGTCGCGGGAAGAGGGGATTCGGATAGGCTGGGCATTCCCAGAGTCACCTGGATGGATGGCCCTGGGGGGTGCACCTGCATATCCTCCTCCCTATGGGTGCCCAAGGGTCTTAGGCTGACTCCCTGAGGAGAAGGGGAAGCTGGAGTGAGATCAAGCTGCCCCACACCCCTCTCACGTACACACTATTGGAGGCCAACTATAGTGTGAGCGATGGAGTTCAGCCAGTGCAGCAGTGCAGGAGTGATGCCCTGGACCAAGGGCTCCAGCAGACGGACTCCACCATCGTGCCTTGCAATCTGAGGAGTGCAGCAGACATCCCTTCTGATGTTCCCGAGCTTGCCTTTGCAGCTCCAGCAACTGTGACATGACCGAGTCCAAAGGCTCATCATCTGACTTGGACTCAGCCAATTTCTGGCCTCTGAAGGGTTCTCAAAATTCCCACATTTTTCATATAATCAACAAGGATATAACTTTTGGACTTTTACGTGAAACCAGAAAACGAGAGGAGACAGAATATGCATTCTTCCCTTTAGAACAATCAACATGAAACTAAAGCCCATCAAAATCTTGCATAAATAATCGCTACTAACTACTAAGGCAGGAAGACCACAATCAATGCAATTATGTGAACCCATCAATACTCCACACAGACAATGGCTTTCAGTTCAAGACTAGTTACGGGGGCAGGAACACAATGATAAACATCGTGCGAGCCCATTAAAAACAAAGAGACAACAATCACCTGGGAAGCCCACCAAAATCAAAAAAAGAACTAACATTTATTTGGATTGAGATAAGAAATTAAAAAAAACAGTATAACTGGGCCAGCAGATCTGAGGTGAGCAGTTTTGGGCAGTGAGCAGTTGGGAGCGGTTTTGCAGAGTTTAAGCAGGGAGCTGAGCCAAGTGGAGGAAGGAGATCTGGAGGTTTGCAGGCCCACAGGCAACATCATGGTGAGGGGCACGGGGTGGCAGACTCAACCAAAGACAACAAGGCTGCAACCACAGTCCTCCACGAAGATCGACCACTCACAACCGCGCCTTCCGCCCAACTGAAGAACCTTCGCAGATTCCACAGACCAGGACCACGTGGGGACGGCAGGCCCCAGAGGACACAAAGAGCATACCCCAAAACTGCAACCGGCTTACCTGGCTGGATTTTGAATTGTCAAGGAACCCTGGTTGGTGAGCATGATCCCTGACCTCTCCTAGTTCAATTTAGTTAGGTTTTGGGGGTGGGACAAGGGTAAGGGGATTAGTAGCGTGATTTTCCCTCGTTATGCCGTGTGTTCCCCATTCTTAACTAAGTGTACTTTGTATGTCTATATAATATCAGTGTCATCCTAATGTTATAAGTTCATTTGTAACTTCAATAAACTCAGTTTTTCTCTTGCACCAAAATCAGTTGTCCGCTGCACTTTGTCACAACCCCCAAGTAAGTCTAAGGTCTAGAACCAAGGGAGTGTGAGCGATTCGAACTGCTCAGATGTCAGAGGTGGAGCTGACACACACACCACCACCCCCTACACCTCCAGCAGCCTCCGAGTTCCGGGGCCTTGGGAAGTCCCTGCCTCCACCTGCTGTGAATCAGAAAGTGCAATGTGCTCACCAGGTCGTGACCCCGGGGCTACTCTAAAGCCGAGGTATGTGTCTCTATGCTGGTCAAGAGTGTGGGTGAGTGTTGTGACTGGTCTTCAATGAGGATGCCTTCAGATTTCACTTCAGAGGTTCCTTTGGACCTTAAGTTGAGGACCTGGGTCATGGACTCTGTCGGCTGTTTCCCAGTTGTGCCCGCGAAAGCAAGGGGAGATAATTAATGCATGGCAGTGGCCTGTGAAACAGGATGCATCACTCACGGCATGATTGTCTGATGGATGTTGCACTGCTGGATCCATTTGGTAGAGCACCACCAACCTAACTGTCAACACAGGAATGGTCCAGGTCCTCACCGGCCAGCTGGATGGCTCTGTTTTCAACGTCTTTGAGGACCTTGATTTCAGGCATTCCTCCACCATTCTGTGACCTCTCCCTCTTGCTGTGTGCCAGCTTGTCCTGCATGAATAGGAATAGAGAGAGTGTAAGCAGGACACCTGCCAGGCCAGATGATAAGTATACCTGGCATGTGTGAGTGGTGAGTGGTCCCATGGACAGGATAAAGACAATGAAGGAGAGAGTGAGAGAGTGAATGGTGATGGGTTAGTGGTGGGTTTGTGAGTGTGTGAGTTGCAAGTGATGAGAACAGTGACTTACCCTGGTGGAATGGAGGAGATCATTTATCCTCTGTACTGGGTGGCTATCCTCTTTTGCAGGGCATTGGCACTGACCAATGCTGCCACCGCCTCCCAATCTTGATTAGTGATGTGGCTGACCCACCTGCGGCCAGGGCGGGGGTAGAGGGCATCATGGTGGGCCTCCATGGCGTCCAAAAGGCGCTCAAGAGTCATGTCATTAAACCTGGGGGCTGCAGTCTTTTTGCCTTTGGGGTCCACATCTCCCATGCAGCAGCCCTGGGCTGGAAGCACTGAGAGGTGTGTGCATGGCTGCACTTTAAATATGGTGCCCAATGTGATGAGGTGGTGAAGTGATGGCATGGTGGGCGAATGAGAGCCAACTTGCTTCCCGGGAATGCATAGTTAATGTGGCGGGTTTGGGATGATATGGCGCAAAAACCAGCCATCGAGGCCGACGGGTAAAACATCATTTTATCCACCTGCTTACCGCACTTAGTGCAAATCTGGGACAATTCCGCTCACTGTCATTTTAAAATAGGCAGCTCATAGTTTTAATGCTAATTCATGCAAATGTTCCCTCATATCTCCACAGATGAAAAATCATCCACATTATTTCACAGAATTACATTTAGAACCTAGCATTATCTGGAAGAAGAATAAGTATGCATCTCCCTCAGAGAAGTATTGCACCCCACACCCTGTGTGGAGGGACACTGCTACTGTCATGGGGCTGAAGCTAATGACTTCCACAGTGGCACAGCAGTGTTCAGAACATGAGTGACTCCAAGAAATTCCCACCTAGTTGGTTTATTATTCACTCCTAGGCAGAGTCCAGAGTCTGCATAGTAGCCATTTGAGCTTCCATCAAAGCTGCAAAGGCTGATGGCATTGACTCCTGTTGAGAAGCCATGACGACAACAAGTCTGAATGCAGACATACATTCCAAAGTAGACTGCAGAGGGCTGATGCCATGCGAAATAACACCATACAGGCCGGCAGCAGATTCCTCATACTCTCATTCATGATACTGAAACTTCTTAGCAGATCTTCCAATACCTGACATATAATTTTATGTAAAGCAAGCAGTTCCTTCTCATGAGCTGGGAGAGGAATTTGTCCTATGGTGAACTGTCTCCTGGGCTGTCCCTGTACATAATGCTGCTCACTAGTGCTAAGTGTTGCACCACTTGCAGACACCTCTAGCTCACTCTATAACCCAGCTGGGCTCTCAGGTTCTCTAGCACTTTGAAGTAATACAATGCACGATGGTACCTCCTCAGTACAATTCTCCACATCTGAGCTATCTTCTTCAGCGAGTTATGAATGCTAAGAAGTATCTGGAAGAAAGAGAAAAGGGATGAGAGTTCAAATGAGGCAGAGGTTGGACAATAGTAACAAAATGCAGCTTGATATAGTCAAGCTGCGTTAATACAAGTATTTCAGAGGTTTATGAGGTGGTGCAAGTAATAGTCAGAAACCTCTGCTCAGAGAAGCTCCCAGTTTTGAAATGTTCTATTCTGATAGGTCTAGAGGAGCCACTGATTCCCAGCTTAGACATGTTCATGAAGTTGGGCGGACCGCCCCTCATTTTAATCCTCTCCATTTTGTTATGCACCATTTACTTCTGCAGTGAGAGAAGGGTAAGTGAATGTCTCCTAAAGTTGAGTGTGAGTGTGTGATGTTTCTGCTTGTTGTTCATATGCTGAGAGCACGAAGAAGCAAAATGCAAACAGGGTGGGGAGGCATTAAATGTAAAGCATGCAATAGGAGTGTGATGTGAGGAAGAAATCATGAGAGAAATTGGAGATTCTGTAAAGGTTTCAAGTGAGAAGAGAATGGTGCTAGAAGGAACAATGAAGGAAGCAAGGAAGAGATAAATGTGCATTTGGAATGAGGATGAAAGGTCTAATGGTATGCCCTTTGTGAAGGATGTGATGGGGGGGCGGATTGTTGAGAATGACTGGGTAAGTGCAGGAAAGGACTGGCACAATCTGGTATTGAGAGAGATGGAGATATGAAGGGCAATACTCATCTTTGCTGCTCCTGAGAGGAACTTGAAGCGCTTCCTGCACAACATCCAAGTCTTAGGGTTAATGCCCCCCTGGAGCTGACGATCTCAGCATTTTCTAACCATGTCTGTGCACTTGGTGTTTCAGGACCCTCGTTCTACTGGCTATAAAAAGAAATTGCCTCCCTGTCCAGGCTTCTTCCATCTAGATCTCTAGTGAGGATTCAGAAAACCTTGGTGCTTGGCTGCACTTCATGTCATTGCAATTTCTCCCTCCACAATTCCAAAGCAAAATAAGACACAATGGATGCAACCTTGCTTTAAGCGATTTAGTTCCATGTAGTATAGGTCTCTGATGAAAAAAAGGTGGGGTTAAGGATATCTGTTCAGATTGGAAAAAGGTGGGAAATCACAAGAATCGGAACTGGGACCAATGTTGTTCACCATTTATACAAATGATTTGGACCCAGGAATTGGAAATACAAATTCAAAATTTGTTCACAACATCAAATTGGGTGATACGGTTAATACTGAGGAAGCCTGCCACAAATTACTAGAAGGATTATTAAACTTGCAGAAAAGGTGCATAATTGCAAATAAAGTTCAAAATAGATAAGTGCAAATCGTTGTATTTTGGTAGGAAGAACAAGGAGATCACATATCCCTTGGATAATAAGAGTCAAAATGGGAGAGAGGAGCAAAGGGATCTTGGGGTACAAATGCATAAATCATTAAACATAACAATGCAAGTTAATAAGGCTATAGAAAAAGCAAACCAAGCACTGGTGTTCATTTCTAAAGAATTTCAAAACAGGGAAACTATGTTGAGCTTGCATCAAACCTTGGTTGGACCACACTCAGAGTGCTGTGCATAGTCCTGTAGGACTAAATTGGGCCCTGTAGTGTGCAGTATTTACGCATCATGCAGTCACAGGGCCTGAGATGCATGTGTATACTTCTGACAGGAAGTGCACCTGATTCCATCTTGGTAAGACAGCTTGCATAAACACCCACTGACCACTGGCAGCATGCAGAACAGGCAGATCATGATGTAAATCAGTGGGCAACGCTGATTCAATGCCAGCACTGCCATTTTCCAAGTGTACACTCCACCCAATGCCCTGTATTCACCTCAAACAGTTGAATGCCAGGGGTGGGCAAACATTTCAGCCAGAAGGCCACATCTGGGCATGGAAATCGTATTGCAGGGATGGCCATAAATACTCATAAAATGAACAATTCTAATAAAGATACATTTTGGTACAAATAAATCTAAAACCTTTATTACTATAATAATTATATCATCATAACATTACATTACATATAATAATGATACCAAACGTATCCTTTTGCCAAACCCTCTTGGCTTAATATGAACAATGCAATTGGCCACCCCTCTTCACAGTGACATCACAGTCTCTCACTCTTTTTCTCTCTCCACAGATGTGCCTGACCTGATGAGTACTTCCAGCGTCCTCCATTTTTATTTTAAATTTCAAGCATCTGCAATATTTCGCTTTTGTCTTGCCAATATAAATGTCACTTTATTGTGATCTACAATATGGTGTTATAAGAACCACCAAGGGGAAAAAAAGCAAAGAAAAGTAAAAGAAAATGTGGAAAGATCAAAGTGCATCTCAGAGGCAGTCACCACATCCTGTCAGCAGTGTAGTGATCTAGATCCTCTCTCTACCTCTCATTCCTTCAGCTGGGATTTATTTACCTCATGGTACATTTTAAAAGTGTTTCTCCCAAGTGCACCTGTAATCTGTTCTACACTTGTTAGGGAACACATTCCTAATTTTCAATTTTTCAAAAAAAACCCCTAACGTAAAACCACGTACTCTTCACTTTCTATGATATTCATCATCCTTCTTCTGAAAATTTAAACCTTAACTGTATCTCTGGCAGGAACGGAAGATCCTTTTGCAACTCTTATTTTCAGAATTGCACACTAATCACAGAGGTGCCCATCTCAAAATGTTAAACCGAGATTGCTTGTTGAGACCTTCAGTCCTACATATCTTGGGACTCGCACATAGTAGCATTAGTGCTTCGATATTTCAATCCCTTTGTAAGTTTTGGGGGGTTTGAGGTTTAAAACCCTTTAAAATATCCAAGATCTGAATTCTTAATTTATAACAATGGGGTCCTTATTTGTGCCTGATACAAGGTACAAATAACTAGTATTTATGAATCAAGTAGAATTTATTAAGCAAGGTGTTACATATACTCAACAAAAACAGTGAAGACAACATGGAAGGTGTTTGCTAGATGTGTTAGGGCATGTATCTTATGAAGAGGAATTGTAGCCTGACTCAGGTAGTTACTCAAAACTGGTTTATTTATTCTATGTACAATATATACAAGGTGGGTTACTGAGTAGGTACATCTCATCTGAGTGCTGCCTGTCTGCTGTGCCAAGTCTCTAGCACATGACTGCTGATGTCACAGATGCATCCTAGTCTACATCATTCGTTAACATATCTATTCTATTAACCCATTACACTACAGAAGGTCCTTATCCCTCAAGGCTTCAGAATTCTGCAAGCACAGACAATGCCTTTCCTCTTCTGTCTCTGAATTAACATGATGAACTGTGTCACATAAGAATCATACCACAGAAGCAATGCTAAAACTGTGACAAAAAAGGCACTGATTTTCCAATAAGCCAAATTCTTACTGTACCTCTTCCTTATTAGGAAATAATCCAAATTAACCTCTTTCATTGGCTTAGGGTGAGGGTCATCTGGTGTCACCCCACCTTTGAAACTAGAGTCATGTAGACTAAAGACAAATGTCCATCTCTTATTCCATGGGTCCCCAGAGGTACATTCTAAACAAATGACACTTCCTGTGGATACCGAGCAGTTGTACAAACAATGTTATATCCTCTTATCATTAACACCCACATAATAAACAATTCCCCAATCCCAAGGATACGAAGACAATCAAGAGTAATAATTCCTACCATAATATCAGGAAAAAAGGGTCTTTCTTTTAAAATATAGATGTTCTGTCCTACAGATATGGTTAACCAATTAAGGCAGTTAGTAAACCAAAACCTATTAAAACACATGGCTTTTGTTTAAAGAAAAGATGTCATACATAGTTCAGGCTGCTGACTTCAGACCTTTTGCTTATTTCTTTAAAGCTGACAAAGAAGCCCTCAAATGCACATAGTGTAATCAAAACAAATACAATTCCTTGAACCCAGATTATTTGGCACCTTTAAAGTCATTTGGTTCATCAAGAATAATTTCTTACAAGTAACTGCCTTCTTGTTCCCTACCTGCTTAAACTGTTAATTGTCTCACAAGGAGAAATTCAAACTGAACTATTTAAAAGGTGGCTAAGATAAACTCTTAAAATATTACTTCAAACCAATGTAGAACTCTAAAAATCAGTAGCATTATCAAAACATTATACCTGGTGCACCAGCAGAATTGTAGGCTGCGTTTTTTCTGGATCTACTAATCTGCTACTGCCTGGTTCTTTTGCCAATGACTTTAAATCTGTGTCATCTGGTTACCAACCATTCTGCAAACAGAAAGAGTCACTCCTTATTGACCTAATCAATATCCTTCATGATTTTGAACACACCCACTATATCTACCCTTAACTTTCTCTGCTCAAAGGAGGACACCAGTTTTCTCATCTCCCTACTTACTCCACATTCCTGGCACCATTATAAATATGGTTATAAGAAATTATAGTGGGCCGAATCTGCTGAGGAATGGCAATCATCGTCAGATTGCCACTCCACTCCTATTTTTTTACACAAGGCCAGAGCTGCGCACTTCTGGTCCAGACTTCTGGACCAACCTCTTCAGGTATGAGGAGTGTACCTTTTCTGGGAGTCCTCCCTTGCAGGGCAGAATTGTTGGCTGAAGCCAAGCCACAGCCCCTTTTTACGAGGCTAGCTGTCGTATTTTGGTAAGTCTTAATTCACAAACACAGTGAAAAGCTTTGGGAAAGTTAAATAGCTTTTAACTGTGTTAGTGAATGAGTGTGAGTGAGGTAAGTAGATAGGGTGGCAGGGTGGTAGCATGCCAGCTGGGTAGAGTGGCAGAGTGGTAGCTGGCAGGGGTGGTAGCTGGCAGGGCGGTAAGGTGGCTGGGTGATAGGTGGCAGGGTGGGTAGCAATGTATGGTGGGTGTCAGGGTGGTGGGGTGGTAGGTAGCAGGGTGGTAGGTGGCAGGTTAGATTGGGTGCCAACTGGATAGGGTGGTGAGGTCAGGTCAGGTTGGGTTAGAGGAGTGTCGGAAGGATGGGGTGAAGTTGGAGAAGCAGGGGAGTGGGAGGGTTAGGGGGGTGTGTTAGAGAGTCGGGGTGGAGTTGGAGGGTGAGGGGGAGCCAGGGAGTCGGCAAGTGTTGGAGGGTCAAGGGAGTTGGAGGGTCGGGGGAGTCAGAGGGAAGCTGGAGATTGGGGGGTGGGGGTGGTTTCGTTGGGGGACGGGGATCTCAGTTGTATAGTTACCCAGGAGTTAGATATGGATTGTTCCTGTCTAACATTTCCTGGGTACCTATCCAGGTAAGTGAGCCGGAACAGCCTGAAGTCTCCAACCCTAAGTCAGAGCTGGAGACTATTTTTGGAGGGTTCCAGATGCAGGGGAATTGACCATTGGAAGTAAAAACTTCCCAGACAATTCCCGTGGAGTCCTTGCATCGTGTTTTCCAAGGGGTCTCACAAGGCTTCTTCCGGGGTACCCCTGGAATATGACCATCCAGAGACCAGAAGATCTGGGTCAACGTAAAAGGTTAACAGGACACGCACACACATGCAAATATTGGATATATGGATATATTGGATATATTGGATATATATGGAATGCTCTCCTTCATTGGCAGAGGTATAGAATATAAAAGTAAGGATATAATGTTGAGGCCACAACTGGAGTATTGTGTGCAGTTCTGGTCACCACATTACAGGAAGGACGTAATAGCTCTGGAGAGAGTGCAGAGGGGGTTTACAAGAATGTTGCCAGGGTTAGAAAAGTGTAGCTATGAGGAGAGATTGGATAGGTTGGGGTTATTTTCCTAAGAACAAAGAAAGCTGAGAGGTGACTTGATTGAGGTGTACAACATTATGAGGGGAATAGATAGAATGGACAGGATAAAATTGTTTCCCTTGGTGTAGAGTTCTAGAACCAGGGGACATAGATTCAAAATAAGTGGCAGAAGGTGTAGGGGGGACATGAGGAAAAACTTTTTTACGTAGAGGGTAGTGGGTGTCTCGAATTCGCTGCCCAAGTTGGTGGTAGAGGCAAAAACTCTAAACTCTTTTAAAAAGTACCTGGATCTGCACCTAAAGTGCTGTAAGCTGCAGGGCTATGGGCCGGGTGCAGGAAGGTGCGATTAGAAAGGGCACCTGGGTGTCCTCGGGCTGACGTGGACAAGATGGGCCAAATGGCCTCCTTCTGTGCTGTAACTTTTCTATGGTTCTATGGTTCTATTTTTAATAGGTTTAGTAGAGGTGTTCAAAATCATGACAGTCCCGGGTTCAAATCCCGGACTGCCAGCGCCCATGGCACCAGATCTCAGAAAGAATCAGCACCTTAATGAGGGAATGGGAAAAATGGGGATATAAAACTATGTCAGAGTTGACTTGACATTTCATAAAGAGGATTAAAACCTAAAAATGTAAATTAAGTTGAAGTTTTAAAATCACAGTGTATATACTTGCAAGGCCAAAAAGCAACTCAAAACTGCAATCACCTAATAAGTAATCTTGAGCACAAAAACACAAGAATTAGGAGCAGGGGTAGGTAACTTGCCCCCTTGAGCCTGCTCCGCCAGTCAATAAGATCATGGCTGATCTGATTGTGCCCTCAACTCCACTTTCCTGTCTGTCCCCCATAACCCTTGTCAATCAAAATCTAACAGCCTCAAATATATTTAATGACCCAGAATCCACTGCCTCATCCAATGACCCTCTGAGAGAAAAGAAAATTCCTATCTCTGTCTTAAATGGGAGGTCCTTAATTTTTTAAACTGTTTTTCCTAGTCCTGGACTCCCCAACTAGGGGAAACATCAGCATCCACCCTGTCAAGACCCCTCAGGATATTATATGTATGAGATTACCTCTCATTCTTCTAAACTCCAATGGGTATAGGCCCAACCTGCTCAAATTTCTCATAAGATAACCCCTTCATCCCAAGAATTAGTCGACTAAACCTTCTCTGAACTGCTTTTAATGGAATGATATTATTTCTTAATTAAGGAGACCAAAACTGTGCACTGTACTCCAGATGTAGGCCTGAATTTTGCGCCTGTCGGGCGCGCGAGGTCGGTGGGCCTGGAAATGGCGACGATTTTTGCTTCCGCCCGCGAGTGTTGAAGCAACACATAAGGGCCAGCCAGCGTGAAATGCACCCCAACATTGGGAAAGAGTTGCCAGCAGGGGTGGGAGTGTGGCAGGCACCAGGTCCAATGGGGACCCAGCGGGGGGTTTTAATCATCTGATGCAGCACCCTGAAGGCTGCCAGGAATCCCAGAGGGGGCACAGGGAGCTATCCAAATCTAAACTAAACCTATGGCATCAGCACCCACTCGACACGCCAGGAGGGAGGGCAATGTAGGTGGGCATTCTGCCCCCAGAATCTTGGATGAGTACCTGCGAACTCTCGCGGAGGCACTGAGTGCCAGGCCGGACATCCTGATGCCATGGATGGCAAGAGGTGGTCATCCCACCAAACAAAGAAGGCCTGGGTAGAGGTGGCAGCCCAGGTCAGTGGGCACAACGTGGTGCGCTGCGCCTGGATTCAGTGCCGATAAAGGTTTAATTACCTACTGAGATCGGCAAGGGTGAGTTCCGATTTGGCATGGTACAGTGTGGGAAGTCTGGAAGGGTGACCATCCTTCATGGTGCTCAGGGGTGTAAGATCCAGAGTAATAGAAGGCACATATACCTGTGCCTGCTAAGGTATATGTTTCAATAAGGTATAATGTTATGTGTAGCCCTGAGTGCATATAAGGGTCAGGTGTGCAAATATAATGGGCACTTCAACCTGCTTCTTGGGGTTGTGGGAGGGGGGTGTGGTACACCCTGGTATGGTGTTGCAGGTAGAGGGTGGACTAATGAATAGACCTTTGCCCATACAGGAAAAGAGAAGTCATAATGCCTCTGAGTGCACAAAAACGGGTGGTGGGGTGGCCAACCTGTTCATCCTGAGAAAGTGTGAGGTGGACGCTGTAGAGCTCGAGTGCAAGAGTGCACCAAGGTCATCAGGTCACGGAGAGGCAGGCATCTCAGAGGAAGATAAGAGTAGAGTGGACAGATGTGGGTCAGGCAGAGATTGCAAACTCTGTAGGGTCCTCTTATCTCAAAAGATAACTCCTAATCAAGACTCCCAGTGATCCAGCAATAACAATGCCGCCATGACGCTGTTGCCCATAGTCTCACCAGGCCGCCTAGCATGTGCATTCAATATGATTGATACCACTGACATGTTGCCTTCCTCTCTCAGATGCGCCATCCTCCAGAGGGACCCAAGGTCCCGAGGGCCCTCAATTGACACCGGAGAAGAAGCCACACACAGAACAACATGTGTCACACCCTCTTTCGCTGCCAGGCACCAGCTCAGATACAAGGACATCGGTGGGCTGTAGTTCCTCAGCTCAGATGGTTGTACACTGTGGGGAGGTCACGGTACACTTGTATGAGGAGCTGGCAGGGGCAGAGAGTGCCCAGGGTGCCAGCTGTTAGAGAACTGCTGAAGACCAGGATGATGCTGAGTTCGAGACAGATGGTGAGACTCTGGAGTCGTCCATCAGACAGCAGATGCTGGATGTCTAGCGGGATGCATGAGAACATCTGGTGGAAATCCCTGAGGGACCGTGGGCCATGGTCTCTGTCATGGAGGAATCCATGAGGAGCTTTAGCACTGCCTTGACCTTGAGCACCAGGTGCACAGGCTCCTTCATTGAGAGAGTGGTGACTCTCATGGAGATGCAGCTCCAGGGACAGAATCAGGAGTTCCTGGGGTGACGCTTGGACCTGCATTCCCACTCACTGGCTGTGACCTCAGGGGGAGGGGGTGCGGGTAGCACTCACAGATGTAAACTTAAGGCACCGTGAGCACAGGATGGGGTTATCAGAGGTGACATTCTTACATTTCATTGGTGTTATGTATCGTTTTTGTGTGGCAGAGCAACAATATTATGTTATGTTCCTTGTTTGCAAGTCTGCTAAGGATGTAATTTAAGATTTTGTTTCAATGCCCTAAGTGTCCCTCATGCTTTCCGCAGGTGCAGGCTTCATCAGTGCTTTATGATAGACGGCAGGGGCAGCAAACTTTATTACAGAGGTTGTGTGGCGACACTGGGGTCATGGGATTTCCTCCTCAGAAATGTGTGGCAAGGAGGCAGTGCCCTTGCTATGAGATCGAAGACATGCCTTGGCAGCCTAGCTGAAGGTACATTGAATCAAGGCCTTCCTGGTGTCCCTGCCTCCCTGGAGTTTCCTTAAGTCTGCCTCCACGTCCTCACCCTGTGCCTGCTCCTCATCAGATCCAACAGTAGAGTCTTCCTCTGAGACCTGTGGAGCTGCGTCGCTATCATCATCCTCCAGTGGCCCCCACCGCCCCCCTGCCAGTGCCAGATTCTGCAGAGTGCAGCAGACAATGACGATAAGCGACATGCACTCTGGAGGATATTGCAGTGCACCTCCTGATTGGTCCAGGCAGGGGAACCTCATCTTCAGCAGCCCAATGGTCCTCCCAAGCATCGCCCTTGTGGAGGTATGATTCCTATTGTACCTCTCTTCCGCTTCTGTCCTTGGGTGCTGGAGTGGCGGCATGAGCCCTCCTTTGGCACCCAGCAGCCAACCATTCATCCAAGCTGGAGCCATGAACAGCCTTGGCACCTGGGAGTGTCGCAGGATGTATCCATCATATGAGCTGCCAGGGAATCTTGCATAGGTCTTGCAGAATCTGTGTCTTGTGGTGGCATACTACCTGCACGTTCATAGGTTGGTAACCCTTTCCATTCATGAAGGCACCCGGTTGACCTACTGGCACCTTGATAGCCACACAAATGCAGTCAATAGCACCCTGAATGCAGGGGAACCCAGCAATAGATGTGAAGCTTCTGGCTCGCTCAGACTGGCTGGCTTGGTCCGTACGGTAGTGAATGAATGTGAGGACCCGTCTGAACAGAGCACCACCGACAAGCCTGACACAACTGTGGACAGCTGATCAGGACAATCCACACAGATCCCCCACTGACCCCTGGAAATATCCTGATACAAACAACTTTGAGCTACTCTGACCTTTAGGGACACTGGCATTGGGTGCCCGCCCATATAGTTGGAGGCGATCTCCGGACCCATCATCTGGCATATTGATGTCGTGGCATCCCCAGAGAGGTAGAGCCTCCTGCGGCACTGTTAAGGTAGCTGGATTGCTGCCTGTACTAGCCTGGCACCAGGCTAGTGGCATCTTCTGTGGTCCCTTCACCCTTACTTTCTCTGCTGGCCCTGCACCCCCTGTGCATGCGCCTCTCCTCCCACAGGTTTCACCTTGCAAAGCTGCTAGCAGACACCTGGCCTCCTCTCCCTTCTACCCCTCTCTTCCTCTTCAGAGGAGGTCCACCAGCGGAATACACAATCCCCATCTGCTGAAAGTCAGATGGCACTGTCCCATGCACTGAAGGCTGACTTGGTGGAAATGCTTCAAGAGAGTTGACAAAACAAAAAAGTCCTCAAAACAAAGCTAACAAAGTAAATACTTCAGAAGAAACCACAGGAAAAGGTCTGAAATCTCAGCAATAAAGCAGCAGCAAACTCTCACCTGAAATCCTAACAACTCACACAGCCAATGTTTGATTCCCATTTTATCCTGCCCTTGGATGAGAAAAATGAAAAAACGAGTTGGCCACCTGCCTGTGTTGCCCGTGCAATGAGCATAAAATCACAGGGCCACATGGTATCGCCTTCAATTGCACTTTTAATTGCCTTAAGTAGCTGCTTAATTGTCAGCGGGCACATTTCCAAGTTCCATGGACACCCATCAACCGTAATGTTGCGCGAGTGTGCAATGATGTCGGGGTATGTGCCCTCCATCATCTCGCAAGATTTTACGATCTTTCAGTGTAGGCATGTGCCCACTGCCACCGCGTAAAATTCAGGCCAAAGCCTAACTAAGGCCCTGTACAGCTGCATCAACGCTTCCCTATTTTTAGATTCACTTTCTCTTGCAACAAACACCATCATTCCATTTGCCTTCCTAATCACTTGTTGCATCTGGATACCAACATTTTTTGATTCACATACCTGGACACCCAGATCCCTCTGTACCATAGTTCTGCAGTCTCCCTCTATTCAAATAATACAATTTTTCTATTCTTCCTGCCAAATTGGACAAGTTCACATTATGCCACATTGTTTTCCATTTACCAGATTTTTGCCCAATCACTTAAGCTTTCTAAATCCCTTTGTAGACTCTTTATGCACTCTTGACAACTTACTTTCCTACTTACTTTGTGTCATTAGCAAATTTAGCTATCATAGATTTCGTCCCTTCATCCAAGTCATTGATAAAGGTTGTGAATAGTTGAGGATTCAGCACTGATCCCCATGGCATTCCATTAGTTACAGCTTGCCAACCCAAAAATGACCCACTCTTCCCTACTCATTGTTTTCTGTTAGCTAACCAAGCCTCTATCCATGCTAATATGCTACCCCCTACACAATGAGCTCTTATTTTGTGTAGTAACCTTTAATGTTGCACCTCATCAAATGCCTTTTGGAAATCCAAGTATATCACATCTACAGGTTCCCCTTTTTCCACCTTGCTTGTTATTTTGTTAAAGATCCCCAATAAATCAGTCAAATATGAGTTCCCTTTCACAAAACCATGTTGACTGTACCTGATCTTATTATAATTTTCTAAATATCCTGCTATTACCTCCATAATAATGGATTCTAGCATTTTCCCTATGACAGATGTTAGGCTAACTGACCTATACTTTCCTGCTTTCTGTCTCCTTCCCTTCTTGAATAGAGATGTTACATTAACAAATTTCCAATCTACTGGAACCTTTCCAGAAACTAGGGAGATTAGTTTACACTTGTGTTGTGTTTATTGCTTCTCCACATGCATGCACTCCTTTAATGTGGCAGCTGCACTCCCAAGAAAAGCTGATCTCTTGTCTCCAGCCTCCAATGATTGGCCAACTTCAAGTTACCTGGAATGCTTCCATAGGCCTTGAAGTATTTGCTTGAAGTTCTCCAGGGTCTGCATTTTGCTTTCAGTTACTGATTCCAATTGGGCAGGCACCAGAAGCACTTGGCTCTCAGTGCTGTAACCATAAACTGGATTAGTAGCTTCACGGTCAGGATGTGGCCTGTGGGCCGTAGTTTGTTTAGGCCTGGTGAATACAATGCTCAATGAAATGTAGGACACCCCTCCCCCAAAGATATATAATGGAATCAACTACTTACATGTTAGTTGCTGATTTATTTCTTCTGGTTGTTGCTACAATTCTGTGTGTTTTTGGAGCTTTCTGATACTTAGTTAAAGTTTGAATAGTCTACAGGGGATGGTCTCGATGGTGCTGATGTACTTCTTTGTTCACTTAGATGCTTGTGCTGAAACAAGTTGCTTCCAGGCATGGATAGGCTAGTAGGGCTTTCTCTGGGAACAAAGCATGTGTGGAGAATGAAGAGAGGTCACGTAGAACAAGTTTCTAGAAGAGAGAGGAGGAGGCGAACCTGGACTCTGAGCAGGGTGCCATATCCACCAAGGATCTTTAGAGAGCAATTCACTTACTTTAACTTCAGTGTGGACCACTGCTTGAGATGCCTTGGCTTCACAAAATATGTTGTGCCTGAAATCTCTCAACTGCTGCAGCCACAGCTGTAACTTGAGGCCATGGCCAGCTTTGGCTATGGCTGTCAAGGAGACCATGGCTCTTAACTTTTATGTATCTGGTTCCTTCCAGGCTGTTGTTGGAGACAAAAGCAATGCCTGGTAGCTTGCACTGCTACTATATAAGGGAGTCACTGAGATTCTATCTACACAGAGAAATAGTTTAATCTCTTTCCCTCTTGCCAGAGACGAGTAGGTGGAGCGAACGGAAGGGTTTGCATAGCTTGCAGGCATTCCCATGGTGCAGATTGTTAATGACCACATGAACTTTGGCTTGCATACCCCTCAGGTGAACATGGCCATTTTCAAGAGCTGAAAGGGCTATCATTCCCTCAATGTGCAGCTGGTGTTTGCAGGTCAGACGATTGGAAAGAATATAAAGAACAGCAAAGAATGACTAAAAGATTAATAAGGAGGGAAAAATTAGAGTTTGAGAGAAAGCTAGCTAGTAATATAAAGATGGATAGTAAGAGTTTCTATAGATATTTAAATAAGAAAAGGGCTAACAAAGTGAGTGTTGGTCCTATAGAGAGTGCATCTGGGGAATTGATAATGGAAAGTAGGGAGATGGCGGATGAATTAAACAGGTATTTTGCTTTGGTCTTCACTATAGAGAACACAAGTAACATCCCAGAAATTACTGTAAATCAGGAAATGGAAGGGGGGAGGAACTCAGGAAAATTACAATCACCAGGGAAATGGTAGTGAGCTAATTGCTAGAGCTGCGGGCTCACAAATCCCCAGGTCCAGATGGACTTCACCCTAAGGTCTTGAAAGAAATGGCTAGTGAGATAGTTGATGCATTGGTTTTAATTTCCCAAAATTCCCTAGATTCAGGGAAGGTTCCATTAGATTGGAAAATAGCAAATATCACTCCTTTATTCAAAAAGGGAGGGAAACAAAAAGCAGGAAACTATAGGGCAGTTAGCCTAACATCTGTCATGGGGTAAATGTTAGAAGCTTCTGTTAAAGAAGCTATAGAAGGGAACTTAGAATTCAAGGCAATCAGGCAGAGTCAACATGGTTTTGTAAAAGGGAAATCATGTTTAACCAATTTATTGAAGTTCTTTGAAGGAGTCACATGTGCTATGGATAAAGGGGAACAGGTGGATGTACTGCACTTAAATTTCCAGAAGGCATTTGATAAGGTGCCACATCAAAGATTATTGCAAAAAATAAAAGCTCATGGTGTAGGGGGTAACTTATTGGCATGGATAGGAGATTGGATAGCTAACAGAAAGCAGTGAGTTGGCATAAATGGGTCTTTTTCTGGTTGGAAGGATGCGACGAGTCATGTGCCACAGGGATCAATACTGGGGACTCAAATTTTTGCAATTTATATAAATGACTTGGATAAAGGGACCGAAGGAATGGTTGCTAAATTTGCTGACTTCACAAAGATAGGTAAGAAAGTAAATTGTGAAAAGGATGTAAGGAGGCTACGAAGTGACATAGATAGGTTAAATGAGTGGGCAAAGATCTGGCAAATGGAGTCTAATGTGGGCAAATGTGAAATTGTTCATTTGGCTGGAAGAATAAAAAAAGAAGCTTATTATCTAATTTCCGAGAGATTGCAGAGCTCTGAGATTCAGAGGGATCTGGGTGTCCTCGTGCATGAATCACAAAAGGCTATTATGCAGGTGCAGCAGGTAATTAGGAAAGTTAATAGAATGTTATCATTTATTGTGAGGGGAATTGATTACAAAAGCAGGGAGGTTATACAGGGCACTGGTGATGCCACATCTGGAGTATTATGTACAGTACTGGTCTCTTTATTTAAAGAAGGATGTAAATGCATTAGAAGCAGCTCAGAGAAGGTTTACTAGACTAATACCAGGAATAGGCAGGTTGTCTTATGAGGAAAGACTGGACAGATTAGGCTTGGATGCACTGGAATTTAGAAGAGTAAGAGGCAATTTCATTCAAACCTTTAAGAACCTGAGGGGTCTTGACAGGGTGGATGTGGAAAGGATGTTTCCTCTTGTGGAAGAATCTAGAACTAGGGGCTAATGTTTAAAAATAAGGGGTTGCTCATTTAAGACAGAGATGAGAAGAATTGTTTTTCTCTCAATGGGTCGTGAGTCTTTGGAAATCTCTCCTTCAAAAGGCAGTGGAAGCAGAGTATTTGAAAATTGTTAAGGCAGAGCTAGATAGATTCTTGGTTGACAAGGGGTGAAAGGTTATCAGGGGCGGGCAGGAATATGGGGTTGAGGTCACATTCCGATCAGTCATGAACTTATTGAATGGGGGGGCAGGCTCGAAGGCCGAGTGATCTACTCCTGCTCCTATTCCGTATGTTCATATGTATGTTCGTATGTTCAACAGGTAGCTTATCATACAGCTGACTGCCTGTTACCCTGGCAGTAGTCATGCAGCCTTCACTCTGAAGCAGTTCTCTACCATCTGTATCACAGGTGAAGATGGTGGCAAAGCGGTATCCAGAGGCCCAAGTGCTCCTGAATTTGCCACACCCCTACCAAGCTGTTCCAGTAGAGCTCCAACAATGGCATCTACCCAACAATGTGGAAAGTTGCCCAGTGTCCTGTGTCCTGTGCACAAAAAGTAGGATAAATCCAATCCAGCCAATTACCGCCCCATCAATCAACTCCCCATCATCAGTAACATGATCAAAGGGGCCACCAAGAGTGCTATCAAGCAGCACTTGCTTAGCAATAATCTGCTCACTAACGTCCAGTTTGTGTTCCGACAGGGTTACCCAGCTCCTGACTTCATTACAGTCTTGGTTCAAACATGGACAAAAGAGCTGAACTCCTGAAGTGAGGTGAGAGTGACTGCCATTGACATTAAGGCTTTATTTGACTGAGTGTGGCATCAAGGGTCTCTAGCAAAACTGGAGTCAATGGGAATCGGGGGGAAAACTCTCTGCTGGTTAGAGTCATACCAAGCACAAAGGAAAACGTATGTGGTTGTTGGAGGTCAATCATCTCAGTTCCAGGACATCACAGCAGGAGTTCCTCAGGGTAGTGTCCTAGGCCCAAGCTGCTTCTTCAATGACCTTCCTTCCATCATAAGGTCAGAAGTGGGAATGTTTGCTGATGATTGAACAATGTTCAGCACTATTTGCAACTCCTCAGATACTAAAACAGTCCATGTCCAAATGCAGCAAGGCCTGGGCAATATCCAGGCTTGGGCTGACAAGTGGCAAGTAACATTCACGCCACACAAGTGCCACATAATGTCACCCCTTGACATTCAATGGCATTACTATCGCTGAATCCCCAACTATCGACATCCTGGGGGTTACTATTGACCAGAAACTGAACTGGACTATCCATATAAATACTGTGGCTATAAGAGCAGGTCAGAGGCTATGAATCCTATGGTGAGTAACTCACCTCCTGACTCCCCAAACCCTGTCCACCATTTACAAGGCACAAATCAGGAGTGTGATGGAAAACTGTATCTTTGCTGCATGAGTGCAGCTCCAACAACATTCAAGAAGCTCGACACCATCAAGGACAAAACAGCCCACTTGATTGGCACCCCTTCCACAAATATTCACTCTCTCCACCACCAGCAAACAGTGGTAGCGGTGTGTACCATCTACAAGGATAGCTGCAGGAACTCACCAAGGCTCCTTAAACAGAACCTTCCAAACCCACAACCACCTAGAAGGACAAGGACAGCAGACACATGGGAACACCACCACCTGGAAGCTCCCCTCAAAGTCACTCACCATCCTGACTTGGAAATATATCACCATTCCTTCACTGTTGCTGGGTCAAAATCCTGGAAATCCTTCCCTAACAGCACTGTGTATGTACCTACACCACATGGACAGCAGCAGTTCAAGAAGGCAGCTCACCACCACCTTCTCAAGGGCAATTAGGGATGGCAGCGATGCCCACCCAATGAATGAATAAAAAAAACATTAATGGTCTGGCGATACGGGTTCACATTCCATCATGGCAGCTGATAGAATTTATATTCAGTAACAAATCTGAAATATAAAGTTAATCTCAGTAATGGTGACCATGAAAGTATCATCAATTGTTATAAAAACCCATCTGGTTCACTAATGAACTTTGGGGAAGGAAATCTTCTGTCCCTACCTGATCCACAGTAATGTGGTTGACTCTTCCACTAAGTTCAAGGGAAATTAGGTTTGGGCAACAGCTGCTGTCCTTGCCAGCCATGCCCACATCTCATGAAGGAATTGATTAAATAATTTGACCCAACACAGGGAGTCAAAGGCTGGTAGCTAAGCAACATAGGCCATTCAGGGCATGGCTCATGAGTCCAATCCAGAAATCATGCACACATGCACAGCAGGCATACAATTAGAACCATGCTGCCACAGAGAACATTGTAAAAGACAACATCAGCATTCTTGCAAAACATTTCCACTCTCTGGAAGACCTCTGCTGTCTCAGTTGAGCAAGTATCAATATTTGTAGTAGTATGTCACATGCAGCATAAGTTTGCCATCATTAGTGAACAGTCCTTTCCTCTATCTATCAAGAAAGAAACAGAAAAGGAAGAGGATGATGTGGAGGAGAAGGAGGTGCAACAGAATGTGGTGGAAGAGGAAGAGAGGCTACAATGTAGAAAATTCCTTTCTGCCTGGGTTCTATATGATCAAATAATGCATGAGTGATATCAACAACATCACCCCATTCCCCAACAATCTCACGTTCCTTACATTTACTCTGTGACTCACCATCATATCATTCTCCTTCTGACAACACAAAATAAAAATCACCAGAAAATCACATTCCAATTGTTACAATTATGAGATTTATAAGTTTGTTATGTTTTGGAACTGTATCTTTAAATTTAAGGTAAAATGAAGGGGGTCATGTGACCTGTTCTGAGGCCTGCCTGACAGCAAGCTGGGTGGTCTGATTGTTAGAAATGAAAGGAAGGCTTAGATTGTTTTACTGGGAGAAAGGTACAAGGTAATTATGCTTGCAGCCTATGTGTTAACAGTGGAGACTGTGCATCTCCAAAGTTCCAAAAAATTGTTGAGAATGTCGATATGTTGTGTTTTAAACTGTCCACTTAGTTGCGAGATATAAAAGAGTTGAGCTCTCTGAGACAGCTAATTAGCATTTCTACCTAGACACAAGGCCAGTGTGATTCACATTGCCATGAGGAAGGATGCAGGTGAAGCTATTGAAAAGATCATGTTACAGGCTTATGGAACATCATTGAATATCACAGTGTTTGGAGTCTGCCTGGATCTGGGAGAGAACGAGCAGCTAGAGGCCAAAAATATCTTTTGTCGCAATGCTATGCCCATTAATTGTTTGAAAATTTGACTTTTCAACTTTCAACTGACTGGAAATTTGCAATTTGAACTGAGGCTGAGCAAACTACTTAAAAAATGCAAGGTCACATTCCAAAGTGAAGATGAGAAACAAACAAATCATTCTCAGGAGCGTGTGAAGAGATTTACATTTCCTATAATCCAGACACCCATCGAAACTTGTAACTAAGGAAGAGACATTAAAAATGCAAAGTACTGGATATTGAAACAATGGCTGCCACAGACAGACACACCCAAACACACAGGTATCAGAAATAAGGGAAGTTAGAGTCTAATACACAATGGCTGAAGTATTTCAAGGCAAGCAAGGTTGCCCAGCTGCTAGAGAGAAATTGCAAGTGACACACGCAATGTTAAGAAAATATTCAGCAGAGGAAACAGGATGATGGCTTCTCTCTCTCCCTTTCTCTCTTTTGGAATAAGAGTGTCGCCTGGTTTAAGAAGCAATTTCTACCAGAGACCTATTAGCAAACCGTGATCTCGTAATGACTGCAATATCTTCTACATCTGACCGCATTCAAGAAACCAGCTAACCTAAATCGGCCACAACATTTAAAAACTACGCCTCAAGGACAATCAAAGGACTGTATGTTCTTTTACCTTTTTTTATTGGACTCTAACTCCCTTTATTTCTGATACACGTGTGTGTGTGGGTGTGTGTATGTGTATACGTGTGAGCGTGCGTGCGTGTATGTGTTGGCCCGAATGACTGCATGAGGGCCGAATGTTTGATGTTACATTTTTTTATTATTTTTCTTTGGTTTAGTGGTTTGTTTGACTCAAGAAAACCTTGTTTGATTGGCTCCTTATTGCTCACAGCTTAAATAGTTAAATGCATTCTCATTTGGAAAAGGCATATCCTTGTGAGAAAGCAACTTAAACCTTTGTTGTGACCAACCAAGGATGTTGAATAGAGAAGATCCAGTTCACCTCTTCTCACCTGGTCGCAACACTCTATGGTTCACCATGCAGGAATGAGTGTGGAAGTTCCTGCTTGGAGTGGAAAGACCAAATTGTGGGGAGTGGCAGAGGAATTGGCTAGCTTGGGCTAGAGGGAGATTCTCCAGGAAAAGAACACCTCACTGTGAAAGACAATTCTAAAATTGCAAGTTACCAGGCTGAGAAAAGAAAAGAGCAAGATCTCGTGATGGGGAGGAATTGGTTAAGAACGTACAGTTAAACTGGGCCGAGTTTTTACAGCAGGGATCAATAGGAGTATGTATTTTATTGAGGAAGTGCTAAGAAAGCATAAAGTGTTCTTTGAGCAAGGAGGACAAAATGATAAAATTAATCATCACAAGGCCAAAGTCAAGGTACAGCTGACATTTTGCAAGGCCAAGCAATGCCTTATGCACAGTTAGAAGAATAAATAAAGAGCTAAATAGATTAGAAAAAACAGCGGCAATTAAGAAAATGAAAAACATTGAATGGACTGCACCCATTGTGATACTTCAAAAAGCATTTGGGTCCATTCGGATTTGTAGAGGTTATAAACTGACAGTAAATAAGGTGATTGAAAATTACCCACTGCCTGCCAGTGAAAATTTGTTTCCTAGCTTAGTCAATGGAAAGGTGTTCAGCAAGACAGATCTGTCAAATGCATATTTGCAATCAAAATTAACCGACAAGAACAAGAAACTACCATTCATACACAAAAAAGGTTGTATCAGCACAAAGATTAGCATTTGGGCTGTCCACTGCTCCTGCAGTGTTCCAGAGTGTCATGGATCAGGGATAAAAGGAGTGCGCTGCTTCTTAGATGACATTCTAATTAACAGTAAGACAGAGTTTTGGTCGGCGGGCGCGCTATGCAGCAGGACACGCGCCCGCCATTAATTAAAGGCCTTGTTAAGGCCATTAACTCTCCAATCGACCAGGATTTTGAGGGGTCCGTGCGAACTTCGGTTGGGCCCGCCTGCCCATCAAGGGCAAAATTCTGCCCTCTGTTTCAAACCTCATATATCAGGGGCAGAATTTTGCCCTTGATGGGCGGGCGGACCCAAACGACTCGGGGGAGGGCGGGGAGCCAATCGCCGCCGCCGAAGTGGGCCGCGCCGCCATTTTAAGTGGGCGGGCTAATTAAGGCCCGCCCTGCGTGCCGCCCGACGGGAAGCGCTGCTTCCTGTGTGGGCGGGGGGGTGGAATTCCCCAAATGTGAGAGTGCGCTCTTTCACGCATGCGCACAAAAGAGCGCACATCTCCCTGAAGCTAAGTACTGCCTCAGGGAGATCGCTGAAAGGCTGTCAAATATTAAAAATAGAACAATAAAAAATTCATTAACATGTCCCCCTCATGTGAAAATGTCACACGAGATGGGATATGTTAATGAAGTACACAAAACCTTTATTAAACGTTTTTAAATCCGATATCAAACCTCATCCCGCCAGTGGATGCGGTTTGTAAAATAAATCACTTACCCGCCTGCCCGTTGGGCCCGTGCGCCGAGCAGAAGTTCGCACGGGCCCCTCAAAATCCTAGTCGATTGGAGAGTTAATGGCCTTAACAAGGCTTTTATTTAATGGCGGGCGCACATCCCGCTGCATAGCGTGCCCGCTGACCGAAATATTGCAATGCCGCGCGCTGACGACAGGACGATTGTGCAACATTTAAGCACTGGTGTGCTGACTCCGCCACCCGCATGCCAGCCAGAAGATTCAGCCCAGAGAGTTCATTGATGGTCAGAATGACATGATGAAAGACCATCAAGGTGATAAGGAGAAGTATGTGAAGTTGTTGTAAACAGGCTAGGTGCATTCACATATCTAGTGAAGAATGGAGAGAGACTCCATCAATGTCATGTCGACCATTTGCTTGAAAAAGGAAATTTGACACAGGGAAAGCATGAAAAACCTCTGATAGTCTGAGTTCCCCCTACAGTCAGAAAGAAAGTGGAAGTCACAAAGAAAATAAAAGTTTACCCAGTATCACAGAATCCACCAGTAGAGCAAAGTGAGCCAGGGGCTTTGATTAAACGTAGGAATATAGGAACATAGGACTTTGGAGTAGGAGCAGGCATTCAGCCCTTTGGACCTGCTACGTCATTCAGTAAGATTGTGGCTGATCTGGTTGTGGTCTCAACTCTACTTCTCTGTCTGCCTCCCATAATCTCTGACCTGCTTGTCTATTTAAAGTCTATCTAACACTGTCTTGAATAAATTTAATGAACCAGCCTCCGCTGCCTTCTAAAGAAGGGAATTAAACATGCCTACGATCCTCTAAGAAAAGTTTCTCCTAACTTTTGTCTTATAAAGGAGACCTCTCTTCCCCCCCACCCACCTTAAACCAATTTATATTTCTCCCTTGTTGAAACTATGCTTCAGTTCTGCTGAAGGGCCATGAGGGCTCGAAACGTTGACTGATTTCTTCTCCGCCGATGCTGCCAGACTTGCTGAGTTTTTCCAGGTAATTCTGTTTTTATTTTGTTTTGGATTTCCAGCATCCGCAGTAGCTTTTAGCTTTTTGTTTTTATCCTCTTATTCTTAAACTATGTCCCCTAGCTCTAGTTTCCCCCAAAGAGGAAACATCCTCCAGGCATCCACCCTATCAAGTGCCCTCAAGATCTTTTATGTTTCGATAAGATCACCTCTCATTCTTCTAAATTCTAATGGGCATAGGCCCAACCTGTTCCTAAGCTAAGCCCTTCATCCCAGGAATGAGTTCAGTGAACCTCCTCTGAACTACTTCTAACGCGATTATATCCTTTTTTCAAATAAGGAGACCAAAGCTATACACGGTACTCCAGATGTGGTCTCATCAAAACCCTGTACAGCTGCATTAGAACTTCCCTATTTTTATATTCCATTCCATTTGCAATAAATGCCTAATCAAACACAGCCACAGCCGTTAAGTGGAGTTGTTAGTCAAAGTCAAAGTTCAGGGCTGACCCTGTCAGAGAAGTTGAGAGAGCAGAATCAAGCTAATGGAAATTTAAGATGATATCCAAACAGAAAGAAAAAGACTCCAGATAGGTTAATTGAAAGCATGTGGGAAGGAAGAAGATTTAAGTTGTTTGTTTCATTACTTCTTGTCAAATTATGATATTTTTATTAAAAAACATACTGGCATGAAGAAAAAGCAACTTTTTTTTACATGTAAATTACTCTGGAAGTACACATATATGTGTTGGAGGTGATTACAGTAAAAACAAACATGCAACCCAACTTGTTAAATTTCAGGTATTGTTGATGTTGGTTTAGTCGTATTGTATTCTTGCAAATTATGTACGTACATGTACCATTTCACCTTTTAATGTTAAGTTGCTTTTTTAAAGTGAAAAGTGAGTGTAGTATATTGCAATAGCTGAGCATTTTGTTATATTGCCCTCTCTGCTGCCCTTGCTGATGGGGGGTGTAAATAAAGTTAATTCAATAATAGCTGCCTGGAGCTGAGCATGTGTTAGTCTTATTTTGTGTAATTCGCAACACTCCTCATCTCAGTCCAAAATGATTGACCCATAATCCTGAGGCTGTGCCGCAGCCAGGGGAAGCAACATCACAGTGTTATGGTGGTGTAGAGGGTATGTCACTGGACTGGTAGCCCAGAGACTCAGCTAATGCTCTGGCGATGTGCGTCCAAGTCTTGGTAGAATTTAAACTCAATTAATAAAAAAAATCTGGAATTGAAAGCTAGCCTCAGTAATGGTGACCGTGCAACTACCATTGGTTATTGTAAAAACCCATCTGATTCACCAATGTCCTTTAGGGAAGGAAATCCGCCATCCTTATCTG
The DNA here is from genome assembly GCF_964194155.1 of Cetorhinus maximus. Lineage (NCBI taxonomy): Eukaryota > Metazoa > Chordata > Chondrichthyes > Lamniformes > Cetorhinidae > Cetorhinus > Cetorhinus maximus. Next base: position 68,009,199 of record NC_135886.1, read on the forward strand.
GCTTGGCCTACATGTCACTCCAGACTCACAGCAATGTGGTTGACTCTTACTGCTCTCAAGGGTAATTAGGGATGGGCAAAAAATGTACTGTGGTGATTATTGTAAGGTGTTGGTTACGGTTTGGTAAGTCTGAAGAAATCTTCATAGCCATACGGAGGTTAACTGTAAGTCTTTATTGACTCTTAGAACTATTTACAAATATACAGTAAAGGGTACGAGCTAGGAGCTGTCTCCATGCTCGCTGGTACACACATCTCTGTCCAACACTAGACTGACCCTGGGTGTGGGTCATGTGCTCTCTTACATCATTGTGTGGGTGGAACTTTACTCAGTCCCACATTAACCCTATATGTGCCAGACCCTTATACTACAACTGTGTTTCCAAAGAGTATTTCTTTGGTTGTAAAGTAATTTGGGTTGTCCTGAGGCTGCGAGGCGTATTACATAAATGCAAGTTATTCTTTCTTTTTCTTGTTCCTTTGAGATTTCTCATCTATTGTGTTCATATTCATCTAATGTTGTTTTATGTTTTATATTGTTTCACATCATATATCCAAAGGTCACTGTGACGTGTTAGTGCATGGGTGAAGAGAGTTTAGCATGCTTTTTGCTTTTGTGTGCTGGTTTGCTTCTCATTTTCAGCCAACACCGCTGGCTAGCAGCAATGCAAAAAGAGAGCCAAACATGTAAGTCTCTCTCTGTCCGTACACTGCCTGCCCTTCAGAAAAGTCCTCAGCTATGTCTTCTCATGGCAACATATGGAAACTGGATTCCTCATGGCCCCAGGTTAAAACCTCAGAGGAACTCAGAGGACGTGTGGCCCCAAACATGCCCTGGCACTCATGAACCAAACCCCCTATGGACGAATAATCTCTAAATATGTCACCTATCTGGCAATTCCTGCAACCAAGCCAGTGCCAAATGTCATAAATTGCATTCCTTTGGGCTCAGCTAGGGAGGGCAAGGTTAGCCTGATGTTTGGACAGCCCAAGGTCTCCATAAATTGCATCCTGGAAAGGATAATCCAGTTTTGCTGCAGGGCATTAACACAACATGGGAGATAGCAGTTACGAGAAATAAGCCCAACTTGACTGGCACAGATAACAGGTGCTACAGCTGTCTCCCACAGTGGGAAGGATCATTGAGTTCTACTGGTCAGCTACTGCCTACGTCGAGTTGGGCAGCCCCCATGGTCCATCTTCACACTTCAATGAGCACTGGGAGCTTAGAGTCTCAGCTCAACAAGTGGACGGAATCCATTGCACCAGGCAAATACACAAATCAAACAAAAAGAAAGAAGATGTCAACTCTACGATTGGCAAGCTGAAATGTCAGGACCATGTGCACTGGACTGACAGATAACTTGCAACTGGTTGCAGCTGTGATCAACATGGAACTTGTAGCCTCCCTACAAGCAACCAGATTCGCCAAGATTGGATCACTGAAAGAAAAACATTACACATTCATCTGGCAGGGGAAGAGGTTCAGAGGAGGCACATGAGCAAGGTGTAGACTTCGCTGTAAGGAACTCGCTACTCTCAATGTCAGAACCCCCACAGATGGTTCAGCACATGTTCTATCCATCTACCCCTCAACTCAAACAGGGCCAATTAACTTCATTATCCAATTCTCCAATGCTGTGCTCCAATACAGAGATGAAAAACCAGCTCTATGAGGAGCTTGACACTGCTATCAGCAGAATCCCTAAGTCACAACACCTTTACCTACTGGAGGATTTCAATGCAAGAGTGGATCATGAGGCATGGCCCTCCTGCCTCAGACACCATGGTCTGGGAAAGATAAATGAAAACGGACAGAGACTACTTGAGCTTTGCTGCTACCATGAGCTTGTGTAACTAACGCCTTCTTTCAGAACAAACCATGCAACAAGGTGTCCTGGAGACATCCAGGATCAGGTCATTGGCACCAGCTGGATCTGATCATCACCAGATGTGACTCCTTGAACAGCATTCTCAGCACACGGAGCTACCACGGCACTGACTGTGATACAGGTGTGCTGCAGGGTTAGGGTGCAGCCCTTGAAGATTTTTCACTCAAAGCAGAAATGCCATCTTCATATCAACTTCAGCCAGACTGCCGACCCAGATAAAACCAACAGTTCCTCGACTCAATTGAATAGGTGCTCTTGGCATTCTCATGCTGAGTGCAGAAGTGAAATGGAACGTACTTTGTGACACCATCTACAATACCACACTCTCAATATATGGGAAGCAAGAGTGGGAAAATGCTGACTGGTTCGAGACTAACAACACTGTGATAATATCTGTCATTGAAGCAAGCGATCTGCTCTCATTCAAAACAATAGAGATCGGAACGAAGACTCTGAATGCACTAAGGGCAGCTCAAAGTAAAGCCCAGCAGCCTGCTAGACAATATGCCAATCACTACTGTTTAGAACTTTATCAGAATATCCAGATGTGCTTTGACACAGGCAATGCTGGGGGCATATATGAAGGGATCAGCGAAGGGAGGGACTGGCTCCATTGGAAACAAAGGTGGGGAGGTCATCATCGACTGTAATAAACAGTTGGAAAGATGGGTGGAACACTACCTTGAACTGTACTCTAAGAAGAACACATTCACTGAGGAAGATCTACTAACCATAGAAAGCAAATGATAAGTTGGAGTTGATTAGTCAAGTACATCAGTGAATGAAAGATTGGAAAAGGGGATAATTGGAGATGGCCACAAGTGACAGGCTGGAGGGTTGAGTGACAGATTAACACCCTATGTCCTCACTCTGAGAGTATGTCACCAATAATCAAACTGAAGTATTATTACCTGTTGTGCCTTGGAAAGGGTAGAGGACGTGATAAAGCATTCAGGTGAACAAGTTTGTGTTTCTGTTTTTCATAGCTGCTTTGACTGGAATCCCCTAGGACAGTACCTTGCAGGAGATTATTACTGCTTTTCTTTACACTTGCAATTATAAATCAATTCAATGTGATTATGTACAATAGTTTCCTCCAGAGAATAAAGATCTGTTGGTATAAAGGCAATTAAAATGTTTGTACCTTTAGTCTGAGCTGGGATATATCTCTGTACAGAATTATAATAATTGCAATTAATTGTCCACAGGTTTTACTGGAAAAGCAGTTCAATTATAGAGACTGATCAAGGAAATAATTTCAGACCTAATAGGTTGGAGCGAACCACTTCCTATGTAGTAAGGGAAAAGAAGAATTTCACAAGATGTTCAGAACAACCACCTTTCAGTGAGTGACACATGAAGGAATATATTAAAGCAAAATACTGCAGATGCTAGAAACCTGAAATAAAAATAGTCAATGCTGGAAACACTCAGCAGGTCAGGCAGCATCTGTGAAGGGAAACAGAGTTGATGGGCGGAATTTTCAAGTCTTGCCAGTGGAGGGTGGGAATGGAAACTTTGAAGAGAGGCCAAAAATCAGATTCCCACCAGTGGGAAATCAGTTCGGAATTTTCCCATAACTACTTTCATGGCGGGTTGATGATGCGTTGGGTTTCCCGCTGATCCATGTCAGGGACTCTATTTGCATGCATTACCATGTCATTAACACTCATTAAAAACACTACTCGCCGGAACCACATTCCCCCTCCCAATATTGCACCATGTCAGTGGGAAATTATACTGGTCTGTTTGGGAATGAGTGGCATGCAGAAATCAGCCCTCACTTCGCTCAAGACTTCGAGGTGAGTGCAACATTCAAAGCCTACCTACAACAGCGCTGCTCCAGGTTCTCGTCAATGCCAGCGAGATGCCACACTAATGGGGGTGTAGGGTTGGTCTGCTCGCTCCCTCCCTCCATATTCTGGGAGGGTGTGTTCTACGATGTCAGGCAGGCTGCACTCTGAGACACAGGCCAGCATTGTGATCGGTGGTGGGGGGGAAGGAGGACGGACACACAGTGGACATTGGGCATTGGTAGGGTTGGAGATGGGGGGAAAAAGACGGCGGAGAAACGGGGGACATTGGTCTATGGTGGGGTTTGAGGGGGAACAATTGCAGGCAAAGGGGAGACTGAGAGTGGGGAAACTGGAGCCTGACATGGAAGGCTGGAGCACAGGCACAGAAGGGGATGGATGGGAATTGAACTGTATGAGTGGGAGGGGATGCACGCAGACTCCGGAATATGAGGCAGGTGCCTTGTGTTACTGTGGCACAAGAGGGATGGGTTGCACAGAGACCCATGGAGGTGGAGGCGGGAAAAGGGATTGGCATGAGGGATGGGTTGCGCAGAGACTCATGGCGTGGAGGGGGAGGGAGACTTATCGTCAGTAAAGAAGGAACGGGAGAGCTCATTGAAATACAATCTCATACTCCGCGGTCAGTGGCCAAGAAGTTGAGGTGAGAAATTAAAGGCAGTCGTGGGCTTTGTGGACCTCATAGTCAGCATGAGAGATTAAAGGCAGTCTTGGGGCTTTATGGACCATGCAACAGGGCGATGCATGGCATGCACATCATAGTCCTGCTCCAGGGAGGGGCAAGGCACAGCTTGGTGTGCAGGGTGTGGTCATGGTCTTACGATCAGTGGCCATGGGGTTGTCGGGCTCAGAATTGGGCTACAGATGAGATGGTCATGGTTAGGGGAAGCATCTTCAGCCTGTAAATGGGAAAACATAATAAAGAGGGGGGTGTTCAAAGGACTCCTAGGGTGGGGTTCTTCTCTGAATGTGACCACGCACACAGCTTCTAGGTGGGGGAGGAGTGAAGTCCACAGTGGGCATTGGGACATCACCAGTGATGGGTTCAGGGGAGAGGGCTGGAATGTCCACCACACTAACAATGGGATCCAGGGGGAGGCTGGAGAATAACCAACGGGAGGCCTACTTGCACACCGTGGGGTTCCAGGAAGATTAGAAGGACCCAAACGCCGACAGGGGGAGGGTTGAAGCTGGTCTCAAAGTAAAAACTGCAGCACCATCATCTTGAAAGCCTGAAACAGTTGCACAGTTTGAAATCGAAACTGGAAAAGAATCTGCACAGGAGGAGTCTGAGGCATTGTTGGAGGAGTCCACGGCTGGGCTAAGGGGCCCTTTCAGAGGGCACCCTTAAACTGCTTGGAGTCGCAACATTGATATAGAGTCAGAGCTCAGAGGAAAGAAGACGACTTCCTTGAGAAGTCCAGTTAGAGCCACTGCCTTTTGTTGCGCTTTAACAAGAGACTGCAGGAGTCAGTGGCTTCACCCATTTGAGCATTAGCAGAAAATGCAGACAACCATTAAGGAAGCACAGCTGCTGCATATCTGCCAGATCATCAATGAAAGCCTCTAATGTGATTTCTTCAATTGGCATGGATCATGGCCATAGGGCATTCAATCATTGCAGAGGCCCATGTTGAGCTTGATCAACATACCAGATTAAAGATAGCAGGAGGGCCTTTGGTAAGGTGGCACATTTCATGAATGTGTCCAAAACCCTTCCAACCTCTGTGGGATTGAGATGTCAAGTATCAGGGTTGGCATCCTGGTCACCTGGATCTGTGCGCCTCAGCTGCAAGGCATCAGCATAAAGCTAGTAGTGCAGACACAGCTCCAGGGCGGGCATCACAGTGGCCTTCTGTTTGGTGAGTGAGATTTCTACTATATTTGCCCAGTATTCATTAATCTGTTGCAACTATCAGTCCCCAGGGAGAAGGAGGATTGAATAATGGAGCCTGTGCTCAATGCTGCCTTCTTGATGGCAGTGATCCAGTTGAGGAGGAGTAGAAGGGCCTGGAGACACCTAGCCCAGCTTTGAGAGGAGACACGGCCTGAGGTCCATGGTCCAGAGGAGCCCCAGCAACACCCAGAGGATGGGGAGGTTAGTGCTTAAGATACATTGTACTAGTTAGAACCTGTGTCCTTTTATCTCAAACATGCAATTTAAAGTTCAAACTTGGTCATCATCTGCAGCCGGGGATGGTACGCTGCAATCCTTTGGGGATGGTGTATTGGATGGGCAATTCTTTGGGGATGGGAAACAAGACAACCCTGCTCACACAAATCATGCAGCAGAGTCTCCACTTTGATGCTATGAAATAGCGGGTCGGGTGCTGCACTGCTCTATAATTGGCCTGCAACTCTCTTTTATCTCTATATCTTGAGTGTTTTTTTCCTAGCACTTCTGTGTCCTCTCTCACGCTTCAGCCTTGGCAAAATTTAACAAAGGACCGAATTGGAAGTATCTTATCCTGAATGGTTTGGGGCGTTGAAAGTAGCTGACTTAATATTAAACCCGACTCCACCCAATGCACAGTCCACTGAAGAGTTGTGTGGCTGGCAACTTCTGGAACAAAGATCATTGGTTGTACTGTATTCAGAAAGAATACATTATTAATTCTTAGAGCCAATTAATTTTGAATCACATTACAGTAAAAAATAATGAGAGGCTTGGCCATATTGTGCTGCAAAATGCAACTCATCATGACTTACATTACAAATTGACCTGAGTTATTAATTTGTTTCATGTTTCCTTGAACACTGTCAACTCAAATGGGTTGTGTGCTTATTATGGTTTGGCAGGTAGCAAAGCTAATACTCATTGACCAGTGCAGCAATTTGTACTTTACAGAAAGCAGCTTTTCTTGACTCGTTCTGAATGGAGGCATGTTAGAGTGGTCGCTGTTTCATAAACTGTGGCAAGTTCTCACGTCCCACTGTCAATCTTCAATTAGTTATCAAATTCAACAATTCACCTCGATTGGTGAACACTTAGATCTAGTTATCACAGTTTGTGCTTTTATCACAATGCCTTTCCCTTGTCCGCAGCTAGATTGTAGTTTCTGTGAGAAGAGGAAATCCCTTATTAACTGAAATCTGTGTCTGTGTTTTGCTGTGTGAAAATAAGAATCATAGAAATTTCAGAACAAAAGGAAGCCATTTAGCCCATTCCACTTTCACTAGCTCAAATTAAACTTTTTTACGCAAACAAAATGCTCTGTCATTTAGTCATAGCCACTTAAACTTAACCCTGAATGGTGGTAAATTGCTTAATGTATAATATATGGGATGGCCATTACATTTTTCCATCATTGTAAAAGGTGGAGGAATACCAAATTGCTCGATCAGTGTGTACAGGATAAAATTATTTGTGCAACAAGGGGCCAGAGAGGCAGGTCCCTCCCACAGATACACAGGAAAGCTAGAAACAGCAATATGTTTGGAAGCTGTTGGATTTCAGTTGGTTTGGAGACAACTGTGAAGCAGAAGCAAACTGGAAGGGGACAGATCGGCCATCCCAAGCTAAGGAAAACCCCAAAATCCAGCGAATTGAAGAAGTGAAAGCTCAAAGAAGATCTTCCAGTCAAAGGAAGGACAGGAACCTGGAAAAGGTCCTGTTAAATGAGGTTAAGAGTGTGGGGCAGAGAGAAAGGCTCCAAGCTTCAGATTTAAAGAGACAAAAGCTGCAGAAAGCTGATTTAAAGTGAGAACAGCTTGCAAGAGGCAAGAAGGTCCAAAAAGACAATTGAAGGTCTGTAACCCTTTGCTATGGGCATGTGAAGCAGTCTGTACTGTTGACGGCTGAATAAGTGAGCGTGAGTGTGTGGAAGACAGCTTGAATGCATGTGGTGACCCAGGGAAGAGGAACATCAGAAGGAGAGTTCGGAACCCTGGAGGTGAACCCTTGCAAAAGACGTCTGAGAGAAAGCGTTGGTTTGGGAGAAGATTCCAAGGCGAGGTCTTGGAGAGTGGAGTCTGGAAACCCTCATGTGAAAGACGGAGTTCCGTGAGACTGCTTGACTCACTGTGTGACAAACATCCGGGGGGAGTTGTAGAGAGATCCATAGCATCTGGGTGAGGTGGCATTTGTCACTTAGAGCAGGATTTTGAGTTCGGCTGTGGGCGTGGTCAGCGGGCCCAGGAGCGACCAGGAAATGGGCCACCACCCGCGACCGGCCCCCGACTGCAATTTCATGCTGGTGGGCCAATTAAGGCCCACCGAGCGTGAACGGCGGCTCCCCAATGCCCGGGAAGGGGCAGGAAGGCGCAGGGGCGCCAGGACCAATGGCAACCCGGCGGCCACTTTAAAACTGGCACAATCAGGCTCTGGAAGGCTGCCAGCAATGAAGACATCTTCAGTGTTGTCAGCAGGAGATTGTAAATTATGGATTCAAATGCGGCTGCAGACACCAGGAGGGTGGGCAGGTTGGGTGGACACTCAGCTCCCCGGTTTTCTGATGAGTGCCTACGGTCCTCCTAGAGGAGGTGGCTGCCAGGGAGGGACACCCTTGGCCCAGGGATGGAAGGTGGAGGCCACCACACCTAACAAAAAGAGCTTAGGAGGAGGTGGCATAGCAGGTCAGCAGCCATGATGTTGTGCGGCGCACCTGGGCCCAGTGCTGCAAGAGGTTTATCGCCCTGCTGCATTCAGGAAGGGTGAGTACCGTGTTGGCATGGATCAGTGTGTTGAAGTGTTAATGGCTGGCTATCCCCCCATGGAACCCGGGGGTGTTAGAGTCTGATTGCCAACTGTCAATGACGCTGGAGTTGGCCAAAGGGGTGAACCCAGGCTACTTGAACTGAGTGCCTTGCGGCTTGAGGGCCATAACTCGGATCTGCCCTGCAAGGTGCTCCTCAGGTGGGCTTGGCCTGGCTGCAATGGCACTGCAGATAGAGAGTGGTCTACTCAATGTTCCTCTGTCCTTTCAGGAGAAGACGGCCCATAACAACATTGAAAGGTTGCATTGAAAGGAGGCCCCGCTAACCTCCTAATCCTAATCAGATACGAGCAGGACACCGTGGAGCTGGAGAGGCGCCACGCATCTTGGACATCTGGCCACGAGAGGCTGGGGTGTCAGATGAAGGTAAGAGTGCAGTGCACAGAGGTGAGAGTTTCAGATGCTGCAAACATTCTTGTATAGTCTCATCATTGATGGGATCCTCAAAACTGGAGTCCCCATTGATCATTGAAAAATGATGGCACCATGATGCAGATCTCCATGGTCTCACCAGGGTGCCTGGTGCACAGTGACAGTGTGATAACTAAAACTAATGACATGTCGTTGTTCTCCCTTAGGTTTGCCACCACGCACCCAAATGCAGGACCCCGAAGACCCACCTCTGATACCAGAGGATCACCAAGCTCCACATGCACCTGCATCGCACCCACTCTCTGAACCAAGCACCAGCACAGGTACCAGCACCTTGGTGGGCATTAGATCAATGGCTAGAAAGTCAGTGCACAGAGGTGAGGGTACTTCACACTCCCTTGAGGTGCAGGATGAGGTAGAGTGCGCACAGGTTGCCGGCAGTCGGAGGACTGCTGGGGACCAGGACAATGCTCAGTCGAAGGCAGGTGATGAGCCTCTGGAGTCGTCCATTAGGCAGCAGATGCTGGATGTCCAGCGAGAAGTGCGGGAGGATCTGGCAGAGATCATTGAGGGTCCGCGTGCCACGGTCTCCAATGTGGAAGAGTCCATGTGGAGCATCAGCACTGCGTTAACCCTCACGGCCGAGCGCACTGCCTCCTCCATTGAGAGAGTGGTGACTCTCATGGAGAGGCAGCTCCAGGGTCAGAATCAGGGGTTCCTGGGATTGTGCTTGGACATGCAATCCCTCACACAGGCAATGTCCTCAGGTGATCAGTGTCGACATGGGAGTGGATGAGGCACCCAGTACCCCAGCTAGGTGCCCATCTATCAATGGCGAGCAGGGAGGTCCAGAGAGACTTCATGTTGGTGCACAAGCTGCCTGTCATCTCTGCGGGCTCCTCTCAGGGCGCTCTGGATGATGGCAGCAGCTCCTCCGCTACTCTGCCAGTGACCATGACATCTAATGAGGCTGCGGTGACTGGGGAGATGCCAGCCATGGAACTGGCTACCCCATCCCATGCAGGACCAGCGCAGGCTCCACCTGCCAAAGGATGACTGCCAAGGTCATCAAGGCCAACAAGACAGCAGAGTCAGCAAGCTGTCTCCAAAACCGGTGCCAGCAAGGGGGGAGCATCAAGATGTGGCACTCACAAACGTAAGTTTAAGGCACCATGAGCACAAGAGGAACTGGTCACAGGTGATCTTCTGTTGTTCAATGTTTTGTTTATTTTAACTGGCCTAGGGTTGAAGACCAGAGAAGGTTCTGTTAATTTGTTTTGAATGTCAGCATGAGATAAATTTTCTTTTGTTGTAATGGCCTGAGTGTGCTTCACCTTTTTTATTTAATGGTGTTCAGGGTACGCCAGTGTATAATACTGGACGTGGTGGCTTGAAACGATATTGCACAGGCACTGAGTGGACTTTGGGGTCAAAGGAAAGGGTCACTTCAGACATCCGGGATGGAGGCGGCAGCCCTGACATGAGGTGGTAGCATTTATTTGGCAGCCTAGCTGAAGGACCATTGGATCAAGGCGTCCCTAGTGTCCCTGCCTCCCTGGAAATTACAGAGGGGTACCTCCATGCCCTCAGTGTTGTCCTCACCGTGCTCCTCTTGTAACTCACTACTGGATTCATCATCGGTGGCCTGTGCAGCTGCATCAAAATCCTCTTCCTCCAGTGGCTCCCCCTTTACCAGTGTCAATTGTGGAGAGCGCAGCATGTCACCACTATCAGTGTCACCCAGCAGCCATCCATCCAGTCGGGCTGGAGCACTGAAGAGCCTCGGCACCTGGGAGTGTCTCAGGATGTACGTGTCATGGGAGCTGCCAGAGTACCTTGCACAGACTTGCAGAATATGCATTCTATGGTCACACACTATCTGCACATTCATGGAGTGGAATCCCTTCCCGTTGACAAAGGCACCCGGCTGACTTGCTGGCACCTTGGCCACATATGTGCAGTCGATTGCACCCTGGATGCAGGGGAACCCAGCAATCACTGCAAACCCTCTGGCTCGCTCAGCCTTGCTGGCCTCATCCATAAGGAAATGAATGAAAGTCTTCACCCACAGAGCTTCTGTCATCATCTTGATGCAACTATGGACAGTTGATTGGGACACTCCACACAGATCCCCCACTCACCCCTGGAAAGGACCAGATGCATAGAGGTTGAGGGCCACTATTACCTTCAGAGCCACTGGCATGGGTTGCCCACCCAGACTGGCAGGGGCAATCTCAGGCCCGATCATCTGACAGATGGAGGTCACTGTCTCCCTTGAAAGGTGGAGCCTCCTTCGGCATTGCTCCTCGGACATACTGATGTAGCTGCATCGCCGCCTGTAAACCCTAACGCCTTAGACTGCCAGCTGGCCTTGACCTGTGCCTCTCCTCCTACAGGTCGCTCTCCTGGAAACTGCATTAGGACACCTGGCCTCCTCTCCCTTCTGTCCCTCTCTTCCTCCAGAGAGGAGGTACCACCAATAGAGACCACAATCCCCGTTACCAGGGTAACAGAAGGCTGTCTGATACCTGGAAGGGTCCACATGGTCTGAATTCTCCAGGGTCATTGGAGACACCAAGGAGTCCTGAAATGAAGGCTGGAAATGCTAACAATGAAGCCCCAAACACAAATGAAGCTGTAATATACCAATAAGTCACCAGCAGCAAACTATCTACCAAGCTCCTCACTACTCACACTGGAAATGCTGCTGACCCTTTTCATCTCATCTGTGGATGAGAATTTAGAAATTTTCGGCTGGCCACCTGCCCATTTTGCCCATGCAACGAGCGTGATATCGCACGGGCAACAAAAAATCAGCGTAAATTGACTTTTTAATGGCCTTAACTGGCCTCTTAATTAATGGCGGGCGCAGGTCCGGCATCCGCGCATGCCTGCCAACAGAAATATTGCGTGAGTGTGCAATGACATTGGGGCACTCGCCCGACATCATCACGCGCTATTTTACACTCGAGCGTGTGGGCACGCGCCTGCACGCCGAGTGAAAAATTATGCTCTTGGTTTCAGAGTGTGGTGTGTCTGACCACAGGGTGCCTGTTGGTACATGGACTGTGTACTTACTGTGAACATTAAAGTATAAGATTGCTTTTGTAACTTACACTCTCCTTACAAATCTGTATATATCTGTAAAGGTATAGTTGTGGGTGGAAGAGTATTGTAATACAGTTCATCTTTTCTTGTTGAATAAATGTTTTCTTTTGTTGAAAGTTCATCAGCTGACTCCTGTGATTCTGTTCAGTAGCTCCTCTCCACGTATCTAAACAAACAAATAAAAGTTAGGATCTATCAAGCTGGGTTCCATTCTGGGATCAGGCTTGTCCGGGGGTAACCTCAGCTGGGTTCGTAACACTATATTCCATGGTATGAGGAACACCACAAAGTCAATGGAATTTTAAGAGCATTTTTTCCTTTATTGATCCTGGTGTCTTTTTCCTGTTTTGTCACCTCTCCCAGGAGATTGCATGGTTATGATGTGGATGTGACAGACAGGGTGTGAGGGGAAAGTGAAGGAAGGAAGATGGTGAAGACAATATGGTGTGGAGCAGGCTTGGTGGGCCAACTGGTCTTTTCCTGCTTGACATTTTCCTATGTTCTTATTAGAAGACTGCATTTTGATCATCTATGTATTTTATGCAAAATAAAGCAGTCTGTTAGGTTACAATTGGTTTCATTTCAGTACATCTTCTGAACAAGCTAGAAGAAAGCACATGGTAGAGCATGTGAAAGAATATTGCATTTGGTGCACTTTTCTCACAAGGATTCTTGAGCTTACCAGTTTACCACTGCAACTACAAGCAGTATTGAACATGGGTTTACTACTTGGCCTGCCAATTGCTGTACTGGATTTGGAAGAAGAAGAGGAAATCCTGAGGAAGGAGAACAGGTAACTGAGCTGGCAGCTACCTAGAAGATAGGCTATGAATTACCTGTTAGGACCTAGATCCAGTTATTTGGACATATCAGAAGAGTTCTGCCTTTGAAGCCAATGATTCAGCAAGGATGCTGTCACTGAGTTTTGCCTAATACTTGGGCACGATCTCAGACCATATCCGCCATAGTAACAGCCTGCTGTAAAGTTACCGCATATTACATGTTTATGTAATATTCAATTCAAGCCACTGGTACTTACATTTATCACATTAATTACTTGTGTATACATTGCTGACAATTGTAATATGCCTGACTCGATGAAATTATTTCAGTGATGAATAAGAGTTATTCTTAATCATACATGGCTAACTTCAAAACGTCATTTATGCAGAGAAAAAGGTCAAGAGATAGAGTGACCATAAAAGAAGGAAAGACAACAAACATAGGCCGGAACTTTCTGCCCCCATTGGCGCAGACATCTTAGCAGCTGTGAGCGGACAATATGGCGAAAAGGACAAAAATAGGTTTTACGCCATCGTAAAACCAGTTTGCGATCATCTGCTCTGCCTGTCAACGGTGGGAACCTAATTTCAACGCATTTGCATCTCATCATCTTGCCTGCCTGCCGGAATCATCCCCTCACGCTGGATCATCCAAGTGCACGTCGACGTGTTTCACAACTGAACATAAGCGACGTGCACCTGGTGAGTTGCACTTCACTCGGGATTTTGAGGTTTGTTTGCCTACCTTGCTTCAGGCAGCACTCACAGTCATCAGTGTCAGAATTCACAGGCAGCACCACATCACTTTTAGGTGGGCTCAAAGGCAGGTCTCTACTTACCTGACCAGCTGTAATGCCGGGGTGGCTTTTCAACTGCTGCTGGGCTAGGGCTTGCTTGGGGAAGGGGAAGAAGTGGCCTCAGGCAAGGGAAGAGGTTGCAGGGCTAGGGCAGTACTGGGAAGGAGGGTATCCCAGGGTGTGTGTGGGGACACATGTTGATCTGTGCAAGTGACCTCAAGATGGTGAGGGCTGAGGATGCAGTCTCCAGAGGAGATGAAGCCAGATGGAGATGTGAGGGTGTGTGTGAGAGAGTGAGTGGCAATGTCCATTGAGCTGGCAGTGAGTGAGATGCCAGTGAATGTGTGATGGGCTTGTGAGTGTGTGAGTTTAGAGTGATGAGATGGTTGCCTTATCCTGGCAGCAGGGATGAGATCATTCATCTGGTTTCTGCACTGGATGATGAATCTCTCCTGTGCAGCGTTGGAACTGACCACAATTGCTACTACCTCTCTTGCCAGAGTGGTGAGGCTGATGGGGGACCCTACGGCCAGAGCAGGGGTAGAGGACCTCATGGCAGCTCTCCACGGCACCCAAAAGGCATTGCAGGGACACGTCAGAGAAACAGTGAGCTGCAGTCTACTTGCCTTTCTTCTCTTAGCCCCCCACCACCCCCCCCCATTAAAATGTAGTGCTTCCTGTGAACCCTGGCGCTGATGACTGTGAGTGCTGCCCAAAGCAAGGTAGGCAAACAAACAAAGCACAAAGAACAAGAAAAGTACAGCACAGGAACAGGCCCTTTGGCCCTCAAAGCCTGCACCAATCATAATGCCTGTAAAACTAAAACATTTTGCACTTCTGGGGCCCGTATCCCTCGAAGTCCCGAGTGAAGTTCAGCTCACCAGGTGCACGTTGCTTATGTTCAGTTGTGAAACACATCGGCGTGTACCTGGATCTCTTCTGTGCAGCAGTTCTGGGCTGCAAGCGTTGAGAGCTGTGCACGTGGCTGCAGTTCAAATATGGCACCCAGTGTGAGGAAGAGGCAAGGTGACGGCCTGGTGGGTGAATCAGAGGAAGCCCGCATGTTTCCCGTGACTGCATAAATAATGAAGCAGGAAGGGGACGATATGGCATGAAAACCCGCCTTTGCAGTCGGCGGTTAAAACATTGTTTTACATGCCTGCTACCGCACTTTGTGCAATTCTGGGATGATTCCACCCATAGAATCAGAGGTCTAGAAATTCGATGATACTGTTTCTATTTTCAAGCATAAAATGGGCTCACCATTAAATATGGAGGATGGCCACCAGACTAGAAGTGCACCTTTGGTATTTGTAAAGACAGACAAAGAGGTGGCTAGGACCTGCACCTGAAACATATATTAGGCCCTTTACATATGCAAATAGAGGACTAATGCCTGCATGAGTCCCCCTTTGTAAAATTTGCACCTGCACAGTTTGTGCTGGACAAGCACCAGGAAAACATGGTATGCATAGGGCCCCATCAGCAATCCTTTCGGGTCCTAAAGGGGCCACTTGAGGCTGCCGCCGAAAAGGTACATTTTTTAAAAATGTATCTGAACGTGGAGTGGGGAAAGAGCAGGTGCGCTGGCAGTCCATCTTTATGATAGACTGGCTGCAAGTCTCCACAAAGTAGATGGCACAGTTCTGTAACTGACCCCTTGCTTAGACTGATCTTTGTCAGGCTGCTGTAAATATGAACTTGTAGATATGGTTAGTTTAAGAATGGCTAATACGCCTATGCTGATATTCCTATCTCCACGAATAAATTACTAGCAATCCTTACAGTTTATAATTGCACAGCAACAAACAGAAATGTATGGTACAGCTTTAAGGAATCCCTTCCAACAAATGAGAATGTGACTGGTCTTTAATTACCATTCACAATGGGTGAGAACTGTACGTTCCACATGCAGTGTAAGAATTCAGGAGAAATGCAGACCCCTTCCATTAACAGCTACCTCTCATGTGATGTAGTGTACTGTATAATGGAGCTCCAGCACATTCCATACATGAGTCACTGGGAGGCAATTGGATTAGGAAAATAGTGCACATGGTGCTGGCAGAAAGCAATTTGCCAGCTGCTACTTGCACAATTGTATAGGCTTATTGTAAAAGGATTGTAAACCAATTTCAAAACAATTGGGTTACAATGTTGTTATACATAGTGCACAGAGGAAATGTTTCCTCTATTATTACTAAATATTTCTATACTGAACCCATTGCTCATTCAAGAAGGCTCTGAATTCAGCGATCATTATTTCTGGTAATCTTATTGAGAGCTAATTAAACATTTGGTATGATGGGAGTGTTATTAAATATTTGTGGCTTATAACAGACACTTGAATTAAACGTTACTAATCTCATGACTCCACCTGGAATATGATTGACATTTCATCTTCTGGCGTGATATTCTGGAGGTGATTATTTTGAAGGCAGCTAAGTAAAGTTTATCCAAGGTGTGCTGTGCAAAGCAGTGAATATGAATGAAAGTTTGACCCCCAACAGTGAATGGAGGGGGTGGGGGGTGCGGGTTTTGGTGGGTTAGGGATAAAAGATTGGATCCAATATGCCCTCTTCCAATTTTAACAGAGGCAGATAGAAGGGTGACAAAATGACCTGCTCTCCAGAGGGAAGCCAGCTATTAAAATATTTTAATGCGGCAGGTTGCCAAAGAGTCTATCCTGGGTTTTAAATTACCTCTTCCACTGTGAGTGGAGGGCAAGGGGAGACACTGAGGGGCAGGGAACCTGGGAGTCAGTATTGCCCCATACACTGTGGAGTTTTTGAGTGGGAGAAGGGGTCAATCCCAGGGGAGGGTTAAATCGGGAGGGAGGGGGTGTTGGAGAAGGGGTTCAGTCAGAAGGGTATTTGACTTGTGTAGGGGGGTGCTTGGGATGGGGTGGGGGGCATGTAACTTCAGAGACGCAGTACAAATTCAAGGGGTCCCACTCTTACAATGTCCAGCTAGTGTGTGACCATATACAATGCATCCTGCAAGTCAATACCCAGTATCCTGGCAGTAGTCATTCTGCAGCATTTGAGCCACCATGAGAAACCAGGGGGTGCCTATTGAGCAACAAGGGCCATCCACTGATGACATGGTTCAAGACTCCAGTGCGCTACCTATGCAGGTGTGCATAGCATGATTAATGAGAGCCGTGCTAACATATGAAATCTCATTGAGCAAACCATTGGGGTGATTAAGCAATGGTTTTGCTGCTTGAATTACTGTGGAGGAGTCCTGCAGTACTCCCCAGAGTATGTCTCACAATTTGCCATGATCTGCTGCATTCTATACAACCTTGCCATTATTGGGGTACAGCCCTTGCCACCAGGTACACAGCAAGCAACTGAGAAGAAGGAGAAGGAGAAAGTGAAGAGGCAACCAACACAGCCCCTTTCTTGCTGAACAGCATGTGATCGGCTCATCCAACTGCAGTACCAGTGATTGCAACCTCAATTCCCCATTCATTAACAGTCCCACAGCTTCCCTTCCCCCTCTCATTGACTCTCACAGCATCCTCTTGCTACAATACTGAAACAAAGAGTTTCATTCATAAAAAATTCCAAACCAGCTTCAGAAATTAAACTGCCCAATATTCCATTAAAAAGCCAACTAATTACCCCCATGCAGTCCTTTATGCCTGTCTTGAGGGTTTATTTGCTCCTTTGAGTCATCCTACACGTTACTGTCCCTGTTGCTACACACATTGGCAGAAGGCTGCTGAATTTCATTGGAGAATACTGCAGATAGTCTTGCAGGATGATCTTGACCAGCTCTGGCATTAAAATGCCCGGCTTCAGACTGCCTCACCTCAGCATCAGCAGCAACTGTTTGGGCTGGCTGCCTGATAACGAAATGGTGAAGTGGTAGCGGTGCAAGAATTAATGCTGTTATCCTGAAAGAGAACACGGGTGCACGCCCCATGGAAACACTGCCACCCTCCCTATGAGGGCAATGCCTGAGCCATCCTAGCAACATGTTGGAGGGCAGATTAGTAGACTACCACAAGACCCTGCAAGTCCCTTTGAACATTGTTATCTGCAGCCATGATGGCAGCAGCCTGAGCCATGTGTGGAAGCAAGCTGTGCTTTAGTCTGAGTTTCCACTGCAGCACTCACATGTTAGATAGCTTCAGCTTGTGCTGCAATTGAAGATGAGACATCAGCCGTCAGACATTGTATCATGGTTGGGTCCACAAACGTGACAATGGAATTGGCCATCACTTCTACGTTGGAGAAGGTGGGCACTGAAATCTGTGTAAAGTTGTGCTCAAGGATACTGCACGTTCCTCCATGCTTCTTGAAAGTGATAGCATGCTTTCTAACAGGTTTGTCAATGAACCAGCATCTGTGTGCATAACCATCAGCCTTTCTCTGTATATCGCCCAGTGTCTCACCATGTGCAAATCCCTCCTCTAAGCTGCTCTCTATAATGTCAGTATCTGAGTCTGAGGCTACAAGTGTGAGATTGAGTGACGGTGTTTCTTCACCAACTTCCTCTGCCACTTACTTGCTTCTGCACCAATGTATGGTCAGCTTGCAGCTCTTGGGCACATGAAAAGAGAAAGGCACAAGAGTGCAGTTGCAGGGAGGAGAGAGTGGCAGCAAAAGTTGGATGCTTAGATCATAAATCAGAAGAGATTGTGTGATGAAGGGGTGGTGGGTAGTGAGAAAGTGAATTAGGTATGGACTACCATCATATTTGATTGTTTCAGCTCCACCAATAGCCAGAGTTTCAATCATAGCTAATCCAATGATGGCAAGCATTATTTCCTCCATAGGAGTGAGGTCATGCAGCTCTGCTTGTCCCCCACTGGTTAGGTGCTGCTGCCTGCAGTTGTATGCCACTTTGTCCTGCAAGAGTGCAAGTGTGTCAGTGAGTGTGGTGCAATGTGTTTGAATGATGTACCTGTAATGGTTGAAAAGCTGGCAGTATGAGGAAAGCTGTGAGGTGTGGGTGTTAATCTTGCAGCAGTGCTAAGTGTGTGAGGGTGTGTGAAGTACAAGTCATGGTTGATGGAGATTATTGGCAGGTGAGTGATAGGGGTGTGGTGAATTGAGCAGTGTGTGAGGCTAGTGGTGCAACACAAAATGGCATTTCAAGATGAATTCACTGGCCTTGGCCAATTGTGTGAGATCATTGAACTTCTTGCAGCACAACATCCAGGTCTTTAGGGCTACACTTCTGACATTGACCACAATGGCTATTTGCTCCTACTGCCTTTGCATTGTCTACCTGGCAGATCTTCTGGTTCCCTGTAGATAGAGAACCTCTGTCCATCTCCTGCACCAAGACCTTAAGTAGTGTGTTGAAGATCTTTGGATCATACCCTCTGCCATGGTTTGCCATTCTTCTGTCTTTCCAACATTAAAATCGCTTTTAGAATGCTTCCAGCACCTCTCCAATCAAATGCACCTCCTGTTTAAGAAGTGCCGGCTTGCTTTAGGTAGTGCAAGCTATCTTAAACTCGTGCGAGCTGCTTGTGATTTTGTATCCCCTGCTCAGGTGTACCAGTGACTCAACAAGGGAGGCCTTTTTATCATTCTTGAGATTTGAGCATTGCTGAGAAGGCCACCATTTATTGCCCATCCCTAATTGCCCTCGAGAAGATGGTGGTGAGCTGCCTTCTTGAACCACTTCAGTCCATGTGGTGTAGGTACACCCACAGTGCTGTTAGAGTGGGAGTTTCAAGATTTTGACCCAGTGACAGTGAAGGAGCAGAGATATGATTCCAAGTTAGGATGGTGTGTAGCTTGCAGGGGGAATTTGCAAGTGGTGGTTTTCCCATGGGTCAGCTGCCCTTGTCCTTCTAGGAGGTAGACGTCATGGGTTTGGAAGGTGCTTTCGAAGGAGCCTTGGAGAGTTGTTTCAGTGCATCTTGTAATGGTACATGCTGCTGCCACTGTGCACCGGTGGGGGAGGGGTGATGTTTAAGGATTGCTGATCAAGTGGGATGCTTTGTCCAGGATGGTACTCGAATGTTGTTGGACCTGTACTCATCCAGGTAAGTGGAAAGTATACAATCATACCTTGACTTGTGCCTTGTAGATGCTGGACAGGCTTTGGGGGGGTCAGGAGGTGAGTTACTCACTGGAGAATTCCCAACTTCTGGCCTACTCATGTCTCCACAATATTTGTATGGCTGGTTGTAGTAATCTGATGTATAATATACCTTTAAGACAAATGTTTTAATGTAATATCACATGTTCTTGGTACCCAATAGCAGACTAGTACGGGTTACCTCAGTAGTCAATAGTCTTGAGTTAGAATCTGAAGAGTAAAGACAGAGTTTTGAGTTGTAAGCACACAACTGTAGCTACTGAGTTCCTTTTGTAAATAAACAGAAGGTGTTTCTTCTAAGAACGGTCTACTGATCATCTCTGTCTTGGTACCAACTCGGTCACCCTGAAACGAGTGTGCAACCTGGATCTTTTAGCCCCAAAAAACCAGGGCACTGGATCTAACACTAATCCAACTAAGTTTCTGATAAACAGTAACCCACAGGATGTTGATGTTGGGATAGTCAGCAATGGTATTACCATTGAATGTCAAAGGGAGATAGTTGCATTCTGTGCTGTTGGGGATGGTCATTACTTAGCACCTTTGTGGCATGAAATGTTACCTGCCACTTATCGGCCCAAACCTGAATGTTGTCCAGAACTTATTGCATGCAGACATGGACTGCTTCAGTGTCTAAGGAATTGTGAATGGCATTGAACACACTGCAAAAATCTGCAAACATTCCTACCCTGACCTTATGTTGAAGGGAAAGTCATTGATGAAGCAATTGAAGATGATTGGGTTTAGAATACTCCCTTGAGGAGTTTATGCAGCAATGTCCTGGGGCTGAAAAGATTAGCCTCCAACAACTACAGCCATCTTCTTTTATGCTAGGTATGACTCCAACCAGTGAAGCGTTTCCCCCTGATTCCCATTGACTTCAATTTTGATAGGGTTCCTTGATTCTACACTCAGCCAAATGCTGTCTTGATATCAAATGCAATCAATCTCACCTCACTTACGGAATTCAGCCTATTGTCCATCTTTGGACCAAGTCTCTAATGAGATCAGGAGCGAGTGGCCATGGCGGAGCCCAAACTGAGCAACAGTGAGTAGGTTGTTGCTGAGTAAGTGTCTCTTTATCGCACTGTCAATGATACCCTCCATCCCTTTGCTGATAATCGAAAGTAGACTGATGGGATGGTAATTGGCCAAACTGGATTTGTCCTGCTTTTTATGGACCTGATATATTTGGGCAATTTTCCACATAGTCAGGTGGATGCCAATGTTGTAGGTGTACTGGAACAGCTTGGCTAGAGGCGCAGCTCATTCTGAAGCACAAGTCTTCAGTACCTCAGCTGGCATGTTGTCCAGGCCCAAAATCTTTGATGTATCCATTGCCTTCAGTCATTTCTTCATGTCATGTGGAGTGAATCAAATTGGCTGTAGACTGGCATCTGTGATGGGGCAGGAAATCAGGAGGTGCTCTAGAAGGAACAACAGTTCTGGCTGATGATGATTGTAAATGCTTCAGCCTTGTCCTGACATGTTGGGCTCCCCCATCATTAAAGATGGGACTGTTTTTGGAGCCTCCTCCTCGGGTTAATTGTTTAATTGTCCATTGCCATTTACAACTGGATGTGGCAGGACTGCAGAGCTTTAATGTGATCCGTTGCTTATGGGATCACTTTGCTGTGGCTGTAGCATGCTGCTTCTGCTGTTTAGTATGCACGTTGTCCTGCGTTGGAGCTTCACCAGGTTGGCATCACATTTTTAGAGATGTCTGGTCTGCTCCTGGCATGCTTTCTTAGACTCCTCATTGAATCATGGTCGGTTACGATGTGATGGTAATGGTAGAATGAGCAATATATTGGCCATGAGGTTACAGATTTTGGTTGAATAGATTTGTGCAGGTGCCCCCAGCCCCTCATGGATGCCCGGATTTGAGCTGCTAGATCTGTTCTGAGTCTATACCATTTAGCTCTGTGTAGTGTCACTCCTATGAATACTCTCATAGACAAATGTAACTGCGACAGATAGATTGCTGAGGAAAAGATCAAGTAGGTTTTTCCCCCTTGTTGCTTTTCTCAGTCCCTGCTGCAGGTCCAACTGGCAGATATGTCCTTCAGGATAGTGGTGCTCCCAAGCTACTTTTGGTGGTTGACATTGACGTTCAATATTGAAGAGTATTGATTCATCAGCTGAGGTAGGGGGGATTGGAGTGAGGGTGGGGGTAGCAGGGGGGTGGGCAGTGGGGGGTAATTAGCAGAAGGTTTCATTGTCCATATTTGATCTGATGCCATGAAACTTCGTGGGCTTTGGTTTCAATGTTGAGGCCACTCTCTACTGACTGTATACCACTGTGCCACCATCTCTGGTGGGACCATCCTGCTCGGGGACAGATCATACCCAGGGATGGTGATGGTGGCGTCTTGGACATTGTCTGTAAGGTTTCATTTGGTGACTACGTCAGGTTGATGCATGACTAGTCTGTGAGACAGCACTCCTAATTTAGCACAGGTCCTCAGGTTTACTGAGGAGGATTTTGCAGGGTCAATGTCCTATGCTGAATCATCTTCAGCTACTTCATCAATGACCTTCCTTCCATCATAAAGTAAGAAGTGGGGATGTTTGCTGATGATTGCACAATGTTCAGCAAAATCATGGCTCCTCAGATAATGAAGCAGTCCATGTTCAAGTGCAGCAACACCTGGACAATATCCAGACTTGGGCTGACCAGTTGCAAGTAACATTTGCGCTGTACAAGGACTAGGCAATGACCATCTCCAGCAAGGGAGAATTTAACCATCAAGATAAAAGCAAAATACTGGGGATGCTGGAAATCTAGAACAAAAGCAAAATTACCTGGAAAAACTCAGCAGGTCTGACGGCACCTGCGGAGAGGAATATAGTTAACGTTTCGAGTCCGAATGACTCTTCATCAGGACCATTCGGACTCGAAATGTTAACTATATTCCTCTCCGCAGATGCTGTCAGACCTGCTGAGTTTTTCCAGGTATTTTTGTTTTTGTTCTAGAGTTTAACCATCGCCCCTTTACATTCAATGGCATTTTTAAAAATTCATTTATGGAATGTGAGTGTCGCTGGCTAGGCCAGCATTTATTGCCCATCCCTAATTTCCCTCGAGAAGGTGGTGGGGAGCTGCCTTCTTGAACCGCTGCAATCCCTGGGGTGTGGGTACACCCACAGTGGTGTTAGAAAGGGAGTTCCAGGATTCTGACCCAGCGATTGTTGAGGTACGGTGGTATATTTCCAAGTCAGAATGATGAGTGGCTTGGAGGGGGTCTTGCAGGTGGTGGTGTTCCCATGTATCTGCTGCCCTTGTCCTTCTAAATGGTAGTGGGTATGGGTTTGGAAGGTGCTGCCTGAGGAGCCTTGATGAGTTTGTGCTGTGTATCTTATAGATGGTATACATGCTGCCACTGTTCGTCAGTGGTGGAGGGAGTGAATGTTCGTAGAAGGGATGCCAATCAAGTGGGCTGCTTTATTCTGGATGGTGTCCAGTTTCTTGAGTGTTGTGGGAGCTGCATTCATCCAGGCAAGTGGGGAGTATTCCATCACACTCCTGACTTGTGCCTTGTAGATGGTGGACATGATTTGGGGAGTCAGGAGGTGAGTTACTTGCCACAGGATTCCTAGCCTCTGACCTGATGTTGTAGCCACTGTATTTATAGGGCTGGTTCAGTTCAGTTTCTGGTCAATCCTACCCCTAAGGATGTTGATAGTAATGCCATTGAATGTCAAGGGGTGATGGTTAGGTTCTCTTTTGTTGGAGATGGTCATTGCCTGGCACTTGTGTGACACAAATGTTCCTTGCCACTTGTCAGTCCAAGTCTGGATATTGTCCAGGTCTTTCTGCATTTGGACATGGACTGCTTCAGTATCTGAGGAGTGGCGAATGGTGCTGAACATCGTGCTATCATCCGTGAACATCCCCACTGCTGACCATATGGTGAAAGGAAGGTCATTGATGTAGCAGCTGAAGATGGTTGGGCCGAGGACACTACCCTGAGGGATTCCTGCAGTCATGTCCTGGAACTGAGATGATTGACCGCCACCACAACCACCCTTCCTTTATGCTAGGTATGACTCCAACCAGCGGAGAGTTTTCCCCCTGATTTCCATTGACTCCAGTTTTGCTAGGGCTCTTTGATGCCACACTCAGTCAAATGCGGCCTTAATGCCACGGGCAGTCACTCTCACCTTTGGAGTTCAGCTCTTTTGTCCATGTTTGAACCAAGGCTGTAATGAGGTCAGAAGCTGAGTGACCCTGGCGGAATCCAATCTGAGCATCAGTGAGCAGGTTATTGCTAAGCAAGTGCCACTTGATAGCACTGCTGATGACCCCTTCCATTACTTTACTGATGATCAAAAGTAGACTGATGGGGCGGTAATTGGCCAGGTTGGACTTGTCCTGCTTCTTGCGTATAGGACATACCTGGACAACTATCCACATTGCCGGGCAGATGCCAGAGTTGTAGTTGTACTGGGACAGCTTGGCTAGGGATGTGGCAAGTTCTGAAGCACAAATCTTCAGTACTATTGCAGGAATATTATCTGGGCTCATAGCCTTTGTAGTATCCAGTGCCTTCAGCTGTTTCTTGATATCACGTGAAGTGAATCAAAATGACTGAAGACTGGCATCTGTGATGCTGGGGGCCTCCGGAGGAGGCCGAGATGGATTGTTCACTCTGCACATCTGGCTGAAGATTGTTGCAAATGTTTCAGCCTTATCTTTTGCACTGATGTGCTGGGCTCCTCCATCATTGAGGATGGTGAGATTTGTGGAGCCTCCTCCTCCAGTTAGTTGTTAGATTGTCCACCACCATTCACGACTGGATGTGACAGGACTGCAGAGCTTAGATCTGATCCGTTAGTTGTGGAATCGCTTAGCTCTGTCTATCACTTGCTGCTTATGCTGTTTGGCACGCAAGTAGTCCTCTGTTGTAGCTGCACCAGGTTGATACTCATTTCTAAGAATGCCTGGTACTGCTCCTGGCATTCCCTCTTCATTGAACCAGGGTTGATCCGCTGGCTTGGTGGTTATGGTGGATTGGGGGATATGCGGGCGATGAGGTCACAGATTGTGGTTGAGTACAATTCTGCTGCTGCTGATAGCCCACAGCGCCTCATGGTTGCCCAGTCTTGAGTTGCTAGATCTGTTCGTATCCTACCCCATTCAGCACGGTGGTAGTGCCACACAACACAAGGAGGGTATCCTCAATGTGAAGATGAGACTTCATCTCCACAAGGACTGTCTGGTGATCACTCTACCGATACTGTCATGGATAGATGCATCTGCAGCAGGCAGGTTGGTGAGGGTGAGGTCAAGTGTGTTGCTCCCTCTTGTTGGTTCCCTCCCATCAGCTGTCAGCTCTGTCCTTTTGGACCCGGCCAGCTCGGTCTGTGGTGGTGCTACCATGCCAATCTTGGTGATGGGCATTGAAGTCCCCCACCCAGAGTACATTCTGCGCCCTTGCCACCCTCAGTGCTTCCTCCAAGTGGTGTTCAAAATGGAGGAGCACTGATTCATCAGCTAAAGGGGGGAGCGGGGACGATACATGGTAATCAGCAGAAGGTTTCCTTGCCCATGTTTGACCTGATGCCATCAGACTTTATGTTGAGCACTCTGAGGGAAACTCCCTCCTGACAGTATACCACTGAGTCTGCCGATGGGACAGGACATACCCAGTGGTGGTGATGTTGGTGTCTGGGACATGATCTGTAATGAATGATTCCTAGAGAATGACTTTGTCAGGCTGTTGCTGTGAGGCAATTCTCCCAATTTTAGCAAAAGCCCCCAGATGTTAGTAAGGAGGAATTTGTTGGGACGATAATACTGGGTTTGCCGTTTCCAGAGCCTAGGTCGATGCCAGGTGGCCTGTTCAGTTTCATTCCCTTTTACTGACTTTGTAGCGGCTTGATACAACTGAGTGGCTTGCTGGGCCATTTCAAAGAGCATTACTGCGGATCTGGAGTCACACGTAGGCCAGACCAGTTGAGGGCGGCATATTCCCCAAAGAACATTAGCAAACCAGATGGGGTTTTTTTACGGCAATCGACAATGGTTTCATGGTTATTATTGATGATGAAATCAATGATAATGTGGACTATGTCCTTAGCTCCCTGACAAGTTTTGATCCTGTAAACAGAATGAAACAATTGTCACGTCCTGTAGAGCAAAATCCATCAAATCTTGGAAATGCCACATCTAAGATTTGACATATGAGAGACCTTCAAAACCATGTAAACATTGGGTACTGAACTCAAACAAATGATCTCTTTCCTCATTAAAAATAATCCTTCTAACTACCAGGCCACTGCTTCCAGAAACACCAATTAATCTCCTCAGCATTCGCTTCCACATTTTACCCATAAAGTATTATAAGAGACCATATGGCGATCAGTTGGTGAGGCAATTAACTACAGCACAGTCAATTAGATTGTGGATGGTGGTTGTCATAGATTATCACTCTGGGGCAATAATTCTAATCCTAGCAAGAGGCAAAATAATCAAGTCATTTTAATTTTGCCAATGTGGTGAATCCACCCCAGAAGGAAAAAAAAAACAGTAAAAACTGGGAAATAAGAATACTGGCCTGAACTGGTCCTGTATACTTTAAAATGGAACACCAGTAAAAACTGGGAAATAAGAGTACTAGTCCTTTCCTTCTGGGACACTTTGTTGATATGGGGTATTAATTGCATGCCAAATTGAGTAAAACTCAGTCCTGATAAGCTAAAATTGTAGGGTTGAAGATTTAAATAGATACTTTGCTATTTTTTCTAGCCCAGCCCCTTTAGCTACAATTCAAAACTGAAGCCTGGAGTCAACAAATTCTTTGGGCTAAATTTTACTGTGGGCTTCGGAACCCAATGTTGGGGGGTTAACTGCAGTATAAGGGTCTGGCACATACAGGGTTAATGTGGGACTGAGTACAGTAGGGCCCACAGAATGGTGTAAGAAGGCACATGACCTAGACCTAGGGACATGTGGTGTTGAGCAGAGACTTGCTAAGTCTTAGGCATGGAGATAGCTCCTTGCCTGTACCCTATTCTTTATATATGGATAGAGTTATAAGCAGTTAATAAAGACTTGCTGTTAACATACAGGAGACTACGACGACTTCTTTAACAGGCACGTTCTGTAACCAACACCATCCCAACATGATGGCAGCTTGAGATTAAAAACCTTCAACCTCACAGAAATGCTGAAAAACTAAGAAAGAGAAAATCTCCAACTGAAATTCTGACCTGAAAGAAGCTCCCAACTGAAGCTGAAGACACTGAGAAAATTCACCAGAAAAAAGCTACAGAAAGAAGGGCTTGGAAGCTGAAGGCAGAGGTTATACTGCAGCAGAAGACTCCATAGATTCTCCCTCGGAAGTCCAGTTTCAGCATGCAGAGCCTGAAAAAGTGAGCTAAATCTTTTTAAGTTCCATGCTGCTGCTAGTCCTGAGAATCCCTTCCAGATTCAGGAGCGCCATTTGAACGAGACTGTCACTAAACCCAGTCCTGACTCAGAGCTTCAAAACGTGGCCCCCGAGTTTGAAAAAGAAAAGAAAATAATTAAATTATTCAGTGTTACGGGCAAGGGAAAAAGGAACACCCAAACTCTTATTTTCTCACCATCTGTCTGCAAGCAGAAGTGTTTTAATTTTTGAAATAGGCTGTGGCGTGTTTCCTCAAACCTTTGGTTTGTGAGATCAATTTTTAAAGTAACTCACAGCAAACTCTCTTTATAATTAAATCAGAAGTATTGTTTATTCATATATTCAAACTCAGGGGATGGTCACAACTTCATACACACAAACAAGCACAAAATACGAAGATAGGAAAGAGGAGTTTTTACAACTATGAATAACTGAAAAGAAAAATATCCACAGATATGGATCAGTTCACATAATTGCTGGAGTCCAGAAAATCAGAGTCCAGTGAGAGTACCTTCACAGAGGAGTTAAGTTCAGACGGGTTCAGCTGGCTGAAGCAGGAGTTGCAGAATCTCTTTAAAGCTGATGGTGACATAGTGAGACGAGGTTGATATACAGAGACTTGGGCTGTTCAGCAGACGATAGCAGGAATCTTCCAGAGAAACAGGCTTTGAGGAGGCTTAGACTTGATGCAGGCTGTTGGCCAGCCTGGAGTCCTGCTGTGGTGTTTGCAAGCTGGAGGTTAAACAGCAGACTGAGTTACAAGTCTAGAAATGTAATATTAAAACTTCCCAAAGGCCAAAATCTTAGGTCACTGGCCCATTAATGAGTCAGTTGCAGTCTAACAAGCAGTTTCTATGCCTCTAGTCAAATCTGTTGTTCGCCTAAGGAGATAGATGATGGCTATTAGCGCCTCTGCAGGCATCATGAGTTTTGATGGCTCTCCCTTTGTTGTAGGACCAGGCTGGGGTGACAGATCGTCTGCTGGTCACTGGTATTGTTGATTGTAATGTGTCCTCACAATGACAGGTGTAAGATTCCACAAGGATGAGGGTTGAACTTTTGTCCTGTAACTGCTGTTAGAAATTTCCAGAAACTGTAGCCAACTTGTGAATCTTGTGACCTGTAGCAGTCAGCTTTTGGCTCAGCAAAGTCCACTTTTGAACAAGCAAAAAGAGTGAGGTTTGGTTTAAACAGTTTATTATCCCTTACATGTCTTAGGGACATGACACTTAGCCTCTTAGAAACATCGCGATTGTGAGATCCATAAAGCAGCAAGCCTGTGTTGAATTTGAACGCCTCACTACTCACAACAGTGAACTGCTGAATGAAATAAGTCGGCAGACAGCTGATCCACACAGCCATTGTTGGAAATTTTTCTTCCAGAGGCACACTGCCGCCATTTTTCGGAACCTGCCAAAACTGAAAAGCGCGGGAAATCAGCGATGTCATCCTGAAAGCCTGTAAGCTCTTAAAACCGTACCCACACTTTAAATATCTTTAATATGGAGCACAATTCCACACTTCAAACTCCATTTGGACTCACCCAAGGCCCAGACCAGCCATAAAGTTGGGGGTCTTTGATGGAAAATCTTTTTAAATGACAGCATTGCTCCGGCCTTCAGCAAAAGGTCTGCAGACCTGCAAGCAAAAGGTGACCTAACCTTCAACAAGGCAATCCGAATAGTTAGACTGTCTGAGCTGCATGAGCAACATAGGATCCTGAGGGGGGCGGATACAACATGGGGCAGAAGCCAACCCCAGTCCAACTTATCAGGTCACAAAGACTCAGGTACAATCCAAGTCAGGGAAGACAATTCCTGAACTGCCCAGCTGAGTGACCTTGCTAGTGCTGCAGTGCAAAGTGGCCTCACAGGAGAGATCAGCGTCCTGCGAGTACAGCCCACTGCAACAGACAGGGACACTTTGGAAAATCGTGCGCATGAAAACCCCAGCACCGCACAGAGCCCAAAGTTAATCCACGAGGTCGAGAGCAAAAGCCCAGAAGACACACAGCCATGCTTCTTGAGTGAGGTCAAAGATTGTGGTTCTTCATTTTGGAATGCTA
Source organism: Cetorhinus maximus (assembly GCF_964194155.1). NCBI lineage: Eukaryota > Metazoa > Chordata > Chondrichthyes > Lamniformes > Cetorhinidae > Cetorhinus > Cetorhinus maximus. The sequence goes on from NC_135886.1 coordinate 68,038,203, forward strand.
ACATTCTGGTAAATGGTAATCTAACAAATTTTAAATTAGATTCTGGTGCTAGCATGACAGTCCTGTCAGACAAGGAACCATGGCTCCAAGACCTCTGGCTTCAAACAACAGCCATTCCACTTTATGGGGCAGGGGGAGTCCAACTCCTGGTCATCGGCATGATCCTGGAACCACTGAGTTATAGCAGCAAACAGATCTTTGAGCTTATGTACATCATCTGTAACCAGCCTTTCTCTCTCCTGTGCAGGGGTGCCTGCATAGCCCCTGGATCTCCTCCAGAAGGTAGAGTATGTCACGACCATCACTGTCATTAGCCAGCCAGAACAGCACGGTCCTGAGTACTCAAACACTAAAGAGTATTCAGACTCGGATTTCACCTTTGATCTCTCTTCTTTCTTTGTGGAGCCGGTTCAGCCATTATCATTCCAGGTCCCGGAAAGTCCCCAATGGTCAGACCAACCTACTTCCCACGAGATTACCTTGACGCCTCTAGTGGGAGTGGTATCAGAGAATGATCAGCAGTCTGGGAAGCCTCTACCTCCAATTATGATGATGGTACAGCTGATCAACACAGCAACCACTGTGCACACGCTGCAACTTCCAGCCAACATGCTACAACCACAAGGGATGCTTGAACCTGATAGCAGTCTCTCACCATCAACAACAAAAAGAGGTGAGCATACCACTAAACCTTCTTCTAGCCACAGAAACGGTCCTCCTCAGCATCAGAGGGCTTTGAGATGGCCCACATGGAGAAAGAATAAGAAAAATCAGTGCCAAGGAGACGAATACCATACTCAACAACCCCATAAGAAATGATCGAGAGTAACAGCAACCATGGATCAATGTAGCAGCCAAACTGACCAGGCATGATTCAACATAAAGCAATGAAAGTAAAAATGAAAGCATAGCCAAATGCCAGTCCAACCTCCAAGCCACCAGCAAGAACTAGAACCAACAGAGCCTACCACTACTCCGACAGAATGACAAAAAAGATGTGTAAGGGTTATAAGGTCTCCAGGCTGCCAGAATCTCTCATTTCAAGGTCTTGAAGGGGGCAGGTGGGGTATTGAGAATGTTGTACAAATGCTAATACAGTAGTAGCAATAATGTCAGAATAGCATTAAACTTGTAACAATAAAGTAAATGCATACGATTAATGACAATGTAAGGTATGAAGTAAACTAATATAATTCCATATCCATGGGATAAAGACTTGGTGGGAGAGGTAGAATAGGGGTCTGGCACATACAGGGTTAATGTGAGACTGAGTACAGTATAGACCACACAGTGGTATAAAAAGGCACATGATGCAGACCGAGGGTCAGTGTGGTGTTTGAGCAGAGACATGTTAAGACCCAGACATGGAGAAAGCTCCTTGCCTGTACCCTTTAGTACATATATTTATAGTTACAAGTAGTAATAAAGATTTGCTGTTAACAAGCAGAAGACTATGAAGAGATCTTTAACAGACACTTTCTGTGACCAACACTATCCCTACATTGAACAAGTCCTGAGCCTACGTTTTTCAGCAGCGTGATTGAATCAACAATTTTACCGCAGGTGACCTCCGAATTGATCACCCGCAAACCCACTGTCCAGTTAAGGATGGCAGGCAGGCCCCTGATCCTGCTGGCCCAGAGATAAAAACAAAATACTGAGGGTGCTGGAAACCTGAAATAAAAACAGGAACTGCTAGAAAAACTCAGGAGGTGTGACAGCATCTGTGGAGAGAGAAACAGAGTTAACTTTTCAAGTCTGTATAACCCTTCTTCAGAGTTGGGTCATACAGACTTGAAACGTTAACTCTGTTTCTCTCTCCACAGATGCTGTCAAGCCTGCTGAGTTTTTCCAGCAGTTTATGTTTGCATTATGGCCCAGAGGGCTGGTGGCCTCAACAGTGCCATTGGGAGAGGTTGTCACTATGGGGCCTCCATTAAGCCAATGGTCTCCCTACGTAGCTGGGAATCACCCTACCATCAACAAAATGCTGGTGGCTCCATAAAATGGCCCTTAATTAGACCTTTAAGTATGCAAATCAGTTGCCTACCTCCTTGGAGCATTGCAGCCGCTCAGCATTCGGTGGCCGGGCTGCATCAGGGAACCATCCCTATTTTACAACCAGCCCCGCCACCTTCCTGGGCCAATAAAATTCTGCCCATTGCATCTCTTTAAATTTACTTCCAGCACTTCCCTATATACCTGAAGTATTTGGCAAAGCAGAAAATGGGATCTGTGGGACTAGGCAGGCTGCTTTCCTCTCAATGATATTCATCCTATTATGGGGTTTTGAGTATATTATAGCCGTTAACTCTTATCCTACATTGCTACTTTATTCTTCCATCTATGATATGATAGAGAGGCAGCTCTATCCTTTCATTACTTAATGGAACAGGAAGTAACCTGGGCTCCAAATTAATTACTTGGCGCACAATAGTCTAACTATTCAACACCACAGAATTACAGAATTGTTACAAAACAAAAGGAGACCAATTGGCCTGTTGTGTCTGTGCCAGTTCTCCGTAGAAGCAATTTATCCAGTCCCCCATCTTCTCTCCATAGCCCTGCACGTTCTTCCTTTCCTGATAAGAATCCAATCCAATTTTGCCTGTGGTCTTGCAGATTCTTCCTTTTCAGGTAAAAATCCAATTCTGCCTTGAATACCTCGATGGAATCTGCTTCCACCACACTCTTAGGCAGTGCACTCCAGACCTTAACCATTCACTATGTGAAAGCTTTTCCTCAGGTCACCATGGCTTATTTTGCTAATTACCTTAAATCTGTGTCCTCTTGTTTTCAATCCATCCACCAGTGGGAACAGTTTTTCCCTATCTACTCTGTCCAGATCCCTCATGATCTTGAATACCCCCATCAAATATCCTGTCAACATTTTCTCCAAGGAAAACTGTCCCAACTTCTCCAATCTGACTACATAACTGAACTTCCTCATCCTTGGGACCATTCTCTAATGCCTTCACATCCTTCCTAAAGTATAGTGCCCCAGAACTGAATGCAATGCTCCGGCTGAGGGTAAACCAGTTCAATAAAAAGTTAACACAACTTCCTTGCTTTTATACTCTATGTCCATTTAATAAAGCATAGGATACTGTATGCTTTATTAAACACTCTCTCAACCAGTCCTGCCACCTTCAATGATTTATGCACATCTTCTCTCTGCTCCTGCATTCCCTTAAAAATTGTACCTTGTATTTTATATTGTCTCTCCATGTTCTTCCTACCAAAATGAATCACTTCACACTTCTCTGCTTTAAATTTCACCTGCCACTTGTCTGCCCATTCCACCAACTTGTCTGTCTTTTTGTAGTTCTACACTATCCTCCCCACAGTTCACAATGCTTCCAAATGAACAAATTATTCTCTAACAGCAGTCCATAATTTAGACAACGGGCCACATCCATTCTCATCCCATTGACATTGGTTTTCCTCCAGTTAATTATTCCTACTCTGGGTTGTTCCTGGTTCTTTTCAATAGTCAACCTATAGCTTTTGAGACAATAATTACTGCCCCCTAAATGTTCCCCTACTGACACTTGATCCACTTGGCCCACCTCACTCCCAAGAACTAGGCCTAGCAGTGCTTCCTTTCTTGTTGGCATGGAAACATACCACTGTAGGGAATTTTCTTGAACACACTCCTGAACTCTTGCCCCTCTCTGCCCTTTATACTACCACTACCCCAGTCTATATTTGGATAATTAAAGGCCCCATTATAAGTACTCTATAATTGTTGTACTTCTCTGTGGTTTTCTTGCAAATTTGTTCTTTTAGATCTTTCCCACTAGTTGGTGGCCTATAAACTTGCTGTAGCAATGTAATTGCACTTTTTTTGTTCCTTAGCTCTAGCTAAGTAGAATCTGGCCTGAATTTCATGCTACCCCAATGAAGGGTTTTTAGGTGGTGGGGGAGCGTGAAATAAAACAAATGGGCTTCCCGCTGGGTTCACGCCCGCTCCAACCTCTCAGCAATTTTACACTGGGGCAAATGAGGCCTCGGACGGGCCACCTGCCCTTGCCCAAATTGAGGCCCTTAAGGGGCAATTATTGGCTATTCAAGGGCTGTTTCCCACCAAGCCTCAATTTTAGGCTGGCAGGAGAATTTCCCAGGTGTGGGGGAAGCCCGCAAATGATCGGGCTTAGGTCATCCTGAGACCCCAAAAATTTACCTTTCCATCCAGTCCCACGTCTTAGGCTCCAACGTCTTCAGAAAGTTCCTCTTTTGTCCTTTGCAGCTTCTGTCGCTGCAGGGACTAGAGAGCTGCTGGCCAATTAGATTGGCAAATCCCGTGTTAGGGCACTTATTCAAGCTGAAATGGCTGTGGGGCAGGCAGAATCGGCAGTTTCGGATGGCGGGATGGGAAACCCTGCCATCTGAAATATCCTGACTTCTGTCCCTGACCCTTCTGGGACATATTCTCACTCCAGCACAGCAATGTTATCTTTAATCAATACTGCCACCGTTCCCCCTTTCCTTCCTTGCCAATCTTTCCTGAAAACCTTGTATCAGATCTGGATTGAACACATGGAGTTATAAAAAGCCTAACTCTCCTCTGCCAAAATGGCCCTTTATATTAGGGTCAATAGATAATTCCAGACTACTTTCCTCTTCTACTACTCATTCTTTAACAACCTCATTCAAACTCACATTTGACTAATCTTTTGGTCACCCCGCATAATATCTCCTTCTTTGGCTTTGCACCAAATTACCTTTAGAGCACTGGGTTTATTTTAGAGCCTATTTCTGCATTAAAGGCATCCTAGGAAAGCAAGTTGCCATGAGTGATTTTAACTCTTGGCGGAATCGGCCGCTCCCATTGTCTTAGCGGTCGTGAGCAGGCAATATGGCGAGAAGGTCAAAAATCAGTTTTACGCCGTTATGAAACCAGGTTGCGATCATCCACACCACCCGTCAAAGTCCTGATCATCTGATATCTCTGAAACACAAAACACAATAAGTCAAGTCTGAAGTTTGGGTTGAGCATCAACAAGACATTCGATGACAATTTATGGTGAGTGTAATGTGATGATTCAGTCTGCAACAATTGCAAATGTTCAATTTCAATTTCTGGGATTGAAAGGGACCATAAATGGGGATAGCAACACTTAAATCAAGACAAGGCTAATAATTGCCCACTCTACAACTCATCAGCTGAATGAAGTATGGAGGGCATCCATCATCACCCTCCACTTGGAAAAGCAACTTGCAAGATTCCTGGTATGGAACATTACACTTTATGGGTGAAAGAGTTGAACCCTCAATAAGACTGTGAGGAAGAGAATTAAAGCTTTTGAAATGTGGTTCTAGTGAAGGGTCTTTAGAATCAGCTGGGCAGAGCGAAGAACCAATTAATTTGTCTGCAGGGAAATCAGAATCCCAGCGTCTCATGGACTTTTAGCTAAAGTGAAGTGGAAATTGAAAAAGTGCGACCACTGGAAAAAGTTCAGTGAGAGTTTGGTGCTGGTGACAATAGAAGGTGAAACATCTGGAAAGAACAGGCCAAATTGGAGATGGACTGGATGGGTGGACAACATCAGAAACTGGACAGAGGGGAATGACAGTGGCACCCAGAATTGCAGTGAACTGAGAGAGATGCCTATGGCAACTCGTGGACAATGGCTAATTATACCTGGAAGAGAAATGCGCTGATTCTCCCTCTATTTAAATGAGTCAAAGGAAAATCAGTTAAGTGGGTTCTGTAACAGGCATATAATCCTTCTAATCCCATTTTCCTCTCTGGTTTCCCTCAAAGTGTTGGTCAATACCTAGGCAGTAAAAACAAAATCTACCCTATTGATTATTACTGAGGTACAGATTCATGAACTTCCTCCTGAACCTCAGTGCAGTGCCCATTCTACTTGTGAGAGATTAGACAGTGAGCATATCTACGGTGTTCACGTACGGGTATGTCATAGTCAAGCTCAATCCTGTACTCACTCAATGTTCGCACACACTCACTTTCCAGCAAAAGTCATTGGATTATAGTCAGGGGTCCCTCCACCACACCACCCACTTCCCAATTCTCATGGCTAGGGGGGAAAGAAGTCAAATAGGGTGTGGTGCATGGGTTTGAATTAGATTTAAGGACTTCAGGATAAACATTTCAGCAGCCAATCTTTATTGTACTCATTAAACAAATCTATGAACAACTCCAAACAAAAGGATCAAAGCAAATTGTGGAATTTGGCCAAGATGATTAGATGAATAGATGAATTCCTTAGATTTACAGATTCATATTTCAGCAATTTTGCAGTGTTATTTTCAAATTAAATCTAATTAGTGTAAAATGCAGTGAGGTCTTATCACATTATTTAATGAGTGATTACCCATTTGGCCACTTTGTCAGCTTTAATTCCCGTTATATCAAGCAGCATAGCAGCAAATAGCATTCCAAAGACCAAATTCTGTAATGTATATGTGTTGGTACAACATTTGAATAAGCGCAACCAATAATGAATTTATATTATGCTCTGAAAAGCCTTTTTTACCTCATGATCTGACACAACAGATTTTTGTATCCACTCAAAGACCAGGGCCTAAAATGTACAGTGGGTAGGAGAAGGTACACATAATACATGTGCCAGTATGTACTTGCCTGGGGTCTTCACTGCTGGCCACTAGCCTCCTCCCCCACCCCCACAAAGTTTGCAGGTTCAGAGACAATCCATTAGTTTTAATATCAGTCATGCTAACAGAACGAGAAGCACGTCTTGGGTGCCTGCCTTATTGGCAAGCTGCAAATTGCAGTGGTGGTTGCTGGTTCTGGGCAGGGGAAGGTGGGGTGGGGGGAGGGGAAGAGGCTCAAGGCTCTTCCCAGAAGAAACTTTAATGAGTCTCCAGTGATAGTGCTGAATTTATTATTTTTTAAACACACCTCATTCTTTGGATTCCAGGGCGGGATCGTGATCTGGATTCTCCTGGTGACCCTCACTTCCAGTATCTGCCTATCTGAGGAATTTCAAATAAAAGGATCAGAGCATGGTTGGTGGAATAGAATGTGACCATAACATTTCAGAGATGGATAAATCCCTTGAATTTGTAGATATATATTCCAACAAGACTAGAGTGTCATTTTCATATTACATTTAATAGGTGCAAAATGTAATGAGCTTTTATCACATTATTTAGTGATTGAATATTCACTTAATTTGGAGCTGGCCACTTTGTCAGATCTAATTCCCCAATTATGTTCAGCGGTATAACAGTAAGTAGAGTTACAATGATTAAATTATGTAATTTGTCTGTTCATGTGCAAGACCTGATCAAAGTCAGGCAAGTTGAAAACAACCAGACTAATGAACTGTTCAAAGTTTGGGTCTCTGAGAGGAATAATCTCTCATCTAGTGTTGTATTACCATTCGTCTACCTATCAAATCCATCAAAACAGGGGGTTCCTTCCATTCAGTCCCTACTCTTCTAATGCTGACGGGCTTGTTTGGGTTGCAAGTAGGCTCCCCAACCAACACACCATCCCAGAAGAAGGATAGAACTGCTGGATCTAGGAGCTGATCTAATTTCTCACCATTATGGTGAATTTTTATTAAAATTCATCCAAAATATGTGCTTGAAGGGCTACATATTTTATGGTCTCCAGGGGACATGGCTAGATTTTCACTCCAGAAGCAAGTAGTTCAAGTCAGGAAATCTCCCAACTCACCAGACTTGCCTCAGTAGAAAGGCCCCCGAATGGTACGATTTTTGCTCTGGTGTTGGGGGTGGGGTGGTGGGGGGGATGTAGGTGGTGGTGCTGGAGTGGGATAGAGTCAGGCCCACTGCCCCAGAAGCACATTAGAGATGGTCACAGGGGTAGCTGAGTGCCATGGTGGGCTGGTTAAAAGCTAAGTATACTAAATGATGCCATCCAGTTCTAAGAGCTCTTACACCTGCCCTTATTATGTATGCTTGGCTGATAGCCCAGGCTCATAAAAGGACTTTCTCAGTAGGGGTTGTGTTTTCACAGTTGGTGAGGGTTGTTGACTTTGCTTGATTGACATCTTTAAGTGGTTATAATCAATTGTTCTTTCTGTGATCTCTTTTGTCAATGTATATTTGCACATGATTAAAAGTTGTGAAGTATTCAAAACCTCTGATGCTGATACTTCAATGGTCTGTCTGATTGATACTTCTGCAGGCTTGTAGGAACAGCTGATTTGTTTCCAAAAGATTTGTGAATAAGTTTTTTTTCTGAGCAGTTCAACACTTGCCATTGTTACTATTCGGTTCGTTGGTTCTGTTCAGAGTGTTTGGGTGAATGGGCATGGAAGGGCCATGAGTTGGCATGGAGTGTATGAGGGGCCATTGGGGGTGGGTGGGTGGCAGGAATTGGCATGGGGGCCATAAGGGGACATGGGGTTGGATGGGGACATGAGTTTTCATTGCAATGGAATAGAGGGGGCATGGGAGGGGCATTGAAGCATTTGTGTAAGGCCTTCTTATCTTACTGTTCAAAAGGTTCCTGCATCCAGACTATGGTTCATAACTTCTCTGAGGGGCCAAGAACCACAAGTCATCCAGAAACTGGCCTGACTCCATGAAAATTGCAGGTGATAGAAGATGCCTACCCTGCAATAGAGCCAGCCAAGTCAGGGGTGCAGGGTGAGAGCTCTCTACCCGCCCCCTTATCCCATTATCAGCAAAAATTTGGGGCACCAGGAATGGAGGCGGAAATCCTAGAATCGGGTCCTGCACACCAGTTTTAAATGGTTCCGTAATCATTTCAACTCTGCAAAAATAGGTGCCCTAAAGTATGATAAAGAGTATGAAATGTACCCTGTGAGACAGCTTGTAAATTAGAATCCTTAAATACATAGAGCTATTGACTGGACTGAGTCTATTTCACTCACTGTCAACATCTGGCTCTTCACATTAGTAAACACTATAATTCAGCAGCTGTGAAGTGGCAAGAAAATATAGAGAATAATTCAAAAATTAGATGGTAACACAGCACCAATGCAGGAACAATGGGCAGGATTTTCCACACCCGCCCACCGCCGGGATCATCCGGTCCCACCGCAAGTCAGTGGACTTCTGGCTGGGGCGCTGCCTCACCCACAGTGGCTCCCGCCCACGACGGGGCTGGAAAATCCCGGCCAATCGTGTCTGGGAGACCTAGGAGTCCTTGTAGATTCAATGCTCAACAAGTCCAGTTAATGCCCAGAGCAATCAAAAGCATGGCTAAAACAAGTCAGGAAGCTGTGGTGAATCTGTTATATCACATCTTGAGTACCAGTCACCAAAGAAAGGGAGACATTCAAAGTACTAGAGGTAGTGCAGAGAAGAGGCTAATCTGTATTGTCAAAAGACTGAAAAATGAGGAAAGATTAGAGAAACTTTGGCTGTGAAGTGATCTTATAATGGTATACAAGATAGTAAATGGTATAATGGTTCTTCAGGCCAAAGATAATAAGAAAATGTTATGGACTTCCAGTTAGAGTGGGGGAAGCAAAAATCCTGAAATCATTTAAGAAATAATTACATGTGGCTGAGGGGGGTGGGTGGGGAAGAGGATGGGAGAGGAAGTGAAGGAATGGAGGGTTGTTCTTTATGGATTTAATAAGATTTTCCAAATAGGCTTCCTCATCTGTAAGTACCTTGCTGTCTTGTGATATGCCCGTATATTTCCTCTCAATTCCAATGATAGAAAATACCATATCATTAGATCACTTTGTCCGGCTAAACAACTATCCAGATGCACTTACAGATAAACGATTTGCAGAAGGAAATGTAAATGACTAGTTGTGCTGTACAGCACAACTAGTCATTTACATTTCAGTCAACCACCATGTACTGTTGAAAACAGTTTATAATTCTTCCCATTTCTCTTGAAAGCTAATGAAGAGATATTGGTGATTACTTATAATTTCATGATAGATTGAATTCCCTGCTGTTGTAGAATTAGCTGATTTACATTGCTTTGAAATCCACCAGGTTACAGCCCAGACAGAAATTGAAAATTAACTTAATCCAATTTTCTACATAATTGAAGTACATAAGCATTACGACCTATCTCTGCCTGTAATGGAATGACAAAAAAATTCAACAATGCAAGAAGATTCTGGGTTCTAATTTTTTCTCCTATTCAGTTTGAACAGTCCCCTGACTCACATAGCTACTCATTTTAGCAACTGACAATAATTGGAAATGATCCTATCTGACCCTGAGCTGAGTTTTTTGTCCCCATACTGTCACCATCACCAAGGTTGCCCATTTCTATCCCTGTAGCTCTGACCTTTCTACCTCAGCTTATGTGCCACTAAAACCTTCATCCATACCTTTGATATCTCCGGACTTGGCCATCCAATGCTTTCTCGGTGTTCTACTGTCCTCCACTCCCGATAAGCTTCAAGTCACCCTAAACATATCCTAACCTGCACTGTCCAGATGCTCCATTGTTCCTATGCTTACTGATCGACAATTTTTCCCAGTTTCCCAACACCTCAAACTTAAAATTCTTATAATTGTACTTAAATCCCCCCATGACCTTGTCCATCTCAATTTCTGTAAGCATCGCCAGTCCTAAAAACTGCTAAATAAAGGTGCAATATAATTTGTTAATAAAGATAGCTTTCTATATATAAGGGCAATTTTAACCCTGCCTTCCCTACAGTAACCAGGCAAACAGGCAGTTAGAATTCCCCTTGAGACTCATCCATCAACATCCTCCACTGATCCTATGGGCTAGACCAGATGGACACCCACTAGAAACTAATTGGGGTATTTTTTATGTATGCAGATCAGGCTCCATTGATATCATTGAGCATGACTGCTTTTTTAACTGTGAACCTGAGGGTAGCAGCTAGTTCAGCTGCTGTTAGAGAATTTAGAGCCCATTTTAGGACTGATTTACTAACAATCTAAGAGACAGATCTAACAAAATGAAAATTATTTCTTCTTCACATTTATGAATTTGGTAGTTAGGGAATACCACACATTCTAAAAGACTGAAGATTGTAGAAGGAAGGACAAACTGAGTAAGGTATAGTGTAATTCACAGTACTGAGGTAATGGTAGAGTATGGCCTGGATTTTTGCCAAGTCAGGAGGACTCGGGAGCCCATTAAAAGTGGCGGCAGGACCCAATTCTGGGATTCGAGCAATTTTCATCAGTGCGGGATAAGGGTGCAGGCAGTCAGGCCGCATGCAACACTTCCACCCTTGCAGGCTGTTTAAACCCCTGACAATTTTAGTGGAGGCAGACCTCTTTCGTAAGTAGACATGGTTCATGGTCTCTCAGAGGGGACATGAATCATGGAAGAGCCCCAGTTCCAAGTGGGGAATCAAAAAAACAGCCACCTGTTGTTGGAATTCTTTCATTGACAGGCTTTGAAATACAAAAAAAAAATCTGTTCTTTCAGTTTCAATAGTTAAATGCTGTATTATAGGTTAGATGTGTTTTTACTGCAATGATTGATTATAGGGCTTCATCCTGCAGGTAAGTTAACCATTACATTGGTCAGCTTTACATGGGGCAGGATTTTATGCGTCGGTGAGTTGGGGTGGGGCCGGCTCACCGATGCGTAAAATGATGCGCGGTGATGTCGGGGGGAACTCCCGACATCACCGTGCCCCAATTAAATTTTCAGGAAGGCGGGGGCGCAGCAAAATGAGCTGCACGTCCGCTGACCTGTCAATGGCCAATTGAGACCATTGACAGAGGCAATTAACTAATTAAAGGACCTGCCCGTCCAACCTTAAGGTTGGTGGGCAGGCCAGGAGCCCCGGCGCAAATTGGAAAAAGCATGAAACCTCACCCACAGGCGGGATAAAGTTTTTGTGAAAATTATGGACATGTCCCAACTCATGTGACATTGTCACATGAGGGGACATGTTAGGGAAATTTTATTTTTCTATTTTTATCTTTTTGACATTTACAGTCAATCTCCCTGAGACTGCACTTTGCTCAAGGAGATGAGTGCACTCTTTTGTGCGCATGCGCGAAAGAGCGCACTCTCGATTTTGGGATCCCCCCCCCGACCTGCCCGCACATGGAGTGCATAGCGCTTCTCTGTGGATGTCACGCTGAACGGGCCTTAATTGGCCCGCCCATGTAAAAAGGCGCCGCGCCCCCGATCGGAAGCGCACCTGTGCGCGCCCACCATTCAACTTCTCCCCAGACAGGGGGCAAATTCAGCCGATGGTGTTATGATCTCCATGGAGAAACCATAAACCAAAGTAATTAAATTTACTGAGTCGCCCCCAAATGAAGGATTTCACTTTTTGAACTTTAACATGAATCAGAACCAACGTAACTTAAACATGAATTAGAAGGCAAATGCTATTTTAATAAAAAAGGTTAAATTTCACTTTACATGGTCAATACAGCAAATATACATTTTACACAAAAACAAGCATTCCCCTTCAGCATGTATGGCATTATGTAGCTACCCAGTTCCACAAAATGCTGTTCTTTATTCACACAGGTAGGTCAGGAGTCCTATCCAACAACAACTATCACCCCTGAGCTTCAAGGGTGCAATTATTGTCATCAAGGCACACTTCTATGAAACCTCTCTCCCTCAGGTCATGACAATCCTGATCGTGTAGTTCTCCAGAATTCCTTTTCAATTGACTAATTAATAACATCCCGTTTCGTGGTTTGGCCACTTCTGGTAAAACACCCAGCTCTTTAGCGTCTCCAAGCTACTCGCACAGCTTTCCAGGTTTTAGGCCTTTTTAACCAGCTCGCACAGAGCCCCCAAGAGCTTCTGTCTTTTTCTCTGCTAAGAAGAAAAACTGACATCTTTCTGAGAGAGATTTACTCCTTCTCACAAAAATCCTGAGTTTCTCTTTTTGTCTTTGTGTCTGCACCTGTGTGCTCCACAGCCTCTAACTCTCCTTTATTTTGCAACACTGGCCACAGCTCTGTCTTAACTTCCTCTCTGTTGGTACTGCTTCCAGATCAAGGGTCACTAGGTCACATGGACCAATATTTCTTATTATCCAAGAAAATTACAATTGATCCACTTACGATTGATGCAAACTCTTATAAATCATTTTTAAACATTCTTAAAAGCAATTACAGACTCCACAGCGATTTTAAAGAAATTACAAATTTTCCTTACTTTACTGCCTCTGGGTCAAAGACTGTTACAGAAGTGCTCTTATGCATTGTTAGGAAATAGAGATAGTTTGAAGTAAATAATATGTGTATTTGGAGGTGTTAGGAATTAGGTGTATTTTTAAGTTTAAGTTTAATTTGTATTTCTGTATTTTATAGGATAAGAGGATGAAACCTGAGTTTTAGTTTCATTTTAAAAGATGCCTGCATTTTAATGAGATTTTATGATTCTTGAAAGGGAGTTAAAACAAACAAGGTAGAAAAAAACTGTGGTGTTGCCTAGCAACAGGGATCCAGAGAGCAAGGCCTCTCACACACACAGGCAGAGAAACCAAAAGCAGTTTGAGTTCAGTTGGTCAGCATGCTCTAAAGTCAAAAGGAGTTGTCAACAGAAGCAGCATAGGAGTGGGACAGATAGCAAGTCCCAAACTAAAGTTGAAGCTAGCTTCCAGGAGAAGAAGGACACAGGAGAGGGAACTGCAAAGAGCAGGTTCCAAAATCTAAAGTAGAAAGCCACCAAATCCAGGGGATTAAAACAGAAAGGCCTTAAGAGGACAGTTTAGTCAAAGAACAAGGTCAGGAACCTGGAAAAGGGCTTGTTAAGTGAAGTTTGAGTGAGGAGCAGAGAAAGGCTCCAGGCTTGAAGAGAGAAAGCTGCAGGATGCAGACTTAATGCAAAAATAAGCTTGCGAGAAGTCAGAAGATCCAAGGAGACAGTTCAAGGTCTGTAACTCTTTATTATGGGCATGTGAAGCAGTGGTGTTCTGTTGGCATGGCTGAGTCAGTGAGAGAGAGAGTGTGTGGAAGGAAGCTCGAATGCACGTGGCAATCCAGGAGAGCTCGAAACCCAGTGGACTCTTGTGGAAGGTGTCTGAGAGAAAGTGTAGTTTGAGAAAAGATTCCAAAGTGAGCTCTTCAAAAGTGGGGATTGGAAACCCCATGTAAAAGGCAGAGTTCAGTGAGACCAATTGGCTCATGGTGAGACAGCGTCTGGGGGGGAGCTGAGGAGAGATCTATAGCATCTGTTTTGGGTGGCATCTGTCACTTTGTTTCAGAGTGTGGTGTGTCTGACTACAGGTCACCTATTAGTTTACATGGATTGTATACTTACTGTGAACATTAGAGTGTAAGGTAGCTTTTGTAACTTATGTTATCCTTACAAATCTGTATATAACTGTAAAAGAATAGCTGTGGGTGAAGGGATATTGTAAAAAATTCATCTTTACCTGTTTAATAAATGCTTTATTCTTTTGTTAAAAGTTCATCAGCTGACTCCTGTGACTCTGTTCAGTAGCCACTCTCCACATACCTAAACAAAAAATAAAAGTTAGGATCTATCAAGCAGGTTCCACCCTGGGATCTGGCTTGTCCAGTAGCAACATTAGCTGGGATCATAACAGCATTCAAAATTGAAGAAAACACTGTTTGGGATCTCTAATGTAATAATCTGAAGTAATTTAAATGCCCAAAGGTCCAGAACTATTTATCTCAGCAGGGGGCTTTGTTTACATTTTAATTAGCGTTTTAAGAGGTTATTAAAGGATTATCAGCCTTTGATGTGAAATAGATGTTTGATTGACTACTAGAGGGGGTTTAAATTCTTGAATGGGTTTTCTCAATGAGAGTTTTTTCAGAATGAAGTGTGTTTGAGTGAGAACTCTTACTAGGTTGTTAGAAGTTTTTTCATCTCCAATTCAAAGACATGGCTCCTGAAGTCTGCCCATAGTGGGTACTTGGTGAGTGGATACGGGAAGATACATGGGGAGGCATAGAAGAGGTTTGAGTGATTGGAAGGGGGTGAGGGGTAAGAGTTTTAGGGCCTGACATTTATCATTAAAACTGGGCCGATATCCCAGTAAACGGAGGTGAGCTTCCTGGCCATCCACTCAGCTCTATTGTCACATCTGGCCCCACTTCCCTGGAATAAAAATATGGTGGGTGCAGATCTTTTTGAAGGAGATGGGTCTGCTAAGTTTGGAAGTTTTCTGACCCAACCTTTCTGCCTCCTCCCCGAAATCTGATCCCAAGAGTTAGAATTGGAAATGGTGCAATAAATCTTTAATGCAACATAGACAAGGTGTCAGTTAATATAAAGTTTACAGCAATCAACATAATATAGATTTTTAGTTACTGTCACAGAAGTATAATAACTCTCGTAATGTTATTATGAATTATTGTAAAAGCAGGTTAACAGAAGGTTTGGAAAGTTTCTGTGTGTGTCCGGGATTTAATTGAATTGGAGACAGCTGGTCTAGAGGCTTTGATTCATCAAAAAAAGCTATGTTTGAAATGCTAAACACGTAAACATGGCTGAAGTCTTAGAACATAAGGTGAGGAGAATTTGAATTTTTAGATAAATCAGGGCAGTTTGAATTTCAAAGAGATGGTGGGATGTTTATACCTAGCCAGAGAAGCTAGGCCAAGCAATGTGTTTATTTTTCCCAAAGGTTACTGACAATATTAGCACCATGAAAAGATTTATATTATGAGAAAGGTGAAGTTCTAAAAACATGTGGGAACAATAGAGTTTACATTAAAAAAGAGAGACATGTATAAAGGAGAATGAGGCCATATATTAAGGAAGGCATTGTAAGATCTAACAGAAGTGTGAGAAGCCTCCAGTATTTGTGCATTAAGCTTGCTGTCTACAGAAACCAATGCTGGAAAAGGCCACTTTGAATTCTGCTGTCCAGAGTATTATGTTGACTTGCTTGGATCTGTTTAAAATATTTTTTTTTAACTGTTGCCTTAAACGGGGGTGTAACTGGAAGCCAGCTTAATTAGGAGTTTTAGGAGTTATTATAGTAGTGACGTGTAGACCTATGTATATGCTTGAGATATTTTCTTCTGTTAATAAATGTTTAATTTAGTTTTCTAAAAAATCTTTGAAGCCTTGATGGACTCATTCCTTCTGAATTCAGGGCACGCATCTCGAAATAAACACAAATTGCAAAACCATTGTGATATTGTAATCAAGTCTCTCTCGTGGATTTGATCTGCCTGGCACACACCATCTGCCGCGTCATAACAGTTACTTTGTTGGTTCTTAAAATTTATAGGGTGTTGTGGTTCCCTTCGTATGGTATGATTAATATTTTGGTTAGTGAATCAATTTACTTTAGTAAGCCAAACAACGGTAAACTTGAAGCTGACAATATGACAGGACGTAAATCAGCTCAGTCTGAGGATGGATGACTGAATAAGTTGCCCTGACCCTGATGTCATGCTCCTGAATAAATTGTTTCTTATCTCTATTGAGCTGAAAGCTTTGTTTCCACCACCACACACACTGCAAGTCCATTTGATTTATTCATTTTCAATGTCAGGAAATGAATTAAAATTATTTGAGGCAGGAACATGTTGGGAGACTAATGGAATGGTTAATTACAAGCAGAATATATACACAGAGCAGCTGAATTCTAGGCGAGGCTAATGAAGTACATAAGACAGTTCTGGACAGCAACACTCAGTGACTGTGTGTAAATATCTTTGGTTTGAATACTCAATCATACTGTCTAATTTCCAGCAGTGAGATGGATTACAGTCTGATATGATATATACTTCTTACTGCTGATAGCAATCTGGACTTACTATTCCCTCTCCATTACAGGTATAAACCTACCAATCCCACAGTTGCATATACTTGGTACTGTGCTTACAAATCACTCTAACCCAATTGAAAGAGTGATGACTCTAGAGGTCTCCTTGATAACTTTCTTCCTTATGCTATGAAGGTTTTGACCTTGGCTGGGAATCTGTGAGCATCAAATGTCCTCTGGTGCCTCATCCAAGTGGCTGTTTTGCACATACACGTCTGGAGAGTGAAGGTGTGGGTTTAACCAAATACAAAGGATATCATAGTTGGCTTTGTAGGCTCATAGGCACAATTCTTCCAACAGTGTTGAGTAGCAGGAACAAGGGGTAATTTTTCTCTCTCTAGTTCAAGGGTGCTGAGGCCAATTATAGTGCCCAAACTGGTGTCCTGGGTGGGATGGACTAACTCAGTGCAGAACAGGGATTTAATTTAGATCCTTTATGGCCTGTGGGCAGGATTTTCGGGTGGGTCCAGGAGCAGCCGGGAAACGGCCTGCCTCCCACAATCAGCCCCCAACCACAATTTCATGCTGGCTGGCCATTAATTGGTGCACTGAAAGGCTCAACGCTGCTGGGGTGGGAGGAGTGCAAACGCAAAAGTCTGCACATTTGCAGGGAAGCGCACATGAAAGCTCCCTGAAGGCAGGGAGATGCCTCAGGGAGCTGAACAATTTTAAAATCAAAAATAAATATTTTTAAAATCAGAAAAAAGTGTCCCGACATGGGACTAACTCACAAAAACATAAGCAGAATAAAAATTCTGCCCAAAAATTTATATTTATTCTTTATTTAATTGTGGAAACCTCAACCCAACTGTGGATGAGGTTTGCTAAAAAATCAAAAGGCCGCCTGGCTCATTCGCCCGCCTGCCAACCATAATTAATTGATTAAGGGTCTTAATAGACCTCTTAATTGTCAGCGGGCACGCTGCAGACTCTTGCATGCGCCCGCCGACCGAAATATCATGCAAGTGCGCGATGACATCAGGACGCTTGCCTGACATCATTATGCACTATTTTACGCCCGATCATGTTGGGCACGCACCCACCCGGGGAACGTAAAATCCTGCCCTATATGTTTCTGTGCCACCATAAACTGTGTCTTTATTCAATGACCATGAGAAGGGCCCCTAACAGAATGTTCATGCTTTACAAAATTTGGTGGATAATTGCAGCATCAAAATATGGTAATCCAGTTCAGCAGGGGAATATCTTCTGATTCATCCATAGATGCAATTTTATACACATTAACTACAGGACATTGTCACTGCAAATGTTCAGATCTGATGAATACCAGTGATAACATTGTGGTGAGAAATAAATGAATATACAATTGTCTATTATACGTTGTAATCTGGTAAAGGGAATAGAATTGGAGGAAATGCATATTTACTGAATTGTGTGTTCTGCTCCTTCAATGTTACTCTGTCCTCTCATATCCCTCCACTATTGTTCCTGCTTCTGATGTTCTCTTGTTACAGATATTTTCTGACTTCAGTGTTCCAGAATATAATTGATATTTTCAGTATGTTTGATGTCTCCCTGTGACTGACATTTATCAGAGTCTCTGTGCCGTTTTCCTAGTTTGAGTGAATTGCACAGCAAGGGAGTTCTGACAACATCACAAACCTGAATATAGTTTATTCTGACCTGGAGGCATTCTCTTCACATTTACATAGTTTCATGTATTGACAACAGCACTCCAATAGACTATATCCAGCATTGCTATTAATAACACAATCACCTATAGTTTAACAGCCCCACATTCAGGGAGACGTCAGCTGTCCTCTCTTTCTCTGGTCGAATGGATGTTGTGTGTCTCAGGTGTGCCTTAGAAGAGTCGATACCTATTATTGATTTCTTTCGTGCTGTCCAATTGTGGTGTTATGAAAGCTGTCAGCTTAATGTAAACTGTGATATTTTAACAAGCCATTGAGTGGCAATGCTGTGACTGACAGGGATTGGCAACCATCACAGGCTCTAGTTACAGTGGGAAATATGAGATCAGATTAACTCATTAAGTACCAAATCATCTGTACAGGATTCAAACAGAGTGAAATCACTTTGGGCGGAATTTTCCATTTTTGAGACCAAGTGTGGTGGCGGGTGGGATTCGTGGCACATTTCCCACTGGGCGGCGGGGTGGCATTTCATGCCCAATTTCACACTCAGAAACTCATTAAATATCCATCGGCAAGTAACTCTCCAAATCACATGGTTGGGTGGGCACTGATTCGTCCGCCCTGCCATTACCTAATGGGGTCAAAAATCTGGGCCCCATGTTTAAACACCACCTGAACACATATTCACTCTCTCCAGCCCAGCTGAATGGAGGGGATGTCTCAAGGGGATGGCTGCATCCTAGAAGAAAGCTGCACTGAAGTTCAGTAAAGGGTCCCCGAGATCTTAGCCCTCTAGAGGATGCCCGCCAAAGTCATCAAAGACAACAGGGCGTAGTGGTCAGCAGGCTGCCTCCACCTCTACTCTGGATGTCGGGGATGCACCTAGACGTAGAGGTAGGGTTACAAAAATTAGAAGCTTTGACATCACTTCTGGATCACTGGTGTTCAATTACTGTTTATATCATGCACCTTTGTAAATACATTTGCTGTTCATGAGAATAATCTCTTCATTTGAAAGCATCGTGTATATGCATTTATGTGCCCTCTTATTGCGAGGGTGAGCCATGCTCCCACTCGGTAATCGCCTCCCTTTCTGAGCCTCACATTCATGTGATGTGTAGCTGACTCATGATAGTTATTCTAGCCTTGTGTTATGAGAGGAAGGTGTGTCTAACTCTTTACTGGAATTGTCAGCAAATGCGTTACTAACCAAACTGCTTAGAAGACAACATGGAGTTAGGTATGCTCAATAGCCTTTGATGATTAGCTGTAATTGTTTCTCCAAATGAGAAGGTTGCCTTTATTGGTGGTGCCAAAGCACAAGGCCTGCAGCCATAATGCTCTCTCTAACCATACGTGCATCTCAGTGTCTGCTGAAAGTTTCTCATAAAGGTGGTGACGACTGCATAAAGTTCTTTGATGCAGCTTTTGCGTTGTTGTGCCCACTTTCCCTTCCCAGGGAACATTGATACAGGGTTAGCCACTGATGTTTCCAGAGATTAGGGCCTGAGATGAGGGTTGAAAATGCAAGTCTGAATGCTGAACATGTTCTCGATGCCACTGATTGTAAAGGCCTTTCAGTGCACTGGCATAGCACTAAGGGACAGATAGAATTTGGCTGTGTCTCGTTGCCTGTACCTTAATCCTCCTGGAATCTTGTGCCTATCAGTGTGGTACTGGCAGTCTTTCAAGACGTGCTTATTCAAGGGCATCTCACGTGGAAGCCACCCTCACCTCCCAATTCAGGTTTCTGCCCTTTCTGCTCTTCATCGTCTGAGGAGCTCTTAGTTTCCTCCATATCTCCCTCTGGCAAGGGATCTCCCCTTTGTAGCACCAAGTTAATGTTAATGAACATCAGGGGGTGGTGCCATGGAGCTCTCAAAGCCACAAGTGTGCAATCGATTGCACCCTCTAGGGAAACCTGAGATAGCTGCAAACCCCAAAAATCTAGCAGCCTTGCTAGCTTCATCGAGTGTGAACTTCACATAATGATGAGCCTATGATAGAGGGCATCGGTCACCTCCCTGATACATTTATGTGCTGAGGACTATGGGACGCCACATAGATCCTTTGTGGATCCCTGGAATAATCCACAGGCAAAAAAGTTAAGCACCTTAGGGCCAATGGCAGTGGATGTCCTCCCAGTCCATGGGCCACTAGATCCTCCCACAAAATGGGGCAGATATGATCTACCATATCTTTGACAAGTGCAGAGAAGCGTGGTATTGTCTTTTGCTCATCTCCAGATAGAAAAGTATTCTTCAATAGACCTTTGGTCGTGTGAGTCACCTCTGTGGAATGGGTCTAACCTTCACATCCTTTGGATGTTGCTGGGGCTCCTCTGGACCATGGACCTCCTTTGGGCTAGGCAGTGCAGGGCCCTTCTCCTTCTCAAGTGGATCATTGCCATCAAGAAGGCAGCATTGAGCACAGGCTCCATTATTCAATCCTCCTTCTCCCTGGGGAATGATAGATGCAACCGATTAATGAGCTCTGGGCAAATATAGTAGACTTCCCACGCACAAACAGAAAGAATATGTCATACCCTAGAGCTGTGTCTGCACTACTAGCTTTAAGCTGATACCTTGCAGCTGAGGCGCACACTCACAGATTCAGGTGACCAAGATACCAACCCTGATATTTGACATCTCAATCCCACAGAGGTTGGAACGGATTTAGACACCTTCATGAAATGTGCCACCTTACCAATGACATTCCTGCAATCTCTCATCTGGTATGTTGATGAAGCTCAGTTTGCACTTCTGTAATGACTGAATGCCCTTTGGCCCATGATCCATGCCAATTGAAGAAATCACATTAGAGGCTTTCATTGATGATCTGGCAGATATGCAGCAGCTGTGCTTCCTTAACGGTTGCCTGCATTTTCTGTTAATGCTCAAATGGGTGAAGCCACTGACTCCTGCAGTCTCTTGTTAAAGCGCAACAAAAGGCAATAGCTCCAATTGCACCTTCTCAAGGGAGTCTTCCTGTTTTCTCTGAGCTCTGACTCTATTTCAATGTTGAGACTCCAAGCAGTTTGAGGGTGCCCCTGAAAGGGTCCCTGAGTGCAGCCTTGGGCTCCTCCCACACTGCCTCAGACTCCTCCTGTGCAGATTCTTTTTCAGTTTTGATTTCAAACTGCGCAACTGCTTCAGGCTTTCAAGATGATGGTGCTGCAGTTTTACTTTGAGACCAGCTTCGACCCTCCCCCTGTTGGCGCTCGGGTCCTTCTAATCTTCCTGGAACCCCACGGTGTGCAAGTAGAGCTTCCTTCAGTTGTTCTCCAGCCTCCCCCAGTAATCCTGGATCCCATTGTTATTGTGGTGGATATTCCAACCCTCTCCCTGAACCCATCACTGTTGATGTCCCCATGCCCAATATGGAGCTCACCCCTCCCCATATAAAGGCTGTGTGCACAGTCACATACGGAGAAGAACACCCCCAGGAGAGTTCTGAATCCCCCCTTTATTACGTATTCCACATTTGCAGGCTGCAGTCGCCTCCCCTAACCATGACCACTGCATCTGCAGCCCAGTACCAAGCCAGATAAGCCCATGGTCACTGACTGTAGGACCATGACCACACCCTGCACACCAAGCTGTGGCTTATCCCAATTGAACACACAGCCCTTGCCCTTCCCTGGAGCGGGACTACAATGTGCATGTCATGAATAGCCCTGGATCATGGACCGCAAAGCCCAGGACTGCCTTTAATGTCTCACCCTGACTATAAGGACCACAAAGCCCAAGACTGCCTTTAATCTCTCACCCCCAACCTCTTGGCCCCAGACCATGAAATATGACTGCCTTTCAATGAGCTCTCCCATTCCTTTTTTACTGATGACAACAGTCTTCCTCCCCACCGCTGCATGAGTCTTTGCGCAACTCATCCCTCTTGTGCAAGCCCTTCCCCTCCCCACCTCCATGAGTCTCTGTGCAACCCGTCCCTCATGTGCAAGCCCTTCCCCTCCCCACCTCCATGAGTCTCTGTGCAACTCATCCCTCTTGTGCAATACTAACACAAATGCAACCCCCACCCCCCCCCCACCCCACCCTCCCCTCCCCACCCCACCCTCCCCTCCCCACCCCACCCTCCCCTCCCCTCCCATTCATACAGTTTGATTCTCATCCACCCTTTATGTTTCTGAATTCTAGTCTTCCATGTCGGGCTCTAGCTTCCTCATCCTTGGTCTCCCCTCTACCCGACATCGTCTCCCCTCCCCTCTCCAACCCCATCATTGTCCCTCATGCCTCCTTCTTCCTTCCCCCACCTCCAACCCCACCATTGCCCATTGTCCCCCTCTGTCTCTGTCTTCCACTTCCAACCACGCCCTTCCTGCCCCCCCAAAACCAGGTCACAATGCTGGCCTCTGTCCCATAGTGCTGCCCTGCCTGAGCCCCCCAGAAGACACCCTCCCAGAATATGGAGGGAGCTGGTGAGCAGACCAACCCTACACCCCCACCAGTGTGGCATCTCACTAGCACTGGTGAGAACCTGGAGAAATGCTGCTGCATGTAGGCTTTGAATGTTGCACTCATCTCAAAGTCACGAGCAAACAGAGGGCTAACTGCATGCTACTCATTTCCAAACATGATGCAGATGAATCTAATTTCCCACTGTCCCAAGACTGGGAGGGGGAACGTAACTCCAGCAATCGAGCATTCATAACACGGTAATGCCTGCAAATGGCATTCCCAACTTGGATCAGTGGGAAACCCGATCAACCATCAGCCCACCATAAAAGTGGTGAGAGGAAAATTCGAAACTGATTTCCCGCCAGTGGGAATCCGAATTTTGGTCTTGTTACGACCACAGCCCATGTTATGTCCTGAGCAAGCTAAATCCCAGGTGAAATTTGTCTTCCTGATCATAGCCTTTTTTTTTGTATTTTGAAAATGAGGGAAAAAACTACTGATCCCAGAAGCATAGAATCCCGTAACACTTTTAGGATTTTAAAATTAAAAGATTTATTAACAAGAAGGAAACAAACTTAAGCACACAGTTAAAGTTTCACAGTTAAAACAGATTTGCAAAACATCCCCCCAAAAAACTCATTTGGTCAGAATACACAAGTAAACTACTTGGCAACAACTCCCTTATATATTTTTAACCATAAAAATCGAGTAATATTACCCAAGGCAAAAACTGCTGCCACTTTAGTAAAGGTATACCACGCGACTTCTCACTCTCTTCCACTCTGCTGTGGAATCCAAAAGAAAGGTTCAGAAACAGACAGCTTTCCGAAAACAAAGACTTATCTGGCTTGAAATCTCGATGGCTGCTTCAAATTCACAACTTTCAAAACTTCTCCCAGCACAGATCTGGTCTCAGGACATTTCCCCTACACAGCCACCCAACTCAGCTCAGCATCTTTCCTTAAATATCCTTTTCCTCTTTCATCTTAGATTCCATTGCCCTAAGCATATCGTGGAACTCAACTTTTCCAAAATATAAAAATCTTTCATGTTTTCCTATTGCTTCCACTTTCAGGTCAAATAAAATTTAATAACCTTCCTTTGTTTACTTATGAAACCTTTGTATGTTGTAAAAGTTCCTTGTCACTTCTAAACTCCCTTTTGAAAATTGAGCTGAAAAGTCAAATTCCTACTTATAATGCAAATTTCAAACCCAACCTATTTACTTGAAATCCAACTTCACCATGGCCTCTCATTACAAATGCATGCATCTAGCTCATTTACCTTTCATTTCTCAGTTCACACAGACAAGCTGTCTTTACTAACCTCCCCCTCCCCCTCCCCCCCCACCCCAGTTTAATTAATCATGGACACACATACACATACACACAGCCTTCTTTACAGAATACCACTATATTCCACCATAGATATAACAAAAGTATCATCCAACTTCAGTCTCTCTCCAAAGTGTCCACTTCCGCCTGCCACAAAATTCCACCACTCCTCCCTGATCTGTTGTTTAGTCAATGAACTTAATTGCAAAGGATGCCCCAATGCCAATTCCAAGACTTTTTGTGAGTCATAGATCCTGAAGAATAGCAAGAACCAAAGGGTAAATTTTCTGATTGCTTGCTCCTAACATGGAACTTCACTTACCAGAATGCAAATTAGGAAGTAATGCATGTGGAGACTACCATTGTCCATTTAGTAATATTAGTGGATCAAATTATGAGCAGTTCGCTGGTGTGGAATTTGCTGATTTTCTTTCTCAACAAGGGAGGCTTTACTTCAGGTATGCATAATTACAAAATTTAGTGTAGATACTCCAAGAGACTGCACAAATGAAACATAGACAGGGAAATGATTAGTGTAGAGAGAGCTTTACTCTGCTTCAAAAGAATGATGTACCTCATGTGGGGATATTTGATGGGACAATATAGAGGGAGTTTTACTCTGCCATAATCCAAGCTGTACCTCACCTTGGAGTGCTTGATGGGGCAATGTATAGGATTTTGCTGTGGGTCTTATTTCCTAGCACCCTGGAAAACGAATACCTACAAAACAGACAGTCATTGTGAAACTAAACATGTACATTTTAGGAAGGCTGAGTCATTTCCTAAATAAATTTCATGATCTTAAATAGCATTAAAAAATCATCTTTCACTTGAGACTCACATAACTCACTTGCAATCCTAATCTCCCTAGGGACTCCAGGACAAATTAATTCAGCTCTCTTAAAAGGGAACTTTGTAGTTATCAGGGAATCAGTGAAATTCCCTCAGCAGCATTATACGCTACTTAAGCAAGGGAAATTGATGTCTCATGCTCTGAAAGATTGACGGCATTTTCCAGACACCGCAGCGGCAATGTGATCCTCGACAGATTCGAAAGCGGCTGTTACTGCGAATGAGATTTAAGTTATTACTTCAGCTGTACACAGGAACTATACTGATCCAAACTGCCATAATTACTTAACCCCAGCTTTGAATCTATGTGACTTCATTACAGGGCCAGATTGAAATGACTGATTGTAACTTTATTTTCACTCAGTGCACGAAAGCAGGTTATCTCGGAATTAAACACAGCCACTTGCAGCACAAAATTGAATGGCTGTTGCCACTGTGCTCAGGTGTGACAGTCAAATGGCATAAAGGATGCTGACTGCACTTGATACAATCTTGTTTCTCTTTTTTAAATCTCATTTAAATGAAGAAAAATAAATTGTGAAGACTGACAAGAGGTCCAATACTCCCAAGGAGGAGTTCGTGACTTTGAGCACAGTATTGACTGACATCCGTCTTTGTTGCTGACAACCGCAAAGGTAACAAATTATCTGTTCCTATCCTTTGAATATGAAGTGATTATTATACTCATCAGCTCAGGGATTGCTTTGACATCTGTATAAATATTTCTGTATTTTTATAAATTTAAGCAGCAATTTGTTATGTATTTATAGTTGAGGGCGTCTTTCAAAAATGCAGTGAAGGTTTTATGGACGAAATACCAGATGAAATGCATTTTATTTTTAGGGTAATTTCATAGTTTAATCAATCAATTTATGTACTCTTTATTCTGGAGTTCAGAATCAAGAGTTCTGTGCCTGGAGTCTAGGACCTATTCATATGTTAGGTCGTGCTTACGGTGAGTTGGATAACACACTCCTTTAAAAAGGCAAGCTTTAACTTCAGTACTTGTTGCTGTGGACATTCCTGTTCATTGTACAATGAAAAATTTGGGGAGAGTTCTGGAGCTGGAGAACCTTGAGATGATGTTTAGATTTGGGCAGTGGGCTGTGTGTGACAATACTGAAAGAAAACTCTGAGGGTTGCCAGTACTTCGATGGTGTCTTCAGCCTGGGAGAATTGGAGACAATTTCAGGGTATAGAAGCACTTTATAGAGTCTCAGGATCTGGCAGGAGTGAAACAGGATTCAAGGTCCAGTAGAACTGTGAAGGGAATCCAAAATATTTCAGCATTTGGAGCAAATCTCATTTGAGAAAGCATATGCCAGGATCTGCAGATGGTGGAAGGGGCTGTTCTAGAATTTGAAAGTGCTGTACTAGGAAGGGGTGTTCATGGAGGGGTTGGAGAGTCCAGAATAATGGAGCCTGATATGTTCTCTGTCCAATTTTGGTCCATAAGCTGTCTTTCCTGCTGTTTTTTGATTGTCAGTCTATAAATTCATTCAAAGCACTCAGTGCACTAATGTGGGTTTGCCAACCCTGAATGGCTGGTATTGCTGGCAATCATAAGAATTTCTAGAACGTTCCCAAGGTAAATTTCATTCTGCTCAGAAAGAAGTTTCAATATATTTTGTTCACCCTTTTCAGATTTTATAGCAAGAAATCTGTTATTTTTCCAGATGTTTCTGCTGTGTTGGAAGGAAAATAGATTTGCGTACAGGCCGGAATTTTCCCGCCCCGTTGGCGGCAGGCATGGTGGCGGTGGTGGAGGAACAATATAATGGGAAGGCCAAAAAATCGGTTTCATGTCGTCATGAAACCAGTTAGCCATCGTCCACTGCACCCATCAATGGCGAGCTGCCTTTCCCACTGTCCAGCGTTGGTAACCTAGGGGCAGAATTTTACATCCCATGGGTGGGCACGCGCCTGACCCAATCGGCCGTAAAATCGTGCAAGAAAACAGGCGAGTATCTCGATGTCATTGCATACTCGCACGCTATTTCAGTTGGCGGGCGCGCGCTAAAGTCCGAAGCGTGCCCGCTGACAATTAAGAGGGCAATTAAGCCCATTAACGGCACAATTGACTCATATTTTCCATTGCCCATCCAACCCTACGGTTGGCAAATGGGTGAATCGGCCAGGCGGCCTTTACAATTTTCATCAAACCTCATCCAAGGACGGGATGAAATGTCCGTGATAAAATAAAATAAAAATAAATTTCTGTGGACAGACAGCATTTTTATCAGTTATATTTTCAGGTGATTTATTATGATGCATGGGCACTTTTATCAGCTTTTAAAACCTTTATTTGAACATTTTCAGGTCTGCAGCTCCCTGAGGCAGCTCTCTGCCTTCAGGGAGCTCACTCGCAGTGCTCACCTGCGCCCACGGAAATGTCATCCCCTGCCCTCTTCCCGCCCCCACCCTGGCAGCGCTGAGCATTTCAGCGCGTGTTTCACGCTGGCCAGCTGGTAATTGGCCAGCCAGTGTGAAATCACGGTCGGGAGCCGATTGCAGTCAGCGGTCCATTTTCCGATCGCTTCCAGGCCCACCAACCTGACGCGCCCGCCAGAGGTAAAATTCAGGCCCTAAGTTCAATGCGTTTGCATCTCATCATCTTGCCTGCTCGCTGGAATCATCCATCCACATAAAATTTATCACCCACATCAGCAGGAAAACACCCCAGCCCAGAACATGTCTGGGCAAGTGTGATGTGCAGGAGTTGGGACTTACCGTTAGGGCCTTGCTCACATTGCAGACATCTGAGGAGCTGAAGATGCTGGAGCCTTACAGCTACCGGACCCTCGAGGAACAGCGTGCGGTACGCTGGGTGGATTCTTATGGATGTGGCTTTGCCGCAAACCAGCTCACGGAAGGTGGGAGGCCTCTGTTGATCTCTGAGGTCTGCTTCGGGACATGACGGTCTTGGTCATGGGCTGCTACGGATGATCAGCGAGGTGGGGGAGAGGAAGGTGTACTGGGGGGGCGGGGTAGTGAGGTTGGGAGGGGGGGAATGAAGGTATTGGTGGAGTTAGGTTGGGGGGGAGGGAGTACGGTGAGGGGAGGGGGTAATGGGAGAGAATGCAGAAACTGGAGAGGAAGGCGTAAGGAAAGGACTTCAGAGGGTGGGGGGAAGGACTTCGGAGGTGGGGGGAAGGACTTCGGAGGTGGGGGGAAGGACTTCGGAGGTGGGGGGAAGGACTTCGGAGGTGGGGGGAAGGACTTCGGAGGTGGGGGGAAGGACTTCGGAGGTGGGGGGAAGGACTTCGGAGGTGGGGGGAAGGACTTCAGAGGTGGGGGAAGGACTTTGGAGGGTGGAAGGAGTCCGGGTGGAGGAAGAACATGCAAGGGAGGGGTCTGTGGAGTCAATGACTGCTTCCTGGGGAGCGAACTGGGGGTGGGCATGGTAAGAGCGAATGAGCATGGGAGTGGTCAGAGTGAGCCAGAAGGGTGGGAGGCTGAGTGTGTGACAGTGGCAGTAGAAGAGACGGGGAGGGGTGGTTGGTGGGGACTCGGAGGTGGACACGGACCTTGGGGGTGGGAAGTCAATGTGGATGGGGGTGGGATTCTCAGGAAGGTAGGGAACATACACGTTCACCTGGACATCCTGGAAAGAAAAGGGTTCTGGTTGGTAGGTGACGGTGGGGAGGTGGAAGGTGATGCCAGGGGAGGGTCAACAGTGATGGGGGAAAGGACTTGGGTGACTGAGGAAAAGGACAGGGGAGCTGAGAAGAAACTCAACGACTTCCATGGTTGTTGAAATGGAAAGTGGGCGGAGCCTCATGTTGGATTGGCACAGGTGCTGCATGGGAGTGCAGTCAGTGGGTGGGCGGAGATGCAGGTCAGCTCAGATAGATGACTGAAAGAGAACCCTAGCAGGCAACATTGAAAATGCTCAGGACATTAAGATGAGTGTGATGGAGGAAGGCTCAGCGTGAGTGGGAGAATGCTTGCACGAGGCTCCAAAAGGCCTTGCTATACACACACTTCTCCCTCCAGAATCACTCGTGGTCCGGCGGCATGCAGCTGAACTGCTAGTTGGGGGGATGCAGTCAGAAGACTCGCGAAACCTGTAAATGAAGCTGAAAGACACCATTGCACATTATTCAGTGAAAGTGAATATATTTTCAGATTATAAAGTGACAAAATGCATTCACACATGCAACCCCATGTGATCAGAAATTCTTAACTTTTCTAGGCCTCCCATTCCTTCCAGGTGCTGCCCTGACATCCACAGGAGGGGTGGAGGCAGCTTGTGCAATGGTTGACCTTGTTGCCTCTGACGACATTGGTGTGCACCCTCTGGAGAGCCGAGGCCTTGAGGGCCCTGGTTTGCTTTAGCTGTCCTCCTGTGGGCCAGCTGCCCCCCCCTGTTGTGACAGAGGATGGGTTAAGGGGGTCACAGGCAAAATGGGCTCGGAAGGAGCAGACAACATCTGAGATCCCTGAGTGGATGACCCGGGGTATCCAGCTGCCGCTCCTCCTCCCTTCAGGTGCCTGAGGGTCCTGGCCTGACTCCTTGAGGGGAAGGAGCACATGGAGGGACATCAAGGTGCCCATTTCCCCCTCGCGTTGCCACTGCAGGAACTCACCCATGGCTGCCGTGATGGAGTGCAGGTCTGCACACATCTCCCCATTCTGCTGGACCAGAATCTCCATGGCATCCACTATCCTCCTCATGGAGACCTCATGCACACACATGAGGGCACAACTTCACCAGAGAGCAGACAGACGCATTCCTCTGACTCATGTGCCACTCTGTTGAGGTCTTCCAACAGCTCTGCTTGATTTCCCTCTCCTGCTAACTTGCCACAATGATTTGGAAGGCTGAATCCAGAGGCTTATCATCTGACTCGAGCCTCACAGATGCCCCTTCCCAGCAGTCCTCCAAGTGCTGTGGAACTCGGTTGAACCAGCCTCTTCCCGCCGCAGACATGTGTCCTTGCGGTAACCACCAGATTGTGAACCCAAGCCTGCTCTAGATCTAGGTCCCACCGAGGTGTGTGTCTCTTCGCTGGTGGAGGGTGTGGGTAAGCGCTGTGACGGGTCTTCTAGGCTGCTTATTTCCAGCTCTTCAATAGAGGAGGTGTCCTCTTGGCTAGAGGTGAGGACCTGGATGGAGGTGAGGAACTGGCTGACTGAGGGTGTCAGTTGCTTGGCAAAGATCCCTGTGAACAAAAGTAGAGATGATTAGTGCAAGGCAGCAGAGTCAAATCAGGAGAGAGAGCATTCACAGTTGTGTTGAGAGAGGGATGAAGTGGTGCAGGATCCTCATGTCGGTGTTACCCGCCGAATTCACCGTTCCCGCAGGCACGGTCCACGTCCTCACCAGTCAGCGCGATGGCACGCTCCTCAAAGTGAGTGAGGGGCCGAATGTGGGCCACGCCACCCCTGGATTGGGACCTCTCGCTGCTGTTGTCAGCCAGCTTCTCCTGCATGAAAACGGATGGAGAGAGTGTGAGCAGAACGCATGGCATTGCATGGAATGTTTGGGTGGTGAGTGGAGCCATGGACAGGATGAGGGCGTGAGCTCCAGAGGATATGAGCCTGATGGAGATGTGAGGGTGTGTGTGAGAGTTGGTGGTGTTGTCCCTTGAGGTGTGAGATCCTTGTGGATGTGCGATGGGTTTGTGAGTGTGTGAGTTGAGAGTGATGAGGTGGATGACTTACTCTGGCGGAACGGATGAGACCATTCATCCTCTTCCTGCACCGATGGCTGATCTCCTCTGTGTTCTGTGGTGCTGACCACCATTGCCATTGCCGCCCAGGACAGATTGGTGACTCTGATGGACCTCCTATGACCAGAGCAGGTGTAGAGGACATCATGGCGGGCTTC
Source organism: Cetorhinus maximus (assembly GCF_964194155.1). NCBI lineage: Eukaryota > Metazoa > Chordata > Chondrichthyes > Lamniformes > Cetorhinidae > Cetorhinus > Cetorhinus maximus. The sequence continues at coordinate 68,068,923 of NC_135886.1, forward strand.
CACCATGTCCAGCAGGTGCCCCATCACTAAATTTGTGGGCCGTAGTCTCGTTTGCTTTGCCTGGAACAGCCCTGGTCTGAAGACATGAAGTAGGCTGCACTTGGGTGCACTTTAAATATGGCGCCCGGAGAGAGGAAGCGCTGAGGTCACGGCGTGGCGGGCAAATCCAAGTCCACCCGCTAGTGAGCCGGTGTGTTCCCCATGAATGCATAATTAATGAGGCAGGATGCTCCTGGAATGGGACAATACAGCGTGAAAACCCGCCATTGCGGCCAGCGGGCAAAACGTCCTTTTTCCCGCTCACTGTCACACTTTAGGCAAATCTGGGACGACTCCACCCACAGTGTTCAGAGAGAGTCAGGAGCTGGAATGGACCTGCAAGAAATCAGAAGCACCAGGGAGACAATAAATTGAGGCCAAGGTTCAGGGCCTACACCTGAGGAGGGAGTCGGCAGTTGAGGTAGACCTGAAAGAAATCAGGAGCACCGGGGAGTGGATGAATGAGGCCCAGGCTTGGAGCCTATCACTTTCCTGAAGAGTGTTGGCAGCTGGATTGAACCTGGTTGCACTGGAGTTTGAAAAGGTCAAAAAAATTGAATAATTGCAAAATTGAAAGACATTGGGTGGAATCTTCCCAGAATTGCACTAAGTGTGGTAGCGGGTGTGAAAAACAGAGTTTTACCCGCCAGCTGCAATGGAGGATTTTCACGCCGTATCGTCTCCTTCCCACCTCAAAAATTATGCAGTTACGGGAAACACACCATCTCACTGGCGGGCGGCCTTTGGTTTGCCTGCCATGCCATTATTTCGCCACTTCCTCACTCTGTATGCCATATTTAAACTGCAGCCGCACACACAGACCTCAATGCTTGCAGTCCAGGTCTGCTCCAGTGAAGAGATGGCCCCAAAAGCCAAGAAGAGTGCAGCCCACCCCCTGATTCAGTGATACATCCCTGGAACGCCTTTTGGATGCCATGGAGGCCCACCATGATGTTCTCTATCCCTGCTCTGGCCGCAGGAGGCCCATCAGTCTCACCTCTCTGGCTTGGGAGGCGATAGCAAAGGTGGCCATGCCAATGCTGCACACAGAAGGTTGGCCATCCACTGCAGAAAGAGGATGAATGATCTCATCCATGCCACCAGGGTAAGTCAACCATCTCATCACCCTCAACTCACCCATTCATAAGCCCATCGCACATTCACTTTCTTCTCACTCACTGCCAGCTCAAGGATAATTACCACGCACTCTCTCATGCACACACTCACACCTCCATCTGACCTCAACTCCTCTGCAGATCACCTCCTCATCCCATCCATGGCTCCACTCAGTACACACGAACGCCTGGCATCCTTCTCATTTGGCCTGGCATGCGCCTTGCTCACAAACTCTCCATCTATCTTTATGCAGGACAAGATCACGCATAATCAACAGGAGAGGTCTCAGACCATGGGTGGAGTATTGGACATCAAGGTCCTCACTCTGTTTGAGAGTCACACGTTGGAGCTGGTCTGTGAGGATGTGGACCATTGCTGCGGTGATGGTGAGGTCAGCGGCAAACATCCACATGAAAATCCTGCGCTTGGTCTAGGACATTGGTCACAGACTGCTGCGGGGGCTGAGCTCCATTGCAGATGCCATAGTTGGCCTCCAACAATGTCAACGTTAGAGGGGTGTGGGACAGCTCGATCTCACTCCAGCTTCCTCTTCTCCTTGAGGAGTCAGCCAGGGGCCATCAGGCATCCACAAGGAAGAGGATCAGCAGCTTGACACCCCAAGGCCATCCACCCAGGTGACTCCAGGAATGTCTGGCCGATTGGAATCCCCTCTTCCTGTGATCCCATCATCTCCAGCTCCCCAGGCCGAGGAGGGTGCACCTGGCCCACAGCAGGATACCCAAAGCAGGCCGCAGCCCTCCAGGACTCAGCCCTCCAGAAGGCAAGGTCATCACAAACAGGGCATAGCAGTCAGCAGGCTGCCTCCACCTCCACTGTGGGTGTCGGGGAAGCACCAAGACGTAGCAGCAGGGTTAGGAACGTTAAAAAGATGTAAATATTTTGAGTCAAACAATTAAACTAAATTAACAAATTCAGGGACACAGTAAAAGCAGGCCCTTAAAGGGAAACTGCAAAAATAAAAGACAAAATGCAAAGGAAACTTTCCAATGTCATCTCAGCTCACCTCAGCTCTATTTAAGAAAGGGACTATTTAGAAGCACACTACAGTGTGCTTGCACACAAACAGGAGAGAAACCTCCTCCTGAGTGAGACACAGCCAGAGTGAGTGTGTGTATTGGCAATTTGGTGCACAGTGGTAATTGAACTGGTAAGTCTTTCTCTTTAATTTTTGCAAGTTCAGTACTCTAGTTAAAAGGTTGGTAAGGTAGCTGAGTCAGCTGACTGTGTGACAGTTAACTGTCAATCACCTGAAGCCTGATTAGGGCCTGAATAGGTGTTGATTACTGTTTGAAGCTTAACTAGTGAGTCATCTCAGCTCTATTTAAGAAAGGGACTATTTAGAAGCACACGATCAGTGTGCTTGCACATGAACAAGGGAGAGACCTCATCGTGAGTGAGACACATACAGAGTGAGTGTGTGTATTGGCAATTTGGTGCACAGTGGGAATTCAGTGCAGAGGGGAAGAGGTGCTCTTGCCATTTTTTCTTTGCTATCAAACTTCTTAAATCTTCAGAGATTGGTCTTGCCATGCTGCAACAGTAGAGGCTACAAGGGAAAGTAATGCATGGTAAGTAATGGGTAAGGTCGGGTAAGTATTTATTACTTTTATCGCTTATAGTTTAAGGTCTTTTTGTGGTTTATGGTTTGTATATCCTGTAGTAATGAGGATCAGGAATGAAGGGCCCTAGAGTATCTGATTTAAAAGGTCTAATTTAAAGGGATAAGTCATAGCAGGAGAGCTCAAAGCCGTGGTGTGCTCCTCGTGCTCCATGTGGGAAGCCGGGAACATTTCCAGTGCCCAGGACCAGCATGTGTGCAGGAAGTATGTCCAGCTGCAGCTCCTGGAAGCTTGAGTTTCAGAGATGGAACGGTGGCTGGGGACACTGTGGAGCATCCGCGAGTCTGAGAGCATCGTGGATAGCACGTTTAGAGAGGTGGTCACACCGCAGCTGAAGGGGCTTGATAAAGGAAGGGAATGGGTGACCTCCAGGCAGTCCAAGAGGAACAGGCAGGTGGTTCAGGAGCCCCCTGGGATCCCGCTCGCAAATCAGTATTCCATTTTGGAGGCTGATGTCAGCGTTGGTTCCTCCAAGGAGTGCGGACAGAGCCAAGCTTCTGGCACTACAAGCAACCTGTCTGTACAGGAAGGGAAGAAGAAAGGAAGAGCAATAGTAATAGGCGATTCTATAGTCAGGGGAACATATAGGCGCTACTGTGGCCATCAACGTGACTCCAGGATGGTGTGTTGCCTCCCTGGTGCCAGGATCCGGGATGTTACTGAATGGCTGCAGGGCATCCTGAAGGGGGAGGGTGATAAGGCAGAGGTCATGGTACATGTTGGTACCAATGACATAGGTAGAAAGAGGGATGAGGTCTTGCATCAAGAATTCAGGGATTTAAGCAGCAGACTAAAAAGAAAGACCTCTCAGGTTGTACTCTCTGGATTACTCCCAGTGCCACGTGCTAGCGAGCTCAGAAATAGGAGAATAGCGCAGATGAATACGTTGCTTAAGAGTTGGTGCAGGAGGGAGGGGTTTAGATTGCTGGATCACTGGGACCGTTTCTGGGGAAGGTGGGACCTGTACAAGCGGGATGGTCTCCATCTGAATCAGAGCGGGACTAGCATCCTTGCGGGCGGGTTTGCTAGTGCTGTTGGGAAGAGTTTAAACTAATTTGGCAGGGGGAGGGGCACAGAATGTTAGCAGAATAGGGACACATCATAATACAGTAAAACAATCAAGTCAGAGGGAGTACAGCTGCATTAAGTTTCAAGGGAGTAAGGCAAGGCTGGATGGCCTCTACTTTAATGCCAGGAGTATTACAGGTAAAACGGATGTGTTAAGGGTGAGGATTGACACGTGGAATTGTGATATAGTAGCCATCACAGAGGCGTGGTTGAGGGAAGGGCAGGATTGGCTGCTTAACATTCTGGGATAAAGAATCTTCAGGCGAGACGGGAGGGGGTAAAAGAGGAGGAGGCATTGCATTATTAGTTAAGGAGTCAGTTACTGCAGTAAGGAGAGATGATATCTTGGAGGGTATTTCAAATGAAGCTTTGTGGGTAGAGTTTAGGAATAAAAAAGAGGCAGCCACATTCTTAGGTGTTTGTTATAGACCCCCAGATAGTCAGCAGGAAATTGAGGAGCAAATATGTGCACAATTCGCGGAGGTGTGTAAAAACAATAACAATAGGGTAATTATATTAGGTGATTTCAACTTTCCCAACATTAATTGGAATAGACATAGTGTTAAGGGCTTGGATGGAGTGGATTTCTTGAAATGTGTACAGGAGAACTTTTTAGGTCAATCTGTAGAGGGTCCAACAAGGGACGGCTCAGTGCTGGACCTAATTCTGGGGAATGAAGCCGGACAGGTGGCTGAGGTGGTGGTGGGGGAACATTTTAGTGATAGGGACCACAACATGGTACAATTTAAGCTTGTTATGGACAAAGAAATAGATAAGTTTAAAAAATGTTTTGGATTGGGGGAGAGCGGATTTTAGTAAAATAAGGCAGGACCGGGCCAAGGTAGACTGGGAACAGCTACTTGTGGGGAAATCTACAGAGGAACAGTGGGGGGTGTTCAAAAAGGAAATGGGGAGGGTACAGGCTTAACATGTTCCCTCTAGGGTGATAAGAAGGAGTAACAAACCCAGAGAACCATGGATGACTAGAGATAATCAGGATACGATAAGAAGGAAAAGAGAGGTGTTTAGCAGATACAAGGGAAGCAAATCATCGGAGGCATTAGTGGAGCACAAAGTGCAGGGTGGAGCTTAAGAAAACAATTAGGAGAGCAAAGAGGGGATATGAGAAAGCTCTGGCTGGTAAAAGTAGGGAAAATCCCAAGATATTCTATAAGTATATCGATGAGAAGACGATAACCAGGGAAAGAGTAGGGCCCATAAGGGACCAAGGGGGCAATCTATGGATGGAGCCAGAGGACATCGGTAGAGTATTGAACGATTGCTTCACATCCGTCTTCACCCAAGAGAATGAGGATGAAGGTATCGAACTCGGGGAGAGAGACTGTGAGGTTCTTGAGCAAATTGATATAGGGACTGACAAGGTATTGGCAGGCTTAAAAGTGGACATATCTCCAGGTCCGGATGATTTGTGTCCCAGTCTGCTGAGGGAGGCAAGGCAGGAGATCACAGGGGCTCTGACCCAAATTTTTAATTCCTCTCTGGCCATAGGGGAGGTGCCAGAGGACTGGAGAACAGCTAATGTGGTTCCACTATTTAAGAAGGGTTGTAGAGATAAGCCACAGAACTACAGGCCAGTGAGTCTCATGTCAGTGGTAGGGAAACTATTGGAGAAAATTCTGAAGGAGAGAATCTATCTCCACTTGAAGAGGCAAGGTTTGACCAGGGATAGTCAGCATGGCTTTGTCAAAGGAAGGTCATGCCTAACAAATTTGATTGAATTTTTTGGGGAGGTGACCAGGTGTATAGATGAGGGTAGTGCTGTTGATGTAGTTTATATGGATTTCAGCAAAGCCTTTGACAAGGTCCCACATGGGAAACTTATAAAGAAGGCAAATGCACATGGGATACAGGGTAATTTGAGAAGGTGGATTCAAAATTGGCTTAGTTGTAGGAGGCAGAGGGTGATGACAGAAGGATGCTTTAGTGACTGGAAGCCAGTGTCCAGTGGCGTACCACAGGGATCCGTGCTCGGTCCCCTATTATTCGTCATTTATATAAATGTCATAGATGACTATGTGGGGTGTAGGATTAGTATGTTTGCGGATGACACAAAGATTGGCCGGGTGGTTAACAGTGAGGTTGAGTGTCTTGGGCTACAGGAAGATACAGACAAGATGGTCAAATGGGCAGATAAGTGGCAGATGGAATTTAACCCTGGAAAGTGTGAGGTGATACACTTTTGGAAGGAGTAATTTGACAAGTAAGTATTCAATGAATGGCATGACAGTAGGAGGTTCTGAGGAACAAAGGGACCTTGACGTGTGTGTCCATAGCTCTCTGAAGGCGGAGGGGCATGTTAGTGGGGTGGTGAAAAAGGCATATGAGACACTTGCCTTTATCAACCGAGGCATAGATTACAAAAGTAGGGAGGTCATGTTGGAGTTGTATAGAACCTTGGTGAGGCCACAGCTGGAGTACTGTGTGCAGTTCTGGTTGCCACATTATGGGAAGGATGTAATTTCACTGGAGGGGATGCAGAGGAGATTCATCAGGATGTTGCCTGGGATGAAACATTTAAGTTATGAAGAGAGGTTGGGTAGACTTGGGTTGTTTTCGTTGGAGCAGAGAAGACTGAGGGGCGACCTGTTCGAGGTGTACCAGATTATGAGGGGCATGGACAGGGTGGATAGGGAGCAGCTGTCCCCTTAGTTGAAGGGTCAGTCACAAGGAGACATGCGTTTAAGGTGAGGGGCAGGAGGTTTAGGGGGGATGTGAGGAAAATCTTTTTTACCCAGAGGGTGGTGATGGTCTGGAAAGCGCTGCCTAGGATGGTGGTGGAGGCGGGTTGCCTCACATCCTTTGAAAAGTACCTGGATGAGCACTTGGCACGTCATAACATTGAAGGCTATGGGCTAAGTGCTGGTAAATGGGATTTGGTAGGTAGGTCAGGTGTTTCTCACGTGTCGGTGCGGACTCGATAGGCCAAAGGGCCTCTTCTGCACTGTGATTCTGTGATTAAAGGGGTCTATAAAACACCTCAGTCCCCGCGTTGCCCACTGGGCACGGAAGGCCTCGACGGTGCCAGCGGACACTGCGTGCTCCCTTTCCAGGGACAACAGGCCACAAACATAGCCATGGAAGGGCAGCGACAGTGGGTTGGACAACCCCATCGATTGCCCGCTGCCTGGACCTGTTAATGGCCAACTTGGCCAGGCCCAGGAGCAGGTTCACAAGGAGGTCATCCTCCTTCCCGGCCCCCCTCCACACCAGGTGCCCATAGATCAAGAGCGTGGAACTGAAGTGCAAACAAAACAACAGTAAAAGTTTTTTCAAGAAACTAAGAAGGAGTGCAGCCTACAACAATTAACACACACGTGGTCACGGACTCCACAAGGCCGCAGAAGACACAGGTATCTTGGGAATCCGTGAAGCGACACATTCTACGGTTATATGGGGCTGTTGCATGCAACACCCTCCATCCCAAGTCCCTGATGGAAAGTGGGAGGACACCCCCGTAGAGGGCCCCGCACTGGGGACCTCCACCGCCGGACAGCAACAAGGCACACCAGGGTGTGTCTGGGCGACAGGCGAGGGCAAGGAAGTGAAGGGTGTGCAGCAGCAGCCCATACAGAAAACCTCTCCGCACTGTGCTAAGGGACACAGAGGGCATTTCCATGCGGCAACTCAGGTTACGGGGCACTGGCTCCTGAAGGAGCGTTCAGGGCTTGGGGCCAATGTGGAATTCCGTCTGAACAGGGGTGCACTTGGACAGAAGACCTGCACCACCTCGAGGCTCAGAATGACGTCGGGGCTGAGCACGACCATCCTAAGGTCTTGAATGGCATTGGCCACAAGCCAGATGTTCACGGACGTGCGATGTGCCAACTCCTGTGGTAGCATCCAGCCCACTCCTCCGCCACCCAGCACATCCCCGGTCCTGGTCACACCGGCAGCCTCAGCCCTCCTCTCCGCCAGCCACTGAAACGGACGGAGGGGCGGATCCCTGAGCAGTGGAGAGCTGCATCGCGAGGCGACCATCTTCCAGACTTTGACCAGGTCCTGTTAAAAGACGGGCAACACCTGCAAGGAGCCACGAAGGCCCCTCAGGTCTACAAACAGGAGCTGCACATCATAATTCAGGCCGTGCACCTGGCGGAAGAAATACGTCATCAGGGCAACCACCTCAGAGGGGGCTCAACATAAATGTGTCGCTGCAGGGCCTGCAGGCAGAAAATCGCCACCTGGGTGCATAGGCACACCAGCGCCTGACCATCCTCCTTAAGCGGGAGACTCAGAACCTCAGCATCAACCCAATGCAGTCTTTTGTCCCAGAAGAAGCCAACGAGCATTCTCTGGATTTTTGTGACAAAATCCGGGAGGGGTCAAAGTGACCAGCCGGTACCACAACATGGCGGCAATCAGCTGGCTTATGACCAGAACTTGACCCCAGTAAGACAGCATTCGGAGCAGTCCTGTCCAGCGCCGCAGGCGAGTGGTGACTTTGGTCTCCAGCTCCTGCCAGTTCGCCAGCCAGGATTCCTCAGCAGGGCAGAGATGGACCCCCAGGTAGAGGGGGCTGGTCCTGCTCCAGGTGAAAGGCCTGAACTCCTCGGGTAGGGGATCCATCTGCCATGGACTGACCAGGAGTCCAGAACATTTACCCCAGTTGATCCTGGCAGAAGACGCGGCAGAGTAGACCTCCTGGCACTCGCGCATCCTCCGCAGGTCAGCCGTGTCGGTGAACAAGAGGAGCACGTAAACAGCATAAGCTGAAAGGACCACCCCGATGCCCGGCCCGCGCAGAACCAATCCTGACAACCTCCTTCGCAAGAAGTGCAGGAAAGGCTCCACGCAAATAGAATACAATTGGCCAGGCAGGGGGCAGCCTTGACGCACCCCTCTCCCAAAGCGAAGGGGCGCCATCAGGGACTCGTTAACCTTCACTAGACACTCTGCGGCAGCGTATAGAAGTCTGATCCGAGCGACAAAATGCGTCCCGAACTCAAATGCTCGCAGAGTCCCGAATAAGTATTCGTGATCCACCCTGTCGAATGCCTTCTCCTGATCAAGAGACAGGAAGGTGCTTGACAGACCAGTCCTCTGGGAAAAGTGGATAACATCCTGAACCAGATGGATACTATTGAAGATGGTACTGCCCAGGACCGTGTAGGACTGGTCAGAGCCCACCTCAGCGGGCAGGCCCTGGAGCAGTCGGGAAACGGACCGCCAACCACAATCAGCCCCCAACCGCAATTTCACACTGGCTGGTTAATCAATACCGGGTCGATGCCGTGTGTGTTGTAATGATATAAAAGCACCAATTGCTCATACAGGGGAGACGGTGGTGTATTGGTAATGTCACTGGACCTAGAGACCCACGTTAATGCTCTCGGGACAAGGGTTCAAATCCCACCCTGGCAGCTGGTGGAATTTAAATTCAATTAATAAAACCTGGAGTTGAAAGCTAGTCTCTGTAATGGTGACCATGAAACTATCATCATTTGTTGTAAAAACCCATCTGCTTCACTAATGTCCCTTTAGGGAAGGAAATCTGCTATCCTTACCTGGTCTGGCGTACATGTGACTCCAGAATGTGGTTGACTTTTAACTGCCCCTCTGAAATGGCTGCGCAAGACAATCAGTTCCAGAGGCAATTAGGGATGGGCAACAAATGCTGGCCTTGCCAGCAACACCCACATCCTGTGAAAGAATAAAAAAACCAGCCAGCCAGTGTGAAGCACGTGCTGAAAAGCTCAGCACTGCTGGGGTGAGGGTGGGAGGAGCGTGGGTGCTGATGTCGACCCGGGCACGGGCAAGCACTGACAGAAAGCTCCCTGCAGGCAGCTCTCTGCCTCAGAGCTGAAGACCTGAAACTCAGGAAATTAAGTTTTAAAATCAGGAAAAAATGTCCAAGCATCACAACCAGGCACCTGAACACATAGATAATAAAATTGCTGTCCACAGATTTCTATTTTTATTTTATTTAATAACGGAAACCGCATTCCACCCTTGGACGAGGTTTGCTGAAAAATGTAAAGGCTGCCTGGCCGATTCGCCCATCCACCAAGGTTGGACAGGCCACGTAAAATGACAGGCAATTGTGCCTGGGATTAATTGCCCTCTCAATTGTCGGCAGGCATCTTCTGACTTTTGCGCTCGCCTGTCGACAGAAATATCGCAACAGCACGGGTTAACGTTCGGACGCTCACCCAACGTCACCTCGTGCGATTTCACGTCCGATCAGGTCGGGCATGAGCCCTCCCAGTCAGTGTAAAATTCAGCCCAGTATGTTAGGTGGGTTCAGAGTAAAGGGGAAAGTAATAAAGTTTAAATTAAGGTTACTGTGCATGTATGTGAATACGCGGAGTATGGTAAATAAGATTAATGAGTTGCAAGCGCAGATAGCCATATGGAATTATGATGTTGTGGCTCAAAGAAGGGCAGGACGGGCATTAAATATTCCTGGATACAAGGTGTTGAAGAAAGATAGGAAAAGCATTATTGATTAAGGATAAAATTGTCGTGCCAGAGGAAGAAGACACCCTAGAGGGGTTAAGGACAGAATCTATTTGGCTGGAGCTAAGGAACAAAAAGGTGCAATTATATTGTTCAGTGTAAACTACAGGCCACCAACTCGTAGGAAGGACGTAGACCGACAAATTTGCAAGGAACTTGGAGTGCAAGAATTTTAGAATAGTTATAATGGGGGACTTTAATTATCTGCATGTATATGAGATAATAGTGCATTGGGTAGAAAGGGACAAGAGTTCCTAGAGAGTGTTCAGGAGAATTTTCTACAGTATATTGTTTCCAGTCCAAAGAGAAAGGAGGCACTACTCAATTGAGTTCTTGGAAATGAGGTGGGCCAAATGGATCAAGTGTCTGTAGGGGAACATTAGAGGACAGTGATCATTGTATCATAAGATGTAGGTTGGCGATGGAAAAGGACATGGAACAATCCAGAGTAAGGATAATTAACTCGAGGAAAGCCAACTTCAATGGGGTCATCAGCTCTGCTATCAAGTTGCACTTGCTTAGCAATAACTTGCTCACTGACATTCAGTTTGGGTTCTGCCAGGGTCATTCAGCTTCTGACCTCATTACAGCCTTGATTCAAACATGGACAAGAGCTGAACTCCTGAGGTGAGGTGAGAGTGACTGCCCGTGACATCAAGGCTGCATTTAACTGAGTGTGGCATCAAGGAGCCCTAGTAAACTGGAGTCAATGGGAATCAGGGGGAAAACTCTGTTTGGAGTCATGCCTAATGCAAAGGAAGATATTTGTGGTTGATTCCCTGGCTTGATGGTAATGGTAGTGTGGGGGGTACACTGTGCCATGAGATTACAGATTGTGTTCGAGTACAATTCTGATGCTCCCCCACAGCCTCATGAATGCCCAGTGTTGAGTTGCTAGATCAGTTTGAAATCCATCCCATTCAAGATATCCTCAATGTGAAGACGGGACTTTGTCTCCCCTAGGACTCCTACCTATACTGTCGTGGACAGATGCAACTACAGCAGGCACGTTAGTGAGGATGAGGTCAAGTATGTTTTTCCCTCTTGTTGGTTCACTCACCACCTGCCGCAGACCCAGTCCTTTAGGACTCCGGCCAGTGGTGATGCTACCACAGACCAACAGAAGTCCATTCTGCACCCTTGGCACTTCCTCCAATTGGTGTTCAATATGGAGGAGTACTGATTCGTCAGCTGAGATCAGGGGGGTAAGTGATAATCAGCAGGAGGTTACCTTGCCCATGTTTGGCCTGATGCCATAAATTCATGGGGTGGGAGTCGATGTTGTGAACTCCTAGAGCAACTCCTTCCCAACTGTATACTACTGTGTCACTACCTGTTCTGGAATGGTGATATTGGTGTATGGGACATGATGTGTAAGGTATGATTTCGTGACTATGTCACTCAGGTGCTTGACTGGTTTGTGAGACAGCTCTCCCAATTTTGGCACAAGCCCCCAGGTGTTAGTAGGACTTTGCAAGGTCATCTGGGCTGAGTTTGCTGTTGTCATTTCGTGTGCCTAGGTCGATACTGGGTGGCTTGATACAATTGAGTGGCTTGCTAGGCCATTTAAGATGCATTTAAAAGTCAACCACATTACTGCAGATCTGGAGTCACATAAAGTCCAGACCAGTTAAGGACATTAGTCAACCAGATGGGTTTTTACAACAAATGATTCATAGTCATCATCAGACTTTTTAATTTCAGATTTTTATTGAATTCTGTCTTAGTGGGATTTGAACCCAGTTCCCCAGAGCATTACCCTGCATCTCTGGATTACCTGTCCAGTGACAATACCACTACACCAACACCTTCCCATTGGAGAAGTTAGGACTGTTTTCCTTGGAGAAATGAAAGTTGAGAGGAAATTCAGTTGAAAGTCACAAGGGGTCTGGCCAGAGTAGATAGGGAGAGGCTGTTCCCATTCAAGGAAGGATTGAGAATCAGAGGGCAGAGATTTAAGTTAATTGGCAAAAGAAGCAATGACTGCATGAGGAAAACCTTTTTCATACAGCGAATAGTTAGGATCTGGAATGCACTGCCAGAGAGTATTTTGGAGGTGGGTTCAATCGAGGCATTCAAGAGGGAATTGGATTATTATCTGAAAATAAAGAATCTGCAGGACTGAGGGCAGAAAGTGGGAGAATGGCACTAAGTGAATTGCTCCTTCAACGAGTCAGCACAGACACTACAGGCTGAATGGCCTCCTTCTGTGCTGTAACCATTTAGTGTTTCTGTGATTATTTGCACAGTATGTCGATGTTGATTTGACTCGCAAGAGAAAGGTTCCAAAAATCTGTGGGTTGTAACTCCATTGCTTTCCACAGTTGTCTGCATACAGTCAGTGCCTTATTAATATGGGGCAGGTGGGCACACACTGCCTAGACCTCTCCCTCTCAAAACCCAGTCATGGGGCCCCACTCTAGTCAAGTGGAAAACACATTAAAGTCAGCCACAGGAGTAGATAAGGAGCATGCAGCTGCAACTGGGAGTATGGAAAGGTAAGGTGGGTGGGGTGCGGGAGGATGGTTCCAATACATGACCCAGGAGCTGGTTGTTCCTGGGGCAGGTCAGATCCTGGGGATTGGGATTTCCTTTCAGAGGGAGTTTCTAATCTTCTGCACTTGCCAGCAACAGCTTTCTACCACTGGCTTTCTCACCTGGCAGTCAGATAGATTATAAGGGGGAAACAAGTAAAAACATGCTATGTGGTCCCACTGTCAAATTTGGGTTCCCTGGCTGCATGCAGAGGACCTCCAATTCCTCCCAATCTCCCTGTAATTATTGGGGCCCCTGTCTATGGTCAGCAGAAGTAAACCTGCTCATAGCAGGTATGCTTCCCAGCCAATAATGCCTATGGGAATGATTTGAGGTTGGGATTGTGGTCTAGATCTTGAAAACTTGGAACATTTTTTCAATTTTAAAGCAACTCCTTTTATAATGGATCTGCAGGGACAGTTGATTGGTTTCCTGTTGGGGCTGGGAGCAGGGGGTGTGGTGGCAATGGGAACAGAGGTCCCCTCCCCAAGCTAGCACACCTCAACTAGACTTTCTAGCCTTGCTACTATGGCAGGTGCCTACCAATTGCAGTCTAATTACAAAACTTCCTCCTGACCCTGGAAAGTGAAATCTCCAAACATAAAATGCAGAGTATAAAATAAATAATTTTTTTGAAATTGGGAAGGACTGTGTCAGAGTTTTGTGGATAAATATAGGTGGAGTAAAACTAAACTGATAGTGAAAAGAGACACATATGATAAAGTTATAGCTAAGAACATTAAAGATAATCACCTTGAATACAGAAATATAATACAGTTGTAAAAAAGGAAATTAGAAGGGTTAAAAGGAAGTATGAAAAAGACCAGCAGTAAATTTAATTGCAAATTGTCATGGTTTTGATAAACATAAAAAGTAAAAGAAATAGAGATTAAAGAAAGGATAGAAATGTTCAGGTTAAAGGGGGAAGTCACTTGTAGAAGAATTTATACATACAGCATCACACACACATATATATAATGCTGTATGTATCGGAGATGAATCAGAGATGAGGAGGAATTCATTTTCTCAAAGGGTTGTGAATCTGTGGAATTCACTACCTCAGAGTGCAGTGGGTGCGGGGACGCTGAATAAATTTAAGGAGGAAATAGACAGATTTTTAATTCGTAACGGGTTAAAAGGGGGAGAGGGTGGGAAATTGGAGGTGAGGCCGAAATGAGATCAGCCATGATCGTATTGAATGGCGGGGCAGGCTCGAGGGGCTGAATTGCCTACCCTTCCTCCTAGTTCTTATGTTCTTCTGTATATGCATATATATATAGAGAAAAGGAATTGGTTAGAAAGAGGTGAGTACGTGACTGGGATCTGATGGCCAACACCTTAGGCTGTTGAAGCAAGTCAGACAGGAGCTAATGTAGGCCCTGGCATGCATTTTTCAATCCTCACTTAATATGCAGATTTTGCCATGGGACTGCAAAATAACTGATTTAGCTTCAGTGCTCAAGAAGGGAGAAAAAGATAAATACGGTAACTGTGAACCAGTTAGGCTAAAATAAGCTAGGTGTTAACTTTCTTCTTGGTAACAGCTCAAAAACCAAGGTCCTTTACTTACTGCCCATTCACATCATTTCACCAGTCCCATTTTGCTCGAGGCCTTCACCAGTAGGAAATTAAAAGATTTAAATTAAAGTCCAGTGATATGAATAGAACTACAATACAAATTTTAATGGAAACAGCAGAACCATTTGGTGGTACAGGTGTGAAATGGCATTTGGGAGCAGTTTTGATGAAGTATTCAGCTGCAAGTACTTAAATCATTAGAATCTGTTTGCAATTCAACTGGCCACATTTGTACCTTAGAACTTGTTGGTTTTTTAGTTTCCTTCACTTCAAAATGTTCAAGAAGCTCAGGAAAGGGCTGCTCAGTACTCGAGATAACAGTTACCTTGAACACCTCACTCTGATTAGAGGGAGAAGAGCAGGAGGTATGACATCAGCTGTGGCATCATAAGAACATAAGAGCAAGAAATAGGAGCAGGAGTAGGCCATTCGGCCCCTCAAGCCTGCCCCGCCATTCAATAAGATCATGGTTGATCTGCCTCAGACCTCAACCCCCTTTCGTGCCAGCTCCTCATAGCCCTCAACTCCCCAATATTTCAAAAATCTACACACCTCCTCTTTAAATAGGTTCAGTGATCTAGCCTCCACAACTCTCTGGGGTAGAGAATTCCAAACATTTACTACCCTCTGAGGGAAGAAATTCCTTCACGTCTCAGTTTTAAATGAGTGTCACCTTATTCTGTAACTATGTCCCCTAGTTCGAGATTCCCCCACTAGTGGAAACATCTTCTCAACATTTAAGCAGTCAAGCCCCCTCAGAATCTTATACGTTCCAATAAGATCACCCCTCATTCTTCTAAACTCTAATGAATAAAGACCTAACCTGTTTAACTGTTCTTGATAAGTCAACCCCTTCATACCAGGAATCAGCCTAGTGAATCTCTTTTGAACTGCCTCCAATGCCAGTATATCCTTTCTTAAATACAGGAACCAAAACTGTACACAGCACTCCAGAAGTGGCCTCACCAACACCCTGTACAATTGTAACAAGACTTCCTATTTTTAAACTCCAACCCTCGAGCAATATAGGCCAAAATTTCATTTGCCTTCTTAATTACTTGCTGCACCTGCATGCTAACCTTTTGTGTTTCATGCTCAAGAACACCCAAATCCCTCTGTGCTGCACTTTTTTTGGACCCTCTCTCCATTTAAATAATTGTCTGCCTTTTGATTCTTCCTACCAAAGTGCATGACCTCACACTTTCCTACATTAAACTCCATCTGCCAACTTTCTGCCCACTCACTCAACCTTTCTATATCCCCTTGCAGATTCCTTATGTCCTCATCACAACATGCCCTCTCACCTACTTTTGTACCATCAGCTAATTTGGATACATTGCACTTTGCCCCCTCCTCCAAGTCATCAATATAGATAGTAAATAATTGGGGCCCTAGGACTGATGCTTGTGGCACTCCACTGGTTACATCTTTCCAACCTGAAAAAGACACATTAATCCCGACTCTGTCTTCTGTGTGTTAACCAATCCTCAATCCATGCTAATACATTACCCCAATACCGTGAGCTCCTATCTTATACAATAACCTTTTATGTGGCACCTTATCGAATGCCTTCTGGAAATCCAAATACACTACATCTACTGATTCCCCTTTATCAACCCTGCTTGTTATATTCTCAAAGGACTAACAAATTTGTCAAACATGATTTCCCTTTCACAAAACCATGTTGACTCGGTTTGATTGCGTTAAGCTTTTCTAAATGTTCTGTTATTTCTTCCTTAATAATGGACTCTAGCATTTTCCCAATGACAGATGTTAGGCTGACTGACCTAAAGTTTCCTGCTTTTTGTCACCCTCCCTTCTTGAACAGGGGTGCCACATTTGTGGTTTTCCAGTCCGCTGGGACCCTACTAGAATCCAGTGAGTTATAGAATATTTCAACCAATGCCTTCACTGTCTTTACAGCCACTTCCTTTAAAACCCTTGGATGCAGGCCATCAGGTCCTGGCGACTTGTCTGCCTTTAGTCCCATTAGTTTCTCAAATACTTTGTCCCTCGTGATAGAGACTGTTACAAGATCTTTCCTCCCATTAGCTCCTTGTTTATCTGATACTTTGGAATGTTTATAGTGTCTCCATCTTGAAGACCGATATTGGTTTAAATATAAATATAAATATATTGTGCAAAATATTGGTTTAAATTATCTGCCATTTCCCTGTTCCCCATTATCAATTTTCCAGTCACATCCTCCAAGGGTCCCACGCTAACTTTAGCTACTCTCTTTATTTTTATATACCCATAGAAGATCTTGCTGTTTGTTTTTATATTTCTTACCAATTTACTTTATAATCAATTTTCTCCCTCTTTATCAGCTTTTCAGTCATCTGCTGCTGGTTCCTAAAAAAATTCCCAATCCTCTGGCCGTTTTGTATGCCTTAGTTTTTGATTGGATATTCTCCTTTACCACCTTTGTTAACTATGGGTGGTTTATCTTTCTCATCGAGTCCTTTTTTTTGATCAGGATAAGTTTTTGCTGAGTGTTATGAAATATCTGCTTAAATGTTTGCCACTGCTCATCCAGTGACCTTCCCCTTAGTCTATTTTCCCAGCCCACTTTAGTCAACTCTTTCTTCATACCTCTGTAATTGCCCTTATTTAAGTTGAAGACACTGGTTTGAGACCAGAGTTGCTCGCCCTCAAACTGTATTTGAAATTCCACCAATGTTGTGATTGTTACCCCTGAGAGAATCCTTAACTACAAGATCTCTTATTAATCCTACCTCATTACACAGTACTGGATCTAAAATAGCCTATTCCTGGGTAGGTTCTGCAACATATTGCTCTAAGAAACAATCCCTAATGCACTCTACAAATTTGTCTTCCATGTTACCTCTGCTAACCTGTCCAGTCAATATGCAGATTATAATCACCCATGACAACTGTAGCGCCCTCCTGACATGTCTCCATTATTTCCCGATTTATACTTTGTCCTACAGTGAGACAACTCTTCGGGGGCCTGTAGATGACTCCTCCCCGTGACTTCTTCCCTTGCTATTCCTTATTTCCACCCAAACTGATTCCACATCATGATCTATTGCAACTGTATCACTACTCACCACAGCACTGATACCTTCCTTTATTAACAAAGCTACCCCACCTCCTTTTCCCTTTTGCCTATTTTTCTGGAACATCGAATACCTTAGAATATTGAGTTTGCAGTCTTGGTCACCCTGTAACCACGTCTCAATAGCTATCAAGTCATACTCATTTATTACAATTTGTGCCGTCAACTCATCTATCTTGTTACAAATGCTGTGTGCATTCAGATAAAGAGCCATAAGCTTTGACTTTTTACCATAATTACTCATTCTGGTTCTAATTTCTGCTGCACTCTTCTGCTTATATTTTCTGCCTCTTCCTGTCACATTTTGATTATCATTTGCCTCTTCACTACCCTGCACCTCTGCTCTCTTGTTTCTTTTTGATTTCTTAAACTTCCCTTCAATTGAGCTCTCCCCGCCCCACTAATTAATTTAAAGTTCTATCTACAACCCTAGTTATACAATTCACCAGGACACTGGTCCCAGCATGGTTTGAATGAAGCCCGTCCCAACGGAACAGCTCTCTCCTTTCCCAACACTGGTGCCAGTGCCCCATGAATCGGAACCCATTTCTCCCACACCAATCTTTGAGCCAAGCATTTACCTCTCTAATCTTATTTACCCAATTTGCACATGGCTCAGGTAGTAATCCAGAGATTATTACCTTTGTGGTTCTGCTTTTTAATTTAGCCCCGAGCTACTCATAGTCCCTCAGCAGAACTTCTTACCTAGCCCTACCTAGTTAGGTTGGGAAAGCTCAGTGAATTGCAGTTAGAGCGCTAAAGAGACCAAAAAGGGAAAAGGGCTGCCCAAAGACATTTTTCCATTGGCCACAGAATCTTTAATTAGTGAGTTACCTACTTCCACTTTTCTGAGGAGCAGTGCATCAGGATTCTGCATTTTTCCAGAGAGGCTGTCAAAGACACACACAGCAAGACCTTCAATCTACTCTTGTAGCTGGCCATGCAGTGAAAGTAACTTTGGCTCTCATATTTTTCATCTTGGGCTCATTCCAAGATTTCTTTTAGATGGAATCAGTCAAATTGGTCAGCCTACAATCCATGCCTGCACCCTCTTTGTCAAGGTCAACCAATTGTAATATTCCTCATGGCCACCAGCAGCCAGCAGGAAAGTGCTGTATGTTCTGTTAACATTTCAGATTTCCCCAATTTCAGGCTGTGATTGACTGCACCCACAGAGTTATCAGGGCCAGCAGCTTCAAGAACACAAAAAGCTTCCATTCCCTTAATGTTCACCTAGTGAGTGATCATACAGGTCTGTGCCCACTTCCCTGGTGACTAAATCAGTCCGCCTTGCCCCCACACTTTCACCCAGCTCAGAAGGCCAGAGCTGGTCATTTGGGTACACTTAAACTTTACACCTGTCTCATGATACCTCAAATGATAGCTCAATGGACATCACCACTCACTCTCTCACACACACCCTCACATCTCCATCTGGCCTCATCTCCTCTAGAGATTGCTTTCTCAACCCTCACCATCTTGAGGCCACTTGCACTGATCAACATGTGGCCCCACACATACTCTGGGACACCCCCCTTCCCCAGCACAGCCCTGGTCCTGCAGTCATTGAAAAGCCATACCCACCTTAGGGCTGGTCTGGTAGGTAGATACCTGCCCATGAGAACCTAAAAGTGATATGGCGCTGTTTGTGAAGCCTGGTGCTGTTGACTGTGAGTGCTGCCTGAAGCAACATAGGCAAACAGACCTTGAAGTCCTGAGCAAAGTGCAGCTCGCCAGGTGCAGGTCGCTTATGTACAGTTGTGAAACACGCTCACATGATCCAGCGTGGGGGGATGATTCCGGCGAGCTGGGCTTATAATGATATGAGGATGTATTACAATGAAGTTCCCAACATCCAATGGCAGGAAATGTGGCCCGCCATTGACGGGCAGCGCAGACAATTGCAAACTGGCTTCACAACATCATGAAACCAATTTTTGGCCTAATGGGCATGAAAAACTCCCCCCTTCATCTTTAGGTTGTATCACTTTTTCTATTCATGCAGAAGAGGCTCGTACAAGTCACCAAAATTTGACCTTGACCTTCTCACCATGGTAGTCTGAACAATCAGCTTTTAACATTTGGTCACTGATAATGAGGAAACCAAATGTAGGTTTAAAGAGGCAGAAGAAAAAAGATTAAAAACATTTTGAGGCTTCAGCATAAGCCAAAGAAATTATGTAAATAAAAATTAGAAAGATAGTATTATGAAATTTAACCTAAAATTAACATATAAAGAGAGGCTGAGAAAATGACAGACAATTTTGTTTTTTAAAATCTCAAATGCATGCTTTTGTAGTATCAAAACATTACAGCAACCAAGTTGCTTTTGACAATTAACATTATTGTAGTATCCAGGGATTATTCAGCACTATTGTATAAGGATTGGAATTGATTTTAACAAAAGCTGAGTACAGATAGAATTGCTGAAAAATAAAGGGCGGAATTTTCCATTATTGAAACTAAATGCTGTGCTGTGGTGGGTGGATTCCGTGGTGTGTTTCCCGCTGGTCAGTGTGGCAGGAATTTGCACCCGATGTCATGCTCCGAAGCGAATTAATTATACATAGGCGAGCATAGGAACATAGGACATAGGAATATAGAAACAGGAGAAGGCCATTCAGCCTGTCGAGCCTGCTCCGCCATTCATGGCTGATCGAACACGTCAATGCCTTTTACCCACACTATCCCCATAACCCTTTACATTATTGTTAATCAGAAATCTATCAATCTCTACCTGAAACATACTCAATGACTGAGCTTCCATGGCCCTCTGGGGTAGAGAATTCCAAAGATTCACAACCCTCTGAGTAAAGAAATTTCTCCTCATTTCGGTCCTAAATGGCTTTGCCCTTATTTTGAAATTGTATCTGTTGGTTCTAGACTCCCCAACCAGGGGAAACATCTTACCTGCATCTACCCTGTCTATTCCTTTAGTAGGTTTCAATTAGATCACCTCTCATTCTTCAAAACTCTAGAGAATACAGGCCCAATTTCCCCAATCTCTCTTCATAAGACAGTCCCGCCATCCCCGGAACAAGTCTGGTGAACCTTCTTTGCACTCCCTCTATCTCTCCATATCTCTCCGAATTACATGTCGGGTCAGGAACTGATTCTTCCACCCCGTCATCACCTAATGGGGTCGAAGGTCTTGGCACCATATTTAAAAGACACCTGAACACACACATTTCACTCTAGCCCAGCTGTCCTCAGGAGATATATAGAGATGACAGCACAGGAGAAGAAGGCTGCCCCCAGGTTTAGCCATGACTCCTTCAAGGCTTTGATACAAGGAGTTGCCAGCATCGGGATATCCTGTACCCCAGGGATGGCTTCAGGAAGCCATCCAGCCTTACCTCGCCAACCAGGGAGGCAGTCACAGCGGAGGTCAGCTTGTCTGGCACCTGCCCCAGAAACACAATACAGTACAGGAACAGGATGAATGATCTCATCCTCTCCATCCTCTCCATCATCCTGAAGTCAACCTTCAGCTCACTCCAATCTCACACTCTCATAATGGTATTATGCACTCAAAGGGTTACACTGCTCAGAGATCTCGCACAATATTAGCGGGGGACACATGTCAGCACTGATTCTCTCACAGACATTTGAATATCACCAGCATCTCATCTATCATGCTGCACAAACTCCAGCCTCAGCCCTTACTGGGGAGGGTTCAGCACACAAAGCAGGCATGTATGTATCCCAACCTCTGCTCCATCCTTTCTCATCACATTCCTTCCTTTTGTCTTCATGCATGCCGAGCTTACCCACAACAGGAGGGAAAGATCCCAGACTGGAGGAGGAATGCCAATATCCAGGAGCTCACTCACTTCGAGAAGAATGCCACCGAACTGGCTGGGGAGGACAGGGATCACTCCTGTGGGGAAAGCAAGATTGGCTTCTCCCAGCAACCTAGTACAGATGCCCTCCATGAGTTGTTCACATCCTGACACGCTCAGTGAGTGACATGCAATCTTGTGTTCAGCCTGCTCATGAACTAAATCTATTTTCTCTTTCTTACAGGCACCAGCAGGTCCAGGGTGAGGAATAGGTCCAACGTAAGCCCCAGCCCCCAGCCCACCTCAGAGCAGAATGCTGAGGAACCATCCGAGGAAGATCTGTCACTGCGTTCACCTGCACCCTCCACCAGCGCAGAGACACACACCCCAGTAGATGTAGAGTATGCTCGGTGTCACTTTCTGGAGAACACCTCACTGACATGACACATGGCAGTTGGAGGCAGTGAAAGCCCAGATCTCTGGAATGCGGAGGACTGCTGGCGATCAGGCACCTGCTGAGTCCCAGTCAGATGATGAGCCTCTGTGAGTAGCTGCCAAGACAATGCTGGAGCTGCAACAACAGTTGGGGGAACATCAGGGAGAGTTGTGAGAGGCAGTCAATAGACTAGATTGAAGATGGAGGAGTCTGTCCACATTTTGTCTGATGTTATGGCTCTGACATGCCAGTGCCTCGAGGCCACGATGGGAAGGGTGGCATCTTCCTTGAAACTTTGGGCCAGCAGGTTCTGCCGGATTTTCCCTTGGACCTACACTCCATCGCTTTCAGCATTGGTGGGATCCATCAGTGGCTAGGTGAGAAGGTAGTGGAGCATCTCAACCTCCTTCCAGGCGCACCTTCTCCTCAAGGAGTCAGGAAGGGGCCATCGGCACCCACAGAGAGGATGAGTGTTAGCCAGACATCCCAGGGGCCTCCGCACAGGACACTCCAAGAGCGTCCAGCTGCTCCAAATCCCCTCTGCCTGTGACCCCATTACCTCCAGCCGGTCAGGCCAAGGAGGGTGCATCTGCACTTGAGCAGGAGATCCTTATCAGACTGGGATCCTCCAGGCATCGGGCCTCCAGAGGATGGCCGCCAAGGTCATCTCAGACAACAGGGTGTAGCAGTCAGCAGACTGCCTCCACCTCTGCTGCAGATGTCGGGGCTGCACCCAGGTGCAGCTGTAGGCTTAGAAAAATTAAGAAATATTGATATCACTTTGGGTCATGGGTGTTCAATCACTACATATATCTTGCACATTTGTAAATATATTTGCTGTTCATGAGCATGGTCTCATCATTTGAAAGCACCCTGCATATGCATGTTTATGCCCTCTTACTGAGGGTGAGCTATGCTCCCACTCAATGATCACCTCCCTTTCTGTGCCTCACAGTCATGTGATGTCTACCTGACTCATGATAGTTACTGGACCCTTGTGTTATGTCAGGGAGATGTCTCAAACTCTTTATTGGAAGTGTGAATTAAATGCGTTAGTAACCTTTATTCCTTGCAAGACTACATGAAGTTAGGCCTACTCAATAGCCTTGGAGGGTTAGCTGCATTTGTACCTCTTCAATTGGTCGTGCCAAAGCACAAGACCTGCAGCCATGTTGCTCTCCCTAACCATGCGGGCATCTCATTGTCCGATAAAGTTTCTCATAAAGGTGGCAACGACTGCATCAATTCCTTTGACACAGTGTTTGCGTTGTTGTGCCCACTTTCACTTCCCAGAGCACATGGATACAGAGTTCACTGCTGATCTTTCCAGACATTAGGGCCTGGTGAATCATGAGGGTTAAAGGTGCAAGTCCAAATGCTGAACTTGCTCTTGATGTTACTGGTTGTAAAGGACTTGCACTGGCATGGCATTAAGGGACAGGAGGAACGTGGCCATCTCCCATTGCCTGCACCTTACTCCTCCTCGAATCTTGTGGCTATCAATGTGGCACGGGCACGTCTTCCACATCGTGCTTCTTCAATAGCATCGTCACTCATTTCCCTCTTCAGGTCCTTGCCCTTCCTGCTGTTCATCATCCGAGAAGATCTCAGACTCCTCCATCTCTCCCTCCGACAATGGATTCCCTCTTTAAAGTGCCAGGTTGTGAAGCGTGTAACAGACCATGACTATGCAGGCACCCTCTCTGGAGAGCACTGCAGGGCCCCACCTGAGCGGTCCAAATACTGGAAACGCATTATCAAAATGTCAATGGCCTGCTTGATGATGGATCATGTCAAACTATGCGCTGCATTGCATCTCTCCTCCAAGGCACTCTGAGGATGATGCATGGGTGTCATGAGCGGGTACCCCTTATCCCTAGCAGCAAGCCCTGTATTTTTTTTATACTCGTTCATGGGATGTGGGCGTCGCTGACTAGGTGTTCACTGAAACCCTTTGAATATGTGAGGCACCTGGGAATGATGCAGGATGTATGAGTCATGTAAACTCCCAGGGTATCTGGCACAAATATACATGATGTGCTTCTGATGATCGCACACCAGCTGAATGTTCAGGGAGTGGAACCCTTTCCCATTAGTGAACATCAGGGGCTGCTGCCACATGTGGACAATCGTTTGCACCCTGTACTCTAGGGAGGCCTGAGATAGCCGCCATGAAATCTAGCAGTCTGGCTAGTTACATCGGCTGTGAACTTTACATAATGATGAGCCTTACTGTAGAGGATATCTGTCACCTCCTTGATACATTTATGTGTGGAGGACTATGAGAGGCTGCACAGGTCCCCTGTGGATCCCTGGAAAGAACCACGGCAAAAGAAATTAAGCACAGCGGTGAACTTGGGCACTGGCAGGGGATATCCTCCTGCAAAATGTGCCAGATATGATCCACCACATGTCTGGACAAGTGCAGACATGCATGGCATTGTCTGTCGCTCATCTCCAGATAGCCTTAGTTGTCGAGTGGCCTCCATGGGATTGGTCTAACTTCCTCATCTTCTGAGTGCTGAGTGGGCTCCCCTGCACCATGGACCTCAGGCGGGGGCCTCCTCTCGAAGCTGCGCTAAGTGGCGCCGGGCCCTTCTCCCTGTGGCTATGGGCTGCATTGAGCCCAGTCTTCATTGTTCTTTCCTTCTTCTCCCTGTGGACTGATAGATGGAACAGATTAATGAATACCAGGGAAAAATAGTAAAGCTCTGACTAGCAAACAGAAAGCCACTATCATGACCTAGAGTTACATTTGTGCTACCAGCCTTGTAGCTGAGGCGCAAACTCATAAATCGAGGTGACCAAGATGCTAATCTTGCTACTTGGCATCTCAAACTCACAGAGGTAGGAAGAGGTTTGGATGCATTCATGAAATGTGCCACCTTACATAACTCACTCCTACAGTCTCTGATCTGACATACTGATTAAGGTTAAATTGCACCTGAGCAATGACTGGATGACCTTTGGCCCATAATCCCTGCCAATTGGAGAAAGCACATGAAAGGCTTTCACTGATGATCTGGCAGATATGCTGCAGCCATGCCTCCTTAAAGGCTGTCTGCATTCTCCATTGTCACATTCCTGTTTGTTAATGCTGAAATGAAGCAATTGGATTGGTAATGCAATGACTCCTGCAGTCTCTTGTTAAAGCACACCGAAAGGCACTGGTTCCAATGGCACCTTGCCAAGGAAGTCTTTCTCTTTTCTCTCAGCTCTGACTCTATTTCAATTTTGTGCCGCTAAGAAGTTTGAGGGTGCCCCCTGAAAAGGCCCCTTGTCCAGCCATGCACTCCTCCCACACCGCCCCAGACCCCGCCTGTGCAGATTTGTTTCCAGTTTTCAAACTGCACCATTACCTCGTGCATTCAAGATGGTGGTGCTCCATTTTTATTTTGAGGCCAGCTTCAACCCTCCCCTGTCGGTGTTTGGGTCCCTCCAATTTTCCTGGAACCTCACGACGTGCAGACAGATCTTCCGGTTATTCTCCAGCCTCCCCCAGTAACCCTAGATCCCATTGTCTTTGTAGTAGACATTCGAGCCCTCCACCCTTAACCAATCACTGTTGACGTGCCCATGCCCAATGTGAACCTCACCCCTCCCCATCCAGAAGCTGTGTGCACCGGCATATTCAGAGGAGATCACCCCCCCACCAACACCACTAGGGGAGTTTTGAGTATCCCCCCACCTTAATTGTATTTTCCCCATTTACAGGCTGCAGATGCCTCCCTTAATTATTACCATCCCATCTGCAGCACAGTACTGAGCCAGACAAACCCATTGCCAATGACTGTGAACATACCCAATTATCCCAATTACACACACAAGCCTTGCCTTTCCCTGTAGTGGAAGTATGACATTCGTGTCATACATAGCCTGCAAAGCCCCAGGGCTGCCTTTAATCTTTTACCCTGACTGTGAGGTCTACACAGCCCCAAGACTGCCTTTAATCTCATTCTGAGTTAGAGGTCCTGGGAGCCCCAGGACTACCTTTAATCTCTTACTCCGACCTGTCGGCCCCAGACCAGGGACTATAACCATTTTTCAATGACCTCCCCCATTCCCTCATGAATAATCACAACACAGTTTTCCTTCCACCACCCCCCCACCTCCATGAGTCTCTATGTAACTTATTCATCTTGTGCCACACTAACATACCCCTCCTTTCCATTCCTGCATCTGCATACATCCCCTCCCATTCAAACAGTTCAATTCCCATCCATCCCCTTGTGTGTCTGCATTCCAGTTTTCCGTGTTGGGCTCCAGCTTCCCCACCCCCCGGTCTCCCCTCTGCCTGCTATTATTCTCCCTCCCCACCCTCCCCTCTTCCAACTCCTTCATACCCCATTCCCGCCTGTGTGTCTGGTAATTCATCCCCTTCCCCCTTCCAACCTTCCTCATACCTCATCGGCCTCTTGTGTGTCTGTCATCCTTCCTCCAACCCTCAGTTGCAAAACTGGTCTCTGTTTGAAGGCACTGCCTGAGAGCTGCTGCACAGTGGTGTTCTCCCAGAGTATGGAGGCACCCACCATGAGCAGACCAACCCTGCACCCCCAGCTGTGTGGCATTCGACTGCCATCGCTAAGAAGGCAGAGCAGCGCTATTGCAGGTAGGCTTTGATTGTTCCACTCACCTCAAAGTCATGAGCGAAGTGAGGGCCAACTGATGCATGCACTCATTTTCAAACGTGTTTCAGATCAGTTTGAATTCCCGCTGGCGTGACACAAGATTGGAAGACGGAATGTAATCCCGGCAAGTAGCATATTTAATGAACGTCCATGAGATGGTAATGAATGCAGGTGGCTTTTTTGACACTGGTCATCAGGATACCCGACCTGCCATCAACCCGCCATGAAACAGGTGAGAAGAAAATTGCAAACTGTTTTCCTGCCGGCGGGAATCCAATTTTTGGCCTGTCCCTAAATATTCCACTCCTGCCTGCCACAAAACCCGCCGCAGGCAGGAAGGAAAAACTCCGCCCAAGGTTTCAGTTTCAGCTCCCCTAAAATTTCAGGAGGAAAACAAAATTAAATGTTAAATTGTTGCCTTATCATTTGCCTTACCAGTTTCTGCGTAGAAGTTACTGAGATGAAAAGTACTCACTAAGCTGAGCAAAAAATTGCCTTAATGCAGGATGCACTCTTACTATTTGGAAGGTGGCATTTAGATAGCCTACTCAGGGAGTGTAGCATGCAGTCCCATTGAGCTGTATGGAGACAATGATCAGTACCATGTTTAGAGAATGACAATGTCTCATACAGAAGTGTATGTGCCTCTTCCCCCATTTTGTGTCAGTGTGCACTATCAGAAGATGTCTCTAATATATTTAATACAGCAAACTGTTCCTAAGTTTCTTTTTTCAATGTTACAGTGCCCTCTTGTGCCAGTGATTTCTGCTTCTACTACTCACAGAAGAGGGACTGTCCTTAACATCCTCAAATGTTGCAATAAGCCTTTATAAATCACTGGTTAGGCCTCAGCCGGAATATTGTCTCCAATTCGTGTACCACACTAATGAAGTGAAGGTCTTGGAGAGGGTCCAGAAGAGATTTACTAAAACGGTACCACCGATGAGGAATTCAGTGGTGTCGAGAGACTAGAGAAGCAGCTCGGATCATTATCTTCAGGGCAGGGAGGGTCTGAGGAGTTTTAGCGGAGGTGATTGCAATTATGTAAGGCTTTCATGGAGGGGATAAGGAAAAACTGTTTCCAAGGGTAGATTTAAGATAATTGATAAAAGAACCCAGCTGGGAATTGAACAGAATTTGTTTTATGTGAGTTGTTATGATCTTGAATGTATTATCTGAAAGCATGATGAAAGCTGACTTGATAGTAATTTTTTAAAGAGAGTTGGATATATACTTGAACAGGGAAAAAAAATTGCAGGACTATGGAGAAAGAGCAAGGGAACGGGTACAACTGGGTAGATCTATCAAATTATTTATTTATTTAGCGTGTGCATAATAACAGAGCCAGGCATTAGCCTTATCAATGGCTATATGGAGTTCTTTAAGCCTGCCTTCAAATTTAGTCAGCAGTAACTCCTTGACAATGTGAGTCATTGTTTGGACTGTACCATGATTTAAAACAGCCCAATGTCACCATAGGAGATCAAAGTCATGTGGACAGGCAGTGGGGTCTGTGATGAGAGAGTGGTGGGTGTTTTCTCCTGCTAACTCTCCTGCCATAGGTCCTCAGCTGTTACTCCTCGGTGTGATGGGTTTAACAATATGGAGTTGTGTGAGGGAAGGTCTTCTGCTGGTGAGCTGCAGAGGTCATTGAATAAGGGCAGGCTTTGGTTGCAGAAGACCTTTTCCAGCAGCTTGCCTGTTGCAATTTCCCACCTGATGTGGGGCATTGGGAGGGGGCAAATATTGTTCAGTACGGGGAGCCTGGGAGGTGAGTTGGTCGGAGAATACTTGTGATGATGCACATTGTTGAGCTCAATTATAAAATGATAAGTTTGATGTGGACCGAGCGGTACCATACTGGGGCACAGTATTCTGCAGATGAGTATGTGATGTGTTATGAGGCTATGCCCCTTTATTTTTGAAAATACGATTTTTCAACTTTCAACTGACTGGAAATTTTGCAATTTGAACTGAGACAAAGAAAACTGCTTAAAAATGCAAAGCCATGTTCCAAGGTGCAGGTGGGAAACCAGTAAATCGCCCTCAGGGGAGTGTGAAAAGAGATGCATTTCCTATAATCCAGACACCCATTGAAATTTGTAAATCTCTAAGGAAGAGACATTAAAAATGCAAAGTACTGGATATTGAAACAATGGCTGCCACAGACAGGCCCCCAAAACCTCTTGGAAATACACAATGGGTGAAGAATTTCAAGGCACCAGTGAGAGATTGTGACACAGGCAATGCCTAGAAAGTCTTCAGCAGAGGAAACAAGCTGAGGGCTATCTCTCTCTCTCTCTCTCTCTCTTTTGGGATAAGAGTGTCCCCAGTTTGGGGAGCCAACTCTATAGAAACCTACTAGTGAACCGAGATATCATAATAATTGCAACATCTTCTACATCTGGCCACATTCAAGAAACCAGCTAACCCAAATCAGCCACAATATTTAAAATCTACCCCTCAAGGATAATCTAAGGACATGTAACTGTATATTCTTTTACCTTTTTTATTGTACTCTAATCCCCTCTGAATTATGTTGTAGCACCCTCATTTGCATGATCAAAAGAACTGCCAGTTGAAACAGGAAGTCAAAGTCTGCCTAAAGGAAGCCCCTTTCAGAATGGTGACGATGTGAATGGGGTGATAAGTGCAACCACCCAATGTAGAAGCCATTTCTGGCCTACTAATGCCAACTTCGACTAGTTAAAATCAGCCCACATATGTAGTGTTGGAGGGCAGGGTTGATTGAGCAGGATTGCATTACTTTATTATAAAGTCTGGTGATACATGAAGATGAATCTAGCCCAGGAAACATGTTGTCACTTTTAGAAAACTATCTTCATGTCTTTTGGATGAATACCAACAGCAACATTTGTGTAGAATTATTCACATGGACAAATGTCTTATATCATTTTACAAAGAGGACAGATGAGCAATGAGCAGGAAGTGAAGGAATTTGGTGGGGTTGGAGGAGACTGAGGAAAAGGCAGAAGGCATATGATATAGGTAGATATGAAGCATTTGAAGTTGGAAAGAATGTAACCTTGGTGAGATGATTTTGCATGATAATTCTAGGAATAGCAACGTGCTTCTGCTACTCACTGCAATCTGTTTAAGACCATGCATGACTGAATAATCTGATTGAATGTTTTCTAGAGGAGCTGGAATTTTCTTACTTCTGTTGTGCTTTGGAACAGAGTCATGTGATTCTAAGTTTGAAAAGTGCTTCTTTCCCCCTTCCCTCAAGCATTTTAGAATCATAGAACCTTACAGCACAGAAAGAGGCTATTTGGCCCTTTGGGCCAGCTCTTTGACAAATTACCATCAATCTACCAGCCAATATCGCTGCTATCGGTATGCTTCAAGGTAATGGAATACTTAATCCTACAATGGGCCAAGCCAGAAGTGGAGAACATTCTGAGCGCGGACCAAGCAGGCTTTCGACAAGGAAGAAGCACATGTGATTGGTCCTTGCATTAACCACTTTCATTGAAAATGGCTTTCAAAAGAATCTCAAAAGAGGGGCAATTTTCCTTGACCTCACTGCAGTGTACAATACAGCCTGGCACATTGGTCTATTCATCAAAATACCAAGAGTGCTCCCTCCCTGCGTTACTTTTGCCATTGAACTGCTACTCTGGGACAGACAGTTCAGGGTGCATATGAGTGACAAGACTAGCACCCAGAGGCCTACATTTGACTCCAGGCCCACAACATTGTGGTTGACTCTTTAATGCCATCTGAACAAGGGCAATTAGGGATGGGCAATAAATGCTGGCCTAGCCAATGACGCCCACATCCAATGAATGTATAAAAAAAATGCCAGTGCTAAGAGGGAACTGATCACCCTGGATGGTCAGAGACTGAAGCACAATCCCCACCCTCTTTATCTAGGCATCATCCTTGACAAAATCCTACCAACAAACAGCACCTCAGCAAGACTGCAGAAAAAATTAAAACCCGCGCCAACCTCCAGAGTAAACTGGCTGGTACCTCATGGGAATCACAGACCAATACCCTTAGGACCTCTGCATCTATTATAACCAGGTGAGAAGAGGTGAACTGGCTCCCCTCTATTCAACTTCCTCGGCTGGTCACAAAAATGGTTTGTTTCTTTTTACAAGGACATGCCTTTCCTAAATCAAAATGTATTTAACTATTTAAGCTGTGAGCAATAAGGAGCCAATCAAATAAGGCTTTCTTGAGTCAAAGAAAGTGCAAATTTATTAACCACGAAATGAAAGAAAAATAATAAAAACACGATGTCAAGCATTTGGCCGTTATCTCAGTGATTAGGGCCAATAAACACAGACATGCACAAACACACAGACACAAAGGTATCAGAAATAAAGGGGAAACACACACACTTGGCCCATAGCCTTGAATGTTATGACATGCCAAGTGCTTTTTAAAGGATGAGAGGCAACCCTCCTCCACCACCCTCCCAGGCAGTGCATTCCAGACCGTCACCACCATCTGGGTAAAAAAGTTTTTCCTCACATCCCCCCTAAACCTCCTGCTCCTCACCTTGAACTCATGTCCCCTCGTGACTGACCCTTCAACCAAGGGGGACAGCTGCTCCCTATCCACCCTGTCCATGCCCCTCATAATCTTGTACACCTCAATCAGGTCACCCCTCAGTCTTCTCCGCTCCAACGAAAACAACCCAAGTCTATCCAACCTCTCTTCATAACTTAAATGTTTCATCCCAGGCAACATCCTGATGAATCTCCTCTGCATCGCCTCCAGTGCAATCACATCCTCCCTATAATGTGGCGACCAGAACTGCACAAAGTACTCCAGCTGTGGCCTCACCAAGGTTCTATACAACTCCAACATGACCTCCCTACTTTTGTAATCTATGCCTCAATTGATAAAGGCAAGTGTTCCATGTGCCTTTTTCACCACCCCACTAATATGCCCCTCCGCCTTCAGAGACCTATGGACATAACACGCCAGGGTCCCTTTGTTCCTCAGAACTTCCTAGTGTCATGCCGTTCATTGAATACTTCCTTGTCAAATTACTCCTTCCAAAGTGTATCACCTCACACTTTTCAGGGTTAAATTCCATCTGCCACTTATCTGCCCATTTGACCATCCCATCTATATCTTTCTGTAGCCCAAGACACTCAACTTCACTGTTAACCACCCGGCCAATCTTTGTGTCATTCACAAACTTAATAATCCTACCTCCCACATAGTCATCTATGTCGTTTATATAAATGACAAATAAAAGGAGACCCAGCACAGATACCTATGGTACGCCACTGGACACTGGCTTCCAGTCACTAAAGCATCCTTCTGTCACCACCCTCTGTCTCCTACAACTAAGCCAATTTTGAATCCACCTTATCAAATTACCCTGTATCCCATGTGCATTTGCCTTCTTTCTAAGTCCTTAAAGAGTCTGCTGTTAACGACTTCAAAAATAGCCCCATTATTTGTTCAACATTATACTTCTGTGGAATCTCAGGGACCAAATGTTTTCCTCCTTGCTCCACAAAAATTATGCAGGCTGTTGCTGCCCAGGCTAACCCTCTTAGTGAAGCTTCCCTCTCCAGCACCTAGCAATGGTGTCAGCTGAAATTCGTTCTGGTCGAATACTGCATCAGGTCACTTGTTTGACACCCCAACTTGCTTCATTTAAATGAGGTCCAGGTCTCAAAATGACCCTGAGCATTTTCTCCCTACAATGGGCCAAACTAGGCCAGAGCCCTCTACCAGTTGGTCACTCAAAAGTTAAAATCTACCCTTCATAATCCACACCACCGTACAACTTTCCACAAAGATGATCTGTGAATGCTATCACAGACTGTAGTCAACAACATAAAGCTGTTGCCCAGTTAGAATATTTGATCTGAGCATGCTATACTTGAAGCCAGACTAGTTCTCTAATAGTTCATTGGCTCTTGTTTTTTCAATCTTGTTCAATAATTTACTGAGCATTATAGTTCCCCCATCCAAGTAATTTCGGAATGGTATCTCTCCATCAACTCTTTGGGTTTTCTTCTTCTCACAAGTTAAAATAGGCTTGCTTTATGGGTACCTTTCCACCTCCCTCAAGCATCTCAGCTATTCTCGTTGATTGCTCAGTTAGTTTATTTGCCTGGTCTGCAATTGTGCTGTTGCTTAATCCAGCTGCAATGGTGGTATCACCAAACTGACGGGACCTGAGAAATTTAGCCAGGATTCCACACCCTCCTCCACCGTGACAATTGCTTGAGTGAGGATTAAGCCCACCTGTTATGCTTCTTCCCTCAGAACAAAGAAGGCTGAGAGGTGACTTGATTGAGGTGTATAAAATTATGAGGGGAATAGATAGAGTGGACAGGATAAAATTGTTTCCCTTGATGGAGAATTCTAGAACCAGGGGACATAGATTCAAGATAAGTGGCAGAAAGTGTAGGGGGGACATGAGGAAGAACTTTTTTACGCAGTGGGTAGTGGGTGTCTGGAATTCGCTGCCCAAATTGGTGGTAGAGGCAGAAACTCTAAACTCTTTTAAAAAGTACCTGGATCTGCACCTTAAGTGCTGTAAGATGCAGGGCTATGGGCCGGGTGCAGGAAGATGGGATTAGAAAGGGCACCTGGGTATCCTCGGGCTGGCATGGACAAGATGGGCCAAATGGCCTCCTGTGTTGTAACTTTTCTATGGTTCTATCAAATAAACTGCAGCATTCACTATCCAGGCACATGTGCCACTTGGACAAGGCAGCACTGACTGCCACTTCACAGACAGAGATACCTTGGAAAGAACCAGGAGAGGAAAATAGAAAGGAGTAAATCCTAAGAGAAAAATTAGCAAGAGAAAAAAAATCAGCCAAGGTATTCACCAGTTCAGTCCAGTTATTTTGTTCCCATCTCTACAAACTTAATGCAGTCTTGCTGCTGATAGGTTAATGTTAGTTGATTTCTATGACTATTGACAGTTAATGATTCTTTGGAGGACTCTGCCCTTCTTTTCCTTTGGCTGCTTTCTCTCCTGATTATTTTGTTCTTGCCCTTTATTATATGGTTACATTGGGCTGGACTTTCATCCTCGAGACAGGTAGCGGGAATCAGGATAATTCCTGGCTTGGCTTGGGTGAAAGTGCCAGGAAAGGCAGGATTTTCATTGTATGTGGGTAGATGCAGGCAGCAGTCAGCCTTGCTGCCCAGGGAAAGAATTCGGAGGCAGCCACAGGAGCTGCCAGGTGCCAAGGCAAGCCATTTAAAAGGCCTGCCTCAGTGCTGTGGGACTCCGCCCAAGTCACAATGAAAAAAGTAAGGTCCGCTAGCACACATCCCTCAAAGCCGCACACTCCCCACGCCTCATCCATGCCACCTCATGCCCCCCTGCCCACCCACCCCCTATGGCCACTCATGCCCCCATGCCAAGCTATGGCACTTCCATGCCCATTCACTCAGTGTACATTGTATAGAATCAGTGAACCCTAGAGTGACAAGAAGATTTGTGGAAAAAATATTTTTAAAAAACAGTCATACATTTTTAACTTCCCATTTTCTTTAAAAAAAATCTCCTTTTTACTGCAGGCCAATAAAAGTGTCAATCATCCAGACCCTTTAAACTATCAATGGTGAAACTGCAAGCATTTGAAACCTCTTTATCTTGTGTAAATAAACATTGTACAATTGACAGAAGGGGCCGAATCTTCTGGTAGCAGCAAGGTTGTCAGTGGCCGGACAGGAAGTGCATGACACTTCTCCTCAGGGATGGGAAGGCATGGGTGAGGAGTGCATTGAGTCAAGCAGCACGGCAGGCAGGGAGTTGGTGCCCCACCATTACCGGGGGTGGGGTGGGGTGGAGGTGGGGGGGGGGGGTGCGCATCAATGGTCCAGGCGTCATACTTAAAAGGAACCTGGACAGGCATTCATTCCCTGCAATTGAGGAGCATCACTTAGGCTTTCTGAGTGGACATCTAAAACAAAATCTTCTGGTCCTTCCCCACCACCTACATAACTTCAGCTGCTAACTTCAGGGTTGATGTCTCAGAGAAGATGAGTGGCCCCAAGGTTCAGTGATGCCTCGCTGCAGGTTCTTCTCCAGTCTCCAGGCTATGTGGGAAAGGCAAGAGGTCTTGTTTCCCAGGGATGGCAGTAGGAGGTCCTCCTGTCTGACCAAGGCATCCTGGACAGAGGTCGCAGTATGGGTTAGTGCCATGGGGTCCACTCCAGAGCTGGTTGCAGTTCAGGAAGTGCATAAACGATCTGCTGCCCTCCACCAGGTAAGTGGCACCGTGTAGTCACTGCAAAGTGACATTCATGGGGCATCAAGCAGTGTAAATGTACAAGAGCAGGGGGATGTCAGACAGGAGTTTGAGTTGCAAGCCTCACTATCATATGGAACATGTGGACTGAATGTGTGGGAGTTACTTCATGCTGTGAATGTTTTACCAGTAGCAAGACAGTGTGGCTGTCAAACACTTACTGTGGAGAGCTCAGGAACTATCATAGGCATGCATGCACACTTAATCATTCTGTCTGCTGGAGAAAACTGCTCATATTAGGACAGAGCGTAATAAGACTGGGGGAGGTGTCCTAGACATAAGAAGCCTGACTCAGGTGAGGAGGAGACTGTGGAACTTGCCAATGAGTACCATGACTGACTGTGCGCTGATGGAGAAACTGGAGTTTTTCAGCCTTCCAGTGAGGATGCCTCCATCTGGGGTTGACAAAAAGACATACGGGAGTAACGCCTGAAATGTTGTTGAGGAAAGGGATTGTGCATGACCATCAACTAATTCTTTTGTTCTCTACTGAAGGTCCTCGCGGCTAGTCACAAAAAAAGAGGGGACAGTATTCCTCCAGCTCCACCTCCACCTTGAGCACCACCTCTGAAGATGAGGACTCCGGAGACCTCAGAGGATGCACCATCATGGCATTCCTCTGCACCCTCCACCAGACATTCACCTCGGTGGTCACACATTCTAGATTAGGCTTGGGGTCACAGTCTGGTGACTACAGCACTGACACATGCCTGACGGAGGATGTGACAGCCGAGGTCTCTGACTCTTGGAGGATTGCTGGAGACGAGGTTCCTGCTGAGCCATATGCAGATGATGAGCTTCTGTATTCAGCCTTAAGATACACGTTGGAGATGCAGAGATAGGCAGGGGAACATCTGGCAAAGATGCCAGGGGCCATGTGCAGACTTGAGCAAAAGGTGGAGAAGCCCATCGAAGTTCTGAATGCTGTCATGGCTTGGGCATATAAGTGCTTGGCTGCCTCCATGGAATGGGTGACCAACCCTAGGCGAAAAATTTGAGGAACACTTTGACATGACGGAGAGCCTATAAGAGCTGGGGAGGTGTTGCCGGAGCTGTGAGAGCAGAGTGGTTGCGGGGTATGGTTGGACGGTGCGTGTTGCTGCCAGAGCTGTAACTATGGAGGATAGGGGGGGTTGCTGGCAGAACTGTAAGAGCAGGAGGTGGGGGGACGGGTGGGGGGA
Organism: Cetorhinus maximus; assembly: GCF_964194155.1. Classification (NCBI taxonomy): domain Eukaryota; kingdom Metazoa; phylum Chordata; class Chondrichthyes; order Lamniformes; family Cetorhinidae; genus Cetorhinus; species Cetorhinus maximus. The sequence continues at coordinate 68,104,755 of NC_135886.1, forward strand.
GGTCTTCTGCAAGAGCTGTAGGAGTGGTAGGGGAGCTGCCAGAGCTGTGATGGGGGGAGGGAAGGGGCAGCTTGACCCCCCACCCCCACCCTGGGCACTTGCTCAGAACCACCAAACATGAATCATGGCACTTCAGAGGCTGATACTACGCAAAAACAATTGGCCCACATATGTGCAGATAAAAAATAAGGTTAACATATGCACAAATTGAAGACTGGCCAACACGCGCGCAGATAAAAGATTGGTGGATGCATCCTCAGAGAAAGACTAGTGGACACAGTTGAATTCCTGGACAAAATGCATCCTGGGAAGGCATGACCCGGGACATGGGACAAAAGACTTAATTACAGGGTAGTCCCAGGAAATCCGTGACGATTGGTCACCCTGATGGAAAGAGTGGTGACTGCTATGGAGAGCCAGGTCCAGCAGAACACACAGTGGCTGCTGGATATACGCTCGGACCTGCACTCCGTCACTCTAGCCATGGGTGCATTGTAGCAATGGCTAGCCATGAGGGGGATGGGGCACCTTGACCTCCTTCCAGGTCCCCATTCTCCTCAAGGAGTCAGGGAGGTGCCATTATGCACCGACAGGAAGGAGGAGCGCCATTAAGGCACCCCGGGGGCTTCAGTCCAGGACACTCTAAGGGTGCCCTGCCACTCCACCTCCCTTCTGCCAGTGACCCCATCAACTTCAGCAGGTCAGGCCAAGGAGGTTGCACCTGCACCTGCACCTGTTCAAGAAACCCTCAGCAGGCCAGAGTCCTCTAGGCCTCAGACCACCAAAGAACGATCGCTAAGGTCTAGCGGTCAGCAGGTCGCCTCCGCATCAGCTGTGGATGTTGGGGCTGCACCTAGGTGTAGTGATAAGACAAGAAAGATTAAGAAAGTATAACTAAACAAAGGTGGCATAGGTACCTATTCACTGTATATATGAAATACACTTATAAATATATGTTTAATTGCACTTTATTCATGTATGTTGTATTTTCATTATGCTGCCAGTTGCTGCAATGGTTGCATGCACTTAAAGGCATCACACTTTTTTCCCAATCAGTTTAGGATGATGTGCTCTTATGAATACACAAGTTATTGTGTCACGTCAACAGTAGTGGCATCCCTGAGTATCCTGACATGTGTGAGTTTAAACATTGGGCATCATTTGTACAGTTGGGGGCTTGGAATGCAGCTGGCAACCCAGCAGGTAGCAAAGCCTCTCCTCCTTCTCCCAACCTTGTTGGAATCTCAGTTGAATATGACCCATGAGTCAGGCAGCAATGCTACTGTGTTTGGAGAGTGACCATAAAGATGAGAACTTACTTGACAAGGGCTCTCATCCATTTAACTCATGATTATTAGGATGTCCCTTTAGTCAGCAAGTTGTGTTCACCATTAACTCCACCCACCCAAAACAACCCTCTTCCCACTTTGATGGTTCGCACTTTCAGAGCAACTGCATTTCCAAAAGACCTTAAAAAAAAATGGTGCGCATCACATTTCAGACCCCCTCCACCATCTACCCTCCCCGTCACCCACCAGCCCGACCCACCGAATATAACCATTCCCATTCACTCCATTGCCCTTCAACTTCCCCCTATTATCCTTGACCTTATAACCTTCATCCTCTACATGCCTTCTCTCCTCTCTGTGCCCACACCTGTAACTATCCCCATGCACACAATGACTCCGACCCCTCCCTTTATCCATGCCACCTGTTCTGTTTGTTTCTGTAAACCCACACCCCCATGAGACCATCCAAAACCCGACCATGATCCTAGACCTGCCACCCTATCGCATTCCAGTCCTCCCTCTCAATGTGACTGTTCGTTCCGCTTCCCGGTACCCTCAGTTTAACCCCCAGGACCCACGATGAAAGCACTGACCCCGCCCTTTAGGACTATCTATCGACCAGCCCTGCCCAAAAAACTCCCTGCTACAAAATGGCCACACCCATGATGCTAGGCACTTCCATCCTCTGCACGTCCCTGCACCCTTGCCTTCCCTCGCAGCTTCCCTTCCTCCCTCTCTTCCTGCCTTGGACAGCCTCCCTCCCACCTTCCTCCTGTCCCATGCCCTTAGACTGCAGCCTCACTCCCTCCCTCACTCTCTGTCTCAGACAGCCCTGCCCCATGTCCATTACACTGCAGCCTCCCTCCCTCCCTCTCCCTCCCTACCTTAGACATCCCTGACCATTGCCTTTTGACTGCCGCCACCAGATCTCAACCATCACCTGACATGGAACAAAACTACCCAAAGAAGAAAAAGCAGCAGATATTCATTCCAACTCCAGTAAGTACATTACATTGCCTGCTTCACACCGCTTAATTGCAATCATGGATCTGAAGGCACATATTTTGCACTCGAAGATAACTTAATTTGAAAGGTGCACTTGATTCTGGTGAGATTGCCTTTTAATGAACGTGGATGACATGTAGATGCATGCTAAAAGGCTTCCAGACATTTGCTGTTGGGAAGCTTAACCTGCCTTCAAACTTCTGAGAACTTAATACCTTAGTTTCACCCTGCCATTAGGAAGCTTATTTTTGGTATCCCACGCAATAAAGTTCCATCACTCACCTTGCTTCATGCCCCAGGGAGCAGCACAAGATTCCACCTGACACATCCAAGAGCCAGAGTTGTCAATTAAACAATGTTTCCCCTGGGTCTCAGGTGCTTCAGCACTCTAATGGATGTCTGGGCTCTCAACCAAGAATGCATAATAAGGCTTGGCTGAGAGCCCACAAACCCATTAGAGTACTGAAACATCCAGGCCCCAGGGAAAATATTACTTGATTAATAGTCCCGGTTCCCTGATTTCTTCTGTCAATTACATAATATTTATTTACACAAGATAAAGTGGTTTCAAGTGCTTACAGTTTCAGCTACTGATACTTTTAAAAGTCTGAATGATTTACACTTTTATTAACCTCTAGTAAAAAGGAGTTTTTTTAAAAGAAAATGGGAAGTTATCAATGAATGACTTTTTAAAAGATTTTATTTACACATCCTATTGCCACTATAGGGTTCATTGGTTCTATATAGTGTCAAGTAGGTGAATGGGTATGGAAGTGCCATAGCTTGGAATAGGGGGCATGAGGGACCATAGGGGTTGAATGGGGGCATACCTTGGCATAGGGGCATTAGGGACCACAGGTGGATAAGGAGGCATACCTTGGCATGGAGGTAATGAGGAGGACCTTTTGAATTTACCTTTCAAAAGGTTCCTTTGCGTACACTATGGTTCACGACACTTCTGAGGTGCCATGAAGCACAAATCTTTGAAAAGCTGGCCCGATTCCATGAAAATTGTGGAGGGCTAGGACATGCCTATCCTCACATTAGACCCAGCCAGGCTGGGAGTGGAGGTTGCAGGCTCGTGACCTGAACCAGCCCACACTTTTAAAAGACGCTCCTGGAAATTGGAAACCCCTGCATTTGGGTCAGGGATCCTAGGATAGGGTCCTCACCACCCCTCCATTGAGTCTTCCTGACCCCACGAAAATCCAGCCCATTGTCTTCTACCTACATGCTGTATTGTTGTCAAGGTAAGGCTTGCTCAAGCAGGATTATGAGTGTATCTCTTATAGCATTCCGTTTCTAATTGTGGTTTAAAAGAAACACTTGGGAGCTTTTCAAATGAGAATCTTGCAACTTCTCCACAACACATTTTTTTCTTGCTCATTTCTTTATCTTAGACAACTTGAGAGAAATTATGGTGACAAGAAAATGAATTACTTCTCATGATTACTTCTCAAATGATCTACTGCTGTGCCATTATAGAGATCTAGGTCTACATGATCCAATTAGCATTGGAATTTGGTAAGACATTTGGTTAGAAATTTCAATTTAGCTGCCTAAATTTCTGCTAATATCGTTAATCAATGGTACATCACGACTTTGCCAATACACTAAGAAAAAATAGCTGTAATTCTAACACACATGCATATCCCAATTTAACACAAACACAAATTAGAATTCCCATCACCCAAAGAGAGACTGCACTTGTGTCTGAGTTATCATTTACTGTGTAATCTGTGTTGCATGTTGTTGTGGTTATCTAAAGAAGAGGTCCAGAGGCATAGGCAGGAATTCTCCAGCCCCTCACGTTGGTGGGATCTTCTGGTCCTGTCAATGTGAACAGAGATTTCAATGGCTTGCTGGCCTCTCTGTGGGGGGAACCCACCGTGGAGGGGCACTGGAAGATTCCAGTCATAGAGCCTGAACACTAACTATTTATTGTAGAACATAACTATGCACAGATATACAAGGCTTCTTCAGTCCAAACCATATCCCCATTCCGATGACTACCAGACGACTAATAGTCATGTGACTCCCTTTACATCACTATGTGTGTGATATGGTTTCCCCAGTCCCACAGTAACCCTTCCAGTCCTGAACACCCTAAGACTACACATCCCTCCAAGCCTTTATCCAAACATATTTACATTTATATTTACATGCTATTCCTTCTCTTCCCAAGTCTCTGACTTCACAGGTTTAAACAGTCTGTAGGTTTCACTACTCTCCCTGATCGTGTTCTTTTGGAGGATTGATGGTTTCAAGTTGGATTTCTTTGTTCTGGCTTGGCTGTTCTTAAGTAGAAGTTGTAGTATTTGGTGTTTTGTTTGTTTGAGGTTCAACACTTGATCATTTTCTTCCTCTCCTTGCTGTTGGAGTTTTCCCCATCAATAGCTTCCCTTTCACGGTTGGATGTCATGGGCTTATCCTTTCTTTACGTTGACTATGTTACCTATCCTTGTTCATTGAATTAACGCTGGTTCTTTTTAACGATTTTTTTCCACCATACTTTGCCTTTAAAGCAATGAGTCTGTGTAGCCCCTGGTTCCTGAAGTTTTGTGGAATCCTGGATTATGGTCTCCTGAGGTGGGGAAGGCATTTGATTAATGCCTTGCTATCCTTCCGATTACAGCAACCCCGATGTGTTAGGAAGGTCAGTATTCCCTAACATAGAGGAAGTAGACCTCATCTGATTCATTTTGTTTCTAGTTCTGAAACCTTTTGGTTATTTTGGCACCCTGGGCCACCAGTGCTGGCGGATGAATGTGTGTGGATGTACTTAATAAGGGGTCAATATTGACAGATGAATGCAGGGTGTACCAGCAATTCCTCGCACCTGGCATTCAACTTTGATGATCTCTGACAATTCACCGAGCAATGAAGAGCCACTCAGCTGCTCATTGATCCAGCTGGTCCATTTCCTCTGCAGGCTGAAGAAGGTTACCTTCATCTGTTTGGAAAGGAGCTGGATTATCTGCCTCAGCAATGAGTGTCAAAAATTCTACACTGAAGTCCCAGTCAAGGTCATCAGTGCTGTTGGACAGTTTGAGAGTCTCCAATTTGGCATACTCAATGACTGTCTAGTCCTTGACATTTTCTGCTGTTTTGATGAGGTTGAGGGCAACAGAGGCATCTCAGCTCAGGAGCGAAAATTCCTGATTACGAATCACGTATAGCGTCTCCAGTATCTGCTTGTTCCCATAATGGAGCAGTTCTAGAAACATGCCTGTAACTGGTACTCTGATCCCTCCCAGGCTATATAATGCCTGCAGTCAGAGGTTGGCTAGCTGATCTCTATCAGACAGGACTGTCACACTTGCTCCTGTGTCTAATTTAAAATGAGTAATGTGACCATTGACACATATGCCAACATTCCAAAAGGCACACTGGGACCTTTAATCTCACCTAGGAAGCATTGTTGTTCTTCATTTTGCTGTGACTCTTCTATTTTGTTGGTGGCTTTTTGTGCAAAGATTCGCTGGTGATCCTCAATGTTTAGAGGTTTTTGATCTGCATATTTTCTGAAAGTGTCCCAGTCTTTTACAGTGGATGCACTCTGCCATGCTTGCTGACATTGTTCGTACCTGTGAGGCTTTTTAGTGCCACATCGCTGGCATGGTTTACCACCATCTTGAGTTTTAATTGCATACGGTCTTCTTTGCCCTGGAGTGTCATTAGCATTTTGTTGTTTAATGAGCTGTTTAATTTCCTCTGCAGGAGCATTCTGTACCATGCTTTATCTCACTGACAGGCCTCAGATTGTTTGACAATCTCTATCGCCTGCTCAAAAGTTATATCTTCTTTGGATTGAATCAAATCAGAAAGGACGTAATCAATTACGCCAACTACGATGCGTTCTCATTGTCAGCTCAGACTTAAGATCATCATGGGGCTGAATTTTATGTCCGAAGGGCGGGCGCACGTCTGACCTGACTGGAAGTAAAATTGCATGAGAGGACGTCGGACAAGTGTCCCAATGTCACCGCGCAATCGGGTGATATTTTACTTGGCGGACGCATGCAAAAGTCAGAAGCACACCCGCCGACAATTAAGAGGGCAATTAAGCCCAACAGCGCAATTGTCTCCAATTTTTCGTGGCCCGTCCAACCCTACGGCTGGTGGATGGGTGAATCAGCCAGGTGGCCTTTGCATTTTTCATCAATCCTCATCCAAGGGTGGAATGAAATTTCCGTTATGAAATAAAATAAAAATAAATATCTGGACAGAGTTTTTATCAGTTATATTTTCAGGTGATTGATTGTGATGCATGGATATTTTTTTGCAGCTTTTTTAACCTTTATTTGAGCATTTTCGGGTCTGCAGCTCCCTGAGGCAACTGTCTGCCTTCAGGGAGCTTTCTCGCAGTGCTCACCCGCACCCACGGAAACGTCATTGTCTGCACTCTTCCCTCTCCCACCCCGGCAGCGCTAATATTTCAGCGCATGTTTCACGCTGGCTGGCCGTTAATTGGCCGTGAAATCGCGGTCAGAGGCCAATCGAGGTTGCGGGCCCATTTCCCAACCGCTCCTGGGCCCACCAATCACGCGCGCCCGCCAAAGGTACAGTTCAGGCCCATATTCACAGCCTTAAGCCAACTGATACAAATCATTGTTGAAGGTATCCATGGGTTCGCCAGGCTTTTGCACCCTTCTATTAAACTTTGCTCTTTCCAAAATGTTGTTACTCCTTAGGCTAAAGTATTTAAGATTGAAGTATACGAGATCCTGAACAGGCTTGACAAGATGGACGTTGAAAGGATGTTTCCTCTTGTGGGTGAGTCCAGAACAAGGGGCACTGTTTTAAAATTAGGGGTCACCCTCTTAGATGAGGAGAAATTTTTTCTTTCAGAGGGTTGTGCGAATTTTGGATTCTCTGCCTCAGAAGGTGGTGGAGGCGGGGATCATTGAATATTTTTAAGGCAGAGGTAGATAGATTCTTGTTAGGCAAGGGAATCAAAGGTTATTGGGGTTCATGGGAACATGCAAACTGAAACACAAGAAGATCAGCCATGATCTTATTGAATGGCGGAGCAGGCTCGAGGGGCCGAATGGTCTACTCCTGTTCCTTTTCCTTATGTTCTAATGTTCTTAATCATCAAAGGATTTGATGATCTCTTCAAATTTGTCAGATGATTCATCAATGCCTTGCCTGGCTCTCACATTGTCAGCAATTGCACCAATTGAATTCAACAATGTATTAATTTGCTCAGCCTCTGATTTATTATTTAATCCTGATGCAATTCTGTATCTTAAAAATCCCTTCCTTCCTCATGCCCAATTCTATGTCTGGTCTGTCCCTTCCATCTGTCCAAATTGGCCTGGCAAAGTAAATTTTAAATCCATCGCTGTTTCCAGCCCAGGAGAGGCTTGCCTTAAATTTTTTAAATGGTGCTGCAGTAATTGAGTTTTCCCGTGCTGATCAGGGTTTCTCAGATAACCATCGCGGTTACTGAGCTGTTTCAAACCTTCTCCGAATCTCAGGAAAAATCATTAAAATGATTATGATAGCCAGTTAGTTACTTTGCTGTCACTGGAGGATCAAATTTAGTAACTAATTTTTCTTCTTCCTTTTTTTACACCACGTGATCGCCACATGTTATAGCGCCAATTCTGGACGCGGGTTACAGCATGTTTCAAGCCATGCGCTTAAAAATGAACTGTCTCCCAGTGCTGCCTGGTTACTGCGCCTTGTTTAGAAGCTTATTGAAGCCTTTTTAAAAGTTTGTTCACCCTTCTTCGATCGTTGCTAGGTTCTTTAACTCTGGTGTTTGATCAGGATTTTCAACGGACATCCATGTGCTATGGTGGAGTCCTTCTTGAGCTGCACAGTTGATTTCTTCTCTGCCTCTCAGCCTCCACCTCTGTTATGGTGCTTTTTTGGCGACTTCCAATTATTTCATCAAAGTCTCCCGTTTTGGCGCATTTTTTTCAGGTTTTTCCATTTTAATTATCGGAGATTTTGCAGTCCTTCATCTGCTTCCGTTATGTTGTGTGTTGTTGTGGTTATCTTAGGAAGAAGTTCAGAGGCATAAGATCTGAACAGTAACTATTTATTGTAGAACATAACTACGTACAGATATACAAGGCAGTAGGCTTCTTCAGTCCAAGTCATGAGCTACCTCCATTCAGGCTACTACCAGACTACTACTAATCATGTGATTCCCTTTACATCATCATGTGGGTGGTACAGTTTCCCCAGTTCCACATTAAACCTTTCAGTCCTGAACACCCTAATACCACAATGTTATGAACTTAATAATGATACAGCAATGGTTGTGACAGTTTTCTCTTTTGTATTCCGCTTGGAAAATGTATTACATGTATCAATATAAATGGCTCTTTGGGGAAAAATGTCTGTTTCTTAATGCGCATCTTGTTCCCTTATATGCCTTTGATATTATTAAACCTAACTGCTAAATCATTTAATTAATGTCATGAATTACTGCTGACTGGCGAATACTGAAACTTCTTATTGAAAATGAATTCTGATCGATGTGTTACTCTTTTGTTAATGATCCTGTGTGTTAGCAGCCTGTTAATTGCCAGTAAATACGGAGTAAAATCTGCAACAACCTAAAGCCTAAAGAGAACAGTTAACCATGAACAAAATACTGCAGATGCTGGAAATCTGAAATAAAAACAGAAAATGCTGGAAAAACCTGACCCTGAATTGGAAAACTTCATCAACTTTGCTTCCAAATTCCTCGCTTCTCTCACCTTCACCCAATCCATCTCTGACACTTTTCGACTTTTCCTCGGCTTCTCTGTCTCCATTTCTGGGGATAGGCTGTCAACAAATATTCATTATAAATCCACCAAATCCCATAGCTACCTCGGCTACATTTCCTCACACCCTGCACTTCATAAGAATTCCATTTCATTCTCCCAGTGTTTCCATCTCCATTCTCTGATTGCAACATTCCACACCAGTGTTTTTGGTATGTCTTCCTTTTTCCTTAACTGAGGAATCCTTAACCCACCATGGTTGACAGAGCCCTTGATTATGTCTGACCCATTTCCCGCACTTCTGCTTTTACACCTTCCCCTCCCTCCCAGACCACGACAGGACTCCCCTTGTCCTCACCTTCCACACCACCAGCCACCATATTGATCACATCATCCTGCGCCATTTGCACCACCAAAGACATCTTCGCCTCCCTTCCCCTTTCAACATTCCGTAGGGACCATTCGTTCCATGACACCCTGGTCCACACCTCAATCAACCCCAATACCCCATGACCTTCCCATGTCACCTTTCCATGCAAGCACAGGAGATGTAACACCTGCCCTTTTACCTCCTCTCTCCTCACCGTCCAAGACCCCAAACAGTCCTTGCAAGTGAAGCAGCAAATTACGGGTACTTCTTTCAATTTGGTATACTGTATTCACTGCTCACAATACAGTGTCCTCTACATTGAGGAGACCAAACGCAGATTGGGTGACCGCTTTGTGGAACACCTCCATTCAGTCTGCCAGCATGACTCTGAGATTCCTGCGGCCTGTCACTTTAATTCTCCACCTTGTTCTCACACTGACACCTCCATCCTCAGAAAACTGAAGTGTTCCAGTGAAGCTCAAAGCAAGTTCAAGGAGCTGCACCTCTTGTTTCAGTTAGGCACTTTACAGCCTTCTGGACTCAACATTGAGTTCAACAATTGCAGACCATAATCTCTGCTAACCCATTTTGCTTCCTTTTCTTTACACGTGTTGGCCTTAATTTTGTTTTTCTGGCTTTTGCCTTTGGATTGTTGCTGTTCATTATTCAGCCATTCATACTCCCCTGGACTCATCTTTTATTTCTTTACTTGTGCCTCTCTTTGGCTCTACACGACCTCTTGTCATTTAATGCCTCCTGTCTTCCACATGACTGCAGATCTTCCTTTTTGTTTCTTTCCACTCCCTCAGTCCACCTCCTTAAAATCTATTCTATTACATTTCTAACTTTAACTAGTTCTGACGAAAGAACATGACCTGAAACATTAACTTTGTTTTTCTCTCCACAGATGTTGCTTGACCTGCTGGGTATTTCCAGCATTTTCTGTTTTTATATAAGAGAACAATATGTTTAAATTCCTCATGTTCTCATCTCCCTTTATCTCTGTAACTTCCTATAGCCCTACAGCCATTCTCCCCAATATCTCTTTTCCTCTAACCCTTGTGATAAAATCTGTGATTTGCTGGATCAGTGGGAAAGCATGTGGGAGCTGTTGCACAGATATCTTGTCAAACGTTTTGTTGGGTGCACTAACTCTGGTTGCAAAGCTTGTGTTTTTTTAAGATAGTCTCTGACTGAAAGAAAAAGTAAAATTTCAAGTTTCTGGAAACTTGACTGTGACTTTAGGTTGCTAGGGAAATGAAAGCTAGTTGAAACCAAGAAAAAAGACAGAATTATGAAATTATCTGGGCAGTGCAGTTCAGAGCAGGCAGGCTGTGAGGAGAAGAAAGTTGTGGCACAAAGATAATCCAATAGGCTGCATCCATGAGCAAAGCTGAGAGGGACCTGGAAAGTATGCCTTTTGGTGGAAATTGTGCTCATGGAACATGGGTTGAATAAAGCTGCTGTTGGATGGGACTTTGTGACCAGAGCCTCAAAGTAAAAGGACTGGAATGCCACCTGGGCTAGGATTTTACAGTCCCACCACAGCGTGTCTCCCCCCAATGGATGCAGCGAGCCATTTAAATCTCCATTCAGTTTGGTGGGACTGCAATATCCCGCTGGGAGGGAGGGGCCATAAAATCCTGGCCTGAGGAAGACAGAGTTTTGAAGAACTTTGTAGCTGAAATTTTTGCCATAGATGCTGAATGGACTACCTGAGAAAACCGTGGGATTCATCTTTCTTATGTCCATTATTTAATAAGTAATTTATAGTTTATATTGACTAAAAATTCCCTGTTAATTTCTGTTTATGTTGATTTTGGTTTAATTGTTAAAGTATAAGTTATAGAAGTGAAATCTTGTCATTTGGTATGTTTCATTGGGGTCATTAGGTAAGTTTGGTTCTTTTTGTTTGTTGGTCTCCACGGGATCATAACCCTCTGAACTCCGCTGCCTTCCCCATCCCTTAGGCTGACCATTGGTGCTGTGCTTTCAGCCACCTCGTACCACAGTTGGAGTTCCCTTCTTAAACCTGTCTGCCTCTCAGTTTGCCTCCCCTCCTTCAAGACCCCCGCCCTCCCTTGAAAACCCATCTTTTTCCCTTCTGAATACATCTCTTTTTCTGCTCAGCATCCATTGTTCAATTATACCTCTGTGGAGCACTATGAGATGTGTTTCTACATTATGTAAATATAATTCATTTTTATAATATTTCAAAATGAAAAGATTCACAAAGGAAGGCAGTGATCAGAAGAATCTTAAGCATCAGGCGATCACAAGATAATTATAGATCAGGGTGGGCAATCAGGCCATTTTAATTTATCCATCCAAATAGATCCTAAAGCCCTTCCATTTCAGCATATAGCTGTTCTTAAAAGATTACATACCTGTCAATCCAGGATTCTTCCTGGATTCTTCCTATTCATGATCTCTCTTTGTGTGAAGAGCTTCCTGACATCAGTCCTATCTTGTATTAAGCCTATCTTTTATTAATTGAACCAGTATTCCCTTGTCCTACTTCTGCAATTCAATTTAAAGTACTTTCCAGTATTTATCTTTCCCATTCATGTAGCTAGTGACCCATAAGACTGTCTCTTATATATATCCTTTCTGGACTGTTTGACATCAGGGGTGAGCCCTATGTTTCCTCACTGTATTGCGTCCTGATCTTGAATGTCATTTTTGTATTTCAATGCCCAGAAGTGCCAAGCCACCTGCGCAACATTCAATGGCATTACCATTGCCAAATTCACTATCATCAACATCCTGGGCGCTATATATTGATCAGAACCTCAAACTGGACCACACACATAAATGCCATTGCTTCTAGAGTAGGTCAGAGGCTGAATATTCTGTGGCAAATAGCTCACCTCTGGCTCCCCAAAGCCTCTCCACCATCTATAAGTCACAAGTCTGGAGTATGTTACAATGCTTTTCACTTGTTTGGATGTATGCAGCTGCAATAACATTCAAGATGTTAGACACCATCCAGGACAAAGCAGTCCAATTGATTCGCACCCCAATCACAAGCTTAAACATCCTCTCCCCCCACCACCAACGTACCACATCCATAGGAGGCACTGAAGCAAGTCATCAATGTTTTCTCAGTAGCACCTTTCAAATTTGTGACCTCCACCGCCCAGAAGGACAAGGACAACAGATGTATGGGAACACCATCACCTCCGAGTTACACATCATCCTTATTTGGACAAATATCACTGATCCTTCATTGTAACTGGGTCAAAATCCTGGAAGTTTCATCTAACAGAATTATAGGAGTATCTTCACCACACTGCTACAAATATTCAGGGGTAACAAGAGAAGGGCAACAAATGCCAGTTTTGCTAGCAACACTTATATCTAGATAATGAATATTAAATAAAACTGCATGCAGTGCACAACATGCAGTCTGACCAGAACACCATACAGTTTGGAAGGAACACCACATATTTGCATTTTATTGTCCTATCTATAAAGCATAACTTTCTATGAATTGGTTCATTGCTGCTTTGCATTGGTTCAGCATGTTAAGTATCAAATCTACTAACTCCTGGTTCTGTTTTATCTTCCTCCTTGGCTATTTCAACACTGTTGATAGAGTATTTGTGTCAATATTTTTCCCTACTTGCAATACTTTACACTTGTCTGCATTAAATTTTATTTGCCACTGTTCTGCTTGCTAAAGTATGGAATCTGACTCATTCCATAATTTCTGAGCTTCCTCCTCCAATTCCTCTGCACTTTCTAGTTTGATATCATCTTCAAATATAGCTACTTTGCAATAAGTCTTTAAATTCAAGTAATTGATTTAAATTAGAAACAGCAATGGTCCTACTGCCACTCCCTGAACACCCACCTAATACATCATACCCCTAAAATAAAAACAAAATACTGCAGATGCTGTTATGATTACAGCCGATGTTATTCGCTGAGCAAGCCAAATCCCAGATCCCTTATCTTACTGATCATAACTTTTTTTTGCATTTTGAAAATGAGGGGAAAACTACTGACCCAGAGGCATAGAATCCCAGTAATGCTTTTAGGGTTTTAAAATTATAAGATTTATTAACAAGAAGAATAAAAATACTTAAACACATGAGATTAAAATTGCACAATTAAAACAGCCTTACAAAACATTCCCCAATAAATCCCATTTGGTCAGAACACACAATTAAACTATTTTGCAATAGCTTCCTTATAGATTTTAACCATAAAAATCCAGTAATATTAACCAAGGCAAAAACTGCTTCTACTTTAATAAAGTATACCACATGACATTTCACTCTCTTCCACTCTGCTGGAAAACCAAAGAAAGTTCGGGAACAAACTGCTTTCTGAAAACAAAGACTTTTCTGGCTTAAAACTGGATGGCTGCTTCAAATTCACAATTTTTCTCAGCGCAGAGCTGGTCTCAGGAGATCTCCCCCACACAGCCAACTACAACTCAACCCAACATCATTCCTTAAATATCCTTTCCCCTTTTGATTTTTGACTCCATTGTTCTAAGCACCTCTTTGAACTCAATTTTTCCAAAATATAAAAATCATTCATATCTTCCTATTGCCTTCACTTTCAGGTAAAATATAATGTAATAACCTTCCCTTGTTTACATATGAAACCTTTGTAAGTTGTAAAAAACCCTTGTCACTTCTAAATTCCCTTTGAAATTTAAGAGCTGAAAAGTCAAGTCCTTACCTATCACTAATGCAAATTTTAAAACTCAGCCTATTTAGTCGTACATCCAACTTCACCATCGCCTCTCATTACAAATGCATGCATGTAGCACCTTTACATTTCATCTCTCTGCTCCCACAGTCAAGCTATCTTTAATGACCTTCCCCCAGTTTAATTACACACACACTCACAGCCTTCTTTACAAATACCACTATATTCCCAAAAATGTTTTTTAAAAAATCCATCTTCACAATGCTGGAAATCTGAAATAAAAGCAGCAAATGTTGGAAAATTTCAGCAGGTCTGGCAGCACCTGTGGTGAGAGAGAAACTGAGTTAATGTTTTGAGTCCGAATGGCTCTTCTTCAGCTCTGAAGCAACAGTTGGACAGAAGAGACAGATGAAGGATGGAAGTGGGGGAGACTGTTCGGGGAAGGGGTGGGGGGGAGGGGGGGCTGCTTTGCTAGTAACAGTGTCCAGGGAAGGCAGGGAGTCAGCCTGGGGAAGGCTAGGGGAAGAGAGTGTCCTAGAAGGTGGGGTTGGTGCTGTCGAAGATGGGCTCCTGGGGGTTGAACTTAGGGCACTGGGTAGAGGAGGGAACAGTCAGAGGTGGGGATGGGATGCGGTAGGGTGGCAGGTCCAAAGTCATTGTTTGATAAGTTAAAGTTTCATGGGGAGGTCACGGAGGCAGACCACACAGGTGGCTCAGATAATGGGATGGGTCAGGTCAGGGTGGGCATGGGGCTGGTAACAGGTGTCACTCTGAGGGGAGGGAAGGCATGTGGAGGTATATGGTAATGGAACCAAGGTAACTGGGGGAGGTTCAAAGGTGACAGAGGGGAGAGAAATGGTGATGTCGGGTGGGTTAAGGGTGATGGGGGGAGGTTGGTGGGTGACAGGAGTAAGAGTAACTTTGGTAGAGCAATTTTAAAAGGTGTGATGCACCATTTATCTAATCTGTTCTGGAGAACACAGTTTTAGTTAGTAAATGCGATACCTCAAAGTGGAAGGAGGTCTTCTCTGGTGAATGGGGTTCAACGTCAGCACAAGTGGCCGATTAAAGGGACACCCTAATAATTATGAGGCAGATGGGTGAGAACAATGCTCAGTTGAACAATGCTCAGTTGTGTTCTCCTCTCTGTGCTGAAGCCCACACAGCAACAGGTTTGTTCTCAAGGATCTCATAACATTGAGATCCCAGCAAGGCCTGGAGCTGCATTTATTCTGTGCCATTTGCCATCTGCTGTTGTCAGAGGCAGGAATGAAGGAAGAGAACGAGGTGGATGTTTGCAAGGGACATCCGCGATTCCAAGCACCCATCCTCCCGATGAATGGTCATGCCTGACAAGAGCTTATGTGGTTAGTCTTTCTATGATGTGAAGGCAATGATCTCTGCATAGAGTCTCAAGGGTAGTGGAGGCAAGCTGCATAGTGTCAAAGGGAGGCTTCTCACTCATGGCTCTCATCACCCTGGTCAAAGAGCACTGTTTCCATCTGTCATCACGTATGAACAGGAGGAACACTCATCTTTGGCCCTCCAGGATATACTGCCATGTCTAGACAGAGGCCAGGTGAAGGGCTTAGCATTGGCTTGCGTGCTTTGAGATGGAATGAAACCTGTAAAAGATAAGCTCACTAAATTTATTACTTCAATGCATTCATAGATCCACTGAAGCACCAATGATGCAGGCTCCAGGCAATCCTACCTTTGTACTGGCTCTCATCCAGATGAAGAGAAGGAAGGCCCATCACAGGGCCAAGAGGAGAAAGGGTCTGAGCAGCAAGAGGCAGTGGGTCCACTGCAATGGAGAACATTGACATGACTATGGGTGTATGGCAGGCGGTGCAGTTATCTGCAAATGTGCGAAAGCCAATGCTAGAGCCACCTTCCGATGTCCCAGAATCTGGCTGCTCACATCTCCCAGCTTCTCCACGACAAGCTGCAGCCGCAGCTTGGAGGACTTGGAGGCAATCCCATGCCGGTGGCATTAAAGGTCACCACTGCCTTAAGCTTCTTTGCCAGTGGAATCTTCCAGTGCTCACTGGGGACCTGGGTGACATCTCCCAGTCAGTGACACACTAGCACGGCTGGGAGGTGACATATGCTCTGTTCAGGAGAGCACACCAGTTTGTCCAATTCCACCTGGATCCTGAAAGCCAGGCTGCAAGAACTTTGGAATTTGAAATATCTCAAGTTTCCCACAAGTGTAGGGCGCTATTGACTACACACAAGTGGCCTTGAGAGCTCCCTGGAAACATCCAATCACATTCATCAAAAGAAAAGGATTCTACACTTTGAATGTGCAGTTTATATGTGATCACAGAAGATGCATCCTGCATGTTTGTGCTTGGTTCCCATGTAGATCTCACGTTGCCTACATTCTAACCCACTCCCAGGTGCCACAGGTTTTTGAAGGACCCCAGAAATTGCAGGGCTGGCTCCTTGGGGACAAGGGATACCCCCAGAAGACCTGGCTGATGATGCTAGTTCATCGTGCACAGAGAGCTACTGAGGAGAGCACATGCTTCCATCAGGGGCACCTGGAGAGAGATCAAGGTGCCCAACTTCCTCTCGCCTAACCACTGCTGCACTGCACCAATGCCTAGAGCGACAGAGTACAGATCCAAGAGCACATCGGGTAACTTCTATACATTTTGCTGGACCTGGGCCTCCAAGATGGCTGCCAGCCTTTTCCATGAAGACAGCCAAGCACTCGCATACCAGAGTTATGACATCAGACAGAATATGGATGGATTCCTCCAGCCTTTGGTTCAATCTGCGCATGGCCTCTGGCATCTCTACCTGATGTTCCCCTGCCTATCTCTGCATCTCCAACAGGTCTGTTAAGGCCAAATCAAGAGGCTCACCGTCTGCATGGAGCTCAGCAGGGGCCTGGTTTCCAGCGGTCCTCTGAGTATCAGAGACTTCAGCTGTCACTCCCTCTGCTAGCTGTGGACCTGTGCCAGTCATGTGCTCACCAGATTGTGACCCTGAGCCTGCTCTAGAAATTGGACTGACTGAGGTGAATATATCTACACTGGTGGAAGGTGCAGGTGAATGGCGTGACGGTGCATCCTCTGAGGATTCTAAGGCATCCTCCTTAGATGTGGGCTTGAGGCTGGGGTTGTGGCTGGTCCGGGTTGCTGTCCTCCCCTGTTTCTTGCTGGAACCTGGGATGGAAAAAAGAAAGATTTAGTGATTTATCAGCAGTCTCCTTAATTCAATACACCTTTCACTCAGTGGTTGCAGCTGACAACTGAAGACCAGAGGCATCCTCACTGGCTTTCTAGGGGAATCCTATTTCGCCCTTAGCACAGGCATGGTCCTATTCCTCTTTAGTTGGCCCGGTGGCCTACTCCTCATATAGAGTGAGCAGTCAAATATCTGAAATTCTGCTTCTGGTCTGGGAGCACTCACGCTTGCTGTGGGCGTTCTTCTCCTGCTAAAAGACAGTAGGATTGATTGTCATGCCAATGGCTGCATGAGCAGTTCAGCACATGCATTCCTATGGCAGCTGCTGAGCCCTCCCCAGTAAGTGATTAACAAGCCAGTTGTCCTGCGACTGATATAAGATTGAGAACATGAAGCAGCTGGCACACATTCAGTGCAGATGTTGCATCTGCTGGTGGGCGCTGTAACCCAAACTCCTATGTGACATCGCTGTACACCCATGCACTTCAACTGCCTGCTGCCCTTATGAGAGGGTCAGTTTGCATTGAGTAAACGGTGCACTTACCCTGACAGATCACAGCAGATCATTCATCCTGTTGCGACACTGCTGGGCATCTCTGCGCTGGACCCCACAGGCACTGACCTTTGCTGCGACCTCTGCCGCAGCCACTGTGGTGAGATGAGAGGGCCTCCTGCTGCCATCCCGGGGAAACAGCAACCCCTGACTTCCCTGAACAGCCTGGAGGAGAGTCTGCTGGGATGCTTTGCCAAACCATGGGGCAGCACATTGTTTTCTTTACTAGGATATCCTGGATGAGTAACCAGGAGCTCCTAGCCTGCAGCGAGTGAATGGCTGTCCAGGTGCCCTTTAAATATGGCGCCCTGACATTCGAGCCCATGAGGTAACACCAGGGATGGCAACTTCCTGCCCAATCCCACCACAAAAAATGGAGAGGTCTGCATGGATGCATATTTAATGAGGTAACCAGTGCAAGATCACGTGTGGTCAGACCAACCTCCCCCCCCGCCACAGCAGTAATCACTCCCATTCCCATGCCACTGAGTTTAGAGTTCAGAGCCGAAGATTCTACCTATTGTCTCTGATTGAGTGGCCATTTCTATAAGCATATCTTTTGTTCGGGAGTGTGCCCATACTGCCTATATGATAGCATAAGCCAGGAGCGTAAGAATTACATCCCTTTGTAATTTGACCTGAATATCAAAAGGATGAATTTCCATAAAGGATCTACAGTTCATCCATTGTAATTTTGACAGAAAATCGGATAGAAATTTTGGCAAAACAGTGTAGCCACCATTGAGTGATGTCTGACTGGTTTTGCCTATCAAACTGCCATGAACTATTTCTATAGGATCTGGCACCCCTACCTGGGATTAGTTGTTGTGAGCCATCCTTTCAGTGTCTGGATCTGGAAACAGATATAATGTTTCACTATCTGCAGCAAAGGCACCAGCAGCTACATGCAACTCAGGGTCAGTGCATTTGATGATAGTAATTGGTCAGCCAAAGTCCAAGGACTGCAGAAGATACCTGTGATGTATTTCAGAAATTTTGCATTTAAAATTTCACAAATGCTTGAAAATTTGGAGTTAAAAACTTATTAACAAACTTATTTTACACTATGTCTCCTGCCAATGCAATACGGCCATGCAAGATGGCCACCGACACCCACTTGTGCATGCGCACTGGTCTGCGCATGTGCAGAAATCCAATAGCATCACCGCTGGAGCCTGCAGCCTGGAACTCAGAGTGGCAGAAAAGGGGAGGGAAGGAGTTGCAGATGGAAAACTTAAAATCCTTTCTTTCTGGGATATTTTACTAAACTGTCTCACTGTCCCTGTAATGCAAGCAGATTGTAGGTTGCTGTGAGTGTTAGATGAGTCAATATAGTCTAACACTCACAGCAATCCACAATCCACTTACATTATTGGGATAGTGAGACAGAGTTCAGAAACACTCACTTCTAACCTGTGGCTAAGTATCACAGTTGATGTCCCAATTTTTGGGCCTACATAATGGCTGTAACCTTTTGTGTTTACAATCTCTGTATTTGTATAAATAGAAAATGAGAATCCCCAGCAAATATCCCATGGAAATACCACATTATGTCAGTTTAAACTACACAGGTTTAACCCCACCATCTGCTTTTGTGCCCTAGTATCTTTGTACATGTTGCTACAATTTCTTTATTATCTTAAATTTCTTACAGGTCTTGTGGCATCTTGCGAAATGCCTCCTGAAAATCCAGCATAAAACAGAAGACAGAAGAATAGAAAAACAGGGGGCAAGAGGGTCAAAGGAACATAAAACAATCACGATCACTGGACAAAATGTATTAGGAAAACAAATAGAACCAAAGGCTGACAGGTCTCCTGGACTTGATGGCCTGCATCCCAGGGGCTTGAAGGAAGTGGCTGCAGAGATGGTGGATGCACTGGTTGTGATCTTCCAAAATTCCCTAAATTCTGGAAAGGTCCCAGTGGATTGATATAAATGTAATACCACTGTTCAAGAAACGAAGGACACAGAAAGTAGGAAACTGTAGGCCAGTTAGTCTACATCTGCCATTGGGAAAATGCGAGAATCCATTATTAAGGAAGTAGTGGCAGGACATTTAGAAAGTCATAATACAATCGGGTAGAATTAACATGATTTTGTGAAAGGGAAATTATGTTTGACAAATTTATTAGAGTTCTTTGAGGATGTAGCAAGCAGGGTGGATTAAGGGGAACAAGTAGATGTAGCGTATTTGGATTTCCAAAAGGCATTCACAAAGGTGCCACGTAAAAGGTTACTGCAGAAGATATGAGCTCTGTTGTTGGGGATAATATATTAGTATTGATAGAGAAATGGCTAAAATGAAGAGGAAACAGTCGGGATAAATGGGTCATTTTCAGGTTGGCAAACTGTAACTAGTGGAGTGCTGCAGGGATCAGTGCTGGGCCTCAATTATTAAGATCTATCTTAATGACTTGGATGAAGCAACTGACAGTATTGTCGACAAATTTGCTGATGATGCAAAGATAGGTAGGAAGGCAAGTTGTGAAGAAGACAGAGTCTGCAAAAGGATATAGACAGGTTGAGTGAATGGGCAAAATTTGGCAGATGGGGTATAATGTGAGAAAATGTGAGGTTGTCCATTTGGCGGGAAGAACAGGAAAGTAGAATATTACTTAAATAGAGAGAGACTGCAGAATGTTGCAGGAGAGGGGGATCTAGGTGCCCTCATAAATGAATCACAAAAAATTAGCTCATGGGTACAGCAAGTAATTAGGAAGGCAAATGGAATGTTGGCCTTTCTTGAAAGGGGCTGGACTATTAAAGTAGGGAAGTCCTTCTACAACTGTACAGAATATTGGTCTCCTTACTTCAGGAAGGATATACTTGCATTTGAAGCAGTTCAGAGAAGGTTTGCTAGGTTGATTCCTGGGATGAAGGAGTTCTCTTATGAGGAAAGGTTGAACAGGTTGGATTCATACTAATTGAAGTTTAGAAGAATGAGAGGTGAACTTATTGAAACACAAGATTCTAAGGGCTTGTGACAGGTTAGATGCTGAGAGGATGTTTCCTCTGGTGGGGAATCTAGAACTGGGGCACTGTTTAAAAATAATGGGTCTCCCATTTCAGACTGAGTTGAAGAGGAATTTCTTTTCAGAGGGTCATTAGTCTGTGGAATTCTCTTCCTCAGAGAGCAGTGGAGCCTGGGTCATTGAACAAATTCAAGGCTGAGATAGATAAATTTTTGAGTGACTAGGGAGTCAGGGATTATGGTGGACAGGTAGGAAGGTGGAGTTGAGGCCACAATCGGATCAGCCAACATCTTATTGAATGGTGGAGCAAGCTCAATGGGCCAAATGGCCTTCTGCTGTTCTTATTTCTTATGTTCCACCAACATGCCAGAAAACACAGCCTTTATTTTAACCTAATTGTTAAAGTTATGTCAGGTGCTTTTGTTTAAGCTTTATTCCATTCTTCTCCACAATGTGAAACACTCCCATCCCTCTCCCATTGATACTTTTTGAGCACACCTGATATTTATATCTCCGTGTTTGGAATGTTAGTTTACCTCAGCAGAAATTCCTAATAGCTGAGTACAGTAAGATCCACACATCCATTCAGAGTGTCCGCTGAATGGCTGGAAATATTATCCACCCTCTTTCATGAATGATTGTTCAAATGTTTACAGTCTGAATGACAGGCTTGCTATAGTGGATATTTGTGTAAAGTGAGGTACCCTGTACCTTTAAGAGAATGCACTGACCATGTGACAGCTCTGACAAATCACTGTGCAGCGCAGGCAACTGGGAACTGTAAGTCTAGTTCTAGAGGTTTCTGAGCGAGCACATTATGATCTGGTGCTCTGCCCTATCTCTCAATAAACCATCACTGTTTATTCTTACATCAGTCTCTTCCCCATTATTGATTACAAGCAGCAATTGATGAGTACATAGGAAGGCTTGCAGTTAGAGTTTGGTTGGCCAATGAACTCATTTATCCAAGACATTAAAGTGGCAACGAGGATAAAAACATTACAAGACCCTGAGTGAGACTCCACAAGATGGGTGAGCAAAGCATTGGAAAGAGCACCTGTACTTAACTTGTAAAATAGATGACAGCCAGAAATTGGAGCATAAAGCAGTGTTGCAGTTTAAAATTTTTAAAAACCCTGCAGAATTGCAATCACGGGGATCCCACCAAAACTCGAAAAGGGCGCAAAACCCAGCAGAGAAAAACCGACAGCTGCAAAGACAGAGTTAAAAAAAAATGACTGCTCTTAAAGCGGCAGTGCATTCAAAGGGTAAATGCATGAAAATGGCTATGGACAGAAAATTATAAGAGACCCCCATAGAGAGGGCAACTCCACAGTAAGCCAAACACCTAAATTCTTCATTACCTGGAAACCCAATCGGAAGTGCAGTCCCCTTGCAGTTGTTCATGATGCCAGAGTTCAGATGTGTCGATCCATTCGACCCCATTTCAGGTGACTGGTCCCAGTATGTCGAAAGTCTACCGTTCTTTTTTACTGCTAACAACATCGCAGGGGAGGAGAAGAAGAGGATGATTCTTTTGTCCTCATGCGGGAGCAAAACACATAAGCTGATCTGCAGCCTTACGTCACCTAGTGCCCCCGACTCAAAGACTTTCGACGAGTTAATAAAAATTGTACAGGGCCACCTGAGACCAAAGCCCTCAATTACTATGCAGTGCTTCAAGTTCAATTCAAGGAACAGGCTTCCAGAGGAGACAATAGTTGACTATGTGGCCATTTTAAAGGCATTAACTGAGCATTACAAATTTGGAACATCCATTAATAATATGTTGAGAGACCAGCTGATATGCGGGATTGGAGATGATACTATCCAAAGGTTTTTGCTAGCTGAACCTAGTCTAGACTTCAATAAAGGATTAGAATTAGCTACCATGATGGACCATGCTGTTAGAAATTCCGAAGTTATAAAAGATACACAAAATGGCGCCTTCCAACTGGTCAAGCAGGACAATCAGGCAACAAAAGGAGCAAAAACTTCATACTCCACGGAAAGGCAGGAAACGCTCTCTAACTCCAGATCATTGAAAACAACAGTACTGCATTGAAAACCCACAAAATGAATGAGAGAAATATATCCAGGCCTCCAGTGGCGAATGGCAATTCAAACAAGTTGAGTGCTTTTTCTGCCACTGCTACGGCCACATAATGCGACACTGCAGAGAAAGGCTAAAGCAACGCTATAAAGGCAGAAGGAAAATCGTGAACTATGCCTCATGGGAGAGCCAGAAGAAATAGAATCAGACATCCATTCATTATATAACCTCAAAGTGGGTAGAGCCGAGCCAATCCAAGTAGTCATAATGATCAATGGACGACCCATTAAGATGCAAGTTGATACGGGAGCATCGATGGTCCATCATTGGAGAGCGTGCATTTAGATATCTGAGTAAAGGAAACCATCCTTTGAAGTTAGAAGTTTCGGACACAAAGCTGAGGACATACACAGACGAAGAAATAAAACTGAACGGGTTGTATCAGGTCTTGGTTAAGCTTGGGGATCAATCTGAAAGGTTGCCCGTACTAGTGGTAGCTGGAGAGGCCGCAATTGGCTCAAAAAGATTAAATTGAAATGGGCTGAATTTTTTCAAATTGCTACGAGAGGCTTACAAGCCTTGTTGCAAAGATACATTTTTAATGATGAATTAGGAAAGATTCGAGGGCTACAGGCCCAAATCCATGTAGACCCAAACGCAACCCCCAGGTTGATAAGAGCCAGACCAGTCCCTTACACTTTGCAGGACAAGGTAGAAGCTGAGTTGAACAGACTGGAGAAATTGGGCACCCTGCAGCCAGTGCAGTTTGCTGAGTGGGTGGCACCCATTGTACCTGTGCTAAAGCCAGAACAAAGTGTACGTTTGTGCAGTGACTACAAACTAACTGTAAATAAAGTGGCTAGACTGGATAGACACCCAGTACCCAAGGAGGAGGAGTTATATTCAAAGTTGGCAGGGGACACCACATATTCAAAATTAGGTATGAACCATGTTTACCAGCAGATACAGTTGGAAAAGGATTCTAGAGAATTTGTCACCATTAATATGCATCATGGATTGTATCAATACACAAGATTGTCCTTTGGGGTCTCCTCTGCATAAGCTATTTTCCTGAGGGCTATGGAAAAGCTGCTTCAAGGTTTACCACATGTTGGCGTTTACATAGACGGTGTTTTGGTCACTGGACTAACCGACGAGGAGCACTTAACAAATCTAGAGGAGGTGCTCAAACGATTCTCCCAAGTGGGGGTTCGCTTAAAGTAGGAAAAATGCCTGTTTCAAGCCAGAAAGGTAACTTACTTGGGCCACAAGGTTGATGTGCAGGGCCTGCAACCTATGGAAGAGAAAGCCCAAGCCATTCGTGAGGTGTCTGCCCCGAGAAATACCACTGAGCTTAAGGCCTTCTTAGGCATGT
Organism: Cetorhinus maximus; assembly: GCF_964194155.1. Lineage (NCBI taxonomy): Eukaryota > Metazoa > Chordata > Chondrichthyes > Lamniformes > Cetorhinidae > Cetorhinus > Cetorhinus maximus. The sequence continues at coordinate 68,128,969 of NC_135886.1, forward strand.
TAAACTACTGTGGCTGATTCCTCCTGAATCTTTTGACCATCCTGGCCCCATTGTATGGCCTACTTAAAAAGAACCAAAAATGGAGTTGGCAAGCCCCGCACCAGGAGGCCTTCCTGAAAGCTAAGCAACTGTTGAGATTGTTGGCGTTTGGGTCTACATGGTTTTTTGACCCCAAAAAGGAATTAATTTTAACCTGCGACACGTCCCATTATGACATAAGGGCTATTCTTTCACATAGGATGGTAGATGGATCAGAGAGACCCATCGGTTATATATCTCGCACACTCAGTGTCACAGAGGGACAGTATTCCCAAACTGAAAAAAAGGAGTTGTCTATTGTGTTAGGCATCCATAAATTTCACCAATATCTCCCACAGTCACCATTTCCATCTTGTCTCCGATCATAAGCCCCTGCTGGGATTATTTGGGGAAGGCAAGTAGATACCCTCCCCCCACCGCCTACAGAGATGGGCACTCATATTAGCTGCCTATGAATACATTTTTGTTCATTAATAAGTTACTCAAATCGCACGCCGATGCACTAAGCCATCTTCCCCTGCCAGCCAACAATGGGGAACCCCCAATTCCCTAGGAATTCATCTTAGGGCTAAGCTTACTGGACTCCTCACCTGTTCAAAGCAGTCAAATTTGGGAGCATTCGGGACCTACTACTGTCAAATGTCCGTGAGAAGGCCTTGTACGGTTGGTCTGGTGGATTTGACTCCAAGGAGATAAAACCCTATTACGATCGCAAGTGTGAACTATTCTGTCGGGACAGCATATTTCTATGGGGAGCAAGGGTTGTCATGGTCACAGGGTGGGGATGAAGGCCGTTATTGGCCGAGCTACATAGTGCCCATAGAATTAAGGTGATCACTCGCAGCTATGTGTGGTGACATGGCATGGATGCAGACATTAAAACTCTGGTCAAGAGCTGTCTTCAATGCCAGCAGGTGCAAAACCTCCCCCACCTCAGCTCCAGCGCATCCATGGGAATGGCCAGGTCAGCCATGGGTGCGCCTCCATATTGTTTATGTGGGACCGTTCTTGAGTACGATGTTCCTTTTGCTGACTGACTCCCACTCCAAATGGAGGGACATTTATGAAGCCCGGTCAGCCACGTTGGCTGCTATTATAGATCAGTTGTGACAGAGCTTTGCCATACATGGGTTGCCGGAGGTCCTTGTTTCCAACAACAGGGCCGCATTTACCGGTGCAGAGTTCAACAAGTTCATAACCCTGAACAGCGTTACCCATATCAGATCCTCCTCCTACCACCCAGCATCCAATGGCATGGCTGAAGGGGATTCCATCAGTACGAGATTGTTCTTATTCACATACCAGAACATGCCACACACAACAACTGGCATTGCCCCGGCAGAACTCCTCATGAAGAGATGTCTCCGCACCCGCCTGACTCTGATTCAGCCGAACTTAGAAGGGAGGGTGGAGAAAAGCCAAGAGATGCAGAAGACCAGGCACGATGGACATGGGCACGAAAGAACTTTCGCAGTAGGAGATGCGGGAACTTTGGCGATGGGCCAAATTGGTTGTTAGGCGAGGTCAGCGCTGTAACTGGACCCCTCTCCTATAGTATGTTGATAAACGGCCGAGTAATTCGACGACACATAGATCATCTCTGCCAAAGAACACCACAAGGTGAAATGTAGTCGTCACCTATCTGTGAGTCAGCTCCGCTGGTAGGGGGAAAGTCACATGACTCGGAAGCATTGCTGGGGCCTGTGGGACCTGAGGAAGTCGGAGAGTCCAACCTGCCAATGCCCACCTGAGGGATGAAGGGTTCTCAAAATTCCCACATTTTTCATATCATCAACAAGGATATGACTTTTGGACTTTTAAACTGCTGAGTTAAGTGTAAAACCCTGCAGATAGGAGGCTGGGCCCATGAAGGCCTGGGGCTGCACATGCCCGGGCTTATTAAGTACAGTGTGGATTGTTTTGCCTGAAACCAGACAACGAGAGGAGACAGAATACGTATTCTTCCGTTTAATACAATCAACTCAGAGAAAGACTTCACCTCACACGAAACTGAAGCCCATCAAACTCTTGCATAAATAATTGCTACTAACTACTAAGGCAGGAAGGAACAATCAATTCAATTATGTGAACCCATCAATATTCCACACATACAATGGCTTTCAGTTCAAAACTAGTTACTAGGCAGGAAGACAATGACAAATATCATGCGAGCCCATTAAAAACAATGAGACATCAATCACCAGCGGAAGCCCACCAAAGTCAAACAAAGAACTAACCTTGATTTGGATTCTGATAAGAAATTCGAAAGACAGTATAACTGGCCAGTCAGTTGCGAAGGAGAGAGGGAAACCAGCTAGCAGCAGAGAGAGAGAAACCAGCTAGCAGAAGGGTGAGCAGTTTGGAAAGCTGACACAGGGCAGTGAGCAGTTGGGAGCGGTCGAAGCCGAGTTTAAAGAGAGAGGGAAACCAGCTAGCAGGCAGTGAGCAGTTGGGAGCGGTTGAAGCCGAGTTTAAGGAGAGAGGGAAACCAGCTAGCAGGCAGTGAGCAGTTGGGAGTGGTTGAAACAGAGTTTAAGCAAGAAGATCTGGAGGTTTTGCAGTCCCGCAGGTAACATCACGGTGAGGGGCACGAGGTGACAGGCTCAACCGAAGACAACAAGGCCGCAACCGCAGCCCTCCATGAAGATCAACCACCCACAACCGCGTCCTCCACTCAACTGAAGAACCTTCACAGATTCCACAGACCAGGACCACGTGGGGACGGCAGGCCCCAGAGGACACAAAGAGCGTACCCCAAAACTGCAACCGGCTTATCTGGCTGGATTTCAAACTGTCAAGGAACCCTGGGTTGGTGAGCATGATCCCTGACCTCTCCTAGTTCAATTTAGTTAGGTTTTGGGGGTGGGACAAGGGTAAGGGAATTAGTAGCATGATTTTTCCCTCGTTATGCCGTGTGTTCCCCATTCTTAACTAAGTGTACTTTGTAAGTCTGTATAATCTCAGTGTAATCCTAATGTTATAAGTTCATTTGTGACTTCAATAAACTCAGTTTTTCTTGCACCAAAACCAGTTGTCTGCTATACTTTGTCACAACCCCCAAATTAGTCCAAGGTCTAGAACCCAGGGAGTGGGAGCGATTCGAACCGGTCAAAAATCAGAGGTGAAACTAACACACACTACCACCCCCTACAGGGATCTAGTGGGCAGCTGGTCCCTGAAAAGGAGGTCTCAGAGACATCAGCCAAGGTTGTTGGGCTACGACGCTCAAACAGTCAAAGAAGGCTTCCTGAGAGTCTTGATCTGTAAATAGTTAATGTGTTTTAAGTTTGTTAGCTGTATTTTTAAGTAAAGGTGGAGGGGGGATGTGGTAAAGTGAGGTACCCTGTACCTTTAAAAGAATACAAGTGTACTGATCATGTGACAACACTGACAAATCACTGTACAGCGTGGGCAACTGGTAACTGTAAGTCTAGTTCTGGAGGTTTCTGAGTGAGCACGAATGATCTGGTGCCCTGCCCTATGTCTCAATAAATCATCACTGTTTATACGTACATCAACCTCTCCCCATTATTGATTGCAAGCAGTAGTTGATGAGTACATTGAAAGCAATGCAGTTAGAGTTCGTTTGGCCAATGAACTCATTTATCCAAAACATAAAAGTATTGGTAAAGAGTCCTTGGTTATTGGCTTTAGTCTAAGAGTGTTCAGTGTTAAAAAATGCCATGGCTTCATTAATATTCTGATAGACAATATTAGCCTCTAGCAAAAAAATACACAATTTTCATCGATAATCTGTATTCCCTTGTTTTTATATCTGTTTAAAATATGGATCTAAACTCAAAATTGTGCATTGTGCTGGCACATATCCACAGGGTGAAGTACTCTCAGATTTCATCACCAGTTTCATGTTAGTTCTTCACCCAGCTAGCCACCTGGCCTGTTTAGACTCAGATGGTTGATTGTCCCATCACTACCACAGAAACTCAGAAAAGACAAATGGCTTCAATTAAATGGCACTATCTCATTGCTGGTCATCAGTTTCCTTCAGCAGGCTGTTTTAATGTTTGCTAAGCCAAGATGGACAGCAAAAACTCAATTTTTTTCAGTACCTTTTTGCCCTTAATTGCAGTGTTTACATAAATATATCTAAAGCAAACAAATTCAATCCATTCCAAAATAAAGTTCAATGCCACCAACAGAAAATGAAGTAACTGGGCCATACATAGTTATAAAAATGTAAACTATAGAAGAGTCAAAACAAGTATCACTGTAGCTAGGAACCAGGGGATGAATCTAAATATGTATTGAAATTAGTCCAAAACCTGCACAAAAAATGTAATACAAAATATAATAGAAACATATTGAGCAATGAAACAGACCGCATAGAATTCTGGAGCATTGGAACAAAAATCATTCTAAAAGGCATTGGCAGGAATTCCTATTGGACAGGCAGTCGGAGAGATAATGGGCAGGATTTTTGGAGGCCCTTGGGAGCAGGAACTGAGACGGGCGGGTGCGTAGTTTTGCACCAATGGCCGGCGTACTAGTTTGCCAGCACCATCCCGCCTGAAGCCTTTATCGGGAAGGCCATATTGAGTGCAGAAGAGCTTGTTAAGTTAATTATTAAAAGACCAATTAAGGCTATTGATTAAGGACAACTAGAATTTTCCGGTTGGCCTGCAATGTAAGAACATTGCAGATGCCCAGGGGCGCCTTCTTGATGGAAGATCGGAGACTTGGGGGGTGCGGGGGAAGGGGACAACCACCAGGATCACTTCAAGATAAAGGTGCTCTCTCCCTCCCTTTCCTGCATGGTATCCTATTGGCCCTCCAGCTTCGAGAGCCCCCCCCCCGCCCCCCGCCATCCTTAATTGGATGGCAAGTGCAACCTCTGGCCAGTAATTGGGAAATCCTGCAATAATCACTTATCAGATTGCTGCTTCCAACATGCACCTGGTCAGGACCTACATTTGATGCCAACATCGGGTTCCCAACCCAACACAGAAAATCCTGCCTAACATGTTGAAATAAATGTATCCCCTATAAAAGTTGAATTTTGAAGTGACGCAATAGCTGAAAAAAATTGCTTCCATTCAATTACTTTTTGAATTTTCCCCTAAGCCATGCTCCTAGCTTAACCTGCTCACATTTTAGCCTTAACAACAGTTGGACAACACTACGGAGGAATGTAAGAAACTGTTTATTTTTAATTATTCATTGATAGGATGTGAATGTCCATGGCAAGGCCAGCATTTGTCATCCACCCTAATTTCCCTTGAGATGGTGGTGGCGAGCTGCTTTCTTGAATGCTGCAGTCCTGTGGTGTCGGTAGATCCACATTGCTGTTAGGGAAGGAGTTCCAGGATTTTCACCCAGCAACAGTGTATGAATGACGATATAGCCCCAAGACAGGATTGTGTGTCGCTTGAAGGGGAACTTGCAAGTAGTGGTGTTCCCTTGCATCTGCTGCCCTTGTCTTTCTGGGTGCTAGAGTTTGCAGGTTTGGAAGGTGCTGCCTTAGGAGTTTGAAGTAGGGATCTATTTGCACTGAATTGCATTACTTAGCCATACAATTTATTATCTTCTTATGATTGTCTTTGGTCACTTCAGTTGGCAAGGTTTGGTTCGGGCCAAGCTTACTCTGAACATCAGTGATACCCAGAACACATTGCTCTACATCAAAAGAGAAACTTTAATTTAGTTCCTGAATGAATCATTGTGAGCCTTTCTGATGGTCATTGGAGTAAAGAAGGTATTTCCTTGATGTTTGTGTCTGAGTCAGCCTCACTTCTGACCCTGAGTAACAGAAAAGGCACCACTAGTGCCAAGCACTGATTGTTCATTCATTTTGCTGCCTATGTTTGATACCGTTCGCCGAACACAACCTTTTCTCCTCATCACGGCATGCATAAGTTTTCTTCGATAATTGCCTCCAGCCAGGAAGTATAAAATTGGGTCAATGCAGCTGTTGACACTGGCCAGCGGTCTTGTGATTTTATACGTGAAGTTCACGATGTTAAGTGCATAACAGCTTTTATTGAGTACCCTGAAGGTATAGTACATTGTCCTTGTGATGTGGAAAGGTACAAAACACAGGGAAAAGACAAACAACACAACGATGATCAATTTAATCGATTTTTTTTTGCTATTGGATGAAGATCTGTTGGAGTCAGACACCAGGGTCTTGTTCAACTTTCTGGTCATTAAGCTATAACAGAAGATGATGATGAGGAAGGGTATGAAAAATAGAATCACCATGGTTACAGAACTGTATAAAACGTATTGGGGAAAATCTTCCCTACGAGTTGTGTCATGACAAAGTAGGTCATCGCTCCGACTGCTTGTTGTGACAAAAAGCAAATTGGGAATGAGGCAGATGATGACTGCTGCCCAGACCAGCATGCACACAACCCAGGCCTGCTTCATTTGAATCCACCTGAGTGATCGGAAGGGACAGTACACACCCATGAACCTGTGCACACTGATGCAGGTAAGAAAAAGGATGCTGGAGTAGAGGTTGGCATAGAAAATGAAGCGGGTTAACTTACACAGGACCACACCGAATGGCCAATCATTCTGATTGGCATAGTAATATGTGAGGAGTGGCAGAGATAGCACATATAGAAGGTCTGACAGGGCCAAGTTAAACATATAGGTTATAGTTGCATTCCATGGTCGCATCTTGCACAGGAACATCCACAGTGCAATGGCATTGAGAACGAGGCCCACCACACATACAATTCCATAGGACACTGGCAATAAGATGTATTTGAACTCCTCATTGAATTGGCAACTGTTATTGTTGTTACCAGAATCACTACCATTGTCAGTTTTAGTTTCCTGGGGTACAGACTCACTATATCCAGAGGGTAAGGACATTGGGACAGTAGGAGCCAGATGATAGCTCAATATTATTCTTGCTGCCATTTGATACGGTCCAAGGTCAGGGACACACCTGGGAAAAGAACAACAAATATTGCTTAGAAAACCTCATGAAGAATACCTAAAATCTGACCCCTTCCAGCAGCCCCACTGTAAAAATAGCTGTACTACAGTGCTCAAGCCTAAAAGGTTATAAAAATCGACCTTATAACAGACTTGTGCTTCTGACCAGTTGTACAAGTGACATTGGTAATATTGGTATGTCTCAGTTACATCTTGTCAGGGACAGAGTTTCACAATACCTTAAATCAAAATGAAAGACTTCCTAGGGCCTTCAGAATTCCCTCTATCTGTTCTGCACCCCGGTGCAACTTGGGGAGGAAATACTGCCCCTACATTTTTAAAATATATGCAATTTTTCATTGTGGTTTTCATTTTGCTTATTCACTGGCTTAGATTCCTGAATTGGGAAAGAACCTAAATTCCTCAAGACAAAAACAGAAACAGAAATACGTGGAAAAACTCAGCAGGTCTGGCAGCATTGGCGGGAGTACAGTTGATGTTTCGAGTCCTCATGACCCTTCAACAGAACTAAGTAAAATTAGGAAAGGGGTGAAATATAAGCCGGTTTAAGGGTGGGGGTGGGTTTGTTGGGACAAGCAGCCAGTGATAGGAGGAGATAACCAAAAGCTGTCACAGACAAAAGAAATAAGAGGTGTCGAAGGTGGTGATATTATCTAAAGGAACATGCTAATTATGAGTATAAGACAGGACAGATAAGGTACAGATAGCTCTAGTGGGGGTGGGGAATACTAAAAGGTAGAAATAAACAATGGTGGAAATACATTTAAAATGAGTGGAAATAGTTGGGAACAGAAAAAATCTATATAAATTATTGGAAAAGACAAAAAGGAGGGGGAAGAAATGGGAAGGGGGTGGGGATGGAGGAGAGAGTTCAAGATCTAAAATTGTTGAACTCAATATTCAGTCCGGAAGGCTGTAAAGTGCCTAGTCGGAAGATGAGGTGCTGTTCCTCCAGTTTGCGTTGAGCTTCACTGGAACAATGTAGCAAGCCAAGGACAGACATGTGGGCAAGAGAGCAGGGTGGAGTGTTGAAATGGCAAGCGACAGGGAGGTCTTCATTTCAACACTCCACCCTGCTCTCTTGCCCACATGTCTGTCCTTGGCTTGCTACATTGTTCCAGTGAAGCTCAACGCAAACTGGAGGAACAGCACCTCATCTTCCGACTAGGCACTTTACAGCCTTCCGGACTGAATATTGAGTTCAACAATTTTAGATCTTGAACTCTCTCCTCCATCCCCACCCCCTTCCCATTTCTTCCCCCTCCTTTTTGTTTTTTCCAATAATTTATATAGATTTTTTCTGTTCCCACCTATTTCCACTAATTTTAATTATATTTCCACCATTGTTTATTTCTACCTTTTAGTATTCCCCCACCCCCACTAGAGCTATCTGTACCTTATCTGTCCTGTCTTATACTCTTAATTAGCACATTCCTTTAGATAATATCACCACCTTCGACGCCTCTTATTTCTTTTGTCTGTGACAGCTTTTGGTTATCTCCTCCTATCACTGGCTGCTTGTCCCAACAAACCACCCCCCCCTCCTTAAACCAGCTTATATTTCACCCCTTTCCTAATTTTACTTAGTTCTGTTGAAGGGTCATGAGGACTCGAAACATCAACTGTACTCTTCTCCGCAGATGCTGCCAGACCTGCTGAGTTTTTCCAGGTATTTCGGTTTCTGTTTTTGTTTTGGATTTCCAGCATCCACAGTTTTATGTTTTTATCTCTAAATTCCTCAACTACGGTTAGAAATGCCATAGGAGGATATTCTTTATTTTGTTAGGGAAGGTTACTGTAAGCAATCCCCTCAAGTGTTTTGACTGTTGATTAAATCACTTCAGACATATTTCAGAATGTTACAGGCTTGGAACACTGACAAATTTTTGTATCCAGATACTCACCTTACCCTCACACCTACTAATACTGCCAGCTTCAAACCCAGCTCTCACTGCCTCCACATACATCCAGCTATTCAGCTATGGAAGGCACATCATCCAAACACATGCAGCACAACTACTGACACTCTGTCCTCTCTCATGGGGGACAAGGTGGCACACAATGGAAGCAAACAGAGCAGAGTCAGTGGGAGATAAAAGCACCTGCATCTGCTGAGCCCGACCGAGGAGATGGTTCTCTGTATCATGGAGTCAGCTGCGACAGGGCCCACATCATCTGACATCATTGAGAACATTAAAGATTGTCCCCCTTCCTTCCTCATGTCCCTTCCCAAATTCCAGCAGACACTGAATCTACTTTTTGGCATGATGAACAAGCTGCTGATGATGTAATCGCTTGCTTCCCACCCAATCTCCCTTCCCTCACACCAACATTCCCGTCTGATTTCTTGTTTTAAGACACCTGCCCACCTATAGATCTGATACAAGCAGCCACCAGATCAGTCAATGTGATTGCACATGAAGTTGGGATCAGCACATGGTGATTCACTGGGCATGAATGGCCTGCAAGCAGACCAGGGATATAGCATAGTTTGTGTGCCAAGTTACCAGATGGAGAGGTGGCCGATGAGTTCTGATGCAGAGAATTCAGATGGGGACATTGATGAGGTGGCATACTGGAGAGTGTTGAATGGGCATGCAGACCAAGAAGCTGGGTGCATTATTGGCTTGCCTGGCAGACAACTTCCTGACACTGTCAAGGAGCATGGAGAAGCCCAACTCCATCTTGGCAGAGGACATCGCACAGAAGTTGTCCTCTCCACAGCCTCTGCTCCACCCCTTGGTATTCTGCAGACCCAGAGGCACTGCCACTGCTGCCCCCTCCATATCTGTTGTAGTGTTTTTGTGGACAGGTCACCTACTCACCTGCCGTTCCTGTGAGCAGGTGCTAACACTCTGACAAATGCACTAAAACACTTCCAAAAACACTCCAGAGTATTTTCTGACACTTTCCAATAGAAGAAGTTCCATAAATTATAGCTGCAATCATGATGCCTAGGCCTTTAAAGGACACTATTGTATGGCCCACTTTGCTGTTTCATGCCCTTTCTTTTAAGTGTGGACAAAGTAGATGTTGCCAAGGCAAATTTTAGTTACCTGACATCACATCGCTAATTGGACTATGTGATGTCAGGGTACCACCATTTCCACATGCTCAGGCACACATGGGGATGCAGCTGAATATCGTGTGAGCCATGCAAGTAGTTGCCCATGCCCCGGGAATCAAGGTAAGGCTGTGTAGCAACATTAGAAGCAGTGCTGCGTAAATAAATTTCACAGCCTATGTCTTTTGACAGGGTGGATGCTGTGAGTGATCACAGATGAGGTGGTGACTTAGCCATTCCACGCCACACAATCTTATTCAATTGATCAGCGGTAGCTTTGTATTCTGTCAGCAGTCAGTTGAAAAATAAACCAATCCTGGTGCACAACACAACCAGTTACACATTAGTCTCAAATTCTTTTCAAGCATGTGTCTCAGTCCAACTGTTTTGTTCTGCTCTAGAGCAGGTCACACACAAGCCTCGCACATGAGATTCTTCAGCCACTTACAAGGAAAAAGTAGCTGAAATGGCTTCCATTTGCCTTCCTCATGGCTTCTACCTTCAGGCTATCATGTGGGCCACAATGAAGGCTTAAGGACCCCACCCAGCTTTTACCCACTTATGCCCACCAGAGGCAGTAATCCTCAGCAAATGCCAACCCAATATTCAGAACAGGCACTCTGCTCATCTGGCAACTAATCCCAATACTTCTGATTCAGATGCCAATTCCAAATAAGTAGCAATATAAAAAGCTCATTCTGAAAGTGCAAAATATGTCTGTGGCCCTGTTTCACTCTCTAATTCTACTTTACAATATTTTGTATTACAGAATCACAGAATCTTTACAGCACTGAAGGAGGCCATACAGCCCATTGAGTGGCTCACTGAAAGAGCATTACACCTAACCCCACTGCCCTGCCTTATCCCCGTAACCTTGCACATTATTTCTTTTCAGATAGCAATCCAATTCCCTTTTGAATACCTCGATCAAACCTGCCTCCACCACCCCCTCAGGAAGCTTGTTCCAGACTCCAACCACCCTCTGGGTGAACAAATTTTTCCTCACCTTATTTCTACTTCTTTTGACCATTATTTTGAATCTGTGCCTCTAGTTCTTGATGTGCTCTTGAGTGGGGACAGTTTCTCACTATTTACCCTGTCCATATCCCTCAGGGTCTTGAATACCTCTATCAAGTCTCCTCTCAGCCTTCTTTTCTCCAAGGAAAACATATTGGTGGATTGGGCAGACAAGTAGCAGATGAACAAAAACAGAATTACCTGGAAAAACTCAGCAGGTCTGGCAGCATCGGCGGAGAAGAAATCACTTAACGTTTCGAGCCTTCATGGCCCTTCGGCAGAACTGAAGCATAGTTAGGAGAAGGGAGAGTAGCAGATGAAGTTCAATGCAGAGAAGTGGGAGGTAATTCATTTTGGCAGGAATATGTGAACAACCTCACCAATCTATTCTCATAGTTACAGTTCTTTACCTCTAGAATCATTCTTGTGAATCTCCTCTGTACTCTCTCCAATGCCTTCACATCCTTCCTCAAGCATGGCGCACAGAACTGGATGCGCTACTCCAGATGAGACCTAACTAGTGTCTTACAGAAATTTAACATGACCACCTTACTCTTGTTCCCAATGCCCCTATCAATAAAACCTAAGATACCATATGCTTTATTAACTGCTCTCTCAATGTGCCCTGCCACCTTCAATGACTTATGTACATATACACCAAGGTCCCATTGTTCCTTCACCTCCTTTAGAGTTTCTCCCTTTATTTTATACTGTCTGTCCACATATTCCTGCCAAAATGAATCACCTCCCACTTCTCTGCATTGAACTTCATCTGCTATTTGTCTGCCCAATCCACCAATATGCCTATGTCCTTTTGAAGTTCAAGACTACCCTCATCACAGTTGACAATGCTTCCAATCTTAGTATCATCCTCAAATTTTGAAATAATACCACAGTGGAGGTCATTAATATATATCAAGAAGAGCAAGGGTCCCAACACTGACCCCTGGGGAACTACACTACAGACCTTCCTCCAATCTGAAAAACAATCATTTATCACTACTCTCTGTTTCCTGTCACTCAGCCTATTTCTTATCCCAGTGCCCACTTTCCCTTTTATTCCATGAGCTAGAATTTTACTCACAAGTCTATTGTGTGGCACTGTATCAAATGCCTTTTGAAAATTCATATACACCACATCAACAGTATTGCCCTTATCAACGTTCTCTGTTACCACCTCAAAAAAACTCCAGCAAGTTAGTTAGACATGATTTCCCTTAATGAATCCATGCTGGCTTTCCTTAATTATCCCGCATCTGTCTAAGTAACTATTGATTTTATCCCGAACTATAGTTTCCAGAAGTTTCCCTACCACTGATGTCAAACTGTCTGGTCTATAGTTGCCAGGATTATCCTTGCACCCCTTTTTGAACAAGGGTGTAACATTCGTAATTCTCCAATCCTCCAGCACAAGCCCTGTGTCTAAGGAAGACTGGAAGATTATCGCCAGTGCCTCTGAAATTTCCACTCTCACTTCCCTCAGTTTGTTTGGATACATCTTATCCGGTCCTAGCACATTATCAATTTTAAGTAAAGGTAGCCTTTCTAATACTTCCTCCTTCTTGAGTGTATCAGTTACCTCCTCTCTCACCTTAGCCTGGTTAACATCCTCTTCCTTTGTGAAGACAGATGCAAAGCACTTATTTAATAGTTCCACTACTTCTCCTGCCTCCACATGCAAGTCTCCTCTTTTATCCCTAATTGGCCCTACCTTTTCTTTTACCACCCTTTTATTATTTACATGCTTATAGGAGACCTTGGGAGTCTCTTTTATGTTTGCTGTTAGTCTCTTTTCATGCTCCCTCCTTGCTTTTCTGATTAGTTTTTTCACTTCCCCTCTGGCCCTTCTATATTCAGTCTGATTCTCCATTGTATTTTCTACCTGACATCTGTCATACGCACACTTCTTCCTTTTCACCTTCACCGCTATTTCTCTCATCGTCTAAGGTGTTCTAGATTTATTTGTCCCACCTTTCCCCTTCAAGGGAATATACCTTGACATTGCTTGTAATACTATCTGTAGCACATTGTTCAGCCACCATTTTTTCCGCCACACTTGACCCCAACTCACTCAACTCAGATGCATCCTCATCCCATTGAAGTTGGCTTTCCCCCAATTAATTATCACTGCTCTGGATTGTTCCTTGTCCTTCTCCAAGGCCAACCTAAATCCTATGATACAATGGTTACTGTCCCCTAAATGCTCTCCCACTGTTACTTGATCCACTTGGCCCTATTCATTCCCCCGAACCAGGTCCAACAGTGCCTGCCCTCTTGTTGGACTGGAAATACCCTGTTGCAGAAAATGATCTTGAACACACTTCAGGAGCTCTCGCCCTTCTTGGCCCTTTGCCCTATTCCTATCCCAGTCTATATTTGGATAATTGAAGTGCCCCATTATAATTGTTCTACAATTCTTACACATCTCTGTAATTTTTTTTGCAAATTTGTTTCTCTACATCCCTTCCACTAGCTGGTGGTTTATATACTACACCGATTAATGTTATTGCACCTTTTTCATTCTTTGCCTCTAGTCAGAGAGATTCCATTCATGACTCCTCTAGAACATCCTCTCACTCCAGTACCGTAATACCATCCTTAATCAACACTGCCACAACCCACTCCCCAATCCCTTTTCTTCCTTTCCTGTCTCTCCTAACTAACTTGTACCCAGGAATATTTAACGCCCAGTCCTGCCCTTCTTTGAGCCAAGTCCCTGTTATAACAATAGTATCATATTTCCATTTTGTCAACCTGTGCCTGTAGTTCACCAATCCTATTAACCACACTCAGCGCATTCACGTACATGCACATTAATCCTGATTTAGGCTTTTTAACATTTCCCCTTGCTCCGACCTCATCTAATGACTTACTGTGGCCTACTCTAGTTCTATCAAACTCTCCATGCATTCTATTTACCTTGAAACTACTTTCTGATACATCCTCCTTATCATTTAATACTTCACTATTTCTCACTGCCAGTTTTCTCCTCTCCTCTCTCAATTTCCCCTCAGGTTACCATCCCCCAGCCAATCTGGTTTAAACCCTTCCCAACAGTATGAGCAAACCTCCCCACAGGAACATTAGTCCCAGTCCTGTTAAGATGTAACCCATCCTTCTTGTCCCACCTGCCCCAGAACCAGTCCCAATGCCTCAGAAACCTAAAGCCCTCCCTCTTACTCCATTTCTCCAGCCAGGTATTGAACTGCTCAATCTCCCTTTTCTTATGCTCACTGGCACATGGCACTGGGAGTAATCCTGAGATTACTGCTCTTGAGGTCCTGCTTTTCAATTTCCTTCCTAACTCCCTAAAATCTGCTTTTAGGACCTCGTCCCTTTTCCTGCCTATATCATTGGTCCCAATGTGGACCACGACTTCTGGCTGCTCGCCCTCCCCCAAATGAATGTCCTGCCGCTGCTCCGTGACACCCTTGACCCTGGCACCAGGGAGGCAACATACTATCCTGGAGTCACGTCAATGGCCGCAGGAATGCCTGTCTGCTCCTCTAACTATGGGATTCACTATAGCACTTCCACTCTTCCCCTCCCTTCTTGTGCAGCTGAGCCACAGGTGGTGCCATGAACTTGGCTCTTGCTACAGTCTTCTAGGAACTATCTCGCTAACCAGTATCCAAAATGGAAAGGTGGTTAGAGAGCAAGATAGCCTTGGGGGATTCTTGCACTATCTGTCTGTTTCTCTTAGACACTATGGCCCTCTCTGCCTGAGTACTTCTTAGCTGAGGTGTGACCACCTCTCTAAATGTGCTGTCCATGTAATCTGCAGCCTTGCGGATACACCACAGTGACTCCAACTGCTGTTCAAGTTCCGCAACCCGGAGCTCAAGTTTCTGTATTGAGAAGGCAAAGGAAACAATAGCCCAGAAATTGCTGAAAAAATTAACAGCATGTGAATAACATGACCGTCTGTTAATGTGAAAACCTGCCAGCAACTTTGTGGCAAGGAAGACTTGCCACATGAATTGCAAATTGCCAGAAAAACAGCATCTTGTCCTTAACCTCCCCATGATTTTCATGAAGTGGTTGCATTTGCCCATTAATTGCCCTTTAAACATGCCACAGAAAGTTAAGTCTAGTAAATAACAGTTCTTTTTTAAACAGCATGTTAATTGTTAATGGCTGCTAATCAAAACTTCTTGTCCAGAATCACAGAATCACAGTGCAGAAGGTGCCCTTCGGCCCATCGAGTCTGCACCGACACGTGAGAAACACCTGACCTACCTACCTAATCCCATTTACCAGCACTTGGCCCATAGCCTTGAATGTTATGATGTGCCAAGCGCTCATCCAGGTACTTTTTAAAGGATGTGAGGCAACCCGCCTCCACCACCCTCCCAGGCAGTGCATTCCAGACCGTCACCACCCTCTGAGTAAAAAAGTTTTTCCTCACATCCCTCCCTAAACCTCGTGCCCCTCACCTTGAACTTATGTTCCCTCATGGCTGACCCTTCAACTAATGGGAACAGCTGCTCCCTATCCACCCTGTCCATGCCCCTCATAATCTTGTACACCTCGATCAGGTCGCCCCTCAGTCTTCTCTGCTCCAACGAAAACAACCCAAGTCTATCCAACCTCTCAACAGAAAGTGAACAATTAGGAATGTGGAGAATCATGCCTTCAGGTTGAGAGCTGCTGTTGGAGATCTTAAAATGGCCAAATTTTAAATTTGCATTGTTTTTCTCTTACTCTTCAATTCCATCTCTTTTCTTAATCCAATCTTTCTTTCCCTCTCATTATTTTGTTTTGTACCTGATTTGACATTGAATTCACCCATTCAAATTCACCCTTCATCTCAGTCCTTTTTCTGTGTATTTCTCAAAAGATTAATTTCATTGGTTAAGGAAGACTCTGTTTGTCTATTGTTCAGCAATGTTCCAAATCCTCTGTGGCACACACTGTCAACTCGCACTTTCAGCAACTTTGTGAGCAAAAAGTGTTGAAACTTAAACACACAGAAACAAGACTGGAATGTGACTTGAACAGAGCACTGGGCGTTGGGTGTGTGGGGGAGTTTGGGGGAGGTCATGCTCCACTGCTTTTTCTAACTCTTTCCCCCTGTAGAAATTGGATCTTGTTTTACTGCAGGGGAAGAAGCTAGCTATTTGGTGAGTATCTGGCAGGTGGTTAAGGTCTATTCTATTCCTAAGGTTTAAAATAGTAAAGGAACTTGTGGTAAGGTTAATAAAATGCGTAAAAGGAAAATAAGTAATTGAATAATATAATTAAGCAGATAATTAAAACATTAAGGATGGCAGGACAGGTAATGTATCTCGACTGTGTCATGCCAGTGTGATCCAGGGAAAACAGGTCTGCAGACAGTGTTTGTGGCTTGAGAAACTTCAGCACAGGGTCATTCAGCTGGAGGCCAAGTGGCAGACACAGCAACAAATCAGGAAAGGGTAAGTTACCTGGACACTTTGTGCCAGGAGGTGGTCTCATATATTAGGATAGGGTCTTCTGATTTTGAAGGTGGTCAGGGAACAGGAGTGTGCAACTGAGCCAGGTAGGAGAGCCCAGAGGGTAGGAGTGCAGGAGCCTTAGCCTCTGCATTGTTCAACAGGTTTGACGTTCTTTCGGTTTGTTTGGATGAGAGTGGGGGCTGCACGGTGGATAAGTTAACTGACCATGGCACTGTTGTACAGGAAGCCATTCAAATGGGGGGAGCAAAAAAGAATGTAGTGGTTGTAGGGGACGGTATAGTGAGGAGGATTGACACTGTTCTCTGCAGCAAAGAACAAGAGTTCAGGAGGCTGTGTTGCCTGCCTGGTGCCAGGTTTCAGGACACCTGCTCAGGGCTGGAGAGGAACTTACAGTGGGACGGGAAGGATCCAAAAGTCATGGTCCATGTAGGTACCAACGACATAGGCAGGACAAGGAAGAGGTTTCTGCATACTCAGTATGATGAGCTATCCCCATCCTCAATGATGGGGCAGCCCAGCACATCAGTGCAAAAGATAAGGCTGAAGCATTTGCTACAATCTTCAGCCAGAAGTGCCAAGTGGGTGATCCATCTTGACCTCTTCCGGAGGTCCCCAGCATCACAGATGCCAGTCTTCAACCAATTCGATTCACTCCATGTGATATCAGGAAACGGATAAAGGCACTGGATAGTGCAAAGGCTATGGGCCCTGACAATATTCCGGCAATAGTACTGAAGATTTGTCCTCCAGAACTTGCCGTGCCCCTAGCCAAGTTGTTCAAGCACAGCTACCAAACTGGCATCTACCCGGCTATGTGGATAATTGCCAAGGTATGTCCTGTACATAAAAAGCAGAACAAATCCAACCCGGCCAATTATCACCCAATCAGTCTACTCTCGATCATCAGTAAAGTAATGGAAGGGATCATCAACAATATTAAGCAGCACTTGCTCAGCAATAACCTGCTCACTGATGCCCAGTTTAGGTTCCGCCAGGGCCACTCAACTGCTGACCTCATTATAGCCTTGGTTCAAACATGGACAAAAGAGCTGAACTCCCGAGGTGAGGTGAGAGTGACTGCCCTTGACATCAAGGCAGCATTTGATCACGTGTGGCATCAAAGAGCCCTAGCAAAACTGGAGTCAATGGGAATCAGAAGGAAAACTCTCCACTGGTTAGAGTCATACCTAGCACAAAGGAAGATGGTTGTAGTTGTTGGAGGTCAGTCATCTCGGCTCCAGGACATCACTGCAGGAGTTCCGCTGGGTAGTGTCCTCAGCCCAACCATCTTCAACTGCTTCATCAATGACCTTCCTTCCATCATAAGGTCAGAAGTGGGGATGTTCGCTGCTGATTAAACAATGTTCAGCATCATTTGCGACTTCTCAGATACTGAAGCAATCCATGCCCAAATACAGCAAGACTTTGACAATACCCAGGCTTGGACTGACAAGTAGCAAGTAACAGTCGCACCACACAAGTGCCAGCCAATGACCATCTCCAACAAGAGAGAATCTAAACACACCCCTTGACATTCAATGGCATTCCCATCACTGAATCCCCAACTATCAACATTCTGGGAATTACCATTGACCAGAAACTGAACTGGACTAGCCATATAAATACTGTGGCTACAACAGCAGGTCAGAGGCTAGGAATCCTTTGATGGGTAACTTACCTCGTGACTCCCCAAAGCCTGTCCACCATCTACAAGGCACAAGTCAGGTGTGTGATGGAATACTCTCCACTTGCCTGGATGAGTGCAGCTCCCACAACACTGAAGAAGCTCGACACTGTCGAGGACAAAGCAGTCCACTTGATTGGCACCCCATCCACAAAACATTCACTCCCTCCACCACCGATGAACAGTAGCAGCAATGTATACCATCTATAAGATGCACTGCAAGAATTCACCAAGGCCCCTTAGACAGCACCTGCAAATTCACGCCCACTGCCACATAGAAGGACAAGGGCAGCTGAGAGATGGGAACACCACCACCTGAAGATCCCCTTCAAGTCATTCACCACCCTGACTTGGAAATATATTGCGGTTCCCTCACTGTCGCTGGGTCAAAATCCTGGAACTTCCTTCCTAACAGCACTGTTGGTGTACATACATCACATGGACTGCAGCATTTCAAGAAGGCAGCTCACCACCATCTTCTCAAGGGCAACTAGGGATGGGCAATAAATGCTGGCCCAGCCAGCGAAGCCCACATCCAATGAATGAATTAAAAAAATTAAGAAGTAGAACCTCAAAGGTAATAATCTCTGGATTATTATCTGAGCCATGTGCAAATTGGCATAGGGAAAATAAGATTAGAGAAATTAATGTGTGGCTCAAAGACTGGTGTCAGAGAAGTGGGTTCAGGTTCATGGGGCACTGGCGTCAGTACTGGAGAAAGTGGGGGCCATACCATTGGGATGGTTTACACCTAAACCATGCTGGGGCTGTTGTTCTAGCATTATGAATTAGTAGGGAAGTAGAAGTGAGGGCAAGGGATCAAATTTAGGAAGGTGTGGTAAATCAAAAAGTAAAGACAAGGTAAGAGAGAATGGTATTAATATGGGAAACGGTAAACAGAATGTGACAGGAAGGGATAGAGAAAACAAACCTAAGAGTAAATCAGAAGATAAGGCTAGATGTCACAAAAATAATAAAAGGGACAAACTAAAGACTCTGTATCTAAATGCATGTAGCATTTGAAACAAAACAGATAAACTGATAGCTCAGATAGGAATAAATAAGTGCAATCTGATAGCCATTATAGAGACATGACTACACGATGACATCGATTGGGACCTGAATATTGAAGGATACATGACATTTGGGGAGGACAGGAGGACAGGAAAAGGTGGAAGGGCGGCTCTGTTAATTCACACATCACTCACTTTTCCAGAAATGCTTCATCCAATTCAGGATCATGGGAAGTCAGAGCCTATCCCAACAGGCAATGGGCACTAGGCAGGGTACACCCAGGACAGGACATCAGTCCATCACTCATACGCACACTCACACTGGGTTAATTTACCCGTAGCCAATCCACCTAACCAGCACGACTTAGGACAGTGGGAGGAAACTGGTGCACCTGGTGGAAGCCCGTGCAGACACAGGGAGAACATGCAAACTCCACAGAGACAGACATCTGAGGTGAGGATCAAACCTGGGTCGCTGGAGCTGTGAGGCAGCAGCGCTAACCACTGTGCCATGTTGCTGCTTGGCT
This sequence comes from Cetorhinus maximus, assembly GCF_964194155.1. Classification (NCBI taxonomy): domain Eukaryota; kingdom Metazoa; phylum Chordata; class Chondrichthyes; order Lamniformes; family Cetorhinidae; genus Cetorhinus; species Cetorhinus maximus. The sequence continues at coordinate 68,148,678 of NC_135886.1, forward strand.
CTGTTAATTAATGATGGTATTAGCACAATAGAGAGGGATGACCTAAGTTCAGGAAACCAAGATATAGAAGTGGTTTGGGTAGAGATGAGAAATAATAAAGGCAAGAAGTCACTTGTGGGAGTAGTGTACAGGTCCCCTAATTGTAACTATACAGTATGATGAAATATAGAGGAGAAATAGGAGTTTGTCAGACAGGTACAGCGATAATCATGGGGGTTTTAATCTATATATAGACTGGAAAAATCAGAAGGGCAAAGGTAACCCAGATGAGGACTTCATAGAATGTTTTCAGGACAGTTTCTAAGAAAAGCATGTTCTGCAACAAACTAGAGAGCAGGCTATATAAGACCTGGTATTGTGTAATGAGAAATAATTAATTGATGACCTCATAGTGAAGGTGCCCCTCGGTAGCAGCGATCATAATATGATTGAATTTTACATACAGTTTGAGGGAAAGAAGAGTGGGTCCAAGACTAGTATTTCAAACTTAAATAGGGCACTTGTGAGGGCATGAAAGCAGAGCTAGCTAAAGTGAACTGGCAGATTAGGTTAAGGGATAGGTCAATAGAGATGCAGTGGCAGACAATTAAGGGGATATAACAGAATACTCAGAATACATATATTCCAACAAGAAAGAAAAATTCCAAAAGGAAGACCCACCATCCGTGGTTAACTAAAAAGGTTAAAGATAGCATGAAACTTAGGAAAAAGCATTTAATTGTGCAAAGGTGGGTGGTAGGTTGGAAGATTGGACAGAATATATAAAACAGCAAAGCATGACTAAAAGGTTAATACCATAAAATCATAAGATATAGGAGCAGAAGTAGGCTATTCGGCACATCGAGTCTGCTCTGCCATTCAATGAGATCATGGCTGATCTGATAATCCTCAACTCCACTTTCCTGCCTTTTCCCCATAACCCTTGATTCCATTGCTGATTAAAAATCTGTCTATCTCAACCTTGAATATACTTAACAACCCAACCTCTACAGCCCTCTGTGGTAAAGAATTCCACAGATTAACAATCCTCTGAGAGCAGAAATTCCTCCTCATCTCTGTTTTAAATGGACAACCCCTTACTCTAGGATTATACCCTCTGGTCCGAGATTCCCCCACAATGGGATACAAGCTCTCAGCATCCACCCTGTCAAGCACCCTAGTAATCTTATATGTTTCAATAAGGTCGCTTCTCATTCTTCTAAACTCCAATGAGTATAGGCCCAACCTACTCAACCTCTCCTCATAGGAAAATCACTCCGTCCCCAGGATCAACCTAGTGCATCTTCTCTGGACTGCCCCCAGTGCCAGTGCATCTTTCCTTAGATAAGGGGACCAAAACTGTTCATAGTATTCTAGGTGTCGTCTAACTAGTGTCTTGTATAGTTTTAGCAAGACTTCCTATTTTTATACTGCATTCCCTTTGAAATAAAGGCCAATATTCCATTTGCCTTCCCTATTACCTGCTGAACTTGTATGCTAGCGTTTTTGGATTCATGCACGAGGACCCCCAAATCCCCGCTGCAGCTTTCTTCAGTCTTTCTCCATTTAAGTAATATTCAGCTCCTCTATTCTTCCTGCCAAAGTGCATAACCTTATATTTTCCAACATTGTATTCCATCTGTCAAGTTTTTGCCCACTCACTTAACCTCTATATCCCTCTGTAGACTCTTTGTGTCATCCTCACCACTTGCCTTCCCACCTTTTTTGCGTCATCCGCAAACTTGGCGATAGTACATTCACTTCCCTCATCCAAGTCATTAATACATACTGTAAATAAGTGTGGACCCAGTACTGATCCTTCTGACACTCCACTAGTTACAGGTTGCCATCCTGAAAATGCCCCCCTATCCCAACTCTCTGTCTTCTATTAATTAGCCAATCCTCTATCCATGCTAATATACTACCCCCAACACCATGGACTCTTATCTTATTAAGTAGCCTTATGTGCGGTACCTTATCGAACGCTTTTTGGAAACCCAAACATATTACATCTACTGGTTCCCCTTTATCTATCCTGCTTGTTAGTTCCACAAAGATTTCTAATAAATTTGTCAGGCATAATTTCCCCTTCATGAAGCCATGCTGACTCTGCTTGATTATATTATTATTTTCTAAATGCTCTGCTACTACATCCTTTATAATAGACTCTAACATTTTCCCAATGATGGATGTTAAGCTAACTGGCCTATAGTTACCTGTTTTTGTCTCCCTCCCTTTTTGAATAAGGGTGTTACATTGGCAGTTTTCCAATCATCTGGGACTTTTCCAGAATCTAAGGATTCTTGGAAGATTACTACCAATGCATCCATTATCCCTGCTGCTATTTCCTTTGGTATCCTAGGATGCAACACATCAGGTCCAGGTGACTTATTGGCCTTTAGCCCCGCTAGTTTCCTTAGTACTTTTTCTCTAGTGATAATTATTGTATGTATTTCCTTCCCCTCTTTTGCCCCTTGATTATTTAGTATTTTTTAGAATGCTATTAGTGTCTTCTACCATGAAGACTGATGCAAAGTATTTATTCAACTCCTCTGCCATTTCCTGGTTCCCCATTATTATTTCCCCAGCCTCATTCTCCAAGGAGCCTAAATTGACTGGCCTCTCCCTTCCTTTGTATATATTTAAAGAAGTTCTTACTGTCCATTTTTATACTACTTGCTAGTTTGCCCTCAAAGTTTATTTTCCTCCCTCTTTATTATTTTTTTGGTCACCTTCTGTTGGTTTTTAAAACTTTGCCAATCCTCAGGCTTACCACTAATATTTGCCAAATTATATGTTTTTTCTTTCAATTTGATACAACTCTTAACTTCCTTGCTTAACTATGATTGATTTATCCCCTTCATACAATCCTTCTTCGTCATTGGGATATATTGTTGTGAGTATGAACTATTTTCTTAAAAGTCTGCCATTGTTCATCAACCATCTTTTCTGCTGAACTCATTTCCCAGTCCATTCCATCCAACTCTGCCCTCATTCCTTTGTAATTACCCTTATTTAAGTTTAGCACAGTTGTTTCCGACCCAAGTTTCTCACTCTCAAACTGAATGCTAAATTGCACCATGTTATCGTCACTGTTTCCTAGGGAATCTTTTATTCTGAGATCATTTATTAAACCTGCCTCATTACACATTACCAGATCCAAAATAGCCTGATCCCTGATTGGATCCATAACATATTGTTCTAGGAAACTGTCCCGATTATACTCTATGAATTCTTACTCATGTTTACCTCTGCCAATTTGATTTTCCCAATCTACATGAAGATTACAGTCACCCATGATTAACATACTGCCTTTTTTTACATGCCCTCATTATCTCCTGATTTATTCTCTATCCTACAGTATAGCTTCTGTCAGAGGGCCTATAGATTACTCTCACCAGTGTCTTCTTCCCCTTGTTATTTCTTACCTCTACCCATATGGATTCTACATCTTCCGATCAAAGATCATTTCTTGCTATCATACTTATTCCATCTCATAGTAACAAAGCTACTCCACCACCCTTTCCTTCCTGCCTGTCCTTTCAAAAAGTCACATACCCCTGAACATTTAGTTCCCAGTTTTCATCTCCTTGTAACCATGTCTCCATAATGGCTATGAGATCATACCCATTAACCTCTATTTGTGCTATTAATTTGTTTATTTTGTTCTGAATACTACAAACATTTAAGTAAAGGGCCATTAATTTTGCCTTTTTACCATTTTTTCCCCCTTTGACCCTATTTGCTGCTTTTTTTTTTTATGTTTGTACACTCCGTCCCTCCCTGTCACACTCTGGGTATCATTACCTAAAGAGCTGCCCTGCAAGGCTGCCATATCCTTTTGCGTTGTAAGCCTACGTATCCCCTTTCCAGAACCCTCCCCCCCCCCTCTATTTATTGATCAGGAGGTGAAAATTAGAGTACAAGAGAAAACTAGCTAGAAATACAAAAACAGATAGTAAGAGTTCCAATAGATATTTCAAAAAGAAAAAAATTAACAAAGTGAGTGTAGATCCTATAGAAAGTGAGTCTGGGGAATTAATAATGGAAAATAAGGAGATGGAAGATGGATTGAACAAGTAATTTGTGTCCGCCCTCACTATAGAGAATACAAGTAGCATCCCAGAAATGGCTGTAAATCGGGACATAAAAGGAAGAGAGGAACTTGGGAAAATTGCAGTCACCAGAGAAATGGTGCTTAGAAAACCTTTGGAGCTGTGGGCTGACAAGTCCATGGGTTCCTGTTGAACTTCATCCTAGGGTCTTAAAAGAAGTGAGTAATGAGATAGCTGATGTGTTGGTTTTAATTTTCCAAAATTCTCTAGATTCAGGGAAGGTTCCATTAGATTGGAAAATAGCAACTCCTTTATTCAAAAAGGGAGAGAGACAGAAAGCAGGAAACTACTAGCCTGTTAGCTTAACATTTGCCATATAAAAAATGTTAGAAGCTATCTTTAAAAATGTTATAGCAGGGCACTTGGAAATTTTCAAGGTAACCAGGTAGCGCCAACATGGTTTGTGAAAGGGAAATTATGTTTAACCAGCTTATTGTAGTTCTTTGAAGAAGTAACATGTGCAGTGGATAAAGGAAAACTGGTGGAAGTGCTGTACTTAGATTTCCAGAAGGTATTTGATACGGTGCCACATCAAAGATTGTTGCAGCGAGTGTAGAGAGTAACTTATTGTCATGGATAGAAGATTGGTTAGCCAACTGGAAAAAAATTGGCATAAATGGGTCATTTTCTGGTTGGCAAGGTGAAACGAGCGGTTTGCCACAGGGATCAGTGCTGGGGTCTCAACTTTTTACAATTTATATTGTAAAAGCTTGCATGAACTTGCATGAAGGGGCCAAAGGTATGGTTGCTAAATTTGCTGTTGACATAAAGATAGGTAGGAAAGTAAGTTTTGAAGAGGACATAAGGAGGCTACAAAGGGATATAGATAGGTTAGGTGAGTGGGTAAAGATCTGGCAATTGGACTATAATGTGGGAAAATGTGAAATTATCCATTTTGACAGTAAGAATAAAAAAGAAGCATATTATCCAAATGGCGAGAGATTGCAGAGCTCTGAAATGCAGAGGGATTTGGGTATCCTAGTTCATGAATCGCGAAAGGTTAATATATAGGTACAGCAAGTAATTCAGAAAGCTAATAGAATGTTATCATTTATTCTGAGAGGAATTGAATACAAAAGTAGGGCAGTTATGCTTCAGTTATACAGGGCATTGTGAGACCACATCTGGAGTATTCTGTACAGTATTGGTCTCCTTAGTTAAGGAAGGATGTAAGTGCATTGAAAGCAGTCAGATAAGGTTTACTAGACTAATACTTGGAATGGGTGGGTTGTCTTTACCCATCAGGGAAGAAATGCGATTTCACACTAGATAGCCAATTATGAGCCACCCAACGTGACAATACCACTATGCCACCACCTCCCTTTGGGCATGGAACTGTGTATAGATGGGTTAAGGGGTGGCCGCTCCTCGTGGCGCTCAAGGTTGAAAGAGTCTGTGTGCCAAATGACACTGAAACCTGCGCTAGCCAAGACTGGGAGGTCTGGCCTCTTGCCTTGGATGCTTCAAAGGATGGGGAGTGCTAATTTGACGTGCATTGCAACCTAGTTCTCATGGGGGTGGGCCACCCTGAAATTGTGCTGCATGTAGAGAGTGGACTAATGAATTCTCTTCTGCCTGTTCAGGAGAAGAGAAGCCACAACACTGTTGAGCGAACGCAAACAGACGGTGGGGTGGCCAACCTCATAATCCTCAACAAATAAGAGATGGACACCCTGGAGCTCGAGTGCCATCACATAGCAAGGTCCACAGGTCATGGGGAGTCAGGAGTCTCGGAGGAAGGGAGAAGTCCAGTGGACAGGAACGAGACTGGCGGAGAGTGCAATAAATATAGGGTTGTCTCATTACAAATGGCAAGTTCTAACCAAGAGTCCCCACTGACTGTCCAATCACAATGCCTCTTTGAGGCAGTTGTCCATGTTCTCAGCAGCCCATCTTGCATGCACATTGACTATGTGATGATTGATACTATTGATATATTCTCTTCCTCCCTCAGGTGCACCATCTTCAAGGGGCTGCAGAGACCCCAAGGACCCCACCTTAATACCTGAGGAGGACCCACAGACAGATCCACCTGCGTCACATCCTCTCTTGGAATCAGACACCAGCAGAGACATATGTACGTTGGTGGCCATTAGACCAATAGCTCAGATGGCAGTACACAGTGAGGAGAGCACTGCACATTCACATGAGGAGCTGGCAGAGGCAGAGAGTGCCCAGGACACTGGCAGTCAGAGGATTGTTGCAGACGGCAGACGATGAGCCTCTGGAATTGTCAATCAGGTGGCAGATGCTGGATGTCCAGCAGGATGTGCAGGGAGATCTGATAGAGATCCCTGAGGATCTATGTCCCATGGTCTGCCATGGAGGAGTCCATGAGGAGTGTGAGCACTGCGTTGACCTGGAGCTCCAAGCGTACCGCCTCCTTCATAGAGAGAGTGGTGGCTTTCATAGAGTGGCACCTCCAGGAACAGAATCAGGGGTTTCTGGGGTTTCAGTCAGACCTGCAAACCCTCACACACCGGCTATGACTTCAGGAGGTCACTGCCAGTGTGAGAGATGAATGAGGCACCTAGTCTATCTGCTAGGTGCCCGTCCATCTGCGGTGAGCAGGGAGGTTCAGACCGACCTCACGCTGGTGAGCGAGCTGCTTGTCTTCTCTGCGGGTTCCTTTCAGGTTGCTATGGACAATGGCAGCAGCTCCTCCAACCCTCCGCCAGTGACTGTCGCATCTGATGAGGCTGCGATGGCTGAGGAGTGCTCAATCATGGTGCTGGATGCACCCTACCAGGCAGCATCACACAGGCTCCGCCAGCCAGAAGACAGCCACTAAAGTCATCAGGGCCGACAGGACAACAGAGTCAGCAGGCTGCCTCCAATGCCACTGCCAGTGAGGTCTTTGTGGGGGGGGCTGCTGGCACCAAGGCGCAGCAGTGGCAAATGTAAGTTTAAGGCACTGTAAGCACAAGAGGGGGTTGTCGCGGGTGAGATTATTTCATTTGATAACTGTTAGATGTTCATTTTGTGTCACCATTACCAAGATATGAATATTACTTTTTCCTTCATGGCCTGAGTGTGCTCTATGTTTTTCATAGCTACTGGGCATGGGAGTGGCTTGTGATAGACAGAAGGGGCTGCAAACTTTATTTCAGAAGTTGTGATTTGACATTGGGGTTAGAGGATGACCTCATCAGGAATGTTCAGTAAGGAGGTTCCACCCTTGGCCTAAGTTTCAAGCCATGCCTTCGATGCCTAGCTGAATGTACAGATAATCAAGGTGTCCCAGGTGTCCCTGCCTCCCTGAAGGTTCCCCACGTCTGCATCCACCTCTGCACCCTGGGCTACCCGGCTCCTAATCAGAACAATCACTTGAGTCATCCTCTGTAGCCTGTGGAGCTGCCTTGCTGTCTTCATCCTCCAATGGGTCCCCCCTTGACAGACTCAGATTGCGCACAGTGCCGCAGACAACAACTATAAGCGACACGCGCTCTGAAGGATATTACAGTGCTCCCCCGATTGGTTCAGGCATCTGAACCTCATCTTCAGCAGCCCAGTAGTCCTGTCAATTGCCGCCCTTGTGGAGGCATGACTTCTATTGTACCTCTCCTCTGCTTCTGGAGTGGTGTCATGAGGCACCTGTTCAAGGGATATCTTTTGTCACCCAGGAGCCAACCATCCAACAGAGCTGGAGCCATGAACAGCCTTGGCACCTGGGACTGTCACAGGATGCAGGCATCATGGGATCTGCCAGGGTACCTTGCACAGACTTGCAGAATCTGTGTCTTGCGATTGCAAACTATCTGAACATTCATGGAGCAGAACTCCTTTCTGTTCACGAAGGTGCCCGACTTACCCGCTGGCTGCTTGATGGCCACGTGTGCAGTCTAAGGCACCCCAGATGCGGGAGAACCCAGCAATTGCTGTGAAGCCTCTGGCTCGCTCAGCCTGGCTGGCTTCATTGATCCGGAAATGAATGAAGTTACTGACTCATCTGAAGAGAGCATCAGTGACCAGATTGACACGGCTGTGGGCAGCAGATTGGGACACGCCACCCAGATCCCCCACTGATCCCTGAAAAGAACCGGAAGTGAAAAAGTTGAGGACCACTGTAACCTTTAGAGCCACTGGCATAGGGTGGACACCTATTGATGTAATCTCCGGCCCAATCATCTGGCATATGGAGGTAACAATTTCCCGAGAGGGATGGAGCCTCCTTCAGCACTGGACCTCAGACATATTGAGGTAGCTGGCGCACTGCCTGTAGACTCTGGATGCAGGATAGTGCCATCTTCTGTGGACACTTCCTGCTGGCCCTGCACCCCATATGGCTGCACCTCTCTTCCCACAGGTCGCTGTCTGGGATGCTGCCTGTGAACACCTGGCCTCCTCTCCCTTCTGGCCTTCTCAACCTCTTCAGAGGAGGACCCACCAGTCGAGTATACAGTCCCCATTTTCAGAAATGCAAACGGCACTGTGTCCTGCACTGAAGGGTGCACTTGGAAACCTCCCCCAAGAAAGTTTGAAAGCCAAAGAGTCCTCAAAAAAAACTTGTAAGCAAAAGAGCCCTTCAGAAAACACAGAGATATCTATGAACTATCAGGAATAAACCAACAACAAACTCTCACCTAAATTCCTAACTACCCACATTGGCATAGCTCCAATCGACTCTCATCACGCCCTAGATTGAGAAACAATTAAAAACGTGATGGCCGCCTGCCAGTGTGGCCCATGCACCGACTGCTAAATCACACGGGCCGCGTATAATTTCATTTAGTTGTCTTTTTAATTATGTTAATTGCCACTTTAATTGTCAGCGGGCGTGCTTCTGACTGCCATGCGCGTCCACCAACCGTAATATTGATGATGTCAGGACGCACGCTCAAAGTTTTCTCGCGCAAGTTCAGGCCGGCCACACATCTGATTGTGGCACGTAAAATTCCAGCCTAGAGGCCACTATTTTAAAAATAAGGGGTCACCCATTTAAGACAGAGATGAGGAGAATTATTTTCTCTCAGAGGGTCATGACTTTTTTCCTCAAAAGGTAGTGGAAGCAGAGTCTTTAATATTTTTAAGGCAGAGGTAGATAGATTCTTGATAAGCAAGTGGACGAAAGGTTATCAGGGTAGGCAGGAATGTAAGGTTGAGGTTACATTCAGATTAGCCATGATCTTATTGAATGGCAGAGCAGGCTCGAGGGGCCGAGTGGCCTACTCCTCCTAGTTCTTAAGTTCGTAAGTCTAACGGATCAGTCTGTAAGATGCCCCACTGCAGATTCTATTATTTAGCTGTACACAGGGAGCATGATAGCAATGTGAAAGAGGGGTGTTCATGTGAACGTGATGGTTGGTCAGGTCTAATACAGAAGTCAGAGTTAATGTCAAGCTTAGCCTTAAGGACAGTGTCAGGATTAATGTTTAAGGTTGCAGTCAATGCTATTGTTATAGTTCATGATTAAACTGGGGAAAAAAATCAGGGTTTGGCCTGGGATCTATACCACATGATATGGTATTTAGCTGAAATGCTATAAATCTCTTGTTTGTCATAGTTTTTATTGGCATAATCAGGAGGGTAAATAATTATAAAAAATATTACAACTGGGCATAAAGCTATGGAAAAGGATTGCCCTCTGTTAATGCTAATCCAGAATTACATAAACAAGACTGTACAGGAGAGCCACCTGTTAACTAAACACTATAAAATGTACATTACTCACCCGCACCAGTACCTTACGCACTGATCTGAAAATTTATGAACAAAACCTGGCCAAGGCACACATAGAGCCCAGTGACAATGATCCATCAAGAATGAATTTGCCTGTTTAGAGGATTTTTTATCACAGTAGCATTATGGTGTTAGGTTTCAACAGTTGGGAGCTAGAGAACCAAAAGACGTAGAGTCAAACATTGCGGGGAGGAGGAAGAAATGGTTGGTGAGATGCAGTTAATCTTTGATTGACAGAACTTCCACCTAAACAATTCATGGATTAAACACAATACACCGTATTTATGAACATCAGTAGTTCAACTACTATAAATACATATCAACCCTTTGCCCTACACCTTCAAATCCCCCTTCTCAAAAGCACCTAGAACTAAACGCAACCATTTTATTATACCCATATGTTTTCTGTGCATGTATTATTACTGTTTATAACACCTGCCTTCTGCTTCCTAATCTACTGCTCCTTCTAATTGCTAGCTCAGTAGGAGGCCTGCTGCACCCACCACCACCCCTACCATGAGAATCTCACAGATTTCAAATATGTGCTAACAATTGGATATGAGTTTCAATGTCAACATGTCAGAGTTTGTTGACAGCAATCAGCACTTGACTCACTCCTGGCACTGATGGCTAAGGCATTGGACAGGTCTCATCCCTCTTCACAGTCCCAGTGTTAATATCCAGAATTGCTGAAACAAGAACAGAAAATGCTGGAAAAACTCAGCAGGTCTGGCAGCACCTGTGGAGAAAGAAAAAGAGTTAACATTTCGAGTCCGTATGACCCTTTTTCAGAGTTGAAGAGAAGTGGAAATGTGATGAAATTTATACTAAGGGGGGGTGGAGAAGTGGAGCTGGATAGACGACCAGCGATAGGTGGGATTGACAAAGATGTCATGAACTGAAGGACAAAGAGAGTGTTAATGGTAGTGGTTAGTGCTAAAAAATGGTGCTGATAGTGGCATAAAGGTAAGGAAGCATAATGTGACAATAGCAGAACAAGGGTAGCATTGTGTGAAAGAACAACATGGAACAAGTAACAGATGGCCCTGTAGGGGATGGGGTGGGGCGAGGAAGTGGTGGTAGGGGAAAAAAAGGATAGAAAATGGGATAGAAGGAGGGATAAAAAAGCAATAAAAACACAGATAAATGAATAAAAATAAAAATAAGTGGATAAAAAATAAAAATGAATGTAGAAAAAAGGGGATTAGAAAAAGGGGGTAAGGATGGAGGAGAGAGTTCATGGTCTGAAGTTGTTGAACTCAATGTTAAGTCCGGAAGGCCGTAAAGTGCCTAATCAGAAGATGAGGTGCTGTTCCTCCAGTTTGCGTTGAGCTTCACTGGAACATTGCAGCAGGCCAAGGGAAGATATGTGGCATGAGAGCAGGATGGTGTGTTGAAATGGAGAGCAACAGGGAGGTCTGGGTCATGCTTGCGGACAGACAGAAGGTGTTCCACAAAGCGGTCACCCAGTCTGCGTTTGGTCTCTCCAATGTAGAGGAGACCACATTGGGAGCAGCAAATGCAGTAGACCAAATTGAAGGAGGTGCAAGTGAAGTGCTGCTTCACTTGAAAGGAGTGTTTGGGCCCTTGGACGGTGAGGAAGGGGGAGGTAAAGGGGCAGGTGTTGCACCTTCTGTGATTGCATGGGAAGGTGCCATGGGAAGGGGATGAGGTGTTGGGGGTGATGGAGGAGTGGATCAGGGTGTCCCGGAGGGAATGGTCCCTAAGGAATGCTGTCTGGGGTGGTGAGGGGAAGATGTGTTTAGTGGTCGCATCATGCTGGAGTTGGCAGGAATTGCGGAGGATGATTCTTTGAATGCGAAGGCTGGTGGGGTGAAAAGTGAGGACAAGGGGGATCCTATCAAGGTTCTGGGAGGGAGGGGAAGGTGTGAGGGCATGACAGCAACAGCAGGTGGTGGCCCCTCAACATTTGACTTATATGAAGGCTAAGCACAGCAAACCCTGGTGAGGAGGCTTTACACTGCATCAGAGACAAGTATTTAAAAAGGCATGTGCAATCTGCCTGCTTTTTACTTATTCTATTCTGCTCCACATTAACTGTCAGTAAACATATCATGACTCATTCCACTCTTTCTACTGCAAGAAACATGAGAACTCAGCCTTTCTGATGGACTGTGGGTTTATGCGATTTAATGTTCTGGCCTTCCTCAGCATGGTTGCATGATCAGTGCGTCACCCAGTGCACTGCACTCTAGCTCACTCTCTAGTATCTCTATTGGAGATATTGCCGAGCTGGTGCTTGGAAGGGACAATGTAGGAAACAGCAGGCGGGGGCAAAGCCAGATGACTCTATCAGCCCAAGCCTGAATATTTTCCACATCATGCTGCTTATGGACACGGACTGTTTCAGTATCTGAGGAGTTGCGAATGGTGCTCAACATTGCACAATTATCAGCGAGCATCCCTACTTCTAGTCTTATGATGGAGGGAAAGTCATTGATGAAGCAGCTGAAAATAGTTGGACCTAGGACACTACCATGAGGAACTCCTGCAATGATGTCCTGGAATTGAAATGATTGACCTCCAACAGCCACGATCACCTTCCTTTGTGTTAGGTATGACTCCAAACAGTGGAAAGTTATCCCCCTGATTCCCATTGACTCCAGTCTTGCTAGAGCTCCTTGATGCCACACTCGGTCAAATGCTGCCTTGATGTCAAGGGCAGTCACTCTCACCACACCTCTTGAGTTCAGCTTTTTTGTCCATGTTCAGACCAATGCTGTAATGAGGTGAATGGGCCTGGCGGAACACAAACTGAGCTTCAGTGAACAGGCTATTGCTGAATAGGTGCCGCTTGATAGCACTGTCGACAACCCCTTCCATCATTTTGCTGAAGATCAGTGGTAGACTGATGGGGCAGTAATTGGCTGGGTTGAATTAGTCCTACTTTTTGTGTACAGGACATACCTGGGCAATTTTCCACATTGCTGGGTAGACACCAGTGTTTTAGCTGTACTGGAACAGCTGGGCTAGGGACATGGCTAATTGTGGAGCACAAGTCATCATTACTATTGCCGGAATGTTGTTAGGGCCCATAGCCTTTGCAGTATCCAGTGTCTTCTGCTGTTTCTTCATATCATGTGGAGTGAATCAAATTGGCTGAGGACTGGCATCTGTGAATCTGGGGACCTCAGGAGGAGGCCGAGATGAGTCATTCACTTGTGGCTGAAGATGGTAGCAAATCCTTCAGCCTTCTCTTTTGCACTGATGTGCTGGGCCCCTGCATCATTGAGGATAGGGATATTTGTAGAATCTCCTCCAACAGTTGGTTGTTTAATTGTCCACCACCATTCACGACTGGATATGGTAGGACTACAGATCCTAGACCTGATCTGTTGATTGTGGGATCACCTAGCCCTGTCTATCGCATGCTGCTTCCACTGTTTGGCATGCAAGTAGTCCTGTGTTGTAGCTTCACCAGGTTGACACCTTATTTTTAGACATGCCCTCCTGCAGTCTTCATTGTATTATGAAAAAATTAATATGCGATGGCATGTGGTGGTGATACTATGAAACACTATTCATTTTTACAGATATCTGCATACTTTGAGTTGGGTCCAGGGTTGGTCTCAGCTGTGGTCACTGACTTTTTCTTGTATTTTTCGCCACTTGCATTATCTTAGAGGTGGTGTGATGTTTGTCACTAGATCACACCTGGTCCTACTCCTCTGGCACTCCCTTCTCCTTTGAGAACGTTATGTTGTTCCACCCCTCTCATCTCAAAATCTTTGTTTCCTACTGCCCTCTTAACTATGCTAAGTACAATAAAAATTTTCTCACTGAGATATCTTCACTGCTTTCCTCCCTGTTCACTTCTTTGTATCACCCACCACTGACATCCCCCTTCCACACTCCAGCCCTACCTCCTCTGTACCCATCACTGGAAATAAACTATTCACCAATACATTTACAATTACTAGATCCCAACTGTTTAGCCTTTGGCCCTCAATTTGCTACACAATTTCAGCAACTACTGATTTTCTCAACTGCACCCTGCTCACTTAGCACCCAGAACCATTCACTCCTTCCACCACTGACCCACAGTAGCAGCAGTGTGTACCATCTACAAGATGCACTGCAGGAACTCACCAAGGCTCTTTGGACAGCACCTTCCAAACCCACGACCTCGACCATCTAGAAGGACAAGGGTAGCAGATAGATGGGAACACTGCTACCTGGAAGTTCCCCTCCAAGCCACTCACCATCTTGACATGGAAATATATCGCCGTTCCTTCACTGTCACTGGGTCAAAATCCTGGAACTCCCTCCCTAACAGGACTGCGGGTATACCTACACCACATGGACTGCAGCAGTTCAAGAAGGCAGCTCACCATCACCTTCTCAAGAGCAATCAGTATACCTTCTTAACCACCTTATCAACCTGTCCTGCCATCTTCAGTGATCGTAGGCATGCACTCCAAGGTTCCTCTGTTTCTCTACACTTCTCAGTATCCTGCCAGTTAGTGTGTATTCCCTTGCCTTGTTTGCCCTCCCCAAATGCATTACTTCACACTTCTCCAGATGAATTCCATTTGCCAGTTTTCTGCCAACCTGACCAATCCATTGATATCTTGTACAGTCTCCTGCTTTCTTCCTCACTATAAATCAAACAGCCAATTTTCATATTGTTTGCAAACTTCTTAATCATGCCCTCCACATTTAAGTCTAAATCATTGATATAGATCATGAACAGCAAGGGACCTAATACTGAGAAGAGAGAAATAGTTCAGGTCATGACTTTTCCTCAGTTCTGATGAAAAGCTATGACCTGAAATGTTAACTCTGTTTCTCTCTCTACAGATGCTGCCAGACCTGTTGATATTTCCAGAATTTCCTGTTTTTATTTCAGATTTCCAGCATCCGCAGTGCTTCACTTTTTGACCTTGTACTAAGGCCTGCAGAACCCCATTAGAAACAGCCTTCCTGTCACAAATACAACTGTAAACCTTTGCTTCCTGCCACTGAGCCAATTTTGCATCCTATATGTCACTTGCCTTTGGATCCCATAGGCTTTTACTTTTCAGGCCAGTCTGCCATATGGGACCTTGTTAAAAGCCTTGCTAAATTCTATGTAGGCCACAACAAACTCACTACCCTCATTGACCCTCCTTGATACTTCGTCAAAAAATTCAAGCAAGTTAATCAGTCCCAACCTTCCCTTAACAAATCCATGCTAATTGTCCGTGCTGACTTAACTTTCTGAATGACAATTATACGCTCCCTCAGAATTTTTTCAAATCATTTGCCCACTACCAAGGTTATGCTGACTGGTCTGTAATTACTCAATCTTTCCTTTCTTCCCTTTTTGAACAATGGCACTAAGCAGTTGTTTTCAAATCCCTCCATGGCCTTGCCCCTCCCTATCTCTGTAATCTCCTCCAATCCCACAACCCTATAATATATCTGCGCTCCTCTAATTCTGGCCTCATGTGTATTCCCGATTATAATTGCTCCACAATTGGTAGCCGCTTTTCAATTGCCTAGGCCCCAAGCTCATACTGTAGCTATGTATATAGTTTCTAGAAATATCAAGGAGGGTCAATGAGGGTAGTGAGTCTGTTGTGGCCTACATGGAATTTAGCAAGGCTTTTAACAAGGTCCCATATGGCAGGCTGGTCTGAAAAGTAAAAGCCTATGGGATCCAAGGGCAAGTGGCATATAGGATGCAAAATTGGCTCAGTGGCAGGAAGCAAAGGATAATGGTTTACAGGTGTCTTTGTGACAGGAAGGCTGTTTCTAATGGGGTTCTGCAGGTCTCAGTACTAGGTCAAAAAGTGAATCACTCCGATCATACATCTCATCCAATCCTTCCCACACCTCTCTACCTCTCTACCTTGTTTTCGTCCTTTAAGACACTTCTTAAAACCACCACTTTGAGCAAGCTTTTGGTCATCTGACCTAATATCTCCTTTGCGGTTCAGTGTCATACTTTGTTTTATAATGCTCCTCTGAAGCAGCTTGGGATATTTCATTACTTTAAAGGTGCTATATAAATATAAGTTTTTGTCTTCCTGTCCTCTGGCAACATGCCTGTAGCCAGAGAGGATGGGAAAATGATGGTCAGAGCCTTCACTATTTCCCCCCTTTCTTCTCTTAGCAGCCTGGGATACATCCGATCCAGGCCTGGTGAATTATCCAATTTTAAAGATGCTCAACATCTTAATCTTTCCTCTCTCACTATGCTTATATGATCCAATATTTCACACTTCTCTTCCTTAACTACAATATCTGCAGCATCTCCTCTTTTGTGAAGATAGACATAAAGTTTTATTAAGAATCATGTGCAGCAATGTATTTCATATTCTAATAACCCCTTTGTAAAAAAGAATCTGACCTTTTTATTTATTTTTAATATTAGTTGTTGAGATATGATTGTTGCTTTTCCTGAGTTTCCCAGAGTGGTGGACCTATTTTGATATAGTCGTAAGTTATTTCAGAGGGCACTTACGTCAATTATGTTGGTGTGGGATTGGAGTTACATATAGGCCAGATCAAACAATGACAGTTTGAATAGTTCTGAAAAGAGCAACATGTTGCTGAAGCTTTTCATCTTTCACTCATCAGGACAAATTTCAAACAATCACAACTATTTATGCTACAGGAGAAAGGGGTGCTTATTGGTTGGCAAGTTGACTCTGAATGGCTGAGGCATTGCCATGGAGAAAGCAACACAGGTTCCCCAAGCTCCCAGTTAATGCAGAAAAGGCACAAGGCTTGAACATATTCCTTTTGTTTGCGGGGAACAGGTCCCAGCATATGAATTTATGTCACTTCTAGCAAGCACAAATGAGCCATGTTATGAGCACGACTGATTATCTTCAATTGGTTGTTAGTGTAGCTATTAGCACACTCAGGATTGTTCAGCGAGTGCTTCATAATTGCTGAATAACATGTAATAGTAGACAATTTGTTTTGGTTTTGCAAGTGCGAGCTGAGTAAGGTATTTTTTCTGCCTATAACAACAACTGAAGGAATATGCTACAACTAAAACAAAAATTGATGGAAAAACTCAGCAGGTCTGACAGCATCTGTGGAGAGAAAGACAGAGTTAACGGTTCGAGTCCGTATGACTCTTCTTCAGAATGAATATGCTGTTTGATTTGATTACCAATCACTGAGACATACAGCTATGTACTTGGCATCGCACCAGCACTGAAATTCATACACAACATTGCTCAATTGTGTGATAGGCAGAAAGTCTTTTTGGACTGACAGCAGCACCCTGTTAGTGGAAAATACCACCCATGTAGCCACTATGTAGTGGTAGCATGAAATGGCTCCATTAACCTGCTGTACAAATTTTTGAAGTACTTTGCCTTTCCAGGGTAATTTGAGGTAGACTGGGCACTTTTCAGGTTGGAAAGTGGCAGTCTTTGGCCCACTTGGGTATTTGAACGATACATCAGCAAACAAGGGTGCCGTGAATGGGCTGAGGTCACAACAAATAGTTATGAGGGGGGCCACCCCACATGGGACTCCGTCACCATTATCCACCTCCTTGGTCTCTTCGATGGACAAAACATCTGTAGAGTTAAGTCCTGTGGCAGAGGCTGCCCCTGCAGTAATGCCAGACAGCAGCCTTTCGAGATATCCACCAGCACTTCTGTGATGAGGCCGACCATCTCAGTCCCAGACAGACACGAATGAACAGTCTGCTTCCACCTCACCCTCAGGCACAGGGGAAGCAACTCATAGGGGTGGCTTTGAGTGAAGGCCACTGTGTAAGTAATGTCACTTTGTGGGTCATTTGGTTGTTTATGTTGTACACAACATCAAACTGTTATTCAATAAAACACTGGGCATGCTGTTGCAGTAAGGCAGACTTCTGGTGTTTTCATTTCAATGTGGTGAAAGGCAGGAGACTGGAAAAAAAGGATTAGCAGGGCAAAGGAGCATGCTGAGGAAGAGTGTCAGGTAGAGACTCTGGAGCCTTGCAGTGTTTGTTCCATTGGAAGGTTGCTGCTTAATGGATGATTGCTGTCACTTAGATGGAGGTGAATCTCCTCTCCAAAGGTCATGCAGCCTTAGCGTCATACAAGTGAAACCTGTCTGGATCAGAGTGGTTCTAATGTCTCTGCCATTCTGATGAGCACTCTGCCTCCTAAGCCTAGCACGGCGACATCACTGCAAAGCATAAGCACCTTTCTCCAGTTCTCCTTCCCTCATCCTCATGCTCTTTCTCCTCTGAGGAGCTGTTCTGGCCCTCCTCCCTCTTCAAGGTCCACATCTTCTGTTATGTAGTGCAATGCAGACCACCTCAATGTGCGAGACCCTTGAGGGAATGTATAGGAGGGTGCTACCTGACCATTCAAGGCACCTGAATATCAGCATTGGGAGGGCTTGCTAAATGATGACCCTTGTGCTCAGGTGGCATCTTTTGTAGTGCCTCTCAGCCTCCGCAGCAGGGTTATGCACCAGGGTCATCAACCATCTCCTCATGGAATAGGCCTTATCTATTAACAGCCATCCACAGATTTCCAATTGCTCCATGAAGAGCTGCAACACCTGTCATTGCCAAAAAATGAAGGCATCATGGTAGCTTCCAGGATAGTGTGCACTCATCTACATAAAGCGCTTGCTGTGATGGCAGGCCAGTCGACTGCTTAGGCAGTGGTGTCCCTTCCTGTTGAGGAATTTCCATTGCTGGCCACATGGGCACATTCAATGATCCCCTGCACCTAAGGGGATCTGGCAACCGAGACAGATCTCACTGACTTTGAGATTGAGTGCTGCTGTCCACCTTGAATTCAATGTAATCCCCTGTCCTCTCAAAGTGCATTCTGTCAACTCCGTGATACAATGATGTGTTGCTGCCTGCAAGATGTCTGCTGTTACTACTGCCTGGAAGGACCCAGTTGCAAAAGGTGTGAGGCCATTGTGACTTTTACAGCCATGGAAAGGCCATGGCGAAGTTCCAACAAACTCTCAGAAGACCCTCAACGAGACCACACTAGTCAACAACTATCTGCCTGGACAGATGCAGCCTTCTGCAGCATTGACACTCTAACATGTCCATGTAGCTTCTCCTTTGGCAGTAGTCCCTATGCTGAGGGTATTGCCCTCATTGTCTTCCTGCTCCTCATTCCTGACCCCTGCATTGCCCTCTGCAGATGCAGCTCCTCATTGCTGGTTGACCTTATCTCGGAATGACTAATCCCATTTCGTGTTATGTCCTTCCTTCCTATTAGAATGTGCAGTCTCCCTGAACCCCCTCTCATGAGCCCATGAGACCCAGCAGCCAAGGGACCCATCCGCACCATCCCTCAAAGTCATTCCGCCACCCAAAATGCCCTTATCAAGAATGAAGAGATATGGCAGGTAATACTCCTGACTCTGTACAACTGGTTGCCTGCGGATAAGGACCTTTTTCTGAGCCTTCCCTCTTTAATGGTGTATCTTGCTGCTCTTCCACCATTTTGACTTGCTCCCCACTATGTTTGCGCCTCCTCCCCACTTTCGTCATTGAGATCCTGTATGGATCCCACGCTTTCTCTCTCTCTTTTCATGTAGCATCCTCAGATGTTGGAGGGTTGTTGAGCATCCACACATCCCTTTTCCAAGAACCCCCTCAGCCAGTACGGAGACTGAAGCCAAGCTGCTTAATTAAGCACCATGCTCTAAAGAACTGAGCTAACTGGCTCTACACCCCATGTTTAACAAAAAAATTCAAACTGGCCCTTAATGAGCTAACAACAAGCTCATGGCTTAACTGGCCATTTATTACAGAAGGGATGTTGAAAAATCCATGGATAAAGTACAGTGAACATTCAATAGTATGGTACCAGACATATAATTGTGAGGGAAGGCTTAAAAACTAAGGTTGTATCCTGTGAAGTACAGAAGATTAAAAGAGGATCTAGTAGAAGTTTTCAAAATTATGGAAAGTAAATGGTTACGAATAATCATTTTCAATGCTCAGTGATTTGGAAACAAGAGGGAATAAACTTAGAATTAATACAAGAAGTAAGGGGTGAGAACTTTTTTTTACACAAGGATATTAGAATATACAATACATTACCATCAGTGACTATTGATATCAAATAATCCGCAACCCTTAAAAAGGCCATTGGATAATCATCTGAAGAGAAGTATTACAGAGCACAGGGAAAGAATAGGAAAGATTAAACAATTTACATGGCTGGGAGAGCTAGCATTGGCATGTTGAGCAAAATGACCTCCTTCTTAATCGAAGCTTTTATTATTTTATGAATATATTCATATTGGTGGTTGAGCATTTGTTACCCTCCTGCATCTATGCAGGATCAAAAATATGTGTTATTGTTAACAATCTGAACTAAAGCGGGAAACTCAGCAGTTAGTTGTGAATATAACTTGATTTCTGATTAGGCCCCTTACTGTTGATATGTAATTTTGGCCCCAAGATATGAGTAATATGATATAAAGGTAAATCAAATTTGCTTATTGGTGAATTTTCTGACTTTAAGTGATTGATGCTTCCCGAAACTGATAATGTCCATAGATATATTCCCACAGACTCCTATTCATTTGCAACCTAAGCTCAACCATTTTCTGTCCCAAATCTGCAGCTTGAAGCCATTCAATGTCCTCAGCTCCATTCACTGGGATCACTTTAAAATCTAATATCAATAATAAGCTGTCACATTAGTGAGGAATTGCTGTTCCATCAGAGGAGCCACTTTTAAGATGAGACATTAAACCAGGCTCTGTCTGACCTCTTAGATATACATTAAAGATTCTATGACATTAGTCGGAGAAGAATAAAGGAGTTCTCTTAGGGATAGTCAACATGTATCCCTTGTGCCACACTGCAAAAAATAGATTCTCTGGTCCTTTGTCTCATTGCAGCTTGCAGGAACTTGTGTGCAAATTGACAGTTGTATTTTCCTACATTACAATGGCTATAGTTAAGTTAATTAATTGGCTGTAAAGAGCGCTAAAATTTCTAGAGGTACTTTTTTGCTTTGTCCCATACAAGAGACGGTCACTGATCCAAGATAGTTTAAATCAGTTCATCTCTATTCTTCACAGAAGGAGCAGAACATATAAAAATTGCACTCACCAAACGGCTATGTCTCCTGATTTGTGAAGTGGTTTTGCTGTCAGCCTTGGAACTTTTCACAGACACCTTTATTATATATACTAGACACCAATGTCTGCACTAACTGAGAATGATTGCAGTCTCAAACATTCTACAGCTGTTAGTTAACTCACACAACACCTCGGCAGAGTGAGCTAAAAGTGTGTAATGCAGATCTATACCGCATTACACAGGAGTCATTCCAGAAATTCCCAAAATGGCAAAATGAGGAATTAATCAAACTCAGTTTGTTGCTTCGATGTAAAATTGTTAGATCCCAGTCAATTAAATTAGAGGGAAGAGACCAAGGTTCCAAAAAGTGAATTATATTGACTTAGCTTCTTCTGGGGTTTCATTGCACAAGTGTACACTTCAGCCTGAGTCAGAATAATTGCTCATCCAATCAAGTGCTGGGGCTCAGAGATTTCTGCACATTCACCAGTGACACAAAGGTCAGCCTCATCTCGGAAGTGACAAGCCAGAGCAATGAAAATAACCTAGCTCACGTGTTACAAAGGGAACTTTGCAGTTGTGGGGGTGGTGCAGATTGTATGTAGTATATTTTATTTGCAATTACTGTGTGAGGTGATACTGTAATTACCAGTATAAAATTGGGAGGGAGAAAGAGACATTGGCATCCTAATCCTTTGGCGACTATTAAGTAATAGAGATTTGATAACAAGCCAAATCTCAAGCCCAGTTCAGTCCTGTTCTTCCCAGCAACACATACCTGTCCATCTTGCTTACAGACAGATCAACTTTGATCCACTCACCTATGGATGGGATTCATTTCTTCATGGGCAGAAAATTGGGGGAGACTTGGAACTCGCACCAAGTCCTATTGCCCAAATCTCCCTGTGCTCATTGACCTACATTGCCTTTGGTCAAGTAACTGTCATGTTATTATAATGATAGAATACCTTGGCCTTATTTAGTGTACAAGACACAAGGCACCATTCACTCATAAGGGATTGGATAAACACATTGTGGGTTCATTTATTAAGACTAGACACATGAGAACAGTTAAGCATAGGTATAAAGCTTGAAGACATCAGAGCTGCATGTGTGCTCAGCTTAAAGCAAAATCACACATTTCCTTTATAGTGATATCATGCTGCTATCCCTTAAAGGCACATTACAACACCCCCTTTCCTTTTAAAGATACTTGCACCCCTTCCAAAAAAGTATAAATATTTACAATACATGTTCATGTTTAGTTACCATTATGTAAGTGCATAGGGCTGATGAATCCATGGGTCTCTAATGCATAGAGGTAATTCGCTGGTATGCCCAGATCCTGTAATGGTAACCTTGGGCGGAATTGTCCCAAATTTGCACTAAGTGCAGTAGCGGACGAGTAAAATGACGTTTTACTTGCTGGCCGCAATGACAGGTTTTCACCCCGTATCATCCCAAACCCGCCACATTATTTATGCACTCCTGGGAAACACAGCGTTACCATGGCAGGTAAGCTCTCATTCGCCTGCCCGCCATCACCTCATTGCTTCATCACACCGGGCACCATATTTGAAGTCCAGCCGGGCACAACACATCTCAGTACTTCCAGCCAATGACTGCTGCACAGAAGATGTCCACAAAAGGCAAAAAGACTGCAGCCTCCAGGTTTAGCATCACTAGAACACCCTTTGGATGCCATAGAGGCTCGCCGGGATGTCCTCTACCATCGGTCTGGCTAGAGGATGGGCAGTGGCATGACCAACCAGACTTGGGAGGCAGTGGCAGCAGTGATCAGCGCCAATGCCCATCAAAAGAGGACAGCCACCCAGTGCCGCAAGAGGATGAATGGTCTCCTCCACTCTGCCAGGGTAAGTCAATCTTCTCTCCATGCTCAACTCACACACTCACAAACCCATCACACATCCACAGGGCCCCCACTCACTGCCAGTTCAAGGGACATCACCATTCACTCTCTTACACTCACCATCATTGTCCTCACCCCATCCATGGGACCACTCACCACCCACACTTGCCAGGCATACATCATCTGGCCTGGCAGGCATCCTGCTTACACTTTCTCCATCTCTATCTATGCAGGACAAGCTGGCACACAACAACAGGGAGAGGTCACAGGCCAGTGAAGGAATGCCTAAAATCAAAGTGCTCACAGATTTTGATAACAGAGTCATCCAACTGGCCGGCAACAATTTGGACCAGTGCTGTGTTGTCGGTGAAATCGGCGGTGGTCTACCTAGTGATGGTCCAGCAGTGCAACATCCATCCGACAACCATGTCATGAGTGATGTGTCCTTTTTCACAGGCCACTGCCATGCACTAATTATCTCCCCTCGCTTCTCAGGCACATCTGGGAAACAGCCGACAGAGTCCATGACAAAGGGCCTCCAATCAAGACCCGAAGAAACGTCTGAAGAAGAATCTGGAGGCACCCTCCTTGAAGGCCCATCACACACTCACCCACACCCTCCCCCAGGGCATAGACACACAACTCAGTGAGACTTAGCTTCAGAATAGCTTTGGGAACACAATCCGGTGAGCACATCGCACTCTCTGATCCATAGCAGGCGGCAGCAAGGATTTCCCAAGTGCCCAGCGCTCGAAGGACTGCTGAAGGCCAGAAATTTGCTGAGTCCAATTCAGGTGATGAGCCTCTGGACTCAGTCGTGTCACAGTTGCTGGGGCTGCAAAGGCAACAAGGGAACATTAGGAAGGGATGTCCACTGCACTTCTCAGGTTGCAAGGCATGATGGAAGAGTCCGTCCACCCTCACTCTGACGTGTTAGTGCTGGTATGCCAACACACTGAAGTCAACACTGGTAGGATGGCAGCCGCCATGGAGACCTTGGCCTAGGATGCCGCTCATGCACTGCAGCGCGGGCTGAACTCCATCGCTGATGTCATAGTTGGCCTCCAACAGTATGAACGCGAGAGGGATGCTGGGCAGTTCGATCTCACTCCAGCTACCCCTTCTCCTCAAGGAGTCAGCCTGGGGCCCTCGGGCACCCATAGGGAGGAGGATCAGCAGGTGCACGCTCCGGGGTCATCCATCTAGGTGACTCCGGGAGTGCCTGGCCCATCCGAATCCCCTCTTCCTGGGACCTCAGCAGCTCCAGTTCCACAGGCCAAGGAGGGTGCCACTGCCACACAGCAGGACACCAAAAACAAGCCGGGGCCCTCCAGGTCTTGACCGTCCAGAGGACGCCCGCCAAGATCAGCACAGACAGGCCATTGCAGTCAGCAGGCTGCCTCCATCTCCGCTGTGGATGCCTGGGGAGCACCAAGGCATAGCAGCAGGGTTAGGACAGTTAAGAAGAATTAGTTGCACAGCCGAGGCACAGGCATTAATCACTTGCCCATCCTGTTTAATAGACTCCCAAGAATGTCCCCTGCCTATGGCACCTTGTTCTGTGTCACGCAGATGTGAAACCTTTCTGCACAAGGTAAAGGAAGGTGTCTCAATCCAGGCCTCTTCCCTGTGCTTTGTGCAGCCTTCGACCAAATTGGTGGCCCGGCCTCACATTCCCTGGGCACATTACAGATGCCTGCACCTCGACAGTGCTTGTCATTGCTGCCAGAATGTAATGGGCAGGCGCCACAGAGTTCCGTCATTCTCTCTGTGTGCTCTCAGCACTTTTATGGTGGGGCTGGCTCCCATCTCTTCAGCATCTGTGACGGGTGACGCTGTGCTCCTGAAGGGCTTAGGTGCTGAAGGCGGACAAAGGATCAGATACTTCTAAAGTTTCATGGCCCCGTCTCTATGATATGACCCAGATCACGGAGCGCAAGTGGGCTGCCCTCGGCCAGACAGGAGTCAGACTTTCTCAAGTTTATGTGAAGATCTATGGAATGTACTCACTGCATGTCGTCATCAACTTCCTGCAATTGAGCAATTATTAGGGCCTCCACCACGTCTCATGACAGGAGCATTACCACAGAAGGTATACGCACTGCCATAAGCCAGACTGGAGCCAAGCGTTCACAGATGCAATGTGAGGATCTATGGTGTCTCCCCACTGCATGTCATCATCATCCTCCTAAATCTAGCAGATTTAAGGCTTCCTGAGCATGCCTGCCTCAGCTAGCCAGGGCGAGGGCCTCATCCCTGTTATCATCGTCTTCGAGGACTTCCTCACCCTCATTTCCTTTGGCATCCTCCTCATCAGAGGAGACCCTCAGCTCCCCCATCTCCTCCTCAGCCAGCTCCTCTCCCCTTTGGGGTGCCAGGTTGTAAAGAGCACAGCAGATGACGACAATGCACGATACCCTCTGTGGACTGTATTGCAGGGCTCCACCAGACTGGTCCAGGCACTGGAACCTCATTTTCAGCACCCCGGTGGTCTGCCCCACCAAGTTGCGAGCTGCAGCATGAGCCGCATCACACCTTCACTCTGCTGTAGTCTGAGGCTGCCGCATGGGTGTCATCAGCCACGTCCTCTGCTGGCAGCCTTTGTCCCCAAGGAGCTAGCCCTGCAGCTTCTGTGGACCCTGGAAGACTTCAGGGATCTGTGACCGACTGAGAATGTAGGAGTCGTGTACAGTCCCTGGAAACCGTGCGCACACCTGCAGGATGCGTTTCTGGTGGTCGCACACCAGCTGCACATTCAGTAAATAGCATCGCTTGCGGTTGATGTAGCTGACCGCGTGTTGAGACGGAGACCTGAGCACCACTTGAGTGCAGTCAATCGCACCCTGCACCTGTGGGAAACCCATTTTGTAATGGGTTATTTTGTAATGGCAATATTTCAAAGTTGCATTTAAACATACTCTCAATGATCCATCCTTCTTCATGAAAAATGTGATTAAACTGCACCAATCTGTGTGCTCTTGCACTCTTCTAATGATTCAGTCTTTCTCCATTTTGTCTACTTCGACCTTCAACTTGTCTGTATGTGCATGCTGCACTTATGTGGTGAATTAATTGACAGATTTGCAGTCTCCTGAAAGTGTAATGTTGTAGCTCCCTTGAAACTGCCAATCTTGCTGAAACATTCTGGGTATGTTAGACCATGAACTGAGGTGATAGGAGTAGTTTTTGAGGTTGATCTGCCTTGTGATGTCTGACTGATTCCATGGATTATTACTAGTGTGAGGTCACAATATATCGGTAGACCTGCAATCGCTGGGCCTTTAGTTTCCATGATGTAGAACATCTGTGACAACCAGGAGGATTGATTGTACTTGCACTCCAGGACTTTGGATCGTGCATATAGACTTAGTGAACTGTTGTATGCTGAAAGTTGCACAATAGTAGGCTTTACCATGACCTTCCACGTCTGTGGATACATGTCTTTGCAAATTTGCAGAGGTAATATGTTGGCACATGCCCCTATATCAATCTTGGCCAATAATGAATAGTTACCAACTTACTTTGGACAGATAATTTGAATCTTGGCAAACACTTTGGACGTTGTGATGGCATCTACGTTTTCCACGAGATTGAGTGTGAAACATGTTAACTGCTCTTTGTCTTATTGTGCACATCTTCGTTATTTTCTGGTTTGTCAATCACCTCATTTATATGTTTCTGATGGGATACCAGTTGGTCATTCTTGTTGCTGGAAGGTACCCGTTGTGTACAGTCTGTTTGGATCAGTGCCCGGTTCTTTGTACCTGCATCAGCCTTTGGTCTAATGCACTGCCGCTGCCAATGGCCCTTTCTGCCACATGCCTTGCAGAATTAATGTAAAGCTGGGCAGTTCCTTGGTGCATGCAGAAGACCACACGTTCCATATGTCTTGCTAGGTTTGGGTGTTCTAATGAGTGCACCAACAATGGAATTGCACTTAGGGCCTGTAAGTTTTATTGACCTGCGAGGATCGCTTCATATTTAGGCCCAATTGAGTAGCTCTTTGATGCTATACATTTGGGCTTGTCTAACAGATCCTTCTGGAGTGTTTCCATGGGAGTGGATACAATCACCAACTCAACAATTCTGTCTGCTAGCTCTGTGTTTGAAAAATCACAGTATGTACTCTTTTCTCTGCATCTGCTGTGAAGTGGTCTATGGATTCTGTAGGTTGATGTTGAAATGATATGAACTCCAGTCGATGAATATGGAAATTTAAACTGATTCTGAACCGGTCTTCCAATGTGATCTGTATCTTTTGGGGAGGCTTTAGCTCATCTTCTGTTAATCCTGACATGTTCAGTCTATGTACACCTTCACTTCCAATTGCCAAGTAAATTTTTATGGCATGTTTGGAGATGGACTTTTCCAATCTCTCTCCAATCATGTGCAGTGCCTCTTGAAATTCTGACAGAACCCTTGCCAAGACTGCTCATCTCCAGTACATCCTCCTCCTCTGTGGCCAGGGTCTGGAGGCCTACCCCCTTGTTCTTTACCTATTCCTGGTGCTCTGCGCTCTCTTCTCCTGCAAGGGAAACAAAAAGAGAGTTATGGATGTGAGGACTGGACTATGTTGAGACAATGGAAAGATAACATTTGTGGGGGATAGCTGTGTAAGATGGCAATAAGATGAGAGTGGATTTCGGTGGTGGCTATTCAGATAGGGATGTTGGGTAAAACCATGAGTGGGAGGAATCGATGGATTTGCAAGATGTGTTGGCATGGACAGTGCTGTGTAGGAAAAGGCTGGGGAGGTCAGGGTGAGGCAATTTACACTTGAAGCAGAGGCACAAGAAGAATGTGTCATGCCACTCACTTTTCCTGCCCTGATGAGGCCATTGAAAATCTACCTGTACTGTATCCATGAGCAAGGGGCCAGTATCCTGCTGCTCACCCTTTCAGCCACTTCCAGCTACGCCTGCATCATTTCCAAGACAGATTTCTTCCTCCTGTCTGCTGGGATCAAAGTGTCTCTGTAGACCCTTCTATCCTGCAAGATGATCTTCAGTGTTGCCTCAGGAACTATGAGGCAGCCTACCCTCTTTGAGACTCCATCACTAAAGCTGCTGTCTCTGACTTGCCAGTTGTAGAATGATTCCACTCTGCCCCTGACCAAAATCCCTTTAAATACAGCAGCTTCAACAGGCAGGTGCACGTCATGATCACGCCTGCTCTAATTGGTAAGGACTCCCAAAAGTGGGATCGTTATACGGTAGCTAAGTTAAAGGGTCACTGAAAAAATCGTGCCTCAAAACTATGGGTTCCCAACCCACTGCTGGCCTGCTTCAACGCAAGTGAATCTAAACTTTAAAATTCAAACCTTGCTATTTCCCATGTCACCAAAGAGACAGGGTCCATTTCTATTCCATAGATGGATGGAATCTATTGTTCCTTCTTAAGTGAATGGGATAGTAATTTTTGTCTTTCTGGGCTAGTAATGCTTGATAGCTGGAAATTTGAGGAGGGAAATAAATTTATTAGGAACACAGTATAGCAATTTACTGCAAAGCTGCCTCCCCGATGATGCATGTCACAGTTTGGGGCTCATTGGTCGTTTTTTACATGGAAAATATTTGGGCATGAGCTATGTTAACACACGTTATTGTATCAAAAGCTTTTGAGGAACTCACCTTTAGGAAAGTGGGTTTCTCAAAAGCACCTCTTGCCAAATTGTGGAACAGTTGGCAGATGAATGGGAATTCCAAGGTAAAATAGGGAATTGGCTCAAGGGCCCAAACAATAGATAATTCATTACCCGTTCCTGGTTATTCAAAAGGCACCTCACACCTTGATTTTGGAAACTCTTTTTGATCTCTCTGGGGGTTGCAAAAAAATGTATTTTAAAAACCAAAACATGAATTTCAAGAATTGATCAAGCAGCAGTAAAATTGCAAAGGGTTTCCAACAGGAAATAAAAATAAAATAAACATTTTAACATTTCATTAAGAGCGAGTCCCTGTGTTATTCACAATAAGAGGTTGTGGTGGAAGAATTAATCCAGGCTGGTCTTTTGGTTCAAGCTGGTTTATTTTCATGACCATTCCTGTACTGACCTCCAAATAGCTTCCACACAAAGTGTTCCAGCTGTATCTTTTTATTCTATTTAGATGGATAATCAATGCCCAACACCTGTTTAACTAGCAATTGGTTTTAACAAGGTGATTGCCATATTAACGCCATCTCATGTGACAGAGTCACAGGGCACATGTTTTATAATATTTTAAAAATCTTTATTTTTAGTGTTCAGAACTCTTCATCTTGCTGAGGCAGCCCTGTGCCTGTGCAAATGTGCACTCTCGCCTTCCTCCCCCCCGCGATACATGCAGCGCTGAGCATTGCCGCACAGGTTTCATGCTGGGCGGGCTTTAATTGGCCCACCAGCGTGAAATTGTGGTCCGGCTCCGATCACAGGTGTCAGACGACTTCCCAACTGCCCAAGCCGCCCCCACCAAACCCGCTCAACAAGGGCAAAATTCTGCTCACTGTCTTTATTAATGACCTGGAAGCAGTGTGGGGTTATTGGAAGTAAATTTGCTGATGACACCAAAATCTATGTAAGGTTTAAGATGGTAGGGGCATGCAATCAAATCCAAAAAAATCTTGCTGTGCTAGGGGAGTCGGCAACACAAAGGCAGATGGCATTTAATTTAGAGAAATGTAGCATGATGCACGTTGGTCAGGCCAACAGAGAATACATGAATCATTTGCAGGAAACAAAACTGAAGCAGGTCGAGAGTCAAAGATCTTTGGGTTATTATGCACAGATCACTGAAGATTCCTGACCAATGTAGAGAAATTGTAGCTAAAGCGAATAAAGTTTTAGATTGTATTATAAGAACCATTTGATATTAATCAAAGGACACAATTTTGGCACTATACAGATCACTGGTCAGACCACATCAAAATATTATGCCTGGTTTTTCCACTCCCAACCCACCACTATCATCCCTCCACCTGGTGTGTGATATAGCAGCCTTAGGAAAGACCAGAGGCAGTTGGTAAGAATGAGCCTTTGTTTAGAACCTCAGCTATTCAGAACAGCTCAAGGACCTTGACAGCTTAAACTTACAGGAAGCCTGATTGCAGTCTGTAAAATAATTTAAGGGGGAGATGGCGGTGTAGTGGTGAGGTCACTGGACTAGTAATCCAGAGGCCTAGGCTAACGTTCTGGAAATATGGGTTCAAATTCCACCTTCAATTAAGAAAATTCAATTGATAAAATCTGCAGTTGAAAGCTAGTAAGTAATGGTGACCAAGACAACTATCATTGATTGTTGCAAAAACCCATCTGCTTCACTGTTGTCCTTTAAAGGAAGGAAATCTGCCATCCTTACCCAGTGTGGCCTACATGCGATTCCAGATCCACAGCAATGTGACTAACTGTTAACTGCCCTCTGGAATGGCCTAGCAAGCCACTCAGTTCAAGGGCAATTAGGGTGGGCAACAAATTCTGGACTTGTCAGCGACGCCCACATCACAGAATTTTTACAGTGCAGAAGGAGGCCATTCGGCCCATCGCTTTTCCGCGTTTGCACTAACTCTATGTAAGAGCATTCTACTTAGTCTCATTCCCCTGCCTTACCTCCATAATCTTGCACATTCTCTCTTTTCAGATAGCCATCCAATTCCCTTTTGAATACCTTGATCAAACCTGCCTCCACCTTTTGCCAATTATTTTGAATCTGTGCCCTCTGGTTCTTGATGCTCCCTTGAGTGGGAACAGTTTCTCACTATTTACCCTGTCCATACCCCTCAAGATCCTCAGTACCTCTATCAAGGTCTCCTCTCAGCCTTCTTTTCTCCAAGGAAAACAGTCCCAACCTCTCCAAACTATCCTCATAGCTTCAGTTCTTCATCCCTGGAATCATTCTTGTGAATCTCCTCTGTACTCTCTCCAATGCCTTCACATCCTTCCTCAGGTATGGTGCCCAGAACTGGACACAGTACTCCAGTTGAGGACTAGTGTCTTACAGAAGTTCAACATGGCCTCCTTACTCTTGTACTCAGTGCCCCTATTAATAAAGTCCAAGATACTACATGCTTTATTAACTGCTCTCTCAACATGCCCTGCCACCTTCAATGACTTACGTGCATATACACTGAGGGCCTTCTGCTCCTGCACCTCCTTTAGTTTCTCCCTTTATTTTATACTGTCTCTCCATATTCTTCTTGTCAAAATAAATCACTTCACACTTCTCTGCATTGAACTTCACCTGCCAATGGTCTGCCCAAACTATCAACATGCTTATGTTCTTTTGAAGTTCAAGACTATCCTCATCACAATTTTCAACATTTCCAATCTTCGTATCATATGCAAATTTTGAAATCATGCCCTGCACACCACAGTCTAGGTCATTAATATATACTAGGAAGTGCAAAGGTCCCAACACTGACCCTTGGGGAGCTCCACTACAAACCTTCCTCCAATCTGAAAAACATCCATTAACCACTACTGTTTCCTGTCATTCAGCCAATTTCTTATCCAAGTGCCTACTCTCCCTTTTATTCATGAGCTAGAATTTTGCTCCAGTCTGATGTGTGGCACTGTATCAAATGCCTTCTGAAAATCCAAACACACCACAACAACAGCTTTTCCTTTATCAACCTTCTCTATTACCTCCTCAAAAAACTCCAGCAAGTTAGTTAAACATGATTTTTCCCTAATTAATTCATGTTTTTTTCATTAATTTTCCTGCACTTGTCTAAGGACTATTGATTTTGTCCCAAATTATACATCCCATGAAAGAATAATAAAAAGGGCTGGATAGTGTTCCTATTCGTAGATTATTCCAGTTTAACAGATTGTGGAGAACCAGGTGACATGAGATTAAACGCTGTGAGAGTAGGAATAGACTGGGCATTAGGTGGTTCTTCTTTTCCCAGAGAGTATTGAGCCTCCAGAATGTATTTTTTAGCTGGTCTGGCGGGTGCTGACTCTCTGTGCAGCTTCAAGAGGCAGCTGGACTGCTTCCTGACTGGGCAGAGATTATATCACATGGAAATGACTTTATAGGTAATACTTAGTTCATGTGATCTCCTGAAATGGTTTCAATCATTTGAAGGAGTCAAAGGAATTCTACAGTGTATTTTTTTCCTTATTGTTCTGACATTTTGTAGAGGGTGCCTCTTTTCTCCCTCAAAGACCCTCCCCACACTCAATTTCGTGACACCAGATCCACAAGTGTATGGCTTGAAAAGAATGGCCAGTGAGAAAAGTTTTTTCTGATAATTCACAATTGCTTTATTGAATTATCTACCATCCTCAGAGAAGGGCTGCATTCAGCAATCATGAAACACAGTTACAATTACAGTTACCCAGAACCCTGTCCCATCAGAGCCAAAACCCCACCTTGTTCCTAACTTAATTCTTAAATTTTTATACCCTAACTTAATACTTACAATCACCCCTCAGTTGGTCTTCCAATGGTGTTGTAGGTCTCCCGTGGAGTTGACCAAACTCCACCAACTTCCTTGATTGCCTGTAAAAAACAGTGGCATCCTACGATTTCTGTCCAAGTCCAGACAAATATGATCAGCTCTTACATTACTTAAATAATTCTCCTCCTGTTTTGAGGCAATACAGTAACAGCACCTGGCTCCAAGGTCGATGAAAGTTTGAATATCAATGGCATGTTCCTTCCGCCATTGTATCGGGCAATCAGTCTCTTAATTGTGTTAGTCAATGGCAGGTAATGGCATTTCCCTGGTACCATTGTTCCATGATAGCAATCAATCAATGTCCAAACCCTTTTGATGAGCCACTGTCTTATTAAATGTCTGGATTAACCCCTTGTTGCACAGCCCTGTGCTGCAGCTGGGTTTCTGCATTGTGTGGTACAAAACATGAGGTCAGAACACATCCATGGGTTTGGGTTTTATACTCCATAAACTTCCCAGTTGGAGGGGATTCTGATTCTACAATTTCTTTTCTGTTTCTTTCCCTCTCCTAGGAAACTACATGGCTGCAGGGGTGGGTTCAAGGGAGTGGGTGGTGGGACAGGGAGAGGAGAAAAGGGAGGTATGCTTAGTCATGTTGGTTGAGCCATCATGAGGTTGGTTTGAGGTAGGCTTGATTGACACGTTTCTAGCCCGTCATTTTCTAATGTTT
The DNA here is from genome assembly GCF_964194155.1 of Cetorhinus maximus. Lineage (NCBI taxonomy): Eukaryota > Metazoa > Chordata > Chondrichthyes > Lamniformes > Cetorhinidae > Cetorhinus > Cetorhinus maximus. Next base: position 68,181,461 of record NC_135886.1, read on the forward strand.
CCACGCTTTTAAGGTAAGTTATGGTGATTGCACCAAGTGTCTTTCAGCATAGTGTTTTTGCTTCAAAAGTATACTTCAGTTCATGAAATTTATAAAGATATGTTGCAGTACAATTTGAGTGTAACAGTCTGCATACTGGAAAGCAGATCGATTAAATTAAATGCAGGACATGGCACTCTACAGTGGGATCAAGAGGAGTCCAAGAATGCATTTGTAGCAGTGAGAGATCAGAACCTAAATCAGGCAGGGTCATTGTACTGAGGGCACTGTTCATGATTGACTAGCCAGCCTGGCTCATTAATAGGGCCATTAAGGTTAAACCTGTATCTGACGGCTGGGATTCTGCTCAACTCAGGATTTTTAAATGCCCCCTCACACTGTTAATGAAAGGTATTCTAAAGATGTTCTTTTTTCAAAAAAACCTGCTGCCTCAGTTCTGAAGACCATTGCTAGGCCCGAGTACCTTGGTCTTCCAATTGCAGTTGTATCTCCCTTTCCACCCTGCAATCTATGAACCATGTGGTGGTCAGTGAGCCATACAGGGGAGCTTAATCGGCTGATAGTTTAACTGCAAGAGAAAAAATTCAGTTGTGAAAAGGAAATTCTACTTGTTTGCTGCCAACAGGAAGTAGCACTCCTGGATGTGCTTCACAGTTTACTGACCAAAACTGGTCACTGAAGTTAGAAGGAGAGTTGTTGCCACAGTAACCAAGGTTCTGTGATTCCAGCCTTGATTCAATCAGTACACAGAGATGGCATAATAGTACCACAATAAACACTTTACTCAGGCATGTCTAGTGAGAAGACAGTCTCGATATATTTAAAAATAAATCTGGGGCATATTAACAACAATCTTATCATGTCACTGCTATCTCCCAGATCCTGCAGAAATTCAGAATTCAAGAAAAATGCTATTGTTATAAAAAATACAGATGTTAATGGCAATACCTGAGAAGTTAGAACACAGTGATAATCCCAGAAAATCTGATGGCAGCTAGTGACTGAGTACATTTTATTATATTGTAGGTGCAGTGATCTCAATGTTGGATCCTCATTCGCATGAGTGGATGTGTAGCACATTACTTTGTTGTCATATTGTACAAGCAAAAGATGTTTTATGGGCAAGGGGATGGAACAAGGAGTTGTTCCATTCCTTTAGCTTCTCAGCTAGGATGGGGAGGGGAAGGGAGGAAGGAAGTTGTAATGTGTGAAATGCAGCAGCCTAGATGCAAGACCCACAAATAGTAAATTGATAATGAACAAATCATCTGTTCCATTGTTGGTTGAGTGATAGATATTATCTGAGACACCGGGGGGAACTCTCCACTTTTTCTTTGAATAGTGCCATTGAATCTTTTATGTTCACCTGAAAGGGTAGACAGAATCTTAGTTTATCATTTCATCTGGAAATGGCACCTCCGACAGTGCAGCATTCCTTCTGTACTGCACTGAGGTCCCAACCTGGAATATGTATTAGAGTTTCTGGGCCTGAACCCAGAACCTTCTGACTCAGAGACAGCTGGAAAAGCAGAGGCTTGGTCACAGCATCTTGCTCTTCAGAAACGTACCCCCTCACCTAAATCTTGACATCTAAGGCAGAACTACCACATCCTGACTCATAAGCATGTCAAAGAAGCTGCCCTCTTTGTTGCAGACAGCTTGGCAATAATTTTAACCCTAGACCCACCACCTCCTCACCTCATCCACGATGAATGGTGGGTTTGGGATTAAAATCAATGTCAAGTTGTTTGCAACAAAGCGGGCAGTTTCATAGATACCTTTATGAGCCAGGATGTGGCCTTAGATTTTCATCTAATTGTACTTAGTCAAAACATTAGTAAATATGCAAGTGCTGAATGAGGTTTGAATTGCTCCTGGTTAAGTGATAGATGTTTAGATTTGTTTGGACTGGGATCTATATTGCAGGTTTCTCTCAATATCTTCACCTTATTTTGATTCAGTTTCTAGAGCTGAAACATTTGGCACAATATTTGGTTGTGTAAATCTGTATTTTCCATTCTATGGCTGCTGTTTTGGGTCAAAAATGGCATTGGCACTATACTCAAAGTTCTGTTACTGACCATGCCGGACACCATTTTGGGTATGTCATTAGTGTGAGTGCTGGGAGCACTTGTTGGAAGTGTGCAGAGCAGGCAGATCGTGATGTCAGTCATCATATAATGCTGAATTGACCCCATTTAATGCCCTCTCTTAACCTTGCACAGCTGAAAATATAGTCAGCAGCAGGAAGGACTCACACTATTCAAAGGAATCATCAACTACTTTCAGGTTAGTTGTTGTTTGATTTCTAATGGCTGTTGTTGACTTAGTAAACATTTTTTGTGCTTAGTACTGCTATTTGAAGTTGATAACATCAACAGGAAGTGGTGTTGCACACGATGAAGGTCTTGGTTCTGACTTCAAGGGTTCTGTTCAAGCCTCTAGCTCCCAGTCACGCCTGCAAATGTTTTTTTATTATTCTTTCACAGGATGTAGGCATGGCTGGCTAGGCCACCATATATTGCCTAACCCTAACTGCCCTTGAGAATCTGGTGGTGAGCTGCCTTCTTGAACCACCGCAGCCCAAGTGGTATAGGTACACCCACAGTGCTGTTAAGAAAGGAGTTCCAGGATTTTGACCCAGTGACAGTGAAGGAATGAAGGTAAAGTTCCAAGTCAGGATGGTGAGTGGCTTAGAGGGGAACTTTCAGATGGTGCTCCCATGCACCTGCTGCCCTCATCCTTCTTGGTTGTAGAGGTTGCAGGTTTGGAAGGTGCTTTCGAAGGAGCCTTGGTGGGTTGCTGCACTGCACCTTGCAGATCATACACACTGCTGCCCCTGTGTGTCGGTGGTGGAAGGAATGAATGCTGTATGTGGTGAATAGGGTGCCAACCAAGTGGCTGCTTTGTCCTGGATGGTACCGAGCTTCTTGAATGTTGTTGGGGCTGCATTCATCCAGGCAAGTGGAAAGTATTCCTTCACACTCCTGACTTATGCCTTGTAGATGGTGGACAGGCTTTGGGAGTCAGGTGGTGAGTTACTCGAATTTCCAGCCTCTGACCAGTGGCAGAGTTACAGTTAGTGGGGCCCTGTGCTCAGCTTCATTTTTGCACCCCATTCCCCCCCCACGCCCCCAGGTCCTGAACAGGTCATTATCTCACTGTTTCTTTTACTACTGATGATGGAAACGATTCATGGGAAGTTACTCTTGAGGAAATTTTTAAAATCCAACATTTTAGAATACTGCATACTTAAAAAGATCTGAGATCATCCGATTGTAACAAAAATATTAGGAAAAGAGGTGAAACATGACTGGTCAATGTTAAAGGACAAGCAACCCTGGTCACTTTTATCATTGTCATGTTTGGCTGTACAGTGAATCCACAAGGATTGTCCGTCCTTCCTGCACCTGACTGTCAACTATTCTATCACAAAGCTATTCTGTATTCTCTACCATCAAACCATTGATATCACACCACACAAACCTGCCACAAACAGCTTCATGAGATCAATTTTTTTCTAAAACTAATTGTTGGTATGTTTTCAATATGGTAAAGATCTAAACTTTCAATAAAATGCTCAGCACTGTCCTTGTGGTAAGCATCATGCTTGAACTTTAATATTTAAATTTTGGAATTGCAATCCAGATATCAAGCATTGTATATATCAATATGACCGAAGCACATATTACGAATGGCTATCACAGTTTTAGTTACTTTTCTAACAAAATACTTCCAGTTTTCAATAATGTTCGAAGTCAGGAAACACCAATACCCAGTGTATTGGAAGCACATTCCAATGGGCTACCTGATTAGCAACTATCCCGATATGATCAAGATGAAATATTTAATAAAACAGGAAAAACGACAATTAAGATAGCCAGAAGTTTTGAACCCAAAGCAATTGTCATTTTGAAAATAGGAACTCTAATGCAAAGTGGATTTTTTGTTAGGTCTCGGAAGCTTTCACTTTCAATGAAGACAGCTCTAATTGCCACTAGCACCATGATGGAAAAGTTCACTAGTAAACAAGTAAGAAGCAAATGTTGCACTCTGTACAGAACAGTATGATGCCTTATTAATGAGTTCATGTGAAACCTTAAACATCCAATGTGCTTCAAATATAGACTGGCAAATGCTCTGATATTTCAAATGCATCTTGGCAAATATCAGCTCCACTGTGTTTTAAACGTTATATTTTAATCTGACCTACTATTTTTAGGGCCCCCTGTCACTTGGGGGCCCCATGCCATGGCACAGTGTGTTTCATTGTAAATCTGCCCCTGCTTCAGACCTGCTCTTGTAGCCACAGTATTTATATGGCAGTTAACTGTTCACTTAAGTTTCTGGTCAATGGCAACCCCAGGATTTTAATAGTGGGAGATTCAGTGATAGTAATTTCATTGAATGTCAAGGGGAGATGGTTGGATACTCCTTGTAGCCTGTATTATGGAAAGGAGAATAAATAGAGATGACACAGAGGACAAAAAGCTGCTTAAAGAAGGAAGATGGGGAATAGGGCTATTATAACAAGCAACATCCACTCAGGGTCTTCAGGAGCATTTTTCCTATCTCAACCTCAGCAAGCAGCAGTGGCCTGAATTTTTGGCTCGGCAGGCGGGCGCGATCAGCAGGCCCAGGATCTGCCAGGAAACAGACCGTGAACGCTATCGGCCCCCGACCACAATATCATGATGCTGGCTGGCCAATTAACGGCCAGCCAACGTGAAGCGTGCGCTGAAAACCTCAGCACTGCCGGGGTGGGGGCGGGAGGAGGGTGGGTGATATTTCACAACGGAAACCTCATCCCACCCTTGGATGAGGTCTCATTAAAGATGTAAAGGCCGCCTGGCCAATTCGCCTGTCCGCCATCTGTAAGGTTGGATGGGCAATGAAAAGTAGCAGACAATTGCGCTGTTAATGGGTTTAATTGCCCTCTTAATTGTCAGCGGGTGCACTTCTGACTTTTGCACGTGCCCACCAAGTGAAATATCGCACGAGTGCACAACAATGTTGGAACGCTCGCTCGACATCATCTCACGCAATTTCACGCCCGATCGGGTCGGGCGCACGCCCTCCCAGTCAATGTTAAATTCAATCCAGTGTGTGCAACATTTCTGCTTCATTGAAGAGGTGCTCACTGAAATCTGCCACCTGTTGCAAGCAAAACAGACCTGCATCCAGAAAGTAGGATGAGGACAGCATTGCCAGTGGCTGTGAAGGTGATCATTTCCCTTAACTTTTTTGTGCTAACTTCCTTCCAGACTAGAGCGGGCGATATTTCCAATATCTCCTAGTGAGCCATTCACTGTTGTGTGAACGAGGTCACTGAGGCTCTGGATACCTCCATGAATAAATTTCATACTCTCTTACAAGAGAAGCAGGCAGAGTGAGCATGTCATGGTCTACTACATCCTGCACAACTTCACCGTCATGAGAGCACAGCCCTTGCCACCAGGTGTATGACAACCAGCTGAGGAGGAGGAAGAGCATGAGGAGGGAGACTGGGAGGAGAAAGAAGAGAGGGGACAACCAACACGGCCCTTTCTGTTGGGCTGTCTGTGGTCAGCTCATCTGACTGCAGTACAAGTGAATGCAACCCCAATTCTACATTTATCAACAGTCACATACCTCACTTTCCCTCTGCTACTCCTCTTGGCCATAGTGCTGAAATAAAACTAACACAAAATAAAAACTCCAAACATCTTTACAAAGCGAATCATCCAATATTTCAAACAAAAGTCAACTAATTATCTGCATGCATTCCCTTAGTGTTAATATTTGGTTGATGAGGTTGTTAAAGGTACACAGGCAATGGGCATTATTTGATTGAGGACTGAGTACATATAAAGAGAGTCAGCTGGGACACTGGGTGGGTAGTTAGGAGGCAGGGATCTGTAATGCTGCATCCTGTGATTAAACCTACTCTCAAGGAAAAGATCTGTGTCTTGCTTTGTACTTCATCTGGCTTGGCTCCATTTAACATCGTAGCAGAGAATGATTCCCTAAAGGTAAAGATTGGAAACTAAGAATTTTATTTTCAGACAGAAGGTTGTAATCTGTGTTACTTTTGAGAAGAATAGCTGGAACCAAGTGTAAAGTGTCAGGGTATGATTTCCCACCATTGCTCTCTGAATCTGAACTTAATGACCAATGGAAAATGAAGTAGATGTATGGGCATGAGTTATGTCCTTACCAAAAAGAAAACAGGGTTATGGCCTTCGCACTGTCACTTCCTAACAAGAGTAAGATAAGGTGCAGAGTAATTTTCTGAGCTAGAGGCCTGCCTATTGAACACTGAGGTAGGGTTGGGTAATCTATTAAGCTTTATGGATAAAGTTTATAAGAAAGATGATCTATTAAATACATGTAAGGCATGGTCAGACTTTGACAAATTTAGAAAGATGAACAGTAATTCAATATAGGAATACATCATGGAATTTAACAGACTATATAAAAAATTACAGAAATTCTATTTGGAAATTCCTTATTCAGTGCTTGCTTTCAAATTGTTGGATTGTGCTAAGTGTCGCATGTGGATTGACTCCTGGGCTTGAATTTTTTGGATGCAGGGTCTCCCTTCCTGCCATCCGAAGAGTTGACGGGGAACAAATCCCCACCAGCTCCGAGTGCCCTGCAACCATTTCATGCTTGATTGAGGATTCAGTGGCTGCAGGCAGGACTTCTGACCCTCACGCTGGAGGAAGTCCCGCCTTAGAGAGCTGGCCGCCAATCAGATTGTCCAGCAGCTCTCCAGTTCCTGCAGTGACAAGAGCAGCAGCGGACTGAAGAGGAAGTGCACCAACAGGCCTGAGCCTAAGTCCCAGAACCGGGAGGCAAGTTTAAGGCATCCCAGGGCGAGGAGTGTAGCGATGGCCTGGGGGAGGGGAGGCACAAAGGGGAAAGGCTTGGGGGGGTAGCGGGTGTGAGCAGAGGGAAATCCATCAGCCAGTGGACCTTAAGGGGGGTGCCCACAGTCAGAAAGGGGCTTCTGATGGAGGCACCACCCTTTTCCCATCTGAGATCTAGGCCCTTTTGTGCTTCCCCCACGCTAGGTAAACACTCCCACCAGCCTAGAAATTGAGGGTAGGCAGGAAACGGCCTTAAGCGGCCATTAATTGATCATTTAAAGGCCTCAATTGGGGTGAGGGTGGGCTTCCCGCCTGAGGCCTTGCCCATCTCAGCATAAAATCGCTGCAAGGTCAGGACGGGTGGGAAACTGGAGGGAATCCCATTCCTTCAATTTCACGCCCTGCCCTCCTTGCCACCACACCCCCCCCCCCCCCCAACCCCACCCCCAACACCTAAAATCCCAACAGTGGGGGAATGTGAAATCCTGGCATTGGTCTTAACTGGAGTTAGATTCTCAGAAAAAGACTGGCTTGTGGAACAGATGTTGGAAGCTTTAAAAAATTCCTGGGAAATCAGTCATCACACAAATGGAACATTCAGCAGTGTCACAAGATGGAGAATTCAAAGTTCTTGGCATTTTGAGACCATCGAGATATGGGGTGCATGTGTCAATACAACAGAAGAACCACCGACAAAAGAAATGAAGTTGGAGAGATTTTTGGCAGATGACATGAATGGAGTAATAATTACAGGAGAATGAACCCCAGGAATGCCCAGGGGTTATTAACAGTTGTTTCAGATGTCATTCAAAATATTATTATGCGGTAAATTGTCCAAAATGGAACAGTGGGTTTTTTGACGCAACACACAAAATGGAAGTTTTGAGAAGGGGGGGATGACAATATTGATCAATCTGAGATAATTGTACTGGTCACAAGAAATTTCAGTCCAGTAATTATTGTTCTAGTGTGGATTTGTTTAATTGTGCCATGTTGGGCAGTGATTTCACATTCACAGTATGTGGAATGGATTAGTTGAAATGTTATTTGGATTCATTCAGTAGTAAGGATTGAAGTAATGCCAAGGAATATGAAAGTTCTACTTGCTTCCGGCTTAGGGATGACAACACGTTAAGGTCATTGAAAAGAATAGGGATTCCATGTAGAATGGCTGAGGTAAGCCAATTTATTAGTACAGATGTTGTATCTAGTTAGATACTCTTGCTGCTGAGCAAGCTAGCCATGAAAAAGACAAATGAAAGTAGGCATGGAATATGATAAAGCAATTTTCCTTGAAAAATCAGTAGATTTGCAATTTACCCAATCAGGGCTTTATTGCATCCTTTTAACAAAACCTAGCATCTCTAATAAGAATATGAAGAAAGTGTTAATGTCATCAGGTGATAGGAATTTAAGAGAAAAAAAGAAAAGTGTCTTAAAGTTACATCGACAATTTGCTCATTCCTCTTGTCACAGATTAAAAATCCTACTAAAGGATGCAGGGGTAGCTGATGATGAGTACACAAAGCTTATTGAAGAGATTAGTGAAAAATGTGATATATACAAAGAAGACACCATCACGGCCTATTTTCATCAGACTTTAATGAAATAGTAGCTATGGATTTAAAGGTGTGGGACAAGGACAAAAACATTTTCATTTTACATTTCATAGACAAAGCAACACAATTCTGTCTTTCTGCAGTAATACATGGTAACAAAAAGAATGATTGTGGGTAAAATCATGGAAAAATGAATAGAGACTGGACTGGGGGCACCAGCTAAATTCCTAACTGACAATGCGGGTTGGGGAGGAATTTGCCAATGACAAATTTAGAGATGTGCAGAAATATGAACATTGTAGTGGCGAATAGTGCAGCTGAAAGTACCTTGAATATTGGGAATCACACAGTGATTGATGAGAAACTCCATAAGATCTGAGCTGGACCAATCAAATTGTAAGCTAACATCTGCTCTGGTGTGGGCAGTCCATGTGAAGAATTAGTTTCAAATGCTTGGGGCTATAGTGCATATGAGTTGATCTATGCGAGAAATCCAAAAATACTTTCTGTGATGTGTGATCATCCCCGGCGTGGAAGGGGCTACAATTAGTTCTACCTTTTCTAGGCAATTGAATGTCCCACATGTACCGAGAAGGGCATTCATCAAGGCAGAAATTTCAGAGAAAATTACTCAGCAGTGCAATTCATGCTGGTTGCTGCTATAATTGTTGTAATGGGCAGGAAGCATGAAATTTACATGCAGCCTACATTGGGAGGATCAAGTGCAGATGAATCATGCATCACAAAGCCCATGCTCAATTTTGGGCTTTATTGAATTTGTGGCACTTGAAGTTTGTTTCCCCACTACAAAAATCATAGCACAGTGCAGAAGGTGGCCATTTGGCCCATTATGTCTGTGTTGGTCCTTTGGTAGAGCTGTCTAATTAGTTCCACTTGCCTGATCTTTTAATATAGCTCCTTAAAAAAAATCCCTTCACGCATTAATCCAATTCTCTTTTGAATGTTACTATTAAATTTGCTTCGACCATCCTTTTAGTTGATGCATTCCTGACCACAATAATGGACTAACTCAGTACGTTTGTTGTGGTAAGTTTGACAAACGGACCGCAGGAGGCTCAGGTACAGGTCACAATTGTTTATTCGAGCAATTGCAAGGAGAGAACCATCTCAAGGCAGCTTGAGATAGCACTCTGCTAAATTACAAGTGTTCAGCATATTTATACATTATTGGTCACGTACAAGAACATTTTCCAGATTCTGATCCCGTCAACATATAGGTTTGCATTAAACAAACATCTCTGGCAACAGGTATATGCATCGTATGTCCCTATTTTCACCCAGGCAGAGACCTTCCCTCCTACCTAAATTAGGACCATCTGTTCTTTCCCTATCTGCTGTAAACAGGCTCAATCTTAGTTGTTTTTTTTAACAACCTATGTCTCCAGTATGGCTCCTAGGACACCTAATCTATCGTATTTGCATTCCTCTATGTCCAGCCTGGTTCCCAGGACCTTGCTGATGATCACAAGCCCTAAGGGTGTACAAGGTTCATGTGGTGCTTTTTAACTATTTATGTACTTGCAGGCACTGGCTGCTTGGAGATTCCAACAGTATCATTCCCTTATAATAAATTTTTACTGTACCCCTATATTCCCCCTAACACGTTCCTTCATGTCACCTCTAGTTCTTTTGCCAATTACCTCAAATCTGTGTCCTATGGTTACTGACCCTTCTGCCAATGGAAATAGTTTTTCCTTATTTATTCTTTCAAAACCATGCATGATTGTGAACACCGCTATCAAAACTTCCCGTACCCTTCTCTGTTCTAAGGGGAACAACCCTAACTTCTTTTGTTTTTCCACATAACTGAAGTCCCACAACCTTGATTCCGTTCTAGTAAATCTCTTCTGCAACCTCTTTAAGGCTTGTCAAAGTGCTATGCTTGGAAATGAACACATCTGAGGCCTAACCAGTGTTTTAAAAAGGTATAGCACAGCTTCCCGATTTTGCACTCTATTCCTGTAATAATAAATCAAAGGATACAATGTTTTTTTTAACAGCCTCTCAACTTGTCCTGCCACCTTCAAAGGTTTGTGTACATACACCCCAGGTCTCACTGATCCCACACCCGCTTTAAAGTTGTGCCATTCAATTCATATTGCCTCTCTTCCTTCTTCCCAGCAAAATGTACCGTTTACTTCTCTGTGTTAAATTTCATCTGCCATGCGTCTGTCCACTGGTACTATTGTCTACTTTTACTGAATTTCTAAATTTTTTGTCATCTGAAAACATTGAAATTATTCTTTTATTCATTTACAGGATGTGGGCATTGCTGGCTAGGCCAATATTTATTGCCCATCCCTAATTGGCCTTGAGAAGGTGGTGGTGAGCTGCCTTCTTGAACCACTGCAGTCCTTGAGGTGTAGGTACACCCACAGTAGTTAGGGAGGGAGTTCCAAGATTTTGACCCAGCGACAGTGAAGGAACGGTGATATATTTCCAAGTCAGGATGGTGAGTGACTTGGAGGGGAACTTCCAGGTGGTGGTGTTCCCATGTATCTGCTGCCCTTGTCCTTCTAGTTGGTAGCATTTGTGGGGTTGGAAGGTGGCATAGTGGTATTGTCACTGGACTGGTAATCCAGAGACCCAGGGTAATGCTCTAGGGACCTTGGGTTCAAATCCTGCCACGGTAGATGGTGGGATAAAAATCTGGAATTAGAAGTCTAATGTTGACCATAAATCCATTGTCATAAAAACCCATCTGGTTTACTAATGTCCTTTAGGGAAGGAAATCTTCTGTCCTCACCTGTTCTAGCCAACATGTGACTCCAGATCTGCAGTAATCTGGTTGACTCTTAAATGCAAGTAACTATCAAAGTGCAAATTATGCCCTCTATATGCAAGTCCAAGTCATTAATATGTATGAAATCATATTATCAATTGCATTAGTAAGTCTATAAATTTCCTCCAAAAATTCTTGTACATTATCAAGAATTGTTAAAAAAAATCTTCTAACAATATTGGCAGAGATTCCTTGCTTTTCCTTTCCATTGGTGGTAGCGCAGGAGACTTGCACTTCTGTTCACCCTATAGTCAAGCAACTGAATATGATAAATTTCCCATGGTCAACCAGTTTTGTCACAAATGCAAGGTTTTATTAGATGGTTATGTTTTGAACTGTCTTTTTAAATTCAAGGTAAAATGATGTAATGAAAAGGGACATGTGACCTCCTGCTAGTTCTGCCCGGCGATAAACTAATGTGATCTGGTTACCATGGGGACAGATCAACTGCTTTGAAATCTACGTACCAGGTTTAACATCCAAAAGGACAGAGCATTTGGCTTTGCCATGGGTAGAAGTACATACCCGCAGACAGCTGCTGTTGCTTTGTGCAGACTTTCTGACTAAAGAAACCCTGGACACAGGGAGAGAGAGAGAGAGAGGGAAGCAGCAGCAATTGTGAGCAGCCGGGAGAAAGCTGTTTTCTGCTAGCTACTAGGCAGCATGCTAGTGAAAGCTTGTCCTCTGGGTAATGAGAAGGAAACTGCAGAGATTTAAAGAACCTGCAGAGATTTAAGGTAACTGGAAGATTCACCCTGGTGAGGCCAGGAGAATTAAACTCCAGAGTGAACCTTGTTGCTGAAAGATGATTTTGGAATTCTCAGAAGATTGAGGGACAGGATCTTCGAACAACCCTGGAGACTACGACTCAGCGAAATGGAGAGAAGTGAACCCATTAAAAGCTGAGAGTGACTTTGGGCTGTTTCCTGTAAAAACTGTAATTCTTCTAGGAATGTGCTATAATGTATGTATGCGGTGTGGGGTTATCGCTCATGTTGAGACTCTAATAAGCATTATCTTTTTTGTAGTTCAGAGTATTAGCTGCGTACCAAGTGATGCTTAGTTGTGTTGATTTTAGCTTATTTGTTATATTAAAAGATTTAAAAGAACCACGTGACATTTGAAGTTTTAAATTGGTCATTGGGGATTCAATTTTTTTTTAAGTTATTGGTCTCTGCGGGGATCATAACAGTTTGCATAACAGTCAGTGGACAGCCATTGAGGACCCAGAAAGAATAGGTTGAATTTGCCATTTGGGGTGAAGACTGATATGATGCTGTAATATATAATGTCCTGTAACAGCTTAAAGGGGTTCTTAACAATTCAAACAGAAGAAAACTGAAAATTATAGTTGCTGGAAGACCTGAAGAAGGAAGGGCCTTCAATTTCTCTGAAGCACCAATGGAGCTACTTTTGGGGGAAAAAATGAAGGCAAAGTGATCAGGATCATTTGGCTCACAGGGTTTGGTGAAGACATAATGGAGTAAGGTTGCTGAAGCAGTGAGTCCCACCTTCATAAGCTCAGATCAGCAGCTCAGTGTCCCCAAAAAATCAAGGACTGATCAGAATGAGTAAGTCTCCCCTGCCATATTGGGAAACAGCGCCTCATGTCTGAAACAGGTGTTAGGAGCCTCGCAGCCGGTTGAGTCACCGATTGAAGATTGTTACACTGAGCAGCAGCCTGAACTTTGCTGACATTACACCAGTGAGCTATTTGCACCCTGAAGCTTGATGGAAATGAGTGCAAGGCCCAAATCAGGGCTGCCTTGGATTTCACCCTTCACCCTGAGTCCTTTGAATATCTGCCTCCTGATGTCTGAGTGTAGTATATGAGGAGAAACTAATCCTGGTGTATGAGTAGGTGTGCAATGTTGGTGGTGTGTTTTCTGAAGCGTGTGGATGCAGCATGTGAGAAGTGTTTAGTTCCTCCATATAAATGTAGTGCATGAGGAAGACTTAGTCTTAACTTGTGAATGGGATATCTGGAAACTTACTACTCCCAGCTTGTGGATGTGAGCCAAGAAATTCGGCTTATATCACTGCTGATGCCCATGCTACGGAAGCTCCAAGCTCAAAGTGATGGCTGCAATGCTTCCAGACATTTCCAGCATTCCCTGCACGGAGCTCCCTGACCAACAGGGCGTTACCACAGGCACGCAATGTGTGCGATGGAAGCATACAAAATTAGGGAAAAGAAATGTCAAACAGCCTCTAAAACTGATTTGACATACGATCTGACATTGTGGTCTGCACAGGTCCAGTTAATGTCCTCTCTTACTCATCTCAGCTGTACATGCATGAGGGATCTCTCATATTGCTACTTTATCCAACATCCAGGTCAGGTGCTTTTGACTTCCTTATATTGATACAGAGTTAATGAAAGTACTGTGTTCTGTGTTTTTGAAGGAGTTTTACTAACTTTGGATTTTCATGAGAGTGGTACTGGATCTTGTTAAGTAGGTCAGAGAGACTAGCCTGTCAGGAAAAGTCCGCTTCTCAGTAATGGGAGTTATAGTTGCAGGCCCTCTTGGGTTGCAGTATGATTTGAAAAAGGAGCTCTGGCAACAAAGAGGGGAAGTGGTGCATATAGGAAGGAGGGCTCTTAATAAGAGGCCCTATCCCAAAAGGGTCTTTAGGGAACAATTCTCCTACCTCCATCTCAGCCAGGACCAATGTGTGAGGTACCTGTGTTTCTTCAAGGAGGTGGGCACTGAACTGTATAACCTCTATAATCCAACCTTCAGCCACACAGCAGGGTGAGGACAGCGATGCCTGTGGCCACCAATGTCACTGACACCCTTAATTTCTATGTGAGCAAAGCCAGACGAAATGGCCCTAGGAACAGCTCGGCCTGCAATGCTGAGCATTGCCTCCTCTAGAGGGCGCCATCGATGATTGCATGCCTGTACCCCACCAGTTCTCTGCTGCTACCTCTGGTTGTCAGCCACCTGAGTGTTTTGGAATATAGTTGACTAATGAGCCTGCCATAATTAAGTAGCTAAAAGCAGCAAGAGCTGGTTGTGAGGCTGGCATCTTTGGAAAATTAAGGGTGAAGTAGAGCATCTGAATGTTAAGCACAAGTCCAGATTACTGATCAGCATGTGATTGGCTGTGGTGTGTTTTATTATTCATTTATGGGATGTGGGCATCGCTGGCCAGGCCAGCATTTATTGCCCATTCCTAATTGCCCTTGAGAGGTGGTGCTGAGTGGCCTTTTTGACCCCCTGCAGTCAATGTGGTGCAGATACATCACAATGCTAACAGGGAGGGAGTTCCAGGATTTTGACCCAGCGACAGTGAAGGAACGGTGATATATTCCCAAGTCAGGATGGTGAGTGGCTTGGAGGGGAACTTCCAGGTGGTGGTGTTGCCCTGTGTCTGCTGCCCTTGTCCTTCTAAATGATGGCAGTTGTGGGTTTGGAAGATGCTGTCTAAGGAGCCTTGGTGAATTCCAGGAGTGCAACTTCATTGCTGCCACTGTGAGTGTTTGTGGATGGGGTGCCAATCAAGCAGGTTGCTTTGTCCTGAATGGTGTCAAGCTTCTTGAGTGTTATTGGAGCTGCACTCATCTAGGCAAGTAGAGCGTATTCCATCACACTCCTGACTTGCACCTTGTAAATAGTGGACAGGCTTTGGGGAGTCAGGAGATGAGTTATTCACCACAAGATTCCTAGCCTCTGAACTGCTCTTGTAGCCACAGTATTTATATGGCTAGCCCAGTTCAGTTTCTGGTCAATGGCACCCCCAGGATACTGATAGTGGGGGATTCAGCGATGGGAATGTAATTGAATGTCAAGGAGCAATGGTTAGATTCTCTCTTGTTAGAGATGATCATTGCCTGGCACTTGTGTGGCATGAATGTAACTTGCCACTTATCAGCCCAAGCCTGGATATTGTCCAGGTCTTGCTGCATTTGGACATGGACTGCTTCAGTATCTGAGGAGTCGTGAATCGTGCTTAACATTGTGCAATCATCAGCACTTCTGACCTTATGATGGAAGGAAGGTCATTGATGAAGCAGCTGAAGATGGTTGGGCTGAGGACACTACCCTGAGGAACTGCTGCAGTGTTGTCCTAGAACTGAGATAGTTGACCTCCAAAAACCACAACCATCTTCCTTTGTGCTAGATATGACTCCAACCAGTGGACAGTTTTCCTTCTGATTCCTACTGATTCCAGTTTTGCTAGGACTCCTTGATGCCACAGTCAGTCAAATGCTGACATGGATCATCCACTCGGCACTTCTGGCTGAAGATTATGGCAAATGCTTCAGCCTTATCTTTTGCAATGATGTGCTGGGCTACCCCACCATTCAAGGTGGGAATATTTGTGGGGCCTCCTCCTCCAGTGAGTTATTTAACGGTCCACCACCATTCATGACTGGATGTGACAGGACTGCAGAGCTTAGATCTGATCTGTTGGTTATGGAATCGCTTAGCTCTGTCTATCACTTGCTGCTTATGTTTTTTGGCACACAAGTAGCCCTGTGTTGTAGCTTCACCAGGTTAATACCTCATTTTTAGGTATGCCTTGTGCTGCTCCCGGCACGGCCTCCTGCACTCTTTATTGAATCAAAGTTGATCCCCTGGCTTAGTAGTAATGGGAGAGCAGGAGATATAATAGCCACTTGGTTACAAATTGTACTTGAGTACAATTTTGCTGCTGCTGATGGCCCACAGCGCCTCATGGATGCTCAGTCTTGAGTTGCTAAATCTGTTCAAAATCTATCCTATTTAGCACACTGGTAATGTCACACAACACGAAGGAAGGTATTCACAATGTGAATGTGCGACTCCATCTCCACAAGGACTGTGTGGTGGTTGCTCCCACCGATGCTGTCATGGACAGAAGCACCTATGGCAGGCAGGTTGGTGAGGATGAGGTCAAGTATGTTTTTGCCTCTCATTGGTTTCCTCACCACCTGCTGTGGACCAAGTCTAGCAGCTTTGTCCTTTAGAACTCGGCCAGCTCGGTCTGTAGTGGTTCTACCGAAACACTCTTGGTGATGGGCATTGAAGTCCCCCACCCAAAGTACATTTTGTGCCCTTGCTACCCTCAGTGCTTCCTCCAAGTGGTTTTCAACATTGTGGAGTGCTGATTCATCAGCTGAGGAGGGGGGGTGGGGTCACAGTGCGTGGTAATCAACAGGATGTTTCCTTGCCCATGTTTGACTAATGACCTCACATGGATGGTCATGTGGTCTGGAGTCAATGTTAAGGACTCCCAGGGTAAATCTCCCCTCCCCCTGTCACCCAACAACTTTCCCACGTCACCCTTGACCTACCCAATATCACCATTCATCTCCCTTCTGTCACCATTAAACCTTCCCCCACCTCCGTTACCTGGACCATGTTACCATCCACCTCCACGTGCCTTAAGAACATAGGAACATAAGAACTAGGAGCAGTGGTAGGCCATTTGGCTCCTCAAGCTTGCCCCGTCATTCAATCAGATCATGGCTGATCTGCCCCAGGCCTCAACTCCTCTTTCGTGCCAGCACCTCATAGCCGTCAGCTCCCCGATATTTTAAAAGTCTATCTACCACCTCTTTAAATACTTTCAGTGATCTAGCCTCCATAACTCACTGAGCTAGATAATTCCAGACATTCACTACCCTCAGAGAAGAAATTCCTTCGCATCTCAGTTTTAAATGAGTGTCCCCTTATTCTGTAACTATGTCCCCTAGTTTGACATTCCCCCATTAGTGGAAACATCTTCTCAACATCTACCCTGTCAAGCCCCCTCAGAATCTTGTACGTTTCAGTAAGATCACCCCTCATTCTTCTAAACTGTAATGAATAAAGGCCTAACCTGTTTAGCCGTTCTTGATAAGTCAAGAATTAGTGAATCTCTTTTGAACTACCTCCAATGCCAGTATATCCTTTCTTAAATACAGGGACCAAAACTGTGCACAGTGCTCCAGGCGCAGCCTCATCAACACCCTGTATAGTTGTAAAAAGACTTCCCTATTTTTAAACTCCAACCCCCTAGCAATACAGGCCAAAATTCCATTTGCCTTCTTAATTACTAGTTGCACTTGCATGCTAACCTTTTGTGTTTCATGCGCAAGAACACCCAAATCCCTCTGTGCTGCACTTTTTTGGAGTCTCTCTCCATTTAAATAATAGTCTGCCTTTTGATTTTTCCTACTAAAGCGCATGACCTCACACTTTCCTACATCCAAACTCCATCTGCCAAGTTTTTGCCCAGCAAATTTGGATGCATTACACTCTGCCCCCTCCTCTAAGTCATTAATATAGATAGTAAATAATTGAGGCCCAAGGACTGATCCTTGAGGCACTCCACTAGTTACATCTTTCCAACCTGAAAAGCACCCTTTAATCCCAACTCTCTGTCTTCTGTGTGTTAACCAATCCTCAATCCATGCTAATACATTATCCCCAATACTGCGAGCTCTTACCTTGTGCAATAACCTTTTATGTGGCACCTTATCGAATGCCTTCTGGAAATCCAAATACACTACACCTACCAGTTTCTCTTTATCAACTCTGCTTGTTTTATCTTCAAAGAACTGTAGCAAATTTGTCAAACATGGGGCAGGATCTTCTGATCAGTGAGCAGGGGCGGGGTCTGCTCGCTGATGCATAAAATGGCGCGGGATGACATCGCGTGGAACTCCCGGCGTCACCCCACGTCATTTCCATTTTCAGGTCAGCAGGGGTGCAGCCGAATCAGCTGCGCGCCCGCCGACCTGTCAACGGCCAAATGAGGCCATTGAAAAAGTAATTAACATCATTAATGGACGTGCCCGTCCAACCTTAAGGTTGGCGAGCAGGCCGAGAGCCCTGGTGGGCTTAAGAAAAAGCATCAAACCTCATCCACGGGCGGGATGAGGTTTCATGAGGGTTTTAAAATATTTAATAAAGGTTTCAATAAAAGTTATGGACATGTGCCAACTCATGTGACAGTGTCACATGAGGGGACATGTCAGGGAAATCTTGCTATCATTTGTTTAACAATTTTCAATTTGGAGCCGATCTCCTTGAGGCAGCACCTAGCCAATCTTTCACGTCACGCTGGGTGGGCCTTAACTGATACCTTCCTTATTAACAAAGCTACCCCACCTCCTTTTCCTTTTGCCTATTTTTGAAGAACGTCGAATGCCCTTGAATATTGAGCTCCCAGCTTTGGTTACCCTGCAACCACGTCTCTGTAATAGTGATCAAGTCATATCCATTTATTTCTATTTGTGTCATCAACTCATCTATCATGTTACAAATGTTGCATGCATTCAGATAAAGTGCCTTAAGCTTTGACTTTTTACCATTATTACTGATTCTGGTTCTAATTTCTGCTGCACTCTTCTGCTTATATTTTCTGCCCCTTCCTGTCACACTTTGATTATTGTTCGCCTCTTTACTACCCTACACCTCTGCTCTCTTGTTTATCTTTGATTTTCTAAACTTCCCTTCAATTGAACCCTCCACCCCACCCACCCCCAACTAATTAGTTTAAAGCCCTATCTACAACCCTAGTTATACGATTCGTCAGGACACTTGTCCCAGCATGGTTCAAATGAAGCCCGTCCCAATGGAACAGCTCTCTCCTTCCCCAGTGCTGGTGCCAGTGACCCATGAATTGGAACCCATTTCTCCCACACCAATCTTTGAGCCACGCATTTACCTCTCTAATCTTATTTACCCTATGCCATTTTGCACTCGGCTCAAGTAGTAATCCAGAGATTATTACCTTTGTGATTCTGCTTTTCAATTTAGTCCCGAGCTGCTCGTAGTCCCTCAGAAGAACCTCTTTCCTAGTCCTACCTATGTCGTTGGTACCTACGTGGACCACGACAACTGGATCCTTCCCCTCCCACTCCAAGTTCCTCCCCAGCCCAGAAGAGATGTCCTTAACCTTGGCACCAGGTAGGTAACACAGCCTTCGGGACTCTCTGTCTTTGCTGCAGTGAACAGTATTTATTCCCTTAACTATGCTATCCCCTATTACTACTACATTTCTCTTTCCTCCCCCCACTTGAATGGTGCTCTGTACCACAGTGCTGTGGTCAGTTCGCTCATCCTCCCTGCAGTCTGTGCCCTTGTCCACACCAGGAGCAAGACCCTCCTACCTATTGGACAAGGGCACTGGCTGAGGCTCCTCCAAAGTTAAAGTCTGGATCCCCATACCTGCCTCACTTGCAGCCATACTCTCCTGTCCCTGACCATGGACCAAATTTAATGTAATTAATCTAAGGGGCGTGTCTGGCTCCTGAAACATTGTGTCCAGTTAAATCTCCCCCTACCTGATGTGTCGCAGTGTCTGCAGCTCAGACTCCAGCTCATCAGCTCTGAGCCGAAGTTCCTCAAGCAGCCACCACTTGCTGGTCACCTTGGATCGCACCGGCATCCACCATCTCCCACACATTGCAACTGCATGCCCAACCCTTCCCTCCCCTCAGAGCCAACACCCATTACCATCCCCATGCTCACAATACCCCTGACCCCTCCTGTTATCCAAGCCACATGTGCCTGTGGAGTTCACCTCCGTGATACCTGCCCATGAAACCTTAACCCACTAGACTATCACTTTGGACCTGTTACTCTACTGCATCCCACGCCCCCTTCTGACTGTGACTGTTCCCTCCGCTGCCCAGTACCCTCAGTTCAACCGCCAGGGCCCCACTGTCAACAGCACCGGCCCTGCCCTCTGGGACCCACTCTCTTCAAACATCCTTGTCTGTAAAAACCCTCCCCACCCAGCCACAGGAACCCCAGAACCAACAAGAAAGACCCTTCCCTCCATCCAATGTTGCTGCACCCTTACGTTCCCTCGCTGCCTTCCCCCCTTCCCCAGACATTCTTCCTCCCCTTTCCCCAGACACTCTTTCCTGCCACCCCCCCCACTCCCATGCCAGACACTATTTCTCCCCCTTCCCAGTCACTCCCCTCTCGCCTTCCGCAGACAGTTTTCCCCCACTTGCACCCTTCGCCTGCCTCCCATGTCCAGCCTCTGCTTCACCCTACCCCCTTCCATCTTTTGCCTGCATCACATGTCCAGTCTCCACTCCACCTTTGCACCCTACCCTCCTTCACCCTTCATCTGTCTCCCACTTCCAACCTTCACAGCTTTTGCTACCGATACACAATATGTGTCAAGTTATGAGTGGTCTCCAAGAAGGGGAAAGCAGTGTCTACTGACCTTAAAATCCTGGAAGATGTGAAACTCACAGCTGCCTCAGGGAATTGCAGACCTTCAAATAATGAAATAAAGCTTTAGAAAGCAGCTCAAAAATGTCCATGCACCACAATCAAGCACCTGAACGCATGCCTCATAAAAATACTATCCCCAGATATTCATCTTTATTTTGTTTCCTAATGGAAATTTCATCCCATCCTTGGGTGACGTTTGATGAAAAATGTAAAAGCCGCCTGGCCGATTCGCCAGTCTTCCAACCGTAAGGCTGGATGGGCCACAAAAAAATCGCAGATAATTGCACCATTAATGGGCTTAATGCCCCCTTAAATGTCAGTGGGCGCAGTTCCAACTTTTGCGCGCGCCCGCCGAGCAAAATATCGCATGAGTGCACGATGGCGTTGGGATGCTCACCCGACATCATCTCGCACGATTTTATGCCCGATCAGGTTGGGTGCGTGCCTGCCCTTAGGATGTAATATTCTGCCCGCCGTCTGTGCTGGTGTATCTGAAACAGTTTGAGTTGCAGATGTGGGTTGTAGGAAGTAATTTGATAAATGTCTCACATTTATTTCTGCTGATAAAACAAAATGAAGAGATAATGATCAAAGTAGGATGTGTGTTCACAATACTGTAACACTGACAACAATGCTAACTTTATGCTGTTTAATCTCAGAGATGAGCCAGGGCACTTTACTTTTCACAATGCTGTTTAAACATTAAATAATGGAAGTAAACGCAAAGTACTGTGGATGCTGGAAAGCTGAAGTAAAATAATGGAAGTATTCCATTTAAGAGTAGCAACATTCAACCTGCTGCTTGCAGGGTTGCCAATCACTCCAGTCTACCTGCAACAGCAACAACAACTAATAGCACCTTCAATGCAGAAAATTATTCCGAGAGGTCAATAAAAAATGAACACCAAGGTTTAGATTTTTAGTCGGGGATTAGGAACCAGAAATGTGGTTAGTTGCAGCTCCCGACCCTGTATAGCATGCTTTAGGCATACCCACCAGGATTTTCAAATCTTCAGCCAATTAAAGATCAGGGAGCAGTCACGACTCACTGGGGATAGCGCACTGTAACATCAAGCCCCACTGTTCCTGAGCACGACAAATGTGAAAAGTTTAATCAGACTCCCAAATTGCCCCAATTCTACCAACCAGTTTAATTTAGGTTAACAGAATACAAGCACCAGGTTTTCGTAAACTTAACAAGTAAATAACTGTTTATTAAACAAATTGTCTTTAACCAGTGGCAAAAGAAAGAAATAAGAACTGCTAATTTCTAACTCTATAACTTAAACTCTACCCCGTCTTAAACCCCTAGACATAAACACACACACACATACATAGGACACACAAAACATGGATTTTAAGGGTGAGATAAAACAGCTCAATAGCACCAATCCGGAGCACAAGATTAGATGGTTTGATTTTGATTGATGCCTTTCAAATTCCTTGCAGTTTGTTGCTGATGACACAAGGTCCCAGCACTTTCAGTCTGTGGTTCACTGGTTGAAAAACTTGTTTTTCAATGTCTCTATTGGTGATTTTTCCCCTTTTCCTCTTGACAGAGGTTTTCAGAGAAAGCAGGTTACAGAGATGTGAGGAATAGCCAGTTAGCTACTATGGCAGAATTACTGGAATCTTACAAACACAGGAGAGAGAGATTTTAGGTCTTCCCTCTTTGCAGTCTAGTAGCTGTACTACCTACACTGTTACCACACAAAACTCTGGTCACCTGGTCAGAAGCCAATTAAAATGCTGTCGTCAGGCAGTTCCCCTTGGTCTAGGCCTTCTTTTCAGCACCATCCTTCTTTCATGGCACACTATGTTCCAGGATAGCAACATTGTAGATATTCCTCATCCTATTCCAGTGAACATGTCTTTTAACTGCAGCCATGGTAGTTTTTAAAGCCACTGTCCAATTTTAAAGTCACAGTCCAAGAAAAATAAAAATAGGCTATTTACAGAGCAGGCTTGTAGTCCAATCAGAGATGGCAGGCAGGCTCCCAACACTGGAGGGACAATAAGAGGCCCTCCAGTAATCAATGATTTGCAACCCCTCCGATTGAGGTGGGAGCTACCAAAGTGAGCATGGAGACAGTGAAGGACAAATAGCAGTAAGTTTATTTTTGGGTTCTAAAAATCCACAGCAGCCTTGATCGTGATCCAGCAGCCACAACTGTGGCCTGTCTGCCATTATGCGTGGTGGGTGAGGAATGGGTTCCTTCACGTGATCCATTATACCCCTACCCTGAGCCCACAAATTTAGTTTGGGCATGGTCCAGGCAAACATGGCTGTTCACATTGCCTACTGGAAAACCCAGTTGGTGTGAGAACAGTGCCTTATTAGCAATAATTGGCCTTAAATGACTGCCAGCCACTTGACGGCTGGCAGCCGGTCCACCTCCTGATCCACCCGCATTCAAAATGGCTCAGGGGCGGGATGCATGGTGGAAAAACAACGCAGGGGCCGAGGGCACCAAATTGCAAGACAGACCACCTCCAATCCAGACCATGATCCTTTCAATAATCCAGTCTCAAGTCAAAAAAGGAAATATTAGGAGAAACGATCAAAAGTTGTCACCAGCACAGATGCAGAGCACTGATAGTTCATTACAGCTGTTAACCTTAACTCTGTTTCCTGATCATCAATCAGCTAAATGTCCTCATATCACCTGCTTGCATTATTGAAACATGCATCCTAATGTATATCTTAATGAATCCCTTATAAAAATCCATTTATATTACATCTAAAGCATTCCTTTTCTCTAACATTAGTTCTTCAAATAAATCTATTAAATTAGAGCAGCACGATATACCTTTAACAAATTCCTGCTGGCTGTCCTTGGTAATGCAATGCATCTTTAAATGCTCACTAATTTGATCTTGACATTTTTGGCAGATTTTTGTTTGCTCAGCATGTGGGTGTGCGCTCGACGCACTCAAGCGTAAAATAGCGCGCAATGATGTCGGACAAGCACCCCGACGTCATCACACACTCGTGCGATATTTCTGTTAGCGGGCAGGCGCTAAGCTCTGAAGTGCACCCACCAACAATTAAGAGGGCCATTAAGCCCATTAACGGCGCAATTAATCAGGATTTTTTGCTCCCTGTCCAACCTTACGGTTGGCAGGCGGGCAAAAGGCGGCCTTTGCATTTTTCAGGAAACCTCATCCAAGGGCGGGATGAGGTTCCCGTCATTAAATAAAAAAAAGGTTTGGACAGGATTTTCATGTTTAAGGCTGTTGCTGATGTGTGGGCATGTTTTCCCGGTTTTTAGAATCTTTTATTTTTTTTGTATTTAAATTCTTCAGCCCCCTGAGGCAGCTGTCTAACTTCAGGGAGCTTTCATTCTGCACTCCCCACAACCTGACTGACTTCAGCAAATGCCTTCTTCCCGCCCCCAACCCAGGCAGCGCTGATCGTATCAGCGCGTGCTTCACGCTGGCTGGCCGTTAATTGGCCAGTCAACATGAAATCGCAGTCGGGGGCCGATTGCGCTTGGCAATCCATTTCCCGACTGCTCCCGGGCCCGCCGATCACATCCGCCCGGTGAGCTGAAAATTCAGGCCATGGAATCTAAAAATTTCCCCACAGCTGGCATTAGTTCGTTTAACCTCTTGTCCTTTCTTGAAATCAGTGGCGATGAACATTAGGGCTTTTTATAACGAGGTGCCAATCTGGTTCAACTCCCAGGCAGCAAGTTGAAATTCTACCCCAGAGTCTGTGCGAGGAATCTTGTTGAGGCCTTGCGTGTCTCACTTGCAACTGGAGAGCCAGCTAGAGACCCATGCTGCCTCTTTTCAGGAAGGCCCGCCGAACCACAGGCCAATCAGGCAGTGGTGAGGCCAGCCGCAGGCCTTCCACCGGAATCAAGACCCGGGGCTGTAAATCTACAAGAGACCAGCAGCTCTTGTGCTCAGCAGTGCCACTGGGGAGTCCATGGCTCTGCCAAAATGTCAGGCACCAGAGTCCCAGGACATGAGTAACCCAGGGCATAGGTACGTGATGTTGGGGGGAAAGCATTGCAGGGTGGGGGTCACAGGGAGGAGGATGCAGGGGGTAGACAGCAAGTGCAGGAGTGTGGCTTTCAGCCCCTCTTTCCCAATGCCCAAGCCCTCGATCAAGCACTGAGTGTCCTTGATCAAGGGATAACCCCCCCCCCCCCCACCCAGGAAGTGACAAGCTGGCCGCACGCTTTTAGCTGACGTGCACATCGCATGGTGACAGGCCCGCCCACCACTGGGTTAATTCCAACGGCAGAGGGATGAGGTCCTTAAATGATCATTAATTGGCCACTTAAGGGCCTCAATAGGCAACGAGGTGTATTGACCTCAAAACTTAATTCTGGCGAAGGCAGGAAGGCAGCAAGATACCAGGACACCACCTTCCCACCTAATTACATGCCCTTGCCGCCTTCAAGCTCAGCAATGGCGAGAGCAGAAGATTCTGCCCTGTATGTCACACATCAGCCTCAATGTACTCTAAACACCTATGTCAGGGAGGAATTGCTAGGGAAGAGAACTCCTAGACTAGGAGTTTCCATGGCTTCAGCTTAGGTTCTGCTATGCTGCAATAAAGCAAGTGTACCAGCCTGCTCAACGGTGACCATGGAGCCAACTTTGAATCCAAAACTGGAGACTAGCCAGAATCCCCAAAGGTTTCTTGCTGCAATTGTACAGGGCCTTGGTGAGACCACAGGTAGAATATTGTGTGCAGTTTTGGTCTCCTTATCTGAGGAAGGATGTACTTGCTATAGAGGGAGTGCAGCAAAGCTTTACCCGACTGATTCCTGGGATGGCGGGACTGACATATGAGGAGAGATTGAGTCGATTAGGATTATATTCACTGGAGTTCAGAAGAATGAGGGGGGATCTCATAGAAACCTATAAAATTCTAACAGGACTAGACAGGGTAGATGCAGGATGGATGTTCCTGATGGTGGGGGAGTCCAGAACCAGGGGTCACAGTCTGAGGATATGGGGTAGACCATTTAGGACTGAGATGAGGAGAAATTTCTTCACCCAGAGAGTGGTGAGCCTGTGGAATTCATTACCACAGAAAGTAGCTGAGACCAAAACATTGTATGCTTTCAAGAAGGAGTTAGATATAGCTCTTGAAAGGGATCAAAGGGTATGGGGAGAAAGCGGGAGCAGGCTATTGAGTTGGATGATCAGCCATGACCATAATGAATGGTGGAGCAGGCTCGAAGGGCCGAATGGCCTACTCCTGCTCCTAGTTTCTATGTTTCTATGTTTCAATCTCATCTGTCTACTTTTACAAGGCCCTTTCAAAATCACACAATAAGATGCTTCTGCCACTGACACATGATGCCATTGTCACTTTTCCTGCCCCCATTTCTCTGGCAGACATCTGAGATGTGCCTATAGTCACACGGGCATCTTCTAGTGTAATTAAAATGAGGGAACTATCCCCTTACTCTGAATACTCTGCACCTTAAGTGCTGTAAGCTGCAGGGCTATGGGCCGTGTGCAGGAAGGTGGGATTAGAAAGGGCACCTGGGTGTCCTTGGGCTGGCATGGACAAGATGGGCCGAATGGCCTCCTTCTGTGCTGTAACTTTTCTATGGTTCTAATACTACGGTGGAGTCAGTGGGGTGTATCCCAGTATTGGAATAGAAGCTTGGATTTTCAGAGGCAAAATGGTTATTTTCACTTATTTAGAATTGCATATACAACCATCACTGAAGCCTAATCTGTATTTTCACAGCTGCTTCATCAGACTTTACTGCCCTCCAACCCACCCCATCAAGTTACAATCATCTGTGAATTTGGCAAGTTTACATTGTGTTTCTGAATTCAGGGCATTTATGTGTATCGGTAAAATCCAGAGTACTTTCCTCTGGGCACTCATTCAGTAATCTCTCTGACAACATCCTCTTCTTCCCCTCTTCCAGTAAATTATTTATCCACCTCCAAATTCTGCTTATGATATTCATTGGCTTAATCTTGTCTAGCAATTTTCCTTGTGGAGTTTTATTAAATGCTTTCTGGGACATTTTATGGTCAATTTTGAATAGATCCAAGTACATCATCCACAAAGATACCTCAAATCCCAGAAAAAATGTTGACATGGAAGTTGATAAAATCCATTTGCCATGAAAAAAAACTGATGAAATTAAAATTCCAGCGAATTCTTTTTTTGTGTGAACTATATAAGCTATCACTTTGTGAGAGACACTGCTTATCTTATTGTGAGATACACATGTCATTACTGAGTATCAGATATGTGAGTTATGTGAGTCATCACTAAGTATGAGATATAGGGCAAAATCATTCCAGATTTACACTAAGTGCAGTAGCATGCGGGAAAAAGAACGTTTTACCTGCAATGGTGGCTTTTCATGCCGTATCGTCCCAATCCCACCTCGTTAATCATGCATTCCCAGGAAACACACAGGTTGCTGGCGAGTGACCCCTCACTTGCCCGCCCCGCCGTCACCTTGCTGCTTCCTCATGCTGGGCGCCATATTTAAAGTACAGCCACGTACACACCTCTCAGTGCTTCCAGCCCAGGACTGCTGCACAGATAACGCCCCAAAAGGCAAGAAGACTGCAGCCCTCCGATTCAGTGACGCTTCCCTGGAACGCCTTTTGGATGCAGTGGAGGTCCGCCGTGATGTCCTTTACCCTTGCTCTGGGTGAAGACCTGCAAGCAAGGTGATAAATCCAGCGTGGGAGGCAGTGGCAGCGGTGGCCAGTGCCAATGCCCTGCAAAAGGGAACAGCCACCCAGTGCCGCAAGAAGATGAATGGCCTCATCCATTCCGCCAGAGTAAGTCACTCTTCTCATCACTCTCAACTCACACACTCACAAACCGATCGCACATCCACAGGGATCTCACACCTCAAGGGACAAATCCACTAACTCTCACACACACCCTCACATCTCCATCAGGCTCATATCCTCTGGAGCTTACATCATCACCCCATCCATGGCCCCGCTCACCACACAAACATTCCACACAGTCCCATGTGTCCTGCTCACACTCTCTCCATCTGCTTTCATGCGGGAGAAGCTGGCTCACATCAGCAGGGAGAGGTCCCAGACCAGGAGTGGAGTGGCCCACATTAGGCCCCTCACTCACTTTGAGGAGCATGCCATCACGTTGACTGATGAGGATGTAGACCATGCCTGCAGCAATGGGGAGGTCGGCGGTGAACACCCACATGAAGATCCGACACGACATCATCCCACTCTCAATGAAATTGTTGAGTGCTCTCTCTCTCTCCTGCTTTTGACTCTGCTGCTATGCACTAATTATCTCTACTTTGGTTCACAGGGAACTCTGCCAAGCGGCCAACACTCTCAGCCAGCTAGTCTCTCAGCTCCATCCAGGCCCTCACCTCCAGCCAAGAGGACACCTCCTCCATTGAAGAGCTGGAAATAAGCAGCCTGGAAGACACTTTACACACACCCTCAACTTGCACAGAGACACATACCTCGCTGGGACCTAGATCTAGAGCGGCCTTAGGTTCACAATCTGGTAGTCGCTGCACAGACACATGTCCATGGAAGGAGGAGGCAGTTTCAGCCGAGCTCCCCTGCACTTGGAGGACTGCTGGGGAAGAGGCAGCTGTGAGGTCTGAGTCAGATGACAAGCCTCTGGATTCTGCCTTCCAACTCATCGTGGAGAGTCAGCAGAAGGTGGGGGAACATCATGCAGAGCTGTTGACACCCTCAACAGAGTGGCACATGAGTCAGGAGAGTGCGCCCACCTTCTCTCTGATGAATTGGTGCTCATATATGCGCGTATGGAGGTCTCCATGGGGAGGATGGAGCCACGGAGACCCTGGCCCAGCAGAACACGGAGATGCGCACAAACCTGCACTCCACTGCGGTAGCCTTAGGTGAGTTCCTGCATTGGCAACGCGAGGGAGAAACGGTGCACCTCAACATCACTCCAGGTGCTCCTTCCCCTCAAGGAGTCAGTCCAGGACCCTCGGGCACCCGAAGGGAGGAGGAGCAGCAGCTGGATCCCCCTGGGTCATCCACTCAGGAATCGCAGAGGTTGGCCTCTCCCTCCAAGTCCCCTTTGCCTTTGACTCTCTCAGCCATATCATCTATCATGACAGATGGAGCAGCTGACCCACAGGAGGACAGCCAAAGCAAGTCAGGACCCTCAAGGCCTCGGCACTCCAGATGACCCACAACAAAGTCATCAGAGACAACAGGGCCAACCATTGCAAAGGCTGTCTCCACCCCTGCTGTGGATGTCAGGGCAGCACCTAGAAATGTTAGGCCTGGAAAAGTTAAGAAATCCTAATCACAATTGTTTGCATGGGTGAACACATTTTGTCACTTTATAATCTGAAAATATATTCACTTTCACTGAATGATGTGTCATGGTGCCTTTGAGCTTCATTGACAGGCTTTGAACATCCTCCCACTGCATCCCCCTCCCACACCCCCACCAACCCTTCCTCCCGCACCACCCCTCCCCCACCCCCACTAGCAGTTTGGCTGCACGCAGCTGGCTCACACGTGATTCTGGAGGGAGAAGTGTGTGTGTGGCAAGGCCTTTCAGAGCCTCATGCAGCACTCTCCCACGCACGCCTCTCTCAATCACACTCATCTCAATGTCCTGAGCATTTTCAATGCTGCTTGCGGGGGTTCTCTTTCACTTGTCCATCTTAGTTGCCTGTTCCCGCCCACCACGAGTCTCCTTTCACTTTTGGATTTAGAAACATGGTGCGTGTAACATTCGTTTTTCGCTCCCCCATCCTTTCCCCTTCCCCTCAAGTCACCTATGTACTTTTCCCCATCACTGTCTACCTCCCTGGCATCACCTTCCACCTCCCTGCTGTCACCTACCAGGCACAACCCTTTTCTTGCAGGAATGTCCAGGTGAATGTGCACATTCCCTACCTTCCCAAAAATCCCACCCCCATCCATATTAACCACCCTGACCTCCACCTTCCCATTCCCAGGGATCGTGTCTGCCTCTGAGTCCCCACCAACCACCCTTGCCGTCCCTTCTATCGATACACCGCACCCTCACTTTCCCACCCTACCGGCTCACTCTGCCGTCTCTCATTCTCACCATTCCCTCCTACCACGCCCACCCTCATTTCGTTCCCCAGGAGGCAATCATCGAATCCACAGACCCCTCCCTTACACATTCGCCTGGACATCCCCCCGCCACCGCCCTCCGGACTCCTCCTTCCCCACGGACTCTTTCCCACTCCAGACTCCTCCCTCCCCATTTACTCCTTCCTCCCCACCTACTCCTTCCCCCTTCCTTGCTCCTTCTTCTACGCTTACTCCTTCCTCCAGCCTTGTTCCTTCCTCCCCCCAGACTCCTTCCTCCCTCTGGACTCCTTTCCCCTTCAGAGCTCCTTCCTCCCCCCAAAGCCCAGTCCTCCTCAGAATTCCTTTCTCTTCCTGAACTCCTTCCCCCGCTCCAAACTCCTTCCCCCGCGAACTCCTTCCTTCACACCTTCATCCCCACTTACACCTAACTCCTCAGTTGCCATATTCTCCCCATTACGCCGTCCTCCACATACTCCCTGCCTCCTCCCAACCTTATCCCTCCGACACCTTTGTTCCCTTCCTCCCAACCTCACCCTTGACACCTTCATTTCCACCCCCCCAACCTCACCCCCCCGATACCG
This sequence comes from Cetorhinus maximus, assembly GCF_964194155.1. Lineage (NCBI taxonomy): Eukaryota > Metazoa > Chordata > Chondrichthyes > Lamniformes > Cetorhinidae > Cetorhinus > Cetorhinus maximus. Next base: position 68,211,470 of record NC_135886.1, read on the forward strand.
CCTTCTCACCCACCCCACCCGACATCTTCATTCTCCCCTATTGCCGACACACCTTCCTCTCCCAGTCAAACTTAGACCTTCCTCTCTACCCCCTCGATGATCATCTGTAGCAGACCATGGCCAAGACACTGAAGTCCTGAAGCAGACCCTCAACGGTGACATTCCACCTTCCGTCAGCTGCTTCACAATGGAGCTATGTCCATGAGAATCCACCTAGCATGCGCTGCACGTTCCTCCAGGATCCCATTGCTGTCAGGTTCCAGCATCTTCTGCTCCTCAAATGTTTGCGATGTGATCAAAACCCTGACAGTAAGTCCCAACTTCTGCATGTCACACTTGTCAAGGCATGTTCAACACCAGCATGTTTTCCCACTGACGTGGGCGGTAAATTTGACGTGGAGGATGATTTCAGTGAGTTGGACTTATAATGATATGCAGATGTATTACAATGAAGCTCCCATTGTGCAGCAGCAGGAATGCAGCCCACCATTTATGGGTGGAGCAGATGATTGCAAACTGGTTTCATGACATCATGAAACCGATTTTTGGCATTCCCGCCATATTATTTGCTCATGCCATGACACCCGATGACAGCAGGCACGGAAAATTCCGCCCACACAGGTTGTCCCTTCATATGAAATACATAGGTTGTCAAAATGGACATGAGCTATCCAGATTATCACTGAGTCTGAAATATGTACACCTCTGAGGTTATTTCTGAGTGTAACATATGGAGGTTGATAATGTGTTGCTAAGCAACCATACCAAACTACTGCTATGCTTTGGGCAACAGTGCTCTGCATTATGGTGCACTAAGTCCTAAAATTTGTTCAGCTTGTGTCAAAATGTGTGACAGAGAGCCTATATGCATACTGTGCAATAGATTCATTAATGAGCTGAAAATTACAGTAATTAAGGCAAAAACCCAGAATACCAGAACTGTAGGTATATTGATATGGCTTTAAGGAATAGCAGCATGCTTTCACTAGAAGGGAAGTGTGCCATTTGATCCAGCCTCAGTTTCACTTTGGCCTGTGGGAAGAACACAGCACACACAGCCTTGCTGCTGATGTCTTCACGCTTTCTATCCAGGTATATATGTTCTCATGTGCCTAGTCTTAATAAATGAACCCACAATGTGTTTACCCAATTCCTTATGAGTGATTGATGCCTTTATATTATTATAAAAACATGACACTCCAGAGACTCAGGGTGGGATTTTCTGGCCCTGACACTGGCGGGCATCGTTGCAGGCGGGATGGGAAAATTGGAGAGCCATTAAAAGTCAATGGCTCTCAAAATTTTCACATCCCCCCCATGACGATGTCCATTGGTGTCAGGGCTGGAAGATCCCACCCTCAGTCTTCATATAAAAAAGAGGCTGTGAGGGTGGTTATGTTCAGTCTAGTAGTTGAAATGATTTATAGTGAGAAGATGCTATGTATTTTTTGAACTATTTTAATGTTTCTTAGTTGCGTAGCTGTATAGCTGCTTTGTTAGTTTGTTATTTCACTCTTTAACTAGAAACAATAACTATTGTTATTTGCTTAAAGTTGACAATGTACACTTCTAGAAACAAAGTGGTTTAGTAACTGCTTGTGCCATGACTGGTGCCGTGAGAATTGGTGTGGTCTGGATCTATATGCAATGGAGCACTTGAATAGTCATTTGAGTGGGGTGTTTGAAGTTATATATCTGTCATATCACAGAGAGACATCTCTATTGTTTGTACCAGCTCCTATTTTTAACCTGCTAGCCTGCTGAAATTCCCTTACGTTAACTCAAGATCTAATTGAGAACAGACAATTGGACAATGATAAATTAATGCCAACATTATGACTGCCTCAAGATGATTTCTTGATAGACAGTCTGCTATAGATTCAAGCCCAAGAAAGCTCAACATTGGTATTCATTATGAAACATATTACTGATCTTAGGAAATCAGCCAAAGGGAGCTATACTGTGTGCAGCCTTACTCTCATTGGTGGTCTTCAGCTCAGTTAGGTAGTCCTGCAAAGTTGCAGATACACATTGTGGACTTCACAGGTGCCCTCAAAATGCACAGTCTGCTTGGTACACTCTTAGGTGATTGTGTGAGGTGCTTCTGGTGCACTATCATAATGTGTTTGTAGACAACATAAAATCTGAATGCCTGAGCTCAGAAGCTTGAGTAGCTCTTCAATTGAATTCACAATTAGTTATGCTAATTCCACCTGCACTTCCTTTTCACTTGTGCTCTGTCAAGTTTTTCGTGCTACAGCTCACTAACTAATCTGTGTGATATGGTTGTATCTGTGCTTGTGCTTGCTAATGTAATAAATGCAGAACTGTGAGATGCTTAACTGAGTCTGCCCCGAATTCTGACACCACTTACCTGTCTACTTTCAGGAATAAAATATATTCTAGAATGTTAGCAATAGGGAACCTCTTGAAATGGAGTTTTACACAGAAAGCATTTTTATTACTAGATAGCAATATGAATTGTGGGGAGGGTGCAAAGAGGCTTCAAGGGGATTTAGACAGGCTAAGTGAATTGGCAACAGCATGACAGATGAAACATAATGTGAAAAAATGTGAAGTTATCCATTTTGGGGTTGCACGCTTGACTTGAGGCTCTCCATTATGTGTGCATGAATCCTGAAACAAGAACTTAAGACCTTCAACCACAGGGTACCTATTCTGAAGCAAATTCTCTGAAATGAGGCTCTTAGCGAGGAAGTTAAACATTCTGAAAACTGCACCTCCACACAATCTTAACCATAATCTTCTATGTCAGAACACAGAAACATAAGATCCTACAGTCTAAAGCTATAACATTCCATTGCGAGGTTGCACACTATGAAACAAGATATTCCTAAAAAGGTTCCACATTTTTTTTATTAAGAATTGGGAATGTTTAATATTATTGGTCAACTCTATAAAGACATCAATAATTTGTATTTTTTGTATACTTTCTTGTCTTCTGCCATGGGATCTTGCATCTGTCCATGCTGCTTGTCTCCATCTTCATCAAAACCAGCATCTCTACTCTTGGAAAGCACTTTGACTTCTCCAACAAGATGTCAAGAATCCTAACAACGGTACATGAGGTAAGGGACACACTGCTTCTTCTGAGTTGCTATATTGTAATTAATATCATTATCAATTGCATAGGATTACAGGGGAAATATAGGACAACATAGGCCATTCATTATTACATATACATAAAATTGATCAGATTGCAAAGGGTTTTGGTAGAGTAAATAAGGAGAAACCATTTCTATCAGTAGAGGGATTAGTAGCCAGAGGACACAAAATTAAAATAATTGGCAAAAGAAACGGAGGTGACATGAAGAAAAAATATCACACAGTGAGATGTTATGATCTGGAATACACTGCCGGAAAGGGTGATGAAAGCAGATTTAATCGTAACTTTCAAAAGGGAAATGGGTAAATACTTGAAAGGGAAAAAATTGCAGTGCTATGGCAAAAGTTTAATTCCTGTACCCATTTGTGGGTCTAACACAGAACTCCTCTTGTAATTCATAAACCAAGGAGACAGGCCAAGTTGCATAGTGCAGAATATCACAAAATTTCAAAAGGGTGGGAGAAAAACAAGATAAATTAATAAGTACTGATTAAGCATTGGCAAGTTTAGATTTTTTAAAGCTGGAAGATTGTAGGGGAAATGAACACTGAAAGAGATAAGCAATTCCACAATTTTATGCTGTTGTGAAAAAATGAGGGGTGGATTTTATTGAGCCACAAGGGCGGGAAATGTAGCATGTGCGGTGACTTAATTTTGATTTCCCAATGGCGGATTGAGCTGCGGAGATAGACTCAGCAGCATGTTAGCAACATGTGGAGAATTACACCATACTTGTAAAGCATTTGCATGCCATGAGTACTCATTAGTGGAAAGCATTTTTCAATTACGTCCTACCTTCAAGATAAAGTCAGCAGTGCATCAGAATCTCATTGCGCCTCATGGACCATCACTTAAAGATGGTGTGCATCTGTTGGCTTTGTGCAGTTGTGTGTAAGTTCAGTGGTTTTCCTTCATTAACTCTATGGTATAGGGAGGGGAGCAGGAGAATGGATTCGCTTAAAAGGCTCGGGACTGGCAAGGGTGAGTCTGCAGTGAAGGGGTTTTGGGGTGGGATTAGGGGCATGAAGGAGTGGAGGTGGGATCCAGAGGAGCACAGAGGGTAGGGTCAGGGGCATGGAGGAGTGAAGTGGGAAGGATCTGGTGTCCTGGTGTGGGATGGTGGGTACGGTCAGTCAAGGTAAGAAAATGAGGGCCCTAAAGGATAATATCAGTACTGTCCAAATGTGTTTCCATCTCAGGGTCTTGGCTGGCAGAGTCCTTACAAGGTTTTGAGTTCACCTATAACATTTCAGTTACCCCTGCTGAGATTGTTGTCAAACAATTCCCTTTATAATGCACAGAAGGGAGGGCCAGCTGAGCCTGCAAGTTCAGTCATGTCCCATGGAGAGACGAGTACAACACTGGGCACTAGCATGAACATTCAATAAACATTGAAGGCAGAAGCACAGCACTGTTTTTTCCACAATAAAGGAAATGTCCCTAACTCCCCTGTGATGCATGCCAACCATGAGGCATCTCTGACTAAGCTAGTCTCAAAAAATAACAATGGTGCACCAATGTAATGTGAAATATTTACAAGTGAAATTTAACTTTGAAAAATACCCTTGCCACCTTTGTGCTCTCAAGTCTCCTTTTAATGGCAACGTAGTTGGGCAGGCAAATGATGCTGCTGAGCCTCTCTGTTTGACCAGGAAGCTCTTTAATAGGCCGCCTACAGATGCAGCATTGTTAGTTGATGACAAGTTACACAAATGAAAAACTTCACCGTTGCCAAATTGAACATGTTTTGCATGCATGTGACTGGAACATAGAATTTTAATAATAATCACGTGGGAAACAGCAAAAAGAGAGAAAGCAGAAGAGCAGCACTGTTCCGGTTACAACGTCGAGAATGACATGCTGTTGATAAAATCCTGGCCAATGAGTTAGGCTAAGAAGTAGTACGGTAACTTGATTTCAACGTGGTAAAAATTTAGTGAAGCAGAAAAATGAATGATGGCGTTAGAAGGAAAGCAAAGCAAACTTTAGAGGAGCATTGGCCTTACTGGTATGTATCAATGAGAGACATAAGAAGTAGGATGCAGAAAGTGCAGGACTGGAAATTGCTGTTGGTGATAATAACCAATGTTACAGCTAGCATTTATCCCAAAACCTCCACTTGACAGACAGCAATTTCCTTAAGTGGTCTAAGCTTGTTCTGAAATAGTTATCTTTGTGCAGTTACGTAGTGCAGAATATATAGGATAACTTGCTAGTTCCAAAGCAATTGCAGCTGTTTGGAAGTTTTGTGAAACTGGCCCCTTTAATCCTCTCCTGTCACACTTTTCCAGACTAAAAATGCCTTTTTATGTCACAGAATCACAGAATTTTAACGACACAGAAGGAGGCCATTCGGCCCATCGTGTCTGCACCGGCTCTCCAAATGAGCATTATGACCGAGTGCCATTGCCCTGCCTTTTCCCTATACCCCTGCACATTGTTTCTATTCAAATAATCATCTAATGCCCTCTTGAATGCCTCGATTGAACCCTCCAGTTCCTATGTCTGCCCTCTGGTTCCTCTACACTCAACATTCTGTGCTTCCATAACCCAACATAGATAAACTGACATAAAAGCAAAAAACTGCGGATGCTGGAAATCCAAAACAAAAACAAAAATACCTGGAAAAACTCAGCAGGTCTGGCAGCATCGGTGAAGAGGAGCACAGTTAACGTTTCGAGTCTGCATGACAGTTTCTTGTCTGATTCCCATAATGCTTGACTCCCTTGTCGATCAAAAATCTATCTAATTAAGGACCCAGCCTCCACTGCTCTCTGGGGAAGAGAATTGCACAGACGAATGACCCTCTGAGACAAAAAAATTCTCCTCATCTCAGGGGTCTCCCATTTAAGACTAACTTTTAAACTGTGTCACTAGGCTCTCCCATGAGGGGAAACATCCTCTCAACAGCCAAACTGTCAAGACCCGTCAGGATCTTAAATGTTTCAATAAGATCACTTCTTCTAAATTCCAAAGGATACAGGCCCAACCTGTCCAACCTTTCCTTGCAATATAACCTCTTCATCCCAGGAATCAGTCAATGAACCTTCTCTGAACTGCCTCTAATGCAATTATATCCTTTCCTAAGTAAGGAGATCAAAAATGTACAAAGTACTACAGATGTGATCTCACTAAGGTTGTGTCCAGCAGTAGCAATACTTCCCTACTTTTATACTCGATTCCCCTTGCAATAAACACCAACATTCCATCTGCCTTCCTAATCAATTGCTATACCTGTACGCTAACCTTTTATAATTCATGCCCAGATCCCTCTGTACCACAGAGTTCCGCAGTCTCTCTCCATTGAATAATATTCTGCTTTTCTATTCTTCCTGCCAAAATGGACAATTTTACATTTTCGCACATTATATTCCATCTACTAAATTTTTTTCTCACTCACTTAAGCTATCTAAATCCCTTTGTAGACTCTTTGGCCCAATTCTTTTGGTCTCCGGATCGTCGGATGCCTGACATACAATTGAGGTGCCTGTCAGAACCCTGTAGAAGTCCCGGTGCACTGACCTACATGGAAATTGCCTGGGAAGTTTCAAATTGAAATGGGCAATTCCCTGCTCCCTGGGACCCTCCACAAATGTGTCCAACCCTAAGCTAGAGTCAGGGTCTTTGGACAGTTCCGCAGTACTACCTGAATAGTTACCCAGGAAATGTTAGTCACATTTAACCTAGTCAACCACCTGGGCAACTACAGAACTGACCCCTAATCACTCAAACTGACGACCACCTCACCCACCACCTACCACCTCACCCACCTGCCACCCTACCCACCTACCATCTCACCCACCTGCTGCCTCACCCACCTGCGGTCTCACCCACCTGCCACCTCACCCACCTGCCACGTAAGCCCCCTACCATTACCCACTTATCCACTTACCACATCACCCACTTACTCACTTTACTCACACTACCAACATAGCCAATTACCTCACCCACCCTGCCCACCTATTCACTTACCTACCCACCCTACCCATTCACTCATTCATCCACTCACCCATTCACTAACAATTAAACTGGAGCTTGAAGCTCACCACATGGTGCTGTAAAAAGGGTCCATGTCCTCTCTTCCCCCGACTCTGTAAGTTAAGAGACTCAGACCGTTGCAGTTAGTGTTATACCAGCAGTTGCGGGGTGGTGGGGAAACTGACACATATATCCTGCTGGGCATGCCAGCAGGTCTGGAAAGGGGGAGGTTGCCCTCCTGCTCAAGTACCCTCTGGTCAATGGAGGTACCCACTGGCAGCAAGGGCCACCCACGTGGGAACCCCCCTGCCTTTATACTGGCCCCCCTGAAAGACTGGCCACGGCAAACCTACCCCACTTACCTAGGTTCAGGGGCTCCATCACTCTTCTTCAATTTGGGGCCTACCAGCAGTACCAGCAGTGGCAACCTCTCCCAGTGACACTGCTAGTACTGAAGAGCTGCTGGCCTCTGACTGGCTCGAGGTGGGAAATTCTCCTAGCAGGAGCCAAGAACCCCAACACTGGGCAACAGATGCCTGATTGGCTTTTAATTGTGTTGGGGCATCCAGGAATTGCCACGTAGGGTTTCCGCCAGCTCTCCAGCCAGTGTGTGGGCCACAGCCATTAAATCTAGCCCCAAGTGTGATCTAACCAAAGTAGTCAACAAGATTAAAATGCCATTTTTGTTTTTTAATTCTATCCTACTAGAAATTAACCCCAGTACTTGTTTTTGTGGCCTTTTTAACCTGCTTTACTACTTTTAATGATCTATTTATCTGTACCCCAAGATCCCCCTGTTACTCTAGATGCTTACTTTCCAAGAATATGTGACCTCCTTATTCTTTCTACCAAAATGTATTACCTTGCGTTTATTTATTTTGAAATTCATTTGCCAATTACACTCATGTTTTGAAAATTTAATCATGACTTCCTGTTTTGTTGCAGCCTGCCCCTGTGTTAACTGCACTTCCCCTCCCCCAAGTTTGGCATTGGTAAATTGTAAAATTTACTGCCCATTCCCATGTCCAAATTGTTTACATAAATGGTGAACAACAATGGGCTCAGCACTGATCCTTATGGTAAACCACTTCCCACCATTTGCCAATCTGAGTAACTATCTTTACTCTGTTTCCTCCTCTGTTTTCTGCTTTGCAGCCAGCTTGAAATCTATTCTGCTACTTGTCCCCTGACTCCACGGGTTGAATCCTACCAGTCCCGCTGAGGCAGCAGTGACAGCAGGACCAGGAAGAATATAGGACAGGAGGGCACCAGGGCGACAGGCCAGCAAGTTTCAGCTCCTGATAGACCTTGCTGGAGGCGGGGTGGAAGCGACAAGAGTTACCCGCCCATCGGCAGCAGGTAGCTAATTTGGATATGTCCAGTTGTGGGTGGATTGGAGACATCGTTGGGATCTTACTAGCAGCAGACAGGACCCCTGCTGAGGCCTAAACCTAACATATGCCTAGAAACAGCTTGGCAGTGGCTGACTGGTGGGCCCGTGAGTTCTCCAATACTTACCACCCCCACCACACCAAATCTGCAAGGATCAGTGGGCTCACGTTCACCCTCCTATTGTGCCAGCACCCTCCTCTATTGGTGGGGCTGCCGTTCTTCCAGGCTATAGGTCCTCTGATTGGGCCTGTCGCTTCAGCAGCCTGCCCGCCATCTTTAATTGGATGGCAGATGTGGAGACGGCCAATTAGGAGGCCACTTCCAAAAGATTGCATTGTTGGGCACGTTGCCATAAGTGCAGGTTCGAGACCTTGAAATGGTATTAACCTGGGTTTATTTTTAAAGTGGGTAATATTCTATCCAATATGTTCTGATTTTAATTGTGAATCACTTACCAGATTCCTCAACATCTCATTAGATAGTCTTCTTACTGTTCTACCAACCAGTTTTTTCTATTTCACTAATTAGGCGTCATCCTATCTCACAGATCGGGATTCCTTTGAATGCCACAAACAAGATTCATCAGCATATCACTAATTAGGCTCACTTCACTGACCAGGTTCCTCACCATCACATTAACCAGGATTCCTTACTCTCTCACAAGCAACATTCATTGCGATTTCACTAATCAGATTTCTTGTTGTTTAACTTATCAAACACCTCAGCATCTCACTAAGCAGGCTGCTTAACTTTTTGCTAAACAGGTCTTCACAATTTTACTAACCAATCTTTTCAGCATATCATTAATCAGGTTCCCCAGCATTTCTCTAACCAGGCTCATCACCATTTAACTGCAGGTTGGCATCACAGTGGTTGTTGTGTTTGTAGTTACTTTGGGAGCAAGGTGCATCATTTTGTGTGGTTACCCTTGGAGGCATGCTAGTGGCAATGTCTGAATTCCTCACCACTGTGCCACATTTCATCATGGGACCATATGTTTATGACCAAACCGTTATTAGTAAGTAGATCATGGAGACATCAGACTTGTGATTTTGTATTGTTGGCACCAGAGCTTCTCAATAAGGTAGAACTAAGAGGTATGACTAAATTTACTTTCTGCGCAACAGCATAAATAGTGTGGATAGGAAGCCAGTGTAACATAGACTGCACGCTGGTCCATTATGATTTGTTAAAATGCAGCAGATTACATTATGATTCCACTTTTAGATTCTGTACAACCCAATCATTTTTGAGATATGGATGGCACTGGCATGGTCATCATTTATTGCCTATCTCAAGTTTCCCAGAGAAGGTGGACTTTCTTCTTGAATAGTCACAGTTTTTAGTAGCAGTTTTATACAATTAGGTGGCTTGTATAATCACTTTAGAGGGAAGTGACCATGTTGGCTATAGACTGGGGTCACATATAGGCCAGACTAAGTAAGGATGACAGGTTTCCTTCATTAAATGATGTTGGAGTCATACTGTGTAAGACATTCACTCCAGTCCTAAGAAAGACTCAGACTCTAGATACAAGTTAACTTTCAATATTTATTGAACCTATACTTAATCAAAGTTACAAGTAGGATATCAATCAAGGTTACTTCATGTAACTTCTTGCTTTTCTAAGTAATTTTCTGCTATAGTTAGAATTTAGAAACACCTAACATCATGAGGCATAGCTTTCATCTAAGAGTATTCTCTAAACCCAGTTCTACAGGGATACAATTCATTACTTCTACACCAGTAGACTTGTATTGCTCAAGTTATCTGGTCTGCACCAAGATGTCTCTATCACATGCTGTACACTGTCTCTCGTTCTCTATACCAATTAATCTGTGATACCCACATTAAGCTGTTAATCTATTATAATACACATTAGCCTATCAAGGACATTAATGAACCAGGTTTTTATGGTAATCTTCATGATCAGCTTTTTATTTAAATTGAATTTAAACTCTCAAACTTGCATGATGGGATTTATCTCATGTTGTCTGGATAATTATTTCAAGGCATTGGATTAGTCCAGTTGTATATTATTCTATAAATATATAGCATATAAATCAAACGAAGTTCAGTTTGTTCAGCTCTTGTCTGCAGGCTATTTGAGGGGCTGTCACACAGGTTCAGAGTGCTGATCATTTTTAAAATTCATTATTATCCAATGGTGTTAATTGATATGTATTATTTAACATTTCAGTCAATCACAGTGACTTAATTCAAGCATACTTGCATTTGAAGCACACGTAAGCATGGTGCTAACACTTTAAAAGTCTGCAAATTGCAATTACTGTTAGCGATATTAGTGGATGAATGCACAATAGATTCATATAACATTCCTCTGTCTTTATGGAGGCATCTTTGAATTGGTCAGTCCTCCATTAAAATAATGGCCAGAGGAATATTATACAATACTAACAGAAATTCCTAGATTTCTATCTATCTTTTTGCAGAATCGACAGATTCCAACCTCTGTCAAGTCAAAGAATCCAAGACCACTTTCTCCCCAACAGATTTAGAATGTACACAGCACAGAAGCACCGACAGCAATGTGGTCACCCTCTTCATATTCACTTAGTTTCTGCGAGGAATCGGGATGGTCCCTTCGGAATTTCATGCATAAATGATTTTGGAAGTGAGAAGAACATTCCCATATATAGGTAGGTTTGATACACCAAAATCTCTGCAATACCAACCCCACACCCAAATCATCCCAACTACACCACTGCAACCCACAACCACACTACTGCAACAATTTACATTTATGCACTCTATTTAATTAGTAAAACATTCCAGCATTATTTTCAGGCAGAAGGGAGGTAAAGGACACCAAGCAAAGAGTTGGGAATAGGAGGTTCGAGTAACAACTTGAACACGCCATTGAAGAGGTAGGTTCTGAGAAACTTTTGAAGGTCTGGAGGCATGTAACAAGATGGAGAGGTTCAGGAAGCAAATTCAAGATTGTAGACTATGATGACAGAACGATCTACTACTAATGATGGAGTCGAGGGAGGAGGAAATAATAGGATGAATGCTCAGAAGAGTGGGGGCATCAGTTGATGCATAGAGTGAGAGGAATTTGCAGAGGTAGATTGGTGGTATTGAAAACGAGAAAGAGGATTTTGAGTTCAAAGCACTAGGATGGAGTGAGTGGAGCCCAATAAGGACAGGGCAATGTGTACAATGTAAACAATGAAATTCTGCATATATATTTTGTCTAGGGTGCAGATTGAAAACTTGATTGGGAGGCTGTGGTAAAAGTTATACCAAGAGGTATTATAGGAATGGATGAGGATTTCAACAGGGATTGTGGTGAGGCAGACAGAGGTGATTGATATTTTAGAGGTAGAAATAGTCCTGATGATTGACTAAATGTGGGCTTTGAATCTCAGAATCACAGAGTTGTTACAGCGCAGGAGGCCAATCAGCCCATTATGTCTGCACCAGGCCTCTAAATGAGCATTTCACCTAGTGCCATTCCCTGCTTTCTCCCCATAACCCTGCACATTCTTCTTATTCAGATAACAATTCCCTTTCGAATGCTTAATTGTATCTGCCTCCACCACACTCTCAAGCAATGCATTCCAGACCTTAACAACGTGAAAAAGATTTTCCTCATGTAATTTTGTTTCTTTTGCCAATTACTTTAAATCTGTGCCCTCACATTCTCGATCCTTTTATGAGTGGGAAGTTTCTCCCTATTTTCTCTGCTTTGACCCCTCATGATTTTGAATTCCTCTATCAAACCTCCTTCTCTTCTGCAAGGAAAACAGCCCAACTTCTCCAAGCTATCTTCATAACTGAAGTTCATCATCCCTGGAAACATTCTTGTAAATCTTCTCTGCACACTCTCTAATGCCTTCACATTTTTCCTAAAGTGTGACACCCAGAACTGGACGCAGTACTCCTGCTGAGGCTGAACTAATGTCTTATTCAAGTTCAACATAACCTCCTTGCTCTTGTACTCTATCCCCCATTAATAAAGCCACGATATTGTATGATTTATTGTATGAGTTATTATCCGCTCTCTCAATCTGTCCTGCCACCTTGAATGACTTGTGTACATATACACTCAGGTCCCTCCACTCCTGCACCCCGTTTAGAGTTGTACCATTTATTTTATATTGTCTCTCCATGTTCTTCCTACCAAAATGAATCACTTCACATTTCTCCTCATTGAACTTCATCTGTCACCTGTCCATCCATTCCATCAACTTGTCCATGGGCTTTTGAAGTTCTACACTATCTTCCTCTCAGTTCACAATGCTTCCAAGTTCTGTATCATCCACAAATTTTGAAATGTTGCCCTGTACACCAAAGTTTAGGCCATTAATATATATCAGGAAAAGCAAGGGTCCCACCACTGACCACTACAAACCTTCCTCCAGCCCTAAAAACATCCATTAACCACTACTCTCCGTTTCCTGTTACTCCGTTAATTTTGTATCCATGTTGCTGCTGTCCCTCTTATTCCATGAAATATAACTTTGCCCATAAGTCTGTTTTGAGGCACTGTATCAAATGCCTTTAGGAAGTCCATGTACACCACATCAGCAGCAATACCCTCATCAATCCTCTCTGTTACCTCTTCAAAAAACTCCAAGTTAAACACAATTTTCTCTTAACAAATCTATGCTTGCTTTCCTTATTTAACCCGCATTTGTCCATGTCACTATTAATTTCGTGCTGAATTATTGTTTCTTGAAGTTTTCCCACCACCAAAGTTAAACTGACTGGCCTGTAGTTGCTGGGCTTACCTTTCAACCCTTTTTTGAACAAGACACCCCTGTGACTAAAGGAGACTGAAAAATGATGGCCATTGCCTCCACAATTTCCACTCTCACTTCCCTTAGTATCCTTGGATGCAGCTCATCTGGTCCTGGTGTCTTATCAACTTTAATTACAGGCAACCTATCTAATACCTCCTCCTTATCAATTTTAAACCCTTATAGTGTCTGAATTACCTCCTCTTTCACCATGGCCTGTATAGCATCTTTTTCCTTGGTAAAGACAGATGCAAAGTATTCATTTAGCGTCTCAGCTATGCCCTCTGCCTCCCTGTGTAAATCCTAATCAGTCCTACCCACCCTTTTACTACTATTTTACTATTTATGTGCCTATAGAAGACTTTGGGGTTCCCTTTTAAATTGCCTGCCAGTCTCTTTTGATACTGCCTCTGTTTCTCTTATTTGCTTTTACACCTCTCCTTTGAACCTTCTATATTCAGCTTGTTTCTCGGTTGTATTGTCCACCGGACATCTGTCACAAGCACACTTTTTCTTCTTTACCTTAATTTCTATCTTTTTGTTTCATCCAGGAAGCTCTGGATTTGTTTGCTCTACTTTTTTCTTTTTGAGGGAATATACCCTGATACCTTGACTGTGCCCGAGCTATCTCTTCTTTGAAGGTAACCCATTGTTCAGCTACCATTTTCCCTGCCAAACTTTGACTCCAATTTATTCAGCCCAGATCTGTTCTTACTCCATTGGCTTTCTCCTAGTTAATTATTCTTACTCTGGATTTTTCTTTGTCTTTTTTCCATTGCCAACCTTAATCACAGTCCCCTAAAAGTTTTCCTACCAACACTTGATCCACTTGGCCCACCTCATTCCCAAGAACCAAGTTCAGCAGTGCTTCCTTTCTTATTGGACTTGAAACATACTGCTTTAGAAAATTCTCCTGAACACACTCTAGGAACTCTGGCTCCTCTCTGCCCTTTACACTATTACTATCCCAGTCTATATTAGGATAATTAAAGTCCCATGTTATAGCTACTCTTTAATTCTTGCACATCTGTGTAATTTCCTTGCAAACTTATTCCTCTTCATCCTTCCCACCAGTTGGTGGCCTACAGGCTATACCGAGCAATGTAATTGCACCTTTTTTGTTCCTTAGCTCTAACCAAATAGATTCTGTTCTTGAGCCATCTGGAACATCCTCTTTCTCCTTAATCAAGATCGTCATCCTTCCCCCTTTTCTTCTTTTCCTATCTTCCCTGAACAACCTGCATCCAGGAATGTTATTGACTTCTCTGAGCCAGATTTCTGTACTGCCACAATATCATATTCCCACTTGCAATCTGTGCCTGTAACTCACCAATCATGTTACCACACTCTGTGCATTCACATACATACATATTAATCTTGATTTAGGCTTATTAGTTTCCCCCTTACTCTGATCCCACCTATTAACTTAATTTTCCCTACTCTACTGCTATATGTCTCTTCCAGTATTTTGTGCACATTGGTATTCCTCTCTGATATTCCCTTCTCACACCCTTGCCAAGTTAGTTTAAACCCTCCCAAAAGCACTAGCAAAATGCCCTACAATGAACTTAGTTCTGGTTCTATTTAGGTGCAACCCGCCTGGCTTGTAAAATTCCCATCTACCCCAGAGCCAGTCCCAATGTTCCAAGAATCTAAAGCCCTCCTTCCTGTACCATCCTTCCAGCCATGCATTCAACATGCTTCATCTGCTTTATCCTCCTATTTCTATATTCATGGAGAAGGGAATCACGGGGTATGGGCATTGAGTTTCTGATGATAATAAGGTTATAGTGGTTATGTTACTGGACTAATAATCCAGAGGCCTGGACTATTGATCCAGAGACATTCATTTAAATTCTACCTTGGCCACTGGGAAATTTAAATGCAATTTATTAAATAAACCTGGATTAAAAAGCTAACATCAGTAATGGTAACCATGAAACTAATAGATGCATCTGGTTTACAAATGCTCTTTAGTAAAGGAAACCTGCTGTCCTTGCCCAGCCTGTCCTATATGTGGTTCCAGACCCAAAAAAATGTAGTTGGCTCTTAACTGCCTTCTGAAATGGCCTAGCATGCCATTCAGTTATATTCAAGATGGCAGTTCACCACCACCTGCTCAATAGGAATGGATAAAAAATATTGGTTCTGCCAGTGACATCCATATCCTGTGAATGAATTTAATAAAAATTGTTCAAGATGGTTTTAGTCTTGCTATGTTTAACTGGAAAGAATCTCTGTCTCATTCGCATTGATGCTGCATGGACAGTGAAACAGCCCTCAAGTACTTAGCCGGCCAGCATGATGCCTTCCATGCAATCAAGCCCAGAGTGGGGAGTAAGTCCGTCCCCTGAGAACTACTGACCAATCAGAGGCTGGCAGCTCTCCATTGCCAGCAGTGCCACCGGGAGCACTGGCTGCTACTGATAATGCACCCAGGCCCAGCCCAAGATCATCACTGGATCCCTGGACACAGGTGAATGGAGTGGGATGGGGGTGGAGAGTGTCGTGAGGAGGGGATCACCAGAGGGGTAGGGAAAAGGGGCGGAGAGAAAGGCAGGAGGGTGGCTTTCAATGGCTCACCACCTCCTGATGCCAGGCCCTTTGATCAGGCACTGAGTGCCTGAAAATGTTGGACTTCAATCCCCACAAGGCCACAGGCAAACAAACCCAATGGGGTTTGCTAGCTGGCCTTCAGGAGGCATGGGGGCACCAGTGCGAATCCCTGAGCCACCATTTCAGTTGGGTCAGGGATAATTGCCCTCAAGTGGCTTATTGATGAGCTTAATTGACACCTTGCTGCCAGCAGGCAGAATTTTCACATCGGGCCCTTCCTGTCCCCAACAAATTGGGGACAGTTTCTCTGACACCAAGGGCGGAACTTTCCGAGTCCGCTGGTGGCAGGCGTGATAGGTGGGGTGCGCGGTAAATATGGCACGACCTGCTTCACGATGGTGAGAAGGCAGGTCGTGATTGTCTGCCCAGCCCGCCAACGATGGGCCACGTTTCCCTCCATTATGTTGGCGGAGAGCTAACGTAATACATCAGCATATAATTAAACGGCCATCCCACCAGGCTCTTGGAACTCTGCCATATCGTCCGACTACATCAGCGGGAAAGCACACCGATATGTTTCACAACAGCACAGAGGCGACGTGCACTTGGTGGCCTTCACTTTGGGGGAGCTGAGGTGAGTAAGCAGCAGCGTTCTCCACAGCTGTTGTTTACAGGCCTTAGGGGAGCTGGGGGGTGAGGGTAACTGATGCCTGGCCCCTGAGGTGACTGCTGAGGGGGGTGGTGTCCAGGGCAGGTGCTGGCCAGCGTCGGAGGCGAATGCTGGGTGGGGTGGGGGGGTCAGGTGCTGCCCTGGCACTGCATCCCGCGCACAGGCAATCGAGGTGGGGGCAGGGTAAGCGAGGGGAGTGGCCACACAATAGGGACACCTGTACAAACTGACCATGTCTCTGCAAATAAGATAGGTCAGGCCCAGCCACAGCGAAATGATTGGGGTCAGTCTCCTAGCCTGCCCACCCACGCAAGCAACACGGAGGCACCAAAGGGTCACCAAGCGCTCCATACTTTACCCCCACACCACCACTAGCGACCCCCACACCCCCACCCCCAACCCCCCGGCACAGACTTCAAGTTCACCACCACTTTATTGGACCGTGGAGCAGTTGGGTTGCACACGTTGTACAATCTCCTCACCAACCCTGGCCATGTAGCAGTCACTGCTGGAGGTGCTCACAGCCCCTTGCAACCTCAGCATCCCAGTTTGGACCAGTGTCCCCCATGTCGCAGGTTAACAGGGCAGCCATGCAGCGTACTCATCTCTGGCCATCCGAGGGGTGACCAGCACTCTCCAAGAAGCTTTCAGGGTCAGTCACACAGGGCCAGCTGCTAAGTACAGCCATGATAACCACGTCTCTCTCTCTCTCTCTCTTTCATGCTGCAGGAGGATCACGTCAGGGTCATGGATCCTGGTGACCTAGCTGTCTGCCTGATGTCCCACAGAGACCATAGAAGATGGAGGAGAAAGCAACTAAGGCACCTGGCCACGCAAATCAGGAGCAGCAACTTCGTGAAGAAGGGGCAGCAGGGGCTCCTGCACATGCTGCCCAGGAGTGACAGTGAGCCGTGGCTGCTCAGCGCCTAGCGACACCCAGGATCTATAGACGCTGCCTGCCACTCCTGCAGATGACTGAGAACCAGTGTCGCTGACGACTGTGCATATCTAGGGACCTGGTGGCTCAAATCTGCCACTTACTGCAGGACTTGGTGCCAAGAGGACATGGATGGCATCCACTGCCAGTGGTTATGAAAGTGACTGTGGTGCTCAATTTCTATGCCAGTGGCTTCTTTCAGAGCTCCACAGGTGACCTCTGTGGGATTTCACAATCTGTCACCCACAAATGCATCTATGAGGTCACGGATGCCATCTTCTCCATGGCACACAACTTTGTGCATTTCGCCCAGGACCGGGACAGCCAGGATGCAAGAGCCATTGGAATCTCCCTGACCTCGGGATTCCCACAGGTGCAGGGTGCAATTGACTGCACTCATGTGGCGCTCAGGTCTCTATTTCTACATTCAGTGGACTTCATCAACGGCAAGGGCTGGTGTGCGACCACCATGAAACACATCCTGCAGGTATGCGCACGGTTTCCAGGGAGTGTGCATGACGCCTACATCCTGAGTCGTTCACAGATCCCTGCAGTGTTCCAGGGTCCACAGTGGCTGCAGGGTTGGCTCCTTGGGGACAAGCGCTACCCACAGAGGCCGTGGCTGATGACACCCATGCAGCGGACTCAGACTGCAGCAGAGCGACGCTATAATGAGGCTCATGCAGCAGCTCGCAACTTGGTGGAGCAGACCATCGGGATGCTGAAGATGCTGTTCTGGTGCCGGGGCTGGCCTTGTGAGGCCCTGCAACACAGTCCGCAGAGGGTGTCACACATCGTCGTCGTCTGCTGCGCCCTTTACAACCTGGTGCTGCAATGGGGTGAGGAGCTGGCTGAGGAGGAGATGGAGGAGCTGCATGACTCCTCCGATGAGGAGGACACTGACGGGGATGAGGGTGAGGGGGTCCTCGGTGGTGACGATGACGGGAATGAGACCCTCACACTGGCCAGACGAGGCAGGCGCACTTGCGAGGCCAGATTTGTGGAGGATGATGACGACATGCAGTGAGGTGCCCCTGTAGATCCTCACATCGCAGTTATGAATGTTTGACTCCAGTCTGGCTTATCTCAGCGCAAGTACCCTCTGTGAGAATGGTCCTGTCATGGAGATGCAGTGGACGCCCTAATAGTCACTCGATCACAAGAGGATGATGACAACATGCAGTGAGGACATTCCATAGATTTTCATATGGCCTCTGGGAATGTCTGACTCCTGTCTGGCCAAGGGCAGCTCACTTGCACTCCATGATCAGGCCCATCTCAGAGACGCAGCCATGAAACTTTAGACGCATCTGATGCTGTGTCCGCCTTCAGCATCTCAGCCCTTCAGGAGCTGGTGCACAGCATCACTGGTCACAGATGCTGGTGTGATAGGGGCCAGCCTCACCCTAAAGGTGCTGAGAGCACACAGAGAGTATGACAGAACTCTGTAGCACTTACCCACTACATTTTGTCAGCAGTGACCAGCACCGCCGAGGTGCAGGCATCAGTAATGTTTCCAGGGAGTGTGAGGGTGGACCATCCCTGTGGTCTGAAGGCTGCACAGAGCACAGGGAAGAGGCCCTGGACTGAGACACCTGCCTTTTATCTTTTGCAGAAAGGTTTCACATCTGAGTGACAAGAACACTGCTCATTAGAACAAAGAGCCACAGACAGGGTGACATTCTTAGGAGTTTATTGACAATAATTAACAGTATGCAGAAGTGATCAACACCCTTGGCCAGGCTGTGCAACTATTTTTACCTAACTTTCCTAACCCTGCCGCTACGTCTTGGTGCTCCCAGGACATCCATTTAGAGGTGGGGACAGCCTGCTGACTGTGATGCCCTGTCTGTGATGACTTTGGCAGGTGTCCTCTGGAGGGCCGAGACTTGGAGGACCCCGGCCTGCTTTCGGGGTCCTGCTGTGGGGCAGTGGCACTCTCCTCGGCCTGTGAAGCTGGATCTGCAGAGGTCACAGGATGATAGGATTCGGATGAGCCTGTCACTCCCAGTCACCTGAGTGAATGACCCTGGGATGTGCACCTGCTGATCCTCCTCCCTATGGATGCCCAAGGGCCCCTGGCTAAATTCGTGAGCGGAAGGGGTAGCTGGAGTGAGATCGAGCTGTCCAGCATCCCTCTTGTGTACACACTGTTGGAGGCCAACTATGGCATCAGTGATGAAGTTAAGCCCATGAGCAGTGCAGGAGTGAAGTCCTGGACCAAGGTCTCCATGGCGGCCACCATCCTGCCAGTGTTGACTTCGATGCATTGCAATGCCAGTGCTATCACCACAGCCTGAAGATGGGCGGATTCATCCATCATGCCTTGCAATCTGAGGAATGCAGCGGCCATCCCTTCCTGAGCTTGCCTTTGCAGCTCCAGCAATTGTGACGTGACCCAGTCCAGAGGCTCATCATCTGACTCAGACTCAGCAACGTTCTGGCCTCCAGCAATCCTCCGAGTGCCGGGGACCTGGGAAGTCCCTGCCTCCGCCTGCTGTGGATCAGAGAGTGTGATATGCTCACCAGATTGTGATCCCGAGGCTATTCTAAAGCTAGGTCGCGCTAAGGTATGTGTCTCTGCTGGTGGAGGGTGTGGGTGAGCACTGTGATGGGAATTCAAGGGGGGTGCCTTCAGATTCCTCTTCAGAGGTTTCTTTGGGGCTTGACTGGAGGCCCTGGGACATGGACTCTGTCGGCTGTTTGGCAGATGTGCCTGTGAAAGCAAGGGGAGATAATTAGCGCATGGCAGTGGCCTGTGAAACAGGACATGTCACTCATGGCATGTTGGATGGATGTTGCACTGCTGGATCCTCACTTGGTAGAGCAGCGCTGACCTCACTGTCAGCACAGGACTGATCCCGGTCATCGCTGACCAGCTGGATGGCTCTGTTTTCAAATTCTGCCAGAACTTTGATCTCTGGCATCCCTCCACCTGTGACCTTTCCCTCCTGTTGTGAGCCAGTTTGTCCTGCATGGATAGAGATGGGGAGAGTTTACTTGGATTACTGTCAGGCCAGACGATAAGTATGCCTGGACTGTGTGGGTGGTGAGTGGTCCCATGGACGGGATGAGGACAACGATGGTGTGTGTCAAAGAGTGAATGGTGATGTCCCTTGCACTAGCAGTGAGTGAGGGCCCTGTGGATGTGTGATGGGTTGTGAGTGTGTGAGTTGGAAGTGATGAAAAGGATGACTTACCCTGGCGGAACAGAGGAGATCATTCATCCTTTTGTGGCACTGGGTGGCTGTCCTCCACTACAGGGCATTTGCGCTGACCACTGCTGCCAATACCTTCCAAGCCGGGTTGGTGGCATTGCTACCCATCCTGCAGCCAGAGCGGGTGTAGAGAAAATCCTGTCAGGCCTTCACGGCATCCAGAAGTCGCTCGAGCAACACATCGTTGAAGCGGGGGGCTGCAGTCTTTTTGCCTTTACTGGCCATATCTCCCAGACAGCGGTGGTGAGCTGGTGGCGATGAACGCTTTGCTGGCGGCTGCCTTTTAAAGATGACGACCGGCGTGATGCAACAGTGGGGTGAAGGCGAGCGGGCGAATGAGAGCCCACCTGCCATGGAAATGGCATGTTTCCCGGGAATGCATAAATAATGAGGCTAGTTCAGGAAGATACTGCATGAAAACCTGCCATTTTCGTCGGCAGCTAGGACTCAATTTTACCCGCCCGCTACTTCACATAGTGCAATTCTGAGAAGATTCCGCCCCAAGAATCCAATGTAGGTACTCGTGCCCAATTCTACCACAACCCTGAGCCAACATACCTGCTCAAGCGGGCTACAATAAATTCCATGGTGTGGTTGTACACTATTTACGGAACTGATTCTATCACTGCACAATTCACAGGTCATTACAGGGTCAGTTAATACAGCCAATTCACGGCTTTAAATCACAGTCAGCTGTAGCAGCCCAGACTCTTGGCAACTCATACACTACTCAATTACACATCAGATTTTTATTACAGTGTTTTATCCCTCACTATCAATGTTTCCATTTCTTCAGGAATCCTTTACACCATCGCATTTGTGGGTCCAGCTTTGGTTTTCGTGCTCAGTTCAGTAGTGCTGTAATTCTAGGGGGACATCAATAAATCTCTGAAATGAAAGTGTCCTACTAATGAATGGTTCCAGGGTCTCATTGGTCAATAGAGTGATCTCGCATTGGTGAATTGTGAAAGGTTGAATGAGCTGAAGTCCTATTGGTCAATTGCATTGGATTCACAATGCTTGGGTTTCTGGCTCACCAGCATATGGCACTGGGGAATGGTACCAGTGTCTAATTGATGCTGTTGGTTTCTCTTTGGCAGGTAGTATTGTTGTCTCATTGGTAAATAGTACCAACATTCCATTAATGGACAGAGCTGGTTGCCCAGTGTTAGATGGTACCATTGGTGAATCATGCTGGTGTTCCTTTGTTCAAGGATGTTGGCGTCCTATGGCATCACTAAATTAAATGGGCAAGGGGTGAGCACCAGCATGGTAAAGCAGTGTATAAAGGATTGAGAGTGTTGGGTTGTGCTAAAGAAGAATTTAACAACATAAGATAGGAGCAGACTAAGAAGGACTACGAGAAACACAAAGAAATGTTTAGAATGCATGTATTGAAATGCACAATGTGTGATGAGTAAAGGTTGGTGGCCTACAAGTGCTAATAACCATGTGGGAATATAATGTAGTAGCAACAACAGAAACGGCAACTACAGAAACAGGACAGGGCACTTAATATTCACAGATACAAAGCAATGGATTTTCTCATTGGAGGCAGGAATCTGGAGTCAGGACTGTCTCCAGCCTGACATGAGTCACAATTTTGCAGTACCCAGGGCCTTAACTGGCCTGGAGACGGGTCTGCCACCCATATCAGCAAACCAAACCCAGAAATGCAGGCAAGCTGATTCCATAACAGGAACAATGAAAGGCCCG
This sequence comes from Cetorhinus maximus, assembly GCF_964194155.1. Lineage (NCBI taxonomy): Eukaryota > Metazoa > Chordata > Chondrichthyes > Lamniformes > Cetorhinidae > Cetorhinus > Cetorhinus maximus. The sequence goes on from NC_135886.1 coordinate 68,233,830, forward strand.
CCTTGGCTACCATCTTTTTGGAAAATTGTGAAGTTGTCTTGAATTGGTGATAGAAGATATTGAGATTGCTGAGAAGTGTTGGTTGCAGCTTGGAGTGTAAGTACAAACTTTCCTTTCTGTCTGATATGTGAATATCCCTATGAAAGCTGGTCCAGCATCATGGAACCCCTATGAAATTGTCAAACGTTTGCAGTCTCCTTGGAGCCTTTACTCTGCTACCTCAGACCCATCCCCCCCACCCCCCACCACCCCCACAAATACACTGATGACCCAACCTGTCTCTACTCCCCACTGCATGTGCCTGCACTCTGTCATGTGCAGCTACAGCAGGTCTCAGCAAGTGCTGGAATTGAGCACAACAACCCATTTCAAGAGCTGATCTCCACATACATCCCTGAAGTGAACAGCCTTTCCAAGTAGCCTCATCTGACCATATTTCAAGCATGAGGACACCAACCCTGCAATCCCCTGGACACTCCTAACTTCACACCATCCCACCAGTAGTGAATACCTCAAGGAGGTCTGTCTCCCAAGACCATTGCTACACAGCAGGAACCCATTCTATGATGGCCGGCACACATGAACGGTGAGGCAACCAAGCCTTCACACAAGCCACCCATCACTTGTAAAAACCCAGAATTCACTAGCCCCTGACATTCATGTAAGCTTTCCCACCTGATGCTATAATTGAAATGAAGCAATCATTTATAATGACTTCTATACTTCTTGCACTCCAATGCCAGAATGTCACAGTCAGACAGGCAGCAAGGGAAGCCAGTTCACAGGTGCAGACCTCGAGGTTCTCATCGACGAGGCCAGGCACAGGAGGGACATCATTTTCCTCGATGTCACTGATGATCATGAAGAGGACATGGATCGACATTGCTGACAGTGCCAGTGCCACAGGGGAGCAGTGCCACACTTGGCTCCACTGTCACAAGCAGTGCAATGACATATTGCAGTGTGGAAAGGTAAGTCCTACCTCCAAGAATTTGCCTATAGGCCCTTGGCCACACAGGCTCCATCATGCGCAGCAGCTAAGGGGACACAGGAGGCATTCTGCTCCTCACTTTTGCAGGAGTATGTGCCCAGCACTCACTCAGCCTTCAGAGAAACTTTGCGGCATAGTACTTACGGGTACAGTTGACAACATCAGCATCCTGCCTTGATCAATCTGGAGGAACTGCCCTTCTCTATGCTGGACTCCAGTGCCCTATCTCTCTCTCCTTCTTGGCTTTGCGGGAGAAACGGGAGATGGCCCAAACCAGGAGGTGGTGCCCCAATAATGAGAACCGTCAGTGCAATTGAGAACACGGCTCTGGAGATAGCCAGGGCCATGCCACAAGAGCATGTTGGTGAAGGTGAGACCATCATCTCGGTGCACATGGCCAGTGAAGAGGCCAGTACGCCCATGTGGGGGGGTTTGGTGCCACCACCTGACACCTCGTCTGAAAGCGTGCCAAGCACTGGGTGGTGGAAGGCTTCAGCACTGCAGAGCCTTCAGGATCTCCAATGCTAACTTTCATCATTTCCTCTTGGGTCTCACGCAGGTCTCAGCAGTCTCAGGCCACCCTGTCCCTCTGAGGAATCACTTGGACAGCAGCAGGAGGAGGTGTCCGAGGTTCCATCGTCAGAGCAGACTAGCACTCTCTTCATCAGTGTAGATACCAGCACATCAGTGGATCCATGCTTAAGTGTGGAAACAATAGCACTGGGTGAGAAGCACAGCACTCAAGTGTAGGAGGAGTTGCCTAAGGCAGAGGCTTCTGTGGACAGTCCTCCTCAGAGGATGGAGCATATCACAGTGGTGCTCCACTGAGTAGTGAGGAAGCGCCTCAAGAGTTATAGTTTGGGGCTCAGTACTTGGAAAACCAAGAGCAAATGTGTGGCCATTTGTCAGAGTTTCCTGGGGCTGTTTTTATTTATTCCTTTTTTTATTTATTCTTTCATGGAACGCAGGCATCTCTGGCAATGCCATCATTTGTTGCCATTGAACTGAGTGGCTTGACACACTATTTCAGTGGACAGTTAAGAGTCAATCACATTGCTGTGGTCTGGAGTCACATGAAGGCCAATGGATGGCAGGTTTCCTTCCCTAAAGGACATTAGTGAATCAATTTTTACGACCATCAACAATGGTTTCACAGTCACTGCAGTGATATCCTTGTGCTACCTATATGTAACACAAATGAGGTACATAGACTCCATTTGCAGGATTTATTTACAGCTAAATCAGTACAAGCAGTAGAGCAATCTCTAGATACATGCCGTTGTTTAGGGTGCTACAGTGCAGAGAGAGACCGTGGCTCCTGGTCACATGATAGCATCAAGGTAGCTGGTTTGTCTGCATGTTGAGCTTCTTAAAGGGACATCACTCTTAAAGCGATATTACAACAGTCGCCATTACTGAAACTAGTTTTAATTCCAGATTTATTAATTGAATTTAAATTCCACCAGCAGCCAAGGATTTGAACCCTTGCCATCAGAACATTAGCCTAGACCTCTGGACCACTACGCCACTGCCTCCCCAAATGTGCAGGTTCATGTACTGCAATTGGAGGAGTCCATGGAATAGGTGAGCTCGACCATGTCTCAGGGCTTTGAGTGCATGAGTTTTTCCCTTGAGAGAGAGGCCAGCCTCATGGAGAGCCATGTTCGGCAGTACCTGGAGGGCATGCAAAAACAGTGTGATGTCCTGCACTGGATGCAGGGCACTTGAGGTAGCCTGGACCAGTCAGTTCAGAACCTGATCACTGATGAAAATAGAATATATGAAGCGCTGAGCACATTGGAGAAGACTTTTGAATGGGTTGTACAATGATGGCTGGAGAGGATGTCAGCTGTATCCCAGCAACAATTCCCTCAAGCCAATGGGAGAGCCTACTAAAGGCTGAGGATGCGCTACAGGAGGATGAAGGTCCACACAGTTCGCAGAACCCTCATCATCCTTGGCATCCTTGGCCCCTCTGACAGAGGGTGCATCCGTATGCCAGTTCTCAGTGACAAGGGCTGCCCCTGCAGCGATGTTGGCAGAGCAATCCCAGGAGAGACCCCAAAGAGACCCTTCAAGACAAGGACAGCTGCCACTGGCTTCACAGCTGCAAAGCCAGAGACATGAGCATACTGTATCCACGTCCTCCAAGGCATCAAGGGGAGCACAAGTTAGGAGTGTCGGAATTCAATGGGCACGACGGTCAGTGTGTCATACTGTAAATGTTGCATGCAATTAAGTTTGACTCACTATGTAAATAAATTCACTCTTGGTTACAATGGGATTAATTATCTTTATAACTTTGTGCTAAGCAATAGCAGCAGTGCGTAAACAAAACAATAGCTTCTCATTGCTCAAGCAGTAGTCCATCTCTCTGTGAGGGTAAGATTACATATGCTGGATGCACAGTTGTCTTTCCTGTGCCAGCGCATGCTTGCTGCATTCACAACCATCTGATTAGTCCCACAGCCCTCTCCATTTATCTCCTAAACTTTTGTTGGATCAGAATGTTCCTTACAATACTGGCTCCTGGACAGACCTTGTTGTGACACCCCAAACCCAGCCACCTTCATGGTCACCCAGACCACCTCGTGCAGCAGAAGGTAACCCCCCCACCCCCCCCACGCCCACTGCCCCAACCTCTCCCACATCCTGGTCATCCTCTTCCTCCAAGGATATCACACCTCTCCACCTCTTCAAGCGTTACTCCCTTTTGCTGGGCCAGGTTGTGAAGCATGCAGCATACCACGGTCATATGAGAAACTCTGGCCATGAGTATTGCCACCCAAGCGGTCCAGGCAAGGATAGCACATTTTGAGAAGACCAATGGACTGCTCAATGAGGAATCTTGTCAGCAGATGGCTATCATTGTACTACCTTTGGGTCCCACTTTGTGGTGAACTTACATGATGGGCAGCCTTCACCTCAGAGGGTAGCCGTATCCATGGACTGTGGGGGTGGGATGGAAAAGCAGCGGAAGGCTTGACTGGTGGAGAATATATGTTTCATGGCAGTTTCCAGGGAAGTGTGCACCAACATGTAGCAGGTTTTTCTTGTGGTCGCACACCAGCTGCACATTCATGGATTGCTAGGTTGTTCCAATATAGTAGGTAAAATGGCTTCTGCCTCAGTCCTTTACTCACAAAGGAATGAATCTGAGGTCACATGACTATGGCAAGCCACAGTACACAACAGGCAAATGTCCACAAAGACATTTCTCCAAAAAAACCCTTTTAATAAAAAGATGAAAAACACATTGCATGCACTATCATTTGTAATTGCAAGGTACCCACATCCATGGTCTATAAAGAAAGTCATCACTCGCGGACAGAAAACCGTTCATTCAAGTTTGTTAGATTTAATGTCTCTGCAAAGTTGATGACTTCTAGAGCATGTCATGTTGCTACTTCTCATTGAATTTGGAAGATTTCATACTCTGTACTAACGTCATCAATTTCCTTCGAAGGGAGTGCAGCTCTTGGCAGCATATCGGCGATGTACATCTGCTTCCCTTGCTTGTACTTCACTTGCAAATGATATCTCTGCCAACAAAGTAACATCCTTTGCAGACACTTTGGAGCAGATAGAAATGGTTAAATGGGTTGAGAAAGATGCTTTGAAGTGGCTTGTGGTCAGACTCTACTGTCAATTTGCGCCTCCTAGACAACTACTGGTTAAAAAGCTCACAAGCAATGTCAATAGCCAGGCACTCTTTCTCAATCTGGGTGCAGCACCATTCAGTTTGCATTAATGCTCTGGATGCAAATGCAACTGGTTGTCCTTGCTGCATGAGGGTTGCTCCAAGTCCTGTCTCGCTGGCATCACACTGCAGGGCGACTTTGTCGTTGACATGACAGTACCTCAGCACTGACATTGTCGTCACTAGTTGTTTGATGTGAACAGAAGTTGCTTCCTGTTCTGTGCCCCAATACCACTGAACATCCTTTTCAGTGAGCTTGTGTAGAGGTTCACACTCTGATGACAAATTGGACAAAAACCTTGTTAGGTAGTTCACAAATCCTACAAATTGATGAAACACCTTCACGTCTGTTCATTGTTGCATCTCTGCTACAGCTTGCACCTTATCTGGATCAGGGCAAAGCACTTTCACTGTCAGAACATGACCTATGTCAGGGCTTCTCAAACTGGGGATCACAACCAGCAATGGCTGCCATGGAGCTCTGACTGAATGTTAACAACTGCGAGGCCCCTTTAAAAATCCTCGCTTTTTTTTATTGGTGGGCATATCTTAAATGGCCGATTCCTGCTCCAAAAACAGCCATTAAAAAGGTAAGTGTTTAAAAATAGGTGAAGATTAAAAACCGACCCCACTCACACTGGTCTCCCCCCCACTAACGTGCTCTCACAGTAGAGAGGTTATGCTTCAGTTATACAGAGCACTAGTGAGACCACATCTGGAGTACTATGTACAGTATTGGTCACCTTACTTAAGGAAGGATGTAAATGCATTGGAAGCAGTTCAAAGAAGGTTTACCAGACTAATACCTGGAATGGGCAGATTGTCTTATGAGGAAAGGTTGGACAGGCTAGGCTTCTATACGCTGGAGTTTAGAACAGTAAAAGGCCACTTGATTGAGACATATAAGATCCTGAAGGGTCTTGACAGGGTGGATGTGGAGGGGATGTTTCGTCTTGTGAGAGAATCTAGAACTAGGGGTCAATGTTTAAAAATAAGGGGCCGCCCGTTAAGACAGAGATGAAGGAAATTTTTTTTCTCTCAGAGGGTCATGAGTCTTTAGAACTCTCTGCCTGAAAGGGGGTGGAAGGAGAGTCTTTGAATATTTTTAAGACAGAGGTGGATAGATTCTTGGTAAGCAAGGGGGTGATAGGTTATCGGGGGTAGGTGGGATGCAGATTTGAGGTTACTATCAGATCAGCCATGATCTTATTAAATGGCGGAGCAGGCTCAAGGGACCAAATGGCCTGCTCCTTGTTTGTATGTTCATATGTCCACCACCCGTCCCCATCTGCCCTGCTCTCACAGCACTCGCTGAGGGGTGACGGCAATTTTGAAGCCTCAAAATGTGGTTGCAGTGGGAAAAAGTTTGGGAAGCACTAACTTATGTACTTGACTTCAGCCATCTACAGTTGCAGTTTTTCTTGTTCAGCTTCAGGTTCATCTGGCGAGCTTTCTCTAGCAGTTTCATTGGATTCTGATCATGGTCTGCAATGACTTCTTTTATCATAGCTCCATATTCATATACCAGCAGGTCATCCATAATCACTTCCACCTCTGGAAGATCATTGACTATCTCATCCTGGAGCAATAAAAATGCCAAATGGCATGCGCAACTATCTGTACCTCCAAAATGACATCCAGAACATGGGCATCCAACTTCACTTGTCAGTATCCATCCTTCACATCTAGCGTAGTAAAGAGTTTTGCCTTCCCAAGTTGTGGCAAAATGTCTTCAATGGTTAGCATAGGGTAGTGGGATCTCTTCAAATCTTTATTGAGGTCCTTTGGATCTATGCACTCTCCCAGCTTTCCAGGTTTTTGTCACTGCTGCCATGCTGCTAATCAGTCTATCGGAGTTGTCACTTTCTTGATTATTCCCATCTTTCCAAGCTCCTCTATCTAGTCTTTCAGGCTGGACTTGAGGGCAGCTGATACTCTTTTCGGAAGATGCTGAGTTGGTTTCACACACTCATCTACTTCAAGATGATATTCACCAGGAAGACATCCAAGACCTGTGAAAACATATTTGTAATTTGTCAGGATCTGTTCAGCAGTCGATGGTTTGGTGGCATGCAAAACACTACAAATCTCTTCTGGCAAATGGAGGATTTTGAAGCTTTTGACTTGTTTCAGCTGATTGAGGGGATTTAGTTTAGTGTCAACTATCTAAAACTGTAGATCTTCTTTCTTCCAATTGCATTGGGCTCTCAGCTTAGTTTGCCCTTTCGGAGTGAGCATCATTCCATCAACTTTACCTTCTATGGCTTCATTTTCGAGTCACCACCTTGAGCAACTTCACACAGATCTGCAAAGCTCATAATGCTGCAAGTAGCACCACACTTCACATTAACTTGATGCTCTCCTTCTGCAGTCATCATTCCAATAGTCACAAACCATCTTTTCCTTGAGACTTAATGGTGCTAACTTGTTCTAGAGTGTAGAGTGATTTGCCGGAAGCATTGTCTGACATCTCTCCAGAAACCATCTTTATAGGCTTGTTTATCTTCTTTCCAGCAATACACTTGCATGCAAAATGATTCAGCTTCTTACAGGTAGAGCACTGCTTTCCCCATGCTGGACATGTTTCATTTTCTTTTGTATAGCATCCTCTGCAATATTTACATTCAATACTCTGGACTTGATCTTTCTGCTGGCCCTTCTGTAAATTGTTCTTTGTTTTCTCCATTGCCCTGTGTTTGGAAGGCCTCAACTGCCTCTCCACATAGTGCAAAGCCTCATCAGTTTTCCCATCAATACTCTTCAGCTGATGATTAATCACTTCAGAGCATCTGCATATGCCAATAGTTTTCTTGAAGTAAGTTTCTCTTCTCTAAGCAGGCGTGATCTCATGGTGGGATCTCTTGTCCTTAAGACAATCCTATCACTGATCAGATCATCCTTCAGTTACTCAAACTCACAAGATTCAGCCAGACGTCTCAGTGCAGTCACATACTGATCAATATTCTCCCCTTCTTCCTGAGCTCTAGTATTGAACTTGTAGTGTTCATAAATAACATTAGTAGAGTGTTCAAAGTGGGTCTTCAAGGCTTCCCAAAATTTCCTAAGACTGTTTTTTCTGCTCCTTACTGTAGTACTGAGGGGACAAGGACATAATTCATTTGGTTAGAGTTGAGAAGCAAAAGGGTATGATCACATTACTTGAGTTATTCTATAGGCCTCCAAATAGTGAGAGTGATAGAGGAGCAAATCTGCAAGGATGTGCAACAATTAAAGATTGGTGGTATTAGGGTGCTCTAATTATCCAAATATCAAATTGGTTAATGTTAGAGTAAAGGGATAGGAGGGGAAGGAATTTCTGAAGTATGTTCAGGAAAACTTCCTTGACGAGTGTTTCTCAGTTCAACTAGGAAGGAGGCACTTCTGGATCTGGTGCTGGGGAATGAGGTGGGTCAAATGGACAAAGTGTCTGTGGTAAAACACCTGGGAAAGAGTGGTCATCATATCGTAAGATTTAAATTAATAATGGAGAATATCATGGAACACTGTAAAGTAGAACTTCAAAATTGGGAGAGGGCCAACTTCAATGGGATGAGGAGGGTTCTAGCTAGGATAAAATGGAACCAATTTTTGACAGGAAAAACCATAATGGAACAATGGGTGATCTTTATGGAAGAATTGTTTCAGGTACAGGCTACATATATTTCTACAAGAAAGAAAGGCAGTGAAACGAAAGCCTGGACTCCTTGGATGATGAGGGAGATAGAGGATGTTCTGAAGCAAAAAAAAAGGGTGTATGATACATGTCAGGTAAATTCTTCAAGTGAGAGCCAGGTCAAATACAATAATTTGAGAGAGGTGAAGAGAAAAATAAGATTGGCAAAAAGAGAATCTAAGAATAGAATGGCTATTAACATAAAAGGTAAGCCAAAAATGTTCTACCGGCATGTGACTAGTAAACGGAGAGTAAGAGGCAGGGTGGAGCCTATGACTGACAAAGAAGGTCATATGTGCTTAGATGCACAGGGAAGGCTAGAATAATTAATGAGTACTTTGCATTGGTGTTTACTAAGGAAGAGGATGCTCACAAAATATTGGTAGAAGTGGAGATGGTAGAGGTAATGGGTGGGGTAAAAATTAATGGCAGGATATACAGGAAAGGCTTGCTATGCTTAGAGGTAATAAGTTGCCTGGTTAGATGGCTTGCATCCCGCAAGTTGCTAAGGGAAGTGGGGATGGAGATAGCAGAAGAGCTTGCCATAATCCTCCAAGCTTTCCTAGATATGGGGAAGGAGCCAGAGGATTGGAAAGTGGCAAAGAAAGTGTGGAAAGACATTCCAAGTAACTACAGGCCGGCCATTTTAAAATCAGTGATGCATAAGGCTTTAGCAACAATAACCAGGGAAAAAAATTAATAGGCACTTGGAGAGGTTTGAATTTATCAAGGGTAGCCAGCATAAATTAGTAAAATACAAATCGTGTTTCTCAAATCTAATTTAATTTTTTGATGAAGCACCAGAGAAGGTTGCTGAGGGAATGCAGTGGATAAGGGAATGCAGTGGATGTCATGGAAGTGTTTGACAAAATACCTCATAAAAGGCTGGTTAACAAAATTGAGATTCATGGAATAGGAGGGTAAGTGTCAACTTGGATTTAAAATTGCTTAAGGACAGAAAACAGAGTGTTGTAGTAAATGGTTATTTTTCAGGCTAGAGGATAGTAGACAGTAGTGTTCCCCAAGGGTCAAAAGCACCACTGTTTTTTTGATATACATAAATGACTTGGCTATTGAAATATAGAGTAAATTTTCAAAACTTGTTGATGATACAAAACTTGGAGGTGTGGCAAGCTGTGAGGGTGACACCATTGACTGGAACAGGGCATAGGCTAGCAGAATGGGCAGACAAATGGCAGATGGAGTTTAATAAAAAGAAGTGTGAGGTGATGCATTTGGCAGAGGGAATAGGGAGACACGATACATACTTAGTATACATACAGTTCTAAAGAGTTTGCAGGGACAGTAAGATCTGGGGGTTGATGCGCCTAGATCATTGAAGGTGACAGAACATATTGAGAGGGTAGTTAGGAAAGCATATGAGATGCTGGGCTTCATAAATAGAGATATTGAGTACAATGATCAATTATTTCAAATGGAAGTTGGATGGGCACATGAGGGGAATAAACTCAATGGAATGGGACTGCTGGATTGCTCTACAGAGAGCTGCATGGACTCAATGGATTGACTGGCCTCCTCCTGTGCCGTAATGACTTTGTGACTCCATGACTGAAGAGCTCCATAATTAACTACCACCTTAAGTGATGATATATGCCAGTTCATTGTAGCATTCAGGGTGTTTAACATGAAGGAAGCTGGAATTGAAGATATTTTTGGCAGGGGAAACACTTCCCCCAGTCCCATGCTCTCCAATATCAGAGGTCATGGTTACACTGGACTTATACAAGAAGTGCGCCACTAGGTCCCAAATAAATTTAGGGCCATAGTCTTGAGATACTGCAAGTTATAAGAGCAAATGCACATTGACAGGCCACTCATTGCCTTGCATGCCAAGCTGGGTGTCAATTGGTTACTATACCTCATGCAGCTAGGTTGTTTTCCAATAATGTAAGGTGTTATGTCCTAGGAAGATGTGAATGTAGTAAGGCTTTGCATTATACATGACATCTTGAACAGTATCGTACCGAGTTATAGTGATGTGTGGCATGTGTGAAGAGGCTGTAAGTTTATGTGAGAGTTTGCTAGGGGAAGTAATAAATGTGGACAAAGTTGTCATGCAGCTTTTGTCATGCAATCTTGAATCATCCACTTGATATATGATGCTGTCAGGCTATTTTAACTTCCTGATTCCTTAAAGTGCTCTTGCGCATCTGTTCCCTGATCCTGCAGGTAGTACACAGCACTGAGTCTGGTCTCCATCTGGTGTCAGGAATGATATAGTGCTGTTGAATAGAGAGAGTGCCCTGAAGTGCTGAACAAGGAAATCCCCCTTGAACCATTTCATGGCACAGCATAACTCATTATTTTGGCCATCAGACAAGAAATTGGATTCAGTATCACTGTCATCTACTCACAGAATCTGTGTTTGGTTTCCATTTCAGGTTTGTTTTCATTTTATTTAGGCCTGGAATTTCAACACCCCCTCTCTGATTCTTAGCAACGGCTGACAAATATTGATCACCATATGTTGGCACTTACCTTACATACACATGCATCCATTTAATTTGGACAGCAGTCATATTTCCACATCGCCCATTAGGCTTGCTTACTGCACAAGGCCAAAGCTGCACAATGAATAATTATTCAAATAAGTTGACTAAATTTGGGGCAATCAGTTCACAGATTTGTAGCTAAACATCCAGGTAAAAATGAAAATATTGACACAGATAGTGAAAAATCTTCCCTTTATTAGAAATGGAACTGAGCAGCTTCAAATAAGCAGCAGCAAAATAGCACTTAACAATGTTAAAGGCATCAATCAATGAGTCCAAGAAACTTCTATGGTACATTTCTGGTATCTTTCCTGGATAATTTTGGGCTGTAGATTACAGTCTGTCATTTTACATCTGGAACCTATGTTTAAATCCAGCTCATGAAATGAAGGTCTCCTGTCTACCTTCAGCAGCTGGATAAAATCAATAATTATTAAGGCCAGAGGTTGGAAATTCTGCAGCAAATAATTCACCTCTTGACTCCTCAAAGCCTGTCCGCTATGTACAAGACACAAGCTAGGAGCTTGGATGAGTGCAGCTCTAACAGCACTCAAGAAGCTTGACACATCCAGGACAAAACAGCTGTCAGACCAGCATCCCATCCACCACCTTAAAAATTCACTCCCTCTACCGCTGGCACAGTGGCAGCAATGTGTCCATCTACAAGATGTATTCAGCAAGTTGTCGAAGTTCATGCAACAGCACCTTCCAAACACATAACCTCTACACTTAGAAGAACAAGGGCAGCAGGTGCACGGGGACACCACAAGCTGCAAGATCTCCTCAAAGTCATACATATGAACATACGAATTGGGAGCAGGGGTAAGCCACTCGGCCCTTTGAGCTTGCTGCACCATTCAGTAAGATCATGGATCATCTGATTTAACTTCAGCTCCATATTCATGCCACCCCTAATTATCTTTCACCCCCTTGTTAATAAGAATCTATCTACCTCTGCCTTAAAATTATTGAAAGATTCTGCCTCCACCACCTTTTGAGGAAGACAGTTCCAAAGACTCATGGCCCTCTGAGAGAAAAACAACTTTCCCTCATCTCTATCTTAAATAGGCAGCCCCTTATTTTTAAACAGTGACCCCTAGTTCTAGATTCTCCCTCAAGAGGAAACATCCTTTCCATATCCACCCTGCCAAGCCCCCTCAGGATCTTATATGTTTCAATCAAGTCGCCACTTACTCTTCTAAACTCCTGTGGATACAAGCCTAGCCTTTCCTCATAAGACAACCCACCCATTCCAGTTATTAGTCCAGTAAACCTTCACTGAACTGCTTCCAATGCATTTACCTCCTTCCTTAAATAAGGAGACCAATACTATATACAGTATTCCAGATGTGGTCTCACCAATGCCCTGTATAACTGAAGCATAACCTCCCTATTCTTGCATTCAATTCTTTTGCAATAAATGATAATATTCTAGTAGCTTTCCTAATTACTTGCTGTACCTGCATGCTCACCTTTTGCAATTCATATGCCAAGACATCCAGATCCCTCTGCATCTCAGAGCTCTACAAATCTTTCACACTTTAGCTAATATACGTTTTTATTCTTCCTGACAAAATGAACAATTTCACATTTTCCCACATTATATTCAATTTGCCAGATCTTTGCCACCTCACCAAACCTATCTCCTTTTGTAGCCTCCTTATGTCCTCTTCATGACTTACTTTCCTACTTATCTTTGTGTCATCAGCAAATTTTGCAACCATACCTTCGGTCCCTTCATCCAAATCATTTATATAAATTGTAAAGAGTTGAGTCCACAGCACTGATCCCTGTCGCACACAACTCATTACATCTTGCCAGCCAGAAAATGACCCATTTATGCCTACTCTCTGATTCCTGTTAACTAGCCAATCTTCTATCCATGCTGATATGTCACCCACTACACCATCAGCTTCTATTTTCCGCAATTACCTTTGAAGTGACACCTTTTATCAAATGCCTTCTGAAAATCTAAGTACAGTACATCCACTGGTTCCCCTTCATCCACAGCACATTACTTCTTCAAAGAACTCCAATAGCTTTGTTAAATGTGATATCCCTTTTTCCAAAATCATGTTGACTCTGCCTGATTACCTTGAATTTACCTAAGTGCCCTGTTATAAAGTCTTTAATAACAGCTTCTAACATTTTCCCTAGGACGGATGTTAAGCTAACTAACCTATATTTTCCTGCTTTCTGTCTCCCTCCCTGACTTAGAAATGTATTGCCATTTCTTCACTATTGCTGGGTCAAAATCCTGGAACTCCTTCCCTAACAGCTCTGTGGGTGTACCTATTGAAGGTGAACTGCAGCAGTTCAAGAAAGTGGCTCACCACCACCTTCTCAAGGAAAATTTGGGATAAGCAATAAATGCTGACCTTGCAGTGATGCCCACATTCAATGAAAAAATCATAGGTAAAGCCTGTATGTTATTGATAAAGCTCTTTGTATTTTGTGAGATGTTCTCCTGGTGGCTGACGAGTCACCATTTTTGCTGTGGCTGGAACCAATGAAACAGGATTTGTGGGGGCAAATTAACTCAGAGGAAAAACAAAGGAAAATATCAAAACAAATTAATTGAATAAGAACACTTACTGCCTGTACCTTTATCTGCAGTTGAGTTGTTGCCTTCAGGTCCAAGGTGGGTTGGTGCCTGTTGCCTTTGGTTCCTTCTCATTGCTTCATTTTTGGGTCTCAGTTCCATTCCATATTCTTCTTTCCAAGAACCATGTCCAAGGAAGGGGTAAGTAACAATTTGTAGTCTGCACATGGACAACTTGAAATTTGTTGAACCTGGCTGTATTACTGTTCTTTTCATTTGCATGATGTGGGTGAGAACCAGGCATGATTTATTCCCCTTATTTGTTGCTTTCACATTTTGTGTTCTACTCTGGGTCTTACAGGCCTCCTGGAGCTTGGGGATACAATGATGCTCTTTGTATTTTGCTGCTGCTAAGCTGGAAGCAGCCCAGAAAAATGTCTTTAAGCAATCAGTAGCAGATGGGTTCCGCAATTTACGAAAGACCCATAAAACCCTTACTGTGTAGCAGCGGGGAGGTGTCCTCTTTCACTGTGATGACTGTCAGGTCAGCCAAAGGGTAGGTCAAGGGATTTGGCAAAAGCCCACTGATTATGTCAATGCCATCAGCACTGCAGAAAGGATTTGGGTTTAGAGCCAATGCCAAAAAAAGTTCAATGACTTCCCAAGAGTGGGAAAGTTGACAATTACACTTGAATCTCATGCAATGCATAAGAGGTGTAAGAGTTTAAGGTCAAGGTGACCTTGCGTGGAAATGTTAGCTTCAGCAGGGGGATGTAAAAGGCAGTAGGAGATCGGCTCCCATGATATGGCCCTGGACTATTTCCTTTTCATTGCAAATATCCTTCAGATGCAATATCATCATTTCTGTTCCTGTCATACTACAGGTAGAATTTTATAAATATACATGAACCTGGTCCCATTTTTGGAGAAACAGAATGAAAATGCAGCATGATAAAATTGTGAAACTGTGTTACACAAGGAACATAGAGGAGTTTTATCGATATCCATTATAGGGTTTATGTAATTATTTCAGATTAGTACCCTTAATTTCACAATAACAAAAATTGGAAAGAGCAATCAATCAAGCAAACTCTACACTAAAGTATACCCATAAAATACACAGTCTGTTGGGTAACCATTTATGGATAATCACTTTTTAACGTCTCTGTTTCCATTTAAAAGAATTGAAAGGGCAAGGATCCAATGGGATCAGGACTTCAGAAAACCTCTCTTTGGGAGTTTATTTAGAGTAATGCTCAATTGTATTATTCTTTTCAAAATGTCATCAATTCAGAGTAAAGTTGTGTGTGAATGTCAGTTCCCAGATTAACAAATTGTAGCAGTTTCTACCAGTCCTATTGGCAGCAGCTAAATTCCCTGGTCCTTCAGCCATTAACTTAATCTGTGCAGAGAACTTTAACTGGACTTGTAACTTACCCGTGCATGCTCTTGTATGCATACAATGATTGATTCCTATGTCTTTCTTGTCAATGATTGTACAAGTCTATGATATGATTGATCAAAAGTCTCTTGCCCACTCTGATGAAATTCAGTGACATTGGGAAACTTTGAATAACTGTATTATAATTGTAATTTCCATACTGTCAACGATCACTGAAAGAAAGACAAAGGGTCGCAGACTCTCTAATTAGATAGCACCCCAAATTCATCCCTTGTCTGGCCAGAAAACACTTGGGACTGGAAATTCCATGTGGGTTCTCCTAGATCTTGCCCACCCCAAGTAAAATTGCAGACTGGTTAGGGATGGAGTGGAGAGTGGCGGGAAGGACACCCAGTGAATTTTATGGGCACCCCTGCCTGCAAACTGCCAGTGGGGGACTATAAAATTCTGCCCAATGACTGCATGCTACTGAATGAGGCAGCTTTGTTAATGGCAGTAGCGATTTTCACCAGAAGAGGGAGTGCCGTCCCAGTCATGGACAAGGTTTTGGAGATAAAAACAAAAAGCTAAAAGCTACTGCGGATGCTGGAAATCCAAAACAAAAACAGAATTACCTGGAAAAACTCAGCAGGTCTGGCAGCATCGGTGGAGAAGAAATCAGTTGACGTTTCGAGTCCTCACGACCCTTCGGCAGAACTGTCTCCCTGATGAAGTACAAGCAGTAAAGACAGAACTCCCTGGGCATGCCCAAGTAACTGTGGTATTGTCTGTGTATCTGCCACCTTGGGTAGGAGAGGGTCTGCTGATCCCTTCTCCTATTTAGGGTTACTTGTCTCACTTTATGCTTACCACATTCCCAACCACTAGCTCTATCTGGACTAGAGAAATTCCTAAAGGAATATCCATCCTGTGCTGTGCCAGCTGTTCTAAGCAGAGGCAAGTCTCCTCAAAGGTAGGTGCAGATGCAAAAAGAGCAAAAATCATCCTTAACTCAATGGCAGCACTCATGCCTCTGAGTAATTTTCATCAAATATGGAGTCTTAAAGATGCTAGGATGTGAAATGTGAACAAGCGTTCTAGCACACAAATGCAGAACAATGCAGAACCACAGACCAGTAGGTAATGGCCACAGGGTTTGCTCTCTCAATTCTGCAATCTCTTTGTGCCTCATGTACATCTACTGCCTTGGTTCACAGAACCTCACACCCTACCCCTTAACCTTTTGAACATTGGCAAATTATTAGGATCTTATCTGACACCTTGGTTTCTCAATTTAGAACTCAGAGACCCACTATCCTGAAAGTTAGGGCTATACCACATGATCATCATGTTTTTCCCAATTTCTAGCGTTCATAGTTCTTATTTTAACTTCTCCTGAAGGTATTTATTGGCCTAAATTTTACAGTCATCAGAGAAGCAACAGCACTCTCCACTGAACTTGAAGAGAGCTGCCCATAAAGATCTAGTGATCTCTGTGGCACAGATTCCCCCTTTCCTGATGGCAGTTTAAGTCTGGTGCCAAGTCAAGGGGAGCTCCAGGCCTGCAGCAGCAATTATGTCAGCAAGTAGGATAAACACTCAATCACACTTGAGTATTCTCAGAGAATCAAACCAGAAAGCTAAAAGTACTTCATCCTTCATTTTTAATTTTAATTTTTAGAGAGCGAAATAAATGATTATAATTGGATTTAAATAGAAACTAAAATAAAGATAAACAAACTCCTAAACAAAAATAAAAACAAAAAACTACTGCGGATGCTGGAAATCCAAAACAAAAACAGAATTACCTGGAAAAACTCAGCAGGTCTGGCAGCATCGGCGGAGAAAAAAAGAGTTGACATTTCGAGTCCTCATGACCCTTCAGCAGAAGGGTCCCTTCCTGCTGAAGGGTCATGAGGACTCGAAACGTCAACTCTTTTCTTCTCCGCCGATGCTGCCAGACCTGCTGAGTTTTTCCAGGTAATTCTGTTTTTGTCCTAAACAAAAATGTTGTTTCAAAATGTGGAAATTTTTATCATAATGGAAAAATTTGACATTCCACAAATATAAATTTAGTATTTATGAAGTTAGTATCACCCTAGAAATACCTCATTCAACAAGGTGTAACTTCCAAGGGTTTTTACAGCAAGACTAACAGTATGAAGGGAAGTTCTTGTTAATTCCTAGGTTTCCTATTGATTGCAGCCTGAGATGCTACAACAGCATACCTTCTGGAGAAGTATAGAATCTCTCACACAAGTATTGGATTTCCAGATTATTTTGTGCACATGTGGTCTCCCAGAAGTGCTGTAAGTTTCAGTGGAGTAATGACGGTGAACACGTACTGTTTTGTTGTCAGTACCACCACAGAATCTGGGCTATTTTTGAGTTTATGCTGAAAGGAATCAATAATAAACCAGACACTGTACCTAATCCTGAATTTAAAGATAGGAAAACCAGATATTATTCCTGGCCCTGGCTGCAGCTGCTCACCTTATCAAGTTAACAAAAGTTCAGGTCATTGGATGCCTTGCCTCTTTAAACAACTAACAACTATGTGTGTCTGCTTTTCAGGTCTCCCAGTCACTTTGCTTGGAATGCTCAGGAGCAGAATTTTGGCGGGCGGGCTCAGCGGTTGCGGGCGGGAAGCCAACCACTGCCCACAATCGGCACCAGACCACAATTTCATGCTGACGGGCCAATTAAGGCCCACCCAGTGTGAAACGTGAGCAGCAGTGCTCAGCGCTGCCTGTGCTGGGGTGGGGGGAGGGCGAGCAGGCCGAGCACGAACTTTATGCGTGTGAGTGCTTCATATTCTCCCTGAGGCACAGAGCTGCTTCGGAGAGATGAAGCGTTGTTAAAAAAAATAAAGAAAATAAAAATGTAATAAAACATGTCCCCTCATGTGACACATGAGCAGGGACATGTTATTAATTAAATTTTAAAACTTTTATTTTATCTTTATTTGCTTTTGGAAACCTCATCCCGCCCATGGGTGAGGTTTAAAAAAAATGCAAAGGCCGCTTGGCCTTTTCACATGCCTGTCAACTGTATGGTTGGATGGGTGGCGAAAAATTTTTCTTAATTGATTCTATAATGGCCTTAACAGGCCTTTAAATTGCCGGCGGGTGCACTGCTGATTCCCACGCATGCTCACCGACCTAACTATCATGCGACTGCGCATTGACGCCGGGACACTCGCCCAACGTCAACGCATGTCATTTCACGCTTGAGCGTCGGGCGTGCGCCCAACTGCCAAGCTAAAAGTTTTGCACTTGATAATGCATCTGCAATCAGATAATCCCGTCCCACCACATGTATAATCTGTAGATTAAATGGTTGCAGTAATAAACTCCATCTGAGTAGCTTTGCACTTCAGTCTCGCAATTTGTCTAGAAACTTAAAAGGATTGTAGTCTTTACAAATAATTGTTTTTGACGCATTGTTTGCAACATAAATCTCAAATGCTAACACCAAACCCAAAGTCTCCTTTTCGATTGTTGAATGTCTTCTCTTTTGTGCACTCAACTTCTGTGAAAAATACCCTATCGGTTTTTCAATTCCAGTGTGATCTTCTTGTAAAGCACGGCCCCAATGCCTATATCGTTTGCGCCAACGGCCAACTTAAATTGCTTGGTGTAATTCGGTACTGCCAAAACTGATATTGTAGTTAATACAGTTTTCAAGTTGTCAAATGCCTTCTGACACTCCTGTGCAATGAAACTTCTTTTTTAATAGTTCAGTCAGTGGAGCAACCACACTGCTAAAATTTGATACAAATTTCCAATAGAACCCACTCATGCCTAGAAATCTCGAAACTTCTCATTTTGTTGTAGGCACAGGGAAATCCACGATAACCTTGACTTTCACATCTCTTGGAGCCACCATACCATGTCCAATATTATGGCCTAGATACGTAACTTGCACTTTTGTAAATTCATTTTTAGCCAAGTTCATCAGCAAATTAGCTTCTTGTAATCGAGTAAATAATTCTTCCCGGTGTTGTAGATGCTCCTCCCACGTCTGACTGAAAACTAGCAAGTCGTCAATATAAACAACACACTTGCTCAGACCTGCAATTACTTTGTTTATCAGTCTTTGAAATGTTGCAGGTGCATTCTTCATACCAAACGTCATGACTTGAAACTGACAGTCTATCTGGCGTCACAAAAGCCGATATCTCCTTTGCTCTTTCCAATAACAATATTTGGCAATATCCCTTTAGCAAGTCAATCTTTGTGATAAATTTTGATTGTCCCACTTTCTCAATAAAATCTTCCAATCGTGGTATAGGATATGAACCCACTTTTGTCAGTGCAGTCACCTTTCGATAGTCCACACACAATCTTTGTGTTCCATCTGGTTTCGGTACCAGCACAATAGGCAAACTCCAGTTACTGCAGATAGACTCAATGATACCATTTTGAAGCATGAATTTCTGTACCTGTAATAGCTTTGCCGGATTTAATCTATAAGGATCTTGCCTTAGCGAAGATGAAACTTCGACACATACATCATGTATAGCTAAATTTGTCCTCTCCAGCTTATTTCCACAAATATCTTTGTGTGACCGCAATAACTTTTCCAAATCACTCTGATACTTGTCTGGAAGGTAACTCAATATTACATTTAAACTTTCAAGTACCCCCTCATTATCCAACTTGATTAGAGGGAAATCATTTTCAGAATCCTGCATTTCTACTCTTTTCTCATTATCAACCACCACTAATACCTCCTTTTGGTCCTCTTCCATGTCAAAGTACTTTTTAAGAATATTTACATGACACGGCCTCTGCTTCTTTCTTCTATCTGGAGTATTTATTAAATAATTCACTTCACTCAGCTTCTTTTCAATCCTGAAAGGCCCACTAAACCTTGCCTTTAATGAGTCACCCACTACTGGTAACAGAATTAGCACTTTCTCCCAGCAACAAAACTATGAACTGTAGCTTTTCTGTCTGCTTTTATTTTCATCACTTACTGTGGTATCTTTACATGATCCCTAGCCAACTCACATGCTCTGTCCAATCTCTCTGAACTTTGATACATAATCCAGGAGGGTAGTTTCTGAATTTTGACCCATCAATTTCTCATGAATCAAGTTCACTGGTCCCCTTACCTCATGACCATAAACTAGTTCAAAAGGACTAAAACTAGTCGGTGCATTAGGAGCGTCCCTAACAGCAAACAACAAGAATGAAATTCCTTATTCCAATCCTGTGGGATAACTCTGATTACATGCTTTCATCATCGTTTTTAGAGTTTGATGCAATCTTTTAAAACCATTTGTGACTCAGGATGATAAGTTGTTGACTTCAACTGTTTTATTCCCAAACTGTTCATTACTTCCTTAAACAGCTGTGACATGAAATTTGACATCTGATCTGATTGTATTTCTTTAGGTAAACCATTTATTGCAAAAAAAATTTAGTTAACTCTTCCACAATTTTCTTTGTTACAATGTTTCTCACAGAATCATAGAATCACAGTGCAGAAGAGGCCCTTTGGCCCATCGAGTCTGCACCGGCACGTGAGAAACACCTGACCTACCTACCTAATCCCATTTACCAGCACTTGGCCCATAGCCTTGAATATTATGACGTGCCAAGTGCTCATCCTGATACTTTTTAAAGGATGCGAGGCAACCCGCCTCCACCACCCTCCCAGGCAGCGCATTCCAGACCATCACCACCCTCTGGGTAAAAAAGCTTTTCCTCACATCCCCCCTAAACCTCCTGCTCCTCACCTTGAACTTATGCCCCCTTGTGACTGACCCTTCAACTAAGGGGAACAGCTGCTCCCTGTCCATGCCCCTCAGAATCTTGTACACCTCGATCAGGTCACCCCTCAGTCTTCTCTGCTCCAATGAAAACAACCCAAGTCTATCCAGCCTCTCTTCATAACTTAAATGTTTCACCCCTAGTGAATCTCCTCTGCACCTCCTCCAGTGCAATAACATCCTTCCTACAATGTGGCGACCAGAACTGCACACAGTACTCCAGCTGTGGCCTCACCAAGGTTCTATACAACTCTAACATCACCTCCCTACTTTTGTAATCTATGCCTCAATTGATAAAGGCAAGTGTCCCATATGCCTTTTTCACCACCCCACTAACGTGCCCCTCCACCTTCAGAGATCTATGGACACACACGCCAAGCTCCCTTTGTTCCTCAGAACTTTCTAGTGTCATGCTGTTCATTGAATACTTCCTTGTCAAATGACTCCTTCCAAAGTGTATCATCTCACACTTTTCAGGGTTAAATTCCATCTGCCACTTATCTGCCCATTTGACCATCCCGTCTATATCTTCCTGTAGCCCAAGACACTCAACCTCACTGTTAACCACCCAGCCAATCTTTGTGTCATCCTCAAATTTACTAATCCTACCCCTCACATAGTCATCTATGTCGTTTCTCAAAGGTATTGTTTCAGGAAACCTGGTAGGCACATCCATTATTGTCAGTAAGTACTGATTTCCACTTTTAGTCTCAGGGAGGAGTCCTACAAAATCAATCATTATCCTAGTAAAAGATTCTACAAAGCTGTAATGGGAATTAAAGGTGCCGGCTTAATCACTGCTTGTGGTTTCCCTATCACCTGACATGTGTGACATGTTCTACAGAATTGGACTACATCCCTATGCAATCCAGGCCAAAAAAAATGTTTTTGTATCTTCGTCTGTGTCTTTCTAATTCCTAAATGTCCCCCCAATGGAATTTCATGAGTTATCCTCAGGATCTCATTTCTACATACAAATGGTATAAGAATCTGATCCAGCTTTCATTTACTGAAGCATGATAAGGCCTCCATTTTCTTATTAAAATGTTACCCTTAAGGTAATAACATTCTGGAATACATGTTGCCTCTGTTTCTGAGTAAGCTGTCTGATATAAATGTTTTATTTACAAATCATTTTTTTCTGTAACTCCACTAATCTCCTTGAGTTAAACACTTCAGCTGAATTGTCCTCTAGTCTTTCTTCCTGAACGATCTTATCAAACACAGTATCAGATAATTGGATTTCCACACCTTCTCCCTGCCTTTGTTTGACCTTTCCGTTATTCTTGTTTCAACCTATGAATGATGATGATCTCATTATCACACAACCTGGAAACAATCCAGGGTGTTCTTTCAACACTTCTGTTGAAAACACTTATACAGGCTGCTCAACTACCATAGGCATCACCCATATTTATGATCCAGTTATATCATTACCCAGAATAAACTGAACCCCTGCAATGGGCAATTTTTCCACTACTCCAACAACCGCATCACCTGTTTTCCACTTGCTCTTTAAATTTATCTCCCACAATGGAATAGATTTAGCATCTCCATGAACCCCACTTATTGGGTGGAATTTTCCGAGCCCACTGGCAGCAGGCATGATAGATGGCATGATGGCGCAAAGGCAGGTCACGATCGTCCACTCAGCCCACTGACGGCGGGCAATGGTTCCCACCATCAGTGAGCGGGGAGCTAATTGTTATACATTAGCATATAATTAAAAGGCAATCCCGCCAGGCTCTTGGAACCCCACCATATCATCCGTCCTCGTCAGTGTAAAAGCACGCCGACTTGTTCACAACAGCACAAAGGCAACATGCATTTGGCGGCTTTCACTTTGGGGGAGCTGAGGTGAGTGAGCAGCAGCATTCTCCACAGCTCTCCTGTTGTTTACAGGCCTCAGGGGTGCTGGGGGGAGGGGGGGCAGGGGAAACTGATGCCAGGCCCCAGAGGTGACTGTTGAGGGTGGTGTCAGTAGTATCTGGGGGCAAGTGTTGACCAGCCTCGGAGGCGACTGCTGAAGGGGAGGGGAGGTCAAGTGCTGCCCTAGCGCTGCATCCCACGCACAGGCAATTGAGGTGAGGGGCAGGGTAAGTGAGGGCAGTGTCCACGCATTAAACTGACCATGTATCTGCAACTGAGACAGATCCGGCGCAGCCACAGCGATATGATTGGGTTCAAGCTCCTAGACTGCCCGCCCTTGCAAGCAACGTGGAGGCACCAAAGGGCCACCAAGTGCTCCAAACCTTACCATCCGCTCCGCGTCCCCCCACAACTCCGGCACAGACTTCAAGCCCGCCACCACTTAATTGGAGCGCGGAGCAGTTGGACTGCACATGTTGTACAATCTCCTCGCCAACGCTGGCCATGTAGCAGTCACTGCTGGAGGTGCTCACAGCCCCTTGCAATCTCAGCAGCCCGGTTTGGACCAGTGTCTCCCATGTCACAGGTTGACAGGGCAGCCATGCAACACACTCATCTCTGACCATCTGAGGGGTGACCAGCACTCTCCGGGAAGCATTAAGGGGCAGTCACACAGGGCCAGGAAAGGTGCTAAGTACAACCATGATAACCACCCCTCTCTATCTCTCTCTGTCTCTCTCTCTCTCTTTCATGCTGCAGGAGGACCACATCAGGATCATGGATCCTGGTGACCTAGCTGTGTGTCTGATAGCCTACAGAGACCGTAGAAGATGGAGGAGAAAGCGACTGAGGCTCCTGGCCACACAAAGGCGGGAGCAGCAACCTCATGAAGGAGGGGCAGCAGGGCCTCCCGCACACGCTGCCCAGGAGCGACAGCGAGCCGTGGCTGGTTGGCACCTAGCGACACCCAGGGTCTATAGACGCCGCCTGCCATTCCGGCAGATGACTGAGAACCAGTATCACCAACAACTGCGCATGTCTAGGGACCTGGTGGCTCACATCTGCCACTTACTGCAGGACTTGGCACCAAGGGGACATGGAGGGCATCCACTGCCAGTGGCTGTGAAAGTGGCCACGATGCTCAATTTCTATGCTAGTGGCTCCTTTCATGGCTCCACAGGCGGCCTCTGTGGGATTTCACAATCCGCCACCCACAAATGCATCCATGAGGTCATGGATGCCATCTTCTCCATGGCACACAACTTTGTGCATTTCGCCCGGGACTGGGACAGCCAGGATGCAAGGGCCATTGGATTCGCCCTGATCTCGGGATTCCCACAGGTGCAGGGTGCGATTGACTGCACTCATGTGGCACTCAGGTCTCCATCACTAGACTCAGTGGACTTCAACAAAGGCAAAGGCTCACTGCATCTCCATGACAGGAGTGAACGTGCAGCTGGTAAGTGACCACCAGAAATGCATCCTGCAGGTGTGCGCACGGTTTCCAGGGAGTGTGCACGACGCTTACATCCTCAGTCGGTCACAGATCACTGCAGTCTTCCAGAGTCCACAGAAACTGCAGGGTTGGCTCCTTGGAAGCAAGGGTTACCCACAGAGACTGTGGCTGATGACATCCAGGCAGCGGACTCAGACGGCAGCAGAGCGACACTATAATGAGGCTCATGCAGCAGCTTGCAACTTGGTGGAGCAGACCATCGGGATGCTGAAGATGTGGCTCCGGTGCCTGGACCGGTCTGGTGGAGCCCTGCAATACAGTCTGCAGAGGGTGTCACACATCATCGTCGTCTGCTGCACCCTTTACAACCTGGCGCTGCAACAGGGAGAGGAGCTGGCTGAGGAGGAGATGGAGGAGCTGCACATCTCCTCCGATGAGTAGGACGCCGATGGGGATGAGGGTCTCACAATGGCTAGATGAGGCAGGCGCACTCGGGAGGCCCTCATATCTGCCAGATTTGTGGAGGATGATGACGACATGCAGTGAGGTGTCCCCATAGTTCCTCACGTCGCAGTTGTGAACGTTTAACTCCAGTCTGGCTTATCTCAGCGCCAATACCCTCTATGAGAATACTCCTGTCATGGAGATGCAGTGGAGACCCTAACAGTCACTCGATCACAGGAGGATATGACGACGTGCAATAAGGACACGCCAAAGATCTTCACATGTCCTCTGAGAATGTCTGACTCCTGTCTGGCTGAGCGCAGCTGACTTGCGCTCCATGATCAGGGCCATCTCGGAGATGCAGCCATGAAACTTTAGATGCATCTGATGCTGTGTCCGCCTTCAGTACCTCAGCCCTTCAGGAGGGCTGATGCTGGCGTGATGGGGGCCAGACCCACCTTAAAAGTGCTGAGAGCGCACAGAGAGAATGAGAGAACTCTGTGGCACCTGCCCACTACGTTCTGGCAGCAATGACCAGCATCGCCGATGTGCAGGCATCAGTAATATTCCAGGGAGTGTGAGGATGGGCCATCACTGTGGTCTGAAGGCTGCACAGAGCACAGGGAAGAGGCCCTGGACTGAGAAACCTGCCTTTTATCTTGCGCAGAAAGGTTTCACATCCGAGTGACAAGAACACTGCTCATCAGCACAAGGAGCCATCGGCAGGGAGACATTCTTAGGAGTTTATTGACAATAATGAACAGTATGTACAAGTGATCAACACCCTTAGTAAGGCTGTGCAACTACTTTTACCTAACTTTCCTAACCATGCCGCTACGTCTTGGTGCTCCCCAGACATCCCTTCCTGTTGTTCCCGAGCTTGCCTTTGCAGCTCCAGCAACTGTGACATGACCGAGTCCAGAGGCTCGACGTCTAACTGAGATTCAGCAACGTCCTGGCCTCCAGCAGTCCTCCGAGTGCCGGGGACCTGGGAAGTCCCTGCCTCCACCTGCTGTGGATCAGGAAGGGCGATGTGCTCAACAGATTGTGATCCCAAGGCTACTCTAAAGCTAGGTCTCACTGAGGTCTGTGTCTCTGCGCTGGTGGAGGGTGTGGGTGAGCGCTGTGACAGGAATTCAGGGAGGGTGCCTTCAGATTTCTCTTCAGGGGTTTCTTCAGAGCTTGATTGGAGGCCCTGGGTCATGGTCTCTTTGGCTGTTTGGCAGCTGTGCCTGTGAAAGCAAGGGGAGATAATTAGTGCATAGCAGTGGCCTGTGAAAGAGGACACACCACTCACAGCATGGTTGTCTAATGGATGTTGCACTGCTGGATCCTCACTTGGTAGGGCAGCGCTGACCTCACCGTCAGCACAGGACCAGTCCCGATCATCGCCAACCAGCTGGATGGCTCTGTTTTCAAATTCTGTCAGAACCTTGATCCCCGGCATCCCTCCACCTGTCTGCAACCTTTCCTTCCTGTTGTGAGCCAGTTTGTCCTGCATGGATAGAGACGGGGAGAGTGTATCAGGACTCCTGCCGGCCAGATGATAAGTATGCCTGGCCTGTGTGGGTGGTGGGTAGTCCCATGGACGGGATGAGGACAACGGTGGTGTGTGTGAAAGAGTGACTGGTAATGTCCCTTGCACTCTCAGTGAGCGAGGGCCCTGTGGATGTGTGATGGGTTTGTGAGTGTGAGAGTTGGGAGTGAGGAAAAGAATGACTTACCCTGGTGAAACAGAGGAGATCATTCATCCTTTTGCGGCACTGGGTGGCCGTCCTCCTCTACAGGGCATTTGCACTGATCACCACTGCCACGCACTTGCAAGCCAGACTGGTGACATTGCTACCCATCCTGCAGCCAGAGCGGGAGTAGAGCAAGTCCCGGCGGGCCTCCACGGCACCCAGCAGTCACTCCCGGGACCCATCGTTGAAGCTAGGGGCTGCAGTCCTTTTGCTTTTGCTGGCCATGTCTCCCGGACAGCCGTGGTGAGCTGGTGGAGATGAGAGCTTTGCTGGCAGCTGCCTTTTAAAGATGGCAGCCAGCGTGATGCAACAGTGAGGTTGATGGCGAGCAGGCGAATGAGAGCTGGCCCACCATGGAAATGGCATGTTTCCCGGGAATGCATAAATAAAGAGTCCGACTTGAGAAGTTACGGAGTGAAAACCCTTCGGCGGGTAGGACTCCATTTTACCCGCCCATTACCACACTTAGTGAACTCAGCAGTCACCTCCGAGGCAGGCCAGCACTTGCTCCCAGACACCATCCCACCCCCCACTCAGCAGTCGCCTCCAGGGCCAGGCATCAGTTGACCCATCTCCCCGGCACCGCTGAGGCCTGTAAACAACAGGCGAGCTGTGGAGAACGCTGCTGCTCACTCACCTCAGTTCCCCCAAAGTGAAAGCCACCAAGTGCACGTCACCTGCGTGCTGTTGTGAAACATGTCAGCATGCTTTCCCGCCAATGTGGACAGACAATACAGCAGGATTCCAAAAGCCTGGAGGTATGGCCTTTTAATTATATGCTGATGTATTTCAATTCGCTCCCCACCAACCAATGGTGGGAAATGCGGCCTGCCGTTGGCGGCTGAGCGGACAATCGTGACCTGCCTTCATACCATCATGAAGCAGGTCGCACCATATTTTCTATGCATGCCACCTATCACACCTGCCGCCAGTGGGCTCGGAACATTCCACCCAAAACCTTTAAACATTTCTGCAACCTGCTCTTCCGAGTTCTCTCAAGTAAATTGTGAACACATTCCCACTTCTTTATCTATCACTAATTCTCCTTGTTTTACCTGTACAAACAACATTGGATTTTCCTGTGCCTGAACCTCAGAACCCACAGTACTTTTATTTCCAGCACTTTTCAGCACCCCTATAATTCCAACAGATTTTCCCCGCAATTTCCACACACAGGTTTCATATGTCCAACTTTATTACAATGAAAATATCTCAATTTTCGAATGTCACTCTTACCCTCAGCTCCTTCCTTTTTATTCTGAGAAAAAACTTCCTGCGAATTTCCACTTACTCCTCTTACCTGAATACCCACCTTCTTTCACCTTCCCACTTTCTATCCTTTTCTGATTTAAAAGGGTGATGAAAAAAAGGTTTAGCTCAATGAACGAAATCATAATCATCAGCTATCTCTGCTACTTGTCTCACGATTTGAACCCTCCATTCCTCCGCATGAGTTCTCACTACCGAAGGAATAGAACCTTTAAATTCTTCCAAAAGAATTACTTGTCTAAGAGCTGCATATGTTGTCTTTATCTTTAATGCCCATGCCCACTGATCAGAATGATTTTATTTTACTCTTTCAAACTCAATATAAGCTTGCCCAGGCAGTTTTCTCATATTCCTAAATTTCTGCCTGTATGCCTCAGGAATCAACTCATATGCACTCAAAGTAGCCTTTTTTTTAACCACACCATGGTTCACTGACATTTCTTCTGTACTGGCATCTCATTTTTAACTGCCTGCATTTTAAGCTGGAACTCTCTCTCTCTTTTTCTCTTTCCTCCTTTCTAACTTTGCTATTTCTAATTCCCTTTCTTGTTTTCTTTCTTTCTCCTGCCTTTCTGCCTGTTGCCTTTGAAATGCTCTTCCTTTTTGCTTTTTCATTATCTGCTGCCTCTTACTCATGTTTTTTCATTTCCTTTGCTTGTTCAAGTTCAATCTTCTTCATTCCTAATTGAAGTCTCATTACCTCCAGCTCTGACTCACTAGCGTCAGGTATCACTTCCAGCTTTAAATGCTGATCTATATCTTCAATTAAACCTACTTTCTTCACCTCTGCAGGTAACCCCAATTGTAATTTATCTGCCAATTCCATTAATTTAACTTTAGTTACCTTTTGTAAACCAGCCAAAGTTATAACTTCAATTCCCAACAAGTCTGAGCAACTGGCAAAGCCATATTGCAGTCTCACCACTTCAAAAAAACTTCATGCCAGCTCCTGAATTCAAAGTGCTTCTCGTACTCATAACCTCAAGATTCACCAACACCAAACCAATCAAAGAATTTCAATTATATCCCGCAAAGAGCCCCCAACTATGTTATGGCACAGCCAATGGCAAATGCTGAGTTGTTCAAATCCCAAAGTGAAACTTGAAACAACTGCCATAACTTGTTTTGCAATTTGTATAAATTTCAAGATGCGTGCCTTGAATTCAGTAGCAGTAAGAACACCAAGTCTTATAAGTTTTTATAAAACTAGATTAAACATTTATTAACAAGAAAAATGATTTTTAAGCACATACATATGTCTTCAAATTACTACTATGATAACTTCTAAATCCCCTAATCAATCTATCTCCCTGTTACACTTGCATTAAGGGAACTGTAAGACACATAGGCCAGAATTTTTCACTTGGCATGTGGGCATGTGCTCAACACGTTCGAGCGTAAAATGACGTGCGATGACGTTGGGTGAGCGTCCCAACAACATCACGCACCCACACGATAGTTCAGTCAGCGGACATGCATGGGAATCAGCAGCGTGCCCATCAACAACTAAGCGGCCTATTAAGGCCCTTCATCAATTAATTGATTGGAAGTTATTGCTGCCTGTCCAACTGTTCGATTGGTGGGCAGGCAAAATGGCCAAGCGGCCTTTGCATTTTTGGCGAAACCTCATCCACGGGCAGGATGAGGTTTCAACCAGTGATTAGAATAAAAAAGCTCTTTACACTCATATTTAACATGTCCCTGCTCATGTGACAGAGTCACATGAGGGGACTTGTTTTCATTATTTTAAAAATCTTTATTTTTATTGATAAAAATCTTCAGTTCCCTGAGGCAGCTCTGTGCCTCAGGGAGCTTTTACTGCGCGCACCCGCGTGCACATGCAAACTTCAGCACTCACACTCCTCCCGTCCCCACCCCGGCAGCGCTGCGGCATATGTTTCACATTGGCTGACCATTAATAAGGAACTCAGTAAATAATGTTCTGCTACTTTTGTTGATACTTTTCCTGCTCAGGTTAAGAACTGGCTATCAACATTTCTTGTGCACTAATGCTAGCCATGGCACAGTTGTGAAAGGGTATCTGACATCATCCAGTTTCAAATCAGTTTGTCCTGTGGCGCCTCAGGGTACTCTGATTTTCCATTTTAGTGTCTGAGAACTGTACAGGGAGAGAGAGAGAGAAATGATCAGATGGACAGAAATCAAAAAGAGTACAAACAGACTGTGGGAGATAAATAACTAGAGATGGGCAAGTGATCTCGGAGACAGATATATAAAAGCAAACTTTATTTTTGTCTGCAAGCAATACTCTGAGAGGTCAGCTAGTGTTACAATTATGTTCTTGAGTTACCATCCTGGCCATTATCTCCCCTGCAAAATACAAGTAACTTTACAATGGATCATGTTAGGAACTTTAAGAATCAGTCTTGCTTGGCTCTTCACTGCACATGCAGTGCTATTCTATTAACAATAATGTGAGAAATAGAAAGTACCTCAGTCATAAATAATAAACACCGTCAGGGTTTAAACCTTGTGCTTGAGTGATTGGAGACTGATCAGGGGCCTATTACTTCAACATCACCTGTTTTCTCACCAACTTTAGGGCAATGCCCAAGGAAACCACATCATTCGCAGTCGGAATTCAAGTTACTCCAAGTACCAGGTACCATTGTTTACTTATCCATCTGTTCAGAATCTTACTGGGATGGGAAGTAGTACAGCATTTTCCACTAAAGCTTCACTTTCTCTTGCCTCCTCATTTCTTTAGTTGTTTTGACTTACTCTCATCCTTTATATTTAGACAGCTCTTGGCAGTCAAATACTTATTTTAATGAGAAACAGGAGAATGCCTATTTCTCTTCATAATTGACAACCTACTAATGAAATTTAAGGAATGCACACCTTTGAAATAGACATTTCAATAATTTTGATAATAAGCTGATAATTAGAGAGAAAACAAGGAGTCCTCTAATTTAATTGAAAGAGATTTCACACCAGAATTGTTGAGCTTCACGTTTAGATGCCATTTACTTTTATCATTATTCCTCTCTCTTAGATATCACTGGTCTGAAAGACCCTCACCACAGCCTGATTTCTTTACTGACCCCTTCGTAACTACAGGGCTCTTCTGATTTTAGGGTTCCCCTATTGAGCTCGTCTTGAGAGCAGTTGGTCTGCCATTTTACAAGGTTGAGTGAGAAAAAGCGAATATAAAGAGGGGAGGAAAATCCTTCATTGGCTCACCCTTATGTCACTATGACTGTTCAGCTAATGTTTATGCATTGCTATTTTGCAGGTTGGCTTCCTGGTCCTATCCTATTTGGAGTTATTATTGACAGAACCTGTATCCAATGGGAGTAGAAATGTGGACACTTGGTCTCTTGCCAATATTATAACAATGATCTTCTCCATATAAGATACTGAGAAAAGACATCCCTCCATACTAGATCGCTTCATTGTCCAATTCATGCCTGAACAATAACGCGAAAAATACAAAATAAATAAACACAGAATCACTCTACAAAATAAACCAATCACAAATCAAACTTGTTCTCCCTGATTTTCCAATTGGGAATATTCAATTTATATCATAGAAATCATAGAAAGCTTATGACACAGAAGGCCATTGACCCCTCATGTCCATGCCAATTACATGTTCAAATTGGGCAATCACAATTTGAAAAGCAGGTGGAATGTGTTATACTAGATCGTCGCTAACTTTACTCCATGTAAGCAGCAAGGAAACAAAAATAATAGTATTTAATGGTTGCTGGATAGATATTTGGCAGCAACTTGTAAATTGGCTTCAATGTCATTTTCGAATGACCTCAGCCTTTGCCATTGTGCCTAGGAATGGTAGATGTCTATGTTATACAGGTATCAAATATGAAAAGCAGTGGTGGAGGACAATGTGGCACATAACGTCATAAAGTCATTATGCCCTTATGAAAACATATCTCCACAAAAGTGGATTATTACTTCCGTTATCCAAGGTACTAGTGGGGACCCAGTACAGCAGGTCATCAAAGCATCTTCCATCCCGATTGCCTCTGAAAATGGAGCAGACTGCCTTTCGATTCTCATGGGCCTTCCTGCCAATTGTTCTGATTCTTCATTTTTGCTCCAGTAGCATTACTGATGCCAATGAGAAAACACTCTCTGACATTTTTGGAAGAATGGGAGGACCTACAGAGGGATACTAGCCAGGTTATATTGCACAGGGGGTAGTTCTGTGCCCAGTTGCTGCTACCCACACATCTACATCCACATTCAAAGGTCATCACTTGGGGAGATGATTGATGCATGTGGAAGTTCCTTTTCCAAAGAAAGCACAACAGTAAAGTAAAACAGAATAATGTGAATGCCTGACTAACTGTAATGTTGAATGCCTCCTCGGAAGCACCCCAATTACAGATATCATATTTTCGGTGGCACCATATGAGAAAAGGCATTCTAGGATCATAAAAGCAATGCCTATTTGGCTGCACCTGTCAAGATGCTATCAAACTCCTCCTCCTCCAGGTCCCATGCCCTAGGAGGGCATTGGCACCAATGGACTTCCATTGGATCGGTCCATGATTATGCTTGGCAAAGTCCTGTAGCGGTTTGCTGTTGCCTTCTGCAGTATGGCTGATCAAGAAATTCTCCCACCCTTACCACCTGCCATCAGGGATATTTGAAGGATTTACAGGATAATAATCAACCTGTTTGGCTACAAAAGAATGTACATACCACGGCCATCAAGTCCTGAAGTGGGACTTGAATCCGGAGCTTCTGGCCCAGAAGTAGGGATGCTATCGCTACACCATAAGACCACCCGTGCCACCACACAAATGGATGTTTTCCCTAACTACTGCAGATAGGGAATGCTCACTTCCCTAGGAACGGAGTGCATGAAACATGGATGGAGAATGGTTGCACTGCGTTTATGCCCCTTTAGCATTGACTCAAGATTTCTAGGGCTTTCTTGATCAGGCAGAGCTGGGTCATGGAGAATTATCTTAACAACAATTACATCTTGCCTTTATTTAGTGCTTTTAACATAGAAAAATATCCCAGAGTTCAGGTCATCAGAGAGCTGGATGTAGAGCCATGTCATATCATGCAAAAACACTTTTACTTACCCTGCAGCATAAAGTTGGCACTTGCAATGAAAGTAACAATAGGCTTGGTTGCATCTCCTGAAGGCATGCTATGTTACTAATTTATGAGAATGGTGTCATTAAGAGATGCAGAGGACAACTTTTTCTCCTAACCACTTTAGGTACCACAATGGACGCTTTAGTTGCAATCAAACAGGTGGCCATCCTTGCATCTAGGGTTTCCTTTCCTTTTATTTCTGCTTGTTACTTTTTAGCAGTCTCTCCTTTCAGCTTTGGCAAAGGATGTTCATGGACTGAAAGGCCTAGAGCCTTTCCAAAATTTTTCAGAATATTTGTTACCTTTTTTTATTCATCCATGGGATCTGGGTGTTGCTGGCTAGGCCAGCATTTATTGCCCATCCTATTTACCCTTTAGAAGGTGGTGGTGAGCGGGCTTCTTGAACCGCTGCAGTCCATGTGGTGTAGGCACATCTACAGTGCTGTTAGGGAGGGAGTTTCAGGATTTTGACACAGTGACAGTGAAGGAACAGCGATATATTTCCAAGTCAGGATGGTGTGTGGCTTGGTTGGGAACTTCCAGGTGGTGGTGTTCCCATCTATCTGCTGCCTTCGTCCTTCTAGATGGTAGCAGTCATGGATTTTTAAGGTGCTGTCTAAGGAACCTTGGTGAGTTGCTGCAGTACATCTTGTAGATGGTACACACTGCTGCTACTGTGCATTGGTGATGGAGGGAGTGAATGTTTGTGGATGTGGTGCCAATCAAGCAGGCTGCTTTGCCCTGGATGATGTCAAGCTTTTTGAGTGTTGTTGGAGCTGCTCTCATCCAGGCAAGTAGAAAGTATTTAATCACACTACTGATTTGTGTCCTGTAGATGGTGGACAGGCTTTGGGGAGTCAGGAGATGAGTTAATCACCACAGGATTCCTAGCCTCTGACCTGCTCTTGCAGCCACGGTATTTATATGGCTAGTCCACTTCAGTTTCAGGTCGATGGCAATTCCCAGGATGTTGACAGTGGGGGATTCAGCGATGGTAATGCCATTGACTGTCAAGAGGCGATGGTTAGATTCTCGTGTGTGTCTGTGTATCTTAATTGAATTAAAGGCAGCTGCGCTGAAGGCTTTGATGTAACAGAAGAAACAGAAGATAAGCTAGGTTTGAAATGTTAAGTAGGTAAACATTGGTTTAAAGAGAACATTTGCATTTTTAAATAAACCAGTCTAGATTGATTTCAAAGGAGGGGTGAAATGTTTCACCTAGCCAGGAGAGGTTAAGAAACAGTGTACTTATTTTTCCCAAAGATTACTGGTAAAATTGGTAATTTAATGGATTTTATTATTAGAGAGGTAAAAGTTCAAAGATGTGGTGAAACAATGGGAATTTACATTCAAAGGGGAAAACATGCATAAAGGAGTAATGTGTAAGAGAAGAAATTCTAAGATCTAACAAACGTGAAAAGTCTCTAGCATCGACGCCTCAAGCTGCTGTCTACAAAGAACTGAAGTTAAGAAAACTCACTTTGAATTGGATTGTTCAGGGAATGGTGTATCTTTGCCTGGGTCTTTTAAAATCTATGTATTTTACTGTTGCCTTAATGAAAGTGTAACTGGGAGTTAGATTAACTGGAGGATTTAGAAGTTATCACAGTAGTAATTTGTAGATCTATGTGTGTACTTAAAACCAATTTTTCTATTAATTAAGATTTAATTTAGTTTTGTAAGAGACCAAAAGACTCGCTGGTCTTATTACTACTGAATCCAAGGTACACATCTCGAAATTTATGCAAATTGCAAAACAATTGTGGCAGTTGTTTCAAGTTTCCCTTTGGGATTTGAGCAGCTCAACATTTACAATCGGCTGCGCCATAACACTGAGGAGTCACGAATAAATCTGAACATTGTGCAATCATCAGTGAACATCCCCACTTCTAACCTTATGATGGAAGGAAGGTAGTTGATGAAGCAGCTGAAGATGGTTGGGCCTAGGACACTACCCTGAGGAACTCCTGCAGTGATGTCCTGGGACTGAGCTGATTGACCCCCAACAACCACAACCATCTCCCTTGGTGTCAGGTATGACACCAACCAGTGGAGAATTTTCCTCCCTGATTCCCATTGACTCCAGTTTTACTAGGGCTCCTTGATGTCATACTCAGTCAAATGCTGCCTTGATGTCAAGGGCAGTCACTCTCACCTCATCTCTGGAGTTCAGCTCTTTTGTCCATTTTTGAACCAAGGTTGTACTGACGTCAGGAGCTGAGTGATCTTGGCGGAATCCAAACTGAGCATCAGTGAGCAGGTTATTGCTAAGAAGTGCCACTTGATAGCACTTTTGATGACCCCTTCCATCATTTTACCGACAACCAAGCGTATACTGATGGGGCGGTAATTGGCCGGGTTGGATTGGTCCTGCTTTTTGTGTGCAGGAGATACCTGGGCAATTTTCCACATTGCCAGGTAGATGCCAATGTTGTAGCTGTACTGGAACAGTTTGACTAAGGGTGCAGCAAGTTCTGGAGCACAAGTCTTCAATACTATTGTCGGAATATAGTCAGGTCCCATATCCTTTGCAATATCCAGTGCTGTTAGCCATTTCTTGAAATCATGTGGAGTGAATCGAATTGGCTGAAGACTGGCATCTGTGATCCTGGGGACCTCCAGAGTAGGCCAAAATGGACCATCCACTCGGCACTTCTGACTCAATATTGTAGAAAGTACTTCAGCCTTATCTTTTGCAGTAATGTGCTGGGCTCCCCCATCATTGAGGATGGTGATATTTGTGGAACCTCCGCCTCCAGTGAGTTGTTTAATTGTCCACCACCATTCACGACTGGATGTGGCAGAACGCAGAGCTTAGATCTGATCCATTGGATGTGGGATAACTTAGCTCTGTCTATCACTTGCTGCTTGCACTGTTTGACATGCAAGTAGTCCTGTGCTACGGCTTCTCCAGGTTGACATCTCATTTTTAGGTATGCCTGGTGCTGCTCCTGGCATGTCCTCCTGCACTCTTCAGTGAATCAGGGTTGATCCCCTGGCTTGGTGACAATGGTAGAGTGGGGGAATATGCCAGGCCATGAGATTACAGATTGTGGTTGAGCTGCTTCTGGCAGCCCACAGTGCCTCATGGATGCCCAGTCTTGAGTTGCTAGATCTGTTTGAAATGTTTCCCATTTAGCATGATGGTTGTGCCACACAACATGATGGAGGGTATCCTCAATGTGAAGACAGTCACTTTGCAACAGTCCCTTATAATTGCTTCAGTTTGTTCAAATTTCAATTGTTTGCAATTTTACACTTTCAGTATTAGTGTGTAACCTGAACTCATTCAATCCATACCTGGTGCTGTGGAAATTATGATAATGTACTGACCTTGGAAAATTAGGTGTAAATAGCATACTTCCATTTGTATCAGTGAAAAACCTATTTCTTACCATTTGTCATACATTGTGCCTACATTGGAATATTTACGCTACTCCCTTTCAAATTCTGGAAACAAAACAGATCAACATATCTATAAGGGTACATCTCCTCTATGTAATTTTCTATTTTAAAGTCTATTGTATGGCACATGTCCCACTGTAATCCTGTATAATCTTGTGCATTTTCAATAGTAAACCTTCCCCAAAATACTGCTGTACTATTTATTATATTTACATAAGCATATTTCCTCATTATTCTGTACTGCTTAATATACCTTTATGAGTACATTTCCCTGCATCAATACTGTAGTGTTTAGTATGTTTACATGAACTCATTTCCTTACTGTATTCCTGCACATTTTAGAATACTTAATGATACATTTCTCTACTTAACCACTGCACTCTCTCTCTCTTTCGGCTCTTCTCATGTTACATGGGGTCTCCACAATGCTGGTTGATCACCCTTCTCTACTCATATCAATCATCATTTTTAGATTTGACAGCTGGATGCCCTAATGCACTTATCTTCTACACTATCTAATGTATTTACATCAGTACATATTCAAGTAATCTTTGAAAAAACTCAACAGACCTGACAGCATCCGTGGAGAGAGAAACAAAGTTAAGGTTTCGAGTCTGTGTGACCCTTCTTCAGAGCTCTGAAGAAGGGTCATACAGACGTGAAATGTTAATTCTGTTTCTCTCTCCACAGGTGCTGTCAGGCCTGCTGAGTTCTTCCAGCATTTTCTGTTTTTATTTCAGATTTCCAGCATCCACAGTATTTTGCTTTTATTCAAGTCATCCTTCACAGTTTAATGTGTATATAAGTAAATTGCCCCACAAAAACCTTGCACTGTTTATTGTTTCCTACATTAATTCTGCAAGGAAATATACTTATATAGTTTCCCTACATTAATTGTACAATTATTTGATTGCATTTCTCCATAACCCTGCAATCTTTCTTTTATTTACACAAGTATATGTAGCATTATTTATCTGCATGACTACATTCGCTCACAGCAACTCTATAATGCAGATTTCATGCTGTTACCTCCTATTTTTGATGTAAATTATTATAATAGCAAAGGAGGTTAAATCAAATGAATCTTAGATAATTTAATGTTCTCTCTGTCCTTTCTCAGGTTCATGGGGGTTTCCAGATTATTTTTCTAGTGGTAATTTTCATGTGCTTTCTCATCGTTTGCTACATAATGCAGTATAATATACTGAAGATTACAGTCAGAACAGCAACAGAGAAATATGCAGAGTCTGTTGAGTTATTAGAAAGCAGAGTTGTACTGAATGTAAAGTAATTAATGAATCTCTATTTGACATGAGACATAAAATAAATGTTGAAAAAGAATGCAGTTAGCCCACACTCATAAGAACATACAAAATAGGAGCAGAAGTGAGCCATTTGGCCCCTCGAGCCTGCTGCACAGTGTTAGGAAATAGAGATAGTTTACATAATTTATATTTATACTTGTGGGTGTTAGGAATGAGTTTTAGCTTTAAAGTTTAAATTTGATTTGTATCTCTGTATCTGAATGTTAAGAAAAGGTCAAATTGAGTTTTAGTTTCACTTTAAAAAGGTGCCTGCATTTCTAATGAAAGTTGTATGACTTAAGCTAAGTTAAGCAAACAAGAGTAGAGGAAAATCAATGCTGTTGCCTAGCAACAGCAGTCCAGAGAGGCAGATCCCTCCCACAGTCACACACAGAAGAAGGGAAACAGCCGTTTGATTTTGGAAGCTGTTTGAGTTCAGTTGGTTTTGAAAGTAGTTGCCAGAAAGAGACTGGAGCAAAGGGGACAGATAGCTAGTCCCCAAAGACCCCAAAATCCAAGGGAACGGAAGAAGACCTTCTAGTCAAAGGAAGGACAGGAACCTGGAAAAAGTACTGTTAGGAGAAGTTCAGAAGGGCAGAGAGAAAGGCCCCAAGCTTCAGATTTAAAGAGACAAAATCTGCAGAAAGCAGCTTTAAAGTGAGAACAACTTGCAAGGGGCCAGAGGTCCAAAAAGACAACTTTGTTATGGGCATGTGAAGCAGTGGTGCTGTTGTTGGCTGAGTCGGTGAAAGAGAGTGTGTGGAAGAAAGCTTGGATGCATTTGGTGACCCAGGAGAGAGGAACATCGGAAAGAGAGTTCAAAACCCTGGAGTTGAACCATTGTGGAAGGCATCTGAGAGAAAGCATCAGTTTGGGAGAAGATTCCAAAGCGAGTCCTTCGAGAGTGGAGATTGGAAACCCTCATGTGAATGACGGAGTTCAGTGAGACTGGTTGGCTCACGGTGTGACAAGCATCTGGGAATTGAGGAGAGATCATTAGCCTCTGTCTGCGGTGGCATCTGTCACTTGGTTTCAGAATGTGGTGTGCCTGACCACAGTATGCCTATAGGTTTACATGGACTGTACTTACTGTGAACATTAGAGTATAAGATAGCTTTTGTAACCTGTGTTATCCTTACAAATCTGTGTATATCTGTAAAGGTGTAGTTGTGGGTGAAGGAGTATTGTAATATAGTTCATCTTTTCTTGTTTAATAAATGTTTTATGCTTTTGTTAAAAGTTCATTAGCTGACTCCAGTGACTGTATTCAGTAGCCCCTCTCCACATATCTAAGCAAAGAAATAAAAGCTAGGATCTGTCAAGCTGGGTTCACCTTGGGATCAGGCTTGTCCAGTGGTAACCTCGCTGGGGATCATAACACTCCTCTGAGAAATCATCATCTGCAAGGTCTTATTGCACATGTTGAGGTTCTTTCAGAGGGAAAGGTATGAATTAGTGCTGGAAAGTTAAGAATGTTGTAATTTATAATTGTGAAGATGATTTTTCGCTCACTGCTGAAATCAAGTCAACATTTCACTAAGTTAAAATGCTCAGAAAGTTGGTGCAGACACGATGGGCCAAATGGCCTCCTTCTATACCATAACAATTCTGTGATTCATTAGAGTGCTGTATATCTGTGAATTATGTTTAATTTTGTCACCAGATAACTGAGAGGTCCTCATCTCTGATGACCAAGAACACAGAGCTGCCTCTGATCTCCAGTGTTTCCTCCTCTGCAGTTGTCAGTTGTGAAAACTGTGGAGTCCTACCTCTGGTTCTCTTTTCCTGCAAAGATGGAAAAAGCAGATCTATGACAGAATGTAATGGCATTTGTTCACCTAATGGATGGAATACTTTTGGTGACGGTGACTATCAGGGAGAAGCACCAAATTGCATAAGCATGACATTGAGTGGCAGTGGTGGATGAATAGATGGGGATGTTAGGAAGTGCAGAGAAAGAGAAGTATGAGTGCACTTTGAAGCTAAGTGGGTATGAGAGTGATGTAATGGAATGGGCTTGACAAGACCTAGTGCAGGGGTCAGTGAAATGCACACAGGATGTTATAGGTGAACATACAACTGTACCCGCCTCTCCTGACCTGGTTAAGCTATTAAAGTGCTTCCTGCGCTGAATCCAGAAGCAAGGCACAATATTCCTTCTGTTGACCTTCTGAACTACCTCCATGCTTTCTTTGTGGCAGCAGCATGTCTCTTCCTCCCAAAGCTAGGGCAGAGTATCGCTCTTTGGCTCCATGTTCCCTCAATGTTCTTCCTCTGTTGCGTCCAACTCCAAACCCCACCTTTGTATTGCTCCTTTAAATACTGGAGTTAAGATTGCATAATGTGGATCCTCGTCAAACCCACCACCACACAATCAACATGAAATAGGAAAGTCAAATGATCATGCGATACCTGCAATACCAAGTTAATAGGAGGCCCTTCGTTTCTACTTTTGTCTGTTTGTTTAATAAACCCTCTCACAAGTTTTGTTTTTTTTTCTTTCTGGTTCAACATTTACCAGAAACAGGTTTGTAGGAACTTATCATTTATAATTAAATACAACTCACAAGCTGTCCAATGCGCAGTGGCAGTATCGTAGCCGATGAGGTTTAACCGAGGCGCGATTATTGCTTATTGAAAACCTTTCCCAATACCCCACTATGACGACTTGAAATATAGTCGGCAATGGCAATTTTTGATAGTCTCTGCGGAAAAAAAAGCAGTGTATTACTTAAATGAAGAACAGCTGCAGAATTCCGAGGTGCAGCAGGATACAGGTGTTCTAGTGCATGGTTCACAAAAAGTTAGTATGCAGGTACAGCAAGTAATTAAGGTGACTAATGGAATGCTATATTTTATCACGAGAGGAATTGAACATAAAACTAAGGATGTTATGCTTCAGTAATACAGGGCATTGGTGAGACCACATCTCGAATATTGTGTGCAGTTTTGGTCTCCTTATTTAAGGAAGGATGTAAGTGCTTTGGAGGCTGTTCAGAGGAGGTTTACTGGATAGATACCTGAAATGAGCAGATTGTCTTATGAGGAAAGGTTAGACAGACTGGGCTTATTTCCATTGGAGTTTAGAAGAGTGAGGGATGACTTCATTGAAGTAAATAAGATCCTGAACAGTATTGACAAGGTGGGCATGGAAAGGATGTTTCCTTTTGTGGGTGAGTCCAGAACAGGTGACACTGTTTTAAAATTAGGGGTCACCCTTTTAGGACAGAGTTGAGGAGAAATGTTTTCTCTGAGAGGTTAGTGCGACTTTGGAACTCTCTGCCTCGGAGGTCGGGTCATTGAATATTTTTAAGGCAGATGTAGATAGATTCTTGTTAGGCAAGGAAATCAAAGGTTATCGAAGTGTAGATGGGAATGTGGAATTCAAAACACAAACAGATCAGCCATGATGTTATCAAATGACAGAGCAGGCTTGAGGTGCCGAATGGCCTACTTCTGCTCCTATTTCGTATGTTCATGTAACCGACAAATCAAACCTGTTAAATATGCATCAACAGATGCTCCACTAAATGCTCCAGTGTACATTGCATAAAATGCATCTCATGTACATTCTATTAAATGCCCACCATATTAAATACTGCTCATGTGCATTCCTCCAAATATCCCACCTTCAAGCACTCTATTAAATGTTGTCCACAGCACAATATACTTCCCCATGCATACCTGCTGGACACTGTACTAAATAGCCATGAATTCTACAAAATACCCACTGTGCATTCTACTAAATATCCAATTGTACTAAATATACTTATTATGAGTCAGTAAATATTTATTGTGTACGCTACATTTCATTTCTTTCTCATGCTAAAATAATTGGTGCTGCAGTACTTCGGCAGCTGCAGTATTTTGACTTCAAACTTCAACTATTTTTCATGACTGAACAACATTAGCAAGAACAAAAGCACAATGATCCCCTTTCTTACCCTCTCTGATTTGAGTTTGCAGGTCCCGTTTCATCAGTTTAATACACTTTCTAAAGCTAATAGAACACCAAGAAAAAGCAACAGCCAGGTGTATAAATAGTGTATGCCAATTTTTTCTCACACTCAGACGCACGCACAACTTCACTTTAGAAAAAAGATTTCATATAAATTTCACCTCAAGCGAGATTTTGAAACTTGTCTTCTTTGTCAAACTTATTTGAACAAGAATTAGTGTCCAAATTTGCAGACAATAGGAGGCATGGTAGATAATTCGACTGACCAAAGAAAGCCGAAAGTGTAAATTGATAAGATGTTGGGTTGGCAAAAAAATTGTTGAGAGAATTTAATGTTAATAAGCAGTGTTTTATGATAAAAAATAAAAATAAAAATTATATTTTGAATAATAGATTTAATAATGTTGAAGAACAAACTAGGCATGCACATTTCTTCTGTCAATTTTATATTGAAGTTTAATACAAATGTGCCTTTTATTTCCTTTAAGATCAGTAAACGTTTTTATTATTATATTTTCGTACTCAGTAATGTTCCTTTACTCAGTAAACTCATCTGCTAGTTTAAAGCATGAGCTACTCATGTTAATCTAATACCTGCCAAAGATCACGTGGCAGTGCATGATAGAAAACCTTGGGCTGCATTTTATGTGCCCCCACTGGGTGTGTTTTCAGTAGAGGGGCAAGTCACCCACCACCTTCCCTCCCACCCCCAAGCTCACCCCCATTTGGTGGGCACCAAAATCAGCAGACCACCTGCCATATTTAAATAAATAATCAAGGGTCGATTAGGCTTGTTAACAAGCCAATGGACCCCAAGAATATGCTGCCCACACTATTAAACGATTGGCATGGGCAGTCAGGTGGGAGTGAACAGGTCATTTTTTAAAAAACGTTTTCAAAGGGCAGGAAGGGGGTGCCCTTTGTGGATCGGGTAGCAGCCACTCGAAGATAGTACTCTCCCCCCTTCTTCCTACCTGCCTGCTCCATTAAACACACCACCCGCAACCCCTGCAACTCCCCACTAAACTGCCCAAACCCTCCCTGCCTAAGAGCCTGGACTTTCCTGGCTCTGGGATCCATGTGCCGCCTTCTTGTTCCTGGTTGCAGTCCCAGCAGCACCCACTAATGTGCTCTTAGTGCTGCTGGGACTGATGGAGCAGCCAGCCAATTTGACTGGCCGGCAGCTCCCGAGAGCGAGACTTCCTCCCCAGTGAGGGGCAGGAGTCCAACACTGCTCCAATTTAGCCCACCCGCAGCCTGTTATGGCCGTGAGGCGGGCTGCCGTGGAGTGGGTTTGCTCCACGCCAACTTTACTTCTGGGGATGGGGGGACTTTAACATAGTAAAATGTCCAAGTGCACTTCAGAAGAGTAAAATCAAAGAAAATTTGACACTGAGTCACATAAAGAGATATTAGAACAAATGACCAAAATCTTGGTCAAAGGAATACGTTTTTAGGAATGTCTTAAAGGAAGAAAAGGGC
Organism: Cetorhinus maximus; assembly: GCF_964194155.1. Lineage (NCBI taxonomy): Eukaryota > Metazoa > Chordata > Chondrichthyes > Lamniformes > Cetorhinidae > Cetorhinus > Cetorhinus maximus. The sequence continues at coordinate 68,276,438 of NC_135886.1, forward strand.
AAAGAGTTCAGGGAGGAAATTCCAAAGCTTAGCACCTTGGCAGCTGACAGCATGATTACCAATTGATGGAGTGACTAAAATTGGGGATGCATAAGAGATCAGAATTGGAGGGCTGCAGAGAAGGACTGGAGGAGGTTACAGGGAAAGAGCGAGGTAATTGAGGGATTTGAAAACAAGGATGAGAAGTTTAAACAAGTATTTGCTTGCATTTCTTTTAATTTAGTATACAGTGTTCACTGTTCAGGATTTGGTCTCCTCTACATTGGGGTGACTAAACGCAGCCTAGGTGACTGCTTAACAGGACACCTCCATTCAGTCCGCAAGCTTGACCTTGAACTTCAGTTGATTGTTATTTTAATTCTTCACCTTTCTCCCACTCTGGCCTGCTTCAGTATTCCATTCAAGCTCAAAGTAAGGTTGAGAAACAGTATGTCATCTTTCAAATTGGCACTCCAAAGCCTTTTGAACTCAGCATTTAGTTCAACAATTTTAGATTGCAACATCTGGCGCTGTTTTGTTTTTCTTTTTTCTCTTGCTTCCCTCTCATTTCCTTTTGGATAGCAGCAATTTAGGAACCTGCCATTCATACCTCCTCTAGATGCACCTTTTGATTCTTTACATGCCTCATTGCCACTCCTTTTGGTCTTGCACCATGAAAACTTTTGTTATTTAATCTGGCCTTCCCCTCCATCATATCATGGACCTTTCCTTGGTTCTTTTTGTTCTTTTTGCCCACACTCCCCCTTTCACTTACTCAAAACCTATTACATTTCAAACTTTTCCCAGTTGTGATGAAAGGTCATAGACATGAAATGTTAACTCTTTTTCTCTTTTCACAGCTGCTTCAAGACCTACTGAGTATTTCAAGCTTTTTCTATTCATTTTTTTAATCTTTCACGGGATGTGGGCATTAATGCCTGGGCCAGCATTTATTGCACAGCCCTAATTACCCTTGAGAAGGTGGTGGTGAACCGCCTGTAGTCCATGGGGTTAGGTGTCATGAAAAGATATTAATGTGTATAATGTTATTGGAATTTATTTTTAAATTAGACCTGTGGTAGGGTCTGTGTCTGTGTGTGACTTAATTGGATTGAAGCCAGCTGGTCTGGGTGCTTTGATGTATAGTAGTGAGATCTTAATTAGATAAACATAAGGCTAGAAAGTAAAGGCTACATTTGCATTTGTTGAATAAATTTTTCAAAAGAAGGGAGTAAAACCTTGCACCTAGCTAGGAGACATCAAGTAATGCGTTTATATTACTAATAAAATTGGTGCTATGAAAGGGGTTTATTGTTAGAAGAGATGAAGTTCAAAGATCCATTGATACAATGAGAATTTACATTCAAAGGGAAGGCTAGATATAAACATGAAGTTTTGTATGTGCAGGTCAGTGGCATGTAAGATCTAAACAGCCTGTAAGCCCTACAACTGTCACTGGCCCTCTATCCAGCTCTTCTTGTCCCCACCCCACCCATTAAACCAGCCTATATTTCACCCCTTTTCTATTTTTCCTTAGTTCTGTTGAAGAGTCATGCGGACTCGAAACATTAACTGTGCTCCTTTCCACAGATGCTGCCAGACCTGCTGAGTTTTTCCAGGTATTTTTGTTTTTGCCCTACAACTGTGTCTGCAAAGGAACCAAATTGCAAGAGACCTCATTTTGAATTCGTAAGGTTAAATGTGCTTTTCCTGGGGAAGAATTTTCCCGTCGGCGAGTTGGGGTGGAGCCTGCTCGCCGACACGTAAAATGACATGGAATGACGTCGGGCGGAACTCCCGACGTCATCTCGTGTCATTTGCATTTTCAGGTTGGCGGGGGTGCAGCCAAGTCAGCTGTGCACCTGCCAACCTGTCAACGGCCTATTGAGGCCATTCAAAAAACAATTAGTGGACCAGGTCAGGAGCGTTGGCGGCCACCTGAAAAAGCATGAAACCTCATCCAGGGGCAGGATGAGGTTTCATGACTGAATTAAAAAATTAAGATTTACTTTTATTTAAAGTTATGTCCATGTCCCAAATCATGTGACATTGTCACATGAGAGGACATGAATGATAAATGAAATTTTCGACAGAATAACTTTTTCACTTTGGGAACCGATCTCCCTGAGGCAGCACTTAGCGTCAGGGAGATCAGAGCACGCACGCGCGAAGGAGCGCAATTCCGCATTTGGCATTCCACCTCCCTCCCCCCACCACCAGCCCTCACAGGAAGCGCATAGTGCTTCTGTGCGGGTGTCACGCTGGGCGGGGGCACCGATCGGAGGGCTGCCCGCCCATGCCCACTCCTGCACTCCCCCCACCCCGATGGCGGGAAAGTGTTGCCCCTGGTGTCTGTTTAAAGTCTATGGGTTATTGTTACCCTGGTGAAGATATACCTGGGAGTGATTAATTTGGGGATTTGTTTAAAAGTTATTATGATAGCAATTTGTAGACGTGTATATGTGTTTAATTTCTTGTTAAATTAATAAATGTTTAATTTAGTTTATATAAAAAAACCTCTTGAGGCTTAGTGGTTTCATTTCTGAATTCAGTGCTGCATCTCAAACATACCAATTGAAAATATAGGTTATGACAGTTGTTCAAGTTTCCCTCTGGGATTTAAAAAAACTCAGCCTTTACCAACTGCTGTGTCATAACAATTGGGGACTCTTGGCAGGACAATATTTGTAATTCCTTCATTGGTTTTGAATTGGTGAATCTTATGGTTACGAGTATGAGAAGCATTTTGAATTCAGGAGTTGGTGAGGTATTTTTATAAGTGGTGAGGCTGCAAGATGGCTTTGGCAATTGCAAGACTTGTCTGGGAGTAGAAGATATAACTCTGATTGGGTTACAAAACGTCTCCAAAAATAAGTTAACAGAGTGGCGGATAAATTACAATTGGGGTTACCTGTAGGGGCTAGGAAAGCAGATACAATTAAAGGTATAGCACAGCATCTACACTTGGAAGTGATATCTGACACAAGTGAGTTCCAGCTGGAGGTAGTGAGACTTCAGTTGCAAATGAAGACGCTTGAACTTGAACAAGAAAGGAAACTAAAAAACTTGAATTGGAAGCAAAGGAAAGAGAAATGGCATTCAAAAGGGAGCAAGCAGAAAGGCAGGAGCAAGAAAGGAAGCTGGAACTGGAAAGAAGGATAAAGAAAGAGAGGCAAGAGAAAGAGAGAAAGAAAGGGAAAGGGAATAACTACTTAAAAGGTTGGAAGTTAAAAAAGAGAACACAGATTCTGAGGAGAGTTCTGATGATGAAAAAACCTTTAACCTAAAACCCTGTGGGGAGATGTTTAAATTTGTACAAGCTCTTCCAAAGTTTGAGGAAAAAGATATTGAAGCATTCTTTATTTCATTTGAGAAGCTAGCTAAACAGATGAAATGGCCACAGGAGTACTGGACGTTATTGATACAGTCTAAGTTGGTGGGTACAGCGCATGAGGTAAATGCTTTGCTGTCTGAAGAAGTATCAGTGAATTATGACGTGGTGAAAAAGGCTATTTTGAGTGCATATGCATTGGTTCCTGAAGCATACAGGCAGAAATTTAGGAATATGAGAAAACAGTCTGGGCAAACTTATACTGAGTTTGAGAGTAAAACAAAGTAATTTTGAACAATGGATACGGATGTTAAAAATAGAGACAACATATGAAGCTCTTAGGGAAGTAATTCCTTTGGAAGAATTTAAAGACTCAATCCCTTCATAGTGAGAACTCATGTGGAGGAACAGAGGGTTCAAACTGTAAGGCAAGCAGCAGAGATAGCTGATAATTATGAGTTAGTTCATAAAGCTAAACATTTTTTTAGTCACCCTTTCAAATCGGAAAAGGATAGAAAGTGGGAAGATGAAAGGAAGATAGGTAGCCCGGGAAGAGAATGAGTAGCTGAAAATTCCCAGTAAGTTTTTTTCTCAGAATAAAAAAGGTGCTGAGGGTAGGAGTGACATTCAAAAATTGAGGTGTTTTCATTGTAATAAAGTGGGGCACATGAAGTCAGTGTGTTTGAAATTGCAGGGAAAATCTGTTGGAATTATTGGGGTACAGAAAAGTTCTGGAAGTAAAAGTACTGTGGGTTCTGAGGTTCATGCACAGGAAAAACCAGTGGTTTGTGTATAGGTAAACCAGGAAGAATCAGTGATAGGTAAAGTAGGAATGTGTTCACAGTTTACCCAAGAGAATTTTGAGGAGCAGGTTGCAGAAATGTTTAAACACTTTGTGTGTGAAGGGAAAGTCTTTCCATGTGTACAGGGTGGAATAGGTAAAGATGCTAAAATTTAAAGAGACACAGGAGCTAGTCAATCCTTAATGATGTGGGATAGTGATATTTGTTGTTCAAAGGGAGTATTGCAGGAGCAGGTGATAATAAGTGTGGTTCATGGAGATGCTAAATCAATTCCATTGTGGAAGGTAAATTTAAAGAGCAAATGGAAGACAGGTGAAGTTATTGTTGGAGTAATGAAAAAATTGCCCATTGCAGAGGTTCAATTTATTTTGGGTAACGATATAGCTGGGTCACAGATTTGGGTGATGCCTATGGTAATTGAGCAGCCTGTAAATGGGTTTTCAACAGAGGTGCTATAGAAGGAGCATCCTGGATTGTTTCCAGATTGTGTGATAATGAGGTCAGAAGCATACAGGTTGAAACAAGAAGGACAGGCAGTTCAAAGGCAAGAAGAAGGTATTGAAATCCAATTAGCTGGCACTGTGTTTGTTAACAATGTTCAGGAGGAAAGACTGCAGGGACAATAACACAGGGAGGTTAGTGGAGTTAAAGAAAAATGATTTGCAATTAAAATAGCTATATCAGAAAGCTTACTCAGAAGCAGGAGCAAAATGTATTCCAGTATGTTATTTCCTTAAGAGAGATATTCTAATGAGATAATGGAGGCCAGATCATGTTTCAGCAAATGAAAGCTGGAGGGAGGTGCATCAGATTGTTATCACAGCTGGGTATAGAAATGAGGTTCTGAGAATTGCTCATGAAATTCCAATGGGGGGACATTTAGTAATTAGGAAAACACAGGAACAGATACAGAGGATTTATTTTTTTTGGCCAGGATTGCATAGGGATGTAGTCAAGTTCTGTAGAACCTGTCACACATGTCAGGCAACAGGGAAATCATAAGCAGTGATTAAGCTGGTACCTTTAATCCCAATACCAGCATTTGAATAACCTTTTATTAGGATCATGATTGATTGTATAGGACCCGTCCCTAAGACTAAAAGTGGAAATCAGTACTTACTGACAATAATGGATGTGTCTACCAGGTTTCCTAAACTAATACCTTTAAGAAATAATACAGCTAAGAGGATTGTGGAGGAGTTCACTAAATTTTTTACAAGATATGGTTTACCAAAGGAAATACAATCAGATCAGGGTTCAAATTTTATGTCACAGCTGTTTAAGGGAGTAATGAACAGTTTGGGGATAAAACTGTTTAAGTCAATAGCTTATCATCCGGAATCACAAGGAGCTGGAAAGGTGGCATCAAACTTTAAAAACATGATGAGAGCATACTGTAAGGATTGTCCATAGGATTGGGATACGGGAATTTCATTCTTGTTATTTGCTATTAGAGATGCTCCTAATGCATCAACTGGTTTTAGCCCCTTTGAACTAGTTTATGGTCATGAGGTAAGAGGACTACTGAAATTGATTCATGAGAAATTGGTGGGTCAAAATTCAGAAACTATTCTCCTGGATTACATATCAAATTTCAGGGAAAGATCGAACAGAGCATGTGAGTAGGCTAGGGAACATTTAAAGACATCACAGCAAGTGATGAAAATGAAGGCAGATAAGAAAGATAAAGCTCACTGTTTTGTTTCTGGAGAGAAAGTACTAGTGTTGTTACCACTACTAGGTGATTCATTAAATGCAAGATTTAGCGGGCCTTACAGGATTGAAAAGAAATTGAGTGAAGTAAATGATTTAATACTCCAGATAGAAGAAAGCGGAGGGTGTCATGTAAATATGCTTAAAAACTACTTTGACAGGGAAGAGGAACAAAAAGAGGTATTAGTGATGATGGATGAGAAAGAGGTAGAAGTGCAGGACTCTGAAATTGATTTTCCTCTAATCAAATTGGATAATGAGGGGGTGCTTGAAAATTTAAATGAAATATTGAGTTACCTTCCAAACAAGTATCAAAGTTATTTGGAAAAGCTATTGCAGTCACACAAATCTATTTGTGGGAATAAATTGGGAAAGACAGATTTAGCGATACATGATGTCTCTGTACAGGTTGCATCTACAATAAGGCAACATCTTTATAGATTAAATCCGGTAAAGTTATCACAAGCACAAAAAGAAATTAATTTCATGCTTCAAAATGATATCATTGACTCTAGTTGCAGTAACTAGAGTTCGCCTATAATACTGGTACCGAAACTGGATGGAACACAAAGACTATGTATGGACTATCGAAAGGTGAATGCGGTGACAAAAGCAGATTCATATCCTATACCATGGTTGGAAGATTGCATTGAGAAAGTGGGACAATCGAAATTTATCACAAAGATTGACTTGCTAAAAGGATATTGGCAGGTACCGTTGTCAGAGAGAGCAAAGGAGATATCAGCTTTTGTAATGCCAAGTGGACTATAACAACAGAGAATGTACAACAGAGAAGATATTCAATGATCGAAAAAGAGATGTTGGGTTTGGTGTTAGCACTGCAGCATTTTGAAATTTATGTTGCAAACAATTAACTGTTTATACAGACCATAATCCTTTGAAGTTTTTGGACAAATTTCGAGACAAAAGTGCAAGATTTTTCAGATGGAGACTATTATTACAACCATTTAACCTACGGATTATACATGTTGCTGGTAGAGGAAATCTGTTCGCAGATGCATTATCAAGAGTTTGAAGCTTAAAAGAAAATTGGACGTTTTAAAAAACCTGGACACTGAACTGGAGTGTTTTCTGTTGATACCAAAGACTTGTGAACATATATTATGTTAATGCGTGCATCTGGTAATGTAATAGTGTAATAAGTATAGGAGATAGTGTGAGATGTGTTATTAAAAAAGGAAGCCGTCTTTTAAAATTATGACAGTTCATTTGTCGATAGGGAGGGGAATGTCATGAAGAGGTATTAATGTCTATAATGTTATTGGAAATTATTTTTAAATTGGACTTGTAGTAGGGTGTGTCTCTGTGTGGCTAAACTGGATTAAAGCCAGCTAGTCTGGGTGCTTTGATGTATAGTAGTTTTAGATGTTAATTAGATAAACATAAAGCTAGAAGGTAAAGAGTACACTTGCATTTGCTGAATAAACAATTGAAAAGGGAGTAAAATCATTGCACCTAGCTAGGAGACACCAAGCAATATGTTTATATTACTAATAAAATTGGTGCTATGAAAGGGGTTTTATTGTTAGAAGAGGTGGAGTTCAACGACTTGGTGGTACAATGAGAATTTACATTCAAAGGGAAGGCTAGGCATAGAAAGAAAGGAGTTTTGTATGTGCAGGTCAGAGGCATGTAAGATTGAAGCAGTCTGTAAACCCTACAACTGTGTCTGCAAAGGAACCAAATTGCAAAGGACCTCATTTTGAATTCATAAGGTCAAATGTGCTTTGCCTGGTTTCTGTTTAAAATCTATAGGTTATTCAAAACAAAAACAGAATTACCTGGAAAAACCCAGCAGGCCTGGCAGCATCGGCGGAGAAGAAAAGAGTTGACGTTTCGAGTCCTCATGACCCTTCAACAGAACTGAGTAATATTAGGAGAGGGTGAAATATAAGCTGGTTTAAGGTGGGGGTGCGGGGTGGGGGGAGAGAAGTGGGGGGGGGGGGTGTTGTGGTTGTAGGGACAAGCAAGCAGTGATAGGAGCAGATAATCAAAAGATGTCACAGACAAAAGAATAAAGAGGTGTTGAAGGTGGTGATATTATTTAAACGAATGTGTTAATTAAGAATGGATGGCAGGACACTCAAGGTACAGCTCTAGTGGGGGGTGGGGTGGAAAGACTAACAGGGCATAAAAGGTATAGATTTAAAAATAATGGAAATAGGTGGGAAAAGGAAAATCTATATAAATTATTGGAAAAAACAAAAGGGGGAAGAAACGGAAAGGGGGTGGGGATGGAGGAGGGAGTTCAAGATCTAAAGTTGTTGAATTCAATATTCAGTCCAGAAGGCTATAAAGTGCCTAGTCGGAAGATGAGGTGCTGTTCCTCCAGTTTGCGTTGGTCTTCACTGGAACAATGCAGCAAGCCAAGGACAGACATGTGGGCAAGAGAGCAGGGTGGAGTGTTAAAATGGCAAGCGACAGGGAGGTTTGGGTCTTTCTTGCGGACAGACCGCAGCTGTTCTGCAAAGCGGTTGCCAGTAGAGGAGACCGCATTGGGAGCAACGAATGCAGTAGACTAAGTTAGGGGAAATGCTGCTTCACTTGAAAGGAGTGTTTGGGCCCTTGGACGGTGAGGAGAGAGGAAGTGAAGGGGCAGGTGTTGCATCTTTTGCGTGGGCATGGAGAGGTGCTATAGGTGGGGGTTGAGGAGTAGGGGGTGATGGAGGAGTGGACCAGGGTGTCCCAGAGGGAACGATCCCTACGGAATGCCGCCAGGGGGGGTGAAGGGAAGATGTGTTTGGTGGTGGCATCATGCTGGAGTTGGCGGAAATGGCGGAGGATGATCCTTTGAATGCGGAGGCTGACGGGGTGATAAGTGAGGACAAGATCATGTTTCTGGGAAGGAGGAGAATGTGTGAGGGCGGATGCGCGGGAGATGGGCCGGACACTGTTGAGGGCCCTGTCAACGACCGTGGGTGGAAAACCTCGGTTAAGGAAGAAGGAGGACATGTCAGAGGAACTGTTTTTGAAGGTAGCATCATCAGAACAGGTGCGACGGAGGCGAAGGAACTGAGAGAATGGGATGGAGTCCTTACAGGAAGCGGGGTGTGAGGAGCTGTAGTCTAGGTAGCTGTGGGAGTCGGTAGGCTTGTAATGGATATTGGTGGACAGTCTATCACCAGAAATAGAGACAGAGAGGTCAAGGAAGGGAAGGGAAGTGTCAGAGATGGACCATGTGAAAATGATGGAGGGGTGGAGATTGGAAGCAAAATTAATAAATTTTTCCAGGTCCCGATGAGAGCATGAAGCAGCACCAAAGTAATCATCAATGTCCCTGTCGCTTGCCATTTTAACACTCCACCCTGCTCTCTTGCCCACATGTCTGTCCTTGGCTTGCTGCATTGTTCCAGTGAAGCCCAACGCAAACTGGAGGAACAGCACCTCATCTTCCGACTAGGCACTTTACAGCCTTCCGGACTGAATATTGAATTCAACAACTTTAGATCTTGAACTCCCTCCTCCATCACACTCCTGATTTGTGCCTTTGGGTAGTCAGGAGGTGAGTTACATGCTGCAGAATTCCCAGCCTCTGACCTGCTCTTGTAGCCACAGAATTTATATGGCTGGTCTAGTCCAGTTTCTGGTCAATGATAACCCACAGGAAGATGATAGTGGGGGATTCAGCGATGGTAATTCTAAGGGAAGATGGTTGGATTCTCTCTTGTAGGAGTTGGTCACAGTTTGACACTTGTGTGGCACGGATGTTACTTGCCATTTATCAGCCCAGGCCTGAATGTTGTCCAGGTTTTATTGCATATGGGCACAGACTGCTTCAGTACCTGAGGAGTCGTGAATGGTGCTGAACGTTGTGCAATCATCAGCGAACATCCCTACTTCTGACCTTATGATGGAAGGAAGGTCATTGATGAAACAGCTGAAGATGGTTGGGCGAAGGACACGACCCTGAGGAACTCCTGCAGTGATGTCCTGGGACTGAGATGATTGATTTCCAACAACTACAATCATCTTCCTTTGTGCTAGGTATGACTCATAAGAACATAAAAATAGGAGCAGGAGTATGCCATTCAGCCCTCAAGCCTGTCCCGCCATTCAATAAGATCATGGCTGATTTGCCGCAGGCTTCAACTCCTCTTTCATGCCACCTCCTCATAGCCCTCAGCTGCCTGGTATTTCAAAAATCTATGTACCTCCTTTTTAAATACTTTCAGTGATCTAGCCTCCATAACTCTCTGGGGTAGATAATCCCAGACATTCACTACCCTCAGAGAGAAGAAATTCCTTCGCATCTCAGTTTTAAATGAGTGTCCCCTTCTTCTGTAACTATGTCCCCTAGTTCGAGATTCCCCCATTAGTGGAAAATCTTCTCAACGTCTACCCTGTCAAGCCCCCTCAGAATCTTGTACGTTTCAATAAGATCACTCCCCATTCTTCTAAACTCTAATGAATAAAGGCCTAACCTGTTTAACCGTTCTTGATAAGTCAACCCCTTCATACCAGGAATCAGCTTAGTGAATCTGTTTTGAACTGCCTCCAATACCAGTAAATACGGGGACCAAAACTGTACACGGTGCTCCAGGTGCGGCCTCACCAACATTCTGTACAGTTGTAACAAGACTTCCCTATTTTTAAAATCCAACCCCTTAGCAATTCAGGTCCGAATTCCATTTGCCTTCTTAATTATTTGCTGCACCTGCTCGCTAACTTTTTGTGTTTCATGCACAAGAACACTCAGATCCCTCTGTGCTGCACTTTTTTGGCATCTCTCCTTATTTAAATAATAGTCTGCCTTTTGATTCTTCCTACCAAAGTGCATGACCTCACACTTTTCTACATTAAACTCCATTTGCCAGCTTTTTGCCCACTCACTCAACCTATCTATATCCCCTTGCAGATTCCTTATGTCCTCATCACAACATGCCCTCCTACCTATTTTTGTATCGTCAGCAAATTTGGATAGATTACACTCTGTCCCCTCCTCCAAGTCATTAATATAGATAGTAAATAATTGAGGCCCTAGGTCTGATCCTTGTGGCACTCCACTAATTACACCTTTCCAACCTGAAAAGGACCCATTAATCTCGATTCTTTGTCTTCTGTGTGTTAACCAATCCTCAATCCATGCTAATACATTATCCCCAATACCGTGAGCTCTTATCTTGTACAATAACCTTTTATGTTGCACATTATCGAATGCCTTCTGGAAATCCAAATGCACTACATCTACTGATTCCCCTTTATCAACTCTGCTTGTTATATCCTCAAAGGACTAACAAATTTGTCAAACATGATTTCCCTTTCACAAAACTATGTTGACTCTGTTTGATTGCGTTAAGCTTTTCTAAATGTCCTATTTCTTCCTTAATGATGGACTCTAGCATTTTCCCAATGACAGATGTTAGGCTGATTGGCCCTATAGTTTCTGGCTTTTTGTCTCCCTCCCTTCTTGAACAGTGGCATCACATTAGCAGCTTTCCAATCCACTGGAACACTCCTGGAATCCAATGAGTTCTGGAATGTTTCGGCCAATGCCTCCACTATATCTGCAGCCACTTCCTTTAAAGCCCTTGGATGCAGGCCATCAGGTCCTGGCGACTTGTCTGCCTTTAGTCTCATTAGTTTGTCAAATACTTTGTCCCTCATGATAGAAACTGTCACAAGATCTTTCCTCCCATTAGCTCCTTGCTTATCTCCAACCAGTGGAGCAATTTCCCCATTGACTCCAATTTTGCTAGGGCTCCTTGATGCCATACTCAGTTAAATGTTGCCTTGATGTCTCACCTCACCTCTTGAGTTCAGCGCTTTTGTCCATGTTTGGATCAAGGCTGTAATGCGGTCAGGAGCTGAGTGGACATGGGGGAACACAAACCAAACATCAGTGAGCATGTTATTGCTGAGTAAGTACCGCTTGATAGCAATGTTGACAACACCTTCCAACACTTCACTGATGATTGAGAGTAAACTGATGAGATGGTAATTGTCCAGGTTGGATTTGTCCTGCTTTTAGTCAACAGGCCATACCTGGGCAATTTTCCACATTGCTGGGTAGATGCCTGCATTGTAGCTGTACTGGAACAGCTTGGCTAGGGGCACGGCAAGTTCTGGAGCACAAGTTTTCAGTACTATTGCTGTACTCTTGTTCAGCCCCATAGCCTTTGCAATATCCAGTGCCTTCAACCATTTCTTGATGTCACGTGAAGCGAATTGAATTGGCTGAAGGCTGGTATCTGTTATACTGGGGACCTCAAAAGGAGGCCGAAATGGATCATCCACTTGGTCCTTCTGGCTGCAGATGGTTGCAAATTCTTCAGCCTTGTCTTTTGCACTGATGTGCTGGGCTCCCCCATCATTAAGAATGGGGATACTTGTGGAGCCTCCCTCTCCAGTTAGCTGTTCACGACTGGATGTGGCAGCATTGCAGACCTTAGATCTGATCCATTAGTTATGGGATCGCATAGCTCTGGCTATCAAATGCTGCTTCCACTGCTTGACATGCAAATAGTCCTGTGCTGGAGCTTAACCAGGTTGACACCTCATTTTTAGGTATGCCTGCTGCTGCTATTGGTATGCCCTCCTGCATTCTTCATTGAACCAGGGTTGATCCCCCAGCTTTGGTAATGGTAGTGAGGGATATGCCAGGCCATGAGATTGTGCTTATATATAATTCTGCTGCTGCTGATGGCCCACGGCACCTCATGAATGTTCAGTTTTGAGTTGCTACAGCTGTTTGATATCTAACCATTTAGCACAGTGGTAGTGCTACACAACATGAAGGAGGGTATCTCAGATTTCCAGCATTCACAGCATTTTGCTTTTGTACATGAAGTTTAAAATTGAGACCTTGCTGGGCTGGAAGGTCAGCATGCACAGGGCTGACAATTGAACTGGCCTTGACTCAACTGGGATATATGAGGCAGCAGAGCTTTGGAGAAGCTCAAGTTTATGTAGCGTACCTTCCAATTAACTCAAGTACGGTGATAAGGCTTCCCTGTTCACTTCCTGGGCATTATGAATCGGCCTAGATGCAAGCTGGCTACTAGGGTCCCCTTATGGGAGAATGCCTGGCCATTCTTCTCTTATATTTTCCTCACCCCAATAAAAATAATAACTTGCATTTGTAAGAGAGACTGTATATTGTACAAACATGTCCCAGGACACTTCACAGAGTTGCAATCACATAGGAAGACCTTTCCTCCTCTCTCTTTCTCCTCTTGTTAAACGCCACACTCAACTCCATGTTGCCATCCTGAGAGGTAGTCCAGTGGATCATCTGGCCTATTACAGTCACCAAGCAACCTGACGAGCAGGGGCGGGGCTAGCGGAAGTGACGCACTTGTTGCTGCGGTGACGAGCTTGTCTTGCTGATCGGACGGTTTCGCTCCCATTCCCTTTCGCTTTTAGCACCATCATTATGTCCGGCGGAGGCGGAGAGTTCGGAAATCCCTTGCGCAAGTTTAAGCTCGTCTTTCTGGGCGAACAGAGCGGTGAGTGACCGACGCTAGGCCCGCGGATGAGCCTCGGACTGTCGTGAGCAAGAGCTGGCTTGCGGCAAGCGAGGACAGCGCGGCAGGAGCATCCGGGCCTTTCAGTCAGGCCCCGAGGCCGCGGTCTTTGCTGTGACTGCAAGGCCCAGTTACTGTGACTGAGCTAAGAGAAGGAAACCGCCCCATTGAGCCTCGGATCTAAGAGCAATGACCTCGTTGAAGGATATTTTTCCCCACCAACCCCCCCACCCCACCCCAACTCACCTCACCTCACCTTACCTTACCTACCTACCTAGAAACTTAAGACTGATCAATCTGATTGAGAGACGTTTGAAGCGCTCACCTGGCTCTCCCTTGTTTCATTTCTCCACGCTGCTTATTTTTAGTGGCTAGTTACCCGCCTTCAGTCTCTCTTCCAATTGTTTGGGACCTTCCGCCTTTCATCCTTCAGGGCTTCAGAAAACAGGGCGCTTGGTGTATTTACTTTTTTTTCAATGAATGAAAAATCCCAAAATAGATCCGATGTGTGCCTTTTTAGCCATGTCTCTGGTGATCGTCACCTTTAGAAGTTCCAGGATTTAACTGTCAGATGGATTTGTGACAGAGGGAAAAAGTTATAGGAATGGCTGATAGACGGTGATCAGGCACTTAGCACAGTGGAAGAGGAGTTAGCCTCACAGCAAACATCTCCCTGCCAAAGCTCCTTCCAGAAGAAGTGGTTTCTGCCTACTAAATATGTTGGATTGGATTTTGATCCCTCGAATATCAAAGTGTTTTGTACATTGGAATCTGTCTTGTGTAGTTCTCTACATTGGGGAAAACCAGATGTCTGTGCTCATCTTAAGTTTGGGAACTTTTCTCTGTCATTTCATTCCTGGTTATATCAATTAACCCATTTTGTCTTTCCCCAGCCTTTTTTCTCCTCATTCCAAGTAATTAGAGCACCCCCTTTGTCATTGTAGGAAAGCTGTTTGTTCTTTCAATTTGTTGTTTTTTCTCTATCCTTGTTGTCAAGAATCCTTTGTGTGTTTAGAGACAGCTCTTCTTGCTAACTTGTTAGGTAATTCTGTTTTTGTTTAGGATCTTACATTGCTGCATAAACATGCACTATTTAGGAATCCTATGTGTGAAGTTCCTTTTCAATGTGTTGCACTGGTTTATTATTTTATATAGAGTTAACTGATCAGAGAGACTGGATAGGCTTATAGCAGAGAAGGCTGAGGGGGACACAAAATTATGAGGGGCATAGTGGAGGTGAGGTGTCAGTAGCCAGAGGGCATAGATTTAAGATAAGGGCAGGAGGCTTAGAGGTGATTTGGGGAGATATTTTTTCACCCAGAGGATGGTTGGAATCTGGAACATTTTGCCTGAAGGGGTGGTAGAGGCAGGAACCCTCACAACGTTCAAGAATTATTTGGATGAGCACTTGAAACGCCAAAGCGTACAAGACTACGGGGCAAGTGCTGGAAAATGGGATTAGAATAGATGGGTGCTTGATGGCTGGCGTGTTTACGATGGGCCGAAGGGCCTGTTTCTGTGCTGTATAACTCTATGACTATGACTGATTAGTCAGTAAACATTTTCCCTGTTATTTATGCTGAGATATAATCCATTGGGTATGAGTGGCACTCCAGTATCCCTTCCAATCTGGATAAAGAGCTGACATGAGCAGAAAATGTTATATTTAGCTGTTCAGACAGGATTCATTGAGCAAACATTAGACAGCTCATATTTTAGGTATAAAATTTCTTCAAAACTGAGCAATATTACAGAAAATTCAGTTTTGGTGTTTACAGTGGTGGAAAAAGGATTTGAATCTCCAATATTATGTACTTTGGTTTCTTGCCAATTGAGCTCAAAACCTACAGTTGCAAAATCATCTTTGAGGATACTTACTGCCAAGTTTATTATTTCTAGCATTACTGCTAGAATAGCAATTTTGTCGCCGTAGTTGAAGTCAGTGAAACTTTCTAAATTTAGCTCAGTGCCATTCATGCTTTGACTAGCAGAATTTGCCAAGATGCAGTCCACTGGTAGCAGAAACAGGCCAGGGCTGGTTAAAGTACACTCGCCAAACTCCAGGTCCAGTTTGAATAAGGTGCTGGCATCATTGCATATGCACATGCAAACTTATCCCTTCGTATAGGAGTTGAATGAGTTGGACAAATTTATCTGGAGCATCCGCTTGCTTTAGAATTAATCAAATTGAGTTCCTATTTGCCAAATCAGATGTTGCACACTACAGCCAGGTCCTGGATCTCACATTTGACCAATGCAGGCCAGGGAATTCTAAATATGAAGACCTTTGCCTTGTAAAGCACACATTTATGGCCTGTGAATAGTGTTTCTTTTGGTGTGCTGAATGCTTGGGTTATGATGAACTGCAGACTTCTGTCAGTGGTGGATCTACTGAGTATGAACTACTTTGCTGCAGCCATCTCTTACTTGACAGGAGGGTATTCCTCTTGTAGCTTTCATATAAGGTTTTGCTGCATTCCCCTTTCTCAGTTGGGATTATTAATCCACCCTTCTAGCCTTTGAGCATGATCTCTTGCTGCTAGGCATCAAGTGTCAATTGATGTTGGACTTTAGTTTATGCCTGTCCATGACATTTCAACAGATATTCCACATGTGTTGTGGGCAGCCCAATCATGAGTTTCTTTATGGAAGCCTTTGTTTCCAATTTGAAGGATTTATTTTGGGAAATGGTATTGCTTCATTTGCTTGCAGAACTTCAGAGATCCCTCTTTAGGAGGCAGTCCTGCAAGGTTTCAAACCGGCTCTTCTATCTTCTATTTTCTCTGATTATGGCTGATCTTCACTATATTTGACTGGACCAAGGGCTAATTTATGACGTCCATAAGAAGCTTAATGCCTGGTGGGGTTAGATTTCGGTAGCTGCTCTTCTCCATTTGCTTTCTGCAAGGCCTCATACTGATGGTCTCAACGGTGCCTTTGCCCCAAGAATATCTGTGGTACTCCTCTTATGTGCAGTGTCCTTTCTTGCATCTTTGAAGGGATCGATAGTGAAAACAGAGGAAGATTACAGGGCAATGAAATGAAAACAGGGCAATGCAATTAGTTTTGAATTGTTTTAACAGAGCTGTCACAGACTCAATGGGTTGTATGGCTCACATTATCCCAAGCATGTATGTAAACTGAATACATGGGATTTTCTCTGTCCAGAACTGCAGAGACATATTTTAAGGAGGTTATTTTCCCTTGTTTGGCACAAATCTTAGATGGCGTTTACCTCTTCAGACTTTAACCCTGCCTACCTGCCTGGAATGCTGCAAGCAGCTGGCTGTGAGTCTTCACGTTCATCCTTCCCAATGAACCTCCCCAACCTTGTTGATTTCCTTGTAATTCCAAGTTATTCCCTTATGTATTGTGTATGCACTGAGGTGTTTGGATAACACTGTTAATATGGTCCTGTGCACGTACAAAATATGTACTGTGCATCATGCCACTTGTACTGGCTATTCCTAGACCTATATTCCAATTGACATCCAGCACTACTGCACTGCCAGCAGTGTTTACACTCTGAAGAATTAGAATGAAGACAGACTGCAATGGGATGTCTGAGACTCTGATTATTAGTAATGTGTGCATGGAAAGAATTGCTTTATTTTTGTGTAAGTAATATTTTAATTTGGTACTTTTTGATACCTTGATGAATTAATTTTATTTGGAAATCTTGATTGAGATAATAAGACTTCTTCATTTCTGTACTGTGACATCAGTTGCAGGATGGAAGTATTGTCCCTGTGCCCCCTTGCACAAACTAGTCTGTCTGTGCTGTCCACGTGCCTGATGAAAATTTAATCTCTCTTGAACTCGATGGGATAACTGCTTCATGTTAAAAGACACTTCTTAAAAACAATGTTTAAAGAATTAATTATTTGGATCAGTACTACCTGAAATAAAAATAGTAGGATCATGCGTTTGTGTTTTTGCTAACAGGACTGACTGATGTAGCTGGTTAATGCTGCAAAGGTAGAACTAGATTAGAACTATCAGTGCCACTTGTTAAAGCTAAAGGGTCCTATGTACTTTTTAAACAGCTTTATCAAATTGCCCTTGCCTTTTCAGGACTTGTGTATCTGAATCCCTTAGTGTTTGCTCTGTTAATGTTTTACCAGTTAGTGTATAGTTTCTCTGCTTGCTTATTCCTCCCAAGATGTATACGACCATACAAATTAGGAGCAAGAGTAGGCTACTTGGCCCTTTGAGCCTGCTCTTCTATTAAGTAAGATGGCTGATCTGATTTATAAATTCAAGTCAACATTCCCACCTACCCCTAATAACCTTTCGCCCCCTTACTAATCAAGAATACATCTACCTCTGCCTTAAAAATATTCAAAGATTCTGCTTCCACCACCTTTTGAGGAAGAGAGTTCCAAAGACCCACGACCTTTTGAGAGAGAAAATTTCTCCTCATCTCTGACTTACATGGGCAACCCCTTATTTTTAGATTCTCCTACAAGAGAAAACATCCTCTCCACATTCACTTTGGCAAGACCCCTCAGGATCTTGTATGTTTCAATCAAGTTACCACTTTCTCTTCTAAACTTCAGCAGATACAAGCCTAGCCTGTCCAACCTTTCCTCATAAGATCATTCCAGGTATTAGTCTGGTAAACCTTCTCTGAACTGCTTCCAACGCATTTACATTGTTTGTTAAATAAGAAGACCAATACTGTATACAGTACTCCAGATGTTGTCTCACCAATGCCCTGCATAACGGAAGCAAAACCTCCCTATTTTTGTATTAAATACCCCTCGCAATAAACAATAGCATTCTATTAGCTTTCCTAATTACTTGTACCTGCACTAGGTCACTTAGATCCCTCTGCATCTCAGAGCTCTGCAATCTCATAATCTAATTTTTTTCTCTGCATTGGATTTTGTTTGACATCCATCCACCCGCTTTTCTAGTGAAATCATTTTCAGTCCTTTTTAGAGTTAATCACACAATCTGTTTTTAAGTTGCATTTAATTTTGGTATTGTGCCCCTGGATCCAAACCCATATCATTTATTTTTAGTGTGTGGATTCACAGAATGGTTTCTCGAAATACTTGGCCTTTGAAGTCTTTGAGAACAAGCCTTGCTGCGCATGGTAACATCATTCTAATAGTTTGATCAGGCGGACACTAAAATGGGTGAGATTAAATTCTGGTCTGCCATTTGGCATTAGCACTGTGCAGTCAGAGGTCAGCGCTGCCTATTGCTAATTTCCTATTTGTTGGTTATTGACTTAAATGTAATAGTTCCTATTGATCAATAATTCTGTGTCTCTGAACATTCTCCAAACAGATGAGTAGTCCATCTGTCAGTTGGTTAATTCAATACATTGTTATCAAGTTGTTACTGGAAAAATTCCTCTTAAACTTTTCATGTTGCATAATGTGCATATGTGACATTCTCCATGCCATGACCAGTACTTCACCCTAGTGTCACAGTCCAAATCCCTCCAAAGACAACCCCAAACCCATCATTGATTTTTTTCATAGCTCAAATGGCCATTGTATGAAATCCCACTTTCACCACATTAATTTTACTGCAATGTATTGATCAGGCATGCTGAGCTTCTTCCTGGATGCTTATCCCCCTTTTCAGTGTAATTTCACCTTCCATTCCAGATTTTCCAGTCAAACACTAAATGCCACGACAGTAGCAAATTCTTTCAGAGGTGACTATTTGTCAACACACTACACATTGCTGTACTGTACAGGCTATTGAATATCATTAATGAGGCTTAGAGTTCTCTACCTAAAGGAGCAATATGCATCAATGTTATGTTGAGATTTTTCAATTTAAATTAAGACCCAAGTATTTTCTAAAAACCAAAGCAGTTCAGTGTTTTTTTAATCTAATATCACAATCATGCAAATACCTGTGCTGGAGCGTTCCTTCAGTCCACGTAGAAAATAGAGAATAACGTATTTAATTTTCGATCATGCAGTTGGTTGAACTGATTCTGAATACTGTGTAAGCCCAGCTTGACAATCATTTGAATAATCTTTCATGTAGGAGCCTGGGTTTGATTTCAGCTTCGGCTAGTTGCCCTCCTGGGCAAGAAGCAGGGTAACATAACACAAAGAAAAGGCATACTTAAAAGGTTGTGTATGCAACAGAATGGGGGAGCATTGCGCTGAGACCTGATAATTGTTGTATGCTTGTAACTATTTTAAAATATTACAATTTTAACAAATGCTGAAAGCAAACATTACTACAATAAGAAGACAAATTAATAATGTTTTTACATCAAGCATTACCAGTCTTTTATTAATAATTTCCTGACAGCTGTTTGTTTAGCATTGACCGCAGTAGTGAATCTTGATTTTTAAAAAATCATTTAACTCAATTGCCATACCTTGGGAGTCCATACGAATCTTCTCTAAGGTGTCTTTCAATGGCTGTATGCAGCCTTTTTACACCTAACGTAGCTGAAAAAAGCTTTTACCATTGCAACTGAAATTATCTGCCACTTCTTTCTCCTTTAATCTCTCAGCTGTTCTGATAGCCTTTGTTTTCTTTAATTGTGCATGATATTTGTGTCTTCTCTTGTAAATGATATTCCTTTAATCTATAAAGTATGTTTGCTAATTTGAGGAATGTTGCTTTTGTTGCAGTTGGAAAGACATCTCTGATAACCAGGTTTATGTATGACAGTTTCGACAACACTTACCAGGTGAGTGATTCAGTAGGCCAGTATCTAGCTCCATGTTTTGTAGTACTTCTGTGTCCTTGTGCTGAGTTTCTGTTATTAGCAGCAGTGTCTAGGAAACAGTCATGTCAAAGTCCAAATCCTATATGAACAGGCCATTAGGATACTGGAAGATGTATTGCATAAGGCTGAGGTGATTGTTACTGTGTAATATTAGCAGAGGGCTAAGTAGATTTCACACCTTCTTAGCTGGAGAAGTGATTGTGCCATCTTCAGGATATTATTTCTGTTTCCCAAATTTTAATGTATTTAATTTGTTAAGATGATGCAGTCCACAGCTGAGCTTTCTAAACTCAGAGCTGCTCGCAGTCACCCTGCAAGGCCATCTGTGGTCTTCACTGAAAGTCAGCAGTCTTCCATCAACCATACTGCAACCACTGGGGTAGCAATGTGTTGGAGCACTAGGATAGACAAATACACAGGGAAGATGGGCACTAAGGGGGAATGCTCTAGGCTAATTAGTAGACTTTTTGTCTGCAAGATAACATTAATTTATAAATTTGGTTTAGAATGTTTATTTTGTGGAGACATTTGTTTTTGCATTGTGGCTGTGAGTAGTAGAGCAATGGGAGCATTGTTTAAGCACTCCAATGATCTGTTCTATTCATTTGTGTGATAGCATGGGCTTTCGTTTTATGCATGCTGTGCATGCATGGGTTGCACAGTGGAGTTATCAGCCATGTGGTCAGCAGCTAATATCTCTTGTCATCCAGTAACCACCCTTCAGTTAACTGTGCTAGGCCAAATATAGCTGGAACAGTGGACTACCGCAAATGAACCAGGCATTGACCTGCATGATTTACTGTCCATGGTTACGCACCAGCTGGATGCTACAGTGCAAAATTAATATGCATCACCCGCAAAGGAAATTGTGTGCACTCAAGGGAACCTGCACTGTGGGGGAAGCATGCAATGCTACCAAAGCCATGTGTTCACTGAAACTGCTTCACTCTGGAAAAACAGAATAAACTGTAGTTGGCTCTCATTGCATAGAGAGCCTCAGTAACCTACCATATGCAATAGTGGATGGTAAACTGCGAGATGTTGCAAATATCTCAATTAAAGCCAAGAAGGAGCCAGCTACATAAAGATTCATTACCGCAGTCACCACTTGGAATGCGATCCTTGCCTTATTCTGAGGTTGCAGTTGTGATTCCAACAGTTGACCAGTTTCATTGAAGCTGTCCTTATTGAAAAGCAGACATCTTGCACATTTCTCCTTGCTGAGATTCATGTTGGAGGATTGCTCCCTAACACACTGGATGGAAAGGGCCCCCTGAGAGCTTTTCTTCTCCACCTGCTCTTTCCTTTTTCCTCTCGCAGCTTGTCCTGCTCTGCTAGCCTTCTGTTCATTCTCTGCATCATGCTGTAATCCATGGGGAATGCCTACCACTACACACATGTCTTGGAGCAATTAGTTTGTGCAGATGCATAAAGTCATGAACAATTCATCAACACCTGCCACACACACCCTTAGACTTCTGAAATTTTAAGTATTGGTACAAAGCATGAAATACTTGTAGACTCAAAGCAACAGCCAGAAAAATTGAACCATCAGCTGGCCTATAAGTAGTCGATTACCCCTTTAAATAGCACTGGTGGGGGTCCTTCCTGCTGCTAAATGCACATTCAGTTGTGTGAGGTTAAGAGATATTAGCTTGATAGCTGAACTCCAAAATGACATTACTGGCATCAGATCAGCATTGTACACTGAGTTTATGATCTGCCTGTTTTGCATATCTCCAGCTGCCAACTGTGCCTATGCCTGCCAATGCCCGAAATGATTTGCCCCAAAAGTGTGCATTTGCACTACAAATGCCATTTTGAAGTTTGAAGGGCACTCATAGTTCCCAAAAGAGGGATACCAATTATCCCAATTTTTGCACTCTTTGTTTTCTATGGGGAAAGTAGTCAAAACAGTGGCATTAATGTTCTATATTCTTAAGCTGACTTTTCAAAAGGTGACCATACACCTCCATTTTTAAATGTGCTAGGCAATTTTAAATCAAATACTTTTGCAGGGAAATTGTCTTATGAGCAGTAGTTTTTCTAAAATCTAACTATTCTTTGCTTTTCACTTAATCTTGAGTGTTGTGAATTTTGAACTTGCCTGTTTGTCCTATGATCAGTATAGATGCATTTTGCTTTATTTCACTCCGGTGTTTTGTTTCCAGGCCACAATTGGAATTGATTTCCTGTCGAAAACAATGTATTTGGAAGATCGGACGGTGAGTATGATCA
The DNA here is from genome assembly GCF_964194155.1 of Cetorhinus maximus. Taxonomy (NCBI): domain Eukaryota; kingdom Metazoa; phylum Chordata; class Chondrichthyes; order Lamniformes; family Cetorhinidae; genus Cetorhinus; species Cetorhinus maximus. Next base: position 68,298,701 of record NC_135886.1, read on the forward strand.
CATTTACAGCTAATAAGAGTTCTTGTATCTCAAACCAGTACTTTCATCTTGTGTATACACACACTTTAGCTTTGCTTAAGTTTTGGTTGAAAGGCATTGGTTGTTCTATGGGGGATGCTCATTGGAAGCTTCTGGATTTGTTATTCAGCAGACCAGTCAGCAGGGTGGAAATAAAATTAAAATGTGTGCGACCTTTCATTTTACAGATTATGGCAACTGCCTCACCCTAAGCCTGCCTGAATTAAGGCAGAAATATTTTCTTTCTTGCCCTCTAAACTAGTGCTGAATTATTCCAGAATCTGTATTTAAAAAGAAAACAAAATAATAAATTGAAACCATTTACAGGTTGTGAGCTGGTGTTCGGTGCAAGTGAGTTTTTCTTGCTGGATTGTGATTTGGTTGTCAAGAAGTACTGCATGAATTGGATTAATTCTGCAGGATAATTATGCACTAGGAGAACTGAACGACTGTACTGAAGAGAAATTACGTTTTCAAGTCCACTTACAGTTTCTGGTTATCAGAGCATTAGAAAGGGTGCTGCAATTACTGGGTTGTTAATTTTGTAGACTACCCATGTGTTACAAAACCATAATACCCTTGTCTTATTGTTTTCTCCTGAAGATGTTATCACATACTGGTATGTGATTTCATTAACACTCTAGTTCCCTTTGAGTATCTTGTCCAATTAGGCATGTTTCATGTGAGAGCCTAAATGATGAGTAGGCATTTCATGTAGTCTGATCATGTTTTCACCTAATTTTGAGGCATAATTTCCAGCCCAGGAACATAGGTTACAAAATACAGGTTATAGGAAATGGGAACGTGGGCTCCAGCTTATTTGATATGTTTCCCCTTCACCCTTCTCCCAGCCTGTGAGTACTAACCGCTGAGGCTAATTGTGTAACATCTGCCAGGATCCTGGTTGAGATTAGTTAATTTAGAACAGTTTAATCCATTGCCGTACAACATGGTGCATCTGTCAACTAAACCTAGTCTCAAAAACGTTCTTTTTAGTTTTCTTATTTTAATAGTGATTAGCTAGCATTGCTTGTGAAATGTAAGGAGCCGCACTGAAAATGCTCCAGTCTTGTTACTTTTCTTCATGATGCCGACTATATCTGCAGTCAGAGAAACTAGACATCCAAGTAGGTAAAAGGTATTAAAATGATCAGGAATTTTGCTTCTGATAATGTTTTTGAATGAAAATGTCTACATGTGAGACTGGAACTGGTTACTCATGCAGAAACTGAATGTTTGTTAGCAGGTCTATTCATTCCTGATTCCCCAGGCTGTATTAATTAATCTGGACATATGACTTCAATTGGTGGCTCAGATTGGAGGGGACTAAGGGAAGCCCTTTGGTAGTGTACTTGAAATTGCCTGCTCTAATGACAGTGTGTTCTGAGCTGATTTCATGCTTTATCCATTGATGCAATGCTGCATACAGTACAGTGGAACCTCCATTATCTACCTTAATGGAGGAGGGAAGTATTACATCACTTCAGCGGAAATTGGCAGATCATTTTGTTTTTAGTTTCTGAATGATTTTTTAGATTGCCTAATTCCCTGAGTATACAAGTAAGTTTTCCATTTAAAAGCTCCCGAGGGCGAAAATGTTGGTGCAACTGCTTTTGATCTCAGAACTCAGATGTTTGACTCCCACTGGACTTCTAACCTGTGAACCAGTTGAAGTCCCAATTTTTGGGCCTACCATATTGCTGTAGCCTTTTGTGTCTACAATCACTGTATTTATATAAATAGAAAACGAGAGTCCCCAGCAAATATCCCATGGAAATACCACATTACGTCAGTATAAACTACACAGGTTTAACCCCACCATCTGCTTTTGTGTCCTAGTATCTTTGTACATGTTGCTACAATTTCTTTATTGTCTTAAATTTCTTACATGTCTTGTGGCATCTTGCAAAATGCCTCCTGAAAATCCAGCATAAAACAGAAGACACAAGAATAGAAAAACAGGGGGCAAAAGGGACAGAGGAACATAAAACAATCACTATCACTGGACAGAATGTATTAGGAAAACAAATAGAACCAAGGGCTGACAGGTCTCCTGGACTTGATGGCCTGCATCCCAGGGGCTTGAAGGAAGTGGCTGTAGAGAAGGTGGATGCACTGGTTGTGATCTTCCAAAATTCCCTAAATTCTGGAAAGGTCCCAGTGGATTGGTAGGCTGCAAGTGTAATACCACTGTTCAAGAAAAGAGGGAGACAGAAAGTAGGAAACTGTAGGCTAGTTAGTCTACATCTGCCATTGGGAAAACACTAGAATCCATTATTAAGGAAGTAGTGACAGGCCATTTAGAAAGTCATAATACAATCGGGTAGAATTAACATGATTTTGTGAAAGGGAAATTATGTTTGACAAATTTATTAGAGTTCTTTGAGGATGTAGCAAGCAGGGTGGATAAAGGGGAATAAGTAGATGTAGTGCACTTAGATTTCCAAAAGGCATTCAAAAAGGTGCCACTTAAAACGTTACTGCAGAAGATATGAGCTCATGGTGTTGGGGATGATATATTAATATTGATAGAGGATTGGCTAAAATGAAGAGGAAACAGTCGGGATAAATGGGTCATTTTCAGGTTGGCAAACTGTAACTAGTGGAGTGCTGCAGGGATTAGTGCTGGGCCTCAATTATTTATGACCTATATTAATGACTTAGAAGAAGCAACTGACAGTATTATCGACAAATTTGCTGATTATACAAAGATATGTAGGAAGGCTAGATGTGAAGAATACAGAGTCTGCAAAAGGATATAGATAGGTTAAGTGAATGGGCAAAATTTGGCAGATGCAGTATAATGTGAGAAAATGTGAGGTTGTCCATTTGGCGGGAAGAACAGAAAAGTTGAATGTTATTTAAATAGAGACTGCAGAATGCTGCAGGAGAGGGGGATCTAGGTGCCCTCATACATGAATCACAAAAAATTAGCATGTGGGTACAGCAAGTAATTAGGAAGGCAAATGGAATGTTGGCCTTTCTTGAAAGGGGCTGGCCTATTAAAGTAGGGAAGTCCTGCTACAACTGTACAGAATATTGGTCTTCTTACCGAAGGAAGGATACACTTGCATTTGAAGCAGTCCAGAGAAGGTTCGCTAGGTTGATTCCTAGGATGAAGGAGTTGAGGAAAGGTTGAACAGGTTGGATTCATACTCATTGTAGTTTAGAAGAATGAGAGGTGATCTTATTGAAACACAAATTCTAAGGGGGTGTGACAGGTTAGATGCTGAGAGGATGTTTCCTCTGGTGGGGAATCTAGAACTGGGGCACTGTTTAAAAATAATGGGTCTCCAAGAATTGATCCGTTCACACTTCTCAAACCCATTTTTCATGTTTTCTTATTCTTTCCTTACTATAATTCTTAACTCTTCTCCCAATTTCACTGATTTACATCTCTGCAAAACTCCCAGCTTAATATTTATGGTTCTGTTCTCTTATTAATTTCCAGCAACTATAGCGAGACCACATTTATTTCCACTCTCTAGGTACTTTGAGAAGGCGATGGTGGACCTTCTCTTGAACTGCAGCAGTTTTTATGGCGTTGGTGTGCCCACAATGGCTTTAGGTAGAGGATTCCCTCTGAAAAAACATTCTAAGTTTCAAACCACAAATTTTACATGGCCTTGACTTTTAACTTCCTCTTTTTTTTAAAACTGCAACCCAACCTTATCTATCAGTGTTCTCACTTATCCTCTACTCTTAGTTCAATGTTTGCCCCTGCTGGCTCCTTGATGCACCACACTCTGCTTGCAGTCAGCAGCCCTCACCATGTGTCCTTGACATACAATGGCAGACCTAAAATCTGCGTAGAAGAGTGTGATCCCAAAGGCTGGTAACAGAACTTCCCAATGTCACACACCCTTCCACACATTGTATAAAATTCATTGAGCTGTTTGGGTTTAGAGCAATCATAAACATTTGAAAGAAAGACCTGTTCTTTACAGTGAAATTAGACACCCTTCTCCAGTAAGTTAATGTCACTCTCCCATTAGTTTTTCAAGAGTGCTTAGGATGGAACTATCATGAACATGGTCTGCATTGAGAAATGTGAATCTGCCTAGTTGGCCTGTGGCTCATCAGGTACCTATTACATTAACTATTGGAGGTAAATTTTGAACACTAGTAGTAACCCCCCTGTAATATTATATTTGATATTACTTGCCTTGGTTCTATCACAGTTTGTTTTTTTTAACCACGTAGAAGATATTTGATTGATATTGCCCTTTGCAGCCTCTGGACTACATGTGTAGACTTATAGCTCAGGAGGCATGTGTGATTGACTGGGTGTATGTTGCTATGTGGCCAGCTAGCAAAATCTGCTAAGGCTGGCACAAGGTGTAATCCATTGAAAGTTAATTTCCTGTTATGTCAGCTAGAACTTCTAATCTCCACATTGTACTCAAGATCCCTATCCAAGGGAACAGTCATTGCAAAAGCCAAATAGGTTGTAATTGAAACCAGCAACCCCTCAGAATCGTTTGCTATTTTTTTTGCCAGTTAATGAAATATAAGCTGCATTGCATCTCTTGGCAGGCTGTGCCATTTGAATTTTCATAGATGAGAATGATCGGTCTTGCAGACAACCTTTCATAGCTTAGAGCCTACCAGGGGGGTGGTTTCATAATATCGGTTCAATACAAGAACACCCTCCTTGTCCAAGAATAGGATCTAGCAAAAAGACAACCTTAAATAACTTTAGGTAATTTTGTGATATTCTCCAAGCCTAGTGTTTGAGGTATTGTCGGCGGTTAAACTGGGAATAATCAGTTTAAGTGAGGTGTGTGGTAATACTGCTTGTTACATGGCTGATGTTTAGCACCATGGATGGTAAGAAATAGGTTTGATTTCCATTTCAATTCCCAATCTGAGCCATACCAAAAAAAGGGAGACTATAGGTGAGGGACTAGTAACAATACACTTGCACTATGTTGCCAACCATTGGACAGTGAGCATTAGGTAAAGAGGTTATTAGCTGAGGTCTGGAAGCACCGAGCAGTTGTTGTGGTAGCTTACAGGGCTGCTTAAAATGTATCCAAGGAAAAATTGGAGATGAGTGCTCCTCATTGATCTGCACACTCTCCAAAAAGATTCTTTGATTTTCCAGCTTGTGGCATGAAGAGAAAGGTTGCTATTGGTCCCTTCCAATGAGCCATACAATTATTTACTGACAGGAGAACGAAGATCAGCTGTGATTCAACACTAGCTACTATCTAGTGATCCCTAACAGATAGTGCCTGTGTGGAGATCAAGTGAGGACAGAAGTATGCTTAGCTATGATGCTTTTATGATTGAATAACATATTGGCATTCACTATCTAGAGTCACATACTAAGAATGTCACTTGGGTGAGGTACCAAAAAGTAGCCAGCATCTGTGAAATTGTACCCCAGCGTGTGTTTACATCTTCAGGAGAGGATATGAGAAAACTCCTAATATACCAGCGATTCTCCTGTTGAATGACTGGATGCCTTGCTGAACTTTATCTATGACTCATTGACTAGGTGTATGTAGCGGAGTGGGATCTAATTCTGCTTCAGTGCATTCATGAGATGACTAACGAGACGACATCCATTTGTTTCATTATATCTGTTTTTTTACCTGCATCTGAAAACTTGTTGTGAAGCTTTTGGTGGGTTTGTGAAGTACCATTCTGCTTTTCAGGTTTTTAGGTTCCCTGCATTCTTCATTTTGTTTACTTTGCCGTTCAGTATATTTTTCCTGTGTTGTTTTCCCATTTGGTTTTTCCCCTCTGCTCCTCCACCCCCAGATCAGACTCCAGCTGTGGGACACCGCAGGCCAGGAGCGATTCCGCAGCCTCATTCCCAGCTACATCCGTGACTCGGCTGCTGCTGTTGTAGTGTTTGATATTACAAGTAGGTATTCAGTGTATGTGCGTTTTGATTCCAGTACAATCGGTACTCTTTATAAAACAATTTATGGACTATCTGGCAATTAACGCACTATTTTGTTCAAAATAACCATTCAGGTCTATAGGTGTTGAGGCAACGTTAATAAAATGCCTTTTTTGCTGTGACTACATACTGGTGTAACTTACTGAACAAACTTTTCCTTTGTTGTTATGGTGAAGGTTAATGCATCTGGGAATGGAACATGTTTCACTTCCATCCATTGACATCGTCAGGCAGCCCCCAATAGCCCATAATACACATCTGTGCGAAGCTTTCTCTGAATTCCTTCAGAGGCTGGGTCTAATTTGATACAGATTTATGTGCCATTCACTCCTGTACACCCCTGGTAGCATGCCTATTGCCTCTCATACAGATGGGCATATTTTCCATTTGTCAACTACTAAGTGCGATTTTTGAGTTTATCCTGAATTGAAAATTATTTGTATGCTTATGGATTTAACTTCCACAGTTTTCTAGAATTGCAGAGCCCTTATCTATTACTGTACTCAAAACAACTCTTAGCAGCTACTATAGAGAAAAGAGACAGCTCTAGCACTTGCATTCAATTCCCCTGTCTCATAACACATTGGTATAGCTGCTTGTTGGAGGACTGCTGTTTTTCATCATTTTCTTGTAGTTACATCCAGAACTGTTTTAATTCTGCAATCTTTCTGAGATCTGGGCTATTAAGGGTTGAAGCTGAGATTATCTGCCTTGTTTTATCAAATGAAAGCTATGTAAGGAGTCACTTACATAGAAAACATTTCCTATAATGCAACCCAAATAGGATGAACTATTCCTAAAGAAAATTGACAGGAATGTGATCTTATCAGGTGAACCATTTAAAGCTCATAGTAACTGACATATACAAGGGAGCTTCACAACACTTACACAATTGAGAGGTTCAAAGAGTGGTGTGTCTGAGCCTTTAAAATGTGTAAGGTGTGTTGAACTAGCTTGTGACCGTCACTTTGCCAGCACTTTCCATGCCGCTGTATAAGCCACAGCTATGACTGCTGGAGTTTCAAGTTCAGTTTACTATATCAACCAAGAATATCAACTTAAGTGTATTAAGTTTTCTGGCTAATGTCACAAGGATGCGCACACAATTAAATTCTCTTATTGTATAATTATATACTTGACACCTGATAAGTTAATTCCTTGTGTTTCAGAAAAGTTAACAATGATCTTACAAAACTTTACTAAATTGTCATGGGATGAAGATACAGGTTTCATTCTGCAGGCCTGAGATGAGGTTGATGTAAAATGCTTGTTGAGCTTTTCAGATTTTCTAACTGTTTTAATTTGCAACTAAATCCAATTATCATGAAACACAATAGTGGAGACTCTGACCTGCTCCCAGTGAGTGGCGTTCTGCTGTGCTGATTGAGATTGGTCCTTGATCCTGTCGTTTTCCCCTTGCCTTTTCTCTTTCTCTGCTGTCCTGGACCTGGTCTCTGCAGGTTCGACTGCAGCTCTGGGATACAGCCGGCCAGGAGCGATTCCGCAGTCTGATTCCCAGCTACATCCGTGACTCCACTATTGCTGTTGTAGTCTATGATATCACAAGTGAGTGCAAATTCCTGCTAATTCTTTCTCTTACTCCACTATGTTCCTGTGCATGACACACTTCTGTTTATCACACAGCTGCTATAGTTTCTTATTAATATCCATAATAGGGTGTAGCTAGTAATTCCACTGTGTCCCCATGATGTAGTCATGCAATTACTGCAACTGATACCACGGTGCCGAGTATGGCAGTGCATTCAAAGTATGACATCCCCTTCCTTTTTGACCCCGAAGTGTAATGATCGGTGACCTTGCTGTGCCCCTTCTAAAATGTGGCAGTGTTTTCTGCAAGAAGAAACCCTGCAATGCTATCTGTTCCACCCCCTACAACAAAGGAGATCAATGTTTGAAAGCAGGCATCCTGAAAATAAAACTGGCTGGTTAAGAATTATTAAAAATAGACAAATAAGTACCTTTGTCATAGTCATAGACAAAGCACTGAAAAAGGCCCTTTGGCCCATCGAGTCTTCACCAGTCAAACAAATACCTAACTATTCTAATCCCATTTTCCAGCACTAGACCCATAGCCTTGTATGCTATGGCATTGCAAGTGCACATCCAAATACTTCTTAAGTGTTATGAGGGTTTTTGCCTCTACCACCCTTTCAGGCAGTGAGTTCCAGATTCCCACCACCCTCTGGGTGAAAAAATTCTTCCTCACATCCCCTTGAAACCTCCTGCCCCTTACCTTAAATCTATGCCCCCTGGTTATTGATCCCTCCACCAAAGGGAAATGTTCCTTCCTGTCTACCCTATCTAAGCCCTCATAATTTTATACACCTCAATCATGTCCCCCCCCTCAATCTCCTCTGCTCCAAGGCAAATAACCCCAGTCTATTCAATCTCTCCTCATAACTAAAACTCTCCAGCCCAGGCAACATCCTGGTAAATCCCCTCTGCACTCTCTAGTGCAGTCACATCCTTCCTATAATGCGGATTCTAGAACTGCACGCAATACTCTAGCTGTGGCCGAACCAGTGTTTTATACAGTTCCAGCATAACCTCCCTGCTTTTATATTCAATGCCACGGCTAATAAAGGCAAGTATCCCATATGCTGCCTTAACCACCTTATCTACCAGTCCTGCTACCTTAAGGGACCAGTGGACATGCACACCAAGGTCCCTCTGATCCTTGGTACTTCCCAGGGTCCTACCATTCATCGTGTATTCCTGTGCCTTGTTTGTCCTGCCCAAGTGCATTACCTCACACTTATCCGGATCAAATTCCATTTGCCACTGATCAGCCCATCTGACCAGCCCATCTATATCCCCCTGTAATCTAAGGCTATCCTCCTCACTATTTACCACCCCACCAATTTTCGTGTCATCAGCGAATTTACTGATCAACTTTCCTACATTCAAGTCTAAATCTAAATATATACCACAAACAGCAAGGGACCCAACAATGATCCCTGTAGAACCCCACTGGACACAGGCATTCAGTCACAAAAACACCCCATGACCATCACCCTCTGCTTCATTCCACTCAGCCAATTCTGGATCCGTTTTTGCAATATTGCCTTGGATCCCATGGGCTCTTAGCTTTGTTATCAGTCTCCCATGTGGGACCTTATCAAACTCTTGCTGAAGTCCAAGTAGACTATGTCAAATGCATTGCCCTCATCTACACACTGGTCACCTCTTCGAAAAATTAAATCAAATTGGTCAGACATGACCTCCCCTTAACAAAACCATGCTGACTGTCCTTGATTAATCCCTGCCTCTCCAAGTGTAGATTAATCCTGTCCCTCCGAATTGCTTCCAGTAGTTTCCCTACCACTGAGGTTAGACTGACTGGCCTGTAGTTCCCTGGTTTATCCCTTCCTCCCTTCTTGAATAACGGTACCACATTGGCTGTCCTCCAGTCCTCTGGCACCTCTCCTGTGGCCAGAGAGGTATTGAAAATTATTGACAGCACCCCTGCTATCTCCTCCCTTGCCTCAATCAACAGCCTAGGACACATTTCATCCGGGCCTGGAGATTTATCTACCTTTAAGCCTGCCAGATCACTTAGAACCTCCTCCCTTTCTATGCTAATTTCTTTAATTATATCACAGTCCTTCTGCCTGATTTCCATACCCATGTCGTCCCTCTCACTTGTGAACACTGACACAAAGTATTCATTTAGAACCCTACCTACGTCTCCCGGCTGCACACACGAATTACCACTTATGGTCCTTAATGGGCCCTACTCTTTCCTTCGTTATCCTCTTACTCTTAGGCCAGGATATTGAGGTCGGCGTGCAAGGGGCAGGGCCCACTCGCTGACACATAAAATGACGTGGGATGAATTCGGGTGGAACTCTCGACGTCACCCCGCGTCATTTCAATTTTTAGGTCGGCGGGGGCGCAGCCGAATCAGCTGTGCACCCACTGACCTGTCAATGGCCAATTGAGGCCATTTAAAAACTAATTGAACTAGTTAATGGACCTAAAGGTTGGCAGGTAGGCCGGGAGCCCTAGCGGCCTTCAGAAAAAGCATGAAACCTCATCCACAGGCGGGATGAGGTTTCATGCAGGTTTTTAAAAATTGAATAAAAGTATAAAAGTTTAATTAAAAGTTATGGACATGCCCCAACTCATGTCACAGTGTCATATGAGGGGACATGTCAGGGAAATTTTATTTCTCTACATTTACCATTTTTAAATTTGGCGCTGATCTCCCTGAGGCAGCACCTCAGGGAGATGAGTGAGCCCTTTTGCGCGCATGCACGAAAGAGCGCACTCCCGGCTTAGGGAATTTCCCCCACCGCCCGCACAGGGAGCGCATAGTGCTTCCTGACGGATGTCACGCTGGGCGGGCCTTAATTGGCCCACCCACATAAAATGGCGGTGCACCCCCAATTGGGGGCGCCGATCGGAGGCGCGCCCATTCCTGAACTCTCTCTCCCCCCACCCCCACCCCGGACAGGGGGCAAATTCTCCCCTTAATGTATTTGTAAAATAACTTTGGATTTTCCTTTATTTTATGTGCCAATGTTTTTTCATGCCCCCTTTTTGCTCTCCTAATTTCCTTTTTAAGTTCCCCCCCTACACATTCTACACTCCTCTAGGGCTTCTGCTGTTTTGAGCCCTCCGTATCTGCCATAAGCCTCCCTTTTTCTCTTTATCCAATCCTGTATATCCCTCGACATCCAGGATTCCCTGGATTTGTTGATCCCACCCTTTATCTTTACTGGAATATGTTGGCCCTATACTCCCTATTTCCTTCTTGAGTGAGTCCGACTGCTCTTGACACAGATTTACTTAAAAGTTGCTGCTCCCAGTCCACTCTGGCCAAATCATATCTGATCTTAAAATCAGCCTTCCCCCAATTTAGAAGCCTGATTTCTGGCCCATTCTTGTCCTTTTCCATAACAACTTTGAATCTAAGGGAGTTATGATCACTATCTGCAAAATGCTCCCCCACTGATACCTTTACCACTTGCCCAGCTTTATTCCTTAAAATTAAGTCCAGGACCTTCTACGTACTGGCTTAAAAAGCTCTCCTGGATGCACTTTAAGAATTCCGCTCTAAACCTATCACACTATGACCAGCCCAGTTAATGTTGGGGAAGTTGAAATCCCCCACTATTACTACCCTATTATTTTTGCACTTCTCTGAAACTTGCCTACATATCTGCTCTTCTATTTCCCTCTGACTGTTTGGGGGCCTGTAATACACTCCCAGAAATGTGATTGCTCCTTTTTTGGTTTTTAAGTTCTACCCATATGGCTTCATTTGAGGAGCCTTCGAAGATGTCCTCCCTCCTTACTTCTATAATTGATTCTTTGATCAATATTGCGATACCCCTTCCTCTTTTACCTCCTTCCTTGTCTCACCTGAGGACCCTATATCTGGAATATTGAGCTGCCAATCCTGCCATTTTCTCAACCATGTCTCTGTGACAGCAATGACATCATACTCCCATGTATTAATTTGTGCCCTCAACTCATCTGCCTTATTCGTCAGACTCCTTGCATTAAAATAAATACCATCCAACCATGCCAAACTCCCTTGTGCCTTAACTGGCCTATAATATCTATGCCTTCCAGACTCAATTGCTCTCTCTTCTAATTTTGGCTGTGCATCTCCCCCTGCTAAACCTCCTCTCAGGATCCCACCCCCCTGCCAAGTTAGTTTAAACCCTCCCCAACAGCATAGCAAACCTCCCCGCAAGGATGTTGGTCCCATTCCGATTCAGGTGCAACCCGTCCGCCTTGTACAGTTCCCACCGACCCCAGAAACGGTCCCAATGTCCTAGAAATCTAAAGCCCTCCCTCCTGCACCATCTCTCCAGCCACACATTCATCTGGACTAACCTCCTATTTCTATACTCACTAGTGCGTGGCACTACTACCTTTGAGGTCCTGTTTTTTAATCTGCTTTCTAGCTCCCTAAATTCTGCTTGCAGGACCTCATCCATCTTTCTACCTATGTCGTTGGTACCAATATGTACCATGATCTCTGTCTGTTTGCCCTCCCCCTTTATAATGCCCTGCAGCCGTTCAGTGACATCCTTGACCCCGCCCCCCCCCCGCCACCACCACCACCACGTGCAGCTGAGCCACTCAGTGCCATGAGCGTGGCTGCACATGCAGCTGCCAAGCATCTGCCAAGTCATTCTTTTTGATACAGTCCTAATGTGCGCCTGAACCCCATCTGTCCAAGAAACATGTTTAATTGCCTCTTGAAACCATTTGGCATCTTTTTCGATGTCTTCCCTGGTAACATTCTACAATGCTTATTACCCTTTTAGTGAAAAAGTTCAACCAATTCCCCCCTGTACTCCTAACTTTTAAGCCCTATGTAGACCATTCACCATGTTAACAAATACGCCTTAATGGGTGTTGCTTTCTTTCCTCGTCTCAAATGTTTCCTTTCTTTGCTATCTAGATGTTGCTAGCAGGGCATGACCAAGTCATCGCTGCACACTGATCCCAGGCTACCAGTGCTACACGTGCCATTTCATCTGGTTCTCACCATTTATCTGGCAGGGACTATGTTATTCAGTTATGGAGTTTAAGGGGTTTTCAGAATTAGATTCAAAACATGAAAGCATATTCTGATTATATGACTGTTTCGCATTCTGATGTTAGATGATTAAGTACAGGGATGGGAGAGGCCCTGTTGGCAGTTAGTGAAAGTGATGCAGGGCTGGTGGGTGGAAAGAGACCCACACATTCTTGGTGGTTGAAGAAGACAGGAGAGAGTAATTGATCTGCTAATGGAGGGAAGGAAATGGGAGAGATTGGTACTAAAGAAATTCCAACTTTTAGAAACATGGCTGTGGAAAAACCCACTGGTTGAAACATTTAGTCTGCCAGCAGGGGATGAAGCAGGTAATGTTGCTAGTCTTGGTGGGAATGTAGCAGGTTTCTATTCACCTTTCAATCCCATTACTGCTCCTTTCTTCCAGTGTTGTAGATTGTTGAGGCCGGTCCTGGTAGATTAATAATTAAAACAGGAAATATTCAGCAAGTCTGATAGCATCTGTGGTGAGAGAAAAACAGTTAATACTTCAGGTTGTTTCAGAAATGAAACAATATATATACTTGTAACAGGTTTTAAGCAAGTACAGAGGCAGGGAAAGTAAGGAGGGAGAAGAAGCACTAAAGGAGATGTCCGCAATGGGGACAAAAGGGATGATGGTGCAAGACAAAAGGAGATGGTAATGGGACAAGTAAAGAAATAAAAGATGGATCTTGAGGAGATGTGAATGGGGAAAGCAGTGTCATCACCAACAGCTGTTGTCCAAAAATAAAACCTCTGGACCTCGCCCACTTTTTTTATGATCTGAACTTGTTGAACTCAACGTTGAGTCTGAAGGCTGTGAAGAGCGTAATCGAAAGATGAAGTTCTGTTCCTTTAGCTTACACTGAATTTCGCTGGAACAGTGTAGGAAGCCAAGGGCAAGGTGGAATGGACGGTGTATTAAAATGGCAGGTGATCGAAAGCTCGAGTCAATCTTGTGACATGAACAGAGGTGTTCTGCAAAGCGTCACCCAGTCTGCATTTGGTCTCCCTGACGTAAAGGAGGCTGTGTTGTGAATGGTGAATACAATATACTAAATGGATAGAAGTACAAGTAAACCACTTTCACCTGGAAGGACTGTTTGAGACCTTGGAAGTTGAGAACGTAGGGGGTAAAAGGCAGGTGTTGCATCTCCTTCGCTTGATTGGAAAGGTGGCATGAGAAAGGAAAGGGCTTTTGGAGGTGATTCAGGAGTGGACTGGGGTTCCCTGGAGGGAATAGTACCTTCAGAATGCTGAAAGGGGAGGGGAAGATGTATAGATTTGTTTGGTAATGACATCACGCTGCAGATGACAGAGGATAATCTGTTGAATGTTGAGGCAAGTGGGGTGAAAGGTGAAGATAAGGGGAATCCTATCATGGACCTGGGAGTCAGGACAGAAGTGCAGGAAATGGACCAGACAAAGCAAAACCATTGCTGGTTAATTCATCTCCCATCACACCCCCACAACAGATTGGTTGTTTCTAACCTATCCCTTTTTGAGATGTGATTTTTTTTTAATGCATATCACTTGGCATATCAATGTGGCATTTTACTTAAATGGGAGGGGTGATTGAAGCCAGCTTAGTCTCTGCAGGTTCTAAATGGGAGACATGGTTGTTAGCTTGAATGACCCCAGTAGAATATGAAAAGTAAGCAATCGGGAGACTAGCCTATATCTCCCACCCCAAGTACACAGCATCATTTTGAGCAGTCCTCACCAATCCTTGATGCTGTGTGCACCATTCTGCTGCCTCTTACAGGTTGAGTCCAGATGCTGCTGCTTCTAACTTTCCTGAGTCCCAGTGCCTCATCTCGTCCATAGTTCCAGACACAATTTGCAAAGATACAAACAAATCTGAGAAAGTTAAGAAGAAAGTGGGAAGGGAGAGTGGTGTAGTAAAGAGGAGGAGTGTGTGAGTTAGATATAAAGGTCAGGAGAAAGGAGAGAGCAATCACTGAAGAAAAGGGTAATGGGAGAAAAGTGAAAAGGGGGGGGCTGCATGAAGGAAAGGGAATTGAGAGGGACAAAGAAGTAGAGAAAGAGAGAAGCAAGTGGTGAATGAATGAAAGGGTATAGAACAGAGAAATGAAGAGTGAAAAGAAAATATCTTTGAGCCCTTTTCATGTTCCAAAGGGCTTCGCAGCCAATTAACATAGCCACTTGGCAAATATATCTGAAGTCTGGAGGGATTCATTGTAAAATCAGTCTTTGATATCAAATCAGTAGCTGCTTAATTTTTTTTTCATGGAAAGTGAAGTCCTTGTGCATGAACAGCGAAACAACTGGAAACCCCCTTTTTAGCTACCACGGTGGCTGTAAGTAACAGTCGGATCTCTGGAAAATATTGGAGAAGCTTATTGGTGCTGGATTTCTTGTGCCTATTACTTCTTGGTCATTGGGGAAACTCATTTCTTCAATAAAATTCTTAATTTTGTATATGGTGGTTTAATCCAACTGAGGCAGAAAGCGAATATCACTGCTTGGAGTATGAACAGAATGGAAATGAGCCCCACACCAAGCTGCACAGATATTGTATCTGCTGTTAACTTCCACTAACAGGCCCTTGCATTGAAAATAACTATCTAAGTTATGTTGCTATATTCTTAGACTGTTTCTTTCTTTTTGTCCCATCCCCAATACCTCCAGATTTGAACTCTTTCCAACAGACTTCAAAATGGATTGATGATGTACGGACAGAAAGAGGAAGTGATGTCATCATTATGCTGGTTGGGAATAAAACTGATCTGGCTGACAAAAGGTAACAAGCCTAAATTAGTTTTACATGTAATTTTTTTTTTGAATATTTCACTCACCTGTACTTTTATTTAACTGATGTTGATGACTTTATTCGGTCTGGACTGTTTTTTCATAAGTTTCTTCTAATTCTCCTGTTAAATCAAGTGATTCATGAATTATAATTTGGGTGTCAGGGATGTTTCTCATGAGATATGCACCAGACATCGGATCTGGTGTGAGCAAAGCAGGATCAGACAGATGGTTGCACAGGGGTAATGTCACTGGACTAATCCAGAGGTCCAAGCTAATGATCTGGTGACATGAGTTCAAATCCACCAAAGCAACAGGTAGAATTTAAATTAAATTAATAAATCTGGAATTGAAAAACTAGTTTCAGTAATGGTGACCATGAAACTATCATTGATTGCTGTAAAATCCCATCTGGTTCACTAATGTCCTTTAGGGAACGAAATCTGCCAGCCTTACTTGGTCTGACCTACGTATGACCCCAGATCCACAGTAATGCGGTTGACTCTTAACTGCTTTAATCTGAAATGGCCTGGCAGGCCACTCATTTTGAGGGTAATTAGGGATGGACAACAAATGCTGGCCTTGCTGGCGACGCCCAGATCACATGAAAGAATAAATTTTTAAAAATTAGTTTCTTTGGGATATTAATAGACCAAATAATGCTGATCTCTTTATTATTTCTAAACAAGAATATGTTACAATGTCACAGTCCTTGGTGTCCCTTTTGATCATGTGCTGACATTGTGTTGCATTTCCATTGTTGTAGGCAGGTTTCTATGGAGGAGGGAGAGAGGAAAGCCAGGGAACTGAATGTAATGTATATTGAAACCAGCGCTAAAGCAGGATATAATGTCAAGCAGGTATGTACATGTGTGTTTTTAAAAAAAAACATTTGAAGTGTGAGGTTTCCCTGGAGCTTTTAGTGAACTGTTGCTGCCCTGAATTTACAAATTGATTCCTGTAAAACAGGCAAAATTAATGTGCAGAAAGTTTTGCTTCAAAAAATTTTAAATATTTATTATTCATTTTATATATTAAATACATAATAAAATGATTAAAATGTATATTTCTTATTACAATTGGGCAATGTTACAGCTGTACCTCTTTCCCCATTGCACCTCACCCCCACCAACCCTGGCCAAATAAAAATGCAAAGCAGTGCAACTCAGCAGTGTCCAAGATTTTTGTCTAAGTGCAGCATACTATGGAGCATCAGATGTAGATAAAGTTCAACTCCATGTTCCTTTTAATTTCTGTACATCTCAAGCTGCCAGTACTGCAGATCTTGGAACATTGATTTAGGATTTAGCCACTAATAAGGCAAGAGTACTAAGGTGAGAACTTATCAAACCTCCGGGCCTACAAAATTCACACAGGCAAACCAGTATTTAAGACGTATAAGCACAGATAAGACTGAATTACCAGGGTTTTGAAGGCCACATTATCAAGGCTTGAAGGTTGCAGTTTGGACACCCCAGGTCCAGTTTACCCTTCTTTCCAGCCTGTCTCTCTGTCCTACAAGGTATTTTCCTGTGAAATTGGAATTGCAGGTATATTTGACTAAGAAAGTTAAATGATTCAGTTCTCTTGTGTATAATTAGCCATTGGAACTAATCATAGAATGGTAACAGCGCAGAAGGGGGTCATTCAGTCCATATAGTCCATGCTGGCTCTCAATAAGAGCAATAGAGCTAGTCCCACTTCCCTGCAGATGTGCAATTTTTTTTCCCTTCAAGTACATACTTGTTTCCCTTTTGAAAGCCATGATTGAATCTGCCTCCACCACCCTTTCAGGCTGTGCATTCCAGATCATAATCACTTGCTGTAAAAAACACATTTTTCTTCGAGTTGCCTTTGATTATTTTTGTCAGTCACCTTAAATCTGTGTCCTCTGGCTCTAGACCCTTTCACTTATGAGAACAGTGAACAGTCTCCCTCTGGATAATTTGTCTAGATCCCTCCTGATTTTAAACGTATATGTCAGATCTCATCTCAACCTTCTCCGCTTTATGGGGAACAACCCCATCTTCTCCAATTTATTTACGTAACTGAAGTTTGATCCTTGGAACTGTTCTAATATCTTACTGCACTCTCTCTAGGGCCCACACATCCTTCCTAAAGTACAGTGCCCATGATTGAACTACCCCAGCCATGCCTTCTGCTTGTATGCATAGGTGTCCTTTTTGGCCCCAAATCAGCCTCACCCCTCTTTATACTACCTGTCCACTATACTTATAGAAGGCATTTAGATTCTCTTTTATGTTGCATGCTGGCTTTTTCTCATATTCTCTCTTTGCACCTCTTTATTTCCTTTTATACTTTCCCCCTGAACTTTCTGTATTCAGCCTGGTTCTCACTTGTATTTTCAATCTGTCATATGCCACCTTTTTCTGCTCATCTCAGTCTGTATCTTTTGCCATCCAGAGAGCTCTGGTTTTGTTTGTCCTATCTTTCCCCCTTGCGAAAATGTATTTAGATTGTACCTAAACCATCTTTTCTCTAAAGGCCACCCGTTATTTGGTTACATATTTACTAGGGCGAGATCTGTTCTTAACCTGCTGAAATTGATCCTCTTCCAATTTAGTGCCTTCATTCTAAATTGCTCTTTGTCCTTTTGCATAGGTAATCTAAACCTTATGATGCTATGGTCACTGTCCCCTTAATGTTTCCTGCTGACACTTGCTCCACATGACTTTCCTCATTCCCCAGGACAAATCCAGCAAAGCTGCCTTCCTCATTGGGCTGGAAATGTACTGATCAAAAATGTTCCCCTGAATTCACTTGAGAAATTCTTCCTCCCCTCTGCCCTTTACACTATTATCCCATCTATATTAGGATAATTGAAGTCCCCATTATCACTATTCTATAGTTCTTGCCCCTCTCTGTAATTTTCCTGCAAGTTTGCTACTCTATGTCCTTCCCACTAGTTGATGTTTATAGAATACACCCAGTCGTGTATTGGGGCCTCTGTTGTTTCTTAACTCAAAGCAAATAGTTCGGCTTAACCCCCTTCTGACATCCTCTCTCTCCAGCACTGAAATAGTCTTCTCATTATTGCCAGCCCCCTCCTCATTTTTCCTTTCCATTCTTCCCTGAACACTTTATATCCAGGAATATTCAATATCCAATCCTGCCCTTTCTGGAGCCAAGTCTCCATTATTGCCTCAATATCATATTCTCATGTGGCTATTTGTGCTTGTAGCTCACCATCATTATTTCCACAGATCATGCATTTACACAATTGCACTGCAAACCTATCTTAGACCTTGTGTTCTCTCTTAGTCTGATCCCACCTAATTTTATACTATTTCTTACTCTGATGCTACGGTCTCTCCCAATCCTTTGTGCACCTAGTTTCTGCTTTCTAATGCTATACCCTTGTTCCCATCCTCCTGCCAAATTAGTTGAAACTCTTCCCCCTTCAGGTCTAGTGAACATTCTTCCCTGTGACACTGCAGAAAAATAGTAATCATCCAGGGAGTACCCTTTCCAGAACAATTGAACTAAACCTTAGGAGACTTTTACTTGGGTCTAAATAAGAAACAAATAGAGTTTGCCAACCTTTTGGAACCTCCTGCATTTGGCTTTATTCAATTCGAAGAATTTTAACAACTATTTTTTTTAAATCACTTTTTTTTCATTGCCAAGATTGGAATAAGCCCGTTAACATGGGCTTGAAGGGTCATGCAGACTCGAAAGGTTAACCCTGTTTCTCCCTCCACAGATGCTGTCAGACCTGCTGAGTTATTCCAGCATTTTCTGTTTTTATTTCAGATTTCCAGCATTCGCAGTATTTTCTTTTATCATAAATTATATTGCACATACTATTCCCTGATGGGGCTGGTACTTATTAGAATTGGGTTCCCATCTGCCTCCTCCTACAATAAGAGATGGGTCAGATACTTTGGAAAGAGTGGGAGGGAGAGGCCGGGCCTCCATGCATGGCTACTACTTTCCTGTCTCTTGTGTAGCAGTGTGAAGTTCAATTCATCCAATTATGAACAAGTTCTTTATCTAGAAGTTGAGAAAAGGTTAACTAATGTTCTTTGTTGCATAGCATCAGAGAAAAGGAGCATTCCCCAAAAGCACATTATCTTTTGTCAGCAGGAAAAAAAACTAGGATGTTACAAATGCATTTTTGTTGTAAAATAGTTAGCAGTGGGAGATGGCACTGTTAAATCATCAATCAGAAAAGCTCCTTTAGATTGCAAATGAAGAATGGGATTTTTTTTGTCGGATATTTTACTAGGGCTTAGTGTCACTGACTGCTCCTGTTACTATATCTTGTTTCCCCTAAAATCTTGAGTGTGCCTTTATCTGTCTAACATTTAAGCAAATCACAGTGGATCAAACAGAATGGTTGCTGGATTGCACCATGTGCAACAGCGTTCATTCTATTAGATTGAGACTCTAGCTATTTACAAACAGGCAATTTATTTAATGTGCACTACAAATTGAATGTCTGCAATCGTAATTGTCATGTTCAATGTCACTTTTTCATAAGTAAACTATGCATCTCCTACTCCAGATTATCCTTAACCGTTTCTACCCAAATTATCATTGAAAGTGTGTCTTGGAGGACTGTGCAGCCGATATTGTATTTTCCCATCTGGGCCATAGGCACCAATTCTCTCTCTTTCACCTTTTTGTTTTCTGCTTCACTGTACCAATACAGGCTCATTGCATGAAAATTGAACTGCTGATTTGCCAGATCGGTGGTGGGGAACATCAGATTTCACCCCCGTTCCACCCAACACAATGGTTTCTATTGACTCTGGTGGGGCCATAAAATGGTTGAAGCATTCACTTTACCGCTTCAGTATTTTGTACTCCTGCTCAAGTAGTCCACATTCAGTTACGGCAGATCAACAATAATTCAGATGCACCACCCATCACCCCCCACCTCCAGCCCTCCCGAAAAAGAAGATCCACCTGGATTGCTTCTGTAAAATAGTACTAGATTTAACAAAATTATTCCATTCTAAGATCAGCTGTACCCTGGCAGATGCTGTGTCTTTCTCTGTCAATTCAACTGTTATGCTTTTGGGTTCTGTGCTAGATATTTACCTGGATTTCGGCCATTGATCTTTCCTGTAAGTTGATCTCACATCACATCAGAATATGTCTTAACCTAACCAGTATCTAGGTGATCAATGTGAAACCAGAGGATTGAACTGGTATGTGAAATAAGAATAGGTTCCTTAGTTTCTAAATAAATACAGGTGAGTAATGATTAAAGTAAAAGAATGAAAATCTTTAGGAGGTTGTGAATCCAAGAGCAGTGCTTATTTCTTTCAGATTCTATTTCAGCCATATTTGGAGTTGTGTGAAAACTGAAACAAGGCATGCAGGGAGATGTATCTTCAGTTTCTACAAGTTGTGTACTGAAGCTAGTAAAAACAGAAAATGTTGGAAAACTCAGTAGGTCTGACAGCATCTGTGGAGAGAGAAGCAGAATTAATGTTTCGAATCTGTATGCCTCTTCTTCAGAGCAGCTCTGAAGAAGTCTTGAAACTCAGTTTCTTTCTCCACGGATGCTGTCAGACCTGCTGAGTTTTTCCAGTGTTTTCTGTTTTTATTTCAAATTTCCAGCATCTGCAGTGTTTTGCTTTTGTCTTAGTGTACTGAAGCTGTTTGATTTTTCCAGTCCAGGAGCAGGTGTTGAACTGCAGCACAGTTCCTATAGGGTGAAGGGGAGGTACGAGAGAGAGAGTGTGTGTTTGGCGTGTTTGTGTGTGTGTGAGTGAATGACTATACTATGGCCTAGCAGAGACATTACTGGGCAGCAGAGGGGACAGGAAAGGAGAGAGGCTTGTCACCTCTGTCATTTGTTTAGTTCTTATCTTTTTCATCTAATACAAAATTTGGAAGCATTGTGAACTCTGAGGATATTGTAGAACTTCAAAAGGACATAGAAGAATAAAAAAGTCCTGGTTACACCCTATTTTGAGCACTCTGTTCAGTTCAGGGCACTGCACCTCTGAAAGTACATATGAGCCTTGAGCGGGTGCAGCACTAGAATGATTAGGGCTAAAAGGCTTAAGCTTTGGGGAAACATTGCATAGACTATTGTATTACTTTGCTTATAGAATATTTAAAGGATGAACTAATGATTTAAAGGATTTGATGGGGTAGATAGAAACTATTTCCCCTTCTTGGTGAGTCCAGAACAATGTGCATAACCTTAAAATTAGAGCTAGGCTGTTCAGGAGTGATGTTAGGATGCACTTTCAGATATGAAGGTAGTGGAAATCTAGAATGCTGTTTTCCCAAAAAGTTGAGGTTCCGTAAACTGAAAATTTAAAAACTGAGATTGATAGATTTTTGTTAGGCAAGTATATTAAGGGGTACAGAATCAAGGTGGATACGGAGTTAAAATACAAATCAGCCAGGATCTAATTGAATGGCAGAACAGGCACAAGGGACTGAATGGCCTACTCCTCTTCCTATGTCCCTACAAAAATGGTTTAACATTAGAAGTTTATCAAGTTTTAATAGATATTTTCTCCTTTTGTTCAACAGTTTCTTTGAAGATATCAAGCAAATAAAATGTTAAGCTTCATATTTTGCAAAATACTGGGGTACTGCCTTTTTTGTCTTTGGACTTCCGCATCGCCACTGAACTAGCAAATGAGCTTGCAGTTATAAGGCATCTCATCACGTCTTCAGGATTCCCCAAAGTTAATATTAATTGAGTAACCTTTGCCACCAATTTCCATACAGCAAGGTTCCACAGAGAGCAAATGAATGAATGACCTGTTTTTGTTGAGGGAGGAAGGTTGACCTGGAGACTGGGAATACTCTTTACTCTTGTTTGAACAGAACCATGGATCTTTTACATCCATCTGAGCAGGCAGATGAGGACTCAGTTTAACACCTCATTGGAAAGACTGCACACCCTCAACTGCACTGAAATATCAGCCTAGGTTATGCATTCAACATTAAACAATTGCACAATAGTCTGCTCAATACTGCATATCAGCATTTTAGTCACACTGCACTCTGAATCAAAGATCATCATTTACTAATTTGTGACAGGTCTCCCAAAAGACCAGCCTCTTTTTTAAATTGTAGCTACTTAAGATATATTTTAGTATGATATGAGTTTACAAAGATAGATGTTCTGAAGTTTTTTGGTCAGTGTTGGGTCCCCACATAAAGACTCATATTAGGGCATGAGAAGTGTGGTTGCATGTGTTGGTGTTGGGTCCCAGTTTAAACCCTTACCCAGGAGTAAGGGAGATGCTTTATGTGCAGTTGTCTGGGCCCCAAATAAACTTTGAAAATGCTGATTTCAGGCCTTGAATAGATTGCTTTAAGGCACAACTGCTAGCAAGTTTAGGTAGAGAGTTGAGTTCATGTTTGTTTTCAGATTTCCACATTAAACTGTCTGATTCTTCCTGAGGTTCCTGTCTCTGATCGTATTTGTGAATTTCTGTAGATAGTCAACATGATGTATTATGTAATTATCCAAATTCCTAAATGTTTATTGGTCTAAATATTTATAAAACAAAGTCATTATAATCAAAGTAGTTAAAATTTTGCAGTTATGAAGATGCTAGCTGTAAGGAGGAATCACTGAGACAGTCAAAGCAAGGTAGCTAGATTAACATTATCAGATACAAGCACGAACAGGGTGCAGGCTGGGAGAAGATACTAAGCTCAGTCGATATTGTGAGAAAACTGGATTAGCATCAGTGGAACTACTTTGGTGACGTACCATTTTGATAGTGACCATCACTTTTTCTGTTTTGTGACTCCTCCCCCACATTTTCCCTTGTTTTTATTACTTACCACTTCCCTTGAAATGTTGATAATATTTTGAACATAATGTTCCTTCCTTAAGTGAAAGAAACCAGTCCATATACTGTTTGCCAATAAATTGAATCAAAAATGTTCCTCTCCATTGCCTTGCCCCACTATATTTCTGAAAGCCTCTACAGTTGCTGGGCGAAGACATGACATCCACTCTTTTCTTAGTGAAGAATGTTGGGATGCTATTTCAAGAAATATGCAATATGAACATATGTTATTGAATGTGCCTGTGGTAGAAAGTAAGTCTCTTTACCTTAACAGTTTCTGTGCAGGCCACCCCTCGACAATACATGCCCTCCCAAGTGAGAACTGTAACAAGCTTGGTTTGTCTTACCTTGGCATTAGATAAGACTCTTACCAGCTATTACACAACTACGTTGTAATTTGTAACAAGATGGTTCCAAATGAGTTTTTTCCTCTTTCAACTCGTGCAAGCAAGTTGATAAAGTGCAAAAAAGTAAAATTGTGGGGTGGAATTGGTGGTTTGGAACAGATTACAATTGTTGATTATAAACCCTATATAGCGCATTGTCCAGTTCAAGTCTTCTGTTTAGATAGCTTGCCTTCTGTTGGCTTTGAACCAGTTAGTCTTGAATCATCAACTTCTAATTCATTTCTTTCAGCTTTTCCGACGTGTGGCAGCTGCTCTGCCTGGTATGGACAATGCACCTGAAAAGAGTAAAGAAGACAGTATCCTTCACTGCACTTTCCCATGGCTTTTTAAAGAATATCTAGCTGCAGGCCAGAGCTAAAACAAACACAGTTATGATAAAATAGTTAATTTTGTATTTTACTATCTGTCAGGATACACGCAAAATAATAACTGCCATTGCATGATCTGGCAAAGTAGGATGCCAATTTAAAAATTCAATGTCACAGTGTATGAGTGTCTAGGTGAGTTCATTTTTCATTCTAAATAAGATATTAACCTGTTGCTCAGTTATTTAATTCTTCTGTAAAGCAAATTAGGATATTTTACTGAGTTAAATATGTTACATAGGTACAGTTTCCTTTACTGTGTACAGTAACTGCAATAGGTTAATGTAATATATTTTCTGCATATTCATGACGTATTAGAGCTATGTACGAAATGGCTGTGGGCCACTCCATTCTCAGTTTTGGGAAGATTAATCCAATTCCTTGTTGGAGAAGGGCAAGACATGCAATATTACCTGAAGAAGATGGGGAGAAATAAGAAATTAGGCAATTTTTCTTTCCTGTCTCTTGCCTTTTGGTATTTGGGCTGGGGGGATAGGGAAGGCGAGAGAGATATCAGAAAGGTGTATACACAAGCTATGCCAGTGGCTTTATCGGTAGCTGAGAGAAAAAAAGTAAACTTAAGTTTAAGTTGTTGAACAAGCTGGTATCAGCGATTTTCAGGAATGGAAAAAAAAATCACCAAGGTTTCTGATGACTATTCAGTAACTCCTTCCTAAAAAGTACATACATTTATAGACACTAAATAAGCAAGGGCTCATCACAAGAAGGGAGACAGCTTGAAAACACTGCCTGCATTCACAGAATGGACATTTGGGTGATGTACCAGAGAGTAAGTGACACCTATCGAAATATACCCCAACAAGGAGTCAGCAGGACAAATCCAACCCAGCAAATGACTACCCAGTCAGTACTCTCGATCATCAGCAAAGTGATGGAAGAGGTCACCAACAGTGTTATCAAACGGCACTTATTTAGCAATAACCTGCTTACTGACTCTCAGTGTATGTTCCACCAGGACCACTATGCTCCTGATCTCATTACAGCCTTGGTCCAAACATGGACAAAAGAGCTGAAATTAAGAGGTGAGGTGAAACTGCCCTTGCTGTCAAAGCAGTGTTTACAAGGAACCCTAGTAAAACTGAAGTCAGTGGGAATCGGGGGGAAAAATTCTCCACTGGTTGAAGTCGTACCTAGCACAAAGAAAGATGATTGTGGTTGTTGGAGGTCAATCATCTCAGTCCCAAAACATCACTGCAGAAGTTCATCAGGGTAGTGTTCTGGGCCCAACCATCTTCAGCTGCTCATCAGTAAGGTCAGAAATGGAGATGTTCACTGATGATTGCACAATGTTAGAATCATTTGTGATTCCTCAGATAATGAAGCAGTCCATGTCCATATACAATAAGACCTGGACAACATTCTGGGCTGGTAAGTGACGAGTAATGTTCATGCTACACAAGTGCCAGACAATGACCATCTCCAACAAGAGAGAACCTGACCACCTCCCCTTGACACTCAATGGCATTACCATCATTGAATCCCTCACTATCAACATCCTGGGGGTTACTGTTGACCAGAAACTGAACTGGTCCAGCCATATAAATACTGTGGCTACAAGATGGCTACAAGAGGATGGGAATTCTGCAGTGAGTAACTCACCTACTGGCTCCCCAAAGTCTGTCTACCATCTACAAGACACAAGTCAGGAGTCTGATGGAATACACTCCTCTTGCCTGGATGTGTGCAGCTCCAACAACACAAGAGGCTTGATATCATCCAGGACAAAGCAGGTCACTTGATTGGCACCCCATCCACAAACATTCACTCCCTCCACCACCGACGCACAATGTCAGCAGTGTGTACCATATACAAGTGAGCAACTCACCAAGGCTCCTTCGACAGCACCTTCCAAACCTACAGCCTCTACCATCTAGAAGGACAAAGGCAGCAGATTCATGGCCACCATGGTCAACACCACCACCTGCAAGTTCCCCTCCAAGCCATGCGCCATCCTGACTTGGAACTATATTGCTGTTCCTTCAGTATTGCTGGGTCAAAATCCTGGAACTCCATTCCACACAGCACTGAGAGTGTACCTGCACCACATGAACAGCAGCGGTTCCAGAAGATGGCTCATCACCACCTTCTCCAGGGCAACTAGGTGTGGGCAATAAATGCTGGCCTAGCCAGCAATGCCTACATCCCGTGAAAAAAATAAAGCATGTTCAGGAAAGATGGAAAGGAAAAAAATTGGTGCAAGAGGATTTCGTGAGGAAGGTGGTGAACAGGTGAGTGTGACTGTGCTACCCTCTTGTTCAGGCAGATAGAAAGGCAACATGGTGGCTTTCTTTAAGTTTCAATGCTGTTGTTTTCAGATCACCTGGTGTTCGCTGCTTTGTCAGTTATGTTCATTGATAACTTAATCTCCTTTCTAAGGGTGAGGCACCTGGTCTAACAGAAAATATGATCATTTTATTACTTGTGGAATATTCTTTTCCAAATAAATGACATTGAGGTTTCTGAGTTTTTCCTAGCTGATAGCTAGAGTGCTTGTTAGGGGAGGAGTTGAAAACAAAATCATAAGTAAGGGTGATAAAACAGAAGTGACAAGTGTTACAAAGCACCGATAATTCTGTACATTATGTCCTTAAATAATCTCTCTCAATCTGCTAATGGGTATTGTTGGATTTTCTGGGGTAAGTTTTGAAAGTAGGATTCGTTCAAATTACTCACTGTACTCACAAGGGCACATATAAATGACAGAGATATTCATAGATAAAGTGAATAGACGAAACTGTGGGAAATAGATTTCAATGTAGGTTAACGTGAGGCCATCCACTTGGACCTAAAAAAAACAGGGTACTTTCAAAATGGTGGAAAAATAAAAACAGTAGAGGTTCAAACAGACTTAGGCATCCAGGTATTTAGTTCATTAAAATGCCAAGCAGGTATGGAAAATAATCAGAAAGGCTAATGGAATACTAGTCTTTATATCTCAAAGAATAGAACGCAAGAGGTCAAAATTATCCCTCAGGTATTCAAAGCCCTGGCTAAACCACAGTTGGATTATTGTGAGAGTTTTGGGCATTGCACCTTGGAAAGGATATATTGGCCTTAGAGGAAGTGCAGCATGGATTTACTAGAATAATACCTGCACTCCAAGGTTTAACCTGCGACAAGTGATTAAACAAATTAGTGTTCTATAAGCTGAAATTTAGACGGTTCGGTTTAGAATTGATTGAAGTTTTCAAGATATTAAGGGGAACAGGTAGGTTAGATTGTGAGAAACTACTTCTGTTGGTTGGGAAGTCTAGGACTAGATGGCACAGTCTAAAAATTAGAGCCAGACCTTTCAGGAATGAAATTAGGAAGCACTTCAAAGGGTGGTGGAATTTTCTTTTTAATCGTTTATTCATTCGCTCGACCAGCATTTATTGCCCATCCCTAATTTAAGAGGGCATTTTAATAGTCAACCACATTGCTTCCCTAAAGGACATTAGTGAACCAGATGAGTATTTATGATAATCAGCTATGTTTCATGCTCATCATCAGATTTTTAATTCCAGATTTTTATTGAATTCAAAATTCACCATCTGCCATGGTGGGATTTGAACCCAGGTCCCCAGAGCATTCCACTGAGTCTCTGGAATAGTGACAATACCACTATGCCATTGCCTCCCCTGTTCCCCAAATGGCAATTGATGCAAGATGCATTGCCAATTTTAAAACTGAGATTAATAGACTTTTGTTAACCAAAGGTATTGAGAGGTATGGGGCAAAGGCAGGGTTATGTGATGTTCGGTTGTAGGTCAGCCACGATCTCACTAAATGGCAGAACAGGCCATATGGCTAACAGCTCTTCCTATATTGGTGCCTGATTGTCTTGAAGGAGGTTGATGAATTGCCGAAGATGGTTGAATGTCATTGAGCTTGCTGTGAAGTTGATTTGGTCAATGAGGGATAATAGGCTGGTTTCTCAAGAGACGATATGTTTGAAATGCAGCAAGAATAATTAAACCAATCTGAAGAAATGTTATCCAGTGCAAGATTGCGCCAAAATTCAGAATGTTTCCTCACTGGTATATATATTTGGTTACAGGGGCTACAATGGGTACAGCCTCCCCTACATCCTTCCTTGTTACTGCTTGCTGCCACCCACCCCCCAAACAAATGGCAACAAGTTTCATGGAATAAAACATCCCCAAGCACTTGAAAAGTGTGTTATAAAGCAATATTTGTTACCAAGCTGCACAAGGCTAAGGTTGATCAAGGCCAAAAGCTTGATCAAAGAGAGGTTTTCGGGAGTGTTTTAAAGGAGGAAAGAGAGGGTTAGGGAGAAAATTCCTGAGTCTAGGGCCTAGGCAGCTGAGGGCACAGTCAGCAGTGGTGGAACAATTAAAATTGGTAATGCTCATGAGGCTAGAATTAGAGGAGTGCATATAGCTCAGGGCTGTGGAGCTAAAGGAGATCACAGAGAAATGGAGGGGAAAGGCCACAGGAGGGACTTGAAAACAAGGCTGAGAATTTTAAAATTGAGGCATTGTTTAACCAGGATCCAATGTGGGTCAACCAGCACAGAGTAATGGGTGAGCAGACAGATTTGAAACAGACAACAGTTTTCTATCCAATTGAGTGCCATCTTAGAGGTAAACTATGCTAATGGATCAGCATTAGCTGAACTTGTTTGGATCTATGCCATTAATTGAAATGGTGGTGCTTTGTATCCAAGTGTAAATTTAAAATGCATCTCTTGAATCTAGTGTAGTACAGTTTCATTTGTGTAGATGTACACTGCATGGTGCCAACTGTGGCTCAGTTGGTCGCATTCTTGCCTCTGAATCATTGTTGTTGGTTCAGCCCCGCTCCAGGACTTGAGCATAAAAAATTAAAGTAGATACTCCAGTGCAATACTGAAGGAATGCCTCACTACCAGAGATCCCATCTTTTGGATGAAACATTAAACCTAGGGCCCCGTCTATCCTCTTGGGTGAATGCAAAAGATCATTTGGCAATATTTAACAGAGCAGGGGAGTTACCCTGGTGTCCTGGCCAATGTTTAACCCTCAATCAACATGACAAAAACAGATAATTTGGTCATTGTTAGATGGCTATTTGTGGGAGCTTGTGCACAGGTTGGCTGCTGCCTTTCATTCGAATAGTGACTACACTTCAAAAGCACTTTGAGATGTTGTGAAAGGTGCTGTATAAATGCAAGTCTTTTTATTTCAAAAAGGTGAAATTCCCTTAACTTCATTTACACAGTGATTGATATCAAGCTGGAGAAACCACCAGAACCACCAATCAACGAGGGTGGCTGCTCCTGCTAATACTGGCACAATCAAACTGTTCCCTATTGGCCAGCATCACCAATTGCATTACAGTCATTGACTAGCCACCTTGCTCCTTCTTGGTGGTTTGCTGGCTTGGTAATGTGTGAACGTGCTGCTGTAATCACACCAGGAGCTTCTTCATTCAGAAAATTCAATTTCATTTCCTTCAGCTGCATGGTTTATTTAAGATCAGAGAGCAAGTTTGATTTAATTATGTTATGTATTGCACTCTAACACTGAGCGATGCAGTCCTCTACATTGTACAGAAATGTGTGCACGATGTAAAATGTTTGTGTGAATATGCAAAGATGTTGCTGTGTCAGGTTTTCAAAAAAAGGAAAAAATTGTCTATGGTGAGGTGTACGAGCTGAGGTGCTGATGCTGCTTTGACCAGAGAGACTTTTTATGGTGGAAAGGAGAGGAAGCACCAATGTATCCAGTAAGACTCCTGATACCTCTGAGTAATGTCTTAATGTGTTGCCTTGGGTGATCTTTGATGAGGTGAAGCAACCTTCTTGCTACTATGTGGTGCTAGAACAGAATTGATTTTCTACTATTGAAAGCCAGTAAAGCTGCATTTCTTTTGCCATCTCTGGATGTGTGTCTCAGCTCATGTGCACAACCACGTGGAGTTCAAGTGAAAGAGAGCAAGTGCAGTGGCATAATATCTGTTTATTTAAAATTGGAAGTCAGTTGATTATCATTGGGGAAAGCATCTGAATATTTTCTTCTGCGTAGTCCCTCAGAGCCTCCTTTGCAAGTAGATGGTGATTATGGCATTGCACAAATAGACAGCATCCAATTTCAGTACCCATGAAATAATTCAATCATGCTTTGTAATTTAAGTTGTGGTGCAGGACGTGATGGCTGATAAGTACAGTGTGATGTTTTGATGGTTGCTGTTTACTGAATCTATTTGGCCAGTATCCTAGTGAAGAGTAGCCCTTTCAAATGGTCCCCGCAGGTTTCAGGTTCAACATGAATTGGTGCTTTTACATTCTGCGTTTTTCTAAGTTATTCTAACAGTAAAATGCTGTCCCTTTTCAGGTTGTCACGAGAAAAGTAATAGTCATTTTCTGGTTATTCTTAGTAAACAGCACTAAATTCCTAGAAATACCTTTTGTTTGGGCCCACTGTGGAGAGGTACGTTAGAATTTTATTCACGGGTCAGGATGTCCATGTAACCGGAAAATGCTTGATTGCAATTTTGTACATTTAGCTACATTGCTTAATGTTTCAGACTAAATTGAGTGTTTCTGAATAATTTTGCTATAGCTCAAAGAAAGTTGCAGTCCCAGAACTCTGACTAAACCGAGTTTGTGTTAGTAATAGTTACAGCTTATTGCACCAGACTCCTTCGTGAGCGAGCAGTTGACGGAAACTGTCCTGCAGGTGAGCCACAGTTAATTAGTTTTCAAAGTCTCTGGGTATTGTGCGGCTCTGTACAGTCTTTGTACTTGCGATTACAAAAATGCTGCAAAGTGTAACTGGTAAGCTTCGGATTTAGTAGGGGTTGAAGTTTGTTGTTGTTGCTGCGTGAGCACCTGAAATCTCTGTCCATTAGCGAGCTCAATTCCGTCATTAGCAAACTCAATTCACAGCAACATATTTATGCGAATCCTTTGTTTTAATGGAATACATAAAATCTTAAATGAATTTGTTGGGAACAGCTTTTTGATGTATTTACAATTTTGAACTGACATCTTAAACCACAATTATTGGCTATAAAATTGCTGTAAATTTTGATGTGACCTTATTCCTGTCAGATTAAAATGTTCATGTGATGTTATGCATAATTACATCAGCACATTGATTTGCTGTGTTACTACTGATTTGTAAAAGCTTAAGGTAGCATTTTTGTACCAGAGACGTACCCAGAAATGCAGATTAAGCATTCTCTGGGCAATGTTGTTTGTGTTCATTTAAACAGCCATTTAGTGTGAAACTTCAACCAAATGGGGAGGTATTAAAATAAACGTGATGGTTGGTGCTAACTCATCAGCAGACTTAAAATTAACTCTTTATATCCAGCAGTATACTTTTTTGTATCAATAATTTGAGTATATGTACTATTGCTGTACCTTTTTGGAAGAGCCTATAATATTTAATGGAACTGATGATTAATGCAGGGTTATTTGATTCCATAAAACACATTTTTTCCCATTTGGGATTTGACTAGAATGGAAAAACTGAGCATAAATAGCTGGTCTGTAGGTTTCTAGAAGAAGTGATGTGCTGTGTTCAGACATTCTGACTAGGTCCTCTGAAAAACAACAGCAATCACAATAAATCAAGCAGGAATTCACTGTGGCTCACTTGAAACATGCCCTGCATTTCTAATCACACTTTTAAAATAAACAATTTACCTTTGTTCAGAAGGATAGCAACATGAATGAGGGGGTCAAGTTTGTTGCTTAGTGAAATATTTCATTTGAACTTGCCATGTCTAATCAGCTTCATTTGAGGATGTGTGTGTGCAAGGTTGAAGTTGTAACTGATACCAAGTGTGGCTTTCCTGTTTGTGATTACAATAATTATTGGTATTTTAATGCAGCCTGTGGAGGCCAGTAATGAAGGATACTCTCTTGAATAATTCAAAAACAGTCTATTACATTGGAAATATTTGCAGACAAGTACTGGGGCCTCCTCCATCAGTGGTGTGTTTTTTTTTGAATATTTAAAAAAAGTTGTCTTTTTGTTGTAAATACTTGACAGTTGTAATGTTCTCATGTCTGTGTATGCATTTACTAGATTAACATCTTTGGAAAGGCAGTAAGACACTAATCCACTTGCCTATACTGAAGTTTATACCCTTTATCAACTTAGATTAGCTCAGCCTGTGTACCTGTGTCTAAAGTCTTTTGCAAAGATAAATATCCTGTCACCCAAACCGTTCACTAACACATTAACTATTTAATAAAGAAAATATTTGTCTTCATGTTTCCATCACTAAAATGGTCTCATTACAGCTAGTTATTAGAATATTTGTGTTAAGGTACCACCTCCTGTTGTAAAGTCACTTCCTTGTATTACACACAATAAAATGAGCCATTTCACCACTTAGCCAGTTTGTAATAGGTTTGTTATGTGTGTATTCATCTGAGTGCCAAAGTGAAAGTGAGTCAAGTTCAGTGTCAAGTGCTTGTGCCCTCTAGATTCCACTGAATACCCTTGGATCAGACCCAAAAGAACAAAATTGCAAATGTCAGAAATCTGAAATTAAAGCAGAAAATGCTTATAACACACAGCTCATCTGTCAATTCCATGCTCTAACATTGCCACTTGAATTGGCAGCATCCACTGTCTTAGAGGACCTACAAATGTAACCTCTTGAATAATATGTGGACTTTTTTCAAACTCCAGAACTTGGGTACATTGCTTATGCTCATACTGCACAATCCAAATTCAGCATCGGATAAAAATAACAATCCAAGGCATTATAACTGCAAAATTCAGTCCACAGTGCCACATCATTTTAAAAGTTGCAATTGTCAATTCAATAGATAAATTAAGTATGTTAATGTTCAATATGTAATTTCCTTGAATTGTTAAATTTGCCCATAATTGGATATTAAGGTAAAAATGGCAGATGAAAAATCAATTTCATTTGCTCACAAGTAGTTCTATAAAATCGCTGGGCTTACCCTGACATGCTTGTTTTCACTAAAAGAAAGTTTGGTGGCTGGGTTTTTTTTTCATGAGAAGTGAATACTTCAAACTCCCTAAATTCTTTCTCAAAGTTTCTAAGAAAGTTACACAATTGTGTTGTGATGTGATCTAAGGGAAGGAATCACAAAGAATAAGCAAAGAAGGAGAGAGGGATGTGTGTGTGTGTGGATATACACACACACGAAAGATTTGTAGGGTATGGACAAAGCAGGGGAATGGGCCTAATTGGATAGCTATTTCAAAGAGCTCGCACAGGCATGATGGGCTGAATGGCCTCCTTACTGTAAGATTTGATCAGTCAATGAAATTTTCAGAGAATTGTGGGAGCACAGTGACCAGGATGTCAAAATGATGAGCTTCAGTTATAAAAATTAACAGGAATTGTAACAGAAAAGTTCAGGTACTGTAGACAAAGTACACAAGGATGTGAATCGGTAAAATTAATGTGGCTGCACTGAGTAAGAATGCGTGTGAATAGTGTGCAAAAGCCAAGAATTTGGTGAGAGCGAATTCCCTTCAATGCAAGTGAGTATTTCTCAAATTGGAAATTTAGTTTAACATTTTGAATTTAAAACGTTTGAACCTGCAAGCTACTCAATAGCACTGTTAGTGGCAGTTAACTGTTAATCAGCTGTAAGCGATCGAGTAAGTGCTAATTACTGTGTACAGGAATCCGAGTTAGCACTTGTAATTTGGTTGTGGCTCAAAAAGATTTATAAAGTAAGCAGTATCAATACACAGAGTGGTTGTGAAAAGAATGCAGGAGGAATAGACTGAAAAAAGTTGGGAATTTGGTACAGAAGAACGTGTTTTTTTTGCCTCTAATACTTGTATAGTTTTAAGTAAGCTTGAGGTATTAAGTAATTAAAATTTTTGATCAGTATTTAATACAAGTTAGAAAAAAAACCTTGCAATAAACTAAAGTACATCAAATATAAATAATTTAAACTAAGATATGACAGTGAAGGTTGTGTGTCTGAGCCACAGTTTGCGCTTGTTTGTGTACAGTGAGACTGTACCTAGCAAACATGTGACCAGTAGATGTCTCTTTTTTGAATCTCTCTGGCTCAGAGTAAATGAACTAGAATGTGAATTGGAGCCTTCCAAAGGAGTGGGAGCAGTATCTGAACAATTTACCCCAGACTTTGGTCACACCTTGCAGAGGTTCAGGTTCAGAATCGGGTTGGTGTGATCAGTAGTGTACGTAGTAAGGGGAGCCTAGGTGAGTTAGAGAACAAGGAACCGTAGAAACTGATCCTATCCAACAGGTACTAATGATGCACTTGCTTCCTGTAAATATGAGGATAAAGACTGTCGGAAGGAGAGCCAACAAGAGGATCAGGAGGCTGCCCAAAGAGGGAGGAGAAGAGAAGTGTGATGATGTAGTTGCAGGGGATTCAGTAATTAAGGTGACAGAAACATTGTTTATAAGCAGAATGGCAAGACCCACATGGTGTTTTGCAATCATGGTGCCAGGCTCATGGTATACCATGAAAAAGAAAGCGGAGGAGTGACCTCATAGAGGTCTTTAAAATTTATGAAAGGTTTTGATGGAGTGGATACAGAGAGAATGTTTCCTCTTGTGGGGAAGAGCCTGGCAGAGGGCCATTGATATAAGATAGTCACCAAGAAATCCAAAAGAGAATTCGGAAGAAACTTTACCCAAAGAGCAGTGGGAATGTGGAACTCTATCTCAGGGAGTGGTTGAGGTGAATAGTACAGCTGCATTTAAGGGGAATCTAGGCAAGCATATGAGGGAAAGGGAATAGAGGGTCACAATGGTATATTTAAATGAAGGGAAATGGGAGGCAGCTCAAGTGAAGCACAAACACCGGCATGGACTGGTTGGGATGAATGGTCTGTTTCTGTGCTGTATTTCCTATGATATTGGAGAGGGACAGAGGATCCAGATGCTGAGATACATGTTGGGACCAACAACATAGGAAAGAGGTCTTGGTGCATACCAGGAACTAGGAGCTAAGTTAAAGAACAGGATGTCGAGGTTTGTAATCTATGGACTATTACTTCAGCCACATGCAAATTAGTGCAGGGAATAAACCGATTAGGCGGTTGTGCACATGGCTGAAGGAGTGCTATGGGAAAGAGGGGTTCCATTTTATAGGACACTGACACCATTACTGGGACAGGATGGAACTGTACCATTGGGACAGGCTTCACCTGAACCAGGCTGAGACTAGAGTCCAATGGGAAGAATGCAATGGGCTGTTACAAGGACTTTAAACTAGTCAGGTGCGGGGAGGTGGCTCAGGTAGAAAAGACAGTACAAATATTCAAAAACAAAAGGGAGAAGCGTAACAGTCAGAAGTTGTGCTTTAGGCACTACAGGTAAAGTGAAAATAAAATATATATAATAATTAAATCAAAAGAGAGAAATAAGAAATCTGAGTAAAACACTAGAGCAGAGTTAAGATGCGTGTCAAATAAGCATTCTTTATATATAAACACAAGAGTATAAGGAATGAATTGCAAGTGCAAATTCAACTTCGTGTATGACATGGTAGCTGTAGGTGAGACATGGCCACAAGACAGAACTGGGAGCTAAATATAGCAGGTTATAAGGCCTATAGGAAAGATTGAAAAAAGTGGAGGAGTAACCTTAGTGATTAAGAATTAATGG
Organism: Cetorhinus maximus; assembly: GCF_964194155.1. NCBI lineage: Eukaryota > Metazoa > Chordata > Chondrichthyes > Lamniformes > Cetorhinidae > Cetorhinus > Cetorhinus maximus. The sequence goes on from NC_135886.1 coordinate 68,334,136, forward strand.
GGTATTTTAACTTTTATATAGTTTGGAATAAGCAGACTAGCACATGTCAGAAAGGGAGTTGATTTCGTGGGTGTGTGGGATAGTTTCCTGCAGCAATATATTCTAGAGTAGCGGTGGGCAACCTGTAGTCCATCAGGGTTCTGAATGCATTTTGTTGATCGTTGTCCATGTGCAGGGTTGCCAGGTTCTGCTGGTTTCCGTCCACAGTTCTCAAAATGCTCTGCCAGTGTAGACAGCGCTTGTAAGTGAACTGATGGATCATATTCATGTCCTTGATCAGTGTGTTTTTCCAGTATTTTTTTCAAATTTGGGAAGTGAGTGTGCTCACATGAAAATAACTGAGTGGACATTAATTGCAGATGTAGCATGAATTTTCTGACACTAGCAACTAGTGTGGGCAAGAGGTGATTTTTTTTTTCTCCTGCAACAACTCATTCAACACATTCAGGTGGCCAGTGACATCAGTGAGAAAAATCACATCCAAAATCCATTTTTCATCTTCTAGCTCTGGTTTAGTTTCTGTCTGCCTCATTTTTTTTCTTACCAGCATTAAGTGATATGCTTGCAAAGCAAGGGTACATGCAGTGAGGTGCGTGCTGACTACACATAGCATTGACTGAGAGCTGCGTGCTCCCCCTGCGTCCAATCGAAGCATTGCTATGGTTCAGTTGGTACGCCCTGCAAATTCTAGGTACGCAAGCGCAGTTAGCAAAATTACCCTATCCCGGGAGACTGTCTTGGTTACAACACCAGTGGACGTGGGACGTTGTGCTTTTTTATATGACTTGCAGGTAATTTAGCTTGCCTCTAATTATATAATGGATCACTGTGTGTTGAAGTGGCTTGATAAAGGAGGAGAATCAAGTGCAAAATCAAAATATATAGAGGAAGGAGGAGTAGCCAAAAAGAGGAAAATTGGTGACGAGGGCAGAATGGCAAAAGACAGTTGGGAGCTGGACTATTTTGTTATTGAACAAAAAGGGAGGCCATTTTGCTTAATTTGCAATGAGCTGATATCAGCTCCAAAAAAATACAACGTTAAAGGACATTATGAAACATGCCATTCCTCTCGTATAGCAAAATTTCCAGTAGGTTCTGCGTAAGGTGCTCAACAGCTTCCAAATCTGAAGGAAGCCGTGAAAACACAGAAGCAGGTACATAGACGAGCATTAAATGAAAGTGATGCAGTGACTTTGGCTAGCTTTCATATTGCTTGGTTACTTGCAAAAAGTGGAAAGGCATTCTTAGTGAAACAATGCATCATCGAATCCTTGGATGTTTTATTTGATGGATTTTGGATGTGGCTTTTCTTGCCAAATGCATTGAACGAGTCATTGCAGGGGAAAATTCACCTCTTGCCTACATTAGTTGCTAGTGTCAGGAAATTCATGCTGCACCTGTAGTTAATGTCCACTCAGTTACCTTTATGTGAGTGCACTCACTTCCCAAATTTGAAAAGAAAACTGGAAAAACACTCTGATCAAGGAAATGAATGTGATCCATCAGTTCACATACAAGTGCTGTCTACACTGGCAGAACATTTTGAGAACCGCTTTTCTTCTCGAGTGATCTGAAGCCCTTCCTCTCTTTGCTTTCAAATCCATTTGAATTTGATCTGAGCAAATGTGACATAGTATGTCAAAGACTTGGGGTTGATAAAATGAAGTTTGAGGAAGAACTAATTCATGTGTGTGCCCTGGATGAAGATGAAATTAACCAGCTAAAGAGGGAAGGTACATGAGAACTTTGGTTGAATATCCCCAGTCCAGTTCTCTGGCATTACATTGCAAAGCTGCTGTCAATCTCTGGATCAACATACACATGCGAGCAGAATTTCTGCTATGGAACACATCAAATGCAAGAAGCACAACACACTGACAGATGGAAACTTCAGTGCTGAATTGCGAAGCATCTGCACATCCCTGAGTCCTAATCTAAGAAAGTTTGTGGAGGATAGATCCAACCATAAGTTACAGTGAGAATGATGTAAGGGAAGCGTAAATATTTATTTTGTTTTTACCATTTGAAGTTGATGACAGTTCTATTAATATATGAATGATTAAGCATTTTCTATAACTCATTATGAAATATTTGGTGTGTATTAAATGTATTTAATCTTATTCATAGGATCATGGTTAGTGCACATGCCCAATTTTAATCTTGTGGCCCACAGAGATGAAGGAGGGCCACTCATGCAGCCCACTCACTAGCCTAGGTTGCCCATCACTGTTCTAGAGCCAACAAGGGGGCAGGCCATATTAGATTTAGCAATGAGTGATGAACCAGGTATAGTTAACAGACTAATGGTGCATGAACGTTGATCTAATAATGATCATAATATGATTGAGTTCAACGTAGCGTTTGAAAGGGAAAAATGCAAAACAGCTACTAAGACTCTAGATTCAGGTAAGGCTGACTTCATTGGGTGGAGACAGAAACCATCCACAGTAAAATGGGCAAATCTTTTAATAGGTGAAACAACAGAAGATGATTGAAGGTGGTACAGAATCAGTTTATATCTCAAAAGGGAAAGAACTCCACTTGGCAAAAAAGATGGCCGCGGACAACCAAAGAAGAAGTAAAGCAGACAAAAATGCAAAAAGCAAAGCACAGATTCTGGCGAATAAGGAAGATACAAAGAGTAGAAAAGAGTATTAAAACAGTAAGAGCTACAAAAAGGGAGTACAAAAAGAAACTTGCAATGGGATGTAAGAACATTTTTACCAATTGTATTAGGGAAAATAGTGGTCAGGAGCAAAGTGGGTCCTTTAAAAATTGACATTGATGAAAATGTCAGAATAATTACTTGCTGAATAATTTGCATTAGTATTTACAGTAGAGGAAGAGCTCAGCATGCTAGACATTCCAAAGGAACTATTATTGAATCTGGACCAGGGACTCGCCCAGATTAATATAAGCAAAATAACTAATGAAGAAAATAATGGCACTAAAGAGTGGCAAACTGCCAGGAGTAGATGATTCCCACTCCAGGGTCTAAAAGAAATAAGTGACAATGTTAGATGCCCTAACCATAACCTTCCAAAGTTTGCTCGATACGGGAACCATTAATTTAGATTGGAAAATAGGACATGCACTATTAAGAAAGGTGAGAGTGGGGAAAAAATGGAATTAAAGCCCAACATCATCTGTCAGGAAATTGCTAGAGCCTATAAGGACCGAATATCTTGAATATTTTCAGTTGATTAGAGAGCCATCATGGCTATGTAAAGGGTAGATCGTGCCTGATGAATCTGATTGAATTTTTTGAAGAGATGACTAAAGTAGTAGACAGGCAAATGTCTGTGGATGTTATTTATATGAACTTTCAGAAGGCATTTGATAAAGCCCCTCATAAGAGACTGATAGCTAAGGTTGAAGCTCATGGACATGAGGGCAAAACTGTGACAAGTGGATTTAATTTTAGGCAAATATGAGGCCATCCATTTGGACCTACAAAGGATAGAACAGCGTACTTTCTAAATGGTGAAAAGCTAGAAACAGTGGAGATCTAAAGAGCCTTGGGGTTCCAGGTGCAAAGATCAATAAAATGGCCTGAACAGGTCCTTAAAATAATCAAAAAGTCTAATGGAATGCTGGCCTTAATATCTAGAAAATTGGAAAATAAGGGAGTAGAAGACATCCTTTAGCAATACAAAGCCCTGGTTAGACCACACCTGGAATACTGAGACAGTTCTGGATATATCTTAGGAAGGATATATTGGCTTAGGAGGGAATGCAGCATAGATTTACTAGAATGCTACCTGGAATCCAAGAGTTAAAATCTGAGAAGCGATGGCACAAACTAGGGGTTGTATTCCCTAGAATTTAGAAGCTTAGGGGGTGATTTGATTGAGGTCTCAAGATATTAAGTGGAATAGACAGGGCAGATAGAAAGAAAATACTTCCGCTAGTTGGGGAGTCTGGGACTAGGTGGCACAGTCGAAAAATTAGAGCCAGGCCTTTCAGAAGTGAAATTAGGAAACACTTCTTCACCGACCAGGTGGTTGAACTTTGGAACTCTCTTCCCCAAATTGAAATTGATGTTAGATGCAGTGTCAATTTTAAAACTGAATTCGATAATTTTTTGTTAACCAAATGTATTAAGAGATATGGGGCTAAGGTGGGTACATGGAGTTAGGTTACAGATCAGCCATGATTTTGTTGAATGGAAGAATAGGCTTGAAGGGCCAAATTACCTACTCCTGTTCCTGTGTTCCTAGTGAAACCCCTGACAAAGCACTGGGGTTTATTTCTAGAGGCACGGAATTGACAAGCAGATAAGTTATGTTAAACTTGTATAGAGCATTGGTTACACTACATTTGGAATATTGTGATCATCTCTGGTCTCCATATTATAAAAAGGATATAGAGACTTTGAAGTAGTTTCAAAAAGTAGTTACCAGAATGATACCAGAACTGGGTGGTTATATCTATCACTAAAGATTGAACAGGCTGGACCTTTTTTCTCTAGAAAATAGAATACTGAGGGTTGACCTGATAGAGGTCATCAAGATTACAAAGGGGTTTGAAGAGTCAGACCTAGAGGGTGGAATCTTCTGATCCCGCCAGCAGTGGGAACTGTGGTGGGCGAGGGCACTTAATTTGGCGGGAGGAAAAATATCTGTTTCCCAATGGCTGGATAAATAGTAGGAATTTTGTTCTCCTGACTTTCAAGGTGGGTTAAAGACAGGTTGAGATCCCTGACGAACAATGTCAGTAACCCCATTTGCATGCAGTAGCATCTCATGCATGCAAATTAAAAAGCCACCTCACTGGAATTAAGTTTGCCTTCCAAATTAACTTCCTTACCAGTGAGAATTTAGAACGTTCAGTTTTATGACTATATAAGTGGCATGCACCCCTCAAGCTTCACTTCTTCTACCACTTTGACATAAGTAGATGCTGATTTTGCCTTCTTGGGGACCGCACACAACTGCTCTCGATATGAGTGAAATTAGAAAAAGCTGCACCAAGACTGGACACAGGAGGCAGGTGAAGGCTGTGGGGGGGCAGGGCAGCAGGGTTGTTGGAGGGAGTAGGGTGGAGCACAGGCTGGACAGGGGGGCAGGCTAAGTGGGGAAAGGGGGTGGGGGAGAGAATGTCATAGAAGGCAAGGCCGGCGGTGTTAACGGTAGGGTCTTGGGGTGTCAACTCAGAGCACTGGTAATTGGAGGGGACAATCACAGTCAGGGGGGAGTGGGATGCAGTAGGATGGCAGGTCCAGTGTGATAGTTTGGTAGGTTAAGGTTTCATGGGGTAGGGAATCATTCCGACTTCCCAACACGCCACCGTACTTAGACTCCAGAACAAAAGACCCAGCTCAGAGAAGTCATTTCTACTTAAATGGGAGACCAGAACAAGGAGCCACAAAATTAGATAGTCACTAATAAATCCAATAGGCAATTCAGGGGAGACCTCTCTCCGGTCGAGACGCACGGAGAAGGAAAATGATCTAAAAGAAATTTGTTTCTCTTCCATATTCTCTTTTTTTAAATCCTGTTCATTTTTAAATGGACAAATGGCTGGACTGACAGTGGTCACCACTGACCACATCATGGTAGTTCTGGGCAGTTTAAAAATGGACAAAGGCCAACACACCAAACCCCTGGAATGTCACATTCCTTGCATTGTATAGACATTCCAGCCAACCCACACAAACAATAGTAGACAAGACATCTGCACTAGTCTGCTATGGACAAAGGCAGAGCTATTTGTGACTCTTCATCTCCAATGTTGTGCAAATAGTTCGACAGTTACCTGCTCAAAACACAATGGGTTTTAACAAGTGGGCCTCGTTAGCTGAATGGCTCAACCCAAAACCACTGTCACATGACTGAGACTTGAGCATTTTAAATTGCTTTAATTATGCAGCTTTTGGATTTCATCTTCAGTCACTGTTTAACCTCAGAAGAGTAACAGGATGCCAGGCTCTGTCTGCCATTTACCACCTAACAGAGCAGCAACAGAACCATGGCTCTGTCCAGGTTTTAAATTGCCTGGCCCTCATCAACACTGTGAATACTGGAACATCTGAACTTCTGTATCTGCACCTAGAAGACTAATTCACCTCTACATGAATTCTTCCATCGTGGAAGTCATCGCCCCTGAAAAAGCGGATCACCATATAACAGTTTCAACACCATTGGACTTTTTGATTCTGGACTCATGAAACCACAATTCTTATTTTTATTGTGGTCTTAGCCCTGAAACCTTTGCTTTCCATTATCCCTCTTATTGTACGAATGCAAAAAAAGGGGTGGATGTTGTGAAATTCCTTCCTTTATTTTGTGTGTGTGTGTAAATAAATTACCCCTCTTATTTTACCTTATCTCGAGTTTGCTGTGGGGTTATTAATAGAGGGTTGGAGCACTCCAAAACTGAAAGGCTGGGGGAAAAATGCCACCACTTATAAAGGGGGAAATCAAAAACAACTTTCTGCTTACGGACGGAGTAGTGAGTGGAGAAATCAGAGCTGTTCTAAATTAAACCTCTCCTGTCCATAACAGAAATTAGGAGCTTGCATCTGGGATTGATCCAATTTGAATTTGACCTGAGTCCCAAGTTCGGAGATGAGCCAAATCTGATATAAAAGGGTCAATTGGAACCTAAGAGGGAAACTCGGTGGCTGGGACAAGTTTTAAAATCCAAGTAACTTACCACAGCAAATTCCTTGTCCTAACACTAAGAAAATGGCAACATTTGATGCCGAAACATTTGTTCAGCAAGAGCACAGATCAACTGAAAGCTGTAGCTAGGGAGATACAATTCAAATTGTCTAGCAAAATCAAAAGAAGTGAACTAATTCTGCACTGGTAGAATGTCTGGATCTCATGTTACTAGTAGAACAATTCGATGAAGAGCTCAATCATGATGCTGAATCCCCTTCCCTTATCAATTTCGAGCTGGAGAAGCTTAAATTGCAGCTAGAATTTCAGGAGAAAGAAAGGGAAGCTCAAGAGAGGGAAACAGAGAAAGAGAGTGCAAGGGAATAAGAAAAGGAAAGAGAATTCCAGCTCCAAAAATTGGAAATGGAGCTGGCAGCTGAAAGGGGGAGAGAGAGAGAGAGAGAGCAGACAACTAGCCGGTGCAAGGGAAAATCTTCCTCTACCTGGAGCACCCCCTATCCCCTAACCCAGAACCACTCTCTGGGGCCCTCAAGTATGCAAGGTTCCTTCCCAAATTGAAGGGAGTGTTGTGAAATTTTTTTTACCACCTTTAAGAAAATAGCAGGACAGCTAAAATGGCCCTCAGAGATCTGGACATTTTTAATTCAAGGGCAGCTGCCAGGGAGAGCCCAAGAGGCCTGCCCCATGCTGCCTTCTGAGGTGTCCCTAAATTATGAGCAGACTAAGGCTGCCATTCTAATTGCCTATGAGTTAGTCCTGGAGGCATACCGCCAGCAATTCCAGAACGCTCGTAAGAAGCCCACCCAAATCTGCAAATCTGCATCGAGGCTGAACGGCTGAAACAAATCGAATTTGACGGAGGGATAACATCCCTAAAAATCCATGCATCTATGTGGGGTTGCATGAGCTAGTACTGTTGGAGGAATTCAAAACTTGCCTTCCCTCCAACTTGCGAATACACCTAGAGGATAAGAAGATCCTTACAGCCAGGGGTGCAACAGTCACAGCAGACAGCTATGACCTCCCTCGTAGGCCTGTAAACTCCAGCATATCCTTTCCAAACCACATCCCTGAGCATTGGAAAGATAAGCAGGGCGATCCATACAGGAAAGACCCCCCCACCCAGAAAAGAAAACACAAAGGGCATGCGAGAAGTCCCCATGCAGCCTGAAAGGAGAACTGGAGGCTGGTGTGTTCTCTTTGCAACAAAATAGGCCATTCCAGACCTGAATAGTGGAGATTGCGAGGCGAGCCAGTTGGTCTTTTAGGACTTCACATGATTCGTCCCCCGAAGAACGCCCCAGTGGGTAGTGCAGCAGAGCAGACAGAGCCTCTCACTACAGAAACTTACCCTTCTGAGCACAAGGCACTATGGGTGCCAGAGAGTTCCCGGAGCTTTGTCCTGTCAGGAACCGTGTCCCCCTACCCATCCCAAAATGTGAGCAAGTCCATGGTACTGCTTCAGGACACAAGCCCCTCAGCCCTTAACATTGAAGGGAAACTTAAACCTGCTCACTGAGTCCTCCCTGAAGGCCAAAGCACTGATCAGTGGAGCGGGAGGAGGATTTGTGTTTGCTCTCCTGCATAAGGTCCACCTAGACTGTGACCTTGTTTCAGGCCCTGTTACAACAGGAATTGTCCCTAAACTACCAGTAGCAAGAATTGATTTCCTCCTTGGAAACGATCTGGCTGGCAGCTAGGTGCTAGCCAGTGAAAGAAATTAGGGCAAAGCCAAGCAGCAGTAAACTGCAGAAGGGCAGAAAGCTGGAGAAGGTCCTGAGGCCCAAAAGGGAGGGATAACACCCGTAGACCTCGAGCAAGAGCTGCTTGAAGGTAGCAAGGCCAGTAGAATTACAAGACCAGAGACGGCCCCTGGAATCTGAAATAGACTCCCTAAATATCCCAAAATTAAATAGGGACCAGTGTATCTAGAGTAGGGACAGAAGTAGTGAGGGAGATGCCCCACGTAGCCAAAGATGTGAAGGAAGGTCAGTTATTCAGCCCAGAAAGGAAAAGGGTAAGGACTTGCCTGAAGTATGGCTAGCAGAAACCTTCTTTCTGACATTAAATAGGGAAAAGGGGAGTTGCCAAACCAATGAGCAGATAGGGAGCGAGATGCCTCCCCCAATCGAAAAGCCACAAGGGAGTGTAGCTGGAATGGCACCTCCACTTGAGGGCAGAGGTGTTCCAAGAGACATGGAACAAGTCAGGGGAGCACACACTGCCAAGCCAAAGACCCCAGCTAGGAAGCCATTGATTGGTTTGGCCAAGTAGCTGGCGAATTTAAATGTGGACCAGAAAAGTTCGCAAATTGACCCAGAAAGATTGAGTGTGATGCCTCACTTAGTTGTAAAGCTACCGGGAGGTACAGCAAAAGCTGGCAATCCACCAGAAAGGAGTAGTGTCCCAAAAGACCCAGCGCCTACCCTTGACTGACCAGCAGAGGAACCCCAATCAGATTGCGCCCCATGCTCACCCACCATAATGCAGAATCGCAAGGTGACTGGACAGGGTTAACCCCCAGGGTTAACTCCCCCAACCCCCATTTAAAATGATCCATAAACCCTAACCAGGCTACAGCACTGTAGCCCTATCCAGTATGGATGCGGGAGAGGCCCCTGCCAGAAGGACATCTTCATATTATCTAGGCCCAGTAAGGCTGGCCCAAGTTCAGGAGCCAACTGTCCACCTGTTGCCATGTCAACTCAAAGCACCTAACAACAGAAGCTGGAATTCTCCAGTTATGCTAGTGCCCGAACTGGACCCTGTACCAGAATCTCTTAAAGTGGTCCAAGTCCCTTTACACACCTTACTTTCCTGACCCCTTAGCCTACACATGGCCCCTGACTTCCGCCACCACCTCCCCCCACCCCCACCCCACCCCACCCCAGATTACCAGAGTGAACAAGCAAGAGCTAAGCTGGACGAGAGCAGCTCAGCCCTATGATCTCATGGACTGGCACCCCACAAAGTGAGGTGTTCAGCATTCCCTCGCAGATCACCTAGAGTAGCTTGACCATCACTCTTTCTCTTAGTGCTAACCACACTGTAAAACCCCCAGACACTTTTGAAGATACTTAATCAGGAGGTTGGAATGCCTAACCCCCAACAGAGGGAAGTCAGAACTCTAGCACTGAATACACTTCCCCAGGCAGATGAATTTCAAATCCTCCCAAGTCACTTAAACTATCCCGAATCCCAAAGCTGGACAAGGTCCTTGTGGATGGATGCCCTGTACAAGGTTTAATTCACAAAAAGGAAATGCAGCAGTGAACTGCTATTTCCCCTGCTAACGGTATATCTTATGTGCCAGTGTGAATGAGAAAATGCATGTATACTTCTTTACTTGCTATTCTTCCTTCTTAAAACCATTATTATTTATTAAAAAAATGAAATAGAATTCATTTCTTTTGTCCAACAGTGGAGACATATCCCACTGCGAAGGCACAATGAAGGAAAAACATTCTAAAAGAAATTTGTTGATTTTCCATATTCACTTGTTTAAATTCTATGTTTTTAAAAATGGATAAATAGCTGGAGTGATAAAATAGCCGCCGCTGACCATATGATGGTAGCTCCCGAAGTTTCTGAGCAGTTTAAAAATGGACAAAGGCTAACACATCAAACCCCTGGAATGCAACACTCCTTGCATTGTATAGACATTCCAGTCAAGCCAACATAAAGGATAGTAGACAAGAAGTCTGCACTAGCCAGCTATGGACAAAGGCAGTGCTATTTATGACTTCTCATCTCCAATGTGTGCGAATGGTTCCACAGATACCTGCTCAAAACACAATGGGTTTTAACAAGGAGGCCTCATTAGCTGAATGGCTTGACCCAAAACCACTGTCACATGTCCGAGACTTGAGCTTTTTAAATTGCTTTAATTATGCAGCTTTTGGATTCCATCTTCAGTCACTGTTTATCCTCAGAAGAGTAACAGGACACCAGGCTCTGTCTGCCATTTACCACCTAACAGAGCAGCAACAGAACCATCGGACTTTTTGACTCTGGACTCAAGTGAAACCATAATTCTTATTTTTATCGTGGTCTTTGGCCCTAACCCCATTTTTCCCTTATCCCTCTTATCGTACGAATGCAAAAAAAGGGGTGGGTGTTGTGAAACCCCTTCCAGCATTTTGTGTATGTGTAAAATAAACTACCCCTCTTATTTTACCTTATCCCAAGTTTGCTGTGGTCATTAATAGAGGATTGGATCACTCCAAATCGGAGGTTTGGAGAAAATATGCCACCACTTATCAAGGGAGAAATCAAAAATCAAAAACACCTTTCGGTTTACAGACGGATAGTGAGTGGAAAAATCCGGGCTGTTCTAAACCCCCTCCTGTCCGTAACATTTCTTTAACCAGAGAGTGGTTAGAATGTGGAACTTGCTATTAAGGGCTGGTTGTGATGACAAGTATTGATACATTTAAGGGGAAGCTAGATGATAAAGGAATAGAAGAATATGTTGGTGAAGTTTGATAAAGAAGGGTGGGAGGAGGTTTGTATGGAGCATAAGCACTGGCATAGACCTCCTGGGCTGAAGTGCCTGTTTCTGTGCTGTTAACACTGATTATGGTTTTTATACTTTACTGAGTAAAAAAAGGAAATTACTTATCAATGTTATCAGAAAATATTGAACTGATCAGTAACGTAATTAAGCAAATTAACATTTTTAAAATTAACGTAATGCAAATTAGGTTGTATATTTATAAATTGAAAATGTTAAATGTAAATTTCAAGGTATTAAATAAATATGATTGAATTTTAAATTTACTTACTCAGATTAAACAACCTCTGATTAAACAACTAGTTAGAAAGTGAAAGTTGCCATGGACAGAGGACAATTTCCAGAAATAGCATAAAAGGCATATTATGCCAAAATTTACTCCAGTTTTGGTGCTGATTCTGCTGAGGGGAATTTATACCAAAATCAGCATCAGAATAACCAAATTTGCATCCATCTCATTTCAGTACAGCAAAAGATAAGAATCAATCAATGTGATTCAAGCTTAAGCAACTAGCTTTCTTCAGCCAGAGGCTTGGGGTTAAAGATGACAGACAATAACACCTCATCTTATGAGAAAAACCTTTCCATTGACTTTGTAGTGTTTCAGCAGCATTTACTTTCCCATAGCTGATCACCAAATTCAAGACCAAAGTTGGTAGGAAGAGAGCCTGCAATTATACTCCTGAATGAAAGGAAAGTCAGGACCGCACATGGATTCTCAAGGAAAATCCAACATGTGTAGTTATTGCTGATCGTCAGAAGGCAAATCTGGCATAAGCAGTTATTATTGATTGTCGGAAAGCAATCTGGCATGTGCAGATATTGATTAGGACATTGTTTTGCTATAGCCTGAAGCAGCATGGGTACAGAAACCTTGGAAGTGCTTTTAACCTGAACAGTATGGGGAGGCAGACAAACATATGAGGGAGAAGGGAATATTGGGTTACCATGATAGATTTAGAAGTAGAAAAAGTCTAAGGAAGACAGAAAAGTTGTGACCAGTGTTATGATCCACAGCTGAGGTTACCACTGGACAAGCCTCATCCCAGAATGGAACCCAGCTTGATAGATCCTAACTTTTATTTGTTTGTTTAGATACATGGAGAGGGGCTACTGAACAGAGTCACAGGAATCAGCTAATAAACTTTTAACAAAAACATAAAACATTTATTAAGCAAGAAAAGATGAACTATATTATAATACACCTTCATTCACAACTACACCTTTACGGATATATACAGATTTGTAAGGATAACACTAGTTACAAAAGCTATTTTATACTCTAGTGTTCACAGTCCATGTAAACTAATAGGCAAACTGTGGTCAGGCACACCACACTCTGAAACCAAGTGACAGATGCCACCGCAAACAGAGGCTAATTATCTCTCATCAACTCCCCCAGATGCTTGTCACACCGTGAGCCAACCAGTCTCACTGAACTCCGTCTTTCACACGAGGGTTTCCAAGCTCCACCCTCAAAGGACTTGCTTTGGAACCTTCTCCCTAACTGACGCTTTCTCTCAGACGCCTTCTGCAAGGGTTCACCTCCAAGGTTTCAAACTCTCTTTCTGATGTTCCTCTCCCTGGGTCACCACGTGTATTCAAGCTTCCTTCCATTCACTCTCTCTCGCCGACTCAGCTGTCAACAGTACATCACTGCTTCACATGCCCATAGCAAAGAGTTACAGACCTTCAGCCGTCTCTTTGGAACTTCTTGCCTCTTGTAAGCTGTTCTCACTTTAAATCTGCTTTCTGCAGCTTTTGTCTCTTTAAATCTGAAGCTTGGAGCCTTTCTGTCTGCCCCTCACTTTTAACTTCACTTAACAGGAACTTTTCCATGTTCCTGTCCTTCCCCTTGACTAGAAGGTCTTCTTGGGACTTGTTCCACTCACCTGGATTTTGGTGTCTTTTGTCCCCTTTGCTCTAGTCTCTCCTGGCAGCTACTTTCAAAACCAACCGAACTCAAACAGCTTACAAATCAAACTGCTGTTTCTAGTTTCTTTTGTGGACCCCTGTTGCAACTCTGGACCCCTGTTGCTAGGCAACAGCTCAATTTCTCTGCTCCTGTTTGTTTTTTTTTATTCATTCATGGGATGTGGGCATCACTGGCTAGGCAAGCATTTATTGCCCATCCCTTCTTCAGAGGGTATTTAAGAGTCAACCACATTGCTGTGGGTCTGGAGTCACATGTGGGCCAGATGACAGCAGATTTCCCTCCCTAAAGGGCATTAGTGAACCAGATGAATTTTTACAACAATTGGCAATGGTTTCATAGTCATCATTAGACTTTTAATTCCAGATTGATATTGAACTCAAATTCCACCATCTGCAGTGGCGGGATTCCCCAGAGCATTACCCTGCGTCTCTGGATTACTAGTCCAGCGACAATACCACTACGCCACTCCACCATTGCCTCCTTGATTCATTAGAAATGCATTAGAATTCATTAGTCTCATTAGAAATGCAGGCATGTTTTAAAGTGAAACTAAAACTCAATTTGACATTTCTTAATGTGCAAATACAGAAATGCAAATCAAACTTCAACTTTAAAGCTAAAACTCATTCCTAACACTTACAAATACCAAAGTAACTTACTTAAACTATCTCTATTTCCTAACACCCAGTGCTTCCACAATTTCTACTGTTACTTCCCTCAGTATGCTTGGATGCATCTCGTCTGGTTCTGGTGCCTTATGCACTTTAAATACAGAGAGCCTATCCAACACCTCCTCCCCATCAGTTTTAAACCCTCATTGTGTCTGAATCACCTCCTCTTTCACCGTGGCCTTGGTAAAGACAAATGCAAAGTATTAATTTAATACTTCAGTTATGCCCTCTGCCTCAATGTGTAAATCCCCTATTTGGTCTCCAATTGGCCCTACTCCTCATTTTACCACCCTTTTACAATTTATATGCTTATAGAAGACTTTGGGCTGCCCTTTATGTTGGCTGCCAGTCTCTTTTCATACGTCCTCTTTGCTTCTCCTATTTGCTTTATCACTGCCCCTCTAGACCTTCTATATTCAGCCTGTTTCTCAATTGTATTTTCTACCTGACACCTGTCATTAGCACTCTTTTTCTTTCTTATCTTAATTTCTATCTCTTTTGTCATGCAGGGAGCTCTGGGTTTGTTTGCCCTACCTTTCCCTTTTGAGCGAATATACCGTGACTGTGCCCGAACTTTTTCTTCTTTGAAGGTAGCCCATAGCTACCAATTTTTTTTGTCAACCTTCGACTCCAATTTATTTGACTCAGATATGTTCTTATCCCATTGAAGTTGGCTTACTCCCAGTTAATTATTCTTACTCTGGATTGTTCTATGTTCTTTTCCATAGTCAACCCAAACCTAACGATACAATGATCACTGTCCCATAAATGGTCTCCTACTGACACTTGATCCACTTGGCCCACCTCATTCCCAAGAACCTGGTCTGGCAGTGCTTCCTTTCTTGTTGGACTGGAAACATACTGCGATAGAAAATTTTCCTTAATACGCTCTAGGAATCCTTGCCCCTCACTGTCCTTTACACAATGAATATCCCTGTCTATTGTTGGATAATTAAAATTCTCCATTATAACTATCCTATAATTTTTGCACGTCTTTGTAATTTTGTTCCTGTACATCCTTCCCACTAGTTGGCGGCCCATAGACAACACCGAGCAATGTAATTGCACCTTTTTTGTTCCTTAGCTCTAGCCAAATAGATTTTGTCCTTGATGAAAATGAAAATTTGAAAAGAAAACCTTTAAAAAAAAAGTATATCATATAGCTAAATAAACAGTACCTAATAAGTGTGACACCATTGTGAGTGAGTGACTGGCAGCTTAACATTGAAAACTTCTACCAGTATCACTTAGAGGTATAGTACCACCTTGAAGTCAATCCATTTAAGAATCTACTTTAACTAACCTTCACCCCTTTTTCATATGATCTCGGAGGAACTGAACGTCCCCTGTAGTCAAACCTACCTGGTGATTAGAAGTACACCACTATTCTCCAATGAATTGCCCAACATTGTAGGGTGTTTTAACTTTATAGTGTTAATTTGTTCAGTGTTTGATTATGTGTGTCTGTTAACTCTTCTCCACACTGTGTGTGATTAGTTAAACCTGGGTGTGGTGACTGAAATAATAGAAAGTAAACTGAGGCAAGCTGCTGAAAGAATGAGAGCAGACATTTTAAAACAGTGAATAAAACTCCTGTTACACACATGGAAGCTGGTGTATCATCTCTGCATATCTCTGAGGCATAAAACACAAACATGAATGCAGCAGATTGCAGGAATCATTTTGTAATTACTTTTGCCTTCAAGTTGTGTACATGGGAGCAGAAAATTGCAATGGCAAATTGATACATTAATTGAGTAAGCAAAACTGTGACTGATGTAATTCAATCTGGGGAAGTGTGAGGTCATTCACTTTGGACCTTAGAAAATACTCTGATCTATCTTTCTGAATGGTGAGAAGCTGGGAACTGTGGATGAACAGGAAAGCTTAAGGGTCCATGTGCAGAAATCACTAAAAAGCAGTGAACAGATACAAAAAAGTAATCTTTGGTCTCAGGGATATTGGAATTCAAAAGTGAGAAAAGTTATGGTTTTGTTATACAGAGCCTTTGTCAAACACTGCCTGGGAGTACTATATTATGTATATATTATATAATATATATATTATATATTATACTATATATGGAATACAACGTGGGGAAGTGTGAGGTCATGCACTTTGGTAGGAAGAATAGAGGCATAGACTATTTTCTAAATTGGGAGAGAATTCAGAAATCTGGAGTGCAAAGGGACTTGAGAGTCCTAGTCCAGGATTCTCTTAAGGTTAACTTGCAGGTTGAGTCGGTAGTTAGGAAGGCAAATGCAATGTTGGCATTTATTTCGAGAGGACTAGAAGATAAAAGCAGGGATGTGCTCCTGAGGCTTTATAAGGCTCTGGTCAGACCACATTTAGAATATTGTGAGCAATTTTGGGCCCCGTATCTCAGGAAGGATGTGCTGGCCCTGGAGAGGGTCCAGAGGAGGTTCACGAGAACGATCCCAGGAATGAAAGGCTTAACATATGAGGAACGTTTGAGGACTCTGGGTCTATACTCGATGGAGTTTAGAAGGATGAGGGGGGATCTGATTGAAACTTACAGAATACTGAAAGGCCTGGATAGAGTGGACGTGGGGAAGATGTTTCCATTAGTAGGAGAGACTAGGACCTGAGGGCACAGCCGCAGAGTAAAGGGAAGACCTTTTAGAACAGAGATGAGGAGAAACTTCTTTAGCCAGAGAGTGGTGAATCTGTGGAATTCATTGCCACAGAAGGCTGTGGAGGCCAGGTCATTGAGTGTATTTAAGACCGAGATAGATAGATTCTTGATTGATAAGGGGATCAAAGGTTACGGGGAGAAGGCGGGAGAATGGGGTTGAGAAACTTATCAGCCATGATTGAATGGCAGAGCAGACTCGATGGGCTGAATGGCCTAATTTCTGCTCCAATGTCTTATGATCTATATTGTGTTCAGTTTTGGGCACCGAACATTGGCCTTGAAAGGGTGCACTGCACAGATTCAAATTCAGAAAGATCATAGGGCTTAAAAGGGTTAAATGATGAGGACAGGCAGAAGTTTGCCTTGTATTCTCTTAAATTTAGGGGTTAAGGGATGATATAATTGAAGCATTTAAAATGATCCAGGGTATGTGCAGAGAAACTATTTCCCTCGTGGGAAATCCAGAACAATGGGACACAACATTAAATTTAAATCTAGGCTATTTTGGTGTGAAATCTGAAAGCATTTTTTTTCACTCAAAGGGTAATGGAATGTCTTTTGTCTTGAAGTTACCCTAAATGGCTTGTCAACTGAAAATTTCAAGACACGTGAATAGATTTTTTAATCTGCTGAATGGCCATTAATTAGAAACATGAACTATTTTTCTCTCCATAAATTCTGCCTGGCCTGCTTTTCCAAGTAATTTTTGTTTTTGTTTCAGATTTCCAGCATTCATTGTATTTTGCTATTGCTTTATGTTGATAGAATTTAGTGGATAATAGTATCAAGGGATATGAAACAAGGGCAGATAAATGGAGTTAAGGTACAGATCAGCCATGATCTAACTGAATGGTGAAATAACCTCAAGGGGCTAAATGGCTGTTTAAAATACTCCTGTTCCTTTTATCATCTTCTCCCTCATGTACTTGTGTATCTTTCCCTTAAATGCATCTATGCTGTTGGCTTCGACTACTCCTATGTAGTACTGAGTTCCACATCGTCTTTGTCTCTCACTTTGTCTCACTGTTCCTGCTTCTCGCTTTTCACATGGTTGATTTTTCATTTATTCTCCCAGCGCTTGTTTCTTTTTCACTATCCCATCTCTCTCTGTATCTGGGTCTCCTTGCCTGTTTATCTCTCCCATTTATTTCTCGCCGCCTTTTTTCGCGTCTGCTTTTTGTCTCTTTCTCACTTTTCCAGTCTCTTGATCTCTTTCTTGCTTCTCCTGTTTCTCACTACCTCTATCGCCCTCTACATCTAAGTCTCCTCCAAGTCCGTTATTTGCTCTCATTTTTCTACTTGTTTCTCTGTTTTTCTCTCACTTTTCCATTCTCTTTGTCTCGATGCTCCCAATCTCGATTCTTTCATTTTACCCAGTGTTTTTCACTCTTTCTGACTGTCGCTGACTCCTGTCTTGAGTCCGATTCTGTTTTTGCTGGAGCTCCTGAACGCAGCCTTTTGCGGGTTCGCCAAATCGCTGAATGATACCAGAACAGCCGAGGAGTAGCAGCGCCATTCGGAGCAGGGAGGATACGATAGCAAACCGCCAGCTGGGAACACTTTCACAAATCCTGCCGATTGCAACTGTTGAGTAGCTGGATGGTCGCTGTCACTCCTTTGGTATGATGGGGTAGACGGAAGGTCGAGTGTAAAGGAGGGGTTTGAAGCTCAACAATGGTTCACAGAGAAGGTGCAGTGCAGCATCTTTATATAATACAGTACCTGTCGTTCATGTTCTCTAAAGCTCTCCGTGCCGCGTGCGCTTTGTTAGTTTGCGATAAAATGTACTACTTCAGAGTAATTGATGAGTTTGTTGCACTTTTTTTTGCCCGTTGAGAACAAAAGTGGGCTCATACTGAAATCGCTGCGTCAATTTTTTTGCATGGCTGTCTTCTATTTAGTGCTGTGATTATTGAAGGAATTTAATACACAAGGGCGCCCATCTGGGAATATTCACGGAGGCTGCTAGTGACTCTGACTATGGTTGTGCATGTTTAAATGTGCTTCAGACTTTATCAGAGACGCGCCCACACGTGCTGTATAACACTTGAGTGTAAGATTGATGGTGAGTCTCTCCTAGCTGTTAACATATAGCAAGGCAGAGAAACAATTAGCAAGTAAAAGCTTGGGAGAAGCGGATCAAGTTTTGCTGTGTCCGTATCTCTTATTTTGTTTTTTACATGTTTTATATTGAAACAGATTTAGTATATATTGTTGAAAGCCCATGTGCTCCACGGATTATTTTCCACCAGTGCACGGAGGTACTTTGTGTAGAATAGCAGGATGAAGCCTGGACAGGCAGCTGGAGCACTTTATAAATTGAAGCTGATGCAGGTGAAGTGATAGACATGGAAAGAGATTACGTTTATAAGTGTCAAGTCTATATCGATGATTTGCCTTTTTTATGGATAGGCTGATTTCACTTCTCGTGTGGTTATTGTGATTTCACTCCAAGCAT
This sequence comes from Cetorhinus maximus, assembly GCF_964194155.1. Lineage (NCBI taxonomy): Eukaryota > Metazoa > Chordata > Chondrichthyes > Lamniformes > Cetorhinidae > Cetorhinus > Cetorhinus maximus. The sequence continues at coordinate 68,352,996 of NC_135886.1, forward strand.
GGTTATCAACTGATTAATTTTCTGACACTGAGTTTTGCATCTCTGACGCTGTGTTTAATTCATCCATAACCAGCGTGTTTCAGTAGAAAATGTAATCACAGTATCACAAATCAGGACAGTATAATGCTATGATTCCCCATGCAATACATTCCCATTTGGTCTTTCCACTAGGGCAGGTGCCAAGCGAAAGCCAAGAGATTTTCTTCCCCTGCCCCCCGCGCCCGCACCCCCCCCCCCACCCAATCCCCATCCCTGACATAGGGAAAAATGAGTGGAAAAGTGGAAAGTTACCATGGGCTTCCTTTGTGCATCATCTTATACCTAGTTTATAGAACATTATTGGTCAAGGTTTCCTTGTTCAAAAAAGGGTGTAAGGATAAGCCCAGCAACTACAGACCAGTCAGTTTAACTTCGGTGGTGGGAAAATTTCTAGAAACTATAATTCGAGACACATGGACAAGTGAGGATTAATTAGGGAGAGCCAGCATGGATTTCTTAAGGGAACTTGTTGGTGTTTTTCAGAGGTAACAGAGAGGATTGTTGAGGGCAATGCTGTTGATAAGGTGCATATGGACTTCAAAAGGCATTTGTTATAGTGCCACACAACAGACTTGTGAGAAAATTTATAGCTCATCGAATAAAATGGACAGTAGCAACATGGATACAAAATTGGCTGAGTGACAGGCAACAGAGAGTAATGGTTAATGGATGTTTTTCGAACTGGGCGAAGGTTTTAGTGGAGTTCCGTAGGGGTCGGTATTGGGACCCTTGTTTTTCCTGATATATATGAATGATCTAGGCCTTGGGGGCAAAATTTTTAGCTCAGCAGGCGCGCGCACGCCTGACCCACTCGTTGACGTCAGGCGAGCGTCCTAACGTCAACACGCAGTCGCACAATATCTCAGTCAGCGGGCACGTGCCAGAGTCAGCAGCGCACCCGCCGACAATTAAAAGGCTTGTTTAGGCCATTAACAAGGCTATTAAAAGAAGTTTTTTGTTGCCCATCTAACCTTACGGTTGGCGGGCAGGCGAAAAGGCCAAGTGGCCTTTGCACGTTTTAGGAAGCGTCATCCACCGGCAGGTTGAGGTTTCCTAAAGCAAATAAAATAAAAGTTTTAAAATTTAATTAATTACATGTTCCTGCTCACATGACAGAGTCACATGAGGGGACATGTTTTATTTCATTTTTCAATTATATATTTTGTTTTTACAACTCTTCATCTCCCCGAGGCAGCTCTGTGCCTCAGGGAGATTCTGAAGCGTGCACTCATGCACATGCGCAAAGTTCACGATCGAACCGCTCCCCCGCCTCCCCCCCGCCCACACAGGCAGCGCTGAGCACTGCTGCTCGTGTTTCATACTGGGCAGGCCTTAATTGGCCCGCCAGCATGAAATCGCCTTCTGGCCTCCATCATGGGCGGCGATCGCGGGTACTACTCTAAAGGGAGTGCAGGAGCAAAGGGACTTTATGTGCACAAGTCATTAAAGGTGGCAGGACATGTTGAGAGAGCAGTTAATAAAGCATACGGTATCCTAGGCTTTATTAATAGGGGAATTGGGTACAAGAGCAAGGAGCTTATATTGAACTAGTTCAGAACTAGTTATAAGACACCAGTTTAGCCTCGGTTGGAATATTGCATACAGTTCTGGGCATTGCATTTTAGGAAGATTGTGAAGGCATTGGAGAGAGTGCAGAAGAGGTTTACAAGAATGGTTCTAGGAATGAGGAACTTCAGTTATGAAATAAGATTGGAGAATTTGGCACTCTTTTCCTTGGAGAAAAGAAGGCTGAGAAGAAATTTGATAGAGACATTCAAAATCATGAGGTGTTTGGACAGAGTGGTTAGGGACAAACTGTTACCACTTGTGAAAGGATCGAAAATAAGAGGGCACAGATTTAAAGTAATTGGCAAAAGAAGTAAAAACAACATGAGGAAAAAATCTTGTTGAAACATCAGGCTGGCTGGGTGTGAAAGGGGGCGTGCACGGACAATATGGCACGATCGGTTTCACGACTTCGGGAAGGCAGGTCATGATCGTCTGCTCAGCCCGCCAATGGTGAACCGTGCTTCCTGCCAACAGTCGTCGGGGAGCCCATTGTAATACAGCAGCATATCATTAAAAGGCCATCCTGCCAGTCTCTTGGACCCTCGTTGGATTGTCCGTCCACATCGGCGGGAAAGCACTTCGACGTGTTTCACAACAGCACACAGGTGACGTGCACTTGGTGGCCTTCACTTTGGGGGAACTGGAGGCGAGTGAACAGCATCGTTCTCCACAGCTCGCCAGGGTCGCCTGTTGCTTTTCGGGCTTCAGGGGTGCCGGGGGCCAGGGTGACTGTTGTTGGGGGGGAGGGATCTGGGGGCAACTGCTGCTCAGCCATGAAGGCGTTGGACCCCACGCAGAAGAAATCAAGGTGAAGGGCAAGGTCGGCGAGGGAAGTGGCCACACAGTAGGGGCACTTGTATAAACTGACCATTCCTTTGCAACTGAGACAGTTCAGGCACAGCCACAGTGACATGATTGGGGTCAGGCTCCTATACTGCCCGCCCACACAAGCAATGCAGAGGCATCAAAGTGCCACCAAGTACTCCAGACCTTCTTGCCCCTGGCTCAGATTGCGAGTATGCGACCACTTTACTGGACTGCGGAACAGTTGGACTGCACAATCTCCTCGTCAATGCTGGCCAAGTAGCAGTCACTGCTGGAGGCGCTCACAGCCCTTTGCAATCTCAGCATCCTGGTTTGGACCAGTGTCCCCCATGTCGTAGGCTGAAAGGGCCGCCATGCAGTTCACTTATCTCTGGCCATCCGACGGGTGACCAGCACTCTCTGGGAAGTGCTAAGGGTGGTCACACAGGGCCAGGAAAGGTGCTAAGTACACCCATGCTAACCACGTCTCTCTTTCTTTCATGCTGCAGGAGGACCACATCAGGAGCATGGAGCCTGGTGACCTAGCCGTATGCCCAATGGCCTACAGAGAGCGGAGAACACAGAGGAGGGAGCGACTGAGGTTCCTGGCTGTGCAAGGGCAGGAGCAGCAACTTCAGGAAGAAGGGGCTACTGGGGCTCCAGCACACGCTGCCTATCAAACTCTGACCGGTCAGTGCCTAGCGTCACCCAGGGTCTATAGACGTAGCCTGTCATTCCTGCAGATGACCAAGAACCAGTGTCACTGACAGCTGCTCATGCCTAGGGACCTGGTGGCTCACATCTGCCACTTACCACAAGATTTGGCGCCATGCGGACATGGAGGACATCCACTGCCAGTGGCTGTGAAAGTGACCGCGGGACTCGATTTCTATGCCAGTGGCCCCTTTCAGGGCTCCACAGGTGACTTCTGTGGGATATCATAAGCCACCACCCACAAATGCATCCAAGAGGTCATGGATACCATCTTCTCCATGGCACGCAACTTTGTGCATTTCGCCCGGGACCGGGACAGCCAGGATGCAAGGGCCATTGGATTCGCCCTGATCTTGGGATTCCCACAGGTGCAGGGTGCGATTGACTGCACCCATGTGGCGCTCAGATCTATGGTGCTACACATGGTGGACTTCATCAACTGCAAGGGATTCCACTCACTGAATGTGCAGCTGGTATGCGACCACCAGAAACGCATCCTGCAGGTGTGTGCGCGGTTTCCAGGGAGTGTGCACAACGCTTACATCCTCAGCCGGTCACAGCTCCCTGGATTCTTCCAGGGTCCACAGAAGCTGCAGGGTTGGCTACCCACAGAGGCCGTGGCTGATAGCACCTGTGCGGCGGCCTCAGGCTGCAGCAGAGCGACGCTATAATGAGGCTCATGCTGCAGCTCGCAACTTGGTGGAGCAAACCATCGGGATGCTGAAGATGAGGTTCTGGTGCCTGGACCAGTCTGGTGGAGCACTGCAATACAGTCCGCAGAGGGTGTCACGCATTGTCTTCGTCTGCTGTGCCCTTTACAACCTCGTGCTGCAACGAGGAGACGAACTGGCTAAGGAGGAGATGGAGGAGCTGCATGTCTCCTCTGATGAGGAGGACCCCGATGGGGATGAGACTGAGGAGGTCCTCAGAGGTGGCGATGATGGAGATGAGGCCCTTGCACTGGCTAGACAAGGCAGAAATGCTTGGGAGGCCCTCATAGCTGCTAAATTTGTGGAGGATGATGACGACGTGCAGTGAGGACACTCCATAAATCTTCACATAGCCTCTGAGAATGTCTGACTCCTGTCTGGCTGAGGGCAGCTCGCTTGCGCTCCGTGATCAGGGTCATATCATAGACGCAGCCATGAAACTTTAGAAGCTCTGATGCTTTGTCCGTCTTCAGCACCTGAGCCCTTCAGGAGCTGCAGCACAGCATTGGTGGTCACTGATGCAGAAGAAATGGGGGACAGCCCCTCCTTAAAGGTGCTGAGAGCACATCAAAAGAATGAGAGAACTCTGTGGCGCCTGCCCACTACATTCTGGCAGCAATGATGAGCATCGCCGAGGTGCAGGCCTCAGTAATATTTTCAGGGAGTGTGAGGCCGGACCATCACTTTGGTCTGAAGGCTGCACAGAGCACAGGGAAGAGGCCCTGGACTGAGACACCTGCCTTTATATTGTGCAGAAAGGTTTCCCATCTGAGTGACAAGAACACTGCGCACCAGAACAGGGAGCCATAGACAGGGAGATATTCTTGGGAGTTTATTGACAATAGTGAACGGTAGGTACAAGTGATTAAAACCCAGGGTAACTAATTCTCCTTAATTTTTCTAACCCTGACCCTGTGTCTTGTTGCTCCCCGGACATCCACAGCGGAGGTGGAGACAGCTCACTGACTGCGACGTCCTGTCTGTGATGAATTTGGCTGGCGTCTTCTGGAGGGCCCCAGCCTGCTTTCGGAGTCACTTTGAGTGGCAGTGGCATACTCCTCAGCCTGTGGAGTTGGAGCTGCTGAGGTCACAGGAAGAGGGGAGTCGGATTGGCCGGATACTCTCGGAATCACCTGGATGGATGGGCCCGGAGTGTGCACTTGCTGATCCTCTTCCCTGTGGGTGCCCGAGAGCCCCAGTCTAACTCCTTGAGGAGCAGGGGTAGCTGGGGTGAGATTGAGCTGCCCAGCACCCCTCTCACGTACACACGGTTGGAGGCCAACTATGGCATCAACGATAGAGTTGAGCCCGTGCAGCAGTGCAGGAGTGAAGTCCTGGACTAAGGTCTCCATGGCAGCCACCACCCTACCAGTGTTGAGCTCGGTGCATTGGCATACCAGCGCTATCACCTCAGCCTGAAGGCAGACGGACTCCTCCATTGTGCTTTGCAACCTGAGGTGTGCAGTGGGCATCCCTTCCTGATGTTCCCGAGCTTGCCTTTGCAGCTCCAGCTACTGTGACATGGCCGAGTCCACAGGCTCATCATCTGACTCAGACTCAGCAACTTTCTGGCCTCCAGCAGTTCTCCAAGTGCCGGACATCTGGGAAGTCCCTGCCGCCGCCTGCTGTGGACCAGCCAGTGCAATGTGCTCACCAGATTGTGATCCCAGGGCTACTCTAAAGCTAGGTCCCACCAAGGCGTGTGTCTCTGCGCTGGTGGAGAGTGTGGGTGAGCGCTGTGATGGAATTTGGAGAAGGGTGCCTCTCCAGAGGTTTCTTGGGGCTTGATTGAAGGCCCTGGGTCATGGACTCTGTCGGCTGTTTGGCAGATGTGCCTGCAAAAACAAGGAGAGATAATTAGTGCATGGCAGTGGCCTGTGAAACAGGACACATCACTCACGGCATGGTTGTCTGATGGATGTTGCACTGCTGGATCCTCACTTGGTAGACCAGCGCCGACGTCGGCATCAGCACAGGACCGGTCCAGATTGTGGCCGGCCAGCTGGATGTCTCTGTTTTCAAAGTCCATGAGGACCTCGATTTTGGGCATTCCGCCACCGGTCTGCGACCTCGCTCTTGTTGTGAGCCAGCTTGTCCTGAATGGATAGAGATGGAGAAAGACTAAGCAGGACGCCTGGCAGGCCAGATGATAAATGTGCCTGGCCTATGTGGGTGGTGAGTGGTCCCATGGATGGGGTGAGGACAATGACAGTGTGTGTGAGAGAGTAAATGGTGATGTACCTTGAACCAGCAATGAGTGAGATCCCTGTGGATGTGTGATGGGTTTGTGAGTGTGAGAGTTGAGAGTCATGAGAAGAGTGACTTACCCTGGCGGAATAGAGGAGATCATTCATCCTCTTATGACGCTGAGTGGCTGTCCTCTTCTGAAGGGCATTGACGCTGACCACCGCTGCCACTGCCTCCCAAGCTGGATTGGTTATGTTACTGCCCATCCTGCAGCCAGGGCGGGGTTACAGGACATCCTGGTGGGCCTCCACGGCATCCAGCAGTCGCTTGAGGGACTCATTGTTGAAGCGGGGGCCTGTGGCCTTTTTTCCTTTGCTGGCCAAGTCTTCCGTGCAGCAGTGGTGAGCTGGAAGTAATGAGCGCTGTGCTTGCGGCTGGACTTAAAACATGGTGCCTGGTGTGATGCGGCTGCGGGGTGATGGCCAGTGGGCGAATGACAGTCCACCCACCATGGAAATGGTGTGTTTCCTGGGAGTGCATAAATAATGAGGGCGGTTTGGGACAATACGGCATGAAAACCCGCCATCGCGGCCTGGGGGTAAAACATCATTTTACCCGCCCACTACCGCACTTAGTGCAAATCTGGGAAAATTCCACCCAACGAGTGGGTCTGAATGCACTGCCTGAGCGTGTAGTGGAGGCAGGTTTAATTGAGGCATTGAAGAGGGAATTAGATGATTATTTGAAAAGAATCAATCTGCAGGGTTGCAGGGAGAAGGAAGGAGAATGGCACTAGGTGAAATGCTCATTTGGAGAGATGGTGCAGACATGATGGGTCAAATGGCCTCCTTCTGCATTGTAACAATTCTATGACTCTTGAAATTACGAAGCGCTTAGTGAAATGTGAGGTAATCATGGTACTCAACAAAAATTTTTAAAATTAAGTTATTCTTCATAGTTTTTATAGAATTTTTTGAAGATAGATGTTTTACTTGGATTTTCAAAAAATTGGTAAGTGATTTCTGGCAAAGGTAACTGTATATAGAATTAAGGTGGTTGTGGCAAGGATAGAGAGCTGGAGGCCAGAAAGTAAAGGGTATGGATAAAAGGAATTTTCTCTGACCGAACAAGTGTTGTTGATGGTATTCCACTGTGGCTGTGTTGGAGCTGCTCTTATTTAATACACGAATAAATGATATGTGCACAGGAATTTAAAAACAATATTGACATTTAACAATGACACCAAATTGAGAGATATGGCATATTGTGACAATACTGTGCAGTAATTGTGTCAGTGCACCACTGTCCTTGATCAATACCTAATTAAGAATGAAAAACTGACATTTGCTGTAATATGAAGAATATGTTCCTCAAAACATTATCTAAAGTTTTTGTACACTGCATTAATGATTTCAGCACGGCACATACAGCACACATTTACACACTGAGATCACAAATGAGTCGTGTGCACCTCTGGACTTGAGTTTTGAATAAAAAGGAACTTTTGGGTTTTCCTTCTAAAATGCAGGAGGATTTTTTTTTAACCAATTCACCATCAAACAAAATAATTTAATGGTGGATATTGGTCGAAACTGATCTTAAAGGTCCCTATGTCTCATCCATAGGTGTTAACCTAGGTTGATAACAATCCAAGAAAACGAATGTTCTAAAAAATTGGAATCCGAATCAAGTGTGTTAATTTACATAGCATTCAAAATAAAACTAGAGACTAGTAAGCATTAATAACTATTGAAGGATAGCTTTAATAGAGATGGAGCTTAGGTTTAAGCAGGACTCTGAACCTAATTATCCCAATTATTAAAGAGAGATAAGGAAAAAGGGCAGGAGAATAACAGTGTTAATAAGGGCTATCCTAGCGCTAGAAAGTCAGGGTATCTTAGTGTTAAGACAATATCCATATAGATAGAGTTAAGAAATAGATAGAGAAACAGTACAATTCCTGATGAACATTACAGGTTGCCCAACTTTTGAGATGGGACAGTTAGTTTAGAGAGCTGTTTGAGAACAATGGACAAAATATTGGATGGCAGGATAGACTTTGAATTACCAGGGAGCTTGGGGAGCCTTTAGTTCCCTGCTGCTTTCTCCATGGCAATGCTTTGGCCAGAGTTGACTTGCCAAACAAACAACGAGCACTCTTTTGTCCCATAGTATAAATTGTGATCATTTTAAATTTGGCATTCTTGCATTTTGTCCGGATGGGTACAAGACAAAATGCTTCGGCAACATGTTGCTCTTTTCAGCAATAATCAAGTTCAGTACAACCAAGCGACTGAACATTGAGGGATTAATTAAGGACAACCAACATGGATTTGTTGAAGGCAAATTGTGTTTAACCGTGTGTTAATTTTAATGAAGTTTCATGAACATCAAAAAGATTGCCTTCTTCTAACTTATAACATTGCCTATCTCTAGCCCTGCCACACACCATTTGCTGTGGAAACTCTCATCCGTGCTTTTGTCACCTCCTGATTCTCTATTCCAAAGCTCTCTTGGCCAGCATTGCACCCTTCACCCTCCATAAATTGTAGCTTATCCAAAACTTTGTTGCCATATACTATCTGACTCCAAGTTTTGCTCACCCATCTGCCCTGTACTCACTGATTTATATTGGCTCCTATTCCCCCTCAAATTTAAATTCTGATCCTCATATTTAAAACCAATCGTGGCCTCGCCTCTGCATATTTGTATAACTTTCTACAGCCCTACAACTTCTGAGAATCTTTCTTGTGCATCACTTAGCCCTTTAACAGGCTGAGCCTTCTGTTGTCTGGAGCCTACTTTTTTTCCTTTATTCTTTAATGGGATGTGGCCATCGCTGGCAAGGCCAGCATTTGTTACCCATCACTGATTGCCCATGAACTGTGGGCAGTTAAGAGTCAATTGCATTGCTATGGGTCTGGAGAAACATGAAGGTCAGACCAGGTAAGGATGGCAGATTTCCTTACATAAAGGACATTAGTGAACCAGATGGGTTTTTCCAACAATCAATAGTTGTCATGGTCACCATTAGTGAGACAAGCTTTTATATTCCAGATTTATTAATTAAATTTAAATTCCATCAGCTGCCATGTTGGAACTCAAACCCATGTCCGCAGAACATTAGCCTGGGCCTCAGGATTACTAGCATAGTCACATTACCACTATGCCAACATCTCCCTTTATGAGATTCTCTTCCTAAAACAGTCTGCCTCTCCACCTCCCTCTGTTAAGTTCCCCTTGAGTTCCATCTCTTTAACCACATTTTTAGTCATTCATTATAATATCTCCTCCTTTTGCTCAGTTGCTTTTTGTCACTGCGCTACCATGCACTGCCCTGGGATGCTTTTTTCTACATTAAAGGTACTACATGAATGCAAGTTGTATTATTCTCCTCATTAAAGATTTCACTTGGAAACATCAGCCTGTCCCAAAAGTCAGGGGCCATGATTTACCGGCCCTCCCATGGTGGGACCCACTGCAGGCGGTGCAGTGGCCCAGCCAAAAGCCCATTGATTTTCGGTGGGACCGGATGATCTGGGCGGTGGATGGGGCCGGAAAATCCTGCCCGTGGTTTAGACTTCCGAATTTGGCTTGTGCAGTCTGAGCATGTGTGGTACACCTAATTTCCCACAACGCAACAGCTCCATTCAGTCAACAACATTCTAGCAGTTTCTGTCTACTTGCCCTTCAAATTATGCAAAGGAAAGCTGGAGGACAAATTTAAGAATTTTTATTCAGGTGGAAATTTTATTGATTTATCTTTAAAGCAATAAGGAAAGTCAGATGGCTGATTACATAGCTGTATTTTTTTGTTATTTGGTTTATAAACTTCAGAAACTGTGTTAAGATCAGAGACAGATGGTGTTTCTCCTCATCATGATTGAGTTCACTTGAAGCAAAAAGCCTCTAATTACCTTAACTGGTTATCACCCGGCACGCTGTGAGAAAATGTAAACATTTTAATTATTAACAGGTGTCAAACACCACATCTCTTTTCTTTTCATTTGGTTTAAATTAAACAAAAACTGGAATTTTGAAATCTCTAATTGCCACCTGTACTTTGTTATTAGGAATTAGAATTTTTTAATATATTGGCCCAAATCTTCCGAGGAGTGGCCATTACCGCCAGACTGTCACTCCACTCCTATTTATTTACCTTGCACCTTTCCGCATTTCTCGCCCAGACTTCCGAACCGGACCATTTTAGAATCGCGGAGCGTACCTGTCTGGGGTCCTTCCTCGTAATACAGGATCGTTGGGGGAAGCCAAACCACGGCCCCTTTTTATGGCACCAGCTGCTACATTCCAGTAAGTTCAAAGGACTCAAAGCAACTTTGAGAATTTAAAGAGAGAAGGTGGATGTGTAAGGTAAGTGGGTGAAGGAGTAGGGTGGCAGATGGGTAGTATGAGGGGGTAGGGTGGCAGATGGGTGAGGGGTAGGATGGTAGGTAAGTGGATGAGGGGGTAGGGTGGCAGAGAGGGTTCAGGGTGGTCAGGGGGTGTAGTCGGGGGTGGGGGGGGGAATAGTCGTGTGGTCAGGAGGATAGTCGGAGGGGGTGGAGGGTCCAATGGGGAGTTGGAGGGGGGTGTCAGTAGTATAGTTACCCAGGAGGTGGAACTGGCTTCCATCCTTCTAACTTTTCCGGTAAGTGAGTCAAAACCATCCAAAGTCTCCAACTCTAAATCAGAGTTTCGGGGGTTTCCAAATGCAGGGGAATTGCCCTTCCTGGGCAATTCCCATGTAGTCAGTGTCTGGGGGCATCCAAGGAGTACCCCAGGGCATCTTGTAGGGCAACCATGGGATAAGACCACCTGGAGATCGGAAGTTCTGGGCCAATTAAATTGTCTTTTAACCCTGAGAGAATGCAGAGTGAGATCGACAAACACAGACACACATGAAGGATCAATCATCAAAGCAAATACTATGTTTAAAAACATCCCTTAAAGTCACAAACCATGGCTGCCACACTTAAGAATTCTCCACACTCCCTCCAACATCCTGTCAGGCTCATGCCTTGTTGTTCCCTTCATTGCTGACAGACAACAGGAAATGGTCTATATAACCGTCACACTGCAATCACACTATCCTGTCAGTGATAGGGCTGTGGTCCATTGGGCTATCCTTGTCTTATGGTGCTGCACTGACATTTTCTTCCAGGCCACCTTCCCATTCTGCCAGAAAACCAGCCCTGTCACCCCTCCTGCCCATCCCTCAAAAGTCCTGTAACTTTCGAAAGAAGAAAAGCCAGTTCCCTTGACCTGATGACTCAATAGATGGTTGCACTGGCAACTCTGTTCCAATTATGAGTATTCTTATTCATAATATGGTAATCCCCATTGGCTCCATGGGCACAATAAACAAGCTACATAGAATTACATAGAATGTACAGCACAGAAACAGCCTGTTCAGCCCAACTGGCTCATGTCTGTGTTCGCGCTCCACATGAGACTCCTGGCCTCAACTATTGGTTGTGGTTACAAGTTTCACATTCTAACCACTCGCAAGAAGTTTCTCCTGAATTCTTTTGGATTGAATAGTGACTATTCTATATTTACAGCCCCTAGTTTTGGTCTACCTTCTACGATAGTATATTGGTTAGTACACTAAGATAATAGGTTGGATGAAATAAGTATAATAATTTGAATGTATGTTTATGTAAATATATATGTCATTGCAGGAAATGATGTAATATCACGTTCTGGTAAGTAGCATGTGTAAGCAGAAACAAGAAGTCCCGCAATAAAGCTCTGTGTCAAACCTCCATGCCAACTTTACAACTGTGTTTGTACTAGTCTCAAACCCCAGATAATTTCAGATCAAAATTAGCTGCAGTCTTAGCTGGAGAGGCCATTTGCAGTGTTGTGGTTTGGGCGTGGATTTTTTTCCGCCATTGCCATACTTGCATGCTATTAGTCCACCTGTCACTAGAGTACCTCCCACCTGCAAACTTGCGAAGCCCGCGCTGCGCCAGTACAGCTCTGTGGACATCACGGTTAGATGCAACCCTGATACTGAAGCTTGCTCTTTTAGGAGGAAAAGTGATAAAAGGCTGAAATCACGGCAGCCAGATTCCCCGAGGTCAACTGCAAAGTGTTTGATGTCCCAGGTGAATTCAAATTACTCAAGCAGAAAATGGAATTATGTTTCCTAGACCACAGGCTGGATGCAGAAAAACCAGAATTGTGGTAGGAAATGTAGGATTTCCTTAGAATAAATATCTCTGGTCTATCCAGATCTGATCAGAAGGATCTAGCAAAGTTATGGTCAACGTTAGAAGATCAGCTGAAAGTGGGAGTAAAATTTAGAATATACTGCTTGGATCTCATGCAATATAGGCAGAAAGCCAATGAGTGCATAGATGATTTTGTTAGCAGATGTAGAGAGAAAGCAAAACATTGAGACTTCACAGATGCGGAGCTCTTAGAATGCATTATGGAGTTAATCATTGCCTCTACTTCATAGAGGCTTTCCAAAAAGATCTACTGGAGAAGCTGAGGTGGGGCTTGGGGGAGTGGGGGCAACCGGGAACTCCAATCATAAATCATTTGGCCCTGATTTTGTCAGCCGACTTAGGCTATGGCAAAACAAAGTGTGCAGAAACTGCAGGCTCTGCCACAAACCGTGAAGATGCCTGGCATATGCAGATACATGCAAGGCCTGCAGGCTTAGAGGACACTGGGCCAAACTCTGCAGGATTCCAACATGAGGAACATGGGGAGAAGCCCGAACAGGCAGCATTCAAACCACAAAAGCACTCCACCAAGAGGTGAAGGCAGGCGAGATACTTCTTGGCATCTCCACAAGCCCACCCACAAAATGGGAGAACGCCTAACCAAACTGAATGAGTAGTTAAAGATACTATCAATGAGCAGCTGTTTCACATAATCACCCTAGTGGAACAGGTTAATTTCATAATCAAAATGGCAGCCTTTGTGACACTGCAGATTATTTTCCCAAATAAGGCTGGGAGACATCGACAGTGGGTGAAGATTGACACAGGTGGAAGTGCCAACACTCCACTTTTCCACACTCAAAGATATGTATATATGCATAAAGCTCACGGCTTAAAATGGATCACCAATACATTGTCTAGGTACCTTAAACCTGGAATGCAGGGAAAAAATTCAGCTTGGTTTGGTAGACATTTTACATTGTGGATGTGTCAGGACTAGCAGTAGCAGTATTGCCAGCATGCCCGAAAGGTAGGCAGAGGAAATAGTTTCTGCCAAAGGGGTTCTGATTATTATCAGCTCTTTTGACAGGTATATGGACCAATATTCATTTTTGGCATTGAGCTTTGAAAAGTACATGGTCACTATTCATGAGTTGACCTAGTCGAAAGACCACAGTAATCAAAGTACATGCATGCCAATTGAATTAATTCTAGACCACCAGAGGTTGCACCTGGACAGTTTGACACGATTGGTGATTTCCATGGTGATGCAGTCCTTCCCCTCAAAGAAGGCGCAACACCATCAATCGAACCACCATGGAAATGCAACATGCACATTCAGGAAAGACTGAGGACCGAACTGGAGGGACATGGCATAGTTTGCTGAGTGCAACACCACATGAACTGGTGCAGCTCCACGACTACTACAGTCAAGAAAGGTGGTTCTATTTGGTCATGTTTGGACCCCAGGAGGCTGAATAAAGCCTTGAAGAAATGCCCTCGCAAGGTACCAACAGTAGAAGAGCTTAACCCAACATTCACAGCAGTGAAATATTTTTCAAAGCTCAATGCCAAAAACGAACATTTGTCCATGCACTTGTCATAAGAGCCACAAGAGCTGATGACATTCAAAACCCCTTTTGGCAGAAACTGTTTCCTCTGTCTACCTTTCAGGCTATTGGTCAGCAGACATTTTTCAGCAACACATGCACCTAATAACGGAACAAGTATCAGGCTGCGTGTGCATTGTAGATGACATCACTGTGGTAGGATGCACAAATAAGCAGCATGACAGAAACTTACACTTGTTGATGGAGACCCCCTGGTGCGAAGGTTTGGCTTTCAATGGTAAAAAGCGCTCCATTAAGGTGGACCACCTTAATCTTTTCAGGCTATTTACTCCAGCACAATTATCCGCCTGGATCCTGGCAAGATTAAAGACATCCAATCAATGTCAACATTGCAGGTCAAGGACAACCTACAAAGATGCTTAGGTTTGTTCAGTTTCCCAGTGGCATACATTCTGAGCTTCTCAGAGAAGGCATCTCCATTAAAAGACCTGTTGAAAAAAGACATACCGTTCCTATGGCAGGATGAATACCAACATTGAAACAAGCTGAGTCATGTCTTCAATATTATGATGCACAGAAAACTACCACACTTGAAGTAGACAAATCACAGAAAGGTCTTGGTGCATGTCTTGGTCCGGATAGCAAAAACCTGTTGTATTTGGATCAAAAAGTCTATCGTCCACACAGGAAAATTATTCGAATATCGAATGTGAAATTCTTGCACTTGTCTTTGGGATCTGCAAGTTCCAAAGATGCTTATTCAGGAAAGAATTCATGCCTGAGACAGACCACAAACCCTTAGAAATAATCTGGAAGAAACCGCTTACTAGTGCACCACCTCAATTCCAAAGATTACTCATTAAAGATTCAAGGTTATAACTCAGTAATCAGATGGTTCTCTCAGACACTCTGAGCAAACTGCCTAACCCTGGAAAGGCACAAACCACACCACTCAACTTCCAGGTTGATGAAGTGTGTTCAAGCTTAGAGGATGGCTACAACATTGACCTGATGTGTTTTGGTCATCACAAGCGAACTCCAGAGAGAGACTTCTCAAGAGCCAGTACTCAGAACCTTGTGACAGATCATTAAATATACATCATAACAGGAAGTGATGTAATATGTGTTCTAGTCAGTCTTATACAGTCAGTCATTAGCATGTGTAAACAGAAGCAAGAAGTCTCCCAGTAAAACTCTGTGTCAAACCTCTATGCCGGCCTTTTGACTGTTTATATTAGTCTAAAACCCAAGATAATACAACATTCCCCACAAGTGAAAACTACTTCTATATATTTACCTCATCACACCCTTTTGTAATCTTAAAGACCTCTACTAAATCACCCCTCAGCCTTTTCTTTCCTAAACAAAAGAACCCCAGCCTATTCAACCTTTACTAATCTGTATAGCCTCTCAATTCTGGTATCATCCTTGCAATTATGTTTTGCATCTTCTACATCCTTTTAGAACATGGACATTAGAACTGTTCACAGTTCTTCAAGTGAGGTATAACTAAGGCCTGTGCAAGTTTAGCATTATTTTGGTTTTCAATTCTATCCCCCTAAAAATGAATCCTACTGCCTTGTTTGCTCTTTTATGGCCTTCTTAACTTGTGTTGCTACTTTAGTGGTTTGTCTATACTGTCAGATCCCTTTGTTCCTCAACCCCAATTAGAAACATAGGAGCAGGAGTAGGTCATTCAGCCCATAGAGCCAGCACTACTGTTCAATTAGATCATGGCTGATCATCTAACTCAACCCCACTTTCAAATGCTATCCCCATATCCCTTGATGTCATTAGTATCCAGAAACTTATCTATTTCTGCCTTGAACTGCTCAATGATTGAGCTTCCACAGCCCTCTGGGTAGAGTTCCAAAGATTCACCATCCTCTGAGTTAAGAAATTCCTCCTCATCTCAGTCTTAAATGGCGTGCTGTTTATTCTGAGACTGTGTCCCCTGGTTCTAGACTAACCAGCCAGGGAAAACATCCTATTTACATCTCCCCTGTCACAACCTGTAAGAACTTTGTAAGTTTCAATGAGATCACCTTTCATTCTTCGAAACTCTAGAGAATACAGGCCCAGTTTCTTCAATCTCTCCTCATAAAACAATCCTGCCATCCCAGGGATTAGTCTGGTAAACATCTTATCTTCCAAAGACTATTCTTATTTTAACCCTTCCTACCAAATTGCAGCACCTCACAGTTATGTAGAAATTCATTTACCAATTAGCAACCACTCTACAAGTTTATTAATGTCTTTTTGTATTGTATTTGGAGAAAGTGAATAAATGTATTCCTATGTTCACATCTCTCATTCAGTTTTTATGGTTTGTTGATGAATCAATGGAATCACTTTTTTCAAAAACATTCTCGCTGCCATTTTTCCTCAAGGTAACTGAAATTTCGAAGCCCAAAATCATTTTTTAAACATCTTTTAAAAAAACCCAGCCTCAAAAAACCTGGGCTTCAACTGAATGGCTTCACTTCACCACAGCTAAGAAAGAGCTTTGCAGAGATTACCAGCATGCAGTCAACACATTACTAATATGTATTGTTTCCAAAATTTTCCAGCCTGCAATCTGTTTATCAACAGAAAGATGAAAGGATATGTATAGTCGGCCTGGGAGCATTTAAGGGTTCCTTTGCTTTTTTCCAAAAGACTTTGAATGAAACTGGAGAGTGAATTCTTGAAGCTTTTGTTTTAGGCAAGTGATGAAATTAAATAAATGCATTTTTCTGTTGCAAATTACTCACAGGCCAACACGCTTTTTATTATTATTGTGGTTTATTTGTTGAAGGGCTATAAAATAAGAGATTGTTTACAGGGAATGATTTAGACAAATATCTCATTTGAGTGGATCAGGTATTGGTGCCAGGATTCAATAGGTGGAATTTTATGCCCTCTCTGGTAGAGTGTTTGGAGGTGAGGAGGGCATTTAATCAGGTGGGAGGGTGGCGTGTGAGCACCCTGCCACCTTCCTACTTCCACCAAAATTAAGTCCGGGGTGGGAAGGCTTGGGGTCAGACTTCTCGCCAGCTGCCAGTTGGGGCCCTTAAGTGGGTAATTAATGACCACTCATGGGCCTCATCCTGCCATCAGGGGTCTCTTGTTCATAGGCACTCAGTGCCTAATCGAGGGATGCAGCATTGGGAAGAGGGTGCGGAGCCGCTGAGAGCCATCTCCCTGCCCTTGCTTCCATCTTCACCCCCCCCAACATCCCCTGTGACCCCCCCCACCTCACAAAACCCCTCTAGGTTGGGTTGCTCCGCGATCCTGGGCCTCCGATGGCTGTCTTTCCAGCAGCAGCCATCACCTCCCCGATGACACTGGTGAGCAAAAAATGAGTTGCCAGTCTCTGATTGGCTGGCAACTCTTGGTGGGTGGGATTTCTGCCCCTGGGGTCATTGTTCCTGGGGAAGGCCTGCTGCTGGCATAATTTGTTGCCATGCTGCTCAATTGTAAAGAACTGTTGTAAATTACAATGTAATTGCATTGTATTGTGAATACATATGAGCTTTTAAAAATAATGAACAATTCCATAAAACACACAGTTCTCAGGAATAATTCAGGAAGGGAGAATTATGCACATTGTCTTTCTGTGAATTGACAGGACACATTGTCAGTCATAGACACCTTTCAACTAGGTAAACATTTTGACATAGGGGCCTATTCTCCAATGGTTAAGTCCACATGTTGCACTACTGAGCTAGAATTTAACTTACTGCATATGTGGCTCACGTACCACTATGAAGGTTTTGAACACAACTTGTCAAATCTGTATTTTAAATTGTATCCCAGGTAAATGATGTTACTGTTCCTATGCCTTTCCTGATAGAACCACGGTTAAAGCTAGTCTGCAAATGTTGTATGGTGGTCCAAAAAATGCATAGTCAGTTAGCATCTGAAAAGAGAAAAGGTAGTCATGCATTTGTGGTGCAGATCGTTTATCAGAGCTGCAGGTTCAAATGAAAAGAAAGTAGAACATTTACTATGCAAGTCTGTGCTGGCAGTTTATTCCACGTGAGACACCTAGTCAAACCCCACGCTCCTGTTCAGTCTCCATACTCACTAATATACCTTCATAAAGCAATTGGCTAATTTCCCTTTAAAAAATTGAAGCATTCTGTTTCAACAACAATTTGTGGTCAAACATTCCACATCCTAGTAAGCCTTTCTATTAGGATTGTTTTCCTACACTCTGGTTTATTTATTTTTGCAATTATCTAATATTTGGTTCTTCTTAATGTTGTCTCAATGACCAGTGGAAAAAAAATTACTATTTACCTAATGATCTTGAAGATCTCTATCATATTGCTCCTTAACCTCCTCAATTCTAAAGACAGAAATGCCCCAACTTGTCACGTTCTTCATCCTGGTTATGTGATAAAAGGATTAGCACCTGAAATTATAACATCTCTCTTTTCAGGTGCTGGCAAAATTAAGAGTTAATATCCTGAAAAAATCTATTTTATTTCACAATTCCAGCATAAACAGGTTCCTTTTTAAAAACATATACTGTAGTTTAAAGTTGCTGCTATGGATATTGCAGTGCTCAGTATTATGTTTAGGATTGCTGTAAACCTGTTTTAAAAAGAGGTCTTGACAGCATGAATGATGAAGTCTGAAGTTGGCACAGTAAATAATTGCAGAAAGTTTGCTATGTTTTTTTGGGATTAATCTTTCCAGGCTGGCTCATAATGATTTATTTTTTCACCACCATCTTGTGACCATACTGGACAAATGGAATGAATTAAAACATCCTGTTTATATTTTTCTTTGTAGACACTGAGCGTGCAGTGCAATTACTTGCAAAGTACTGCAAGAATCTTCCAGAACTAGAGGAGGAGCAACTCCGAGTGGCAATTGGGAAAGTCACAAACATTTTCAAAAGTGATTTGTTCCGAGCACTATTAGGTAACTCTCCTTACTATACGTTGATATTAAAGTTAACTACTTGTCAAACCTTTCTGACTTGCACAGTAGTTCACATATATTTTGAGGAGCTAGTCAGCTCAAAATTTAGACGTATAGCACTTGTTTTTTGAGAACTATGAGTGGTCTTAGAGGCCAAAATAATATCTGTGGTGTGTACGTATACTTCTGGTGTGAATTGCATCGGACGACATATTGGTGACGGTGTTAGCATCTGCGCAGTGATTGTCAGAAGTATGCAGAGTAGCCAGTACATGGTGTCAGTGTGTAATGCTAAATATGCACTCAGCAGCAGGAAAGACCCACCTCACACACCACCCAACCATCCACCCACCCTCGACCAGTACTATTTAAAGGGATCATCAAGTAATTTCAGGTTAGCAGCTGATCGATTTCTACTTAATGTTGCTTTGAATGTAGAGGTGTTTGGTGCTTTAGATTTTTGTTAAATTTGCTAAAATCCACAGGAGGGGTGTGACATGTGCTGAAGGAACTAGTCCTGACTTCAAGGCTTCTGCATTAACCAGTTGCACCCAGACATAGGTGCACTAGTCCACATTCCCCTTGGAATATAGTATGACAGAGAATTAACAGAGCAGAGCAGGGCAGGCTGGAAGAGGGAGAGGAGGGGATGGGCTCTGATCAAGAAGCCACATGCACCCAATGCATTTAGAGAGCAATTCTCCTACCTGAAGCTCAGCAGGAAGTAATGTGTGCTTCACTAAGGAGGTCCTCACTGAAATCTGCCAACCACTGCAGCCACAACTGCAACCTCAGAGCAGGGCAATGTTCATATTGCTACAGGCTGTGAAGATGACTGTGGCAATGAACTTTTATCTGTCTGGTTCCTTCCAGGCTGGAGCTAGAGCTGTTTGCAACATATTGTAATTGGCCATCCACTGTTGCATAAGGGAAGTAACTGAATTTCTCTATTAAAAGAGAGCTAACTACATTTCATTCTCTTGCCTGAGAGCAGCAGGCAGAGCGAGCATGTTGCTTTACTCGGACTGCAGTCTTCCCCATGTTGCAGGGTGTCATTGACTGCAAACACGTTGGCATCATGCATACAATGAAAGTCATGCTGCCAAATGCAGTGTGATAAAGCAGACAACACTGAGTTGGAGTCATGTAGCAGAATGACTGACATTGCTTATCAAAGCCAATCAAAGCTTGAGTCTGGGATGTACTCTCATTGCGGTCAGAGGAAGTTCTACAAGGACACTCTG
Organism: Cetorhinus maximus; assembly: GCF_964194155.1. Taxonomy (NCBI): domain Eukaryota; kingdom Metazoa; phylum Chordata; class Chondrichthyes; order Lamniformes; family Cetorhinidae; genus Cetorhinus; species Cetorhinus maximus. Next base: position 68,372,924 of record NC_135886.1, read on the forward strand.
AAGGCCTCACTTAAGTTTTATGTCGACTTCAAATCCTGGGAGAAGTTTACCCAAGATCACTACACACGACAGAACCAAATAAAAAATGGTGCAACCTCCTTCAAAAGCAAGCGCATACCAGAAGCAAAGAGAAAATGCAAGGAGAGGAAATCCCCAGCCAGCAACTCATCCAAAACTCAATCATCTGCAGTATCCTGTCCTATTTCCAACAGAACCTTCGGGTGCAGATCAGCCTTACCAGTCACCTACATACTCACCGGAACCGTACCAAACACCCCTGATAATGAACATGGTCATCTTCGCCTGAAAGGATGATCAAGAAGATAGAGCAGATCAGTGATGTGCTAAAACAATGCTTCCGCTGCCTGGACCCCACTGCAGTATTTAGCAACTGGATGTCAAGATTCTTGGTGGTCTACTGTATGCTGTACAACCTTACCACCATGAGAGCACAGTCTTTGCCACCAGCAATACAGCGAGCAGCGGACGAGCAGGAGGTGGAGGAAGAAGAGAAAAAGGAAAGGAGGCAACCTAGGCAGTCGCTTTCATGCAGGGTTTTCCGTGATCAAATTATTCTATTGTGTTATCAGCAAATGCAACTCCAATTCTCTATTCGCCACACCTTTCCTTCCCTCTATTACTGACCATCACAATGTCTATTTGGTCACAACGTAAATAAACAAAAAAATACATTCCAAACCAAATTTATAAATCCAATCATGCCATATTCCAAGTCAACTAGTCACCCCTGCACATTCACTTATTGTCTGTCTTCCATATGCCTTTGCCTGTCCTAGAGTTCCTACTCAATGTGTGGAATTTAATGCAGGCCGCTGGAATAGGAACTGTGGCGGCTATAGAATCACATGAGAGGTTGTGTGTCAGAGGCCTGATGTTGGGAACTGAGGGCTGAATCATGTGGGCCTTGGGGAGGCAGTGAGGTGGTGATGTCACATGCATCCTTTATGCATGCTAATATGTTACCCCTACACCATGAGCTCTTATTTTGTGTTGTCACCTTTGATGCAGTGCCTCAGTAAATGCCTTCTGGAAATCCAAGTCCACCACATTTACATTTACTCTTTATCCACATTGCCTGTTACTTCCTCAAAGAACTCTAATAAATTAGTTAAACACGATTTCCCTTTCACAAACCATGTTAAGTCTGCGGATCCCATTATGATTTTACTAAATATCCTGCTATAACCTCCTTAATAATAGATTCTAGCATTTCCCTATGGTAGATATTAGGCTAGCTGGCCTATAGTTTTCTGCTTTCTGTCTTCCTCCTTTCTTGAATAAAAGTGTTACATTTGCTATTTTTCAATCTGCTGGGACCCTTGCAGAATCTAAGGAATTTTGGAAGATTACAACCAATGCCTGTATTATCTCTGCAGCCACTCCTTTTAAGACCAAAGGACGCAGGCCATTAGGTCGAATAGTTTTCCCAGTACCTTTTCCCTGGTGATAGTGATTGTTTTAAATTCCTCCCTCCCTTTCGCCTCTTGATTTTCAAATATCTTAGGAAGTTTTCCAAATCTTCTAGAGTGAAGACAGACACAAAATACATGTTCAACACCTCTGCCTTTTCATTGTTTTCCATTACTAATTATTCAGACTCACTTTCTAGAGGACCAGCAGTCTATTTTTACCTTTTCCTTTTTAAATATTTGTAGAAACTCTTACTTCCTGTTTTTATATTTCTAGCTAGCTTTCTCTCGCACCCTAATTTCTCTCTCATTATATTTTTAAGTCATTTTCGCTGGTTCTTAAAATCTGTCCTGTCTTCTGACCTGCCACTAACCTTCACAGAATTGTACAATGTTTCTTTCAATTTGATAGGATCCTTAACTTCCTTATTTAGCCATGGATGATGCATCCTGAAAGAGATTTCTCACTGGGATAAATCTTTGCTGAGAGTTATTAAATATCTCCTTAAATGCCTGGCACTGCATCTCCACTGTCCTACCTTTCAACCTAGTTTCCCAGTTCACTTTAGCCAACTCTGCCTTCATACCTTTATAATTATCCTTATTTAGGTTTAAAACATTAGTCTCCGACCCACACTTCCCATCCTCAAAGTAAATGTGAAATTCAAGCAGGTTATGATCGCTGTGGCCTAGACGCTCATATGAACATTTGCACAAGAAGCAGGAGTAGGCCATTCAGCCCCTCAAGCCTGTTTCACCATTTAATAGTTCATGGATGATCTGATGATAATCTCAAATCTGTATCCAGCCTACCCCCGATAACCTATCACCCCCCTGGCTTACCAAGAATCTATCCACCTCTGCCTTAAAAATATTTAAAGACTCTGCTTCCGCTGCCTTTTCAGGAAGAGAGTTCCAAAGACACACGACCCTCTGAGAGAAAACATTTCGCCTCATCTCCGTTTTAAATGGATGACCCCTTATTTTTAAACAGTGACCCCTAGTTCTAGATTCTCCTTTACCAAGAGGTTATTGATTAGTCATGTCTCATTGCACATTACCAGGTCTAGAATAACCTGCTACCTGGTTGGCACTAGAATGTGCTGCTCTAAGAAATTGTCCTGGATACAGTCTCTAAATTCATTTTCAAGGCTACCTTTGCCAATTTAATTCACCCAATCTACATGTAGATTAAAGTCACCCATGATTATTGCAGTACCTTTCTTACATTCCCCCTTTATTTCTTCTTATATACTCTATCCTACAGTGTAACTATTGATAGGGGGCCTATGAATTACTCCTGCAAGTGACACCTTTCTTATTTCTTTCCTATTTCTTATTTCTACCCAAACTGATTCTCCATCTTGTTCTTTCAAGCTAAGATCGTCTCTCACTACTGTGTTAATGCCATCCTTAGATAACAAAGCTACCCCATCACCTTTTTCCAGCTTCCTGTATCTGCGAAATGTATGTATCCTTCAATATTCAGGTCCCAGCCTTGGTCACTTTGCAACCATGTCCTTGAAATGGCTATCAGATGATACATATTTATTTCTACCTGTGCTAACAATTCATACAGTTTGTTATGAGTGCTGTGTATATTCGGATACAGAGCCTTTAACTCAGTCTTTTTACCATTTTTGCAATCTCTGGCCTTATCTACTGGAGCACTCTTAAGTTTGTACTCTCTGTCTTTCTGGTTATCAGTAGCCAAATCATTACCTTGCTTTATTATCTTGTTTAATTTACCATATCTTTCTCAGGTGATCCTTCCCCCCCAATTTAGTTAAAGCCCTCTCTACCACCTTAGTAATACAGCTCACCGGAACACTAGTCCCAGCACAGTTCAGACGAAGAAGGTCCCACTTTCCACAATACTGGTGCTAGTGCCCTATGAATGGAAACCCATTTCTCCCACATCATTATTTAGCCACGTATTCTTCTCTGTAATCTTATTTACCCTACGCCAATTTGCTTGTGGCTCAGGTAATAATCAAGATTTCCTTTGCAGTTCTGCATTTTAATTTAGCCCCTAGCTGCTCATAATCCCTAAGCAGAACTCCTTTCCCAGTCCTAACTATGTCATTGGTACCTATGTGGACCACAACAACTGGATCCGCCCTCTCCCACTGCAAGTTCCTCTCCATCCCAGAGAAGATATGCTGAACCCTGGCATTGGGCAGGCAAAATAACCTTATGGACTCTCCATCTTGGCTACAGAGAACTGTGTCTATCCCCCTTCTACAGCTACTGGTGGCTGAACAAAGGTAGATAAAGGAACATCTCTTTTCCCTCCTCACCAATTTCACACATAAACCAATTTGGCAACTACACACTTTGTCTATGTCTCACTCAGACATAGTCTCCTCTCTGTGCTTCCCCTTACTCAATGCAGGTTGAAAAAACCCTGTCTGCTTATATAGAGCCTCTGATGAGTTGCTAGCTAGCTTAGCTTCCTACTACAGTAATTAATGCCTATTAAATCAATTACTTTCAGCTGATTGACAGATAACTGCCTCTGCCAGGCAGCTCCCTGTTTAACAAGGCTATTTAACTAACTTCAATTTTTAAAATTCTATGTCAGAACCTGACTCTTCATCCAAAATTTAACATTAAATACCATCTGATAAACTCCAAAGAATTTGATTTTACAGCTTGCAGTAACTTGAGAAAAACCTATCAGAACTTACCACATGAACCAAATTCCCAACTACAAATGCTGTCTACATCTCATTCGGGCATGGTCCGCTCTCATGCATCCCTTTGCAGCATCCAGCATCACTTGGATGGTCAGATTGAAAAAATACTTCATTTATATAGCATCATACAGTCATGGAGATATTACAAACTTTAAAGCTATATTTTAAAAAGTTAATAAAAGCTGTGGAGATTGCTGCAGAATACCATGTGACTTTTGCCATTTGAAGTGTAGACAGTAGAATTTTCAGCCAATACCTGATTAATTATAGACCAAACCCTACAGACAATAGTGTTTGTTGTCAACTCACCTTTTTTTACCAAGGGCATCAAAACTCAATGTGTGTTGGACAAATGTGAAATGGATCCCTTTCATTGTATTGTGATGGTCCCTCATCCAAACACAAATACCTTGGCTGTCTCAAACTCTCAAAAGTGTAAAAAGCCACAGCACAGGATATTTATCAGCCTAACACACCGCCTTATTTAGAAAAGGACTTTGAACTTGTAACAGGTCGCATAGGTGAGACAGCCTATGTTTGTGCCTGCTTTTTAAAACAGCAAGAATCAGCTCTGCAGAGATAGAGAACCCACAGAAATCCATCAACTGGCTGCGGTCAACTAAGCAGCCAAGATAATAAACAGCAATGCCTTGAAAGTGGGAGAAGGCCTCTCTCCAACCTGTTCCAACTTCAAGTTCACCTATGAACCAACCTTCTGGCAATTAAACTACAAGAAAACTCGCATCTTACTAAGAATCCACTCCTTTTCACACCATCCAAAACTGAAATAATCCCAAATCGTAACTGTTTATTTTCTTCATCTGTACCTAATATTTGTGTGAGTGATAGTGTGTGTGAGACATCACACATTTAAACCTCCGGAGCAAGTGTGGGATAATAAGTAACCTTCCTTTTATTAAAACTCACAAAAAGCTTGCTGCTGGAATTATGTAAGTTGGAACAACCACTCTGAGGGTGATAAAACACATAAAGCTCACATGCAAATACTTTGATCACAGACAAGAGTAAAACACATAAATTCTGTCCATGACAATAGCACCTTTCACAACCAGCAGATATCCCAAAGCGCTTCACAGCCAATTAAGTATTTTTCAAGTACAGTCACTGTTGTAATGTAGGAAATACAGCAGCCAGCTTGCATGCAAAAAGCCCCCACAAACAACTTTGCCATAATTGCCAAATAATCTATTTTTGTGACATTATTTGAGGGATATATATGGGCCAGGATATGTAATTTCTTGTTTGATGTTTCTAATGTTTACTGCACCTCTGTGGTGGTTAAACTTGTTGCCAAGCCTGTGGTTTTGTGGTTTTAAATGTGTTTTCTTTCTGAGGGGTTCACATTATATTGCTGTTCTTTTTATGTAAGTATTGGAACTCAAATATTCCTAAGGATAACAGACTTACCAGATTCCTTGAATGCATTTACGATAAACCTAACTTAATTTTACTTATTCAGCCAGAGACAAAATAAACAGAGCAGCACACCAATCAATACTTTGAGACACTGTTTCCACCCAAAGAAATTGTTTGTGATGGAGATGTGATGAACCATCTGCTTAGTAGATATTCCTTTGCAAATGTAAACATTGATTATTTAAAGGCAAGTAGGCATTGGTATCAGCTATATGCACTCAGCCATGTATGGTGACTCTTTAAGAGATGGCAGGTTTTATGTTATTACCAACTTTTAATTATTAAGTGGATTTTGCATAATTTTTATTGCTGTAAACTGGATTTATGTGCACATTGTAGTATTGGATTGTTCTTTATTGGATTGTTTTTATATAGTACAAATAACACAATTGTGCAATACTAGTAGGTTGTACAGATTACATTGCATATATTAATATTAAAATGCTATTCAAAAGTGTCAATAGCCAAATGGCCTCGCAGTTAGTAACCAGTGATTGTGACATGAGTTCTGTGTGAGTTTCATTAGCAAGTGTTGCCTGGGGCTGTAAATACGTTTTGTGGATGAATTATTAAGTGGTATGGTGCATTTTCAATAATTAAGAAGAAAGATAAGATTGTGGGAGAATGTACAGGCAAATTGGCATCCAACATCTGCTTGGGAATCATCTACCAACTGAATGGAGGAGGGAAATGTTTCCCCCCTTTCAAATACCCATCCCATAAACTCCAAAGAATTTGATTTTACAGCTTGCAGCATAAAATCTTCAGTCATGCATTCAACTTTCCCTTATCTGTTCAACTGGAAGTCCTTATACTCATCTTTCCATTTGTAAAAATTGGAGTTATGCGACAGTGCCAAATTTTTGGTTTCTGATTGTCAGCCTGTTTCACATGACAATAAATAGAAGTCTCAGATATAGTGAATCACTTATTGTTTTGTACATTCCAAGTTTAATAATTGCTTTCAAGTTCTATCAGTCACTGGAAATGATTGATTGCTAAGTCATGACCTAAACTGATTGAGAAAATAATGCAGAACAGCATATTCCATATCAGTGAACCTGAAGCAGCACTATTATGTAAGAAAGCTCTGGACAAATCACTCTCTTTTACCAAAATTAACATTAATTTGACAATAAAGTAAAGAAATTTGATGATGTCAGTTTATTTGGAACAGCTGCTTGTTTTACTAGGATTGTCTCCACCCTACTAGATCCTTCGGGCACAGAAATAGGTCAGCACGTCAAGGTTAATGATGTCTCATTCAACCCCAATTAGGAAATTGTGAAATATCCACATTGTTTCAGGACAATAGGACAGTGGAATGAGCTGCCCTGTTTTACCCAAGTTGTGATTTCTCATAATGAGCCTGGGTGGTTTTCACTGTTGTATGCAACAGGTAAGGATCATTAAAATACAATTTTGCAAATCTTTCTTTGAATATTTAAGGGGTTTCAAAAACCAACCAGAAATGGCAGGGTGTGGAAAAATCTATTTGAAGTGTTTTTATTTGGCACATCATTACAAGTCACAAGAAAACATTCAAAAGGCTTTAAAATAGAAACAGCAATTGGTAAGACCAGAGGTTTTCTCAGGTCCACAAGTTTATTTCTGACTGAGGTCAAGCATTTCAATTATTTAAGCGAAACACAATGGGAAGAATCGTCCCAGATTTGCACAAAGTGCGGTAATGGGTGGATAAAATGACGTTTACCCAGCGCTGTGATGGCGGGTTTTCACGCCGTATTGTCCCAAACCCACCGCATTATTTATGCATTCCCGGGAAACACGCCATTTCCATGTCAGACGGGCTCTCATTCCACCATCACCTCGCCGCTTCATCACGCCGGCCGCCATATTTAAAGTCCAGCCACGCGCACCACATTTCAGTGCACCCAGCCCGTGACTGCTGCAGAGAAGATGTCCACAAAAGGCAAGGAGTCTGCAGCCCCCAGGTTTAGCAACGCGTCACTGGAATGCCTTTTGGAGGCCATGGAGGCCCCCCGCGATGTCCTTTACACCACACTTTGTCCACAGGATGGGCAGCGGCATCGCCAACCAGGCTTGGGAGATGGCGGCAGTGGTGGTCAGTGCCAATGCCCTTCAAAATAGGACAGCCCCAAGAGAATGAATGACCTCTGTTCCGCCAGGGTAAGTCACTCTTCTCATCACTCTCAACTCACACACACACAAACCCCTCACACATCCACAGGGTCCTCATTCACTGCCAGTTCACGGGACATCACCATTCACTCTCTCACACACACCTTCATTGTCCTCATCCCATCCATGGGACCACTCACCACCCACACACCAGGCATACTTATCATCTGGCCTGGCAGGCATCCTGCTTACACTCTCTCCATCTCTACCCATGCAGGTCAAGCTGGCACACAAGAGGGAGAGATCACAGACTGGTGGAGCAATGCCTGAAATCAGGGTCCTCACGGACTTTGGAAACAGAGCCATCTAGCTGGCCGGCGATGATCTGGACCGTCCCTGTGCTGACGGTGAGGTCGGCGGTGCTCAACCAAGTGAGGATCCAGCAGTGCAACATCCACCAGACAACCATGCTGTGACTGATGTTTCCTGTTTCACAGGCCACTGCCATGCACTAATTATCTCCCCTCGCTTCTACAGGCACATCTGGGAAACAGCCAATGACCCAGGGCCTCCAACCAAGTGCCAAAGAAACCTCTGAAGAGAATCTGGAGGCACCCTCCTTGAAGTTCCGTCACAGCGCTCACTCACACCCTCCACCAGTGCAGAGGCACACACCTCAGTGGGACCTAGCTTTAGAATAGCCTTGGGATCACAATCTGGTGAGCACATTGCACTGTCTGATCCACAGCAGGCGAGCAGCAGGGACTTCCCAGGTGTCTGGCACTTGGAGGACTGCTGGAGGCCAGAAATTTGCTGAGTCCGAGTCAGATGATGAGCCTCTGGACTCGGTCATGTGACAGTTGCTGGAGCTGTAAAGGCAAGCTTGAGAACATCAGGTAGGAATGTCTGCTGCACTCCTCAGATTGCAAGGCACGATGGAGGAGTCCATTTGCCTTCAGCCTGAGGTGATAGCACCAGCGTGCCAATGCATCGAGGTCAACACTGGTAGGAGGGCGGCTGCCATGGAGACCTTGATCCAGGATGTTGCTCTTGCACTGCTGTGCTGGCTGAACTTCATCGCTGATGTCATAGTTGCCCTCCAACAATGTGTACGCGAGAGGGGTGCCCTGCAGCGAAATTTCATTCCAGCTACCCCTTCTCCTCAAGGAGTCAGCCAGGGCTTCTCGGCCACACATAGGAAGGAGGATCAGCAAGTGCACACCCGGGGGCCGTCAACCCAGGTGACTCCGGGATTGTCCAGTCCATCTGAATCTCCTCTTCTAGTGACATCAGCAGCTCCAGCTTCACAGGCTGAGGAGGGTGCCATTGCCACACAGCAAGACCCTGAAAGCAGACCAGGGCCCTCCAAGTCTCGGTCCTCCAGAGGATGCCTGCCAAGGTCATCATAGACATGTCCCCTCATATGAAACTGGCACATGAGCTGGGACATGTCTATTAACTTTATTAAAAATTTTTACAAGACTTTAAAACCTTCATGAAACCTCATCCCACCCGTGGATGAGGTTTCATGATAAATGCGAAGGCCGCCTGGGCTCTTCGCCTGCCCACCAACCTTAAGGTTGAACGGGCAGCTCAGTTAATTAGTTTAATTAGTTTTTAAATGGCCATAATAGGCCTTTGACAGTTCGGTGGGCGCGCAGCCGACTCTGGTGCATGCCCGCCAAACGGAAAATCTGAATGAAGCGCAGTGACATCGGGACGCAAGCCCGGCATCACCGCGCGTCATTTTACACGTCAGCGAGCGAGCCCCGCCCCCACTCACTGAGCTGAAGATTCTGCCCAGGTGAATTCTTGCTGCCATAAGCCAGACTGGAGTCAAATGTTCACAGATGTAATGTGAAGATCTATGGGGACACCTCACTGCATGTCATCATCATCCTCCACCAATCTAGCAGCTATGAGGGCATCCCGAGCGCACCTGCCTCATCTATCCAGTGTGAGGGCCTCATCCCTGTCATCGTCACCTTCGAGGACCTGCTCACCCTAATTCCCTTCCCTCAGCATAGGAGACCTCCAGCTCCTCCACCTCCTTAGCCAACTCGTCTCCCTGTTGCAGTCTAAGGTTGTAAAGGGCGCAGCAGATGACGATGATGCAATGCACCCTCTGCAGACTGTATTGCAGGGCTCCACCAGACAGATCGAGGCACGGGAACCTCATCTTCAGCATCACGATGGTCTGCTCTACCCTGACATTTCTTGTCAGCCGGGATCATAAGATCTCAGAAGAAATGGGCTGTAGTGTCGAGCCGGTGAAATCTGCACAGGCAATGGCAATATGCCCAGCAATGTCACTGACTGGAAGACCTATGCCATTGTTTTCCCATTTTTCTCTTATCAGTATGTAGGTTGTGGTTGTTGGAGATTAATCACCTCGGTGCCAGGACATTACTGCGGGAGTTCCTCAGGGTTGTGTCCTAGGTCCAACCACCTTCAGCTGTTTAATCAATGATCTTCCCTCCATCATAAGGCTAGAAATGGGCATATTTGTTGATGGTTGGATAATGTTCAGCACCATTCATGAATCCTCAGATGTTGAAGCAGCCCATGTTCACATGCAGCAAGACCTGGACAACATTCAGGTTTGGGCTGATAAGTGGTAAGTGTTATGACCATAGCCAGTGTTAATTGCTGTGCAAATCAAACTCCAGAGGGAAAGCTGGCTAAGGGGCCACAACCTTTTTATTTGTATTCTAATAACGAGAAGAAGATGTACCAATCTCAGCAGTACGAGGTTCAGGAACACTTTTGGGTTTTTAAAACTTAAAAGTAAAAATTTTCTTAACAAAAAAATAAAACTTAAGCACACAAGGTTACAGTTACATAACTGAGGTTGGTCTTACAAAACATTCCCCCAACTCTTTACGTGGTCAAACCCACAAGTAAACATTTTCCAGGCAACACTCCCTTATAGATATTTAAATATGGAATCCAGTAATATCACACAAGGCAGACTGCTGTAGCTGCAATAAAGTTCTACCACATGACCTTTACCCTCTTCCACTTTGCTATGAAATTCACTTCAGAATAACACTGCTTGCTGCAGCCCAAGACTTCTCAACAGCCCAAACCGTTCCAGCTATCTCTAACCTAATGGCTCGACAGCTATCTCTAGCTCTCTCTACCTCAACAGCTATCCACAGTAACTCTAATATACCTTTTCCCCTTTCATCTCAGTCCTTTTGTTCTCACACCCCATTGAAATTCAAACCCTTCCAAATATAAGCTCTTTCATGTTTCCATCTTGTCTGTGCTTTTGAGTCAATAAAAATAGAATCTCCGCACTACTATTTACATATGGACTCCTGCCAGATGCAAATATTTTCCTTGGTACCACTGACTCTCTTTGAAATTCAAACAACCTCTCAACTTATCTAAAAATGCAAATGTTAGATCTATTTAGCTATCTGTAACCTATCTACTTGTACTTCAGACTTAACATCTTTAACCTTCTCATGTTTTCAAACACCCAGACAGCCTGACTCCCATCGACCTCTTGCCCAGCTGAATTAATTCACACACACGCACACGCAGACACCCCAGGTCAGGAATTTACAGCCCTGCTGCAGCGTGTCTGCCCCTGGTGGATGCAGAGAGCCATTTAAAGCCCCATTCAGTTCAGCGGGACTGTAATATCCCACCGGGTGGGAGGGACTGTAAAATCCTGGCCCCAGCCTTCTTTACAGAATAACACAATATTCCCCAAAATATTTTTTTTAAAATACATCCTCACAGTAAGTAACATTTGCGCCACACAGCTGCCAGGTAATGACCATCTCCAACAGGAGAAAATCTAACCATCTCCCCATGACATTCAATGGCGTTACCACTGTTGAATCCCCCACATGAATCAACATCCTGGCGGTTACCATTATCCAGAAACTGAACTGGACCAGCCTTATAAATTCTGTGGCTACAGGAGCAGGTCAGAGGCTGGGAATCCTGTGGCGAGCAACTCACCTTCAGGCACCCCAAAGCCTGTCCACCACTTACAAAGCACAAATCAGGAGTGTGTTGGAACACTCTCCACTTGCCTGGATGAGTGCAGCTCCAACACTCGAGAATCTCTGCACCATCCAGGACAAAGCAGCCCCTTTGATTTGCACTCCATCCACCACTTTAAACAGTCACTCCCTCTACCACTGATGCACAGTGGCAGTCATGTGTGCCAACTACAAGATGCACTTAGCAACTCACCCAGAATCTTTTGACAGCACCTTCCAAACATGTGACCTTCAGTACTCAGAAGGACAATGGCAGCAGATGCATGGGAACACCACCAACTGCAAGTTCCCCTCCTAGGCACACACCATCCCTACTTGGAACTATATTGCTGTTCCTTCACTGACGCTGGGTCAAAATCCTGGAACTCCCTTCCTAACAGCACTGTGGGAGTACCTAGATGTCATAGACTGCAGTGGTTCGAGAAGACAGTTCACTACCACCTTCTGAAGGGCTATTTGGTATGAGCAATAAATGCTGGCCTATCCAGTGATACCCACATCCCCTGATAGAATAAAAAAACTTCAAAAAATTAGTTTTCAAATTCAAAATAATCCATAATGCGGGTTAATTAAGGAAAGCCAGCATGGATTTCTTAAGGAAAAACTGTGTTTCCCTAACTTGCTGGAGTGTTTTGAAGAGGGAACAAAGAGAGTTGATGAGGGCAATGCTGTTGATATGGTGTACATTGACTTCCAAAAGGCCTTAGATCCAGTGTCACACAGCAGACTTATGAGCAAAGTAACAGCTCATGGAGTAAAAGGGACAGTAACAACATGGATATGAAATTGACTGAGTGACTGGAAACAGAGAGTAATGGTTAATGAATGTTTTCAGGCTGGAAGAAGGTTTATATTGGAGTTCCCCAGCGGTCAGTGTTGGGATCCTTGCTTTTCCTGATATATATTAACAACCTAGACCTTGGCACAATATAGGGCACAATTTTGAAATTTGGGGGTGATATGAAACTTGGAAGCATTGTAAACTGTGAGGAGGATTTTGTAGAACTTCAGAAGGACATAGACAAGTTGGTGAAATGGGTGAACAGGTGGCAGATGAAGTTCAATGCAAAGAAATGTGAAGTGACTCATTTTGGTAGGAAGAACATGGAGAAACAATGAGCCCCAGGGCATTGTACTAGGGGCGTACCTTAAAGATGCACTAGGGAATGCCCTTCGGAAGTTCCCAGGTATGGCTTGCATGACAATTGCCCAGAAGTGCAAACTTGCCCGGGGCAATTGCCCTGCATTGGGAACTGTCTGAAAATGCGATTTAAATTTTCAATTTCACCCAGAAAAGAATGAAAACCTCTTCTAACTTGTGGGCGACTATTGCACAGACTCACAGGGACTCCTCAAAGGACTCCACCAACACCCCCAAGCCCTCAGGGGACTCCCCACAGCTCCTGCATAGGACGCCCCCCCCCTCCCATCCCCCAAGGTGTCTCCCCCCACCACCGCCATGGGTCTCCCCCACCCCCTCAGGCACCCCAGGGGTCTCCCTTCACCCCACTGACTCCCCACCCCCACAATATTCCCCCTATCACCAAGGGGCTATACTCCCCGACAGGAAATTCCCAACCCTGGGATTCCCCCCTCACCCCCACGGGTGAGACAGGATCTCAGGTAAGACACTGGGAATGGAGTCGCAATGTGACACTGGTTGCCATTCCGAGGAAGTTTAGGCCCATTATAAATTGAAGGGTATAATTCTAAAGGAGACACAGGAGCAGAGGGACCTGAGTATATGTGTGCATGTCATTGAAGGTGGCAGGACAGGTAAAGCATACAGTATCCTAGATTTTATTAATAGGGGCATGGAATACAAGAGCAAGGAGCTTATGTTGAACTTATATAATGCACTAGTTTGGCTTCAGCTGGAGTATTGCATCCAATTCTGGGTGCTGCACTTTAGGAAGGGTGTGAATTCATTGGAGAGAATGCAAAAAGGAATCATTAGAATGGTTCCAGGGATGAGAAATTTCAGGGAGAAGTCAGGATTGTTTCCCTTGGAGAAAAGAAGGCTGGGGGGAAATTTGGTAGAGGTATTCAAAATCTTGAGGGGTCTGAACAGAGTAGATGGGGACAAATTGTTCCCACTCATGAAAGGATTGAGAGCAACGAACAAGCATTGTGCAACAAGATAGGATTAATTAATGCCCTCATAGTGAAGGCGCCCCTAAGTAGGGATGATCATAATGTGATTGAATTTTACGTTCAGTTTGAGGGAGAGAAGAATGGGTCTAAGGCTAGTATTTTAAACTTAAATAAGGGCAATTATGAGGGCATGAAACCAGAATTAGCGAAATGAACTGTCAATTTAGGTTAAGGGATAGGTCAGTTGAGATGCAATGGCAGGCATTTAAGGAGATATTTCAGAATTCAAAGAGTAGATGCATTCCAACAAGAAAGAAGAGGACCCAACATCCGTGGTTAACTAAAAAAGTAAAAGATAGTGTCAAACTAAAGGTAAAAACATCTAATTGCTCAAAGCTGGTGGCAAGTCAGAAGATTGGACAGAATGTAAAAAACAATAAAAGAATAACTAAAAGATTAATAAGGGGGGGAAATTTAGAGTACAAGAGAAAGCTAGCTAGAAAATAAACAGATTTTTTTATTCATTCACGGGATGTGGGCGCAGCTGGCTAGGCCAGCATTTATTGCCCACCCATAATTGCCCTTGAGAAGGTGATGGTGGGCTGCCTTTTTGAACTGCTGCAGTCCATGTAAGAGATAACAAGAGTTACTATAGATTGAAAAAAGAAAAGAATTAACAAAGCAAGCATTGGTCCTATAGAAAGTGAATCTGGGGAATTAATCATGGAAAATAAGGAGATGGCAGATGAATTGAACTGGATTTTGCATTGGTCATCACTATAGAGGATAAAAGTAACATTCCATAAATAGCTGTAAAACAGGAATTGGGAGGGAGGCACTCAAGAAAATTACGGTCATCACTGAAGTGGTCCTTAGCAAATTGTTGGAACTGCAGGTTGACAAGTTCCCCGATCCTGATAGATTTCATCCTTGGGTCTTAAAGAAGTGGCCAGTGAGATAGTTGCTGCGTTGGTTTTAATTTTCCAAAACTCACTCGATACAGGGAAGGTTCCATTAGATTAGAAAATAACAAATGTAACTCTTTTATTAAAAAAGAGAGGGAGACAGGAAGCTATAGGCCAATTAGCTTAACATCTGTCATAGGGAAAATGTCGGAAGCTGTCTTTAAAGATGTTATAGTAGGGCACTTTGATAAATTCAAGATAATCAGGCAGAGTCAACATGGTTTTGTGAAAGAGAAATCATGTTGAACCATTTTTTTGGAGTTCCTTGAAGAAGTAACATGTGCTGTGGGTAAAGGTGGATGCACTGTGCTTAGATTTTCAGAAGGCATTTGATAAGGTTTCCACAGTAAAGGTTATTGCAGAAAATAAAAGCTCATGGTATAGCGGGTAACATATTTGCATGGATAGAAGTTTGGCTAGCTAACAGGAATCAGAGAGTAGGCATAAATGAGTCATTTTCTGGTTGGCAGGGTGAGTGGTGTGTAAGAGGGATCGGTGCTGGGCCTCAACTCTACAATTTATATAAATTATTTGATGAAGGGACCGATGAAATGGTTGCTAAGTTTGCTGATGACATAAAGATAGGTCGGCAAGTAAGTTGTGAAGAGGACATTAGGAGACTATAAAAGGATATAGATAGGTCAGGTGAGTGGGCAAAGATCTGGCAAATGGAGTATAATGTGGGAAAATGTGAGGTTTTCCACTTTGGCAGGATGAATAAAAAAGAAGCATATTATCTCCATGGTGAGAGATTGCAGAGCTCTGGGATGCAGAGGGACCTGGGTGTCCTAGTGCATGAATCGCAAAAGGTTAGTATGCTGGTATGGCAAATATTTAGGAAAGCTAATAGAACGTTATCATTTATCGCAAGCGGAATTGAATACAAGAGTAGGGAGTTCTAGGGCATTGGTGAGACCACATCTGGAGTACTATGTACAATATTGGTCTCCTTATTTAAAGAAGGATTTAAATGCTTGGAAGCAGTTCAGAGAAGGTTTATTAGCTTAATACCTGGAATAGTCAGGTTGTTTTATGAGGAAAGGCTGGACAGGTTAGACTTGTGTCCGCTGGAGTTTAGAAGAGTAAGAGGCGACTTGATTGAAGCATATTAGATCCTGAGGGGACTTGACAAGCTGAATGTGGAAAGGGTGTTTCTTCTTGTGAGGGAATCTAGAACTCAGGGTCACTGTTTCAAAATAAGGGGTCACCCATTTAAGACAAAGAAGAGGAAAAAATTTCTCTCAGAGGTTTGTGAAGCTTCGGAATTCTCTTCCTCAAAAGGTGGTTGAGGCAGAGCCTTTGAATATTTTTAAGGCAGAGGTAAATAGATTATTGATAAAGGGGTGAAAGGTTATCAGGGGTAAGCAGGAATATGGGCCTGAATATTCTGGTTGGCGTGAGGGGTGGGCCCTGCTCGCCAACAGGTAAAATGACGCGCGGTGACATCGGGCTTGCATCCCGACGTCCCCGCGGGTCATCCTGATCCTCAGTTTGGTGGGCGCGCAGCGGAGTCAGCTGAGCTGTCGAAGGCCCAGTAAGGCCATTAATTAACTAATTAAACTGATTCTCGGGGCTGCCCATCCAACCTTAAACCGCAGCAGTGCAGGAGCAACGTCCTAGACCAAGGTCTCCATGGCAGCTGCCATCCTACCAGTGAGGGCCCTGTGGAAGTGTGATGGGTTTGTGAGTGTGAGAGTTGAGAGCGATGAGAAGAGTGACTTACCCTGGCAGAACAGAGGAGATCATTCATCGTCTTTCAGCACTGGGTAGCTGTCCTCTTTGAAGGGTGTTGGCGCTGACCGCCGCTGCCACTGCATCCCAAGCTGGGTTGGTCACTCCACTTCGCATTCTGTAGCCAGAGTGGGGGTAGAGGACAGCACAGCGGGCCTCCATGGCATCCAATAGGTGTTCCAGTGACGTGTCGCTGAACCTGGGAGCTGCACTCTTTTTGCCTTTTGTGGACATCTTCCCTGCAGTGGTCCTGGGCTGGAAGCACTGAGATGTGTGCGTGCAGCTAGACTTCAAATGTGGCGTCTGGCATGATGAAGCAGTGAAGTGATGGCGTGGCAAGTGAATGAGAGCCTGCCTGTCATGGAAATGGCATGTTTCCTGGAATGCATAATTAATGCCTGTTTGGGACGATATGGCGTGAAAAGCTGCCATTGCGGCTGGCGGGTAAAACGGGGATACCGCACTTAGTGCAAACCTGGGACAATTCCGCCCTTTCATTCAAAAAGTGTCCTACATGACTTCAGGATATCCCAAATTGGTAAAAGCCAATGAGGTACAGTTTAAGTGTGGTCACTGTAGTAATGTAATTTTGGTGGGAAGAGAGGGAGACTGGGGAATGGAGCTCAGGCAGAGAGGGAGAATGGGGCTCAGGGGATGGAGGAGGGAAAGTGACTTTGGAATGAGGTTGGGGAATGGAGACTGAAGGGAAAGAGGGCTTGGTTTTCCTTCTTTGCCAGCTCAAGTTAGCCTCTTGGTTGTCATAACTTCTCACATAAAAACTGCTGGTGCAAAACCATGATCAAGACATTCAACAACAGGGAACTCAACTTTTCCAAGGTAAATACAATAGCATCTGCAGATGCATTATGATGCTTTCAGTTTATGATGCATTCAAATCTGGATTGCATTTACTTTTGACTGAGTCATAAAATTAACAGATGAGCAATGCTGATTCACCTTAAAACATTGAAGAGGTTTTATTGTCCTAATCAATCATGTGTTTCTCTGAGCTAGTCCATGTGGAAAAAGAAGTTATTACTGAAGATTCCTGACATGCCTTACTATTGTAGTTGTGTGCTCACAGATAAATAAAAAGATTAAATTCTAAACAGGCCACATTTCAAAATAGTACTGAAACTCAGCAGCTGGCAATCTAATCAATGAGCCAGACATTGTTGCAAGTGGCTTTACAAGGAAGGTCAGCTCTATTACTAAACTGAAATGTGGGGATCAGACGGAGAATTCTAAAATTACCCAGTTGTGGCTGTCAAAATAACCATTGCCTGACCGTTGACTCCATCAAATCCTTTCAAGGAACAGCAGGTGACATCTGCCACATCACCCATCTTTCAGTGCATAGTATGTCATGCAGATCACAGATGTTTTGTTTGCATGGGCTATTGAATTAATCCATTTTTCCCCAGAAGGCATGCAACAGAGTTTAAAAAAAACACTTTTCCCTGCGAAGGGGACTTTCAGGGGAACAGATAGGAGAAGAGAGACAACAGTAATCAATAGTAGAAAAAAATCCCAGAAAAGGAGCCAGATGACTTACCCAGTTAACTGGTCACTCAGCTAAAGTGTCATTGTTAACATCCAAGTGCTGAAATGGCCAGCACACAACAGTCAATTCCAAATCTGCCCCTTAAAATAAATGTGCTAGTGCCTGAAGCCATACATCAGGAGCTATGAATACAATATTCAGTTCCCCACTTATCTTATTCTGCATCCTCTCACATTCTGTCTGTTGCAGAAAACAAGATAGGAACCACAAGAAGAAAGAAAAATAAAGACTTGCATTCATAGCAATTTCTATGACCTAAGATCACCCAAAGCTCTTCACATCCAATGAAAGTACTGTTGAAGTGTAGTCATTCCTGTAATGTAGAGAAGCAGGGCCATCAATTTATCAATGCCCTACAAATGGCAATGAGACAAGTTGTGTCTAAACTAAACAGTTCTGGTGATGTTGGTTAAGGGAACAATATTCCTCTGTTCTTCAAATAATACAGTGGGATCTTCTATATTTACCTGAGAGAACACATTTAGCTCACGGTCAATTCTGGTCAATTATGGCCATTCGGAGACAAAAAAAAATTTCATCTAGCGAATGGAATTTCTGCATCATGAATGGTACACAAAAGAAACCAAATTTCACTTTTTGAATATGGTGAAGTGGAGGTGCTGCAGTATGCAATATGCGCAAGGAGGATTACTTTGTTTGGCATGGTAGGGCATTCTTCCTAGAGTGGAACAGAGTATATGCATGTGGGTTGTGCCCAGTGCCCATAGTATCTGCAAACAATTGAGGAAAAAGGATATAAGAAAGAAGAATTTGAGAAAGCTGCCAGGGTAAGGCTACTCAACAGTGCCATTTATTGGATAAATGATCCAAGGATACAAAGCATTCACAAAATCTTGTAACTTTTACAGTGCTTACTATGCATGACCACAGGGCACACATTTCAGCTGTGATTTACAACCGGAGCTCTTGTGCTTCTGATATTTCAGAATAAATCTATATAAATCATTCTGAAAGATGTGGCTAAAAATGCACCAGCTACATCTTTGCAATGATACAGGAAGGCTTCTTGGCACCACATATGATAACTCCAGGGAAATCTGCAGCAAGGCCTCCAGTCATATGTTGGTGTTAATTTCAGCTGAAGTTCCTCTCATGAGCTGAAAAGGCGTTCAGTAGCAATATAGAAGTAGCTTTGCCTGGTGCCAACATTTTGGCAGATTGGAGGGCAAGGGCCATCAATGGTAATTTCCTTGGAGTTTCTTCCATTCTGTTGGTGGAACTTCAGTGAAAAATTGCAATCCTGCCAACTTTCTGCCGAAGCGATGGGGCAGGATTTTCAGGTCGTCGGGCGGGCGCGGTGGGCAGGCCTGGGAGCGGCCGGGAAATGGTCCACCGCCCCCAATCGGCCCCCAAACTCAGCGCTGCCGAGGTGGGGTTGGGAGGAATGCCTGCGCATTCGCGGGGGAACGCACACTGAAAGCTCCCTGAGGGCAGGGAAGTGCCTCAGGGAGCTGAACAATTTTAAAATCAAAAATAAAGATTTTTAAAATCAGAATAAAATGTCCCGACATGAGATTCACTCACAATAAAATCAACAGGATAAAAATTCTGTCCAATAATTTATATTCATTTTTTATTTAATTGTGGAAACCTCATCCCGCCCGTGGATGAGATTTGCTAAAAAATCAAAAGGCCACCTGGCCGATTCGCCCACCCGCCAACTATAAGGTTGGACGGGCAGCGAAAAATAGGATTAAGTTAATTGATTAAGGGACTTAATAGGCTTGTTAATTGTCGTGTGAGTGTGCAATGATGTTGGGACGCTCACCCAATGTCCTCGCGCACTATTTTCCGTCCGATCAGGTTCGATGTGCGTCTGCCTGCAGATTTGAAGTTGGAGAAACCTTGAGAAAATTTCTGGTTTATGGGTTGGGCTTCACAGGTCCATTGCTGTTCCAGATCTGTCTCCACACAAATAACTGGTCATGCTAAAGGAGTTACTCACCTGCAGGATCGTGGCATGTAGGCATGGTTGAGGCTGACGTCTCTCGGGGTATTCCCTGCACCCTTCCTCCACTAAATGTGCTGTAAAGAAGGTGGGATGAGTCAGCTACCGTAGCCGCAAATGTTGCAAATGCAATTGCAGGGGCATCTCAGGTGTCAGCATAAGGAGGTACAATGTTACATCAATCCCAGGAAGAGCTCACTCAGACCTTGCAGCCAGATACCATGCATGTGATCAGATAGATTTCAGATATAGTTTTTTGCAGAAATAAATTGTTGACACTTTATTACTCCTATAGGATTAGCAGTTTTCTGATGCTGCAGAATACGTTAGCAGCACAGCAGAAGATAAGCGTGGGTGACCTATAGGCAGTGCAGTGAACAATGTTGGACCACTTCATTCTACCTTCTTCCACACTGTTACCTCTGGTGTGGCCCAAGGATCGATTCTTGGCCTCCTCCTACTTTCCATCCACATGCTGCTCCTTGGTAACATCATTGGAAGGCATTGCGTTAGTTTTCACGTGTACGCTGAATATACCCAGCTCTACCTCACCACCACCTCTCTACTCCATTGTTGCTAAATTATCAGACTGCTTATCCAACCTCCAATGCTGGATGAGCAGAAATTTCCTCTAAATAAATATTGGGAAGACTGAAGCCATTGTTTTTGGTCGCAGCTCCAAACTTTGTCCCCTAGCTACCATTTCCATCCCTCCTGCCTGGCAACAGCCTGAGATTAAGACCAGCTGTTTGCAACTTTGATGTCACATTTGATCCTGAGAAGAACTTCCTACCTCATATTCGGGACATCACTGTGATGCCTATTTCCACGTCCATGACTTTGCCCCAGTCTCAACTCATCTGCTGCTGCAATCCTCATTCATGCTTTCATTACGTCTTGATTTGACTATTCCAATGCACTCCTGGCTAATCTCCCATATTCTACCATCCGTAAACTTGAGATAACCCAAATCACCGCTGCCCGTGTCTTAACTTGCATCAAGTCCTGTTCCCTATCACCCTTGTCACCTCCTGGGGTTTGGGGGGGGTGGGGGCTTCCCTTGATCAAAAGCACCCAGTGCATAATCGAGGGAATGGACATAAGGAAGTTGGGGGGTGGGGTGGGTGGGTGGTCACTGAGAGCAACGCCCCTGCCCTTGTTGCCGACCCACCCGCGTTCCTCTCCCTGCGACCTCCACTCTACCACCCCCAAACATTACCTACTCTGGCAGCTTTCCGTAGGTGGGCTTTCACCCCAGGGTCTTGATTCCAGGGGAAAGCCTGCCAACCGTAAGGTTGGACGGGCAGCGAAACATAGGATTAAATTAATTGATTAAGGGCCTTAATAGGCCTCTTAATTGTCGCACGAGTGCCCGATTGGCTTGTGGTTAGGTGGGCCTTCCCGAAGAAAGGCAGTGTGGGTCTCTTGCTGGCTCTCCAGCTTGCGAGTGAGATTCCCGATGCCTCAACAAGATTCCACATGGTTTCCTCATTTAAGACACACCTTAAAACCTACCAGTTTGACCAAGCTTTTGGTCATCTGACCTAACATCATCTTATGTGGTTTGATGTCATACTTTGTTCGTTAATGCTCCTGTGAAGCACTTTGGGATGTTTCATTCCTTTATCGGCACTGTATAAATATAAGTTGTCGTTTTTGAGAATATATGGACAAGAGCATTTGTTTAAGGGACAAGTGTCACAGGTACTTAGCAGCATATCCTGTATGAGCACCTGCCACAGTAGTCTGCTTCATAGAATAGTACAACAGTGCAACAGGCTATTCAGCCCATCAGATGAATGCTAGCTCTTTCAAAGAGCAATCAAGTTAGTCCCACTCTCTGGCTCCTTCCCCATATCGTTGCAGTGCTTTTCTCCTTCAATTATTTATTCAATTTCCTTTTGTAAGCTGCTACTGAATCTGTTTCCATGGCTGCATAAGGCAGTACATTCCAAATCTGAGCCACTTGTAAAGTAAAAAGTTTTTCCTCATGTCACCGCTGTATTTTATGTCAATCGCCTTAAGTTTGTTATTGACCCTTCATACACTGGAAACTGTTTCTCTTTATTTACTCTAAATCGTTCATGATTTTATACTCCTGTTTCATTACTTGACTTAAATACTTGACTGCAACAATGGGCCTAATCTTCTGAGGAGCGGCAAACACCATCGGTTTGCCACACTGCTCTTTTTTTTTACACAATGCCAAAGTTCCACATTTCTGGCCCGGACTTCCAAACCAGGCCTTTTCAGAAATGCAGGGTGTACCTGTTCTGGGAGTCTTTCTTTGTAGGGCAGGATTGTGGGGGAAGCTAAGCCACATCCCCTTTTTACGGCACTAGGTGCTATATTTTGGTAGGTCTACATTCATTAACACAGTAAAAAGCTTTGGGAAATTTAAATACTTTTCACTGTGTTAGTGAATGAGTGCGAGTGAGGTAAGTGGGTAGGTGGGTCGGGTGGCAGGATGGTAGTTTAGGTAGGTGCCAGCTGGGTAGAGTGGCAGGGTGGTAGGTGACAGGGTGGTCAGCGAAGTGGGAGGGTTGTGGGGGGAGTCCAAGGATCGGGGGGCGGGGAGGGGGGGGGGCGCTCAGAGGCTCAGAGGGTTGCAGGGGAGAGTTGAGGTGAGGTCAGTTACATAGTTACCCAGAAGTTAGACATAGTGCAAATCTGGGATGATTCTGCCCCAAGTGCAATAGTGGGCGGGATAAACAATGTTTCACCCGCCGGCCGAAATGGCGGCTTTTTAAAAAATTCATTCATGGCTAAGCCAGCGTTTATTACCCATCCCTCATTGCCCTTGTTCAGAGGGCATTTAAGAGCCAACCACATTGCTGTGGGTCTGGAGTCACATGTAGGCCAGACCAGGTAAGGACAACAGATTTCCTTCCCTAAAAGACATTAGTGAACCCGATGGGTTTTTACAACA
The DNA here is from genome assembly GCF_964194155.1 of Cetorhinus maximus. Classification (NCBI taxonomy): domain Eukaryota; kingdom Metazoa; phylum Chordata; class Chondrichthyes; order Lamniformes; family Cetorhinidae; genus Cetorhinus; species Cetorhinus maximus. Next base: position 68,395,867 of record NC_135886.1, read on the forward strand.
ATCAACAATAGTTTCATGGTAAACATTAGACTTTTAATTCCAAATTTTTATTGAATTCAAATTCCACCATCTGCCGTGGTGGGATTCAAACCCTGGTCCCCAGAGCATTACCTTGGATTTCTGGATCACTTGCCCAGTGACAATACCACCACAGCATCGCCACCCCCAGCTTCTCACACCGTATCGTCCCAAACTCGGCGCATTAATTATGCATTCCCGGGAAACACGCCATTTCGATGATGGGCAGGCTCTTGTTCACCCGCCACGCTGTCACCTCACTGCTTCATCACGTCAGGCACCACAGTGCAGCCACGCACACACCTCTCTGTGCTTCCAGCCCAGGACTGCTGCATGGAAAACATGGACCCAAAAGGCAAAAAGACTGCAGCCCTAAGGTTTCATGATGTGTCCCTCAAGCGCCTTTTGAACACTGTGGAGGCCCACTACAATGTCCTCTACTCCCGCTCTGGCCACAGGATGGGCAGTAACATCACCAAACCAGCTTGGAAGGCGGTGGCAGTGGTGGTCAGCGCCAATGCCCTACAAAAGAGGACAGCCACCCAGTGCCACAAGAGGACGAATAATCTCCTCCGTTTCGCCAGGGTAAGTCACTCTTCTCATCACTCTCAACTCACACACTCACAAACCCATCACATATCTACAGGGCCCTCACTCACTGCCAGTTCAAGGGATATCACCATTCACTCTCTCATACACACCTTCATTGTTCTCATTCCATCCATGGGACCACTCACCACCCACACATGCCAGGCATACTTATCATCTGGCCTGGCAGGCATCCTTCTTCCACACTCTCCATCTCTATTCATGCAGGACAAGCTGACATACAACAAGAGAGGGAGGTCACAGACTGGTGGAGGAATGCCTGCAATCAAGGTCTTCACGGACTTTGAAAACAGAGCCGGACTTTGAAAACAGAGCCATGCAGCTGGCCGGCAAGGAGCTTGACCGTTCCTGTGTTTACAGTGAGGTCGGCGCTGCTCTACCAAGTGAGGTTCCAGCTTTGCAACATCCAGCAAACAACCATGCTGTGAGTGATGTGTCCTCTTTCACAGGCCACTGCCATGCACTAATTATCACTCCTTGCTTTCGCAGGCACATCTGGGAAACAGCCAACGGAGCCCACAACCCAGGGCCTCCAATCAAGCCCCAAAGAAATCTCTGAAGAGGAACCTGGAGGCACCCTCCTTGAAGTCCCGTCACAGTGCTCACCCACACCCTCCATCAGCGCAGAGACACGCGCCTCGATGGGATCTAGCTTTAGAGCAGCCTCAGGATCACAATCTGGTGAGCACATTGCACTGTCTGGTCCACAGCAGGCTGCAGCAGGGACTTCCCAGGTGTCCAGCACTCGGAGGACTGCTGGAGGCCAGAAATGTGCTGAGTCCGAGTCAGATGACGAGTCTCTGAACTCGGTCATGTCTCAGTTGCTGGTGCTGCAAAGGCAAGCTCAGGAATATCAGGAAGCGATGTTCGCTGCACTCCTCAGATTGCAAGGCATGCTGGAGGAGACTGTCCGCCTTCAGGCTGAAGTGATAGCGCCAGCATGCCAACCCACTGAGATCAACGCTAGTAGAAGGATCAGCAGGTGCACACTCCGGTTCCATTCACCCAGGTGACTCCGGGAGTGTCCAGCGATCTGAATCCCCTCTTCCTGTGACCTCAGCATCTAGAGCTCTACAGCTCGAAGAAGGCGCCACTGCCACACAGCAGGACTTCGAAAGCAGGCTGGGGCCCGCCAGGTCTCAACCCTCCAGAGGACAACCATCAAGGTTATCACAGACATGGCATAGCAGTCAGCAGGCTGCCTCCACCTCCATAGTGGATGTCCGAGGAGCACCAAGACTTGGCAGCTGGGTTAAGAAGGTTAAGAAGATGTAGTTGCACAACTAGGACATGGGTGTTATCCACTTGTACGTAATGTTCACTATTGTAAATAAACATACACACACACACACACACATAAACACACACAGAAAAGCACACTCTGTCACTCTCACAAACGCACACACACATGCATGAAAAGATGCACACTCGTGCGTACTCAGACACACACACAAAGACACACACGCGCACACACGCACACATTCTCACACAAACCCACACACAGCCACACATGAAGAAACACATACATATAAGTGCACACACAAAAAAACTCTGAGACACACACACACACACACACACACACAAATGCACGCTATCAAATAAACACCCTCTCTAGCTCTCTCTCTTACTTTCTTTGCAGAAAAACACATATGGCTCCTTGTTCTGATGAGCAGTGTTCGTGTCACTCAGATGTGAAACCTTTCTGCACAAGATAAAGGCAGGTGTCTCAGTCCAGGGCCTCTTCCCTACTTTGTGCAGCCTTCAGACCAAAGTAATGGTCCAGCCTCACACTCCCTGAACACATTACTGATGCCTGCACCTTGATTGTGCTTGTCATTGACTCCAGAATGTCATTGGCAGACGTCACTGAGTCACGTCATTCTCTCTGTGTGCTCTCAGCATCTTTAAGGTGGCGCTGCCCCCCACCTCTTCAGCATCTGTGACCAGTGACATTGTGCTCCTGAAGGGGTCAGGTGGTGAAAGCAGACAAATGATCAGGCACTGGAACTTTATTTTCAGCATCCCAATGGTTTGCTCCACCAACTTGCGGTTGCAGCATGAGCCTTGTTGTATCTTCACTCTGCTGCAGTCTGAGGCCGCCACACGGGTGTCATCAGCACGTCCTCTGTGGGTAGCCCTTGTCCCCAAGAAGCCATCCCTGCAGCCTCTGTGCACCCTGGAAGGCATCAGGGATCTGTGACTGACTGAGAATGTAGGAGTCATGCACACACACCCTGGAAACCGTGCACAGGCCTGCAGGATGCACTTGTGGTCGTCACACACCAGCTGCACATTCAGCAAATGGAAGTCCTTGCGTTTGACATAGTTGACCGCTTGTTGCGACGGAGATCTGAGCACCACATGAGTGCACCCTGCACCTGTGGGAAACCCAAGATCTGGACAAATCCAATCACTCTTGCATCCTAACTCTCTTGGTCCTTGGCGAAATGCACAAAGTTGTGTGCCCTCGCGAAAGTGGCATCTGTAATCTCATGGATGCATTTGTGGGTGGAGGCTTGTGATATCCCACAGAGGTCAACTGTGGAGCCCTGAAAAGAGCGTAAAAATTGAGCGCCATTGTCACTTTCACGGCCACTGGCATTAAATGTCCTCCATGTCCCCGTGGCGCCAATCCTGCAGTAGCTGGCAGGTGTGACATACCAGTTTCCTAGACATGCGCAGTCTTTGACGACACTGGTTGTCGGTCATCTGCAGGAATGAAAGGCGGCATCTTTAGACCCTGGGTCTTGCTAGGTGCTGACCAGCGATGGTTCGCTGTTGCCATTCGGCGGCGTGTGTAGGAGCCCCAGCCGCCCCTTCTTCCTGATCATGCTGCTCCCCCCTCTGCACAGCCAGGCATCTCCGCTGTTCTCTTCTCTGTCATCTTTGCTGTCTTTATGCCACGAGACATACAGCTAGTTCACCAGGCTCCATGCTCCTGATGTACTCCGTCTGCAGGATGAAAGACAGAGATGCGTGGGTTAGCTTGGGTGTTCTAAGAACCTCTCTTGTTACGTCTAAAGGCCCCTCAATGCATCCCGGAGATTGCTGGCCACCACTTGGATGGCCAGAGTTTAGTGCACTGCATGGCTGCCCGAAACACCACTCCCCCATCTCTACCCCACTCCACCTGACCGATTGGCGACCACTTTGCCCATTGGGCTGCACGCTGTGCTTTCAGCCCAGATGCAGGCATTTCCTGACCCACGCTGCAAGGCTGCACTGTTAACTTGAACCATGGGCGAGGCTGGTCCAAACCGAGATAATGACATTGCAGTGAGGTTCCCGACATCAATGGCGGGAAACGCAGCCCACCATCAAAGGGCTGAGCGGGTGATCGCAAACTGGTTTCACAACGTCGTGTAACCAATTTCTGGCTGCCTCACCATATTGTCTGCTCGCCGCTGAGCACACACGACAGCAGCGGGCATGGAAAATTCCACCCCTTGTCTTTTCCTGCCTGACATTTCCTGGGTAAGTCGGAACCCTCTGAAGTCCCCGACTCTAACTCAGAGTTGGAGACTTCTTCAGAGTGTTCGGATGCAGGGGAATTGCCAATCGGAAGTTGAAACTTCTCGGGCAATTCCTGCGATGTCTTTACGTTAGGACTTCTGACGGGTTCCCCCAGCGCACCTTCCGGAGTACAACCATCCAGGCACTAGATGTTTTGGGCCAATGTTTTTGAGGTGGCATCCTCAGTGTTATTATCTGTGTTCTGGATAAAACTTGACCGAAAACTTCGAAAATATGAAGCTGAATATCAGAGCCCTAGAGAGGAATCTTCTGCTGTTGCTGGTGGCAAAATTGTAGGCAGGAAGAGCATGTAATTAGGCGGGGTGGTGGCGTACCTGAACCCCACCATCTTCCCACCTCCACCAGAATTATGTTCTGGGCAGGAAGGCCCATGGTTGACCTTCCCACCCCATCGCCAATTGAGGTCCTTAATTTGTCATTAATTGGCCACATAAAGGCCTCATCCCATTGCTGTGGGAATTAACCCAGCGGCAACCAGCCGTTTGCCATGCAGCGTGCACACTTCAGGAGGCAAGGGCGGCATCCCTCAATCAAAGGCACTCAGTAACATGGGAAAGAGAGGCGGTCCCCTGAGAGCCAACCCCTGCCCTTGCTTCCGGCTCCCTTGCCTTCCTCCCCACATATCCCTCCCTGCGAAATCCCTCCCCCCAACATTACTTACCTGTGGCCTGTGCCCTCTGCGATCCTCTGGGTGTGCCCTTCCAGCAACAGCCACAGTCTCCTCAGTGGCGCTGCTGAGCACAAAAGCTGCCAGCCTCTAATTGGCCGGCAGCTCACTAGGTGGGACTTCCGCCACCGAGGTCTTAATTCCAGGAGAAGGTCCGCCAGTGGTCTTGCCACTGCCTGATTGGCTTGTGGTTCAGCGGGCCGTCTGAAAAGAGGCACTACGGGTCTCTCGCCTGCTCTCCCCACTACGGGTCTCTCGCCTGCAGACCCCTGACGCCTCAACAAGATTGCACCCTTAACAAGAGCAAGATAAGTCCACTGCGGCGGAAGGCAAATTGGAACAGACCATGTAGCACATTCGGAGTGAGGAGCTGTCAAGGAAATATCTTCTGGTTCCTCCTCCCATGATTAACAATAGTTGGGCTCCCTCTCATCTGGCAATTGCTGCATAGAGTTCAAGGCCAAATTGTTGGCATGCAGATCTGCATGCATACATACCCAGCAGCCACTGAATGTTTTGCTGAATTGGCTCTCTATGACAGTCGCCAACCTCTCTCACACACCCAAGACATGGCAGAACACATGGCCTGGATTAACTCCCCCATCGTTTGCGTATAGCCTCTAGCAGCGCTGCCAGGTGTTCCCCTGTCTTTTGCTGCAACTCCAGCAGGTTCAGTGTGCCCAACACCAGAGGCCCAGCACCAACCTGGGACTCAGCTGGACCTGGCCTCCAACAGTCCTTTGATTGCCAGGGCTCTCAGATCTCACAGCCTCTGTCAGCTACTCCTGCAGACCTGTGAGGTGCTGACCAGATTGTGACCTCAAATTGGGTCACAAACACTTAGCCATTGAGATGAACATATCTATGCTAGTGGAGGGAGCGGGGGAATGATATGACACCGCATCCAATGAGATAGACTGCAGGGTTCCTGCCTTGGCAGAAATCTGTCCTTCCAGAGTGTGGATACCTGCATGTGAGAATATAAACAATTAGGGCTTAGGCTTTCCATTCCCCTCCCCCACCCATGCCTGTGCGCAGTTCCTTTCTGGCCAAAGATGGATACCAAGTTCTAGGCCTCCTCACTTTCATCACATATCACTCTGATCTACCAATCAGTTATGGCCCAGCCACCCTGCTCTCTGGCCAGGTTGAAAGCCTCCTCCTCAATGGGTGTCAGGCACACCTCCATTCGCCTTCTCCTTCACTTGTATTGTGGGCTCTTTTCTCCTGCAGTTAGAAGGGAAAAGTGAGTCTCCGCAACATGATCAATTGGTCTGCTCCTGTCCTGGCATTCCTCAGCCACAGTCTCTCTCATGTCCACTCTCATAGAACTTGGAGGATACTGGAACTGAGAGGCAGACGCCTGTCACCCACATGCAGCCATTCCTCACGAGGTAGCTGCTGAAAGGGGATACTATTCTTTCGTCTGACTGGCCGATCCCACCCCACAATGAGAACAGTTGTGTTTTGCCCACTAGACAGCCACAGAATGCTCATCATTCACTCATACTCACCCTTGCTGTGCAGAGGAAGTCATCCACCCGCTTCCGACCTTGGACCCAGGCTCACTTCTGGACCTCATAGTTGCTAACCTTGCTGCTATCACCATCCAGGCTTTCTTCTTCAGTCGGGAGTGGCTGTTCTTGCCATCTGTTTGGGACAGTGCTTCCCACCGTTCCCATACACTCTGGAGGAAAACCTCCAGCAAGGCATTGTTGAACTATGGGTCCAGCCTATGACATATTCCTGGTGAAAGCCTCCCTGGGATTTCAGGATTGTCCTATGAGGAGATATTGAGGAGACTGGGCCTACATTTTGTGGAGTTTAGATGAATGAGAAGTGATCTCATTGAAGCTTACAAAGTTCATCCAGAGCTCGACAGGGTTCATGCAGGATGTTTCCCCTGGCTGAGGTGCCTAGAACCAGGGGATGCAGTTTCAGAATAAGAGGTAGGCCATTTAGGACTGAGAGGAGTTAGGTATTTCTTCACTCGGAGAATGTGAATCTTTGGAATTCTCTACTCCTAAGGGCAGTTAAGGCTCAGTCATTGGGTATGTTCAAAGTAGAGATCAATAGATTTCTAAGTATTAAAGATATCAAGGGATATGGGGATAGTGTGGGAAAATGGTGTCGAGGTAAGAGATCAGTCATGACCTGGTTGAATGGTAGAGCTGGCTCAAGGTGCCAAATGGCCTACTCCTGCTCCTATTTCCTATGTTCCTCCTGCTCCGCTTCATGGACTGGGTGCTGCAGATGTTGAAGGGCGGTGGCCTGAGGGATCCATGTCTTGGAACTGAATGATCTATGTATTGCAGATGAATGATTTATGTCTTGGAGAGGAAGGCTGTTTATCTGTGCTAGAAACGGTGTCCTTGCAGCAGCTGGCATGATGATACAGAAAGCTTGAGGCACTGCAGACGGTCTGGCTGCCATTTAAAAATGGCACCAACTCATGTGCTCCCATCACCTGATGCCAGGAGTGACGCCTTTCTCCCCATCCCTGACACTTGATTTGCTGGGCACCGTGTCACCAACTTGTTAATTGGGCAGCTGCCACATGATTGCATTTGGCTGGCCGCTTCTGCCCCAAACAGGAATGCCACCCACTTCTGTGTCTGCCGCCGGGACCTGCACTACTGGCATTAAATTCCACCCATGGTGTGCAGTTCTGGGATCTACACTTTAGGAACGATGTGAAGGCTTTAGACAGGGTGCAGAAAGGATTTTTGCAAACAACGTTACTGGGCGCCTGAAACTTTATTGAAATGTATCTATGTTACAACTGAATGGACAGTTATAGGAACTCACAGGTCTCAAAGCGACAGCTAGAGTGTCATTGACATGCAGTGCATCCATGCTGATGGGTCCAGAATCTTGTTTTTTTTAACCAATTTATATTTCTAGAATTTTTCTATGTATGGGGGACTTCAGTTAGGAGGATAGATTGCAGAAGCTGGGTTTGTTCTCCTTAGAGAAGAGAATGTTGAGAGGAGATTTGATGAAAGTGTTTAAAATCATGAGGGGTCCAGGCAAAATAGATGAAGAGAAAATGTTCCTATTGGCAGAAGAGTTAAGAAGCAGAGGATACTGATTTAAGGTGATAGGCATAAGAACCAATGGCAACATGAAGAAAAACGTTTTAAAGTAACAAATGTTTAGGATCTGGAATGCAGTACCTGTAAGTATGGCGGAGGCAAACGCAATTGGGGCTTTCTAATGGGAATTGCATAAGCACCTGAAGGATAAAAATATTGCAGGACTATGGAAAATGGGAGAGGAACTGGGACTTGCTGAGTTGCTCTTGCAGAGCCAGCATAATCACAATGGGCCAAATGGCCTCTGCCTGCACTGTAACCATTCGATGATTGTGTGATTCTATTATTGCATTCAGATATACAACACCTTGGGTTATTGGAAGTCATTCCACCATATATGTGTTCACATAATGTTTCAAATGTATTCCACTTTTTTGACTTACATAGTTTATAAAAGCAGAGTATTATGGCGAGGATTCTTTTGAATTGTGCTCTGAGTGTTCTGACCTCTCACTGTGGTACAAAGCAGCATTTAAACAATACGTTCTATTGAGCAGAAACAACACTATGCTTTCAACTCCCAGCAAAATCAGGGTGAAGATAACTTTTAAGAAAATAGCTGGAAATGTTTTTGTTTGAAATAAAATGATGGTCTCCTGAATTTTTACTGAAAAGAGGGTGACCATCATCCAGGCTTTTAGAAAACTAAATTAAATCAGAGTTTACAGAGCAAGAAGAAATAACTCATTTGGCTTTGTGTTCATTGGAACAGCAAGGACACATGGATGTTGCAGTAAATGCACTTCTGGGAAAAGAGCAAGTGGATACCCTTAAGATATTATCTGATGAAAAGTTCTTACTCTGCTTTTGTTCTCTGTTGTTTAGTCCCTTTCATGAATATGAGTACAATGACCTTTGCCAGAAAAGTCATCTTTCATCTGGGAAGTATAATAAAATTATTCAGTACTGTGGTTTTGTTATAGGGTCCAATATTGTATAGCCTCCTAGCTTCCTCTGAGTAATTATCTCAAATCTTATTTAGGTCAGTCTGTGAATGCATTTGGTGATGAAAACAGTTTTGTAGATTTGTTGAATACAGCACCATTTTGTTGTGTATGAAAGCAATTTAACAAGAATTTTTTGTGGGTTTAGATAGCATTCCAACACTATCAAGTTATGAAACAATGAGTATTTTATGCTTCTGCATTAATGCAATGTTGTAAAATGAATGTGAAACCACAAACATTTTATGTCTGCTAGTGGAATCATTCTGACATTGCTTACAGTGACTTGAAAGATACAGGGTAGATGTTGGTCTCCCAGCAGTAAAGGCAGGAAATAGGTAGGACAAGAGCCACAGCCCATAGAGGAGCTGGTGAGTAACCCATCTCAGTTTCAGCACCACCCTGAATAGTGCAAGTGAGGGGTACTTCCAATGTGAAACAGGCACACCGTAGGCAGCCCACTGATTAGGAAGCAGTTCTTAAAGGGCTGTAATAAAAACAAAAAACTACTGCGGATGCTGGAAATCCAAAACAAAAACAAAAACAGAATTACCTGAAAAAACTCAGCAAGTCTTGCAGCATCGGTGGAGAAGAGAAGAGTTGACGTTTCGAGTCCAATGACCCTTCAACAGAACTGAGTGTAGTTAGGAGAGGGGTGAAACATAAGCTGGTTTAAGGTGGGGGGTAGGGTGGGGGGAGAGAAGTTGAGGGTGGGGTGGTTGTAGGGATAAGCAAGCAGTGATAGGAGCAGAGAATCAAAGGATGTCACAGACAAAAGGATCAAAGAGGTGTTGAAGGTGGTGATATTATCTAAGAGAATGTGCTAATTAAGAATGGATGGCAGGACACTCAAGGTACAGCTCTAGTGGGGGTGGGGTGGAAAGATTGACAAGGCATTAGTTGTAGATTTAAAAATAATGGAAATAGGTGGGACAAGCAAAATCTATATAAATTATTGAAAAAAACAAAAGGGAGGGGGAAGACACGGGGTGGGGATGGGGGGAGGGAGTTTAAGATCTAAAGTTGTTGAATTCAATATTCAGCCCAGAAGGCTGTAAAGTGCCTAGTCGGAAGATGAGGTGCTGTTCCTCCAGTTTGCGTTGGGCTTCACTGGAACAATGCAGCAAGCCAAGGACAGACATGTGGGCAAGAGAACAGGGTGGAGTGTTAAAATGGCAAGCGACAGGGAGGTTTGGGTCTTTCTTGCGGACAGACCGCAGGTGTTCTGCAAAGCGGTCGCCCAGTTTGCGTTTGGTCTCTCCAATGTAGAGGAGACCGCATTGGGAGCAACGAATGAAGTAGACTAAGTTAGGGGAAATGCAAGTGAAATGCTGCTTCACTTGAAAGGAGTGTTTGGGCCCTTGGACGGTGAGGAGAGAGGAAGTGAAGGGGCAGGTGTTGCATCTTCTGCGTGGGAGGCTGGTGGGGTGATAAGTGAGGACAAGGGGGACCCTGTCATGTTTCTGGGAGGGAGGAGAAGGCGTGAGGGCGGATGCGCGGGAGATGGGCCGGACACGGTTGAGGGCCCTGTCAACGACCGTGGGTGGAAAACCTTGGTTAAAGAAGAAGGAGGACATGTCAGAGGAACTGTTTTTGAAGGTAGCGTCATCAGAACAGATGCGACGGAGGCGAAGGAACTGAGAAAATGGGATGGAGTCCTTACAGGAAGCAGGGTGTGAGGAGCTGTAGTCGAGGTAGCTGTGGGAGCCGGTAGGCTTGTAATGGATATTGGTGGACAGTCTATCATCAGAAATTGAGACAGAGAGGTCAAGGAAGAGAAGGGAAGTGTCAGAGATGGACCATGTGAAAATGATGGAGGGGTGGAGATTGGAAGCAAAATTAATAAATTTTTCCAGGTCCCGACGAGAGCATGAAGCAGCACCGAAGTAGTCATCGATGTACCGGAGAAAGAGTTGTGGGAGGGGGCCGGAGTAGGACTGGAACAAGGAATGTTCCACATACCCCATAAAGAGACAGGCATAGCTAGGGCCCATGCGGGTACCCATAGCCACACCTTTTATTTGGAGGAAGTGAGAGGAATTAAAGGAGAAATTGTTCAGTGTGAGAACAAGTTCAGCCAGACGGAGGAGAGTAGTGGTGGATGGGGATTGTTCGGGCCTCTGTTCAAGGAAGAAGCTAAGGGCCCTCAGACCATCCTGGTGGAGGATGGAGGTGTAGAGGGATTGGACATCCATGGTGAAGAGGAAGCGGTTGGGGCCAGGGAACTGGAAATTGTTGATGTGACGTAAGGTGTCAGAGGAATCACGGATGTAGGTGGGAAGGGACTGGACAAGGGGAGAGAGAAGGTAGTCAAGATAACAAGAAATGAGTTCCGTGGGGCAGGAACAGGCTGACACGATCGGTCTGCCAGGACAGTTCTGTTTGTGGATTTTGGGTAGGAGGTAGAAGCGGACCGTCCGAGGTTGCGCGACTATCAGGTTGGAAGCTGTGGGAGGAAGATCTCCAGAGGAGATGAGGTCAGTGACAGTCCTGGAAACAATGGCTTGATGTTCTGTGGTGGGGTCATGGTCCAGGGAGAGGTAGGAGGAAGTGTCTGCGAGTTGACGCTCAGCCTACGCGAGGTAGAGGTCAGTGCGGCAGACAACAACAGCACCACCCTTGTCAGCGGGTTTGATGACAATGTTGGGGTTGGACCTGAGAGAACGGAGTGCAGTAAGTTCAGAGAGAGACAGATTAGAATGGGTGAGAGGAGCAGAGAAATTGAGAGGGCTAATGTCACGCCGACAGTTCTCAATGAAAAGATCAAGAGAAGGTAAGAAACCAGAGGGAGGAGTCCAGGTGGAGGGAGAATATTGGAGGTGGGTAAAAGGATCCGTTGAACGGGGAGAGGACTCCTGCCCAAAGAAGTGAGCACGGAGACGAAGACGGCGGAAGAAGAGTTCAGCATTCTGCTGAGCCCGAAATTCATTGAGATGAGGGCATAAGGGTATGAAACTAAGTCCTTTGCTGAGCACTGAACGTTCAGCATCGGAGAGGGGAAGGTCAGGGGGTATAGTGAATACGCGGCTGGGGCTGGGATTGGAAGATGGGGTGGGGACGGAGGGACAAGCAGGGGTGGAGGGTGTCAGATGGGTGTTGGTGTCGATGAGTTGTTGGAGCTTGCGTTCCTTAGCACTTCCAACCTGATAGTCGCCCAACCTCGGTCGGCCCGCTTCTACCTCCTACCCAAAATCCACAAACAGAACTGTCCTGGCAGACCAATCGTGTCAGCCTGTTCCTGCCCCAGGGAACTCATTTCTCGTTATCTTGACTCCCTTCTCTCTCCCCTTGTCCAGTCCCTTCCCACCTACATCCGTGATTCCTCTGACACCTTACGTCACATCAACAATTTCCAGTTCCCTGGCCCCAACCGCTTCCTCTTCACCATGGATGTCCAATCCCTCTACACCTCCATCCTCCACCAGGATGGTCTGAGGGCCCTTAGCTTCTTCCTTGAACAGAGGCCCGAACAATCCCCATCCACCACTACTCTCCTCCGTCTGGCCGAACTTGTTCTCACACTGAACAATTTCTCCTTTAACTCCTCTCACTTCCTCCAAATAAAAGGTGTGGCTATGGGTACCCGCATGGGCCCTAGCTATGCCTGTCTCTTTATGGGGTATGTGGAACATTCCTTGTTCCAGTCCCACTCCGGCCCCCTCCCACAACTCTTTCTTCGGTACATTGATGATTACTCTCTCAGTTTCTTCGCCTCCGTCGCATCTGTTCTGATGACGCTACCTTCAAAAATAGTTCCTCTGACATGTCCTCCTTCTTCTTTAACCGAGGTTTTCCACCCACGGTCGTTGACAGGGCCCTCAACCGTGTCCGGCCCATCTCCCGCGCATCCGCCCTCACGCCTTCTCCTCCCTCCCAGAAACATGACAGTGTCCCCCTTGTCCTCACTTATCACCCCACCAGCCTCCGCATTCAAAGGATCATCCTCCGCCATTTCCGCCAACTCCAGCATGATGCCACCACCAAACACATCTTCCCTTCACCCCCCCGGCGGCATTCCGTAGGAATCGTTCCCTCCGGGACACCCTGGTCCACTCCTCCATCACCCCCCTACTCCTCAACCCCCACCTATGGCACCTCCCCATGCCCACGCAGAAGATGCAACACCTGCCCCTTCACTTCCTCTCTCCTCACCGTCCAAGGGCCCAAACACTCCTTTCAAGTGAAGCAGCATTTCGCTTGCATTTCCCCTAACTTAGTCTACTTCATTCATTGCTCCCAATGCGGTCTCCTCTACATTGGAGAGACCAAACGCAAACTGGGCGACCGCTTTGCAGAACACCTGCGGTCTGTCCGCAAGAAAGACCCAAACCTCCCTGTCGCTTGCCATTTTAACACTCCACCCTGTTCTCTTGCCCACATGTCTGTCCTTGGCTTGCTGCATTGTTCCAGTGAAGCCCAACGCAAACTGGAGGAACAGCACCTCATCTTCCGACTAGGCACTTTACAGCCTTCTGGGCTGAATATTGAATTCAACAACTTTAGATCTTAAACTCCCTCCCGCCGGCCCCACCCCGTGTCTTCCCCCTCCCTTTTGTTTTTTTCAATAATTTATATAGATTTTGCTTGTCCCACCTATTTCCATTATTTTTAAATCTACAACTAATGCCTTGTCAATCTTTCCACCCCACCCCCACTAGAGCTGTACCTTGAGTGTCCTGCCATCCATTCTTAATTAGCACATTCTCTTAGATAATATCACCACCTTCAACACCTCTTTGATCCTTTTGTCTGTGGCATCCTTTGATTCTCTGCTCCTATCACTGCTTGCTTATCCCTACAACCACCCCACCCTCAACTTCTCTCCCCCCACCCTACCCCCCACCTTAAACCAGCTTATATTTCACCCCTCTCCTAACTACACTCAGTTCTGTTGAAGGGTCATTGGACTCGAAACGTCAACTCTTCTCTTCTCCACCGATGCTGCCAGACTTGCTGAGTTTTCTTAAAGGGCTGTAGCAGCTTAATGGGAAAGTACTTTTTTGTGAGTGAGAGAGAGAACATGGAGAGGCAAACGAAGATGCTTAAAAGTAAGATCATTTGATTTTTGAGTGCTGGTTGGGTGATTCTGAACTTTATTGCGGGTCATGTATCAACTAACTGCACTGTTGCCGGTGATTAATTCACCATCACGGTTTATAATTACAGTTTGGATTAAATTTTGGATCAGTGAAGCTTGTGCTGATGCATTAACGACCTTCACTTTTAGTCTGGTTGAGAGAGGTAGATTACTGGAACAATATAGTCTACAATTGATTTTAAGAGGTTTTATTGAACAATGCTTTTGTTGTTATAAAGCAGTATATGTTAATTCTTACTATTAGCAACACCATAGGAGATCTGTTAACATGTAAATTTTTGAGTTAATCAGACTACAGATGTCAGACATCAAAGTATAGAAAAGAACAAGAAAGTAGAGCACTCATTTCATGCAGGTTTCTTCTGACTGGGAATTTACAAGTATCTGTCACTTTGCAAAGTTGCGTCATCAACAACAATTGACTTAAGCGTTAGCTTGTGCCTCTGAATTAGAAAGTTATGGTACAAGTTCTTCTCCAGGACTTGATCACATAATCTAGTCTGACACAACACTGTACCAAGGAAGGGCTGATTTCCGGGGGTCTTGTATACTAGAGGAAACATTAAATTAAGACCTCGTCTGATACTTTAGGTGGATATAAACAATCCTATAGCACTTTGTTAAAGAAGAGCAGTGAGTGTCTGCAGGACCTTAATATAGCCAGCCACAGTGAACATATCATGCAGGTTCTGGAAAATCTACAAGTGTGTTTGGGAGGCAGGGAGAATGGGGATCAAGTAAGAGGGTGGATCAGGTCAGGATTTGGGGGAAGGATGGTTGGAGTGTGGGCTCATTAAGTACACGATCTGTGTTATGGAAATACATAGAAGGGGCTAGGGTGTTGGAAAACTCATTAGTGGGGAGCTAGTACAGTGGTGAATCTTTGGTCTGGTAGCACTTCTAGGCCACAAGGGCGGAAAACAGTTTGGATGCCAGAGGTTGGGAATTCTTGGAATGGAGCCTTGAGGGCCTGAGACTGGCAGCAGTTAGGAAGGAAAAGGAAACAGAATAGTTCACAGTAATGTAATAAAGGCAATGAAATAAATTTGATTAGATCCACTTTAAAGCAACAGTGTGACAGATTCAGAAAGTTAGCTATCACAAATTTGATGAAAAAAAAATCTCAACACTGGCAATGAATCAGGAACTGGAAGCACCCAGAACTGCTGATCCACCAGAAAGATAGCGAATATACACAGCAGCTAACCTACTGCAAGAAGAGTGCTTGCCATTAGAACACCAGGTAAAGAAGAGCTTGCATCTGCTGCATGAGTCGGGAAGGAGATTGGATACCAGGCAGAGTCAATGAACCACTATTCTTAAAAGGCTGCAATATTGGCAGAGGTGGAGCAGGGAAGTTGCCATGATGTAGTGGGACATCATTTGAAATATCGGGCGGGATTTTCTGCACCCACCTGCCACCGGGATCATCCAGTCCCTCCGCAAGTCAATAGACTTCTGGCTGGGGTGCTGCCTCACCTGCGGCAGGTCCCGCCCGCGACAGGGCTGGAAAATCCCGACCATAGTTCATCACTCTGCTTGTGCCACCTTCAGGCATTTTACTTGCATATATATTTTTAATATATTATAGAACAGAGGAGAGTATAGCTCCTAATAATTGATTGGTGAGGTTTTTGAGAAGGTGCCTGTGATCTTCTCCTTTCTGGATTATGTAAGAATCATCTAGATATCTGTGCTGATCTTTTCTGCCATCCTCGATAGTTCCATTGCGACTGATCCATTATCAAATTTCTTTTCCCTCAACAAAACTACCTGACTTTCCCAATTCTCATACAATTTATTTTGTTCCGGTCTTTTTCACACATTTCTCCCTTTCTGTTTTGAAGACACTGATGTACAGATGCCAGGCACCTGTTGGTACAAATTGAGAAGTAGAATACTGCATACTTGACCAGTCCACCCCTATCTATATCCATGACTCTTCCATGCCCTCCTTCACTTTAATAGTTTCCAATTTCCTGGCCCAAACTGTCTCCACTTTACCACGGATGTCCAATCTCTCTACACCTCCAACCCCCACCTGGATGGTCTGAGGGCTCTCCGCTGCTTCCTTGGAGGTCCAACCAGTCTCCATTGACCACCAGCCTCCTCCCCTGGCTGAACTTGTTCTCACGTTGAACAATTTCTCCTTAAACTTATCTCACTTCCTCCAAATAAAAGGTGTTGCTATGGGTACTCACATAGGTCCTGCAGTTTTGTAGATATGTCAAACATTTCTTATTCCAGTCCTACGCGAGCCCCCTCCCTCAACTCTTTTTCCGGTATGTGGATGGCTGTATCAGTGTCATGTCCTGCTCTCACCTTGAATTGTAAAACTTCCCTTCCTTGACTCCTCTGTCTTCATTTCTGGTGACAGGCTGGCAACTAATATTCATTTTAAGCCTACTGACTCCCGCAGCTACCTCGACTACACTTCCTCACACCCTACACCTTGTAAGGACTTCTTTCTATTCCTCCAGTTCCTCTCTGTCCATTGTATCTGTTCTGATGATACAGCCTTCCACAACGGTGCTTCTGAGATATCTTCTTTTTCCCTCAACCAAGGATGCCTCATCACTGGTTGAAAGGGCCCTCGAACGTGTCCGCCACATTTCCCACACTTCTGCTCTCACCCCTTCCCCTTGCTCCTAAAACTACAATAGAGCTTCCCTTGTCCATACTTTACGCCCCACCAGCCTCCATATTCAACAGATCATTTTCTGCCATTTCTGCCCCCTGTAGCATGATGCCACCACCAAACACATCTTCCCAACTGCTCCCCTTTCAGCATTCTGAACATACAAACATACAAAATAGGGGCAGAAGTAGGCCATTCAGCCCCTTGAGCCTGCTCTGCCATTCATTAAGATCATGGCTGATCTGTTTGTGTTTCGAATTCCACCCATCCCCGATAACCTTTGATTCCCTTGCCTAACAAAAATCTATCTACCTCCGCCTTAAAAATATTCAATGACCCCGTCTCCACCGCCTTCTGAAGCAAGAGTTCCAAAGTCGCACACCCCTCTGAGAGAAAAGAAACTCTCATAACTCCATCCTAAAAGGGCAACCCCTAATTTTAAAACATACATATGAACCTGGTTCTGGACTCAGCCACAAGAGGAAACACCCTTTCCACATCCACCTTGTCAATATCGTTCAGGATCTTATATACTTCAATCAAGTTGCCCCTCACTTTCTAAACTCCAGTCTAGTCTGTCTAACCTTTTCTCATAAGACAACCCACTCATTCCAGGTATCAATCCAGTAAACCTCCTCTGAACTGCCTCCAACACATTTACATCCTTCCTTAAATAAGGAGACCAAAACTGCACACAATATTCAAGATGCGGTCTCACCAATGCCCTGTATAACTTTTATGTTTAATTCCTCTCGTGAAAAAAGTAGCATTCCATTAGCTTTCTTAATTATTTGTTGTACCTGAATACCAACATTTTGTGACTCATGCACTAGAACATCTAGATCACTAAACATCAGAATTCTGCAGCCGTTCTCCACTTAAGTAATACTTTGCTTTTTTATTCTTCTTGCCAAAGTGAATAACTTCACATTTCCCCACATTATACTCCATCTGTCATATTTTTACCCACTCACTCAACCTATCTATATCTGTCTGTAACTTCCTTATGTCCTCTTCACAACATACTTTCCGACTGATCATTGTGTCATCTACAAATTTAGCTATGCCTTCACTCTCCTCATCTAAGTCATTGATATAAATTTTAAAAGGTTGAGGCCCCAGCACAGACCCCTGCGGGACTCCACTCATCCTGTCCTGCCATCAGAAAAAGACCAATTTTTGCATACTCTGTTTTCTGCCAGTCAGCCAATCTTCTATCCATGCTAATACATTACCCCCTACACCATGAGCTTTCATTTTCCACAATAACCTTTGATTTGGCACCTTATCAAATGCCTTCTGAAAACCCAAGTACAGCATGTCTACAGGGTCCCCTTTCTCCACAGCACATGTCACTCCTTCAGAGAACACCAATAAGTTGGTTAAACATGATTTCCTTTTCACAAGACCATGCTGACTCTTCCTGATTACCTTGGGTTTCTCTAAGTGCCCAGCTATAACCTCCTTAATGATCAATTCTAACAGCTTCCCCACAACAGACATCAAGCTAACTGGCCTATAGTTTCCTGTTTTCTACACCCTCCCTTCTTGAATTGAGAGGTTATATTTGCTACTTTCCGGCCTGATGGAACCTTTCCAGAATCTAAGAAATTTTGGAAAATGAACACCACCGCATCTACTACCTCATTAGCCATCTCTTTTAAGACCCTAGGATGAAGTCCATCAGGACCCGGGGACTTGTCAGCCCGCAGCCCCATCAGTTTGCTCAGTACCACTTACCTAGTGATTGTAATTTCACCAAGTTCCCCTTTCCCTTCCACCTCCTGATTTACAGATATTACTGGAATGTTTTTTGTACCCTCTATAGTAAAGGCAGAAGCAAAATATTTGTCCATTTCATCCACCATTTCCTTATTATCTACTATTAATTCACCATTGTCACTCTCTAGAGGACCAACACTCACTTTACTTACTCTTTTCCTTTTTAAATATCTGTAGAAACTCTTGTTACATGTTTTTACATTTCTAGCTAGTTTCCTCTCATACTATAATTTATTACTGCAGATAAACCTTTTAGTTATTCTCTGCTGTTCTTTATATTCTGACCAATCATCTGACCTGTCACTCATCGTTGTGTAGTTATATGCTTTTTCCTTAAGTTTGATGTTTTTTTTAATTTCTTTAGTTACCCACAGATGGAGGGTCCTCCCTTTAGAATTTTTCTATATAGTAGGAATATACTTATTCCGAGTATTCTTAAATATTCTCTTAAATGTCTGCCACTGTTCCTCTATTGATTTATCCCTTAGCCTAGTATCCCAGTTCACCTTGGTTAGATCAGCTTTCATGCCCACATAGTTGCCCTTATTTAAGTTTATAATGCTAGTCTTAGATCCACCCTTCTCCCTTTCAAACTGGATGTAAAATTCAATCATATTGTGGTCGCTGCTATCTAGGGGAGCCTTCACTCTGAGGTCATTAATTAATCCTATCACATTACACAACACCAAGTCTAATATAACCTGCTCTCTGGTTGGTTCCAGAATGTGCTGCTTTAAGAAGCTATCTTGAAAGAATTCGATGAAAGTCTCATTCAGGCTGCTACTGCCAATCTGATTTTTCCAGTTTAGATGTAGATTAAAATCACCAATGATTATTGCCGTCTCTTTATCACAAGCACCCAATATTTCTTCTTGTATACTTTGTCCTAAATTGTGGTAACTGCTAGGGGGCCTGTAGACCACCCCACTTGTGACTTCTTTCCCCTACTATTCCTCATCTCCACTCAAACTGATTCTACATCCTGATCTCCTGAACCAAGATCATCTCTAACTATTGCCCAAATGCCATCCTTGATCAACAGTGCTACCACCCCCGCAACTCCCCCCTCTACCACCACCTTTACCTAGCTTCCTATTCTTCTTGAATGTCATCTGCCTCTCAATACTCAGTACCCAATTCTTGTCATCCTGCAGCTATGTCTCCGTAATGGCTATCAGATCATATTTATTTACTTCAATGTGCATTATAAATTAATTTACTTTGTTATGAATGCTATGCGTATTCAGATTCAGAGCCTTTAATTTTGCCTTTGAGTTATCTTTGTAATATTTAGTCTTGACTATTGGTGTTTTCTTAGGTTTTTTCTCTTTGCCCCTTCCTGCTATTCCCTGACCCTCATTTCCCAGATTACTATGATGGTCTCCTGCCTTGAATCTACCCCTTGATTTGCCACATCTACCCAAGCTTAATCCCTCACCCCCCCCCACCCCACCTTGTT
The DNA here is from genome assembly GCF_964194155.1 of Cetorhinus maximus. NCBI lineage: Eukaryota > Metazoa > Chordata > Chondrichthyes > Lamniformes > Cetorhinidae > Cetorhinus > Cetorhinus maximus. The sequence continues at coordinate 68,415,711 of NC_135886.1, forward strand.
TAGTTTAAAGCTCTGTCTACTTTCCTAGTTATGCGATTCGCAAGAACACTCGACACAGCACGGTTCAGGTATAGACCGTCCCAATGGTACAGCCCCCACTTTCCCCAGTATCGGTGCCAGTGCCCTACAAATTGGAACCCACTTCTCCCACACCAGTCTAAGAGCCAGGCATTCATCTGTCTAATCTTTGCCCCATGTCAATTTGCATCTGGCTCAGGTAATAATCCAGAGATTAATACCTTTGAGGTTCTACTTCTTATTTTTGGTACCTAGCTTCTCATGTTGACTATGCGGAACCTCGTTCCCTGTCCTGCCTATGACTTTGATGCCTACGTGGACCACAATGGCTGCATCGTCTCCCTCCCACTGCAAGTTCCTCTCCAGCCCTAAGCAGGTCTCCCGAACCCTGGCAACAGGCAGGCAACACAGCCTTTTGGACTCTTGCTCTTTGCTGGAGAGAACAATGTCAATCTCCATCACTATACTGTCCCCTACTACCACTACATTCCTGTTTGCTCCCCCGGCTTGAACATCTTCCTGTATCATGGTGCCATGGCCAGCCCGCTCATCCACCTTGCAGACCTCACTTTCATCCGCACAGCTTGTGAGTACTTGAAACCTGTTTGACAATTGCAAAATCTGAAACTTCTCCACTGCTGTCTGCTTGGTCGCAATACCTTCCTCAGTCACAGTCACATCCTCCTGTCTTTCACTGCTGGCCAAAACAGACAACCCTATTCTAAGAGGCATGACTATTTCCAGGAACCAAGTGTCCAGATATTTCACCCCCTCCCTAATGTTGCACAGTGTCAGCAGTTCGGCTTCTTGATCAATAATCCTGATCTGGAATTCTTCTAGCTGCTTACACTTTCTGCAGACGCGTTTGTCCTGGATCACCTTGGCGTCCAAAAGTTCCCACATTCCACAGCTGCAACATAACATCTGTCCTGCCATTGCTACATGTGTTATTTAGCTAACTTAATTTAATTACTCACTTACTTAACTTAGAATAATTTCTATGTATACTACACCTCTTTCCCCTGTGCACCGAATTCCCACATGAACCTAATTTGCTATTACTCAGTGTCCGTCTCACTGCAGCGTAATCGCCTGTCTCCTCGCATGCCCCTTACTGATTGTGCAGTTTGAAAAGCCTGTCTCTCTTATAGACCTTCTGATAAGCCCCTAGCTAGTTTAGCTTCCTTCAACAGTAATTAACACCACTTGAACCAACCTAACTTACTTGAAGGTTAGTACAATGTCAGATTTTGATTCTTAATTTATAGTTAAAACCTGAACTTACCAGAACTTACCATGTGAACTTAATTCGCTACTCACTCAGTCTCCATCTCACTCCAGCGTAGTCGCCTGTCTCCTCATACGCCTATTCCTCCAATATACTCTGGTCCACTCCTCAGTGACCCCCAACACGCTGTCCCCTTCCCACATCGCCTTTCCATACAAACGCGGGAGATGTAACACCTGCCCTTTTACCTAATCTCTCCTCACCATCAAGGCCGCAGACACTCCTTCCAGCTGAAGCAGCAATTTATGTGTACATCTTCCAATCTATTCTACTGTATTTGCTGCTCACAGTACGTAGATTTGGCGACTGCTTTGCAGAATACTTCAACTCATTCCGCGTGTATGACCCTCCCGCTTCCAGTTGCCTGTCATTTTAATTCTCCATCTTGCTCTCACGCTGACATCTCTGTCCTCAGCCTATTGCACTGTACCAGTGAACCTCACTGTAAGCTTTACCGCCTTCCAGACTCAACATTGAGTTCAACAATTTTAGACCATAATCTCTGCCCAATTTGTGTTTCCTTTTCTTCGCTTGTTTCAGTTTTTCTCTTTTTATTTTGCTTTCAGATAGTAGCACACCTTTTCCTGGCACATCCTCTGCTTCTTTGTTTCTTTTCTTGCCCCATCTCCATTCCCTTTGTCCCTGGAAGACTGATTCTTTTGTCATTCAATCTCCCCTGTCTTTCATCCTATTGCAGATCTCTCTTTTGACTTTGTCCCACCTACCCCTTGCTCAAAACCGATTACTTTTCTAACTTTTCCCAGTTCTGATGAAATGTCGCAGACCTGAAACATTTGCTGTGTTTCTTTCTCCACAGATGCTGTCAGGCCTGTTGATACAACATGGGTGGGGACAAAATTAAGCACAGCTGAAATCATTCCTATACACACAGAATATTTTCACACACACTTACTTTCCAGCAAAAATTCATAACTGTAATCATGAGTGATATCCCCCTAGAGCCCTTCCTTGTCCAGTGATGAAACACTTTTGCCGCCCAGCCGAGAGTTAACTTAGTAATGAAAAGATTTGAACTTTGGTCTTTCTGATCTGTATGTCTCATCTTCTTGGAACTTCTAACTGTTTTTGTGTAGGCTTTTGATGACTTAAAAATCCTTTTTCTGTTATCAGCAATGCCTTTCTTCCACCTTACCACTTCATTACCATTGTGAATTACACACAAGTTTCCACAAGGGGGTAAATATAAAGAATAGCTCCAACATATATGATCTTGCATTGTAATTGAAATTGCTGAAGCAGAGATGGGCATAGATTAACTCAGGAAAGAAGAGAAAGTGACTCCAGATCTGAAGCTGTAGAATATATTGAAAGCTCATAAAGTAGAACATAAATACTGTGAAAAACTATGACAAGAAGGAAAAGGTATCCTGCTTGGGATTTGCTTTATTTCAAAGAAGGGATTAATGTACCAGTTTGATTGCTAGTTTTTAGCTCCACAATGTTACACCAAACTCCGTGGCTAATTGAAGCTCATGTATTCCAAGTGTAATATCTCATCACAACAGATATACTTTGGGATGGTGTACAATTTATCAAGGAATAAGAGATCTTTGACAAATACTGGAATTTTTGTTTTTTTCTTTTTTAAATGTAGCTGTGGTCAAAATGAAGACTATTTACCCCATTAGATCACAAAATTAATCGAAGATGTTGTGTCTTTGGAAATATTCATAACTGAGAATAGATTTCCCATAGAGGGGACAAGGGTTTAGACACAATAATATATACAGCTTGATAGACAGAAACACAGAAAACTGCCTTCTATGAACACATATATGAACTTACGAATTAGGAGCAGGAGTAGGCTACTCGGCACTTTGAGTCTGCTCCACCATTCAATAAGATATTGGCTGATCCGACTGTAACCTCCTTCCTACCCCCAAAAACCTTTCACCCCCTTGCTTATCAAGAATCTATCTACCTCTGCTTTGAAAACATTCAAGGACTCAGCTTCCACTGCCTTTTGAGGAAGGGAGTTCCAAAGATTCACGACCATCTGAGAGAAAAAAATTTCTCCTCATCTCTTAAATGGGCAATCCCTTATTTATAAACAGTGACCCCCTAGTTCTAGACTCTCCCACAAGAGGAAACATCCTCTCTACATCCACCCTGTCAAAACCCCTCAGGATCTTATATGTTTCAATCAAGTTGCCACTTACTCTTCTAAACTCCAGGGGATTCAAGCTCAGCCTGTCCAATCTTTCCTCATAAAACGACCTGCCCATTCCTGGTATTAATTTAGTAAACCTTCTCTGAATTGCTTCTAATGCATTTACATCCTTCTTCTCTCTAATTTCTGATATTTTTCTATTCTTTCATGGGACATCGACATCACTGGCAAGGCCAGCATTTGTTGCCCATCCTTAATTGCTCCTGAACTGAGTTCCTTGCCACACCATTTCAGAGGGTAGTTAAGAGTCAACCACATTGCTATGAATCTGGAGTCACATGTAGGCTAGACCAGGTAAGGATGGTAGATTTCCTTTCCTAAAGGGCATTAGTGAGGGGTTTTTATGATAATCAACAATCAGTAATGCTGACCGTGGTTTCATGGTCAGCATTACTGAGACTAGCTTTTCAATTCCAGATTATTAATTGAATTTAATTTGAGCCCACGTTCCCAGAGCATTAGCCTGGGCATCTGGATTACTAGTCTAGTGACATTACCACTACACCACTGTCTCCTCCTAAATCATTTGTAAATTCATTAAGAGGTGCAAATCCTGTGAGAAGAGAATACACAGAGTGCTGCATTTTACAGCCATTAAAACCCCATCAATCAAATTGTAAAAACTATTCAATTCTCTTGTTTCCTTTAAAAGGAATGGCTATAAGATGACACAAAGCACTCATAAAAGGGAAGCTCTGATTGTTATTTTTCAGCTATGGTGTAAGTGCATGAAACTCAATGGGTGAACTGGAAATCATGCTATCCACATAGAACATCTAATCATGAAGATAATGTGAAAGAGAAAACTTGACTGTTGCATCCAAGCAACCTGTTCACAAGGTCGTAAGATAATTGCAGATGAGGAAAGTCATTCAGCGTTTCTTATTTCATCTTTCTAGGTAACCCACTATTGCCACATCCAATTGCCTTTAAAATTATTCCAAGGTTCTCAGCTCTACTGTTGTATTCAGGAAATGTATTCTATGTGCTGTTCACTGTGTGTGTGAAGATGAGAATCCTGATATCAGCCCTATATTTTCCTTTTGCTAGTTTGAATCTGTGATTTCGCTCTCTACTCTTGCGATTTAATTTAAAGTAATTAGCTGGATGTCCTCTTTCTATACCATTGACTATCTTGTATGTCTTTATAAAGTCATCTGCCAGACATCCACTTTCAAGGTTAAACGTCCCAAGTTTCTCCAGTATTTCCTTTTAACAATGATCTCTAATATTAGGAATGAGTCTTGTGTTTTTTCCTTGCTCTTCCTTCAATGATTGAATGTCTCCCTTGTGTCCTGGTGAACAGAAATAGAAATAAGACTCAAGTGCAATCTGGCCAGAGCACTACAGTTTGATCATGACTTCCCTTGACTTGCAGTCTGCTCATTTGGGTGTATAGTTTAATATTCTATTAACATTGACTAGATGTTGAGTATTAAGTCCACAAAGGTCATCACCACCTCCTCAAGGGCAATTACAGATTGGTAACAAATCCCAGCCTTGGTAGTGATGCCCACATCCCATGAAAATAAAAAAAGGTCTATTTCAAATTCATCCTTAAATATTTCAATTCCACTCATGGTGCTTCCTGAAAATAACATAGTAACCACCATTGTACTTGAAATTATATAGTGGCTTTAATGCAGTAAAATGTCCCAGGGTGTTTCCAAGGAGGATTATCCAACAAACTTGGACACTGAGTCACGTATAAGAGAAAACAACCAAAAGTTTTGTCAGAGGTAGTTTTAAGGAGCATTTTAAATGGGAAAAGAGAGGTAGAGAGATTCAGGGAGGGAATTCCAGAGCTTATAACCTCACCAGCTGAAAGCATAGCCACTAATGATATGTAAATTAAAATTGGGGATGAGCAAGTTGCCAGAACTGGAGGAGCGCAGATATCTCAGAGGGTTAAAGAGATGAAATAGGTTACAGTGTTACAGACAGGCAAGACCATGGACGAATTTGAAAATGAGGTTGAAAATTTTAAAATCAAGGAATTGTTTTCCGGAGAGCCAATGTAGGTTGGGGAGCATGGGAGTGACGGATGAACAGGACTTGATGTGCTTTAGGATAGACAGCAGAGTTTTGGATGAGCTTAGGTTTATGGAGGTAGAAGATGGGAGGCCATCCTGGAGTCATTTTGTGGTTTTTAAGCATTGTGTCAGCTGGTATTTTGTTGTGTCTTTTTGCTTTTCTACATTATTTCTTCTGTAAATAATTCACTCGAAATAGATACTCTGCACTCATAGGTTGGATGGCATGTTATTTTTAGCCTTTGGAAGACCAGAAGAACATGATGTGTGTCCTAAACATTCTGAATATATTATTTACCAAGAATAAAGGATAATGTTAAACCTCACCATCAGTCCATTCCTCTTAGGTTTTTGGATGGGTTAATTAACAACTCTTAGGATGTGCATGCATGCAGTTTAATCATATTACCCTCACGTTGACTTATGTTAAAAAAGTCAACTTCACTTCAGAGCCATGGTTTTGAGGAATCCCAAACTGGGCCCTGGTCACAGCAGGTAAGCTGGGTTTTCACTGGGAAGGTACAAAGATTGGTTTAAGATGTGGGACAGTCCTGTCTCCCTCAGGCCTTGGGTCTTCTGCTGTTAAACTTAACTGAGGGTGGAGGTTGGCAATCTGTCCAACACAATTTGTCCTGACCTATGAAAGAATGCCGGAATGTCACAGGATAGTAGTTCAAGAAACCATTCTCTATTTGTGATCTGAACAGGTTGGTAAATAATAATCAGATCTCTGCTCTTATGAGACTGGCATGTTAATTCTCCATCCCACTCCTGCTCTGATCTCTCTGTCCTCTGCCTCTCACACTGTTTCAATGAAGCTCAACATAAGTTAAGGAACTGTACCTCACTTTTCCATTAGGCTGTTACAGCTTTCTGGACTCAACATTGAGTTTCACAATTTCAGATCATAACATCTACCCCCATTTTTCAGACGGTACCTATTGTTGATGATTCTGCTACTACACATTTACACTTCCTCTAGATCCATTTTTTGTTTCTTTATTTGTCCTATTACCATCTCCTTTTGCCTTACACTATCATCCCATTGTCATTTAATCTCTCCTACCTAACACCTTATCATAGACCTTCACTTTTGTTTACCATCACACCACACCACCTGCCTTTTCTCTGCCTCTTTAATTTCTTAAAAGTTACATCTCTAATTATTACCAGTTCTGGTGAAAGGTCATCAACTTGAAACTCTTTCTTTCTCCACAGATGTTGCCTGATCTGCTGAGTATTTTCAGCATTTTCTGTTTTTATTGCTTATGAGACTAGGGGCTGGATCTTTGTGCACCAATTGGGCTAGCATAGAGGCTGGCAACCAAAAAGAATGGCGCTGATGTAGTGCGTCACAATGTCCTGCCTCCATTGCCGGCCCTGCCAATTTTTGTGAGACTGGGACAGAGTGGGGGTGGGGGGTGGGGTGGGGGGAGGGTACATAATTGAAATTGTCTGCATCGTTAATTGGGCACATTTAGGTAATTAAGCAGCCCATTAAGAGCTTGTCTTCTAAGACATTGACATTTTCACAAGGAAAGCCAGCCACTGGTAGTCATGTAAAGCTGAACTGCTCCAGCCTGTCAGGAAAAGCACGGCAGCATGGAAAATGTTTTATTTGATTGCAAAAATTGGAAGTTTTGAAGAAAATCTATTCCACAGCAGTGAAATTTGAGTGCATAAACATTGCTCTACTCTATCCTGGGTTCCAGCCCTCCATCTGCCCTGGCCAATTCAGAGATTCAGATACTTTCATTTTGTTAAATCATACACAACACTGGCTGCTGAGTTGGGCCAAAATATGGCTTGCCTCTCTGGTGTCCTAACTCCAAACCCCAAACCCCGGCCACTAATTAGCCACCTCGCTGCACCCCCTCACCAATTAAATCCTTGTCTGCACCAAAATCGGAAGCTTTGCCTGCTTCCTGCTGGGATCACGCATCGCCTTCCGCATTTTGCCTCCTCAGCTAGAATCCAGCCCTAGATCCACTTACAGAGCTGTTATCTAACCATGAACACACAAGAACACAAGAAATAGGAGCATGAGTGGACCATATGACCCATCAAGCCTGCTCAGCCATCCAATACGATCCTGGTTGATCTCTGGCTTCAACTCCACCTACCTTGGGGGAGGCAATGGCGTAGTGGTATTGTCGCTGGACTAGTAATCCAGAGACCTAGGGTATGCTTCTGGGGACCTGGGTTTGAATCCTGCCACAGCAGATGGTGGAATTTGAATTCAATAAAAAAAAATTTGGAATTAAAAGTCTAATGATGACCTTGAAACCATTGTTGTAAAAACCCATCTGGTTCACTAATGCCCTTTCCTTCCCCTTAGGGAAGGAAATCTGCTGTCCTAACCTGGTCTGGCCTACATGCAGTCACAGCAATGTGGTTGACTCTTAAATGCCCTTTGAACCAGGGCAATTAGGAATGGGCAATAAACGCTGGCCTAGCCAGCGATAACCACATCCAATGAATAAAAAAATACCTGTGGCTCCCCATATCCTTTGATTCCCTGAGAGATAAAAAATCTGTCTATCCCAGAGTTAAATGTATTCAACGATGGAGAATCCACAACCCTCTGGAGTAGAGAATTTCAAATATTCACAACCCGTGAAGTAATTTCTAAAGTGACTCGCAGCAAACTCTCTTAGGATTAAATCAGAAGTTTAGTTTATTCACGCTTTCAAACCCCACGGTGAGAGGATGATTGCAACTTCACGCACACACACATACACAAACATGCAAGTATACAGTAAGGAGATAGGATATAACTATAAATGACTTAACTGTAAAAAGAACCACTGAAATAGCTATCCAGTCACATGATTTACAGAGTCCAGAAAGTCCACATCTAGAGGGGCTTCGCTCACAGAGAAATTCTAGTTCAAGTGGGCCCCTGGCTGAAGGCAAAAGTGCAGAATTCCTTTAAAGATGATGGTAATGCAGTGAGATGAGGTTGATATTCAGAGACATGGTCTGCTTGGCACTTGGCAGGCAGTGGCCAGTGGCTTCCAGATAAACAGGCTTCGAGGAGGGGTTGTTGCAGGCTGCTTGGTTACCCTGGAGAACTGCTGGCAGATGTTTGCAGGTTGGAGTTGAATCAGCAGACTGCCCTGATTCTGAGTTCTCAACTGTGTTTAGAGATTTCAAAATGGTCACTCAAGTTACGTGACCTCCTTCCTCCACAATGATTTCATAAAGGGAATGTTATGACACAGCAGTTTTCAAAGGCTGAGTTATTTAAAATCCCAGAGGGAAACTTTAAACAACTGTCATAACCTATATTTTCAATTGGCATGTTTTGAGTTGCAGCTCTTAAATTCAGGAATGAGACCACCAGTTTTCGAGAGGTTTTTTATGTCAAACTACATGAAACATTTATTAATTTACAACAAATTAAACATAAACACATGGCTACAAATTACTACTATCATAACTTTTTAACAAATTCCCAAATTAATCTCCACTAAGGCAACAATAACCAATAGACTTACCCAGACACCAGGCAAAGCATTTTCACCTTATGAATTCAAAATGAGGTTCCTTTCAATTTGGGTCCTTTGCAGACAGTTGTAGGTTTACAGCTGCTTTGATCTTACATGCCTCTGCTTTCATACACAAACCCCTCTCAGGTTATACCCAGCATTTCTCTTTGAATGTAAATTCTCATCGTATCACCAGGCCCTTTGAACTCCACCTCTTCTAACAATAAAACCCCTTTCGTAGTACCAATTTTATTAGTAATATAAACATTGCTTGGTGTCTCCTAGCTAGGTGCAAGATTTCACTCCCGCTCTTAAATGCCCTATTCAACAAAATGTAAATGTACCTCTACTTCTGTTTACATCTCAAAACTACTACATATTAAAGCACCCAGACTAGCTGTCTTTAATCCAATTAAGACACACACAGACACACCCACAGACTAAGCCTCTATTTAAAAAAATAATTTTGAATAACATTATATATATTAATAGCTTCATGACAGGGAAGTTTATCTGGTGTCTGGTTCTGGCTTTTATTTTGTGTCTTATAATGTCTCAGTCATTACCTCCTGAAAGAACCGTTATCCATATTGATGACCCTGTCCCGGGTAGCCATTGTCTTGGTAGACCCTCGAACTCTGCTAGAGCGGCAGGCCATATCAGGTAAAGAATTGGGTTAGCCCTTTGATCACGGCCTTGGCTATGATTTTCTTGAGTGGTTTTGCCTCGGGGAACTGGGAGCAGATATTGATAGCTGGTCTTGGTTAGCAGCCCCACGCAGCCTGGCAGTATTTGGTCAAATGCTGGGATGGGCTTGAGGGAGGCTGGTTTAATTGTGGCCTGGGGTTTCCCTGCAACCTGGCAAGCAATGACTGCTTGAAGTATTCAGTCACATGAGACTGCAGTCGAGGCCACTGAAAGTGCTTACTGATGCAGGTTAAACTTGTATGGGGATCCACATGTCTAGCCATCAGAATAGCATGGACAATTTTTAGATGTTATGGGTGTTCTGCAATCTGGTGGAGCACTGTTCACTCGTCATCTGCAGGCCTTCCATTGGTCTCCACCTCCGCATACTAAGCCATCTCGCAGGCAGTAACACTCAGCAACTGGGTGGCTTCTACTTCAGGGCAGGCAATCTGTGTTATGCGCTTGACTTCAGGATCTGCCTGCAGTGCTTTAATCAGGGAGGTTTTTGAAAATAAGTCTCCGCTAACCTGACCTCTGGGTCACCCAGCTGGTTCCTTTTCGACTAAGCTTGCCTGCCTAGCTTGGGATTGGGTCACTACATAATTAGGGAAGATCCCTGGAACTTCCTCCAGTAGCTATTCGAACTCTCTTTCTCTGCTTGGCTGGTCTAGAATTATAGGGGTCGCTACCACCTTACTGCCAGCCAAATCATTCCTGAGTAGGAAGTCGATGCCTGCCACTGGCAACTCAGGGACAATTCCTATGGTCGGTCACTGGACCTGATACTAGGCCGCACTGTAGATGGACCCAATGGAGGGGCACAGACATGTATCCTCCTCTCACTCCGCTGATCAGTGCCTGGGCTTTCAGGGAGGACTCGAGTGGAGGGCGGGGTGGGGAAGCATATGTTTCTCTCCAACATTAAGGGCAGAATTTTTCCCTCGTTGGGAGGGTGTGCACCCGACGCAAATGAGAGTAAAATAGTACGCAATGATGTCAGGCGAGCCTCCCGATGTCATCGCGTACACTCGTGATCTTTCGCACAGCGGGCGTGCACGGGTGGTCAGGGTGGCGCCCGCCATTAATTAACAGGCCACTTAAGGCCCTTAACAATGCAATTGCCTGAGATTTTTCATTGCCCGTGCGATTTTCAGCTGACTGCATGGGCAAAACGGGTAGGTGGGCAGCCGACATTTCCTCAAACCTCACCAAAGGGCAGGATAAAAAGGGTCAGTGGCATTGCCAGGGTGAGTAGTGAGCAGTTTTGGAGATAGTTTGCTGCTGGTTGCTTATTGGTATTTGGCAGCTTCATCTCTGTTTGGGGCTTTATTCTTAGCATTTCCAGGCCTCATTTCTGGACTCATTGGTGTCTCCAAGGCCTCTGGAGGATTCAGACCATGTGGACCCTTCCAGATATCAGCCCGACCTTCCTTTATACTGGTAATGGGGATTGTGGTCTCAGCTGGGAGCACCTCCTTTGAGGAGGAAGAGAGGGGCAGAGGGAAAGGAGGCCAGGTGTCCCCATGCAGCTTTCAGGGGAGGAGAGGCGCAGGCACAAGGGGCGTACGGCCAGCAGGTTATCTGAGGCAGAAGGGACCACAGTAGATGCCACTATCCTGCTGTCAGGGTTTACAGACGGCGATGCAGCTACCTCAATATGTCCGAGGTGCAATGCCGAAGGAGGCTCTGCCTCTCAAGGGAGACAGTGACCTCCATTTGTCAGATGATTGGGCCTGAGATCAGCTCCAACTGTGTGGGCGGACACCCCATGCCAGTGGCTCTGAAGGTCACAGTGGCGCTCAACCTCTATGCCTCCAGCTCTTTCCAGGTGTCAGTGGGGGATCTGTGTGCAGCCTCCCAATCAGTTGTCCACAGTTGTGTCAAGCTGATGACAGAAGCTCTGTTCAGGCTGGTACTGACCTTTATTCTTTACCGTATGGACGAGGCCAGCCAGGCTGAGCGAGCCAGAGGCTTTGCAGCGATTGCTGGGTTCCCCTGTGTCCAGGTTGCCATCGACTGCACACATGTGGCTATCAAGGTGCCAGCGGGTCAGCCGGGTGACTTCATCAACAGGAAGCGATTTCACTCCATGAACATGCAGATAGTGTGTGATCACAGGATGCAGATTCTACAAGTCTGTGCAAGGTGACCTGGCAGCTCCCATGATGCATACATCCTGAGACACTCCCAGGTGCCGAGGCTCTTCAGTGCTCCAGCCCGACTGGATGGATGGCTGCTGGGTGACAAGGGCTATCCCTTAAAGAGGTGTCTCATGATGCCTCTCCACCACCCAAGAACAGAGGCAGAGCGGCGTTATAATATGAGTCATGCCTCCACAAGGGCGGAGGTAGAGAGGACCATAGGTCTTTTCAAGATGCACTTTCGATGCCTGGACCATTCAGGGGGAGCACTACAATACCCCCCAGAGCGGGTGTCACTGATCATGGTACCATGCTGCGCTCTCCACAATCTGGCACTGGTAAGGGGGGACCCACTGGAAGAAGAAGATCTTGACGCAGCTGCACAGGCCACACATGATCAATCCAGTGGTGAATTGGAAGATGAACACGGTAAGGAGAATGCTGAGGGCGTGGAGCCAGACTTCAGTAACCTCCACGGAGGCAGGGATACCAGGGACACCTTGATCCAACACTCCTTCAGCTAAGCTATCAAATATCAGCTTCAAACGCATGCCAGGGCTGCCTCCAACATCCCGGATGTCTGAAAGGACCCTTTCATTTGAACACAAGGAACACTCAGTACCTGTGCAATAAAGTTCAGAGCTACCTACGTCCAGCTTTACATATTGACATACCCTGCACCAATGAAGTAAAAAGGTGAAACATACTCAGGCCATGATGACAAAACCAGATTTATATCATTTTGACAAGTACAGACTATTTACATCAACCTCTCTGGTCTTAAGTACCAGACCAGTATACATTAACTAAACATAAATTAACATAAAATCACCCGTGACCTGTCCCTCTTGTGCTTATGGTGCCTTTAACTTACACTTGTGAGTGCTACATCTAAGTGCTCTCCGCTCGCTGGCACCGGCACTGGAGTCAGCCCGCTGACTCTGCTGACTTGTTGGCCTTGATGATCTTGGTGGTCATCCTCTGGCCAGTGGAGCCCGTGCTGGCCCCACCTGGGGGGGAGCAGCCTGTGCCATGGCTGGCATCTCTCCAGTCACCGCAGCCTCATCAGATGCCACAGTCACTGGCGGAGGGGTAGAAGAGCTGCTACCATTCATCTGGAGCTCCCTGAGAGACGACAGGCAGCTCGCGTGCCAAAGTAAGATCGCTGTGGACCTCCCTGCTCAGCATTGATGGACGGGCACCTAGCTAGGGTACTGGGTGCCTCATCCATCTCCCACACAGACACAGACCACCTGAGGTCAGTGCCTGTGTGAAGGCTTGCAGGTCCGAGCGCAACCCCAGGAACTCCTCATTCTGTCCCTGGAGCTGCCTCTCCAAGAGAGTTGCCACTCTCTCAATGGAGGAGACAGTGTGCTCGCCTATGAGAGTCAACACAGTGCTCACGCTCCACATGGACTCCTCCGTCATGGAGACCATGGCACGCTGACCCTCATGGATCTCCGCCAGATGTTCCCACACATCTCGCTGGACATCCAGCATCTGCCGCCTTATAGATGACTCTGGAGGCTCATCATTAGCCTTAGACTGAGCATCATCCCAGTCCCCCGCAGTCCTCCATCTGCCGGCGTCCTAGGCACTCTCTGCCTCCTCCTGCACCTCAAGCAAGTGTGAAGTTCCCTCGCCAATGTGCACCGAGATACTAGCCGCTGAACTATTGCCCACCGAGGTGCTGATACCTGTGCTGGCATCTGGTTCAGAGATCAGTGTGATGCAGGTGACAGTGACGCCCGGTGGTCCTCCGGCATTGGGTGGCCCTTCGGGGACTGCAGATGGGACGCCTGCTGGTGAACCTAAAAGGGAGAAGAAGGACATGTCATTAGTTTAAGTCATCACACTGCCACTGTGCATGCCAGGCACTCTGGTGAGACAATGAAGATCTGCATCATGGTACCATCATCTTCCAATGATCAATGGGGATGCCAGGTTTGAGGCTCACATCAATGAGGAGACTACACTAGAATGGTTGCACAATCCGAGAGTGTCACCTCTGTGCACTGGACTCTTACCTTCGTCTGGCACCCCCGCCTCTCCACGCCCGGTTGCATGGGGAATGTGCCGGCTCTCCAGCTCAAGGGTGTCCTGCTCGAACAGGGAGAGCAGCAACAGGGCGGGCAGGCTTCTACCTTTATGTGACCTCTCTGCTTGGTAATGGCTTTTCTTCTCCTGAAAGAACAGAGGAGCATTGATTAGTCCACTCTGTACATGCAGCGCCATTGCAGCCTGGCCAACTCCAGCTGAGGAACACCTCACAGGCGCATCCAAGTCATGGCCCTCGAGCCGCAAGGCACTCAGTCCAAGGATCCAGGGCTCACCCCCTTGGTCAGCTCTGGCGTGATTGACAGTTTGCCCTCAGACTCTAGCGCCGCTAAGGTCCACAGGGGCTTGGCCACACCTTAACACTTCTGCACACTGACCTGCCAACACGGTACTCACTCTTCCTGAGCGTAGCAGGTCATTGAAGCACTTTGGCACTGCACCCATGTGCACCACACCACATCATGGCTGCTCACTTGATCAGCCACCTCCTCCCATGCCCTCTTGGTGAGGTGAGATGTCCTCCTCCTCCCATTTCTGGGGACAAGGGTGTCCCTCCTGGCAGCCACCTCCTCCAGCAGGACGGCAAGGCACTCATCGGAAAAGCAGGGGGCTGAATGCCCACCCAACCTGCCCTCTCGTCTGCCTTGTCCAGCTGCACTTGACTCCATAACTTCGATATTGAGACTGCAAAATAGACCTTTTTGCGTGGCAGCCTTCCAGGGGCTGCCTGGGCTGTTTTAAACAGGCCGCCAGGTCGCCATTAAACCTGGCGGCTGACAGACCCCCGCCCCTGCTCGGCCCTTCCCGACCAGTGCGGAGCCGCGTTTCATGCTGGTCAGGCCTTAATTGGCTCGCCAGTGTGAAATTGCGGCCGGGGCCTGATCACAGGTGGCGGTCACTTTCGTGGCTGCTCCCGGGCGCACCTGCCACGCCCGCCCAACAAGGGTAAGATTCAGCCCTAAGGATTGTGTGGCCCCTGTGTCCTGGAGCAGTACAATGGACTTGCTCACATTCTGGGATGGGTATAGGGACACTGTTCCTGAAAGGACAAAATTCCGTTAGTTCTCAGGGATTTTGTCCTTCTCGGCAATACATGGGGCAAAGCCTTCAGGGTGGTTAGTTTCTATAGTGCGGGTTGCTGCCGGCTCTGCTGCACTACCTCCTGGGATGTCCTTCCGGGGTTACTCTTGCGGAGCCCTATAAGACTCACCGGCTTCCTTTCAACCTCCAGCATTCAGGCCTGGAGTGTCCTATTTTGTTACCGTGGGAAAACACTGATCTCTCGGTGTCCTCCTTTCGGGCTTGTGGAGAACTTCTCGTACCTTCATTTGTACTTGTCTTTCTGCTGGTTGGAAAGGGACTGCCTGAGTTGCCATGCCTTTGGGTAAGGTCAAAGCTACCTGCTATGACAGTTGCATCCCTGGCTGTGAGAACCTTCTGCTCCTCCAAGTGCATTCTTAGGTTGAAGGGTAAGCAGTTTATGAATTCCTCCAGCAATATCAATTTGTGCAGTCCATGGTAGGTCCACTATGTTTTTAAAGAGCAGACCCACCAGTTAAATGTGATTTGCTTCAACCATTCAGACTCTAGGTAGGTCTGCGTGGGTTTCTTATGAGCGTTCCGGAATTACTGGCGAGATGCCTATGGGACAAAGGATGGCAGCCTTGGTTTGTTCATAATTAGTGGACATATTAGCAGTCAGCATGGAATAGACTTCATGGGCCTTCGCTGTCAACTGCCTCTGTATCATAAAGGTCCACTTATCTGGTGGCCATTTTAGCTGTCCTGCTACTTTCTCAAAAGTGATGAAAAAGGATTCCACATCACTCTGTTCAAATTTTGGAATGAACACAGCGTATTTAAAGGCTTCAGGAATATTTGAACAGTTGCCAGGTAGATTTTCCCTAGCAGCTTCCGTCTGATCTCTCGCTCCCTTTGAGCTTCCAACTCCATTTCCAATTCTCGGAGCTGGAATTCTCTCTCCCTTTCTCTCTCCTAAACTTCCCTTTCTCACTCTCAATTTCTCTCTCCTGAAACTCTAGCCATATTCTGAGGTTTTCCAGCTCAAATTTGGCTAGGGGAAGGGATTCGGTGTCGGGGTTTATCTCTATGTCTACGTGTTCTGGTTGATAAGTGGGGTCCAAATCCTCAACCTGCATCTGGAGTAGCTCACTTCTTTTTACCTTACCGGATAAGTTTACTTGTACCTCCCTAACTACAGCTTTCAATTGTTCTGTGCTTAGGGGTGATAGTGTTTTGCTGTTTAAGTGTCCTTGCTTTATTAACATCTGTGCATCAACATTTGTCATTTTTCTAGTGTTAGGGGAGGAGAATTTGCTGCATTAGTTTGTGTTTTAAAGATCGTTTCAGCCACTGAACCTTCCTTCTTAGATTCCATTAGTTTCTTTTGTATCAGCTTCAGCTTGTTTCTTAAATTTGAACTTTGGTCAGATTTTTGGTCAGATTTTGGCTCACTTGTAATGGTTCTGACCCCAAGACCTGAGACCCCAATTTTTGTAACAGATAGGAGAGAGACAAAATGGAACTCCTTTATACACTCACCATCTATCTGTAAATAGAGGTGTTTTTTGTTTTAAAATAGGCTGTAGTGCTTATTCTAGAAACCCTTCATTTGTGTAGTCAATTTTTAAAGAGACTTGCAGCAAACTCTCAGGATTAAATCAGGAGTTTAGTTTATTCATATGTTCAAACCCAGGGCGGGGCGAATGGGGGCTGATGATTGCAACTTCACACACACACATACACACACACACTCCTATACAGTAAGGGGATAGGAAAGAGGGGTTTTACAACTATGTATAGCTTAACAGTAAAAAGAACCACAGAAATGGATATCAATTCACATGATTTCCAGAGTCCAGGAAGTTCAAATCCAGAGGGGCTTCCCTCACGGAGAGGTTCCAATTCCGGTGGGCAGAAGTAGTAGGTAGAAGTGCAGAATTCCCTTAAAGATGATGACAATGCAGTGAGATGAGGTTTATATTCAGAGATATGGTCTGCTTGGCAGGCAGTAGTCAGTGGCTTCCAGATAAACAGGCTTTGAGGAGGGCTTGTTGCATGCTGCTTGGTCACCCTGGAGACCTGCAGGCAGATGTTTGCAGGTTGGAATTAAATCAGCAGAGTGCCCTGATCCTGAGTTCTCAATTGTGTTTAGAGATTTCAAAATGGTCACTCAAGTCATGTGACCCCCTTCCTCCATAATGATTTCAGAAAGGGAAGTTAATTGGCATCTGGATTGGTTTTTGTTTTGTGGCTTATTATGTCCCAGTCATTAGCATCTGAAACAATAATTATCCATTTTGATAACCTCATTCAGGGTAGCTATTGTCTTGGTAGACCCTCGGACTCCACTAGAGGGGGTAAGCTTGTAAAGATGCAAATGTTATCCATTTCTTTTCAATAGTTATTTTCTTGAAGTGGACCTTTACAGTCCCAGGTGTGAGATTCCATGGGCAACATGTCAGGGCATGTCTGCAGTGCAATCCATATAATGCCTTAGTGGCCCCCTTATAATTCCAGACATCAGGTGACTTGTGGCAGCAATCTTTTGGTTCAGCAAAATTCATTTTTAAATAAGCAATAAAAGAATAAAGTTTAATTTACATAGTTCATGATCTCTTCCATGTCTCACTGACATGTCATGTGTTTCAGTGAGATCACCTTTCATTCTCCTAAACTCCAAAGAATAATGGCCGAGTTTGCCCATCGCTCATCATAGACGACCCACTTATTCCAAGGGGCTAATTTAGTGAACCTTCCTTGTACTACTTCCAATGCAAACATATCCTTCCTTAACTATGGAAACCAAAACTGCACACAGTATTCCAAATGTAGCCTCACTAAAACCCTGTACCATTGTAGCAAGATCTCTTTATTCTTGTTACTCCAATCCCCTTGCAAGATCTCTTTGTTCTTGCACTCTGATTCCCTTGCAATAAAGGTCAATCATGCCATTTGGCTCCTAATTGCTTGCTGCACCTTCATGCTTACTTTCTGCGTTCCTTGTACAAGCACACCCAAGTCTCTTCGGACATCAACATTTACAAGTTTCATACCTTTTAAAATATATTCTGCTTTTCTATTCTTATGACCAAAATAAATAGCTTCACACTTCCCCACATTATACTCCATCTGCCATCTTGTTTTCCACTCACTTAACCTGTCTAAATCTCAATTCAGCCTCTCTTTGTCCTTCCTACAGCTTACTTTTCCACCTAACTTTGTATCATCAGCAAACTTAGATACATTACCCTCTGTCTCTTTGTTTAAGTTGTTAATGTAGATTGAACATAGCTGAGGCCCCAGCACTGATACTTGTGATACTCCACTGGTCAGCACCTGCCATCTTGAAAATGCCCCGTTTGTGCCCATTCTCTGCTTCCCGTCCATTAAAATCCTCTATCCATGCTAATAAGTTGTCCCATTTCCATGAGCCCTAAACTTGCCGATTAATCTTTTGTGTGGCATTTCAGCAAATGCCTTTTGGAAATCCAGATATACTATGCATACTGGTTCCTCTCTACCCTATGAATTACATTCTCAAAAAACTCTAATAAATTCCACGAAACTGTCATGAAAACACTCTAAAAGCTCATCTACGAGACCACTTTTGCTAATCTGATTGTCCCAGTCTATATGAAAATTAAAGTCTCCCAAAATTATTACATTGCTTTTTTACAAGCTCCAATAATTCTCTGTCCAGCGGTATAACTACTGCCAGGGGGCCTATAAACTATCCCATCAGCGTTTTCTGACTCTTGCTATTCCAATTTCCACCCATGCTGATTCAACTTCATGATCTTCTGAGGCCAGATCCTTTCTTACCAATGTCTTTATGATACAAAACCAAGTATTGATAGAAAGCCTAAAGAGCAGCAGACTTGACTGATCAATTGAGAGAACTTATGAAATTTAAGAAACTGTATTTATTCTAAAAAAAGCTAAAATTGGTGTTCTGAAAAGAGTAAAATATCTCCCTGTGGGCTGTTTCCAATTTCCCAATTCCCTTTTCCAGTTACCAGCTGGCTTACCATTTTTGCGCCTCAGTTATTTTTAACTATAAAAATTTTTGATTAATAGCTTGTGCAAATGATTTAATATTTTCATATTTTCATCCATCGACAATTTTCCAGTAAGCAGTTTACTATGATTGAGCCTAATTGTTGGACTCCATCTATATGCAAACTAGCCTGGCAGAGAATAAAAGACATAAGTTTAAGTTTGTAGGAGGCACAGTCTTCCAGTGGAAGCTGTTGTCAAATTGTTCACACAAGGTACTGAAGAAGTTCAAACTGAAACTCTCCTAGCACCATCTGATTATTGAACTAGAGATTTTTTTTGTCTTGTGGTTACCAAAGTTCTCTGCAGATAAGTGGGTGTTCAATAATCGTACAGTGTCATTCTCCACCAGAGTGTAGTTCATCACCTTCCATTATTAGTAAAGGACCACTGCAGCCGCCTGGATAATAATAGTAAAACCTGGATTAAGATATAATTTTACCTGAATAGGAAAACATTTATCAGTATTAAAAAGTTGTTCAATAATTTCAATGTACTTTGAGCTTCCCTTTTTTAAAGGTAAGAAACATTTATATTTAAGAAACAAAACAACTCGCATGTATATGCCACCTTATAACATTTCTTGAACTTTGAAATATAATCACTGTTATATAGGCAAAGCCAGCCATCATTTTATAGACAGCAAGATTCCACAGTACTGAGTTAAATGATTAGTCTACTTTTGGTGGATATTTTGAGGGAGGAATGTTAACCAGGCCACCATGAAAACTGCTCTTTTTCAAATGGAATTGTAAAATCTTTAGTCTACTTTGTAACAGACAGTTAGGACATGTCACGTTCAAAAGAGGGCACTGTTATTGCACTGGATGTCAGCTTTGATTAAGATCTCAAATCCTGGAGTGGGACATCTCTATTGCAGGTCTTCAGGCACAGACTATTAAATGAGGCATCGGAAATATTTTTCAGTTAAAACAGGTTTTTGAATCACATTCATCTTGAACAATGTTGATCATGGATGAAAAACGTTGTTTCTTCTACTTTTAACAGTTTCTCAGCATCTTTCTCATTTTGTGATCAAGGCTGGCACCCAGTGCAGTACTGAGAGAGTGCTGCACTGTTGGAGATGCCGAGCTTTGTATGAGATGTTAAACCGAGGCCCTCTCAGATGGACGTAAAAGACCCCATGGCACTACTTCAAAGACAAGCAGGAAAGTTATCTGATCATTATCCCATAGCTATGTCTGGGAGCTTGCTGTGTATAAATTGGTTGCTGTGTTTCCTACATTATAACAGTAATTGCACTTCAAAAGTATTTCATTGGCTGTAAAGCACTTTCAGACGTCCAGTGATTATGAAAAGAGCTATATAAATGCAACTCTTTTTTGGGCAGAGGGGGGAGGTTGATTTTAACTCCTTGTGATTTCTGGAACTGGAAGTTAATTGGTTTCCAAAACGTCAGTGGAAGAATGCAAGCATCGTGATTTTTTAACCATTGAGCCTCATTATTATTCCAGCAGTCCAGTTCTGTGTGATGAACCTCTGTATAAATTTGTCTTTTGAACTGAAAGAAATATCTGAACTAAATGACTTCAATTTCACCTCCTTTGATCACAGGGGCATTGTGCATCTAAGTGACACCCTTATATCTGTCTGTATCTAGGATTCTATAGCTTACATAATATTTACAACACTAAAATAGGCCATTGGCCTAACATATCCATGCCAGAAGCAACAGGACCACTCACTCTTTAGATGACCTTCTTTCTCTTTCTGTTGGAGATGTATTTTCCAATTTTACAGAGACCCTTCTATATATACTAGGTTAAGAATTCTGATGCCTTCTGCTACAAAGCCCATTGCAAGTGTTATGATATGGCAGGTGGTATTTGCCAGGCTGACCAAATCCCAAAGAGAAGCTTGGCCATGATACAACAATTTTGCAATTTGTATTCATTACAAGAAGGTTTGTACACTGAAGTCTGAAGTAATCAGTCCACTACCACCTTTTGAGATTTTAAAAATTAAATTAAAACACTTATTAACAAAAGAAAAGAAAACTTAAGCACACAAAATTACAGTTACACAGTTACATTTAATTTTATAACAGTTCTCTCAAGATTTCTACGTAACTAGACTTCTGACTACACACCCCTTCCAGGCAACAGTCCAAATAGATTCTTAATCTATAAAACATCCAGCAATATTACCATAAACACTCACTGTTGCTTTGAGGGAAGTATTTCACAGCTTCTCTCTCCCTCTCATTTGACAATGGAACTTCAAAGGCTTTTAACAAAACTTTGGTTACTGGAACAGCAAACTTCCCCACAGTGGCTCAAGGTTTTTACCCACAGATCTGTTTCACACAGTGCACCTTTCAAGATCTCACACGACCACACCACACACAGCTTCCTAGCTTTCTTTAAATACATTTCCTCCCTTTGTCCTGTAAATCTCATTGATTCAATCTTTCTTTGGAAGTTACTTTTCCCAAAATACAAAAATCATTCATGTTGTCATTATGGCCAGCGCTCTCAGGAAAAATAAACTTAATATCTTTGCCTTATTTATCTGGCAAAGTAAGGCCCGACCGGAATCGTCCCCAAACGCCTAATTTACTGTTATGATGGTGGGAAATATGCTGATCCAAAACACATCTGGACAAGTGTGATGTGCAGAAGTGTGGCCTTACCTTTACGGCTTTGTTCAGATTGCGGACATCTGAGGAGAAGAAGATGCTTGGGCCCTGCAGCTACCAGACCTTAGAGGAACACGTACATTGCATGCTGAGTGGATCCTCACCCACATAGCTCTCGGAAGGTGGGAGGTCTCCGTTGATGCTACAGGCCTGCTTAGGAACATCATGGCCTTGGCCATGGGCTGCTACAGATGATCAGCCAAGGGCGGGGTGAGAGGAAGGTCTAGACGTGAGTATGAGAGGAAGGTGTACCGGGAGGAGGAGGGGGGGTTAGGTTGGGAAGGGGGGAACGAAGGTGTCGGGCGGTGGTTAGGTTGTGAGTGGAGTTGAAGGTGTCAGGTGGGAGGAGGGAGTATAGAGGGGGTAGAAGGGTGTAACGGGAGAATGCTGCAAGGGGGGTGGGTAGGTGTAAGGGGGAGGAAGGTGTAAGAGAGGGAGCTCAGAAAAGGGAAGGTGTCTGGGGGAGGAGGAAATTTGGAGTGGGGAAGATGTTTGGGAGGAAGAGGGAGTTCGGAGAGGGGGAGGTGTCCAGGGGAGAGGTGGGAGTTCGGGAAGGGGAAGGTATCTAGGGGGAGGAGGGAGTTCGGAGGGGGGAAGGCAGCCGGGGAGAGGAGGGAGTAAGGGTGGAGGAGAGAATAAGGGGGAGATGTCCAGGTGCATGCGCAAGGGAGGGATCTGTTGGGTCAATGACTGTCTTCTGGGGAGCAAACTGATGTTGGGTGTGGTAGGAGGGAATGGTGAGTATGAGAGAGGGCAGAGGGAGCCAGTAAGGTGGGAGGGTGAGGGTGTGTTGGTAATGGTTGAAGGGGCGGCGTGGGTGTTTTGTGGGGACTCAGAGCCAGACACAGACCCTGGAGGTGGGAAGGAGAAGATCGGGTAGGTCAATGTGAATGGGGGTGAAATTTTCAGGAAGGTAGGGAATGTACACGTTCACCTGGACATCCTGGAATAACAAGGGTTTTGGTTGGTAGGTGATAGTGGGGAGGTGGAAGATGATGCCAGAGTGTCCACAGTGACGGAGGAAAGGACATGGTTGATGGGGGAGAGGAAAGGACGGGGGAGCTGATCAAAAACTACGACTATGGTTTTCAAATTGAAAATGAACAGAGCCTTATGTTGGATGGGCACAGGCGCTGCATGGGGAGTGAGGTCAGTGGGTGGGGCGGAGATGCAGATCAGCTCAGATAGATAACTGAAAGAGAACCCCAGCAGGCAGCATTGAAAATGCTCAGGACAGTGAGAGGAGTGTGTTGGATGAAGGCTGCACGTGCGTGGGAGAGTGGTTGCACAAGGCTCTGAAAGGCCCTGCCACACACACACACTTCTCCCTCCAAAATCACTCATGGTCTGGCAGAACTGCTAGTGGTGGGGGGGATGAGCAGGAGGACTCACGAAGCCTGTCAATGAAGCTGAAAGACAAAATTACACATTGTTCAGTGAAAGTGAAGATATTTTCAGATTATAAAATGACAAAATGTGTTCACCCATACAACCACTTGTGATCAGAATTTGTGTAGTGGTTGGCCCTGTTGCCCCTGATGACTTTGGCGTGTGTGCTCTGGAGAGCAAAGGCCTTGAGGGCCCTATCTTGCTTTGACTGTCCTCCTCTTGGCCAGTTGCCCCCTCTGCCTGAACAGAGGACGAGGTTGAGGGGGTCACAGGCAAAGGGAACTCAGAGGGAGCAGACAGCCTCTGAGATTCCTGAGTGGATGACCCAGGGGTGTCCAGCTGCTGCCCCCCTTCCCTTCAGGTGCGTGAGGGCCCCAGCCTGACTCCGTGAGGGGAAGGAGCACCTGGAGTGATATAAAGGTGCCTCATTTCCCCCCCACGTTGCCACTGCAGGAACTCGCCTCTGGCATCCATGATGGAGTGCAGGCCTACACGCGTCTCCATGTTCTGCTGGATCAGGGCCTCCATGGAGTCCTCCATCCTTCCCATGGAGACCTTCATGCGTGCACATGTGGGCACCACTAATCATAGAGCAGGCAGAAGCACTCCTCCAACTCACATGCAACCCTGTTGAGCGCTTCCAAAAGCTCTGTGTGATGTTCCCCTGCCTTCTGCTGACTCTCCACGATGAGTTGGAAAGCCGAATCTAGAGGCTCGTCAACTGACTCAGATGTCACAAATGCCCCTTCCCCAACAGTCCTCCAAGTGTCGGGGAACTCAGCTGAGCCTGCCTCCTCCTGCTGCAGGCATGTGTCCATGCGGTGACCACCAGATTGTGAACCCAAGCCTGCTCTAGATCTAGAGACCACTGAGGTGTGTTTCTCTGTGCTGGTGGAGGGTGTGGGTAAGCACTGTGATGGGTCTTCCAGGCTGCTAATTTCCAGCTCTTCAATGGAGGAGGAGTCCTCTTGGCTGGAAGTGGGGACGTGGATGGAGCCTAGGGACTGGCTGGCTGAGGCCGTCAGTCTCTTTGCAGAGCTCCCTGTGAACCAAAGTAGGGATAATTGGTGCATGGCAGCAGAGTGAAAGGCGGGAGAGAGAGCACTCACGGTTGCATTGAAAGAGGGATGATGTGGTGCAGGATCCTCACGTGGGTGTTTGCCACTGACACTGACCTCACCATCGCCACAGGAATGGTCCACATCCTCACCAGTCAGCGCGATGGCACGCTCCTCAAAGTGAATGAGGGGCCTAATGTGGGCCACTCCACCCCTGGTCTGGGACCTCGCCCTGCTGCTGTGAGCCAGCTTCTCCCACATGAAAACAGATGGAGAGAGTGTGAGCAGGATGCATGGCACTGCTTGGAATGCTTGTGTTGTGAGCAGAGCCATGAACGGGTGAGGACGTGAGCTCCAGAGGATATGATCCTGATGGGATGTGAGGATGTGTGTGAGAGTTAGTGGTGTTGTCCCTTGAGGTGTGAGATCCCTGCCAATGTGTGATGGGTTTGTGAGTGTGTGAGTTGAGAGCGATGAGGTGATTGACTCACCCTGGCAGAACGGATGAGAGCATTCATCCTCTTCCTGCAGTGGATGGCTGACCTCCTTTGTGCTCTGGTGGTGCTCACCGCTGCTGCCACCTCCTCCCAGGTTGGATTTGTGATTGTGGTGGACCTCCTGCGGCCAGACCGGGTGTAGAGGACATTACAGCGGCCTTCCACTGTATCCAGTAGGTGCCCCAGAGAGGCGTCACTAAATTTAGGGGCTGCCATCTTCCTGGCTTTCGGGGCCAGCAGTCCAGGTCTGTAGACATGAAGTAGGCTGTGGTGCACTTTAAATATGGCGCCTGGAGTGAGGAAACGCTAAGGTCACTGCGTGGTGGGCAAATCTGGGCCTGCCTGCCAGCGATCCAGCACATTTCCCATGAATGCATTATTAATGAGGCGGGATACGCCGGGAAGAGGACGACATGGCGCGAAAACCCACCATTGCGGTCGGCGGGTATAACGTCTTTTTTCACACACACTACCACACTTAGGGCAAATTTGGGACGATTCCACCCAAAGTGCGCCAGAAGTGCCATACATGAAGTTGACCCTTGCCAATTGTGCAGCATAATCTCTGCTGACGACTTGTTTGCAGGGCTGGCATCTGCTTTAGAGTTTCTGAAGCTGCATGTTGTCATGTTGGCAAATTCCTGTCCACAGCTTGTGTCTCCATTTGCATCGACCGTCAGCTAGAATTTCCCACTTGTCATGATTGACATTAAGGGCTTTCATATGTCTTTTGGCAGCATGCTTGAATTGGAGCTTTGGATGCCCTGCAGGTCTCTTGGCACGGGCCACCTTCCCACATGGCATATCTTGGGGATGCTGTCATCTTCTATCCTGTGCACATGCCCAAGCCAGCAAAGCATTCTTTGCTTGATTAGTGCTAGCATGCTTGGCATGTTTGCCCAAGGAAGGACTGCTTCACTGGTGACTTTCTCCTTACATGTGATGCCACGGATGCATTGTAGACACCAGATCTGGAAGTTGCTGAGCTTTTATTCTTGGTTGGCATAAATTGTCCAGGCTTCACTGCCATGCAGGATACAGGCCTTGTAGATAAGCATCTTATTCCTGCGGGTCAGTTTATTGTCTCCCCATACCTGTTTTGTTAGTCGGCCAAAGTAGGTGGCTTCCTTTGCAATGTGCTGAGCTCTTCTTCAAGAGACAGGTTGCCTGTCACCGTAGGTAACAGAATTTGCTGACTGTTTCCTGTGGTGTGTTGTTGAGTCTGATCACAGGTGGAAACACAATGACCTGCCTGATAACTACAGTTTTCTTGACACTGATGGTGAGAGAGAACATGACACAGGCATTGGACAGACAATCTATTAGCCTGTAGAACTAGTCTTCTGTCTGGGCAACTAATGCAGGATCATCAGCATACAGAAGTTCTCTGACCAAGACATGCTTCATTTTTGTCTTTTCTTTCATTCTTGGTAGGCTGAGGAGTTTCCTGTCTGATCATGTGTGGAGGCATAGTTCCCCCCTTCCATATTGTTATGACATGGCTGATGGTAAATGCCAAGATGCTCAAATCCCAGAGGGAAACTTGAAACAGCAGCCAAAATGTTTTTTGCAATTTGTATAAAATGAGGTGAGGTTCTAAAATCAGGAAATGATGTCCCCAACTACTTATGATGATTTTATAGCAGAGTACACGTTTATTAAAAGAATAAAGAAAAAGAATTAAAACACAATTACACTTAAACACAAGAATGTGTGTTAAACACAATAAACAGTACTTCAAAACAGTTCCACAAGATCTTAACCTAAGAGCTAACCATCCCCTTTTCTGTTCAGCAACTATCTTTACAGATTTTAAAATCTATATAATCCCAGTAATTTTTACCACACGGTGCCTTTTTTCCTTGGGGTATAAATACTCTGAGACTGACAGCAACTGGGTCTTCAGGTCTGGCCTTGTTCACACTGTCTCTTTGGAGTTCTTCCCAGCTACCCTGCTGCCTTTTTTTGGGAGATCTGACCAGCTTCCCCCACCTAGGTATCAATATTTCCTTAAATGCATTCCTTCCTTTGATCTCTCTATTGTCTCAACAAGTCTCTTCAGAAATGCTTTCTTCCCAGAATTGATTAAACCCGTTTTGTTTGCCTAGCTCTTAGATTTGTAAAAACAACCTTACCCAATATTTATCTTACTTACACTTTTTACAGCCTGCATATATTCTCTTTGAACTAAAACAGCTCAATTCAAAAACACTCCTGTTAATGCTTTATGTAAAACTCTGATTGAAGTTCCCCTTGGTACATTAACATATCAAAACCACTTCTCACTGTTGGTTTTAGACTCGTGCAGTCACTCTGGCTCTTACTCCAATTACTCCAGCCGCCTGTCTTCCAGGAAATAAGAAAAATGACAGTGATATTAGCAGATCAAAAATTTTACAATTTCTTGTGTTCTTGACAATGTTATCAGGAAAAGCATAGGTCAGGAGGACAAAGCAAAATATATTGTTTTTGTTATTATTCCAAGTCAGGATGGTGTGTACTTTGAAAGGGAACTTGCAGATGGTGGTGTTCCCATGCATCTGCTGCCCATGTCCTTCAAGGTAGTAGAGGTTGCGGGGTTTGGAAGGTGCCGTTGAAGGACTCTTAATGAGTTGCTGCAGTGCAACTTACAGATGATAAATACTCCTGCCACTGTGCATCAGTGGTGAAGGGAGTGAATGTTGAAGTTGGTGGATGGGGTGCTAATCCAGCGGGCTGCTTTGTTCTGGATGGTGTTAAGCTTCTTGAGTGTTGTTGGAGCTGCACTCATCCAGGCAAGTGGACAGCATTCTATTATACTCCTGACTTGAGCCTTGTAGATGGTGAACAGACTTTGGGGAGTCAGGAGGTGAGTTACTCACTGCAGAATTCTTAGCCTCTGACCTTCTCTAGCAGGCATGGCATTTATATGGCTAGTCCAGTTCAGTTTCTGGTCAATGGTAACCCTCAGTATGTTGATAGTGGGGGATTCAGTGATGGTAATGCCATTGAATGTAAAGGGAAGATGGTTGGATTCTTTCTTGTTGTAGATAAGACCATAAGACATAGGAGCAGAAATTAGGCCATTCGGCCCAGCGAGTCTGTTCCTCCATTCAATCATGGCTGATAAGTTTCTCAACCCCATTGGCACTTGTGTGGTGCGAAAGTTACTTGCCACTTATCAACCCAAGCCTGAATGTTGTCCAGGTCTTGCTGCACAGGGGCACGGACTGCTTCAGTATGTGAGGAATCATGAATGGTGCTGAGATTGTTCAGTTATCAGTGAACATCCCCACTTCTGACCTTATGATGGAGCAGCTGAAGATGGTTGGGCCTAGGATGCTACCTTGAGGAACATCTGCAGTGCTGTCCTGGGACTGAGATGATTGGCCTCCAACAACCACAACCATCTTCCTTTTGCTAGGTATGGCCCTGACCACTGGAGAGCTTTCCCCCCTGATTCCCATTGACTCCAATTTTGCAAGGACTCCTTGATGCCACATTTGGTTAAATGTTTCCATGATGTCAAGGGCAGTCACTCTCCCCTCACCTCTTGAGTTCAGTTCTTTTGTCCATGTTTGGATCAAGGCTGTAATGAGTTCAGGAGCTGAGTGGCCCTGGTGAAACTCAAACTGAGCATCAGTGAGCAGGTTATTTTTGAGTAAGTGCCGCTTGATGCACTGTGGGCGACACCTTCCATCACTTTGCTGATGATGGAGAGTAAACTGATGGGGTGGTAATTGGTCGGGTTGGATTTATCCTGCTTTTTGTGCACAGGACATACCTGGGCAATTTTCCACATTGCTGGATAAATACCAGTGTTGTAGCTGTACTGGAACAGCTTGGCTAGGAGCACGACTAGTCCTGGAGAACAAGTCTTCAGTACTATTGCGGGAATGTTGTCAGGACCCATAGCCTTTGCATTATCCAGCGCCTTCAGCTGTTTCTTGATATCAGGTGAAATGAATCTAATTGGCCGAAGATTGGCATCTGTGATGCTGAGGACCTCAGGAGGAGGCCAAGATGGATCATCCACTCGGCACTTCTGGTTGAAGATGGTTGCATATGCTTCAGCTTTCTCTTTTGTTCTGATGTGCTGGGCTCCCCCTTCATTAAGGATGAGGATATTTGTGTAGCCTCCTCCTTCAGTTAGTTGTTTAATTGTCCATCACCATTCACAACTGGATGTAGCAGGACTGCAGAGCTTAGATCTGATCTGTTGGTTGTGGGATCGCTTAGCTCTGAATATCGCATACTGCTTCAGCTGTTTGGCATGCAAGTACTCCTGTATTGTAGCTTCACCAGGTTAACACCTCATTTTTAGGTATGCTTGGTGCTGCTCCTGGCCTGCTATCCTCCTGCACTCTTCATTGAACCAGGGTTCCCCTGGCTTGATGGTAATGGTAGAGTGGGGAATATGCCAGGCCATGAGGTTACCGATTGTGGTTGTAAACTATTCTGCTGCTGATGATGGCCCACAGTGCCTGATGGGTACCCAGTTTTGAGTTGCTAGATCTGTTCGAAATATATCTCTTTGGCATGGTGGTAATGCTACACAACATGATGGAGGGTATGCTCAATGTGAAGAAGAGACTTTGTCTCCACAAGAACTGTGCGGTGGCCACTCCTACCAATACTTTCATGGACAGGTGCATCTGTGACTGGCAGATTGGCGAGGATGAAGTCAAGTAAGTTTTTCCTTCTTGTTTGTTCCCTCCCCACATGCTGCAGACCTAATCTAGCCACTAGGTCCTTTAGGACTCAGTCAGCTTGGTTAGTAGTGGTGCTACTGAGTTCCTCTTGGTAATGGACATTGAAGTCTCCCACCCAGAATACATCCTGTGCCCTTGCCACCTTCAGTGTTTCTTCCAAGTGGTCTTCAACATGGAGGAGTACTGATTCATTAGCTGAAAGGAGGCAGTAGGCGGTAACCAGCAGGAAGTTTCCTTGCCCATGTTTGACCTGATGCCATGAGACTGCATGGGGTCCAGCGACGATGTTGAGGACAACTCCAGGACAACTCCCTCCCAATTGTATTCCACTGCGCTGCCACCCCTGGTAGGTCTGTCCTCTCAGTAGGGCAGGACGTCCCCAGAAATGGTGATGGTCGTGCCTGGGACACCGCCATGACTACATGAGTAAGACTATGTCAGGCTGCTGCTTCACTAGACTGTGGGACTGCTCTCAAAATTTTGGTACAAGTCCCTAGATGTTAGTAAAGAGGACTTTGCAGGGTTGACATGGCTGGATGTGCTGTTGTCATTTCTACATAAACTTGACCCATAAAATCACCATGCGGCACACATCAATTTAAATCTATATTCAGATAAATAAGCTGAGAAGCAGTTAGGGTTGAATGAGTATAAAAATAGAGAAAACATTTATTTTTGTCACGGGCCATTTAAGCCGATCATCATAATTTATTCAAACGATTTGTGATTTCTTATTTTTAATGAATGGGGTGTTTGAGTCAATCAGCATGCTTTGCTTCCTGGGGCCATTTCCAGATCTTATTTCCCAGATTCTGTGGACATTTTTGTCCAGTGGCTGCCACCAGATGCAATATTTCAATTATGTAGATAACTATAATTATCTATTCTTGTCCTCTCAAATTTAAGTTGCTCTGCATAGAACAAGTAGTTACCAACTTAAACATTTTTTATTCTTCTATCATACACTCACAACACTAATAAATAATGTAGTTAATTAAGTCAAATTAGTTTAGATGTACATATATTTCTAAGAATGTGTATTGTAGGAATATGTTATAAGACACTGGCATTAATAATAAGATAGCAATTTGATAAAGTTGTGTTTTAGTGCTTAGTTTATAAGCCTTTTCAGTGTAGTGTATTGCAGATTTAAAAAATGGTTTTCCACTACACACTGGGGCATTGGCTACTTCTCTGGCCCTGGTTAAAAAGAAGCCAGTCAAGCCTTGTTTATTAAATATAAGCATGGGTTCTCCTAGCCACCATAATTTTAAACATCTAGGCATTTGAGAAAAAAAATGTTAGGAACATTTAACATGCATTTCTGGGCAATTAATCAACATCGCAATGTTGCTTGCACAGCTCTCATTAATCTCACCCCCTCTCATTCCAAAGTGGTTTTTGGCAGCCCTTCTATACCTGTATTGACAGGGCAGGAATCTATTGTGCAATTCATTGCCTTGGACTTGCAGATTATCAAGAGGTTTGGGGCATTTCTAATAATCTAGTTAGCTATAATTTTGACCAAGCCACAATGGATGTGGAGGAAAAAATACATTTTCTGTGGGAGGAATAATTATATAATGCCAAATGCGATAACAACTGCTAGGGATTAGAGTGCTACTGAACTACTGAAAAGAGCTTACTGCCTGTTTTCTGAAAAGCCTGCAAAGGCAAACTAGTCAAAGAAACTCAATAAACTCTACTTACCACTTTGTTCTTTGCCTTGCTCTGTACTTGATCATCTCCAACATTTTCCAGTTCTGGTGAATGGTCCATCAACTTGAAATATTAACTATGTTTTTTCCTCCATAGTTAACGTCAAATTTTGTTTGATAATTGCTCCTTGGGATATCTTACTACTTTAAAGATGTTATCTAAATACAACTTGTTGTTGTTGCTTGGCCTGTCCAGCATTTTCAGCATTTTCTGTTTTTATTTTGGATTTCCAGCATCTGCAGTGTTTTCCTTATGTTCAATGAACTAATCATCTTTTTAACCCTTCATGAACTGATTCAAAACTCTGTGACAGCTAGCTACAATTTACTGTCACTGTAAAATGTTTTATCTGTGAATACACATTTGATAAATCAGTCTGATAGGAAGCTGTTGCGACTGATACTAATTACACTTGAAAGTGACAAATGCATAAGGGAAGTGCTCTGTTTAAATCCAGAGACAATAATCCAGGGCAAGTTATACCAAATCACTTTGTGCACTCAGTTGCATAAAGGTTCAAAGGGAGTGATAGCAGGGCCAATTTTTGTATTAGGGCTGAGAAAAAATCTGGAAATATCTTACCTTATTGCAGCTCCTTCACCAGAATTTTAAAGTTTGCACAAATCTAGTTATGTGAATCCAGAAAATTTTGCGTAAGGATTTTTAAAGATAGAAATGCATTTCCTGAAGGATCGAGAAATAGCACAATAAAGATAGATACATCCCTAGGAAGTGGGGTTTTAAAGTACTCAGAGAATGGTGAGGGATTGAGATTAGAAAGATAGAGCTACCATGTCTGGCATCATAATGGAGCAGACTTTATGTGTCAAATGATATGCTCCTGTTTCTTTGTTCTAAGATAATCATTGTGTATATAGACTCAAGGGGCTGGATTTTACTGTTTTCGTAAGGCTGAGGGGAGCGGGACAGAAAGTGGGTGGTCCACTCATTCCTGCCCCTGCCATCTCAGCTTGATTAATCAAGTGTCGGACGGCCAATTAAAAGCCGCCTGGCAGGAAGGAAGCCATTTGTCGGTGTGTAGGGGGGTTCCGTGCCTAATTGGGAGTCTAGGCTGGGACATCATGTGGCAGAGGGGTTATGCTGTGTAGAAGAAGAAGTCAGTCATGGCTACAATTTTAAAGGCCCTCTGCTCTCTCAGTCTATCTTTTTTTCTCATGACAGACTCAAAAAAGTTAACAAATGAATCTCAAAAGCATACAGACACTGCCGCCTTCACCAGCAGAATCTCCTGCTACATGCAGCCATGGTCCGGATGACAGACTGTGTCTTCCGCCCTTGTACCACCTCGTCATATCTGCCATAAAGCATCCCAAACCTCTTCCTGTCTGATGTCCGAAAAATGCAATGGGGCAACAAAAAATCGCATACAATTGTCCCTTTTGCAGCTCAGTAGCTTGTTAATAGTTTTTTTTCAAAATGGTGGGTGGGCTTCCGATATTGGTGCCTGCTCGCCTTCCATCATACCTGAGATTGGCATGATGACATCGTATTGCTGACCCAACGTCACCACACCACAGTCAATAGTCCCATGGGGCTGGGTGGGGGTATGCGGGGGTACCTGATTTGCAGCTGTAAAATCCAGCCCAAGGATTCCGATGGCGATACTTCTTAAAAAACAAACATAGTCCTGTTGTAGATTTGAATTTATCAATTAACTATAAAATAGTTTTTATAGTTCCCTTCTTTAACGGGAAGAACACATTTGGCCCAGTTTTAACTCTGTGTAAGTGAATGAGTTTTGAATAAGTTCATTGGCCCATCCTTTAGACCTAGGGCTGCCTTTTCATCAAAGTTGCGTTTTCTGGGGAAATCAATATTTTTACATTTTTGCTGATGAATCAAATACAAAGTTGGTGTACTTCACAGCTGGATTTGAGATTTTTGTCATTTATACCTGTTAAGTGGTACTTAGCCTTTTGTAAAATGTGAAAGGAAAAGTACTACAGGTGTATTGTGACTACACAGTTTTCATTTACAGCCTTTAAAATATCTGAAATCTAGAAAAAGTAACTCTTTTCCGACAAAAGGAAGAAAGTTATAACTTTTTCTGTAATAGCATCAGAAATTCTGTTTTGCCAACCTCCCATTTTGAATGTAGTTGAGACTGCCATATCTGATGTCATTTTAAACATCTATTGGAGACGTGAGAAGATGCTTGTTCCAACAGCTGTTCGTAGTTCCCAAAACAATGTGTATTACTGTAGCATTGTCACTCTTATTCCTTGGTGTTAATTTTATCTTTGAAGTGAACAGCCAGTGGAGTTCATACCCATGGTGAAGTGGGAGTCATGATTTTGAGGCACTGGCCTAATTGTCAGGACAGCAAATAGGTAGCTCGCCAAACTAAGGCTAACCAATATTAGACCACCTTGGCCATCAACAAGGTAACTGCAGTGAGGGGATGGGAGCAGGGTCACAATTATTGAAATAGGAACTCACCAAGCAGTAGTGGCCCAGATCATATTAGTTGTGTCTGATGGAGCTCTCCTACCCTTGTTGATGCCAAAAAAAATTAGCCCAAATTTTGTGATCAGCGATGAAGCAAAAATACTTGCTGCTGATCTTGAGGAAAGCTGTCCAAAAAGATGTAGCAGTCTCTGTGGTGTTGATTTCACCTTTCCCGGCATTACTTCAAATCTGGCACCAAGTAAAAGGGATCTCCAGGTGTCCAGCACAAGTGATCAAAAGTGATCAAAGCAGGCTAAGCAGACAATCACATTGAAGAATTCTCACACAGCAAACCAGGAAGTAAAATGCACTGATTATCTTTCGCTTTCTCTAAATATTAAGGATTGAATATACACATGCACATTAGAGGCTGAAATATCCTAAACAAATTTTAAAAAAATCACATTAAGAAACTTGATTTTTTTTTAATTAGAATGAAAAAAAAATGACATTGCACAAATAAACAACCAGTTTTTCAGGGTCAGAGAGGTTCTTAAGCAGTAGTTATGACTTATTATGGATTGCCATTAAAAATCCAGTTACACCTGATTGATAAGATATAACGTTTTGGGAGGGCATTTAACAGTGATATTACAGTGTAAAAGGAGAAGTTCCCATAGTTCAGTGATTTCTAATTGATTGCAATCTATTAGGACATTAACAGCACCCCTATGGAGATGCACTGGATCACTGACTTTTGGATTTCTGCATTAACTGCATAGGTGTGGATACTAGAAGTTTCTGTCACTTTCAGAGGAATAATGACAGAGATCACCAAGAGATTCGCTGTCATTACTACCACAGAATCCAGGTCGATATTAAACTTGCCTTGGCCAAGCTTCTTTAGTGCCATCACCTACGGAAATGATTGGAGTATGAAAGTGCACTTCTGACAACAACCCAACGTGGGCAGTTGGAGTCTCAGGGCCCAATTTCCATATTGAAATGGATCTAGCACCTGAAACACATGGCACTTTGGGAATGCAGTATTAGGTTTCAAAATGGCTCTGGTTGCTTTGTCAGAGTTAACAGGATGGTAAGGCCCATTTTGAGGCCTGACCCCCATTAATGACAGGTGAATCTCCTGGAAACTTATTTATAATTGACTTACTGACCCACACTTGTACACTTAGCACTCTTAGTAGGAAAACTTGGGATTAGTGTACTTCACAAAACCAGTATTTGGAGTTGTTTTGTATTGTATTTCCCTAAATATCTGCTTTGCGCTCTATCCCTTGTTCAAAATGTGCTGTTGGTGCTGTCACATCTTTTGTCCACATGATGGTGCCAGATGACAGAGAGGAGTTTTTCTCTGGTGTAATTAATTATCCCGTTGTGCATAATATGTCTGTCAGCGTAAAAAAAATATGGGTTTTGAAAATACAGCTAAAATATTGTTTATTCCTAACAAGTAGGATGGTACCAGACTTCGGTGATACACTCTGTGTAGACACTGTTGAAGTAAACAAATTGTCCAAAGTTAAATGTTTGATCATTGCGCAAATAGGAACCTTTTAACATTTTTACCTCTCATGCAATTCCTCTACTTCACTCGATCACTACACTATGCAAAATGACAGCAGTCAGCAGGAGCAAATGTACTTCACAAGTACATTGCCCATTTAATAAACTAAGCATCAAGGTTCTGAGAATTTGAACGTTTGAATGCAGTTCAGACTGACTGGCATCTTTTGGAGAGATGGAGAGGGAGCAAAAAGGATGAAGCAGCTAGGAAGAAAACTGGTGATGGACAGAAATGTAAAGGAGGAAGAAAGAACAAAAGCAAAATATAAGGGCAGGGAGAGAAACAGATTGAGAAAGAGAATAGGAAAAGTAGAGACAACAGCTGCATGACATAGAGAAAAACTATCAGTAGTATAAATATTTCAACTTCAGTAGTGTTTCTTGTAGATACAAAATTTAAATTTAACACACACAAAACTTATGCAGATGATTTTCTTGCAGTTCTTGCTCTTCTTGCAGTGTTTCACCCTTATGTGTGTACAGAAAAACTGGATAGATGTTAAACTAATACAGGGAAGGAGAATAATAACCACATGGACATTGGAGTACTGATTTTAAATAGCTAACGTGGATTAATTCTACAAATTTATTTTGCCTTATTTTCAAATATTTAGTCACGAGTTCTAATTTACAAGCTGAATATATTAGTTTGTAAATAATGCACTTCCATTGATCTAATGGGGCTCCGCAGACATTTTGGCCGGATTTTCATGGAGGAGGCAGGGAAACTGCCGACTCCGTAGATCCATCTCCTATAAAAAGGCCCCCGGCTGCCATATTTTCATTCCAGGCAGGGGGAGCTAGATGGAGTTGGGTCCACCACCTCTGGAGGCAGTCCCAAGGTGGCAATGGAGATGGATGGATGTCCAGGCCAGCAGTGTAGAAGGTCTGCCTCCACTTACTGAGACATCAGCCCTTTTGTAATGATGATTACCAGGCCCTCAAGCCCTCATCCTTCACCTCCTCACTTCTTCAACCACCCCACATGCCCCATCTGCCCCTCCATGCCCCCCGTGCTCCTCATTCACCCCCCCCCCCCATGCCCTTCATGCCCCAATGTCCCCTCTATGCTCCCTATGTCTCATCCATAGCCAATCATCCAGTATCTACTATGAGCAGCCCTCAGGAACCATTAAAAAAAAACTTCTAACAATCCAAAAGAATTCTCATTCAAATACATTTCATACTGAAAAAAATCAATCAAGAAAGACATTCAAAAAATATAAATCTCCTCAATCTGTTACAAAAATAAGAAAACATATTCAGATACTACATAAAAGACAGATAATCCTTTAATAACCCCTTAAAACTGTTATTAAAACTGTCTACACAGCCGCTGCTGAGATAAGTGGTTCTGTAGGTTTTGGAACTCAGACAAGCATTCGTAATGGCCAGAGCTGCCAAAATAGCGACAGCTACAGACGATGAAGCCTGTTGAAGCTGAAAAATATATGTCCCCATTCCTTCTAAACTATACTAGACGGATTATCAATCAATGCACCCCAAGATGTCTTTTTATTCCCTAAGGGAAGTTAAAGGTTGTTTTTGTTTTTCAAATTGAAATGGATGTGGAGATTTAAATCACTTCATATCTAGGCTCTAAGGACCGGGTTTTTGCAGAGTTTCAGAGATTCTGCAGACCTTACAAAATAGCGGGCAGGGCCCAGATTCGGAGGTCCCACCCCCATTTCCAACAGATCCCATTTTTGTCGGTAGGGGAAGGGGGACAGAGTGTGACTCACACATGAGGGAAACCCAAACTCAGCAGGGCCATTTGAACTCAATGTTGAGTTCAAACTGCCCCTATTTTCGCTGTATCGGGAGCCTTAATCTGCAGTGTGGGCTTTGCAAATTTTTAGAGTAGACGAAATGCTCTTGAAGGGTGGATAAGGTCTGTAGAACTGACAAGCTGTGAAATTATTTAAATCCACAGCCCTTTACAAATAAAACAAAATTTGGGTCTGCACTGGAGTGCTGCTTTGGGCTATATTAGAGTGTGTAAGTTGGAGTTCGATGAGTGAGGGACTTTTAAGGGTTAATTTATATCTAAAGTGTAGTCTTTCTTTAATTTATCAATTAACTAAAAGTTGCCCGTTGGGCTGTGAGAAGGTGAGTTTTAGTCCATTTTACAAATAGGGATTATACAGGGTCTGCTGCAGCTGCAGCTAGTTAATTAGATAACTGGTTTAAACAGGATTTTAGAAGCTAGATTCAGAGAGCATAAAAGCAGTCTAGCTACAGTATTGCTTTGTCTGCCCTGGAGTGCTGCTTTGGACTGCATTGGAGCGCTTAAGTTGGAGTTTGGTGAGTGAGGGAGTTCAGTGAAGAGGAAAATAGGTGGTCTTTTCATTTTCTACCTTTACTCAGAAAGAAGAGCAGCGACCTTAGTAAGTAGGACCTGGTGAGTATTTCTACTGTCCTTAATATTTCCTAAACTAAAGCAAGTAAAAGTAAAGGGAGTAATTTAAGGGTAAGTCATGGCAGGGCAGCTCGGCCACATGGAATGCTCTTCCTGTGCAATGTGGGAAGTAAGGGACACTTCCAGTGCCCAGAATGACTACGTGTGCAGGAGGTGTCTCCAGCTCCAGCTACGTGAAATCCGCATTTTGGAGCAGCTGCTGGACTCACTGTGTAGCATCTGCAAGGATGAGATCTTCGTGGATAGCATGTACAGTGAGATGGTAACACTGCAGGTAAAGAGTGCACTGGCAGAAAGGGAATGGGTGACTGCCAGACAGAGTAAAAGCACTAGGCAGGTAGTGCAGGAGTCCCCTGGGTCCATCTTCTTCTCTAATAGATTTTCTGTTTTGGATACTGCTGGTGGAGATGTTTTCTCAGGGGAATGCAGCAAGAGCCAAGTCCATGGCAACATGAGTGGCTCAGCTGCACGGGTGGGGGTGAGGGGGAGGGGAGAGAAAAAAGATTGGGAGAGAAATAGTGATAGGGGATTCTATCGTAAGGGCAACTAATAGACTTTTCTGCAGCTGCAAACTTGACACCAGGATGGTATGTTGCCTCCTTGGTGCCAGCGTCAAGGATGTCACAGAGCAGCTGCAGGACATTCAGAAGAAGCAGGGTGAACAGCCCAAGGTTGTGGTCCATATCGGTAACAACATAGGTAAAAAGAGGAGTGAGGTCCTGAAAGCAGAATATGGGGAGCTAGGAAATAAATTAAAAGACAGAACCTCAAAGGTAGTAATCTCAAGGTTACTCCCAGTGCCATTTGCTAGTGAGATCAAGAAGAATAGACCAAATGAATGTGTGGCTGGAGAGATGGTGTAGGAGGGAGAGATTTAAATTCCTGAGGCATTGGGACAGATTCTGGGGAAGATGAAACCTCTATAAGCTGGACGGGTTGCACCCCTGTGGGACTGGGACCAATATCCTCACAGGGGTATTTGCTAGTACTGTGGGGGAGGGTTTAAACTAGAGTGACAGGAGTCATATAAAGTTGCTAGAAAAAGTAGCAAGCCTGAGGATTTAGAGCAGTTTAGAATTCAGTAAAGGAGGACCAAGAGATTTATTGAGAGTATGAGAGTAAACTTGCAAGGAACATAAAAGCAGACTGTCAAAGCTTCTATCAGCATGTTAGAAAAAAAATTAGTAAAGACAAATGTAGGTCCCTTTGTCAAGAAGATGTAATAATTCTCATAATGTTATTGGAATTTATTGTAAAACAGAGCAATAGTGGGATGTGTCTGTGTGTGTGTGAGAGAGAGAGGGAGATTTAATTGAATTAGAGGCAGCTAGTCTGGGTGCTTTAACCTAAAAAGAGAGGATAGGTTTGAAATGTTAATTAGATAAACATGGGGAAGTTTAAAAACATATGTGTCAAGGGAATATCTGCATTTTGAAATAAACCAGACGAGATTGTTTTCAAAGGAGGGTGAAGTTTAGAAACAGTGGCCAGAAACTTCCCCCCGTCGGGGGGGTTGGGGGGAGGGGGTGGGTGCAAACCCAATGAATGCCCCCAATTGGGTCCGCTCCCTACGTGAGCGCTCCCTGTCCAGGCGGGGGGATTCCTTGAGTGGTTCCCTGCGCTCTTTTGCGCATGTACGCAAAAGAGCGCGGAGATCTCCCTGAGGCGGGTCAGCTGCACGGCCACCGAACTGAATATCTGAATGACGTTGGGATGCCCGCCCAACGTCACCGCGCGTCGTTTTACGCGTCAGCGAGTGGGCCCCACCCCTCGCTTGCCGACGGGAAAATGCTGCCCAGTGTGTTTATTTTTCCCAAAGGTTACTGGTAAAATTTAGTGCTATGAGAGGGTTTTATTATCAGGGAGATAAAGTCCGAAGAAGTAGGGAAGAATTTTCCCACTGTCAGGGGGAAGTGCAGGAGCAGGCGAGGGTAGGTGCACCTCCGATCAGTGCCCCTGATTGAGGGTGCTCCGCCATATTATGTGGGCGGGCCAATTAAGGCCTGCCCAACGTGACACCCGCCAGGAAGCGCTATGCGCTCCCTGTGTGGGTGGGGGGGGGGATTCCCTCAGCTGAGAGTGCGTTCTTTCACGCATGCGCACGAAAGAGCGCACTCATCCCCCTGAGGCTAAGTGCTGCCCCAGGGAGATCGGCTCCAAATTTAAAAATGTTAAAGAGACAAAAAGAAAATTTCCCTGACATGTCCCCTCATGTGACACTGTCACATGAGTTGGGACATGTCCATCGCTTTCAATGAAACCTTTATTAAATATTTAAAAACCCTCATGAAACCTCATCCCGCCTGTGGATGAGGTTTCATGCCTTTCCTGAAGCCCGCCAGGGCTCCCGGCCTGCCCTCCAACCTTAAGATTGGACAGGCAGGTCCATTAATTACGTTAAGTACTTTTTAAATGGCCTCAATAGGCCGTTGACAGGTCAGCAGGCGCATAGCTGATTCGGCTGCGCCCCCGCCGACCTGAAAATGTAAATGACGTAGGGTGACATTGGGAGTTCCACCTGACATCATCCCACATTATTTTACACGTCGGCGGGTGTGCCTTGCCCCCCCACTCGCCAACCTCAATATCCTGCCCATAGTGAAACAATGGGTATTTGCATTCAAAGAGGAAGATATGTATAAAGAAGGAGCAAGGGCCGTGTGTAAGTGAAAGCTTTTTTAACGATCATACAAGTATGAAAAGCCTTCAGCATCTATGCCGCAAGCTGCTGTCTTCAATGGACTGAAGTTAAGAAAACTCAATTGGAAGTTGACTTGTTCAGGGTATCATGTTTCTTTGCCTGGGTCTTTTAAAATCTATGTGTCTTACTGTTGCCTTAACAAAAGTGTAACCGGGAGTTAGATTGAGTAGGGGATTTAGAAGTTATCATAGTAGTAAGTTGTAGATTTGTGTATGTATTTAAAATTATTTCTTTTATTAATAAATGTTTAATCTAGTTTTATAAAAATCTGTAAGACTTGGTAGTCTTATTACTTCTGAATTCAAGGCACGCATCTCAAAGTTTATACAAATTGAAAGTTAGTTATGACAGTTGTTTCAAGTT
The DNA here is from genome assembly GCF_964194155.1 of Cetorhinus maximus. Taxonomy (NCBI): domain Eukaryota; kingdom Metazoa; phylum Chordata; class Chondrichthyes; order Lamniformes; family Cetorhinidae; genus Cetorhinus; species Cetorhinus maximus. The sequence goes on from NC_135886.1 coordinate 68,456,189, forward strand.
TCCCACTGGGATTTGAACAGCTCAGCTTTTACCATCTGCTGTGTCATAACATCCTTACAGCCTGAAATGCGAGAATTTATAACAGAGAACAAAGAAATGGCAGAGCAATTAAGAAACTACTTTAGCTCTGGCTTTATGGAGGAAGATACAAATAAATTCCCAGAAATGCCAGGGAACCAACGGTTTAGTGAGAAGGAGGAATTGAAGGAAATTAGTATTACTAAAAAAATAGTGCTGGAGAAATTAATGGGACTGAAAGCCAATAAATCCCCAGGGCCCGATAATCTATATCCCAGGGTACAAAAGGAGGTGGCCATGGAAATAGTCAATGCATTGATTGTCATCTTCCAAAATTCTGTAGATTCTAGAACAGTCCTGGCTGATTGAAGGGTCGCAAATGTAACCACACTATTTAAAAAAGGAGGGAGTGAGAAAACAAGGAAATAAGACAGGTTAGCATAACTTCAGTAGTAGGGAAAACACTGGGGTCCATTATAAAGAATGTGGAAACAGGACACTTAGAAAATATCAGAGGGATAAGGCAAAGACAACATGGATTTGTGAAAGGGAAATCATGTTTGACAAACCTACTGGACTTTTTTGAAGATGTAACTAGCGGAATAGATAAGGGAGAACCACTGGATGTGGTGTTTTGGATTTTCAGAAAGCTTTTGATAAAGTCCCACTTAAGAGGTTAGTGTGCAAAATTAAAGCACATGAGATTGGGGATCATTTACTGGCATGGATTGAGAATTGGTTAGCAGACAGGAAACAGAGAGTAGGGATACTTTTCGGAGTGGCAGGCAGTGACAAGTGGGGTATCGCGGGGATCAGTGCTTGGGCCCCAGCTATTTACAATGTATATCAATGATTTGGATGAGGGAACCAAATGTAATATTTCTAAGTTTGCTGACGACACAAAACTTGGTGGGAATTTGAGTGGTGAGGAGGATATTAAAGCGTTTCAAGACAACTTAGACAAGTTGAGTGAGTGGATAAATACATGACAGATGCAGTATAATATGGATAAGTGTGAAGTTTTCCACTTTAGTAGGGAAAGCAGAATAGCAGAGTATTATTTAAATAGTGATAGATTGGGAAATGTTGATGTACAAAGGGACCTGGGTGTCCTTGTACACCAATCACTGAAAGCAAGCACGTAGGTGCACCAAGCAGTTAAGAAGGCAAATGGTATGCTGGCCTTCATTGCAAGAGGACTTCAGTACAGGAGCAAGGATGTCTTACTGCAGTTGTACAGGGCTTGGTGAGGCCATACCCGGAGTATTGTGTGCAGTTTTGGTCTCCTTACCTAAGGAAGGATATACTTGCCATAGAGGGAGTGCAGTGAAGGTTCACCAGACTGATTCCTGAGATGGCAGGACTGTCGTATGAAGAGAGATTGGGTCCACTAGGCCTGTATTCACTGGAGTTTAGAAGAATGAGAGGGGATCTCATTGAAACTTATACATTTCTTAAAAATTAATTTGCAGGATATGGGCTTCGCCGGCTAGGCCAGCATTTATTGCCCATCTCTAATTGCCCTTGAGAGGGTGGTGGTGACAGACTGTCCAGGGCTGGACAGACTGGATGAAGGGATGATGTTTCCTCTGGCTGTGGGGTCTAGATCGAGGGGTCACAGCCTCAGGATACGGGGTAGGCCATTTAGGACTAAGATAAGCAGAAATTTCTTCACTCAGAGGGTGACAAATCATGGAATTCTCTAACAAAGAAGGCTGTGGAGGCCAAGTCACTGAATATATTTATGAAGGAAATAGATAGATTTCTAGACTTTAAAGGCATCAAGGGATATGGGCAGAGAGCAGGAGTATGGCGTTGAGATAGAGGATCAGCCATGATCACATTGAATGGCAGAGCAGGCTCGAAGGGCCGAATGACCTACCCCTCCTTCTATTTTCTATGGCCAGAATTTTCCGGCGGATGGCGTAGCCCGCACGTCAGCGTGAAAAATGACGTGCGAACATGCCAACGTCAGTGCACGGCATCGCGATATTTTGGTCGGCGGGTGCGCTCAGCAGCAGGGCGTTCGCCTGCTATTAATTGAAGGGCTTGTTAAGCCCCTTAACTTGCCAATCGTGCACGATTTTGAGGGGCCCGTGCGAACTTCGGGTCAGCGCACGGGCTCAACGGGCAGGCGGGGAGGAGATTATTTAAGAAAACTTTTGCAATGTCGGGATATGTGGACTCAGAGGGATTGTTCATGTTTTTCACGAAGTTATAATTGATGAAAATGTTTAAAACATACCTGTGTGATTGTTAGTAGTTCTCATCGATGTCCAAGAGGTTTTTGTGTAAAGTGAAAGCATTCTGCAGACAGCATTCTTTTTCGGCCTTGCAGCTTTCCGGAGGCCTCCATTTAGCCTGGGGCTATGGGTTCTGACCTCTCCAGTGGAGGCAGCTCCCCTGAGGAGGAAGGGAGGGATAGGATCAGGAGGAGGCCAGGACTGGACAGTCAGCCTCCAAGGGAGGCACCTTTGGGTGTCCAGGCGCAGGTACAAGGGGCGCAGGGCCAAGAGGTTGTCCAAGGTGCAAGGGGCCGCAGACAACACCACTATCCTGCTGCCAGGGTATACAGGCGGCGAAGCAGCTCCCTCAATATGACTGAGGTGCAGTGCCGAAGGAGGCTCCAACTCTCAAAGGAGACAGTCATCTATATCTGTCAGATGATTGGCCCTAACTGTGTGGGAGGACACCCCATGCCAGCGGCTCTGAAGCTCACACTTTCCCTCCATTTCTATGCCTCTGGTTCCTTCCAGGGCTCGGTGGGTGATCTTTGCAGTGTCTCCCAATCAGCTGTCCACACTTGTGTCAAGCAGATGCTCTGTTCAGACGGGTATCCACCTTTATCCACTTCCGCTGCGACCAGGCAAGTCAGGCACAGCGAGCCAGAGGTTTCACGGCTATTGCTGGCTTCCCCCGCATCCAGGGTGCTATAGATTGCACACGTGGCCATCAAGGCGCCAGCAGGTGAGCCCAGTGCCTTTTTCAATAGGAAGGGCTTCCACTCCATGAATGTGCAGATTGTGTGTGACCACAGGATGCAGATTTTAGAAGTTTGTGCAAGGTACCCAGACAGCTCCCACGACACCTACATCCTCAGACACTCCCAGGTACCGGCGCTCTTCAGTGCTCCGGCTCAGCTCGATGGTTGGCTGCTGGGTGACAAGGGCTATCCCCTCAGAAGGTGGCTCATCACACCACTACGCCATCCAAGAACAGAAGCTGAGCATCGGTACACTAGGAGCCACGGCACCACAAGAGCTGTGGTGGAGAGAGCCATCGGTCTTCTCAAGATGCGCTTCCGTTGCCTGGACTGCTCAGGGGGCGCACTCCAGTACCCCCCAGATCGCATCTCTCTGATTGTGGTAGTCTGCTGTGCTCTGCACAATCTTGCGCTGGAAAGGGGGGATGTAATTGACGATGAAGACCTTGACATCCTGGATGAGGCTGCACATAATGAATCCAGCAGTGCCTCAGAGGATGAGAAAGCACAGGGCGATGATGAGGGGCAGAACGACGACCTGCAATTACACCAAGGAGGCAGGGACACCTGGAACAATTTAATCCAAAGAACCTTCAGCTAGCTCCACACACATCGATCAGCAGGAGCAGCATTGCCTGGCGCTTCCACACGTGGCACTTAGGTGCTACATCTTCCACCTGATCAGCTGCAAATAAGGCCTTAGTACAGAAACATCAATCTCCACTCTAACACTCATGATAATTATGTCAAAATGAAAAATGCACCACAATGAAAAGACGCTCAGCCATGGTAACAAAGGTGGACTTTATTCTGTCCGCAATTAAAGCCCACGTGATTATTCGACAATGTTCCAAAAAGGGCCAACACAAAATCACTAGTGACATACCCAGGGAGTGCCGAAGGTGCCTTATGTTTTCGTTTGCGGGTGCTACGTCTAGGTGCCGCCCCATCGCTCGGAGTGGCTTGTGAGACAGCCTGCTGACTCTGCTGTCCTATTGGCCTAGATGACCTTGGCAGGCGTCCTCTGGCCCATGGAGCCTGTGATGGCCCCACCTGGGAGGGAGTGGCCAGTTCCTGAACTGGCACCTCCTCAGTTGTCGCAGCCTCAACGGAAGGAACGTTGACTGGCAGAGGGGCAGAGGAGCTGCTGCCCTCATCTGGAGCACCATGAGAGGAGCTCGCAGTGACGGCAGGCAGCTGCTGCGCCAACGTGAGGTCCAAATCTACCTCCCTGCTCACCGCAGATGCATGGGCACCGAGTGCCGGCACTTGGTGTCCACAACATCTCCCACAACGGAAAACACCACCTGTGGCCAGAACCACTGTGAGGGCTTGCAGGTCAGAGCGTAACCCAATCATATTTTGATCCATTTGGTGGAAGCCCCTCTCTGAGTGTCGCCAATCTCTCACTGAAGGAATCCTGATGCTCTGCCCTGAGGGTGGATTCTTCACGTGCGCTCTGCCTAGACTCCTCCGTCACAGAGAGCAACTGAACCATTCCCTCATGCAACCCTGCCAGATGCAAACGCACTTCCTGCTGCTTTTCCTGCAGCTGCTGCAATGGGGACAACTCCAGAGGCACGTCATTAGTGCCGGACTCAGCATGTGCCTTGTCCCCTGCAGCCCTCCAGCTGCTGGCGCCATCGGCACTCTCTGCCTCTACCATCTCCTCCAGCGATCGTGATGTGCCCTCTCCACTGTGTCCCGGGACACTGGCCGACAGTAAAGTCCCCAACGAGGTGTGTGTGTCTGCGCTGGTGCCTGGCTGGCTGAAATGATGTGCCGCAAGTTGCACATGTTGCCCCTCAGGTGTGGAGGGGGGGCTGCGGTGCGGACGTGTGGGTCGCTCTGGTGGTGATGCTGAAATTAACAACAAGGAGAGTGGATCAGTTAGCGTACATTCAGTTCAACCTTTCATCCCTTTGCCCCCCAGCCTCAAGTTGCTCACCCTTCAAGACCCTTAAAAGAAGAACATTAGTGAGGTCCAAATGAGTCAAGACGGGCCCCAAGCATTAAACGCACATGCAAACAGGCTGGTTAGATGGCCTCATGAATGGCACATGGCTTGTAAAGAACCAGAGGAGTGGGGAGAGTGCAGAGGTATCTGATGTGGATGCATTGTTGCCTGGATAGTTGCGCGGCTGAGGGAACATTTCTAACAGTTGTGTCATTTTCCGCCGAACTCAGGAGATTGAGACGTCATATTATTGCCCTTCATTCTGTAAGGAGGGGCATAGACTGGGTGGCCAGAATGCAACGTTTCCCCTTGGCGCAGGGATGAGTAACTTGGCGGCATTCATCTAAGTTGAGTGCCATGAGGTTCACAGCTGAGATGCTGAGGACCTTCTGGACAAAGTAATGTGGGGCGCACTGGCTGAAAGGGTGCAGGAGGTCCCAAACCCCAGAAAATGGAATAAGTCTTTGGGTGTGCAGCGGCAATCCAATGGCATGTGAGACCATGGGGATAGTGGTCACAAATGGGATAAGGTGACTTTGGAAGGTGGTGGAGAGGCTATTCCTCAAGGGGACGAGGGTCCCTCCTGTATGACCCAGGCGTCAGAATGCCTCAGTCAGTGAATGAGCATTGTTGCAGCACTAACGATTGCAGCAACCATCAGTGGTTTAGATGGTGGGCGCAAGGAGTCGATGGGACTGTGAACCTCAAATACCTGCCCGCTGGACCCCAGCCTCGCCACCCTGGCTTCCTGCCTCCTGCCCAGCACCCTGGCCTGCTCCTCGAATGGGGTGAAGCACTGGAGGAGGGCGCGCCCACCACCAGTCCTCAGGCGCTCCCGGGCATTGTGGTTACTTTTTGCCCACAAAACACATAAGAGGATTTATTGGGGCAGGTTGCTCATGTACTCTGCACGCACATGCCGCACTCCAACCACAGTGGGCCATCTGAGACCTCCAGCGGCTCCTGTCCACACTACTAGTGATGAGTCCTCAGACCCCTGGTCCCAAACCCCTCTCCCAATGGTCCCCTTGGACACATTTGGCGTCCATCACTTTGAATAGCACACTGGTCCGAGCGCCCATGGAAAGAAGGATCAAATAGGTGCGGCGCCGATGCCAGCAGATGGGACTTGCCCAAAAGATCTTGAGACACCCCTTGGACCATGTCATTACCATCAATATGACATGTGTTGGAGTTCTGAGTTTGTGTCTACCATTGGAACCGGCAGTCTGAGGCTGCCCGCCCCCGCAACTATTTTCCTGTTCTCCATGGGAGTCGCAAAGCCGCAATGCGGGCCTTAATTGGCCCGCCCACGGAAAATTGCAGCACGGCCCGTTTTGCCAGCGGCAATTGACCTCCCGCCCGCTGCCGTGTTGATCATGCCAGCCCGATCGACGAATGTAAATTTCTGCCCTATGTTTCTAAAATAGCCTGCCTATGTCAGTGAGAGGTTAAAAAAAAACTCAGGTCGGGATTTTCCGACCCTGTTATGGCAGGACCCACGGCGGGAAATTTGGTGGCCCAGCCAAAAGCCCATTGACTTTCAGTGGGGCCAGATGATCCCGGTGGTGGGCGGGGCTAGAAAGTCCCACCCTCTATTCTGGCAGTTATAATAGCTGTTTGTTGACATTTGACATTGCTCTAAGGGGTCTTTATGAATGCTTTGTCTGCTTTCCGCAGTCTATAATTATCGCAGTGGGGGGGGTGGGGTATGCAGGGGAGGAGGTGGTTGCTTTAAGTTCACTGTTTAATTAATGGTTAAAAGAGGTTATTAAAGGATTAGCTGTGTTAGATGTGTGGTTATGAATCTGAGTGTGTTTTTATAAGGGGTTAAGTATTGGAGGAGATGTAAATGTTTTGAATAGGCTTTCATGAATGGGAATTTTTTTATTATAGTGAAGGCTGTAATAGATATTTAGACCTTTATTTCTTTTCTTGGCTCCTTAGGTTTGTCCATGGTGGATATTGGGTGAGTTGGAAAGGAGGGTGTAAGGGCAAAGAGTGGTGGGTGGGTTGATATGGGTTGGCATTCATTGGGATGGGAGCTATAAGAGGCAATGGTAGTAGGTAAGTTGGCATGAGTTGGCATTAGATTGCCATGGAGAGTATGAGGGACCATTGTGGTGGGTGGGGGTGTGAATTCGCATGGAGGGTTTGAGGGGCCCTTGGGAATAGGTGGGTGCCATGAGTTGACATGAGTTGGCATGTGTTATGACGTGACAAATGATGTGTGCCAGGCAGACCAAATCCACAAGGGAAACTTGGTTGCGCCATCACAATGGTTTTGCAATTTGTATTTATTATGAGATCCAAGCACTGAATTCAGAAGTAAAAAGTCCACCAAGACCTTCAGAGATTTTAAAAATAAAATTAAATATTTATTAACAAAATATAAAAGATTTCAAGCATATACATAAGACTACAAATTACTTACCACTATAATAGGTCCTAAAATTCCTAATTAACCTGAACCCCAGTTACATTCTCTTTAAGGCAATGGTCCAAAATAGATTCTAGGTTTAAAACAAACTCAGCAAGCTACTACAATATCCTGGACAGTGGAATTCCAAATGGCTTTTCCCCAACTTCAATTTTGTTATATAGCAAACTTATGCACAAATGCTGGAGGCTTCATTAAGTCTATTTCACACACTCCTGTTAGATCTTACATGGCTTCTGATACATAACATTTCATTCTCCTTTATATATGTTTCTCTCTTTTTAATATGTAAGTTCTATTATTCCATATGTCTTTGAAACTGTATCTTCCTCATAATATAAAAACTTTCATGTTGCCAATATCGTCAGTAACCTTTGGGAAAAATAAACACGTTCCTTAGCCTTGCTTATCTAGCTAGTTATAAACAGACTAAGATCCATTTGAAATCCAAATCTCTTCATTTACCTAAGAATACAAATTCCCTTCACACCTTACATGCTAAGCCAGCATCCATGTTTACTCATTAGCATGTCAAGCACCCAGCTTCTTTTCATGATTTCAAACTTACAGTCTACTTTACTCCAAATGTAATTAAGTCACACAAAGACCCAACTATACTCACCCCCATAAACCTACTTCACAATAAACCGGAAAAATGTTATGAAAATTATTATACTTTTATCACACATGGCTGAGGCATTGGGAGCAGGTGGGGAGTGATGGGGTGGGGAGTGAGGGGGTGTGAATGGTGAGGGATAGAGGGCCTAAAACATGAGCAAACAATTGGGGCAAAGCCCCAGAGAACTGAGGTCAGCCTTTTAACCAGCCCGCCTAGGCTGCCTCCAGTCAGTGTCTGGGGATGGCAGGCCCAAATCCACCCGACACTTGCCCCCTATGTAAGGAAGATCCTGTCATATGGGAGGGGGGTTTCTCCCAAGGCGGGTGCGGCGAGCTGAGAAATTTCCCGATTCACGCTACCTGCCTCAGGTGTGAAAATCCGTGCCAGAAAGTGTTTTCTTCAGTTTTGAATGCATAAAATTGCGATGTGGATGTTTGGACTGATTACACCTGCAATGGAACTGGCAAGGGTGGGAGTGCTGCTTGCGTGCAGACTACCTGCACCCTTATCCCATGCCAGCAAAAATTGCCGGCAACAGGAATAGGGGTGGGAATCCCAGAATCAAGTCCCACCCGCCATTTTTAAACTGCTCTCAATTGAGCAAGAATATGGTCCTTTATGTCTGAATGACAACCTGTAGTTGACAATTATTTATTAATTTATGAAGGTGTGAATGGGGGATATGCTAAGCATTGAAAAAAGTACAAGACCTTACACCTTGTTATCTTGATTGTCATGTTTTTGTGTCTACTTTCTCAATTAAATAAATTCTTGTGTTCACATTTATAATGGAAAGGCCTTATGTAAGTCATCTCTGGTCAAAGTGTAATTGCAGATTTGACGACTAGATGCTAGTATGTTATCTTCTCCTCGTAAATTGCTAAAAGTACTTTTGAAAAAAAATTCATCTGCCATATTTTTCCAGGTATCTGAAATTTCTATTGTCCAAAGTAAGGTTCTAAAGAAAATATCAAAAAATAACCATGGCTTGCTCATAAATAAAATTTGTAGTTGCACCATGTACACTGGTGTGAAATAAAAATTGCACAGTGCATAGAATAGACTCGGGGTCAATTTTTGGGGAATTCTCTGACACATCTCCACAGCAGTCGGAGGCAGTAAGAGCCCAGGTCTCAGGCACTTGGAGGACTGCTGGAGAACAGCCACTTGCTGAGTCCGAGTCTGATGATGCGCCTCAGGAAACCACCATGTCAAACATACTGGAGATGCAAGGACAAGTGGCAGAAAATCAGGTAGAGTTGCAAGAGGCAGTCAGCAGACTAGACTGAACGATGGAGGAGTGCATACGTGTTCTGTCTGATGTTGTGGCTCTGACATGCAAGTGCCTCGATGTCTCCATGGGAAGGAGCATGGTCCTCTAGAAGAGTGTGGTCCAGCAGATCCTGCCGGATTTGTGCTTGGACCTGCACTCCATCACTATAGGCATTGATGAGATCCATCAATGACTAGGTGAGAGGGAGACAGGACACCTTGACCTCCCTCCAGGTGCTCCTTCTCCTCAGAGAGTCAGACAGAGGCCCTCAGGCATCCACAGTGGGGAGGACCAGCAGATGGACATCCCAGGGCCATCCCAGATAACTCTGAGAGTGTCCAATCAATCCCAGTCCCCTCTGCCTGTGACCCTATCACCTCCAGCTGTATAGGCCAAGGAGGGAGTGGCTGCCCCACAGCAAGATACCCAAAGCAGGCCAGGGCCCTCCAGCTCCCAACCCTCTAGAGAATGGCTGCTAAAGTCATCAAAAACTACAGGTCATTTCAGTCAGCAGGCTGCCTCCACATCGGCTGTGGATGCCGGGGAAACACCTAGATATAGCGGTAGGGTTAGAAAAATTAAGAAGCTTTAAAATCACTTCTGGATCACGGGTGTTTAATCGTAAATTGTAAATATCATGCACCTTTGTTAAACATGTGCTGTTCATGAGAATGGTGTACTCATTTGCAAGCATCCTGCATATGCATCTATGTGCCCTCTCATTGCGAGGGTGATCCATGCTCCCAATCAGTGTTCGCCTCCCTTTGTAAGCTTCACGTTCATGTGACATGTAGCTGACTCACGAGGCTTATTCCACCCTTGTGTTGTGTCAGGGAGATATGTGAACCTCTTTACGGAAGTGTTTGCAAAATGCACTAGCAATCATACTGCTTACAAGACAGTGTTAGGTGCCCTCACTAGCCTGGGTGGGGTAACTGTAATTGTTCCTCCAAAATGAGAAGGCTGCCATCATTTGTAGTGCCAAAGCACAAGACCTGCAGCCATGGTGCTCTCTCCAAACATGCACGCAAAAATGTCAGCAAAAAGCTTCTCATAAAGGTGGTGTCCACTGTACCAAGTCTTTTGACACAGCATCTGTGCTGTTGTGACAACTATCACTTCCCAGAGTGCACCAATGGAGGGGTCGCCCTGGCCTTTCCAGTGAATAGGGCCTAGTGCATCATGAGGTTTGACGGTGCAAGGCCGAACGCTGAGAATGCTCTCGATGTCACTGGTTGCAAAGGCCTTTTGGTCCACAGGTATGGCAGTAAGGAACAGAAGGAATGTGGATGTGTACCTTAATCATCCTGGAATTGTGTGGCCAACAGTGTGTCATGGGTATGCCTTTCATGTCGTGTTTCTTCGAGGCATCCTCACGTGGAAGCAGACACTCATCTCCCAGTTCATATTCCTGCCCATCCTGCTCTTCATCGTCTGAGGAGCTCTCAGCCTCCTCCATGCCTCCCTCTGGCAAGGGAACGCCATTTGAAGTACCAGGTTGTGAAGGGCGCAACACACCACGATGATTCAGGACACATCTCGGGAGAGTACTGCAGAGCGGTTCAAGCATCGGAAGTGCATCTTCAGGATGCCAGTGGTCTGCTCGATAATGGATTATGTTGCCTTATGCATCTCATTGTATCTCTGCTCCAAGTGACTCAGAAGATGATGCAGTGGTGTCATGAGTCATTGTTTGAGTGGTACCCCTTAACCCCAAGCAGCCAATCCTGTATTCACTGAGGCTCTTCGAATATGTAAGGCACCTGAGAGTGACTCAAGATGTATGAGCCTTGGCAACTCCCAGGGAACCTGGCACAAACATGTATGATGTGCTTCTGATGATCACACACCAGTTGAACATTGATGGAGTGTAAGCCTTTCCTGTTAATGAACATTAGGGGCTGTTACTGTGGAGCTCTCAATGCCACATGTGTGCAATCGATTGCACCCTGTACTTTAGGGAAGCCTGAGATAGCTGCAAACCCCAGAGATCTAGCATCCTGGCTAGCTTCGTCGAGTGTGAACTTCACATAATGATGATCCCTATGATAGAGGGCATCTGTCACCTCCTTGACACATTTATGCATTGAGAACTGTGAGCTGCCGCATAAATCCCCTGTGGATCCCTGGAACGATCTGCAGGCCAAAAAATTTAATGCGGCGGTGACCTTCAGAGCCACTGGCAGGGAATGTCCTCAATATGGCCAGCATTGACCACAGGCTCCATTACTTAATCCTCCTTCTCCCTGGGGAATGATAGATGCAAGAGACAGTGAACACTGGGCAGAAATAGTAGACCCCCGCTCGCACACAGAAAGACAGTGTCAAGCCACAGAGCTGGTCTTCATTAATAGCTTTTCGCTGATACAGCCTTGCAGCTGAGGCACACAGTCACATATCTAGGAGCCCATGATACCTATCTTGACTGATGTGATGCTAGATTGGGAGGGGCTATGTGATTCTGGTGAGTGGTGTTTTTAATGAGCATTCATGAGATGGTAATGCATGCAAATGGGGTTGCCGCCATGGATCAGCAGAAAACCTGACCCGCCATCAGTCCACTATGAAGGTGATGAGGGGAAAATTCCTAACTGCTTTCCAGCCAGCAAGTTTCAGATGTTTGACCTCTCCCCACATTTTCCAGTCCCGCCTGCCACAAAACCTGCTTCAGGCTCGAGAGAAAAATCCTGCCCATAATTACTGCTACTACTACATACTAATTCGCCAGCCATCAATTCAACAGTGATGATTGAGCCAATATATATTAGTAGTATGTATATATATCCTGTAGTATTACAAATGGCAAAGCAGAGAATATGACTTTTCCCTTATCTATCTTTGTTGTCTCAATGTTGCAGTATCTTGCATCATTTACATTATAAGTGACTACAATTCAAAAATACTTAATTGATTGTGAAGCAATTTCAAAAGTCCTAAGGTATAAAAGGTGCTACATAAATGCAAGCTCTTTCTTTTTCTTTTGTCTCTTTTGTTTTGCTTCTCTGCCTAACTCCGCTGGCTTCTCTCTCTCTCTCTCTCTCAAGTCGGAGATGATGGATTTACATAGTTTGGCATAATGTGTCAGGAAAAGGAGCCAACAGCTGCCCCTTAGTAACTGCCATCCAAGTCGCCCCAAATCACTTGCCTTACTATTTCAGCACCGTACAATGCTTATTTTTCACTATCTGTGTACATGTTGCACCTGCAAGTTTTAGAACAGTGCAAACAATCACAAGTTTTTATTGAATGATCTTACGAACCAGCAGTGTGAACAGGAAAATAAGCCTCTTCTGGAACAAGCATTGAATTGTTGTGACCTGTCACCTTTGTTTGATATTGTTCTCTTTTTGAATGCACAGCAGGAAACACAAGTAGGGCAATATTATATTAGGCAACACTTCAATTGTGACTTCAAGGTCACTCCCACCAGTACTCTCATGGATAGATGCGTCTGTGACAGGTAGGTTGGTGAGAGTGAGATCAAGTCAGTTTTTCACTGTAGTTGGTTCACTCAGCCTCTGTCGCAGTCCCAGTCTGGTAGATATGTCTTTCAGAACTCGACAGTTCAGTCAGTAGTCATACTGCCGAGCCACTCATGGTGATGGGTATTGAAGTTCCACGTCCAATGTACATTCAGTGCCGTTGCTACCCTCAGTGCTTCTTCCAAGTGTTGCTTAACATGAAGGAGCACTGATTCATCAGCTGAGGGAGGCAGTAAGTGGTAATAAGCAGAAGGTTTCCTTGCCCATGTTTGACCTGATGCCATGAGACTGCATGGGGTCTGACGTCAATGTTGTGAACTCCCAGGTCAACTCCACCCTGACTGTATACTACTGTGCGGCTGTCTCTGCTGGCTCTGTCCTGGGCCTCTGGATTACTAGTCTTGTATCATTACCAATACACCACCATTCTCAGGGTGCATATGAATGAGGGTCATCGTTTGGGGGTGGGAGAGGCGGGGGTTGGTGTGGCGGTCCTTCCTTAGTCTTACTTCTCTCCTTTGTTTGTCTGTGCTGTTTGGCCTGAAGAGGAGGAGAGAGGTGACTAGTGGTCTTTGTAAAGCAAAGTCCAAGTACTTAGGGCTTCTGCATGTGATATATGTGCTGAGAGAGAAAGAAAAGTAAGATGCAAGCAGGTTGTGGATGTGTTGAATGAAAAGCAAGTAACTGGAATGTGAACTGAGGAACAAATCTTGAGTCGTTCCTTATCTGAAATTGGTATCAGAATGCTATTGCCAGTTGCTATGAAGGCATCAAGCAAGAGTTGAATGTGTGTTTGGTGTGAGAATGAGAGGTGGTAAAGTGTGTCTTTGATTGGATATGTTGCAGGAGTGAGAATTGATTGGAGTGTTAGAGAGGAGGCTGAGCAAGTTGTTGCTCAGAAATGGAGAAATAGAGAGCCACACTCACCTGTACTGCTCTTGTCAGATTTTTATAAGTGTTTCCTCTATTGAACACAAGTTCTAGAGGTAATGCTCCTCTGCTACCTCTCTCCTGATCTTGGGTATGTAGGTCTTGACGACCTTATTCTGACTTTTGGGAAACACAATGTCCCCTCTTTCCCTTATCTTTTCCACTAGTGACCTCCAGGAAGGCTTCAGAAAACCTAGAGACAGTTGCAGACCATCTTACAGCAGTTAATGAAATCTCCTTTTAACAAGTGCCTCACATTTTACTGAGTCTCTAGAGGCCTGACAGAAATTCTACCCACAAAATGGGTGACTAGTATCTTCTTCTACATGTCATGATTTCTAATCTTCAAAGCAATGTAGGCGAGTTCAGCTTCAGAACATAAGGGTTATTGTAAGGCAGTTACTAATGTGCTTTGAGAATGAGGGATAGAGTGTGAAACATGCCAAAGATGCTAACATTCTTAAATTGAATAATGCACAATAAAGACCATGTCAAAGGGAATATCAGGTGACTGGTTGACCACACGGAACTCCCTGATTGAAGTTTGAAGAAAACCAAACCTATTTTCAGGTAGTAGTAAATAGAACGCGATCAGACAACATACATATGGTAAATTGATAAGCTAAATCCAAAGTAGTCATGAGATGTGAATGAGAATAATCTGTGCATGAGCCCAATTATCCAGGACATGTTCCCCAGAAAAGAGACAGAGCCAAAATGGGGAGGCAAAACAATACAGGTTAATTTGCAGTCTTGTACTAAGAAGTCATTTGGCTCAATCCCAAAACAGATGTCTATTCTTTTCAAGTGTTTTCCAACATATTAATGCATATTAGACATTGGGGAGGAGGATGACTTAGAAAGGGGGTTTGAGGCATTAACCACTGCTAAGATCCAAGTAACTGCGTTTGAACTTCTAAATAGACTGTTGTATAAGATCAAAGGTGTATAAAACTGAAAGTGCCAAAATCTAATTTTATAAATGAGTAAACAGCTTGTATTTTCCTTTGGGAATCTTCCCAATTTCAGGAGATTCAGAGTGTTAGCAGGAGGAAAATTGCATAGGGTCCCACCATCAAATCTTCATCACAACAAGACTTTCCTTTCCCAAGCTGGGGCCAGTGTTATGTAATTGCCATGATCTTGCCCCAAAACAAACAAACAAACACAGACACACACACACACACATATGACAGTGAGGTGTAGATTGTTTCCCACCCCTCCAACCCAATGGAAATAGCACCTCCTAGGTAATAGGCATTGACTAGCAGCATTATGGACTTAATGGCCCAAAGGGATTCAAAGCAAGCTGCAAGTATTTCTAAAGTGCATTTTAAATTAATTTAAATACATTTTAAATACTTTAATGTCAAGATAAGAGTTGTTAAAGTTTCTAAAGTTATTTAGAAAGCTTAACCTAGTGAACTGGGCTTTGGAAACCAAAGGAATGTCCTCCAGGCCTCCCCATATTCTCCTGCTCTGAAACAGAACAAAAGCAGGTTGAAGAGGATTGTTACAGAAATGGCAGCTCTACAGGCATCACAGGCAGCCTTTGGTCCTGGAGTGCTGGTGCCCACATCTCCTCATCTGTCGATCCAGAATGCTGTGAGCTACATTGTTACAGAGAATAAAATTACTTTTCTAGCTCCTGCACCACTGAATTTTCCTTCTCCATTGCACCAGCCCCGCCCCCACCCCCACAAGGGGCAGGTTGTCCATAGCGGGTGCAAATAGCACTGGGAGCGCACCATGAACATGTAATCAGTGTGCACTGAGGAAAGTTTAGTTGGTGTGGAAGGAGCTACACTGAATGGCAGAATGTAATTTTAGTGCAAGTTTAGCACAAAATTAACCACGGAGGAAAATCTATTTGAGTATCTCTTATTCGGGGGTGGGAAGGAGTTAATGCAAAAACCTTTAAGTGGGATCATTGGACTTTAAGATTTTAAATTTTTTTTAATGAATTATATTTTCTGTTTTTCTTTTTAAAGATATTCAGGAATTTTATGAAGTGACCTTAGTTGCTGCACTGAAACCGCCTGATCAAAACCTTGTAGCAAGCAATCTGTTTTCAGCTGAGGTGGGGAGGACATCAACCTTTACAAGCATTGAACTTCTCAGTCCAGAGGTGAGTGACTCAACTGGCTATACAAAAAGCAATAATATTGCAAATGCTGAAAATCTGAAACAAGGACATAAAACGCTGGAAACACTTAACTGGTCAGTCAATATCTGTGGAGAGAACAGATAGATTAAAATTTCAGGTATAAACACTTCATCAGAAATCAAATGGCTGTAGCTTTACGTGATGTAAAAAGGGAATAGGCTTCCACCTAGATTTTTTAATAAAAATAAATCACAGAATCCAGTGTGTTTGCCATGATGCATACAAAAATATTAAAAATGACGGACAGGAAAAGACCAGCCTTGGCCATAGTGCAAATAAGCATTGTGATCCTGAACAATATTCACCCACCAGCAGCTACGTAATCTCTTGGCAGATGCAAAAAAAACAGGAGGTTTGAGGGGAAAATGGGAAATAGCTGTGCAATCTTTATTGTCAAACACAGCATCAAATTCTAGTAAAATTGGTGTATGAATATTCATGCCACACGCGTACCAGGCAATGACTATCTTTCTTGACATACAACAGCATTACAATCGTTGAATTGCCCACCATCAAGCCCATGGGATCCAAGACAATTTGGCAAATTGGATCCAGAATTGGCTGAGTGGCAGGACGCAGAGGGTGATGGTCGAGGGGTGTTTTTGTGACTGGATGTCCAGTGGGGTTCCACAGGGATCGGTGTTGGGTCTCTTGCTGTTTGTGGTATATATAAACGATTTAGACTTGAATGTAGGAGGGTTGATCAGTAACGGATGACACAAAAATTGGTGGGGTGGTAAATCGTGAGGAGGATAGCCTTAGATTACAGGAGGATATAGACGGGCTGGTCAGATGGGCTGATCAGTGGCAAATGGAATTTAATCCGGATAAGTGTGAGGTGATGCACTTGGGCAGGACAAACAAGGCACGGGAATACACGATGAATGGTAGGACCCTGGGAAGTACCGAGGATCAGAGGGACCTTGGTGTGCATGTCCACTGGTCCCTTAAGATAGCGGGACAGGTAGATAAGGTGGTTAAAAAGGCGTATGGGATACTTGCCTTTATTAGCCAAGACATGGAATATAAAAGGTTGTTTTGGAACTGTATAGAACGCTGGTTAGACCACAGCTAGGGTGTTGCATGCAGCTCTGGAATCCACATTGTAGGAAGGATGTGATTGCACTAGAGAGAGTGCAGAGGAGATTTACCAGGATGTTGTCTGGGCTGGAGAGTTTTAGTTATGAGGAGAGATTGGATAGACTGGGGTTATTTTCCTTGGAGCAGAGGAGATTGAGGGGGGACATGATTGAGGTGTATAAAATTATGAGGGGCATAGATTGGGTAGACAGGAAGGAACTTTTCCCCTTGGTGGAGGGATCAACAACCAGGGGACATAGATTTAAGGTAAGGGGCAGGAGGTTTAGAGAGGATGTGAGGAAGACTTTTTTCACCCAGAGGGTGGTGGGAATCTGGAATTCACTGCCTGAAAGGGTGGTAGAGGCAGAAACCCTCATAACATTTAAGAAGTATTTGGATGTGCTCTTCCAGTGCCAGGGCACACAAGGCTATGGGCCTAGTGCTGGAAAATGGAATTAGAATAGTTAGGTAATTGTTTGACCGGCGCAGACTCCATGGGCCGAAGAGCCTTTTTCTATGCTGTAGACCTCTATGACTTTTTGACTCTATCAACGTTAACCAGAAATTTCCTTGGACCAGCCATATCAGTACAATAGGGGCATCTCAGAGGCTGGGAATTCTGCAGTGAGTAACTCACCTCTTGATTCCCCAAAGCCTGTCCACAAAATCGACAAGGCACAAGCAAGGAGTACCCGCTACTTGCTTGGGTGAGTGCAGCTCCAGCAGCACTCAAGAAGCTCAACACCATCCAGGACAAAGCAGCCTGCTTGTCAGCACCCCATCCACCAACTTAAACATTCACTCCCTCCACCATCAGTGCACAGTGGCAGCAGTGTTTAAATAGCAACATGAGACTTAGGAGCAGGAGTAGGTCATTCAACACTTTGAGCCTGCTCTATCATTCAATAAGATCATGGTTAGACCATAAGACATAGGAGCAGAAATTAGGCCAATCGGCCCATCGAGTCTGCTCCACCATTCAATCATGGCTGATAAGTTTCTCAACCCCATTCTCCCGCCTTCTCCTCGTAACCTTTGATCCCCTTACCAATCAAGAACCTATCTATCTCGGTCTTAAATACACTCAATGACCTGGCCTCCACAGCCTTCTGTGGCAATGAATTCCATAGATTCACCACTCTCTGGCTAAAGAAGTTTCTCCTCATCTCTGTTCTAAAAGGTCTTCCCTTTACTCTGAGGCTGTGTCCTCGTGTCCTAGTCTCTCCTACTAATGGAAACATCTTCCCCAAGTCCACTCTATCCAGGCCTTTCAGTATTCTGTAAGTTTCAATCAGATCCCCCCTCATCCTTCTAAACTCCATCGAGTATAGACCCAGAGTCCTCAAACGTTCCTATATGTTAAGCCTTTCATTCCTGGGATCATTCTCGTGAACCTCCTCTGGATCCTCTCCAGGGCGAGCACATCCTTCCTGAGATATGGGGCCCAAAATTGCTCACAATATTCTAAATGTGGTCTGACCAGAGCCTTATAAAGCCTCAGCAGCACATCCCTGCTTTTATATTCTAATCCTCTCGAAATAAATGCCAACATTGCATTTGCCATCCTAACTACCGCGTCAACCTGCAAGTTAACCTTAACAGAATCCTGGACTAGGATTCCCAAGTCTCTTTGCACTCCAGATTTCTGAATTCTCTCCCCTTTTAGAAAATAGTCCATGCCTCTATTCTTCCTACCAAAGTGCATGACCTCACACTTCCCCACGTTGTATTCCATCTGCCACTTCTTTGCCCATTCTCCTAACCTGTCCAAATCCTTCTGCATCCTCCCCGCCTCCTCAATACTACCTGTCCCTCCACCTATCTTTGTATCATCTGCAAACTTAGCCAGGGTGCCCTCAGTTCCTTCATCTAGATCATTAATGTATAAAGTGAAAAGTTGTGGTCCCAACACTGACCCCTGCGCAACTCCACTATTCTGAGAAGGACCCTCTTATCCCCACTCTCTGCCTCCTGCCAGCCAGCCAATCTTCTATCCATGCTAATACCTTGCCTCTAACACCATGGCTTCGTATCTTACTGAGCAGCCTCCTGTGCGGCATCTTTTCAAAGGCCTTCTGGAAGTCCAGGTAGATAACATCCATTGGCTCTCCTTTGTCTAACCTACTCATTACCTCCTCAAAGAATTCTAACAGATTTGTCAGGCATGACCTCCCCTTGATGAAACCATGCTGACTTTGCCCGATTTTACCATGCACTTCCAAGTATTCTGAAATCTCATCCTTAATAATGGACTCTAAAATCTTACCAACGACCGAGGTCAGGCTAATCGGCCTGTAATTTCCCGTCTTTTGCCTCACTCCCTTCTTAAACAGGGGGTTACATTAGCGATTTTCCAGTCGTCTGGGACCCTCCCTGACTCCAGTGATTCCTGAAAGATCACCACTAACGCCTCCACTATCTCTTCAGCTATCTCCTTCAGAACTCTAGGGTGTAATCCATCTGGTCCAGGTGATTTATCCACCTTCAGACCTTTCAGTTTTCCTAGCACCTTCTCCTTGGTAATGGCCACCATACTCACCTCTGCCCCCCGACTCTCTTGAACTTTGGGGATGTCACTCGTGTCTTCCACTGTGAAGACTGATGCAAAGTACCTATTCAGTTTCTCCGCCATTTCTTTGTTCCCCACTACTACTTCTCCAGCGTCATCTTCCAGTGGCCCAATGTCCACTTTTGCCTCTCTCTTACCCTTTATATATCGAAAAAAACTCTTGCAATCTTCTTTTATATTACTGGCTAGTTTACCCTCATATTTAATCTTCTCCCTCCTTATTTCTTTTTTAGTTGTCCTCTGTTGGTCTTTGTAGACTTCCCAATCCCCTGGTTTCCCACTGCTCTTCGCCGCATTGTATGCTTTCTCTTTAGCTTTTATGCTGTCCTTGACTTCCCTTGTCAGCTATGGTTGCCCCGTCCTCCCTTTAGTATGCTTCTTCTTCCTAGGGATGAATTTTTGCTGTGTCTCCCAAATTACTCCCAGAAACTCCTGCCATTGCTGTTCCACTGTCTTTCCTGCTAGGCTCATCTCCCAGTCAATTCTGGCCAGCTCCTCCCTCATGCCTCTGTAGTTGCCTTTATTCAACTGTAATACCGTTACATCTGGTTCCAGCTTTTTCCTCTCAAATTGCAGGGTAAATTCTATCATATTATGGTCACTTCCTGCTAAGCGTTCCTTCACCTTAAGCTCCCTTATCAAATCTGTCTCATTACACATCACTAAATCTAGAATTGCCTATTCCCTAGTGGGCTCCACCACAAGCTGCTCCAAAAAGCCATCTCGTAGACATTCCACAAATTCCTTTTCTTGGGATCCACTACCAACCTGATTTTCCCAGTCTACCTGCATATTGAAATCCCCCATGATCACTGTAACCTTGCCTTTCTTACATGCCTTTTCTATCTTCTGGTGTATCTTGTGCTCCACATCCTGACTACTGTTCGGAGGCCTGTACATAACTCCCATTATGGTTTTTTTTACCTTTGAGGTTCCTCAACTCTACCCACACAGATTCTACATCATCTGACCCTACATCATTTCTTGCTATCGATTTAATTTCATTTCTTACTAACAAAGCAACCCCACCCCCTCTGCCAACCTGCCTATCTTTTCGATAGGATGTATATCCTTGGATATTTAGCTCCCAGTCCTGATCCCCTTGCAGCCATGTCTCCGTGATGCCCACCACATCATACCTGCCAATTTCAATCTGCGCCACAAGCTCATTTACCTTATTTTGTATACTGCGTGCATTCAGATACAACACCTTCAGTCCTATATTTCCCGTCCCCTTTCTCATTGTCATCCCTTTATCTGATGTGCTTGAAGTTAGATTCGTAGCCCTTTACAAACACTCTGTCCTATTTTGTGTTCTGGAGACTTTAATAGCCTCTCCTGGGCTCTCCTTTCTTTTCAGTTTTTTCATAATTTTTCATGAAGTTGAATCCACCCCCCACATATAAAAATGTGACTTGCTCTGGTGTGAGGCCATATGGTGTGTCTCACTTATCAACTACAAAGCGTCTGTCATGTGGTGTACAAGTGTCCTGCATTAATTACAAAGGAGCAGAATATAATATTAGGTTAATTGACTAATATACTTTGATTACTTGATCATTGCACATAACTAAACTAAAACTAATTGTTAAACATGGGCTACAGATACACCTATGGCAGGTAATAAGTGTGGGAGTGTCTCCTGGTCAGCCATGCTTTATACAGAGTGGTGCCCCTCAAACTATAGCATCTGGCGACAGGCTAGAGACCTGTTCCAGGAAAAACTAGCTATGAAAACAGACATAAGTGCATGCTTTGTTTGTCTCATGTGGCACTAGATAGGGGAGAGAAAAGAAGAAGAAGACACATTGGCATAGAATACAAGAGTAAAGAACTACTGATAAATTGGTACAAGGCATTGGCCAGCCCACAGTTAGAATAAATTGTGTGTAGTTTTGGGCACCTCATTATCAAATGGCTATCAGAGCCTTGGAGAGCTTATAGCATCCATTTACCAGGAAATTGCAAGGCATGGGAAACAGTTATGACAAGAGATTTAAGATGCTAGTACTATTTCCACCGGAGCCGAGAAGCCAAAGAGGAGATTTAATAGATGTTTTTAAAATTTTGAAGAATTTTGATAGTGAGCAGGAAAAGGCCATTCCCTTTGGATGAAAGTAATTGATGAAGGGTCATCAATTTAAAAATGTGACTGAGAAGGAAGAGAGAGATGTTTGGAAAAAATTGTTTATCAGAAGTTTATTGGAGCATGGAGTGCTTTGCCACAAGGAGTGGTTAAGGCAGACACAATCATTTCTTTTAAAGAAAAACTGGATACAGATTTAAATCAAAGAAATATAAAAAGCCATAAGGAAAGTGCAAAACAATGAATTAGCAAAGTCTAGTCTAGCAAAGAACTAGCACTGACCTTATGGTCCCCGACTGTGCTGAAAACGTTTCATGTTCAATGGATTCAGGTCATGCTGTGAAGGGCAAGAATGAAGCTTGAGTGCTCATAGCTGACATCACTAGCTGTGCACTTCTAAACCATCAGACGTCCCTCCAAAAGCAATGCCCATGGCTGTCGAGTTACACTTCAAATTGCATTGTCTGTTCTGCAACTGATATTTGTCATCTGAGTTTTTTTATTAATATAAGGTTTGCCTAGGGCTCTGTTCTCTCTCCCACTCAATTCCTTCTTTATATCAGTGAGTAACTTTACAACACTCAACTACATCCACACTTACTGGCAATTTTGTACAGTAATACATTCATCAGCTCAATCTTTCAAATTTCATGCCATAAGTGCTCACAATCTGTTACCCTCTTGTCCCCTCACATTGCATTAACTGAATCACTACAACAAGCAGTTTATGGCATCTTTGATGTAGAAAAACATTCCCCCTTTACAGAGGATAGAATTGAAATGGAATGGATATGAGACATGATGAGAGAATTAGATGTGACAAAAAATATGGCTGAAAATGTACACTTTTAAAAAGCCTTAAAGATGGACAGAGAAGTGACAAAGTGGAGGATTAGGGAGAGGATCGGGGTATCTGAAGACTGCCACCAAAGGCAGGGGAAAGGGAGGGAAGAGCATACAAAAGATTTGGAGAACCAAAGAGTTAGCGGTTGCATATGTAGGGTAGTAAGAGACTTGGAGGGAATTAAAAATGAGAATGAGAGCTCCAATATTAACTTACAGGTATGGCAGCACAGTGGTTACATTATTGGACTAGTACTCCAGAGACCTGGACTTATGATTCAGAGACATGGGGCTGGATTTTATGGGGCACCGTATCCCCTGCTCCTCTCAACTAAAAAATCAGTTGTCAGCCACCCACCCAAAATCCAACTGTCCTGCAGTGATATTACATTGGGAGCAGCCTTAACTGTTTCAGGGTGAGACTTCTGCCCCCATCTGGGAGGAGGCTTTGCCCTAGAGATCTGCTGGACAATTTGATTGGACAGCAACTCTGCAGTCCCAGCAGCACCAGGATCAAACAACGGCCAGATCCCTGGATTACTCATCTAATAACACCGACACTATGCTACCATACCTATAAGTTAAAATTGGGGTTCTAATCCTCACCTTCAGTTCCAGCTAAGACTCTCACTACCCTACATATGCAGTCACTAACTCTTTGGTTCTCCAAACAATGGCGAGTGCTAGGTCGACAGGCAGTCCCGAGAAAGAGGTGATAGAGACCAGACTTCAAGGCAAGTCAGGAGTTTTGGACAGGCCTGGCTGGCAGACCCCAGCGAGGAGGGTACTGGGATACTGGGATGGGGGGATGGGGTGGGGGGGTGCGGGATTATTGTTGCGGGGGTCAGGATAGCAAGGCCAGAGGGGAAAGTTAAAGGGAGGTGTCTCGAGTGGGCACAGGGGATCCCCCAAAGGAAGTACCTCCCTTCCTGCCTGAGAGTAACCCATGCAGTCCTGCCTTGTTGTTTTGTCCCCCGCTGCACTTAAAATTGCAGTGGAGGCAGAATGAGGCCCTTATATGGCCATTAATTTGTCACGTAGGGCCTCAATAGACCTCAGGGCAGGCGGGCTTCCTGAGTGCTTCACATCCCATTCTCATCGGCATTTTTTGCAATTTCTTTTGGTTAAGGAGTGTATCCAAAGGCTTGTGGTTGGTTTCAATTTTGAATCTTAAACCCCTGACAAATAAGCACTTCTCATAGGCCCATGTGGCTACGAAAGCTTCTCTCTTTATGGTTGCGTACATCTTCTCTTTGCCCATAAAATATCTCGAGGCATAATACACTGGTTTTCTTTGCCCATGTTTTGAATTTGAAACAGCGCTGCACCTAATCCTGTAGATGATGCGTCTGCTGCTACAGCTGTTGGCAAATCTCGGTCATAGTGTGCTAGTACCTCTGGTGATGTTAAGAGATTTTTGATTCTGTCAAAAGCATTTTGCTGGTTAACATTCAGCACCATTACTGACCTTCTCTCAGTAGTTGTCATAATGGTTCGTTGATTTCTGCCAGGTTCAGTCATTTTCTGCCACTTGATTTACCGTGCCAAAGAATCTTTGCAATTCTGTGATGGTTCTAGGCTGTGGGAACTCTCTTAGAATTTTAGTCTTCAGTGGGTCAGCCGTAATTCCTGAAGCTTGCACAATGTGCTCTCAGAATTTTATCATCAGTTTTGCAAGTTCACATTTGTCATTTAATGTCAAACCTGCTTCGTGTAGGATTTTGAGGACTGTTCTTACATGACGGTCATGTTTTTCCTTTGATAAAATGTCACCCGTATGGCATATTATGCCTTCCAGGGTCTGACACATCATCCTTTGGAATATCTCAGGTGTAGAAGCAATTCCAAATGGTAACCTGTTAGAACAATAATGACCAAATGGAGTGATAAAGGTGGTTAATCTTGATTCATTGTCTAGGGCAACTGCCAGAAGCCGCTGTTAGCATCCAATTTTGTGAAAAAGGTGTTTTTTGCCAGTTTGGCATGACTTTCATCCATTGATGCTATTGGGTGGATCTCATACTCTACTGATTTGTTTAATTGATTCTGAGTAAACCATTAGGCTTTCGTTCTGTGACCATTCCAGAATGGTTACTGGAAAGATGACTCCTTATTGTAATATATGTTCAAGCTCGCTCTTGACTTTGTCTAAGAGTGGGTGAGGGACTTTCCTTGCTGTGAAGAGACATATAGGCTTGGCATCTCCCCATAGGTTTATATGATATTATGCCTTTAGCTTTCCTAAGCCGAAAAATAAGGATGTAAATTAGTTCCTGAAAACATTACTATACTGCTCATCAGCCTTGTAATTTCATCAACCTTGTAAATGAGCTTCAGCTGCAAACATGCCTTTTTGCTCAGCAATGATGACTCTTGGTTCTTTGTCACATAGAGGGTTTCCACAATTTCTTTATCTTTATATCTCAATCTTGCCAAATGTTGGCCTATTACTTTCAGTGTCATCTCTCCTGGACCTTGCAACTGGACGGTGATTGGCCATAAAGTAATATTTTTAAGCCACTTTACTTCATCAGATAATACTGAAACACCTGCCAGTATCTAGCTTGAATTCTGTGGGGTGACGATCAACTTCTAATTTAATGCTCCGATGATTATTTTCTACTTTGGTAACTTCTCTTAAGAAGGTTATTTGTTTTTTCCGTGGTTCTTCCACTTCTTGGATTTAACTTGGTTTATTTTTTTTCCCTCCTATGAACTATTGGCACTTTAGATTGGCAGACACTTCTAAAACTTTCCACAGTTGTGGCACTCTGCTCCCCCTGCTGGGCATTATTCCCTCTTTTTCAAGCTTTTCCTGCCACAATGAGAACATTTCAAGTTGGCGGTTGGTTTGCTTTTTTCTGATTTTGCTGTGCTTTCTCTGTTTTGTCTGACATATTGAATGGCTTCACTATTTCTTTTCCAAGGGACATCACTTTGACCAGGAACAACCACGTTGTTTAGCTTCCTAACAGCTTTTGTGAGAGTAAAATTTTCCCTCATTTGTAAAAGGTCTGAAAGTGTTTCCTTTGAGACACCCACTACTATACAATCACATATTACTTTATCTCTGAGAATCCCATAATTGCAAATCCCCATGAGTCTGTACAGATTATTTAAAAATGAATCCATGGATTACCCCATTTTTTGCCCCATTTTATTAAATTTTGCTTGCTCAATGATCAAATTTTTTTGAACACTGAAATACGAATTGGATGGAAAAGTTCATCGTATGAGCTTGAAGCCTCATCGACACCCTGTCTTGCGATAACATTGTCTGCTGTGGCCCTTACTGTTTAGAGTAAAGTGATTTCCTTCAATTATCTCAGTTTTGAGCCTGCTGCAAGCCTTCAGTGCTTTGGAACAGTTCTTGGAATGGCAATGTAGACTCTGCATACCCTAAGCTCTGGACCTGTTGCTGCTTTAGAAGTTTGGCTTACAGATGGTGAGCCAAAGTCACTGTGGTCTGACTGGTTTGCATCTACTGCTCCCACGATGTTCTGTTCTCAGTTGAGTTTTCAGTCTATATTCTTTCTTGTCCTTCTCCAAGGATCTGTAAGTCTTTCAGGTCTACAGTCTTTGCCTTGAGGTTTTCTTGGGTCTTTTACGCTTTTTCTGCTGCCACCATGTTTCTTCTTGAGCTCACATCTTGGATGGGTTTCTTGAAGGGTTACCTGTTACCCTAAGAATACTACTGTAGGATGTTATTCATAAAAACCATTCCTGTTTATTTACAGATATATATACATCTCAGTGCTACATGTGAGGTTCTACTTCTTGCTTCCCACCAGTTCTCAGTTATCTAGCCATGTGACATTGTATCACAGTTACCTCAGCAGTTACATCAATATCAGGTGCTCCATTACACTGCAGTGGGGAACCATAAACTCCAGCCACCATGGAAGCTGGAGAATTTAAATTCAGTTAATTAACAAAAAGAAATCTGGAATTAAAAAGCTCATGTCAGTAACGAAGACCTTGAAACTACCAGGTTGTTGTAACAACCCATCTGACCTTTAGGGATGGAAATCTGTTGTCTTTACATGGTCTGGTCCGTATATAATTACAGACCCACGGCAATATGGTTTATTCTTAACTGCCCACTGAAATGGCCTAGCAAGCTCACTTGTATTCAAGAAGGCTTCTCAAATGCAATTAGAGTGGAACATCAAATGCTGATCTGTGAACGCATAAAGAAAAATTAATTTAGGATGGACAACAAGACCTTATTACATGCTTTGTTTGATAACCAAACCATTTTAATTGCCAGTTTTCATTAATATTTGAAGATAGACTATCCTCCCAATCACCTGCAGAATCAGGCAGCCTGTCCACATGAACTATTCAATTTACAGCACGTTTGCCAACTGTACTTGAAGCGGGGGTGCATTACTTAAAAGTTGGAAAAGATTGTGGGTGTAGCACAGATGAGTCTAAGGGCCTCCTCCTGCTTCCCTGGAAGTCCTAGTGGGGGGCAGTGAGGGCGGGAAGAGAAGCCCTCTATACCCAACACCCATGGGAGCATCGCCAAGGTCATAGTCAGGTAGTCATCAACAGAAGTGATTGATAGTGCCAATCTCAATAGCATCACTCCTGAGACCTTGATTTAGTGTAGACAGGAGGCTTAATTATCTCACCAGGAGCAGGAGTGAGTTCACTTCTCTACCTCCCATGCTGGCGCCTCTCTTGCTTATTCCAAACACACTCACCTTTTTTCACACCACAAACTATCACCATTCTCTTTTCAAATACTAGCACTTACACAACCTCCAACTGCTCTCAACACTGCTTCCTAACAACTCATCACACATGTTTCTCTTTACATTGATCACCTCCGAATTCTCATTCCATCATGATTTTTCTACAAGTTTTACCACATTCACTATATGTGCAAGTCTCACACATCTCCAATCATTTCCTCAACCAGCACTCTCATCTCTGACATTCTATAGGGCAAGACCATGTATACTACCAGAGAGAGGAACAGAATAAATGAAAGAGTCCCCAATATGATCACCCACACACAGACAGAGCGAGAAGCTCTGGACATGGCTGGCCCAGGTAGAGTCATGAGCAGCGGGAAAGGAGAGAGTGGTGGCCTATTCAAGCAGGTGCCTGCACATTACTTGCAGCCCTTCATTCAAATTAGCACAGATGCAAAAAACTTAACAACTTCAACCTGAATTCTTAAGACTGCCACATGATCACCTGCCCGTCCTCTCTCTCTTCCAATCTAACTCTTCCCCACTTTCTCTTTGTTCCAGGGTTTCTGCAGAAAAATAGATCTTGGAAGAAGACAATCTTTCTGAGGATGCAGTGTCAGGCACTTCTCCCAAGCACCAGTGCAGCCATTGGCAATCTCACATGGGTTAGCTAGTTATCTGGGTGAAACATGTAGAACCAGTGGGCAGCAGTAGGTACTGCTGGAAGAGACAGCCCAAAAGTTCACCTCATAGGAATGGTAGAGGAATCATTGAGTTATGATCCCCGTTATTTCTAACTGCAAGGCACTGATGTAGCTCTTCTCCCTCTGCTGCTTCCTCTCCAAACTCTTCTCTCTGTTGATTGTTGCTGCTGCTCCTATGCTACTCCATCCAAAATGCAGGCCACTCTGCAATGTAA
The DNA here is from genome assembly GCF_964194155.1 of Cetorhinus maximus. Lineage (NCBI taxonomy): Eukaryota > Metazoa > Chordata > Chondrichthyes > Lamniformes > Cetorhinidae > Cetorhinus > Cetorhinus maximus. The sequence goes on from NC_135886.1 coordinate 68,484,258, forward strand.
CATTGTGCAATATGCAACAGACCACAATGATGAGCAACACTCAGTCTATGACATCTTGCAAGGAGCCCCTCAAGTGACCGAGACACCAAAACCTCTGCTTGAACAGTCCTATTGTATGGCCAAAATAGACTCAGGTTGTGCCTTGTTTTCGATTATATCTGTCTAATGGGTTTGTGCAGTGGTATCATCAGCCAGGTCTACGGAAGGGCTGGGGGTGGTGGGGGTTTGGGGAGGGGTCTCCCATAGGCCGTGTCATGATAATTCCCCGGGCACCAGTACATAATTTTGTTTGTGGAATCAGCCTGTTATCGGGCACTAGCTGTACATTGATAGAGTGGTATTCTTTTCTATGGGTGAATGTTGCTGGCTTGTGTTCTAGTGCCCTGATGGGCATGTGTGTGCAGTCAATCATGCCCTGGACATGAGCGAAGCCAACCACTGTTGAAAATCCATGAGCTCTATTCTGTTAACTGCTGTGATCAGTGAGGAAGGCATTGAACACATGGATCTGGGAAAGTGGGTGTTGCTGACCTGTTTAATGCAATTCTGAACTACAGTCTGGGATGGCAGCAGATGGACCTGGTATCAGACTGAAAGGATCCAGTGGCATAAAAATTCAGTTCTGTAGGAATGCGTCAATTCCTGGGTTGTTTCAATGACTTTATTATTAGTCCTTTTTTTATTTTGATCCATGAGCCACAGCAAAAGTGAGCATGGAGAAATTATTCCAAATCGCCCAAGATTGTACAGTGACAACTGTTAAATAAAACCTTAGGAAAGGAAATTTTGTACGGCTCATTTCAAAGCTAATGAGAAATGCAAGAACAAACTGTATTTTTAATAAAATGGTAATGGGAAAAACCTTGTCAAATGTTCAATTAGCTCATTTATTTCAAAAGATTTGAATTGGTTCCTGCTTCCTCATGCATAGAAATTACAGTGTCCTGAAGGGTTGTTATTACCCGGTAAAGGACTGCATTAACTTCCACTGCCATGGATTTGTTGTCAGTTAGGAGAGAGAAAAAGAGCAATGACTAATCTTCAATACAGTTTGAGCTCCCTGTTTTGTTCCTTTATATCTAACACATCTGTTTCCTTGGTCATTTGTAACATGTTCAGTCAGTTCAATTATAAAGATTATAAAACTATCCTCCAGGAGTTGGGGGGTGCTCAAGTAAGTGTGATCTCTTTAAAACTGAGGAAGCACCTAGACAACATGCTTGGTGATTGAAGCTCAGAATTAAGTATTCTTCCAACGCTGACTTAGTAAACCAATACCTGAATCAAACATGCTCACTGTATTTCAGGGTATAGATTGACCCATGAGCTCATTTCTAAACATACCGTGGCTTCCTAGATGTGGAAGAATAATGAGCAGAGGAAGAGCAGTATGTGGCCTCTCTGCTTTAGTAACTCATGAGTCCTGTCCATAAAACCCAGTGTTGCATCTTAGACAAGAGACACCCATCTGTGGGTGGATGTGCTCGTGCTCACTTTGTGAGACAGGGGTGAGACGCAAAGCTTAAGTAACTGAGTGGAGTTGGGGCTGAAGGAGGTACTTGTTGCTATCTGTAGGAGGCAGTTGTTGCTGGCTGGAGTGGCATGAGCCGAGAGAAGAAGTGGAACTTGCACTGAAGAAGATGAAGAATGGGAAAGCACCAGAACAGAATGAAATAAGTAATTATTGAAGCAAGAGTAATTATTGAATTAATTATTATTATTGAAGTAAGAACTGAAAAACTGGTATCACCAACAAGATCTACAACACTGGCATTACCCCTGAAGATCTAACTAAGTCTGTTTTCGTCGCTTTGCCAAAGAAACCTGGCGTAATAGAATATGAGATACATCGAACAATCAGCCTAATGAGTCATGTACTAAAGATCATCTTCAGAATCCTAATCGCCAGAGTTAGAGAGAAAATTAAATCAGAGATTTCAGACACTCAGTGTGGCTTTGTAAAAGATAAAGAAATCAAAAATGTAATCTATCTTTTAAAAAAATTGGCAGAAAAGAGCCATTGAAGTGAAACATGACCTCTATGTCTTATTGATTATACTAAAGCATTTGATAAAGTCCAACACAATCATCTCATGAAAGTGCTGGAAGACATCAACATTGACACAAAGACCTTCGATTCATCAGGAATATTTACTAGAATCAGGTAGCAGCAATCAGATATGAGAACAAATTTGGTGATTGGAAAGTGATCAAAAGAGGAGTTAGACAAGACTGCGGTCTGTCACCAGACTGTGGTCTGTCACCAGACTGTTTCACTCTATACAGTGAACGCATTCTCAGGTGAATTGAAGGAGAGATGGTATAAAGGTAGGAGAGAGAGTCAGCAACAACATACACTATGCTGATGACACCATACTTACAAAAGACTTACAAAAATTAATCGGTACAATCAAAAAGGAAAGTGTAGACACAGGCTTACACTCAATTGTATGGCTAAGAGAAAGAAAAGGGATATTCCCTTTCTGCAACGTTATAGTAAATGGAAGCAAGTTAGAACACGTCAATCAGTTCAACCATCTAGGAAGCACAGTAACATCCAATGTCGAAAGCAGCACTTAAATCTAAAAAAGGATTGGGCAAGCCAAAAGTGTTTTTACAAAATTAAGCAACATTCTAAGAAATTTCAGCTTGAGTCTTGAAATGAGAATCCGTGTACCAAAAGGTTATGACTGGTCAGTAATGAATTATGGATGTGAAGCTTGGCGCATTGGGAAAGAAGAAAAGAAAATCAACAGTTCCGAAATGTGGTGCTTAAGAAAGATCCTAAAGGTGGAGAAAAGAATGAATTAAGAATTACTGAATGAGGCTAGAAGAACAAGAGAGCTGTTAAATAATGTCAAAAGAAGACAAATGGAGTTCTTTGAATATGTCATCCATGCCGAAAGATTGGAATGCCTAATCACTACTGTTGTAAGGGTGGCCGAGTTGCTACTATTGACGACAGAGTTGATCTGCAGACACTTCTTGGGTGGAAACATTTAATTTATTTACAACATACTCAGCAGCAACTACACGTGTGCTTTCAACTCCAACTCTATCTCTGCACTGACTGCTGAGATAGCCCACGCTACTCTCCTATTGCTTACTACAGATCATGTGATCTTCCCTAACAAGCATTATTCTTAAAGGTATATTACACACTAAATAAAACCATAATTACTACATTCCTCCCCCTTTAACTCGTCAAACATCTATTTACAAGTACATATTTGTCAAGATGACATAATATTCACACTTGGTAAGGAATTTACAAGTTCAGTCTTTCAGGTGGTCTCCTGGTACAAGTGGAATGTCGCAGCTCCACAGCTTCAGATTCTTTGTCAGGAACCTCCTTTTCCAGAGTTGCCTGAACATCAGGAGCTTCGGTGGGCACTTGCAGTTCTGTATCCTCAACTCTTACAGGAACATCAGACATGTATGTCCTGGGTTGAATATCCTCAACAGGAAATGCAGACCCAGTCATGATCACTGGTGGAACCAAGTCTTGGTGATTTATCTCTCTCTTCCTTAAATGGTCCACATGTTTACAGCAGATCCGGCCTTCCACCTCCACGTGATAAGATAGAGGTCCAGTCACCGCGCTTATTTCACCTGGTAACCACTTTGGTTCTTCTCTGAAGTTCTTCATATACCAGCTCTCCCACGGTAAATTTCTTCTCGCGACTATGCCAGCCGTGTCTGGTTTTCTGGCTTCCCTGACTCCTTTCCACCTTCCCCTCTAAATTTGGCATTATTAAGCTCAATCTTGTACTGAGACAGCGTTTCAACAATAACTCCCAAGGTGTGACACCTGTTGTATGAGAGGTAGTCCTGTAATGAAAAAGAAAGCATGCTAGCTTGGTTGCTAAGGAATTGCCAGTTGGCTTTTTCATGCCTGCCTTGAAACCACCCTTTCGAACCACCCTTTCGGCCCGTCCATTTGGGGAAGAGTGGTACGGTGTTGTTTTTACATGAGTGATACCATTGAGGCTGATAAACCATTGAAACTCAACACTCATAAATGCCATGCCATTATCAGAAAAGACTACTTCTGATAGTCCGTGAATGACAAAACTCTGATGTAGTTTCTCAATTGTAGCGCCCGACATTGGTGACTCACCTCATATACGTCCAACCGTTTTGAATGGGCATCGACAATGACCAGAAACATTGTTCCCAGGAAAGGTCCAACGTAGTCAATGTGTAACCACACCCAGGGTCTACCTGGCCACTCCCATGGGTGTCATGGAGCTGTCACTGGTAACTTTTGCAGTTGCTGACATGAACACAGTGCTTTACTAAACTCTCTATTTCGCCATCCATCCCTGGCCACCATAGGTAGCTACATGCTATGGGGGTCTTCATTCGGGAAATTCCTGGTTAGGGACAGTGTAGTTCAATTAAAAGTGGCTCCCTTCCCTTTGGAGGAACTATCACTCTTGCACCCCACAATAGGATGACACCCTGTCTGGTTATTTCATGTCTCCTGTTGAAGTATGGTTTCATTTCATCAGATACGGGCTCCTGAGACCAACCATGTAGCACTTGTTCTCGTACTTGAGATAGGACTGGGTCCTGAAATGTCCAGTCTCTGATCTGTCGAGCACATACTGGCGAGGAATCTGAGAAATTTAACAGTAAAACAAGTTCCTGTGGAACTGGGTCGTGCTGATCAATTTCTTGTAAAGGCAAACAACTAAGGGTATTGGCGCTTTCAATTTGATTGCCAGGCCTATGTATAAAAGTGTAATCGTATGCTTCCAGAATGAAAGCCTATTGTTGTATTCTTGTCCTCACCAAACAATCCTAGCAATGGTTTGTGGTCTGAAATGATTGTAAAATGCTGGCTGTGTACGTACTGGTGAAATTTCTTGACACCAAATGTTGATGGACAGGCCTTTTTCTATCTGCGAATATCCCTTTTCCGCTGTGATGAGCGTTCTTGATACATAACCTATTGGCCATTCTGTGCCGTCATCCATCCAAAGAGAGAACACTGCTCCCACTCTGTAGGGAGATGCATCGCATGTCCAATTCTTTCGTCTGCTTATACTGCACTAATAGATTGGACAAGTGCAACAATTGTTTCACCTTTATGAAAGCTTCTTTCTGGGGCACCTCCTAAGACCAATGTTGGTCCTTTTTAAGTAGAGAATGCAGGGGGGCCAGCACTGTAGACAAATTGGATAAGAACCACCCATAATAGTTGAACATTCCTAGGAATTTTTGAACTCTGAGGCGTTCTTTGGCACAGGTGCCTCTCCTATGGCTTTCACTTCCTCCTCAACAGAATCGAGGTCCTATGAATCTAGCCAGTGACCAAATAGATTACCTCCCTTGCTTGTAACGTGCACTCTTCTTTTTTTAAACGCACTCCAGCTTGCAAGAAACATTTTAAGACTTCTTCTAAGTTTGCCAATGTTTCAATGAATCCTGTCATCAATACATCATCTAAATAGACTACAACCTGGGGCAGTCCCTGCAGCTCTTTATTGTTCTCTGAAAGATGGCCAAGTGGAGGAGGTACCGAAAGGTAATCGTGTTTATTGGTACAACCCTTTGTGGGTATTAATTGTGACAAATTCCCAGGAGGAATTATACAACTCTAGTTGTTGATAAGTATGACTCATATCAAGCCTCACGTTGGTTGTCCCTCCTGCCATCTCGGCATACAGGTCTTCGGTTTTTGGAATGGGGTGCCTGTCTATCTTAGCTACTTAATTAACCATCAGTTTGTAGTCTACACAAATTCGGATGTTTTGGTCGGGTTTAAGTACGGAGACTATGGGTGCTGCCCATTCTGAGAACTGAACAGGTTGTATAATGCCCAGTTTCTCCAGTCTGTTCAGTTCAGTGTCGACTTTATCTCACAATGCGTATGGCACCAGTCTCGCCTTCATGAAGCGAGGGGTTGCTTCCAGATTCACATGAATCTTGGCCTGCAGGCCTTGGATTTTCCCAGTTCGTACTTGAAGACGGCGATGTACTTTCTAAGTAGCTCTGGTAGCCCACTTGCTCTCAACTGGAAAATTTCAGCCCATTCTAGCTTAATCTCCTTTAACCGACTTGGCCCTTTACCTGCTACTACCGTCAAAACTAGCTTTGCCGATTGGGCTTCCACAATAGACAGTTACTCTGCTTCTACCTTTTACTTGAATGTCTTCACCTGTATATGTTTTGAGCTTGGCAGCTGTTCGTTCCAAACTTAACTGATGTTCACCATTATTCAAACATCTGAAAGTATGTTCCCCAATTACAACAGTGGAAGCTCCCGTGTCTACTTCCATTTTAACAGGTTTGCCATTTACTTTCACTGTGATGAATATTGGTTCTGTCTTTCCAACTTCCAGATTAAACAATGAATAAATGTCAGATAAAGGCAAAATACTGCGGATGCTGGAAATGTGAAACAAAAACAAAAAATGCTGGAAAAACTCAGCAGGTCTGACAGCATCTGCGAAGGGAAAGATAGAGTTGACAGAATCTGTGGAGAGAAGGACCGAGTTAACGTTTTGAGCCCATTTGACTCTTCTTCAGAGCTAAGAGAAGTGAAAATGTGGTGAAATTTATACTGTTTAAGGGGGGTGGAGCAGGTGAAGCTGGATAGAAGGCCAGCGATAGGTGGAGGCAAAGGAGAGATTGCCAAAGATGTCATAAACAAAAGGTCAAAAGGGTGTGAATGGTGATGGCACTGACTAAAGGATGTGCTAATGGTGACATTAAGGATAGAAAGCAGAATGTGATAATAGCCAGACACTGGAAAGAACGAGATGAGCAAGTGACAGATGGCCCTAGTGGGGTCGAGGGAGGGGTCAGTGGTGGGAAAAAAGATTGAAAATAGGCTAGAAGGTGGGGATAAAACAATGAATAAAAATGAAAATGAATTAAAAAAAATAATAATAAGCGTTAAAAAAAATTAAAAATAAAAATGAATATTGAGAAAAGGGGATAAAAAAAGGGGTGAAGATGGAGAAGAGAGTTAATGGTCTGAAGTTGTTGAACTCAATGTTGAGTCCAGAAGACTGTAAAGTACCTAATCGGAATATGATGTTGTTCCTCCAGTTTGTGTTGAGCTTCACTGGAACAATGCAGCAGACCAAGGACGGACATGTGGGCATGAGAGCAGGATGGTGTGTTGAATTGGCAAGCGACAGGAAGGTCTGGGTAATGCTTGCGGACAGACCAAAGGTGTTCCGCAAAGCGGTCACCCAGTCTGCATTTGGTCTCTCCAATGTAGAGGTGACCACACTGGGAGCAGCGAAAGCGGTAACCCAAATTGAGGGAAGTGCAAGTAAAGCACTGCTTCACTTGAAAGGAGTGTTTGGGCCCTTGGACGGTGAGGAGGGGGGAGGTAAATGGGCAGGTGTTGCACCTTCTGCAATTGCATGGGAAGGTGCCGTGGGAAGGGGTTGAGGTGTTTGGGGTGATGGAGGACTGGATTAGGGTGTCCCGGAGGGAACGGTCCCTACAGAATGCTGACAGGGGGGTGAAGGGAAGATGTGTTTGGTGGTAGCATCATGCTGGAGTTGGTGGAAATGGCGGAGGATGATCCTTTGAATGCGGAGACTGGTGGGATGAAAAGTTAGGTCAAGATGTGCAGACAACATCTTGTGTTCTTGCTCATATTGTTCTTTTCAGAGTGCTCACCCTTGTCCAGCTATTATCACATTCCGCTTTCTATCCTTAATGTCACCATTAGCACCTCCTTTAGCCAGTACCACCACCATCAACACCCGTTTGACCTTTTGTTTATAACATCTTTGGCAACCTATCCTTTGCCCCACCTATCATTGGCCTTCTATCCGGCTTCACTTGCTCCACCCTTTAAACAGTATAAATTTCACCACATTTATACTTCTCTTAGCTCTGAAGAAGAGTCATACGGACTCAAAACATTTACTCAGTCTTTCTCTCCACAGATGTTGTCATGCCTGCTGAGTTTTTCCAGCATTTTTTGAATAAATGTCAGAATTTGTTGTTTCAGGCTCTTCTACATTGTAGCTTTCATTGAGCTTCTTCTTTTGTTTACAAGCCTGCTTGAATCTTTCACTGCACTGCCTCATTATATGTCCATTTCTGTGAAAATGGTAGTATTTGTTTTTTTAAACTGCCAATCACTTAAAGATTGATTGTTTCCACCTCTATTAAAATTATTCTTCAATTTCGCTGCTAAGTTATTTTTCTTTATTCTTCAGCTAGCGGGGGCTGTTTCCCGCTTCTCGGCAGAAGTTTTCGCGCCACTTTCGGCTGAGGTTTCCTGCCCAATATGGAGGATGGCACCATTTTACGCACCCTGTATTGCTTTTGAATCTCTTCCTGCGCTTTCCATGGCCAGCGCTATCTCTAGCGTCTTCTTGAAATCCAGATTCACTTCAGACAATAATTTTTTCTGAATAGTGTCCTCTTCCACACCACACAGCAAACGATCTCTGAGTGTGTCGTTCAGAGTTGTATCGAATGCACAACGTTCCGTTAGCTGTTTCAAATTTGCCAATACCATGCAACTGTCTCACCCGGGGCTCTATTTCACGAATTAAACCTGAACCTCTACATCATGACTAAGAGCTTGGGTTGAAAGTGACCCTTCACGAAATCCACTAATTCATCAAAATTTTTCGAATCTGGGGCACTGGGTGAATTAAACTTTGAATCAAACCGTAGGTTTTACTCCCATAAGTACTCAAGAGGATCGCTCGCCTCTCACCTTCCCCGTAATCTCATTTGCTTGAAAAAAGAACGTGAGGCGTTCTATTTATTGCGATCAATCATCTGTGGCTGGTTCAAAAGGATCAGTTCTCCCAAATTGTGGCATTTTGAGAGAGGATAACTTCTTCAATTCTAATGGAACTTGCTACTTACAATCACTGGGCGAGGTACAATGCCAATTTCTTTCTAACTTAATTTCTTCTGTTCAATCCTGTTTGATCCTCATCGCCAGTTTGTTGTAAGGGTGGCCGAGTTGCTACTAATGATGATAGAGTTGATCTTGGGCGGAAACATTTAGTTTATTTACAACATACTCAGCAGCAACTACACGTGTGCTTTCAACCCAACTCTATCTCTGCACTGACTGCTGAGGTAACCCATACTACTCTCCTATTGGTTACTACAGATCATGTGATTTTTCCTAACAAGCATTATTCTTAAGGGTACATTACACATTAAATAAAACCATAATTACTACAACTACCGGAAAGATTAACTGAAGAATAGCAAGGGGCTGACAGCAAAGGAAGCAGCTAGACAACATTAAAGACTGGCTTAAACAGAACTCCAACACTGAGGTCGCCCACTGTTGCTGTGATTGGAGAGTTTGTAACACCCTGGTCACCTATACACTCAGGATGGCACTTAGACGACGACGATACAAACATACTCAAGATTATAGATTTAGCTGTATTGCAGCACAGCCTAGTTGCTTGCTCCATCTGCTAAAACACTGATTTTATATAATGGTTAGCAACAGATGATTTGGAAAATGGGACAGACTAGATTTAAAGACATATGCCAACAAATACCGAAGAAGGGTCACACAGACTTGAAACGTTAATTCTGTTTCTCTCTCCACAGATGCTGCTAGACCTGCTGAGTTTTTCCAGCATTTTCTGTTTTTGTTCCAGATTTCCAGCATCCGCAGTATTTTGCTTTTATGCTAACAAATATTGCCTTATCAGTTGTAATGCATATGTTCCTTACCATGGCACCAACAAACCACTTCTGCCAGGCAGTAATTTGGCAGTTTGTGAAAATTTCATTCACTGGATTCACTCTGTACTCTCAGTATTATTATTTTCTAATAGGTGAATGGAGCAGATATTCAATGTAAAGTGAAATGGAATTTCCAGATTTTTAGTAGCTTAGATTTATTTATAGAATGATCATAATTACTGTTCAGGTACTTTATACATTCCAGAGGCAGATTTCACTGGCTAAAAATTAATGGTAGAAATTAATTTCTGTTTTTGTAAAGTGTGTAATTGTCAAAACAGATTCACTGCTGAATTTTTAAGAAATTATTTCGTGGGATGTGGGCGTCTCTGGCTAGGCCAACATTTGTTGCCTATCCCTAATTGCCCTTGAGAAGGTGGTAGTGAGCCACCTTCCTGAACTGCTGCAGTCCAACTGGTGTAGGTACATCCTCCTGTTGGAAGGGAGTTCCACAATTTTGATTCAGCAATAGTGAAGGAAGGGCAATGTCGTTTCAAGTCAGGATGGTGTGTGGCTTGGAAGGGAAGTTGCAGGTGATGACGTTCCCATGTGTCTGCTGCCTTTGTCCTTCTAAGTGGTAGAAGTCATGGGTTTGGAAGGCGCAGTTGAAAGAGTCTTGGTTAGCTGCTGCAGTTGGATTCATTATCTATACATGAATGACTTACTTTTCAAAAATAAAAAATAAACTGAGCAGCAAAAATTCATTTTTTGAGGATGAAGTCTCGTTTTCCAGGCACAGGGCTGGCACTCCAAGTGGCTTTCATTGACCCACTGAATCTCCAGTTCCTTCATAACTTTGTTGTTGGACCAGACAAAATTTCCTGCAAATTAAGTAGAATGAAAGTGATTTGCTACTGTAATTAATGGCAACTTTTTCTCACTTGGCCATGTTAAATATTAAAAATGTTTTAGCTGCCCCTTTTGCTGTTGTATATATAAGATTTTTGGATTTGGGACCCAGAACACAGCCGACTATAGTTTATTAAGAAGCAACAGTTTAGATATGATGCATTAACTAATTAGACAGAAAAAGTATACGATCCATGATAATTGAGAGTGGTTTACTGATCCCAGAGGATGAAGGGACAGTTGGCACAGAGTGTGTTGATCTCAGTAGCTGGTGATAACAGCATTCTACTCTTTAGTTGAAGCGTTAGGGAACTGTTCCCTCCATCTTCTTCCTCCTTCTTCTTCCTCTTCCATCTAAAGAAGGCAGCTGTCTAACAAGCACTGCTACCTCACCAGGACCTGGCCCCTGTCCCTGAGATCTTGTTAATATATCCTTTTTCAGGGGGCTAGTAGCTTCCCCTGTGTCAATCATCTATTCAAACCCTTCTGACCAATGGACACAGGACAGGTGCCCAAAACGTCAGGGTGGTTATCTCCTCCCTTGTTCGTCACGCTGCTTGAAGTCAGCTTTTTAGTTTACATCATGCTGAGGGTCTTTTTCTGGTCCTTAATAAACACTTGCATAGATAAGGGGGTACACAAGATGCCATCCTACCAATTTGGGGATGTCAATATGGTAGTCTGAACCAAATAACCTTGCCATTTCCAGGCACTGTTTAAGAGGCAAGTTGTTTAAAAATTCTCTTTCCAGAGGGAGAATCAATGCTGTTTAGCTAATCTCATAAATGTTCTGCACTATGCAGAAAATACCAGTTTATTAAAGACCCTAATTTCTTACATATATGGTGCACACTGCTGCCACTGTGCATCGGTGGTGGAGGGAGTGAATGTGTAAGTTGGAGGATGGAGTCCCAATCAGGAAGGCTGCTTTGTCCTGGATGGTTTTGAGTTTCTTGAATGTTGATGAAGCCGTACTTATCCAGACAAGTGGAGAGTATTCCTTCACACTCCTGACTTGTATCTTGCAGATGATGGACAGACTTTTGGGAGGCAGGAGGTGAGCTACTTGCCTCAGAATTCCTAGCCTCTGACCTGCTGTTGTAGCCACAGGACATAGGGGAGATGGTTAGTTTCTGTCTTGTTGGAGATGGCCATTGCCTGGCACTTGTGTGGTGTGAATGTTACTTACCACTTATCAGCCTAAGCCTGAATGTTGTCTAGCTCTTGCTACATATGGTCATAGACTGGTTCATTATCTGAGGAGTTGTAAGTGGTACTGAACATGGTGCAATCATCAGTGAACATCTCCACTTCTGACCTTTTGATGGAGGGAAGGCCACTGATGAAGCAACTGAAGATGGATGGGCCTAGGGCACTGCCCTGAGGAACTCCTGCAGCAATGTCCTGGAACCGAGATGATTGGCTTCCGACAACTACATCCTTCTTCCTTTCTGCTAGGTGTGATTCCAATCAGTGGAGAGTTTTCTCCGGACTTCAATTTTGTCAGGGCTCTTTGATGACACATTCTGTCAAATGTTCACTCTGTCAATTGCGAAGAAGACTCATACTGGACTCGAAATGTTAACTTTATTTCTCTCTCCACAGATGCTTCCAGACCTGCTGAGTTTTTTCAGCACTTTCTGTTTTTATCTCTGTCAAACAATGCCTTGATGTCCAGGAAATCTGCATAATTATGTAACCATCATTACTTTCATCATCAAAATAGCCACTGATCTAGGATGTTCCCAATTTATTAGTGTTTTAGTAGCGCCTGACTTTCAGAGATGATTTCTTGCAAAATTTCCACATTAAGCTTTTTGGTTTCATATTTCCATATGGAGATGAACTCATTTGAGCGGAACATTTGATAGACAGAGAATCTTTGTAAAATAATTCATATGTAAAATATCCTGAAGTACTTCACTGTGGACATGAATCTTTCATTTTAAATGTCTACTTGAGCCTCAGTGCCTGCCCAAAGATCAATAGTTTTAATCATATTCAGACAAATTGCTGACGCCACCATATGTTGAGAGCACACTGGTCTAAGAATACAAATGCTGTAGCTTTAATAGGATTGTATTATCCACACATGAATGACTTACTACCCAGTTATTTTCAAAAAGAACTGAGCAGCAAAAATTCATTTTTTGAACATGAAATCCAGTTTATCCAGGCACAGGGCTGACAATTCAGATGGCCTTCATTGACCCATTGAATGTCCAGTTCCCTCATAGCTGTGTTGTTGGACTAGATGGAATTTCCTGCAACTTGAATAGAACGAGGGTGAAATGCTACTGTAGTTAATGACAATTTTTCCTCACTTAGCTTTGTTGACTAATAAAAATGTCTTAGCTGCCCCTCTTGATTGTTGGCCACCTCACCCGCTCATTCATCGGCCTTGCCTGCTATCTGTGTTGAGTGTTTTTCCGGTCTGACTTTTTACCTACCTACTCTGAATGTTTGTTGGCCTGCCTGCTTATCTATCTTCTGTCATTGTCTCCTTGTTGAAAAATGGTTTCTCTTCCACTTCCTAAGGAGAGAGACGAATTACTCCTAGGAACTCTGAAATTTAAAACAGTATCAAAAATCAGAGTAAAGAAACAAATAACAAAATGTAATCAGCAGGGGAGATGAGGCTGGCCAACAGAGAGAAGGGAGACTGAGTGACAGGAAAAGTGAATAAATGACAAGGGAGATCCAGAGCATTTAGAAAAAATCTACAAAGAAGTAAAAATGGAATGAGTAAGAAACAAGGAACAAAAGAAATCAGAAATACGAAAGAAGACTGCATCAACAAAATAGTAAAACTGAAGAATTAAAACTGTTACCAAGAGCTTCAATAGCTAATGGGTATGATGAATACTTGCTGGGCAATTTAGATATTCAAATACAACAACTTGTATTTAAAAAGCACCTTCAACACAATAAAACATCTCAAGGTGCTTCACAGTAGCGTTATCAAAGAAAAATTGATACTGAGCCACATAAGGAGATGCTTGGTGAAAGAGGTATGTGTTAAGGAATGTCTTGAAGAAAGAGAGGTATGCAGATTGATAGGTTTAGAGAGGGAAGTTTGGGCCTCGGCAACTGGAAGTACAACCACCAGTGATGGAGAAATTGAAATCAGGGATATTCAAGAGGCAAAAATTGAAGGAGTGCAGATGTCTCAAAGCATTGTAGAGCTGGAGGAAATTATAGTGATAAGGAGGAGTGAGACCTTGGAAGGATATAAAAATGTGAATTTTTTAAAAATCTAGGCGTTGCTGGACTGGGAGCCGATATAGGTCAGCGAGCACATGGGCGATAGGTGAACAGGATTCGGTGCAAGTTAGGAAATGAGCAGAAAAGCTTTAGATGAGCTTAAGTTGGATGAGTTGGAAGATAGGGGTCTGGTCAGGTGTGTATTGGAGTAGTCAAGTTTAAAGTGCTGATAAGGGTTTCAGCAGAAGATAAGTTATTAAAAAAATGAGAGTCAGTGAGTAAGTGTGAGACATGTTGGGAGTGAAGTTAGGTTACACCAGTCATGCAGAATGGGCTTATCATCAGCGTACTTTTCACCGCACCTGATCATCTTTCCACTGAAGTTCATAAAACAATAGTCCCTAGTCTCACTGTTGTCCGTCCTTACTTGATTTGAACTAAAAAAATCTTTGCCGCCATTTTCCAAGTCAATGGAAAATTAAAACTGACATGGTGAAAAATCAGCATGCCAATTTGCTACAAGCCTGTTTTACGCTACTGGCGTAGATCAGTTTCACCTGTGTAATGTCAGACTGCGCTAGGTGCTAAGTGGAATTCTGCAGAATAATACAGTGTTTAAAAGAAAGCTGGTCATTTCATGCTGTTCTTTTTTTCACCTGGAGTTGAGAATTTACAAGCACTGCCCATTCCACAAGCTTTCCTCACCAACAACAATTAATTTCACATTGATTTCAGGATTTTTTCCTATTTAGACTTTGTGACCTGAAAGGAAGTAGCCACTAAAACACAGCTGCGCTTTATCAGCGGGACCATTTATTGTGAATCACATGTCATCACAATTCACTATGGGCGAGATTTTCCGACTCTGCCAGCAGTGGGCATCATCACAGGCAGGATGGAAAATCTGGCCGTTCTCTAAATTTTTCTGCCCTGCCTACAACAATGCCCACCACTGGCAGGACCGGAAAATCCTGGCCTATACAATTTGACCTCCTATGAGCAATGTCACAAGATCTGCCATTCAGGGTTAAAGTTCATTTGGCACTTGGCTGCCCAATGGCATAACAGATCAAAATACTTTGTAAGTCTTGTACTACATGCTTTGTCACTGCTAGCTTAGAAATATAACTTATTTTTACACATGTTTATATTTATTTACAGAGTTACACGTTACCTTTCACCTCCTTACAACCCCAGTTCCAGTCTATACCTATTTATACTTCTTTTGCTCCAACCAGAAGGTTTCCAATAACAATGAATTAAATGTCCATTCCGAAAGAGACACCATTAATATACAGTAACAAAAAGACAAAACCTTTAAAGGAGACTTAGCTAATCAGATTAAAGTGACATTCGCAAGGTGATGATGCACTCCAGTGCCCGTGATGTACACCAATATTGGAAGACCTGAGTGCACCATTAGACACTGTGTGCTCCCTCTCGGACATAGTCGTGGGAGAAAGGCAGGTAGTCAGGCCAAGTGACCCCCTCGACCACCTGCATCCTAGATCTGTTAATGGCCACTGTAGTCAGGTCCAGCAGCAGTCCCCTTGATCTGCGTGCCCCCTCTACACTGGGTGGCCAAAGGTCAGGAGCGTGGGACTGGAGTGCAACCAGAAATTGAGGAGCAAATCCGTCAGACAGAGAAAGAGGAGCTGCAACTTCACATATCCTAGATGGATGTGAAACACACAACTGTCCATGCTGCAGAAATTACAGGCGGCCTGGAAATCTATGAATAGGCTCAACAATATATTAAATGGGGCTGTGGAGCTGCCATGTACAACAACCTCTATGCCAAATCTCAAATGGACATAAGGAGGACACCTGTGAGGAGCACCTTCCACTGGATCGCAGGATGAAATGCTGCAGCTTGTCCAGACGGCTGACGAGGGCGAGGAAGTGTTACCCTCCCAATTTAGCATAATCAACAAAATTGCCAAGTTTACATTTAGTTTCCATGTTCATGTCACAAAGGGAGATTAAAAACAACAGGGATTCAAGAACTGAAGCCTGCAGGACTCCACTTAACATCTCCCTCACAGTCTGACATTACACTTCTAATTATTCACTATTTCCAATTTTTTTTACCAACTTCTTATTTAGCCAAATGGCCTACTGTGGATTCTTATGGGATTTAGTTAATTAGGAGTCCTTTGTTTGAAGCTTTGTCAAAATGTTTCTTGTACAGTAACCTGCCAATGTTACATTCAGAATGCATGCTGATCATTGGCACAAAACACACAGGAGTTGAGTGGACTCCAATGGTTATAAAGCGAGACAAACCAACAGCTCTGCTCAACCTTAATGGTCTTCCATGATCTTGCTTACCGGAAAAGGGAGATGTGTGTATCCTCATCAACAAGTTACTGTATAAAATCCCAAATTAAATCAATTGTTCGCAAGGACCACTAGTTGCCCAATTAAAATATTATCAGCGTTCATTCTGGACAGTAGATTTACCATTAAGCTCTATTTGAGCTTTTGATCATTGTAAGTGATGGTCCACTACAGTCATGACAGACATAAGTATAATTGGAAATGGGTTGAATTTTATGTGGGCGGGGGGGGGGAGGCATGCTGCTCAACCCCCTGGAAGAAAAGTTAGTTCCAAACTGACTGACTTTAAACAAGCCCACCCTAGAGCTATAACCTGGTTCGTCTTGACGAGGTGAGGGTCTGACTCCTGCCTCTCAGTGGAAGGAAGCCCAACCCTCCAAAGCTACTGGCCAATCTTATTAGCTGGCAGTCCCAGCAACACCATGGGCAGAATTTTACACCAGCAGGATTTTACGGTCCCGCGGGGAAGTCAATGGGCTTTTGAATGGCTCGCCGCATTTCACGGCCCCACCCCTGCTGTGAAAAGGCTGAAAAATTCCGCCCCAGAACTCAGTAGTGGAACTGCAAGAAGATCGATGGTGACTAGAGTGAGGCAAGTCTCTCACTTTACAGCATGAAGGGATTGGGCACCCTAGGGAGGGGGGTAAGTGGGGTGAAGGGGGTTTAGGTGGCCAGGCATGGAGGCACTAAGGAGGGGTAACATCTTGGCGGGGCAGAGGGTGGGGTGGGTGGTGTGCCCTGATGTGCACAAGGTACACTCCCAAGCTTGTACACGCCTTCCTGCCTTCTAACTAGTTGTGTTAAAAAACGGCCTTCTTTCTCTTGTCCACCTGCCACTGTCCAACATTTTATGGCAGGAGAGGCAGCTAGAAGTGTAGTATAAGGGGTTAATTCTAAATGTGTGATATCTAATGAAACACAGTATGCATCATCACAAGAAGTGATGCAATGTCTCATGATCTTGCTCTCTCTTGTAAACTTCATAGAAAGATGAAGCCACTATAAGATGTGCTGTATTAAAGTTAATGGGCAGAATCACCCCAGATTTGCACTAAGTGCGATAGCAGGCAGGAAAAAGAACGTTTTTCCACCTGGCCGCAATGGTGGGTTTTTGCGCCATATTGTCCCAACCCCGCCTCATCAATCATGCATTTCCAGAAAATGCGGCGTTTCAATGACGGGCAGGCTGTCATTCAACTGCCACGCCATCACCTCGCCGCTTCATCATGCTGGGCGCCATATTTAAAGTGCAGCCATGTGCACACCTCTTAATGCTTCCAGCCCAGGACTGCTACACAGAAGACATGGTCCCAAAAGGCAAGAAGACTGCAGCCCCGTGATTCAGTGATACATCCCTCAAGCACCTTTTGGATGCCATGGAGGCCTGCCGTGATGTCCTCTACACCTGCTCTGGCTGCAGGGGGGCCAGCAACATCACCAACCTGGCTTGGGAGGCAATGACAGCAGTGGTCAGTGCCAATGCCCTGCAAAAGAGGACAGCCACCCAGTACCACAAGAGGATGAATGATCTCCTCCATTCCGCCAGGGTAAGTCACTGTTCTCATCACTTTCAACTCACACACTCACAAGCCCATCACACATCCACAGGGGTCTCACTCACTGCCAATTCAAGGGACATCGCCACCACTCATGCACACCTTCATTGTCCTCATCCCATTCATGGCACCACCCTCACATGGCAGGCATATTTATCATCTGGCCTGGCAGGCGTCCTGCCTACACTCTCCCCATCTGTATTCATGCAGGACAAGCTGGCGCACAACAAAAATGAAAGGTTGCAGACTGATGGAGGAATGTTTGAAATCAAGGTCTTCACAGACTTTGAAAATAGAGTCATCCAGCTGGCTGACGAAGATCTGGACCATTCCTTTGCTGACGATGAGGCCGGTATCAGGCTACCAAGTGAGGATCCAGCAGTGCAACATCCATCAGATCACCATCTTGAGTCACTTCCCCTGTTCCGCAGTCCCCTGCCATGCACTAATTATCTCTCTTTGCTTTCGCAGGCACATCTGGGAGATAGCTGATGGAGTTGATGCAGGGCCTCTGATCAAGCCCTAAAGAAACCTCTGAAGAGGAATCTGGAGGCCATCTACATTGAAGACCCATCACCGCGCTTACCCACACTCTCCACCAGCGTAGAGATACTCACCTCGGTGAGACCTAGCTTTAGAGTAGCCTCGGGATCACAATCTGGTGAGCACATCGCACTGTCTGATCCCACAGGGACTTCCCAGGCCTCCAGTACTCAGAGGACTGCTGGAGACCAGAAACCTACTGAGTCCGAGTCAGATGAGAAGCCTCAGTTGCTGGAGCTGCAAAGGCAAGCTTGGGAACTTCAGGAAGGGATGTATGCTGTACTCATCAGATTGCAAGGCACAATGGAGGAGTCAGTCCGCTGAGGTGATAGCATTGGCATGCCTATGCACCGAGGTCAACACTGGTAGGATAATGGCTGCCATGGAGACATTGGTCCAGGACATTGGTCCTAAACTGCTGCGCAGGCTGAACTCCATCGCTGACACCATAGTTGGCCTCCAACGGTGTGTTCGCGAGAGGGGTACAGGGCCTCTCAATCTCACTCCAGCTTCCACTTCTCCTGAAGGAGTCAGCCAAGGGCTGTCAGGGACCCATAGGAAGGAGGACCAGCAGCTCGATAACTCAGGCCATCCACCCAGGTGACTCCAGGAGTGTCTGGCCCACCTGAATCCCCTCTTCCTGTGACCCCAGCAGCTCCAGCTCCACAAGCCAAGGAGGGTGCCACTGGCACATAGCAGAACCCTGAAAGCAGGCTGGAGCCCTCCAGGTCTCAGCCCTCCAGATGATGCCTGCCAAGGTCATCACAGACAAGGTGTATCAGTCAGCAGGCTGCCTGCATCTCTGCTGTGGATGTCGAGGGAGCACAAAGGTGTAGCAGCAGGGTTAGGAAGCTTAAGAAGATGTAGTTGCACAATAGCCTGGGCACGGTTTTAATCACTTGTACATAATGTTCACTATTGTCAATAAACTCCCAAGAATGTCTCCCTGCCTATGGCTCCTTGTTCTGATGAGCGGTATTCGTGTCACTCAGATGTAAAACCTTGGTTCCTGCACAAGATAAAGGCAGGTGTCTCAGCCCAGGGCTTCTTTGCTGTGCTTTGTGCAACATTCAGACCAAAGTGGTGGTCCAGCCTCACACTCACTGGGCACATTAGTGATGCCTGCACCTCGGCGGTGCTGGTCATTGCTGCCAGAATGTCATAGGCAGGTGTCACAGAGTTCCGTCATTCTCTCTGTGTGCTCTCAGCACCTTTAGGGTGGGGCTGGCCCCCATCTCTTCAGCATCTGTGACCAATGACACTGTGCTCCTGAAGGGCTCAGGTGCTGAAGGCGGACGAAGGATCCGGTGCATTTAAAGTCTCACTGCTGCATCTCCATGATATGACCCTGATCACAGAGTGCAAACGAGCTGCCCTCAGCCAGACAGGAGTCAGACATTCTCAGAGGCTACGTGAAGATCTATCGAGTGTCCTCACTGCATGTCATCATCGTCCTCCTGGAATCAAGCAACTATTAGGGCCTCTGCTGCGCCTCCATGACAGGAACCTTATCACAGAGGGAATGTGCAGTGCTGTCAGCCAGACTGGAGTCAAATGTTCACAAATGCAATGTGAGGATCTATGGTGTCTCCTCACTGCATGTTGTCATCATCCTGTGCAAATCTAGCAGCAATAAGGGCCTCAGGGATGTGCCTGCTTGCCTGGCCAGTGCAATGGCCTCAATGCTGCCTTACTTGCCTTCGAGGACCTCATCATCCTCATCCCTGTCGACGGAGGAGACCTCCAGCTGCTCCATCTCCTACTCAGCCAGCTCCTCTCCCCGTTGTAATGCCAGGCTGTAAAGGCAAGCGATGACGATGCATGGCACCCACTGTGGACTGTATTGCAGGGCTCCACCAGACCGGTCCAGGCAGTGGAACCTCATTTTCAGCATCCTGATGCTCCACCAAGGTGCAAATTGCAGCATTAGCCTCATTATACCTTTACTCGGCTGCAGTCTGAGGCCGCTGCACGGGTTTCATCAGCCACGCCCTTGTCCCCAAGGATCCAACCCTGCAGCCTCTGTGAAGCCTGGAAGATGTCATGGATCTGAGACCTGCTAAGGATGTAGGAGTCATGGACACTCTTTGGGAACTGTGCGCACACCTGCAGGATGTGTTTGTGGTGGTCGCACACCAGCTGACTATTCAGTTAGTGGAAGCCCTTGCAGTTGACATAGCTGACTGCTAGTTGCCATGGAGATCTGAGCACCACATGAGTGCAGTCGATGGCACCCTGCAAATGTGGGAAACCTGAGATCTGGGCGAAGCCCAGCGCTCTTGCATCCTGGCTTTCCTGATCCTGGGTGAAATGCACAAGGTTTCATGCCTTCACTAAGATGGCATCCGTGACCTCATGGATCCATTTGTGGGCGGAGGCTTGCAATATCTCACAGAGGTCATCAGTGGAGCCCTGAAGGGAGCCACTGGCATAGAAATTAAGTGCCACGGACACTTTTACACCCACTGGCAGTGGATGCCCTCCATGTCCAGATGGCACCAAATCCTGCAGCAACTGCAGATGTGACCAACCTGTTCCCTAGACATGCACAGCCTTCAGTGACACTGGCTCTTGGTCATCTTCAGGAATGAAAGGCAGTGTCTATAGACCCTGGGTCTAACTAGGCAACGACCAGCAACAGTTCACTGTGGCTCTTCAGTGGCATGTGTGGGAGCCACAGCTGCCCCTTCTTCCAAAGGGCACTGCTCCTCCCTTTGCGCAGCCAGGCGCCTCAGTCGCTCTCTTCTCCCTTCACTCTCTGTACGCCACCAGGCATACAGTTAGGTCACCAGGCTCCATGCTCCTGATGTACTCCTCCTGCAGAATGAAAGAGAGAGACACATGGTTTAGCTTGTATGTAATAAGGCCTCTTGGTTAAGTCTGAAGGCCATTAACGCATGCTGAAGAGTGCTGGCCACTTGGCTGGCTAGAGTTTAGTGTGCTGCCCTTGCCCCCCCCCCAAACTCACCTCAACTGCAGTGCAGCCCTTGCTCCTCCAAACTCACCTCAACCTCAGTGCAGCCCCTACCCTCCCAATCTCACCTCGACTGCTGTGTAGCCCTTGCATCCCCCTAAGTCATCTCAACCTTGAAGTCCAACTGGATACCCAGATGAGCACTGCGCAACATTACTATGTACTCATCTCCGCGGTCCCCTCAAAGTGCAGCCCGCCAAGTGCACACCTTATATATGCTGTTGTGAAACATGTCGGCGTGTCCTCAGATGATCCAGTGTGGGAAGATGATTCTGACAGGCTGGCCTTATAATGATATGCAGATGTATTACAATGAGGTTCCCGACGTGCAACGGCAGGAAACACAGCTCGGCCTTGATGGGCGGAGCGGACGATTGCAAACTGGGTTCGCAACATTGTGAAACCAATTTTTGGCCTTCTCGCCGTATTGTCCTCTCACACCGCCAAACATGCCCGACGCCAGTGGGCATGTAAAATTCCACCCAATGTTTTCCTTACCTCAGCAGGCTCTGTAAATATTCTGTGCTAGCATAATGAGGCGAAGAATATTATGTTAAATGGGCACTGAGAACCTCAATAAGCCGAAGGGCATGCAGCCAAGTGGACGCCTGACCCACACCCCCCTGGCATTATGGGGTCTGGGTCAGGGGGTAGGCAGGAAGGCAGTAGGCTAGCCACCCGACATATTTTACATGCACCCCCACAACCCAATCGAAAACACACTTGGTTGGGAGCTATAAAATCCAGCCCATTGAGTCAATAATGGCCTGCCATTTCTGTTATGGCAGTTACTCCAAAACTTACACCAGCTGCCATGCCAACTTTGCTGATGGGAACAAAACCCAAAATTTCCGGCAGAGCTTATTTGTCTACGCTAGAAGATAAAAAGTGCCAAAATCTAAGTGCAAATGCAATGGTTGTCAAAGGAAGATGGTTGGGGTTGTTGGAGCTCAATCATTTCAGATCCAGGACATCATTACAGAAGTTCCTCAGGGTAGTGTCCTAGGCCCAACCATCTTCAGCTGCTTTATCAATGAGCTTTCTTCCATCATAAGGTCAGAAGTGAGGATGCTCACTGATGTTTGCACAATGTTCAGTGCCATTCATGACTCCTCAGATACTAAAGCAGTCCATGTACAAATGCAGCAAGACCTGGACAACATCCAGGCTTGGGCTGACAAGTGGCAAATAACATTTGTGCCACGCAAGTGCCAGGCAATGACCATCTCCAGTAAGAGATAAACTAGCCATCACCCCTTGCCATGCATTGGCAATACCATTGCTGAATCCCCCACTATCAACATTCTGGGGGTTACCATTGACCAGTAACTGAACTGGACTAGCCATATAAATACTGTGGCTACAAGAGCAGGTCAGAAACTAGGAATCCTGCAGCGAGTAACTCACTTCCTGACTCCCCAAAGCCTGTCTCCCAACTACAAGGCACAGGTCAGCATGTGATGGAATATTCTCCACTTCCCTGCATGACTACACCTCCAACAACACTCAAGAAGCTTGACACTGTCCAGGACAAAGCAGCTCGCTTGATTGGCACCCCACCCGCAAACATTCGGGCCCTCCACCACCGATGCACAGTGGCAGCAACGTGTACCATCTACAAGATGCACTGCAGGAACTCACCAAGGCTCCTTAAACAGCGGCTTCCAAACCCACAATTGCTATTATCTAGAAGGATAAGGGCAGCAGACACAAGGGAACACCACCACCTGGCCGTTCCACTCCAAGCCACTCACCAGCCTGACTTGGAAATATACCACTGTTCCTTCACTATCGCTGGGTCAAAATCTTGGAACTCCCTAACAGTACTGTCGGTGAATGGACTGCAGCGGTTCAAGAAGGCAGCTCACCACCACCTTCTCAAGGGCAATTTGGATGGGCAATAAATGCTGGCCTAGCCAGCGACACCCATGAATGAATACAAAAAAAACCACAAATAGGAGTAATGACATGCGTGTAAACAGCTCTGTTGAGTCTTCATCCACGGCACCCCACTCTCAGAGCCATTTGCCTTTGCTGGTCAATGTCCTCTTTCACTATTATGTAGAAAAGTGGTATGCCCAGAATTGGCACAAATAGAGTATACTTGTCTTCTCTGGTCCAAAGCGGGGCTAAGTTAATGAGCAAAAGTTGGATTTAAAGATATATAATTCAGGATTGTACAAGTGATTGCAGATATTTTGATATTTTGGTGTAAAGCTCTGTGAAAGTGCTCAAGTTTCCTTGGGAAAATGGCTTAACATGGCTCTTATAATGTTGGTGTGCCAGAAATCCTGGGCCAACATGCTTAATTACTGAGATAAAAGCAAAAATCTGCGGATGCTGGAAATCCACAACAAAAATAAAAATACCTGGAAAAACTCAGCAGGTCTGGCAGCATCTGTGAAGAGGAACACAGTTAACGTTTCAAGTCCGTATGACTCTTCAACAGACTCGAAACGTTAACTATGTTCCTCTCCGCAGAAGCTGCCAGACCTGCTGAGTTTTTCCAGGTATTTTTATTTTTGTTGATGCTTAATTACTGTTTTGGCCCACCAGTAGAAAAGCAATAACAGCACAGTCTGAAAATTGTCCCCTCTTCCATTTGTTGGACAATTGTATCACTGTTTTATTCTAAACTGGTATTGATGCCCTGACATTACAATACTTTATTAAAATCTTGCAAACTATTCCAATTTACTAATAACTGGGACTTTTTATTCTAGCATAAAAATGGAACTTTATAAAACTCAATGGTTTGAATTGAACAAGTGCAAGGAACTCAGACAGTGCATTACAGTTTGAAAACTGAAGAATTCATCTGCAGCTTTCTCTCACATCAGCTAATAATTGATAGCTGCAGTACGGCTGAATCCTGTATTTGCCAAGAAAGGTAAGAGGTTATTTAGTGATCCCATGCTCACTGCAGTGAACCATACTTACTGGAAACATGGGGGAGAGATTCAAGTTATGCTGTTGTACACACTCTTTCTGCCCTGAAACAAAAACAGAAAATGCTGGAAATACTCAGCAGTCTAACAGCATCTGTGGAGAGAAAAAAAGTTGAAGTTTCGCGTCCTTATGACTCTGAAGAAGAGTCATAAGGACTCAAAACATTAACTCTGTTTTTTGAGAGCTCTGAAGAAGAGTCATAAGGACTCAAAATGTTAACTCTGTTTTTTCTCTCCACAGATGCTGTTAGACTTGCTGAGTTTTTCCAGCATTTTCTGTTTTATTTCAGATTTCCAGCATCCACAGTATTTTGCTTTTCTCTTTCTGTCCTGGCTGGTTGTGCATACAACTTCCATGTTGCCAGTGCAGGATTATGAAATCATCTTTGGGTCCTTTGGGCAAAGTAAAGGCAAACAACAGACCGGCTTTTTATTTGCTTACCACTCTGTTCATGTTGAAAATTGGGGTTGTTGACAGACAAACTTCAAAAGAAAATTTCCTGTTGTTGGTTGAACCAGGCCCACAAGACTTAAATTTCAAATATGAATTTTGTTCCTTGCCCCACAAAAATTTTACAACCTACTGCTGATCTGCCATATCTTCCCTATTGATCATGCCCTCCCCTGTCCCCAACTGATTCCAGTGGAGGTCAAGCATACTTCTAGGCTTACACAAATGTCCAGAATATTAAGCTGCCTCAGATGATACAACCTGCCCCATGTCGGTTATTTCACCATGCTAAAGGCAGATATCCATCATATAGTTGATGAAGAAACAAGGAAACTTGGTTGGCAAACTTTGGAAGGTATTACCTGTTGTATTTCATGCACGCATCCTATTCTATTTTATTTTCTGTTTGTTTTTCTTTTCCTTCCCTTTCTTGCTCTCACATATGAACAACATCCCTCCCCCAACCACCATTGTGTACCTGTTGAATTGGTGTGCAGTCATTGCCTCATTGATTTCAAATCAATGTCATTGATTTAAAATGTAACAAAAAAAATCTCCAGCTTGATTGATCATTCATCAATAGTGCCCTGAACCATTGCAGACTTCCATGTCTCGGCCTCAGCTCATCACTGGTCTGCATCAGCAAATTGGCTTGGTTCCAATCTTTCATCAATAAGAATATCAGCTTGGAACCAACTGAAATATACAGCTATCCTGCTATGTCTCCACAGAGAATAGTTTGTTTACCCTTGTTTGTGTATATATCTCTACTCAAGTTTGTCACATCTTTCTATTTTCCTTTTCTATGTAGCCAGGACTGCTTCTCTCCCTGAATTTTCACCCCTATATGGGTATGGAGTCAGGCAGGAACAAAATTAGCACCACCAGCCATCATGCCAGTTTGATTCGCCATCCTGACTGTCATCAGTTTTGTCTAGGAGAGGGGAAAGCGGGACCCGACAACCCACTCGATTCAGATTAGTGGCTATTTGAGCTTGTTAACAAGTTTGTTGTCAGCCTGTAAAGGTCCACAATGGATCAGGACTAGTCCAAGTGGAAGGCAACACATTGGGAAGCCAGTCATGCAATTAGATGGGCCCATAAAAGGTGCATTGCTGAGAGGGGCACTCATCCATTGGTGTTGTTATGACCAGGTGAGGACGGGTATAAGGACTCCCACTTTTTTCCCATTCCTCAATTGATTGTAACAGGGTTATTTGAAATTTATAAGGACGAATGTGGCAATTCAGTGTATGTACTTAACCGTTTATGTGCTGATTGCAAAGAACTCAGTCCAACAGGCTTTGTTGAGTCTAAACACAAAAGGGGTTAGTTTTTATTGTGCTAAAACCCCCCAGGGATTTTCCGGTCAGCGAGCGGGGGGTCAGGGCCCACTTGCCGACACGTAAAATGACACGGGATGACGTTGGGCGGAACTCCCGTCGTCACCCCGCGTCATTTCAATTTTCAGGTCGGCGGGAGCCTATTGAGGCCATTGATAGAGTCATTAAAGTAATTAATGGACCTGCCCGTCCAACCTTAAGGTTGGCAGGCAGGCTAGGAGCCCTGGCGGGCTTCAGAGAAAGCTTGAAACCTCATCCACAGGCGGGATGAGGTTTCATGTAGGTTTTTTAAAATTTAATAAAAGCAAACTAAAAGTGATGGACATGTCCCAACTCATGAGACAGTGTCACATGAGGAGACATGTCAGGGAAATTTTATTTTTCTGTTTTTAACATTTTTGAATTTGGCGTCGATCTCCCTGAGGCTGCACTTAGCCTCGGGGAGATGAGTGCGCTCTTTCACGCCCATGTGCAAAAGAGCGCACTCTTGGCTCAGGAAATTTCCCCCTGCCCGCATAGGGAGTGCATAGCGCTTCCTGGTGGACGTCACGCTGGGCGGGCCTTAATTGGCCTGCCCATGTAAAATGGCGGCGCACCCCCAATCAGAGGGTCGCCTCCAAGCTCCCGCTCCTGAACTTCCCCCCCAATGGGGGGAAATTCTGCCCCAGATAAAGATATTACATTATTTACAAAGACAAGCACATTGCAACACACACAGAAGCATGCAAAATTACAACTTATAAAGTAGAGGAGGTTAGCTTTTGGCCCAATTAAGATTCGATGATAAAAGGCCAATAAATAGAGAGTTGACTGATTATGAATCCTTTGTTGTTGTATGTGGCTGAGGCAGTTCTTTAAACAGCAGTCCTTGTTTCTTTTCCTTGGAAACACTGCTTGGAATTTGAAGTCTTCTTCACAATTTCTCTGTCTGCTAGCAGAATTAACACTTTAGTTGAAAGAGAGAGAGAGGCATGCAGCTTTGTTGCTGCCTTCAGATATTTCTTCTCTAGACTGTGCCAAAAGCAACCAGGGTGTTGTAATGAAAGACATTTCAGAATGATGATCTTGATCACATAACTTCTCTCTCCATAACGATTTGAGTATTCCACAGAAAGTAACTGATCAGCTCATGTCTGGATAGACCTTGGCTATTGTGTTTGGTTGAGGTAATTTTTTTTTAATGCCCAAGTCATCATTTCTGAATGGCCTATTCTTTCCCGTGATGAGCTAGGAAGAACATATAAACACCCCCAATGTAGCCATTGTCTCTGTAGACTTTATGTCTCTGTCTAATGGAATGGAATGTAACTAGTATAGTGATGCAAATGGTGACTGCCATTTTAAGCTTAAGTCTATCTTTGAAGTATTCCTTGACCGCAGCATATGTGAAATTCAACAGGACGGCTGCCTGGACATGTCTTAATTGTAATCCATATTGGAAACTTCCAGAAACTTGACCAAGTTGCAGATGTGTCAGGTGACCTGTGGCGGCCATCTTAAGTTAATGTCTTTGTTTTAACAGTTGAAACTGCCGTTTTAAAACATTCCATATGTGAGTCCAGCAGATGAAATTGAAATTTAATATTTAACATCAACAAACCTCTGTAATAGTGTGCAGGTGCCATTGGTTAGCGAAGTTATCAGAGCAAGTGATCTGTGTGCACTTGAGTGGTGGAGCAGTTGTTAAATTCTACAGATTGCAGGACCATCACAGTTGGGTCCACTAAATATTGTGAGTGCAGCTGACCACAAGTAAGGCAACAGCTGGACATGGGATTAAGGTACTCGGAGATAGGTTCAAGCAGTGATAAGGATCAGCATCCTCAGGAGCAAATGCAAAGGCCCAGTCATGAGGAACATAGAGGGGAGGAATGAGGATCAGGAAGGCAACAAAGGCTATACCCTCAGTATTTAGCGTAACACCAAAGAAGAAGCTACGTGGACATGCTGGAGAATCAGTACCTTGGAGATTGTGCATATCTAGGCAGATGGTAACTGAGATTTGTATCCTCATTGAGGAAGACTTTAGACCTCTCAGTGCTGCTCATCATGCCCTATTATTAGCTTTTAAAGACACTGTGGCCTTGAATTTCTTCACCTCTGGCTCCTTCCTAGGATCAGCGATGGATCTCGGTGGCGCCTCGCAACTGGTGGCATACCACTGCATCTTGCAGGTTACTGATGTCCTATCAGTGAGAGCTGGGCAATGCATAAAATTTCAAACAGGCGGACCTCACAGACACAAGGGCAGAGAGATTTGCTTCTATTGCTAGATTCCCACACGTGCAGGGCATCATCAATTGCACCCATGTGACCATCAAGGCACTGAGTGATCGGCTAGTGAGATTCATTGACAAGAAGGGCTTCCACTCAACGTTCAGCTGGTATTTGACCACAAGAAGTGTTTTATGCATGTGTGCACTTGCTATCCTGGCAGCTGCCAAGACGCCTTCATCCTCTGGCAGTCCAGGGTGCTGCAGCCCTTCATGCCAACTTCCCTTCCAAACTACACGGATGGACTTAAGGGGATGAGGGATATCCCTTGAAGAAATGGCTACTCAGATCTTTACCCCATCTGCTCACACAGACCACCATCAAACAGGCCATCGTGCTTCTGAAGGTGTGGTTCCTGTGCTCGGACCAGTCAGGTGGCAGGCACCCTGCAATACACTCCTACAAGGGTTTTGCACCTTGTGGTGGTCTGCTGCGCTTTCCACAACATGCTCCTCCAGAGAGGAGTTGACCTTAAAAATAGTGAGGTGCTCAATTGACACAGTTCATCAGAGAAAGAGGAGGAGGAAGAGGCAGAGCAGAGAGGTGCCCATGTTGAGTAGGGAAATGACCATGGCCAGCTCATGAGCTACTCATTCAGCAAGACTGCATGCTCTGGAACTCATTTTGATCTGCCAATGAGATCACTCCCATTGAAGTCGCAATCTTGAATAGATGCACTTTTACTGCCAATCCATGGTGCACATCTGTGCAGTGGTCTCATTGACCCTGTTCAGAGACCATGGCTTCCCTTCACCAATTCTTCCCTCTTTTGCAGTCTTGCCATTAAAGAAGCTCACATGTCTGGGATCATGGGTCAACATTTTCAGTAGTAATAATAAATTACAAAATACATATTCACAAATGAAATAAACCCCTGTGAATGAGTCAGTGATCTGACCAAGGTGGTGGCCTCCAGTCTCAGCTACTTCCACGTGATGTTTCCATTGTGGCCTCGGATGAGTTGAAGGCAGCCTGCCTGCGTGTGTCTGTTTGCGGCTATGATGCATGTGGTGGTCATCCACATTGTGGAGCTGCCAGAGGGGCAACCTCCAGTAGATGTTGCACTGATGTTAATGCAGGAGCAGCCTGTGCCACAGGGCCGCGCTGCATAGATGCTGCCTCAGTGCAGGAGGCCGAAGAAGATGATAGCACCCTGTGAGGGGTGACACCTTCTTCCTCATCACTGACTACATTAGCCCTTGGATGGCGCTCTGAAGCACTGGAGGGAACAACTGCTGGGGCACAACTGACATTCACTTAATGCATTCTTTACACTTCAGCGCTACTGACTAACGCATGGTCAGTGCGCTGCTCCTGCATCCACTCTAAGTGCTGCAGCATATGGCTGTCCATGAGGTTGGACACTCTCTCAATGGAAGAACTCATGCGTTCAACACCCTGAGCCAGGGTCATGCACATGAGCTGAATGGACTCCTCCATTCTCAGCTTATGACCCTTCACTGCCTCAGAAAACTCTGACATGTGGTTATACATCCCACATTGTTGAACAAAGTATAGACTCCTTGCTTGTGACTCCCAAGGGCCTGCATGTGTACCCAGCTGAGATTAGCTGTATCTGCCCTCCGTCCGCCAAGGGGGACTGCTCACAGTTACCACTGCCTCTCTCACCTCCGGCACACTAGTACTGTGCTCTTCACCCAATGTCATCCTTTCTAACCTCATGCAAGGATCCACCAAAATGAGTGTACCTGGGCTGGTGGAGGGTGCACTTAAATAATGTGACTTTGCTGGCTCTGTTTCTTTAGAGGCCCCTGTTGATGTCGCTGCACTGGCATGCTCCCCATCCATGACTGACCCTATGGGAGTCAAGGGGGGATCATGAGAACTTTCCTGTGACAGCAGAAGCCTCTGTAGAGATGAAGCTTCCCACTGAAGCTTAGGCATTGATATGCTGTCAGACAGGGACGTGTCCACTCCACCCCCTTCATCTACAGATCTTGGTAACTTTCACCCCATCCTCCATGTATTCCCATCTCTCTGCCACTTGCTTCTGCAGGGTTACCCTTGCAATTTCCATTGCTGTCTTCTCCATGCCTGCAAGCATGGTGAGATGGGGCCCTCCTCCACATGTGTGCACCCCCTATCATGAATTCTGTACCTGCATGTACAAAAGAGAGAGAGAGAAATAAGGCAGTGCTGGCCTCTCTCACCAATGCCAGTGGCTCATATAAATAAAAACTTGCATGTAGCAGTCAATGCTGTCAGGTCCTCAACAGTGATGGGGCTCTGGCCATTGTTGGCAGGTCATTAATTACCCTGGGCACACATTTCTCCCATGATCAGGAGCACCATGTCCCCTCAGGCTGTACAGCTGGCACGTCTGCAGACCTGAAGGCTGTCATCTGGGTGGCGCGTTGCACTTTACCAGGTCATTAACACACTTGCAGCATTGCACCTAGTATCACTGGACAGCACTTCTGGCTGCTGATGTTTTCTGCCAGTTCCAGCTGGAGCTTCCTAATTTGACTAGGTGGCCTTCTCCTGCCACCCTTTAGGAAAAAACCTCTCACCTCTTGCAAACTGCCTCCAACATAATGTCAAGGATTGCACCAGGCAGCTGTGGGGCAGCTCTGCTACAGTTCCAAGCCTTTGCATTTTCTCCTGCTGACCTGGGGCTTCCATAGCAATGCAAAACAGCTACCCCAGTAATGGCTGACATCATGCCTTAAAATCAGGCTTGCCTTCATCGCACACCTGGTAATTGTTCAGCAAACCTGCCCCCAGCCAATTGGCAGCCCACCTCGGGGAAAATCGCAAGCTGTCTATACTTCTTCTCCAATGCAAGGATGGAACCCGGAAATAGTTCCAATGTTTGGTTCCTGATCCCAGCCTGAAAACTCTGCCTTCCATTTCCCTTTATTGATATTTGTGCCCATCTCTCTTCCTCACTCTTTTCTAACCCAGCGTTGACGTTTTTTCCTTGTATTTACCTGCGTGCAATATTACATATGTTTAAGACAGGCAGTATCCAAGCTTTTTATGTACACATTCATTAAAATATTTTTCCAATATGCATTTGCACCAATCAAAAAAACTTTAAGGACAATACCTTTGGAACATGAATAAATTTCTCAGTTCTGGTATAGAACCCCATCTGCTGGGAATGATCCCAGAAAATAGCGCAAGCATAATCCTCAATTTTCCAGTCATTAAACATTGGAAATGTACACT
Source organism: Cetorhinus maximus (assembly GCF_964194155.1). Classification (NCBI taxonomy): domain Eukaryota; kingdom Metazoa; phylum Chordata; class Chondrichthyes; order Lamniformes; family Cetorhinidae; genus Cetorhinus; species Cetorhinus maximus. Next base: position 68,515,640 of record NC_135886.1, read on the forward strand.
TCCAGCAGGTGAGGGTATACACTGGGAGGACGGAAGCTGCAGATTTAGTGTTTTAGGGTGTTCTAACGTCATGAAATCCTTGATCGTCTTGCAGAAAAGTTGTATTCATGGATTATTTCAAAGTGAAAAATAGAATATAATTGAACTACAGTGTGATATATTCCTTAACAAACCCTCACATCCAAACCTACCTCCAGGCACCCATGACTGTCCTGAGACCACCAGAGTGCCTGCTACTCTCTGTTGGAAATATAGTAGAATGAGTAACATGTGGCTAATGTGCACATACTTCTTGACAAGTCAGGAATCACAACCTGATCAATCATCTTGCTGTGCTCAAAAAACATTAAACTCGACATCATACTGACTTGCCATCTGAGTTGTGATTATTCCTGGTGTTACATGGCAGCAAATTTGTCTTAGGTACCACTCATTTCATAGTCACATAGAATTTTCTATGCCTCCTGTACACTATGGTTGACTCTAGTGAAAGCTTATTCTAATACTTTAATACTTATAGAATAGTATTAATAGTACTAATAGAATAACACTTATTCTAGTCTTTAATTAAAAATCTGTCAATGCCTATCTTTAGCCCCCTAGGTTTGCTACCAAAGGGGAAGACCAATGCCAGACAAATGCTGCTAAGTGCCTGCATTGTGATGACAGTGAGTGTTCATCGATTACCAAGACAAACTAACTAATTGTTTACAACCTTTTGGTTGGGGTTGGGGGAGGCAGTGGAGCAAGCTTCAATGCATAGTTTAGAAGCATTTTTAACCACTTTCCTTTAGTTATGTGCCCAAGAGTTTTTTTGGAAAGAGAAAGACAGAACTGTGCTACCATTCTATGAAATAGTTGTTAGTTTTGTGGGGAAACAGTTGAGCCAGACAGCCACTGCCTGTATTCAGAATTTAATTAGGTAAAGTTTGTTTGTTTAGTCTTGTATGTTTTTGAAATGTTAATGCCTGCAAATTTATAAAATTTTATTAAAAATCCTGTTCAATTTCTATTGTGACAACCGTAAATGACTTAGTTGCTAGCCAAGAAATTCTTGTCACTTATATTCGGTTGAATGGCAAAATGCTTAGTATTCTGATTGCCTGCAGGGCTGTTGAGAAAGAATCATTATTTTTTTTAATAAAGCCTGCCTCCATTTCAAAAAAAGGCAGGATTATATCTGGCAGCCTGGGATTTTTTTTAGTTTCAGAGAAGCGGCAGTGCTTCTCCAAGCCCCACAAAGGAATCTTGGATCTCCCCTTCCCTGGGTTTCCTGTACCCTAGATCTAAGCAGTACATAAGAACATAAGAAATAGGAGCAGAGGTAGGCCATTTGGTCCTCAAGCTTACTCTGCCATTCAATGAGATCATGGCTGATGTGATAATGGCCTTAACTCCACTTTCCTGCCTTCACCCGCCGCCACCCCCCCACCCCCCCCCACCCCACCACCACCCCACCGCACCACCTCCCCCATATCCCTTGACTACCTTAAATATATTTAATGACTCAACCTCCACCACTCTCTGGGGTAGAGAATTCCAAAGATGAACAACCCTCTGAGAGAAGAAATTCCTCCTCATCTTAAATGGAAGACCCCTTATTTTTAAACCGTGCCCCTAGTTCTGGGGCAACATCCTCTTAGCATCTACCTTTCAAGCCTCCTCAGATGCTTATATGTTTCAATAAGATCACCCCTCATTCTTCTAAACTCCAATGAGAAAAGGCCCAAATTTCTCAACCTTTCCTCATTGGACATCCCTTTCATCCCAGGAATCAGCCTAGTGAGCCTTCTTTGAACTGCCTCCAGTGCAAGTATATTCCTCCTTAAACAGAGTGACCAATATTGTACACAGTACTCAAGGTGTGGCCTCAACAATGCCTTGTACAGTAGCAGCAAGACTTCCTTACTTTTATACTCCACTCCCCTTGCAACAAAAGGCAACATTCCATTTGCCTTCCTAATTACTTGCTATACCTGAAAGCTAATGTTTTGTGATTCATGTACAAGGACAGCCAGATCCCTCTGTACTTCAGCATTCTGCAGTCTCTCTCCATTTAAATAATATTCTGTTTTTTTCCTGTTCTTCCCACCAAAGTGGATGACCTTACATTGTTTCACATTTCTACTCCATCTGCCAAATTTGTGCCCATTCACTCAACCTATCCAAATATTTTTTCTTTCATTCTTTTATGGGATGTGGGTATCACTGGAAAGGCCAGCATTTGATGCCCATCCCTAATTGCCCTTGAACTGAGTGGTGGGATTTGAACATATGTCCCCAGGGCATTAGCCTCTGAAATAAAAACAGAAAATCCTGGGAAAACTCAGCAGGTCTGGCAGCATCTGTGGAGGGAGAAGCAGAGTTAACGTTTTGAGTTTGTATGACTGAAGAAGAGTCAGATGCTGCCAGACCTGCTGTGTTTTTTCCAGCGTTTTCTGTTTTTATTTCAGATTTCCAGCATCCACAGTATTTTGCTTTTATTTTCGTCCAGGCCTCTGGATTACTAGCCCCGTGACATTACCACTATGATACCATGTGCTCAATCCCCTTTGCAGATTCTTTGTGTCCTCCTCACGACTTGCTTTCTTACCTATCTTTGTATCATCAGCAAATTTGGCTGCAGTACACTCTCTCCGTTCATCCAAGTAATTAATATAGATTGTAAGTAGTCAAGGCCCCAGTACTGATCCCTGTGGCATTCCACTAATTACAGTTTGCTAATCTGAAAATGACCAATTTATCCTGACTTTCTGTTTCCTGGTAGTTGGCCAATCCTCTATCCATACTAATATTTCACCCCTATCACCATGAACTCTTGTATAGTAATCTTTTATGTGCTTTTGTCTGTACATGCATAGTCTTTGATGCATAATACTGTGGAAAGTGAATATAATTGGTCCTGCAGCATGCTATCTCATTCATGTCATATAAATTATCACAAGTTTCCGCTCATAAAAGATATTCCTTTAGTTCACAAGCTTCTTACAGAAGCAATATTTTTACAGCGAACATAAGTTAAAAATTTTGAAGCCTGAATTGTAACATTTTTCTCTTCTACATAAATCATGTGCATTTACATGGTAGTTGAAATAATGTGTTACATTGCTACACTTGTTCATTGAAGACCTTTGTTCTAACTTTGTTTTCATTCGTTATTGGGATGTGAGCATCATTGACAAATCTCATTCTGAATTGCACTTGAGCAAGTGGCGGTGAGCTGCCTTCTTGAACTGTGACATACTGTTTGGTGTAAAGGCACCTACAGTGCTGTTAGGAGAGGAATTGAAGGATTTCGACCCAGCAACAGTAAAGGAACAGCGATATATTTCCAAGTCAGTATGATATGTGAGTTGGAGAGGAACTTGCAGGTCAAAAACAAAAATACCTGGAAAAACTCAGCAGGTCTGACAGCATCTGCGGAGAGGAACACAGTTTACGTTTCGAGTCTGTATGACCCTTCAACAGAACTAAGGAAAAATAGGAAAGAGGTGAACATGCAGGTTCTGGTTTTCTTATGTATCTGCTGTCTTGTCCTTCTAGGTGATAAAAGTCGCTGGTTTGGAAGGTGCTGTCAAGGGAGCATTGTCCAGTTAGATGGTACGCACTGTGCACCGGTGGTGAAGGACATGAATGTTTAAGGTGGTGGATGGAATGCTGATCAAGCGCGCTGCTTTGTCTTGGATGGTGTTGAGCTTTTTGAGTGTAACTGGAACTGGACTCATCCAGGCAACTGGAGAACATTCCATCACACCCCCAACTGTGCTTTGTAGATGGTGGAAAGGCTTTGGGGATTTTAGGTGAATCACATACAGCAGAACTCCCAGTCCCTGACTTGCCCTTCCAGCCACAGTATTTACGTGGCTGGTCCAGCTGAGCTTCTGTCAGTGGTAACACCGGAATGTTTATGGTGCGGGATTCAGCGACAGTTGAATGTCATGGGGAGATGGTCAGATTCTGTCTTGTTGGGGATAGTTTTTGCATGGCACTCGTGTGGCACAAATGTTATTTTCCGCTTATCAGCCCAAGCCTGAATGTTATCTAGGTCTTGCTGCATGCTTGCACAGACTGTTTCAGTATCTGAGGAGTCATGAATGGTGCTGAACACTGTGCAATTGTCAGTGAACATCCCCACTTCTGACCTCATGATGGAGGGAAGGTCATTGATGAAACAGTTGAAGATGATTGGGCCTTGGACACTACCCTGAGGAACTCCTGCAGCAGTGCCCTGGAGTTGAGTTGATAGGTTTCCAATGGCTACAGCCATCTTCCTTTGTGCTAGGTATAACTCCTACCTGTGGAAAGCTTTCCCCCTTATTCCCATTGATTTCAGTTTTACTAAGGCTCCTTGATGTCACTCTTGGGCAAATGCTACCTTGATGTCAAGGGCAATGCCATGCCCAGTATAGGCATGTCATATTATGAACTTTCAGGGAATACTTTTAAAAACTGGATATAAATAAGCTAAGTTAAGATGGCTGCTACAACTCATGTGACTTTTGACATTTGGACTACAAACAATTTCAAGTCTCCAGTAAAAAAATAATTAAAAATGGACATAGATGTGGATAACTCACAGCCATCTGTAGAATTCATACATTTCATTGTTTAAGGATGGGCCAACATCTAAAGACTATGGAGTTTCCAGACTGCCTATCTCCATGTTTCATAAAAGCCAAAAGGGAAGATTGAAAACCAATGGCCACTATCAATTTCCCATTGTATCACAATGGCCTCCCCCATCCAAACCAGACTGGGTGGGCCTCAGAAGTATTTACCCAGTGGTCATGTGATTAAAATTGTTTTCAGGGACTGCACCCTTATTATCCAAGTCCCGGCAGATCCATCAGAATCATCAGTCTTCAGACACTGAGAACTAGACTCTGAAACCTGCTGCAAGTCATCGGGTGGCCAAAGTACTTGACCTGTTCCAGTTTCAAAATTCACCTGAGAACCTACCTCCTAGATATTCAACTACAAGAAAGCTCACAGCTAGTTGTGAACCCTTTGCTTTACAAGACTCTTACTTCAACTTTAAATCATTGAATCCATTCAAGAAACCACAGGCCTGCCACATGGAAGACTGTAAATCATAAATCAGAGACTGAATTAACTATAATCAGTAATCTGGTGATCTGTATCCAACCTTTGTGTATATGTGTACGTGTGTGAGACCGAGTGTGTGACATTGCATTAATTCGGGGTAACTGTGTGAGAATACATACGCTTCTTTATTTCAAACTCATGAAAGCTTGCTGCTGAATTATTTAATTGGGATACACACTCCAAGGGGAGGAAAAGGCACACCTCTTGCCATACAGAGATGGTGATGGAGAAGCCTCATTGTCTGTAAGGTATGAACCTGTGAGTATGACAATATCAGGCTATTGACTAGTCTCCCAATTTTGGTACAAGTCCCCAGATATTAGTGAGGAGTACTTTTTGGGTTGACTGGGTAGAGCATGCCTTTGTCCTTTCTGGTGTCTAGATCGATATCGGGTAGTCCATCCGGTTTTATTTTTATTTGTATAGTGGTTTGATGCACCTTTGTGGTTTGCTGGACCATGGCAGAGTTCAGTTAAGGGTCAACTACATCACTGTGGGTCTGGACTCACATATGGGCCTAACCAAGTAAGGACTGCAGATTTCCTCCCCTGAAGGATAGTAGTGATCCAGGTGCATTTTTACGACAATCCAGTAGTTTCATTTTTATTATTAATGAGACTAGCATTTTATTCCTGTTTTATTCATTAATTGAATAAATAAAACTTAACGCATAAAGGAGCAGCCCCAGAATATTGGGGCTGAATTTTAATGTGGAAAAGCAAAAAGTTTTGAGTGTGGGTAGACAGTTGAAACTGACAAAATTGACTGCAGGATGCAAAGCTGGTTCCAACCAACTGATATGTGTATTTGACTCCAGCACACTCGGGTGCCTGAACAAAGTGTCCTCGGGTGAGGCAATTGCCAATCTTCATTTGCTAATTGTTCAACTGAAGCAATATTGACATACTGTTTTCACATTAATATTGGACCCACAGATTTCCTGGGCTTCTTGAAACTTGCCAGTAAAAATAAGCTAAGCACAAAGTAGCAATTGAGGGGACTGAAGCAATTACTTACCTACTAGTCAGAAAGGACTTGTTTAGTTTAGCTGAGAGGTAGTTTTGTACAATTTAGAGGTAAATTTGTACCCTTTGGAGATTTACTCTATCACATCAGGATGGGTACTGCTTGTGCTACCTTAAATTGGACCTCAGATGAGGAGCAAGAAAATCTGCAACAGCATATGCAGCAGCCTGCTGCTTACTGGCCTATAGCTGCACAACAGAGTCGGAACCAGCAAGAGGTGCAGCTCGCATGAAAAACCACCCATGAAACAGGATCTACAGGGAGACATGGTTGATTTCCTTGACCTGTCTGAACACCAGAGTCTCAGAATGTCTCCTTAAGTAGTGTCAGACATCTGTACCTCCTAGAAGAAGACCTGCTACCTGCCGGACCTGGTGGCTACGTGTTAACTATTGCTGTCAAAGTCACCACCATCTTCAACATTTTTACCCTGGGTCCATGTAGAGCTCTGTCACAGACGTATGCAGGATCTTAGCCAGCTACCCACAAATGCACAACACAAGTGACACATGGGTTGCTTGCCAGAGATGTCAGTTATATCATTTTTTTCTGCGATGAGGCCAGTGCTGACCGATCCCTGGGCAAGGTTCCTCCAATTTGTTATGCTCCTGGGTGAGGAGGGATGAATTGGCTCTCTTTCTTGATTCAACCGCCTCGGTTGGTCGCAACAAGGTTAATTTAAATAGGATCCCTTCCTCACGGATACCTTTTCCCAGTCTTGGGAAATGTACTTATATTTTAAAAAGAGCCAATTTAACCAGGCGTCTTGAGTCAAAGAGTGAGTTTATTAGTTACTAAACACAAGAAGAAAAAATGCAACACACATACAGATTAGAAATGAGAAATTGAGTCCAAAAATAAAAGTTAATAAAATATATGAATCAGTCCTTTGGCTTGTCTGTGAGGAGTAGATGGTGAAATGTTGTGGCCGTTAAGTTGGGGTGATTCTGGTAGCACTCACTTTAGCAGTTGAGCAGTTGGCTTGGAGATTCTTGGTTCTCCAGGTTAGCTGAAAGGAGTTGTCCTGTTTCCTTTTCGACTTTTGACTGTGGCTTTGCTGGCTTGTGACTTGCTGCCAGCAATCAGAGAGAGAGGGCGTTTTTTTTTACCTGCGAGCGCAGGAATGTCCAATTGGTGTACTTCAGCTGTGACCTTCACAGCACACACACACCTGAGCAGAACACCAGAATAGCACACCGAACTAGTGTTGCAGTTGGTTTTTTTAAACCCTGTTTCTTGTGTATTCCTGGAAGGGAAAAAACAAACATGTCTTTCGCCCAGATCCTATGGCTGGGATTTTCCGGCCCCGTCATGGGCGGGACCTGCCACAGGCAAGTCAGCGCCCCAGCCAGAAGTCCATTGACTTGCAGTGGGACCGGAAGATCCCAGCAGCGGGCAGGTGCAGAAAATCCTGCCCTATATTTTCTTTTCAACTCAGTTCATGTTCACAGCCTGGGAAATAACTCAACAGGAGGTGTTTTTAGCTGTGATGGTAATCATTTTCCATTATCTCTGCAATCACAGGAGATTACAGTTCAGTTTGCATTGTATCTTTTCCTTTGAAGTGCCTCCATCTGAAGTAGTCCTTGTCACACCTTTTAGGTGTGACATTCCATTCTCTCTGAACGAGTTGGTCAAGTAACCCACATAGGAATTTTCCAGCAAGTGGTTACCTTATAGTCTCAGCCAGCTTTTGCTTGAATGTCCTTTTTTTAAAAAAACATGTCTTACTTAAATGCTCAACATGTCCATAAGTAATTCGGGGATAGGATCTGTGGCCATGACACCAGTCAGAATGAGTGGGCGCTCGGCTTTGTGGTTCTGATTGACTTTCACAAGTCAGGGTGCCATTGACTGCACGCATGTACCAATCTGGGGAGTTAATAGAACCCAAGCCAGTTGGTGAAGTCAAAATTAAAACACAAAGCTTTTCTTTACTAAGAGAGTTTATTGAGTTTGTTCAGCCTCATAGCTCTCCTCATACACCCAATGTCCAGGCTGTCCCCTATTTATAGACTCTTTTTAGAGAAACAAAATCAATAAATTGAACTAGAATCATTAAATCTGAGGGGGTTACAGCCTCTGGTGGGGGTCTCCTATTTATATGTGCTCAAAGTACTTAAGTAAGCAATGGCCTTCACCTGTTTATCCTAACAATATAATTAACATATCATTAACATGGGGTCCACCCCCAGAACAACCAGGTATACTTGTAAACCATAAGATCTTTCGCTCCATAAATTGCACTATAAAACCACAAAGCGATCTCTATTTTCCAGAACAGTCACTGACCCCATCTCCTCTGGTAATCTTCACTCCACGGCTTCCCACCTCATTGTTCCCCAACCCTGTACAGCTTGCTTCTACCTCCTTCCCAGGATCCATAAACAGAACTGCCCTGGTGGACCTATTGTTTCAGCCTGGTCCTGTCCCACTAAACTGATTTCTTCCAACCTTGGCTTGATTTTTTCTCTCCGTACTTGCTCAGTCTCTTCTTACCTATATTCATGACTCTTCTGATGTCCTCTGTCAGTTCAAAAGTTTCCAATTTCCAGGCCCAAATTATCTCTTCTTTAACTTGGAATCCAATCTCGCTACACCTCCATCCCCCATCAGGATGGTCTGAGGCCTCTCTGCTTCTTCCTCGAATGGAGGCCTAACCATTTTCTATCGGCCGCCACTTCTCCTGCCTGGCTGAACTTGTTCTCTCATTGAACAATTTCTCATTTAACTTGTCTCATTTCCTTCAAATAAAAGGTGTTACTATGAGTACCCACATTGGTTCAAGCTATGCCTGCCTTTTTGTAGAATATGTCCCAGTCCTACCCAGGCCCGCACTCTCCCTCAATTGTTTTTCCAGTACATTGATAACTGCATCAGTGCCAGGCCTTGCTCTTTCCCTGAATTGGAAAAATTCTTCAACTTTGCTTCCTATTTCCACTCTTTTCTCATCTTCACATTGTCCATCTCCAAATCTTCCCTTTTATTCCTTGATTCTCTGTCTCCACTTTGAGTGATAGGCTATCATCTAATATTCATTTCAAGCCCACTGACTCCCACAGCTACCTCGGCTGCACTTCCACACATCCTACGCCCTGTAAGGACTCCATTCCATTCTCCCAGTTCCTCCGCGTCCATCACATCTGTTCTGATGACACACCCTTCCACACCAGCATTTCTGAGATGCCTTCGTTTTTCCTGAACTGAGGATTCCCCCCCCACCCCCTCACTGTGGTTGATAGGGCCCTCGACCATGTCGCGCCACATTTCCCACAATTCTGTTTTCATCCCTTCCTCCCCCTCCCAGATCCATGATAGGGCTCCCCTTCCACCCCACCCTCTACATTCATCGGATCATTTTCCACCATTTCTGACACCTGCAGCATGATACCACTACCGAACACATCTTCCCCTCCCCTCCCCTTTCAACATTCTGAAGGAACCATTCCCTACATGATACCCTGGTCCACTCCTCAGTCACCCCCAGCACTCTGTCCCCTTCCCAAGGCACCTTTCCATGCAAACACATATAGATAGATAGAAGATATAACACCTGTCCTTTTATCTTCTCTCTCCTCTCCGTCCAAGGCCCCAAACCTTCCTTCCAGGTGAAGCCGCGATTTACGTGTACTTCTTTCAATCTAGTCTACTGTATTCGCTGCTCACAATTCTCTACACTGTGGAGACCAAACAGAGATTGGGTGACTGCTTTGCAGAACACCTCTGTTCAGTCCTCAAGCATGATCTCATGCTTCCGTTGACCTATCATTTGAATTCTACACCTTGCTCTCATGCTTACCTCTCTGTCCTTAGCCCATTGCACTGTTCCAGCGAGGCTCAATGTAAGCTTCAGGAACAGCACCTCATCTTTCAATTAGGCACTTTACAGCCATTTAAATTCAACATTGAATTCAATCATTTCAAACCGTAAACTCTCCATCAATTTGTGTCCTTTTCTCTGTTTTTGTTTCAGCCAGCAGCAAACCTGCTCTAGGCATATCTTTTGTTTTTCTTGCCCCATCTCCATTCCCTTTGGCCCTGAAGGACTACTTTTCTGTCATTCAATCTCTCCTGTCTTCCACCCTTCACAGACCTTCCTTTTGTCCTTCTATCCACCCCTTTCTCAAAACCTATTACATCTCTAACTTTTCCCAATTCTGATGGAAGGTCACAGACCTGAAACTTTAACTGTTTCTCCCTCTACACAGATGCTGCCTAAACTGCTGAGGATTTTTATGCAGTACTTTCTGTTTTTATTTCTGATCTTTATGAAGGTTTGTGCACTACAAGCTTGTAGAATACTTTTAGAACAGTTTTCAGGAACAATATGTTGTGGAACCAACAAGGGATAAAACTATTTTAGATCTAGTATTTTGCAATAAGGGAGGTTTAATTAGTAATCTCAGAGTAAAGGATCCTTTGAGAACAAATGATCATAATAGATTTAAATTCGAGAATGACTATTCAGGATTTTGAGTTTCTGCCATGGATCTTCATTTGACTGAATATGCCAATTCTCAACCCACAGATCTTCCACATGGGGCAGTATTTACTACAAAGTGGAGTGAAGGATTTGCTTCCTTTTCCTTCTTTCTCTGCCATCGCTCTGCTTCAGCATTAAGGCATTAGGACTCAAAGCATGATGCAGCTTGACGGACAAGTTGTCTCCATTCTGAATGATTGATAGCAAGCTCCTCCCAGCTAGTCATTAAGGTCAATGCTGACACACTTCAAGGAGAGCTTCAGAGTATTTTTGAAGCATTTTCTTTGCCCTCCCCAGAACGTTGGCCATTTGAGAGCTGAGGGATGCAGTGGGGGGGATGGTGTTTGGCTATGTGGTCAAGGTGTCCAGTCCATCGAAGTTGATTTTGCAGGTGTTTTGTGGTCCTGGCTTCAATAAGGACACTAGCATTTGTTCAATTGTCCTCCCATTGAAACCAGGGGATGCAATGGAGACATTGCTGATGCAATTTCTTTAGCGCTCATATGTGTCACTGACACACAGTCCAGGTCTCACTGCAGTACAGGAGCGTGGTGACAGAACTAGGACCTTTGTTGACTTGCGGAGGCCTTTGTTGTCAAACATTCACTAACATAGTTTATAGATGGCTGAACTGGAGCAGCTAATCTGATGTTGGATCTTCTCATCCATGGTGGCCTTTTGAGAGAGGTGGCTGCCAAGGTATGGGAAGTGCTCTACATATTCCAGAGTCTCTCTTTCATTACATATAGGAGATGAAATATTTGGCTGACCAGATGTGGGTTGATTATGAGTTTTGTTTTGGCAACATTCAAGGACAGGCCAAGTTTCGTGTATGCAGAATTGAAGAGGCTGAGAGTGGTTTGCAAATACAGTGCACTGTGGGCAGTGACACTGCAGTCACTCACAAGCTCTAGATCATTTATATCCATGGCGGTCAGTTTAGTTTTGGCATGGAGATAATCGCGATTTAAGGGTTTTCCATCTAGATGGTATTTAGTTCCAACACCAGAGAATAGTTAATCTTTGATGAGGTAATGAGCCATTGTCAGGTAGATTGGAAATAGGATTGTGGCTATCACACAGCCTTGTCTGACCCCATTTGAAGGCATCGGTTTCAGATCTCCCACTCAAGACAGTTGGAGTCATATCATAATGAAGCAAATGCAAGATTGTGATCAAGTTTCTGGGACATCCAAATCTTTGGAACTCAATCCATAGAGCCTCATGATTTACTGAGTCAAATTCTTTGGTCAGGTCGATGAATGGAACAAAGAGTTCCTGGTGTTATTCTGTTGGATCTGTCTGGCAACAAAAAACATGTCGGAGGATCCTCTGGAAGGCCTAAAAACACACTGTGGGCGAAATAGTCCCAGATTTGCACTAAATGCAGTAGTGGGAGGGGAAAATGAAGTTTTACCCGCTGACTGCAATGGTGCTTCTCATGCCATATCATTCCAAACTCTCTGCATTAATTATGCATTCCCGGGAAACACGCAGTTTCAATGATGGGCAGGCTCTCATTCACCCGTCATGCCATCACCTTACTACTTCATTGCACCAGGTGCCACATTTAAAGTGTAGCCACGTGCACACCTCCCAGTGCTCCCAGCCCAGCACTGCTGCATAGAAGACTGGATAGTCCTAAAAGGCAAAAAGACTGCAACCCCCCGGTTTAGTAACGAGTGCTTCAAGCGCCTTTTGGATGCCGTGGAGGCCCACCGTGATCCTCTACATCCACTCTGGCTGCAAGGGGGCAGCGGCAATACCAGTCCAGCATAGGAGGTGGTGGCAGCGTGGTCAGCACAAATGCCCTGCAAGAGAGGACAGCCAACCAGTGCCACTACAGGATGAATACCTGTTCTGCCAGGGTAAGTCACTCTTTTCATCACTCTCAACTCACACACTCACAAACCCATCACACATCCACAGGGATCTCACATCTCACACATACCCTCACATCTCCATCAGGCTCATATCTCCTGGAGCTCGCGTCCTCATCCTGTTTATGGCTCCGCTCACCACACAAACATTACATGCAGTGCCATGTGTCCTGCCCACACTCTATCCATATATTTCCATGCAGGAGAAACCTGCTCACATCAGCAGAAAGAGGTCCCAGACCAGGGGTGGAGAGGACCGCATTAGGCCCCTCACTCACTTTGAGGAGCATGCCATCGCTCTGACTGGTGAGGACATGGACTGTGCCTGAGGTGACAATGAGGTTGGCAGCGAACAACCTCATTAGGATCCTGCACTACATAATTGCTCCCTTAACGCAAATGTGAGTGCTTTCTGTCCTGCTTTTGACTGCGCCGCCGTACACTTATTATCTCTACTTTGGTTCATAGGGAGTTCTGCCAAGCGACCGACACCTTCAGCCAGCCAGTCCCCTAACTCCATCCAGGTCCTCATCTCCAGTCAAGAGGACACCTCCCCCATTAAAGAGCTGAAAATAAGCTGCCTGGAAGATCCGCCACAGCGCTTACCCACACCCTCCACCAGTGCAGAGACACACACCTCAGTGGATCTAGATTGAGAGCAGGCTTGGGCTCACAATCTGTCCATAGCAAGAGGAGGCAGGTTCAGCCAAGCTCCCTGGCACTCAGAGGACTGCTGCAGAAAAGGCATCTGTGAGGTCTGAGTCAGATGACAGACCTCTGGATTTGGTCTTCCAACTCATCCTAGAGAGTTGGCAGAAGGTGTGGGACATCACTCAGAGCTGTTGAAAGCCCACAACAGAGTGGCTTGCGAGTTGGAGGAGTGTATCCGCTTGCTCTCTGGTGAGGTGGTGCCCACATGTGCGCGTATGGAGGTCTGCATGGAGAGGATGGCGGATGCCATGGAGACCCTGGTCCAGCAGAAAGCAGAGATGTGTGCAGACCTGCAATCCATTGTGGGAGCCATGGGTGAGTTCCTGCAGTGGCAACGTGAGAGGAAAACGGGGCACCTCAACATCCTTTCAGGTGCTGGAAGGATTCTGGAGAAGGGATGGGTACACTTACAGAGCAAAATGATATGGCAGCATTGCAGGGCAGCTATTAAGGTAATGATACCCAGAGTGACAGGAAGGGACAGAGTGTACAACCATAAAAAAACAGCAGCAAATAGGGTCAAAGGGGGACAAAATGGGAAAAAGGCAAAATTAGAGGCTCTTTACTTAAATACACATAGTATTCGGAACAAAATAAATGAATTAACAGCACAAATGGAGGTTAATGGGTATGATCTTACAGCCATTACGGAGACAAGGAGATCAAAGCTGGGAACTAAATATTCAGGGGTATGTGGCTTTTCAAAAGGACAGGCAGGAAGGAAAGGGTGGTGGAGTAACTTTGTTAAGATGAGATGGAATAAGTATGATAGCAAGAAATGATCTTGGATCGGAAGATGTAAAATCCATATGGGTGGAGGTAAGAACTAACAAGGGGAAGAAGACACTGGTGGGAGTAGTCTATAGGCCCTCTAACAGTAGCTATGCTGTAGGACTGAGAATAAATTAGGAGATAATGAAGGCATGTAAAAAAGGCAGTACATTAATCATAGGTGACATCAGTCTTCATGTAGATTGGGAAAATCAAATTGGCAGAGGTAGCCACGAGCAAGAATTCTTAGAGTGTATTTGGGACAGTTTCCTAGAACAATATATTGTGGATGCAACCAGGGATCAGGCTATTTTGGATCTGGTAATTTGTAATGAGGCAGGTTTAATAAATTATCTCAGAATAAAAGATTCCCTAGGGAACAGTGACCATGACATGGTTGAATTTAGCATTCAGCTTGAGAGTAAGAAACTTGGGTCAGAAACAACTGTGCTAAACGTAAATAAGGGTAATTACAAAGGAATGAGGGCAGAGTTGGCTGGAGTGGATTGAGAAAGGAGTTTAGCAGAAAAGACGGTTGATGAACAATGGCAGACGTTTAAGAAAATAGTTTATGACTCACAACAAATATATATCCCATTGAGGAAGAAGGATTGTATGAAGGGGAAAAACCAACCATGGTTAATCAAGGAAGTTAAGGATAGTATCAAATTGAAAGAAAAGACATACAATGTGGCAAAGATTAGTGATAAACCAGAAGATTGGAAAAGTTTTAAAAACCAACAAAAGGTGACCAAAAAAATAATGAATAGGGAGAAAATAAACTTTGAGGGGTAAACTAGCAAGTAATATAAAATTTGACAGTGAGAACTTCTTTAAATATATAAAATGGAACAGAGAGGCCAAAGTGAACATAGGCCCCTTAGAGAACGAGGCTGGGAAGATAATAATGGGGAACCAGGAAATGGCAGATGAGTTGAATAAATACTTCGCATCAGTCTTCAGAGTAGAAGACACTGGTAGCATTCCAAAAATACTAAATAATCAAGGGTCAAAAGTGGGGTAAGAAATAAATACAATAACTATCGCTAGAGAAAAAGTACTAGGGAAACTAATGGGTCTAAAGGTTGATAAGTCCCCTGGCCCTGATGAGTTGCATCCTAGGATATTAAAGGAAGTAGCTGCACAGATAGTGGTTGCACTGGTAGTAATCTTCCATGAATCCTTAGATTCTGGAGAAGTCCCAGAAATTTGGTAAACTGCCAGTGTAACACCCTTATTCAAAAAGCGAGGGAGACAAAAACCAAGTAACTATAGGCCAGTTAACTTAACATCATTGCAAAAATATTAGAGTCTATTATAAAGGATGTAATAGCAGAGCATTTAGAAATGCATAATATAATGAAGCAGAGTCAGCATGGCTTCATGAAGGAGAAATCATGCCTGACAAATTTATTAGAATTTGTTGAGGAGGTAACAAGCAGAATAGATAAAGGGATCCAATAGATGAAATATATTTGGATTTCCAAAAGGTGTTTGATAAGGTAGCGCACATAAGGCTACTTAATAAGATAAGAGCCCATGGTGTTGGGGGTAGTATATTAGCATGGAAAGAGGATTAGCTAACTAATAGAAGACAGAGTTGGGATAAGGGGGGCATTTTTAGGATGGCAACCTGTAACGAGTGGAGTGCCACAGGGATCAGTGGTGGGGCCTCAATTATTTACAATATATATGAATCACTTAGATGAGGGAGGTGAACGTATTATCTCTAAGTTTGCGGATGACACAAAAATAGGTGGGAAGGCAAGTGGTGAAGATGACAAAGAGTCTACAGAGGGATACAGACAGGTTAAGTGAGTGGGCAAAAACTTGGCAGATGGAACATAATGTGGGAAAATGTGAGGTTATGCACTTTGGCAGGAAGAATAGAGGAGCTGAATATTATTTACATGGAGAAAGACTGCAGAAAGCTGCTTCACAGAGGGATTTGGGAGTCCTCGTGCATGAATCCCAAAAAGCTAACATACAAGTTCAGCAGGTAATAGGGAAGGCAAATGGAATGTTGGCCTTTATTTCAAAGGGAATGAAACATAAAAATAGGGAAGCCTTGCTAAAACTTTACAAAATCTAGTTAGCCCACACCTAGAATACTGTAAACAATTTTGGTCCCCTTATCTAAGGAAAGATATGCTGGCATTGGAGGCAGTCCAGAGAAGGTTCACAAGGTTGATCTCGAGTATGGAAGGATTTTCTTATGAGGAGAGGTTGAGTAGGTTGGGCCTGTACTCATTGGAGTTTAGAAGAATGAGAGGCAACCTTATTGAAACATATAAGATTTTTAGGGGCCTTGACAGGGTAGATGCTGAGAGGCTGTTTCCCCTTATGGGACAGTCTAGGACTAGAGGGCATAATCTTAGAGTAAGTGGTTGCCCATTTAAGGCAGAGATGGAGAGGAATTTCCTCTCTCAAAGGGTAGTGAATCTGTGGAACTCTTTACCGCAGAGGGCTGTAGAAGCTGGGTCATTAAGTATTTCAAGGCCAAGATAGACAAATTTTTAGTCAATAAGGGAATCAAGGATTATGAGGAAAAGACAGGAAAGTGGAGTTGAGGATTATCTATCAACCATGATTTCATTGAATGGAGGAACAGACTCGATGGGCCGAATGGCCTGCTTCTACTCCTACATCTTATGGTCTTCTGGCCTTCCCCTCAAGGAGTCAGGCCAGGGCCCCCAGGCACCCAACGGAAGGATCAGTGGCAGCTGGGCAGCCCTGGGTCATCCACTCAGCAATCTCAGAGGCTGTCCTCTCCCTCCGAGTCCGCTTTGCCTGCGAGCCCCTCAACCTCACCCTCTGTCACCGCAGGTAGAGTAGCTGGCCATTGAATGATTCTGGAGAAAGAAGTGTGTGTGTGGCAAGGCCTTTCAGAGCCTCGTGCAAGAAATCTTCCACGCACGGGGATCCTTCCTGTATCACACTCAACGTCCTGAGCATTTTCAATGCTGCCTGCTGAGGATCACTTTCAGTTGTCCATATGGGCTGACCTGCATCTCCGCCCACCCACTGATCACACTCCATGCAGCACCTGATCTCACCCACCACAACTCTCGTTTCACTTCGATCTAGGCAGCATGGTGGTGATTCAGTTTTTTATTCACTCCCTCATCCTTTCCCCTTCCCCAGTCACCCATTTACTTACCCCCTTAACCCCTTGTAACTCCTTCCCCCCTTGGAACCCCTCCCTCCTGCCCCGGACTCCCCCCACCCACTTCATCCTTCTCCCTTCCTAACTCCTTTAAAAAACCTTCTTCCGCCACCCTTAGTCTTTCCCTCCCCTCCGACTCTTTCCTCCAGTCTTACTTCTTCCCCCAGCCTTATTCCTTCCCCCTTCCCAACTCCTTCTGCCACCCTTACTCCCTCCCCCGTCTGCACTCTTTCCTCCCCTCTCCACATTCCTTCCCTCTTCCGAACTCCTTCCCTTACACCTTCTGCGCTCCCCCCCTACACCTACCTCTCCAATTGCTGCCTTCTCCCCGTTAGCCCCTCATTCTCCCCATACTCCCACGCCTCCCTAGCACCTTCTTCAATCCCCCCTCGCAACCTCACATCCCCAGCCCCCCAGGTCACCTCTTCCTCCCCCAGTTGATCTTAGACCCTCATCTCCGTCCCCCCCCTCCCCTTCCCCGCCCGGTACGTCTTCCTCTCCCAATGACAGCTGGACCATCCTCTCCATCCCCTGGACCATCATCCGTTGTGAGCAGACCCACAACGGTGACTTTCCAACTTCAGTGAGCTGCTTCGCGGCAGAGCCGTGTCTATGAGAATCCACTCAGCATGCCATGGACATTCCTCCAGCGTACCTATGCTGTCGGGCTCCAGCATCTTCTGCTCCTCAGATGTGCGCGATGTGAGCAAGGCCCTGGTGGTAAGTCCCAACTTCTGCATGTCAAACTTGTCAAGACATGTTCTGCACTGGTGTGCAATCACACCGACATGGGCAGACGATCCAGCAGGTGGGGGATGAGTCCAGTGGGCTGGCCTTATAGTGATATGCAGATATATTACAGTGAGGTTCCTGATGTCCGACGGCAGCAAGTGCAGCCCGCCATTGATGGGCTGAACGGAGGATCGCAAACTGGTTATAATTGTCCCATTCCTGAACTCGGGCACGGACAGGGAGTTCATTTTCTCCCAAAATCCTTGGGATGAGTGCATGGAGTCTTGATGTGAGCCATGGACCGCCACTTTGTGGCGGTGGAGAAGCTTATATGTTCCGACAATCCCTTGAGTGATGCCGTCAGGAGCTCCTTGCTCCTGATATGGCCATCCATGATGACAAGGTCTGGGGGAGGTGCCAGACAAAGTGCATTCCAAAAAGTCCTCAATGGCAGAACAAGGGAAGGAAGGCTGTGCATCTCACCAGCCACCAGCAGCAAGCGACATGCTCCAGCCCCAAACAAGAATCTTAAACTTAAACAGAGCCAATTATGCAGATATGAGGGAAGAGCTGACTGAGGTTGAATGGATAAATAGAGTAATAAGCATGGCAGTAAATAAATAGTGGGGAACATTAAAAGAAACAATTCAACATTTTTAAAAAAATATTCACATTCAAAAACAAAGTCTCAGCATAATGGATCCATCTGTGGCTTACTGGGCAAGTTAAGGATAACATTTGATAAAAAGAAGATTCTTGTAATGTTGCAAAAATTACTGGTAAGCCTGAGGATTGGAAATGTTTTAGAAACCAGCAAATGGCAGCCAGAAAGTTAATAAAAAGGGAAGAAATAGAATATGAGAATAAACTTGCCAAGAATGTAAAAACAGATTTTAAGAGCTTTTACAAGTATATAAAAAAAGAGGACAATAGCTTAAGTAAACATTGGTCTGATAAAAGGGCACAGATCTGAAACGTTAATTCTGTTTCTCTCTCCATAGATGCTGGCAAACCTGCTGAGTTTTTCCAGCATTTTCTGTTTTTACTTCAAGTTAGTGCCTTTCTTTATGCAGTAGGTGCAGTAGCAGATGACTTTCTCCCGAGGCAGGGTGTGCAGAAGTCCACCACGGACTGTGATTCCATTGTTAAAGCCTTTCACACCTATTTTAGCCCGAAGCAAAATTTAGTAATTGAACAAGCATGTTTTAACCAGCACTCGCAACGACCAGGGGAATCAATTGAATTATTCCTAACAGACCTATATTGTCTAGCTAGTTCTTGCAGATACAGGGTACTGAAGAATCTAATCCATGACTGCATTGTCGTAAGTGTCCAGAGTGAAAAACTCTCTGACTTTCTGCAGGCCAAAGATGATCTTACATTGGATCAAGCGATCCAGCATGTGAGGCAGGCTGAGCTTCAAGCAGCACAACACCGAGGCACATGGGGAAAATCCATGACTCAGAAAGTAGAATGACAGTCTTGTCTGATGGCTGTAAGGATACAATGCAAAATAAACTTGGTACAGTTATAACCCAGCTCCCAATAGGTGTAGATCTGCAACATGGAGCTGCCAATAGATCACCACAAATTAGTAATCCATTCAGAGGGTGCAGAAAAAGCGAAATCAAACAACTGCAGTAGAAGGTGGACTTCTGAGATTGATGTAAATATACATGATGGGTAGAATGTAAAGTGATTTCCTGTGCTATAGAAGTGATTTGGGAGTGTTTATTTACTGCCATGCTTATTACTCTATTTATCCATTCAACCTCAGCCAGCTCTTCCCTCATCTCTACATAATTGGCTTTATTTAACCTGTGCTATAAAAGTGATTTGGGAGCGCTTGATGAGACATTCAAAAGAAGTGTTACTGTGGGTCAAGGACAGTTTGATCAGATTCACATGTGAGCTTGGAAAATTCTTATGCCTTGTGCCTAGACATTAAAATTGTTGACCACCTGTAGACACACACACATGCACACAGAACTCTTAGCATGCAGGAACACAAATAGACACACTTGATGAGATTACCTGAGTGCACAAATATAAATGGTCCTGTCAAATTTAATTGCATTGGAGGAAGAAAAAGTTAGGAAGGAAAGAAACACAATCGAGTTTTTCTTAACTTGTGAAGGAATTGATAAAATCAGGTAGATCATTTTCAGGACCGTTACAAAATTATGCGTGATCCCACTGTGCCAGTGGGAGTCTACACTTGAAAGGAATGTGGGCTGGGGCCTCATCACTACAGTGTGTAGAACAATCTGCAATTAAACTCCCTTTAAGTGTGGGTCTCTACTGAATGCCTGGACTAAGTGCAAATATCTTGATAAGAAGCTGCCAACTAACACTAACCCCTTCACAGCTGAAGTCATACACTTATGGAACAGATTCCCACATATTGCTTTAAACACTCTAGATACAGCAGGGAGTGGAGGGCTTTGGGTTTAGAAAAGGAAATTGATGAAAGGTGTCAGCTCAAGTCCTAACAAAACCTGGTAACTAAGGGCAGTATTTTATCTGTGGTGTGCCATACCCAACTGTGGAACCGAAAGTGGGCGGCACTTCCGTCCTTGTGTCGCGAGTTGGCTCCCACTCAATTCTAATTCAAATTTAAAGTGCTGGTGGCATGCATGGGGGGACATGTGCGATCACACACTGGGGTGGGTATTCATTGGTGGATCCCACTGCTAACCTGGGCTGGGGCCTCAAAAAGAACTGTGAGTTGCACAAAACGTATGAGCCATGAGAGGTCCCAGAGAAACAAGCACAGACATGCATAGTTCTTTGCCTGTTGCCATAGACCAGGTGTACATTCAAAGAGTGATAGCCCTTGTGATTTTGGTCCCAGGGAACTCTAATGGCCATATGATTGCAGTGGATGTCCCTTTGTACTCTAGGTAAAGGAGCAATGGCTGTGTAGCCCAATGCCCTTGTCACCTCATCTATGAAACATAAATATAGAAAATAGGAGCAGGAGTATTCAGCCCTTTGAGCCTGCCCGCCATTCAATATGATCATGGCAGATCCTCTATCTCAATGTCATTTTCCCGCTTCCTCTCCATACCCCTCGATGCCCCTAATATCCAAAAAATGATCAACTTCTTTCTTGAATATACTCAGTGACCCAGCCTCCCCAGCCTTCTGTGGTAGAGAATTCTACAGGTTGACCACCCTTTGAGTGAAGAAATTTTTCTTCATCTCAGTCCTAAATGGCCTGCCTCGCATCCTGAGACTGTGGCCCCTGGTTCTAGGCTCGACAACCAGAGGAAACATCCTCCCTGCATCCAGTCTGTTTAGGCCTGTTAGAATTTTATACATTTCAATCAGATCCCCTCTCATTCTTCTAAACTCTAGTGAATACAGGCCCAGTCAAACCAATCCCTCCTATACGACAGTCCTGCCATTCCCACTATCAGCCTAGTGATCCGTCGCTGCACTCCCTCTATGGCAAGTATATCCTTTCTTAGGTAGGGAGACCAAAACTGCATGCAATGCTCCAGCTGTGGTCTCACCAAGGCCTTGTATAACTGCAGTAAGACATCCCTACTTCTGAACTCAAATCCTCTTGCAATGAAGGCCAACATACCATTTGCCTTCCTAATTGCTTGCTGCACCTGCCTGTTTACTTTCATTGACTGGTGTATAAGGACACCCAGATCTCTTTGTACATCCACATTTCCCAATATATCACATTTTAATTTATTATTTAAATAATACTCTGCCTTTCTGTTTTTCACACCGAAGGGTATAATTTCACATTTATTCACGTTATACTGCATCTGCCATGTGTTTGCCCAGACACACAACTTGTCTAAATCACCCTGAAGCATCCTTGCATCCTCCTCACAACTCAAGACCCCACCCAGTTTTGAGTCAAGTAATTGATGAACTCACTTGCACGATGGATGAGGGCATTGGTCAGTTCCTTTATGCACCTGTGTTTGGCAGCCTGTGATATGTCACATACGTCACCTGTGGAACCCTGGAAAGCACTGATGGTGAAGAAATTGAACACGGCAGTCACCTTGAGAACCATTGGCATGGACTTCACACCGAATTCACATGGTTGCAAGTCTGGCTGCACAATCCCACATTTTTCAGGGACCACTTCCTGGGGCAGCTTCTCTCTGTCTCTCTGAAATCTGCAGGTAGTTAATTTTTGTCCTGAAGAGGTGGTGATAAGCCAATGCCTGTCTTCCACGTTGCCTTCCCTGGATGGCTGCTTCCTGACCAACCTCGCACTGTGGTACTGCCTGCTGCTGGCGTTGCGGCCAGCAAGAGCCCTCCTTTGTCACCTCCTCTTCTCCAAGCCCCTGACCCCACTCTCTGTCCTCCCTTGGATCTCTCTTGCATTCCTCCATGCCCCTAACTCCATTCCAAACCACCCCAAACCCATCGGCTCACCCCAACTTGCCTTTGCCGGTTCCGAGCCCCCATGCAAGCTGCCATTCTCTTGCTCCCCTCCCTTATGGTGCAGAGTTCAACAAAGAAAACAGCTGACCTCAGAAACAGCTGCACAAAGCCAACTGTTGCATGCCACTGTGCCACAAGATTCTCGTGCGCTACTGATTTAATCTTGAAAATAGGAGCAATTACAAAAAGTTTTAATGTAATCTGTATTCATGGCATGCAAATGTATTACAGGTAGGAACCCACCACAGGTGAGCCCTGACCTGCCACTGCCATGCCGTTGACCTCATTTCAAACCGTCATCGGGAAACCAAAATTTTGGCCCCCACCTAATTAAGTCACTCCATCTGCCATGTTTCCCTCTCTTACAGGCCCCATAAAATATTGCCCTAAAACTGCACTTATTATGCTGACCTTGCTGAGTGCACATTTACATGTGCATTTCACCTTGACAAGCACCAATACATGCACACAATGATTGTTTTAACTTCTTTAAAGTGATGATGTTGAGTTATCCAAATGACAGTTAGTTAATAGTGAATCAACATTTTGCTAGTAATAATCCATTACACATAATAATAGAAGAAACCATTCAGACACAAGGAGAGGGATCTGACTGACCAATAATAGCTTGTTTGCGGCTGATGCTCAATTACCTGTGGCTTTTGATAGCTATTAGAATAACATTAGATGAAGGATGGAAGAATGATAAAATTGCTGACAATAAGCGAGGGAGTCTTGACAGAGTGCAGCCCTTATCCGAATGGCTAATTGAACGGCATGTTTCTGCGCTGCCAAATGTAGATGTTTGAAGTAGATCCAAATGTACAAATCTTCTCCAGAGCTTTAGCTCTTATGGATATGCCATTGCAGTCAGTTAAGAGAAAAAAGGCAGATTGGAAGACAAACAAGCTTTAATGCAGCAATTCTCTGCCTCTTCCAGGGAAACATCTGCAAGACTTTTATTTTTGCTTCAAATATATGTGGCTCCGAATTAATTTCTTGAACCAAAGAATGGCTTGGTACTGTGGTGATTCAAACTATTTCTGCCCGTTTCTGTGCCAGTGTGTTATACCATACACTAACATCCACTAACTTCACATTTGGCTGCAAGGTGGGTGGTACTCTTTGTCAATGGTGAGAATGTTCAGTGGTGTGATATTAAATGTTTTTCATCCCTTTGCTGCATTTAAACAGTAAATTAAAAAAATAAATTACTATGCGAGTTCTTCAACACAGCAGGTAGCATGGGCCAAATGTATATATTTAAGAAAACGATATATTTAGGAACTCACTTATCATTGTTTTAAGGACCAAGCCTTTTATTACTTCATTGTGAGTTGCTTAAGGGTAAGTGCCTTTGAAGAACAGCCCCTCCTGTGTGCCAGAGCTAGACTCAAACAATTCTTGTGGTAATGGCAGAATCTTTTGAAAAGCACGTTTAATTTACATAAATTCTTCAGATGCTGGCATTAATATGAATAAATAGAACTCCTAAACAATCCCTTAATTGAATTCTGAGACAAGAAGATATAAGATGCTCTTTTTGATCAGGGCACACAGTTTAAAGTAACGGAATTTGTTAACTTTAAAATGGAGCCCACAGTGCACAGTTGAGCTTAAAACAAAATATGACAAACAATAGGAAATATAACTGTTCAACAAGCAAGAACTAAACTCATTGGAGTGTTTGATTCCTAGTTCTTTGATCATTACAAGCTGGTTTAAACAGGTAAGTAGGCACAGTTGAACTGTAAAACATATAGTTAATTCTTTAACAATGACATTTTTAACTGCAGTTTTGAGTGTTGGTGAGGTTTCTGAATAGTGATCTCGATATTAATATCTACCAAGGGTCGAGTTGAGGGGAGATTTAAAAATAAAAAAAACCAAGGAACATGTAACCAACCTGTTGCACATGTGCCTGCGGCCATTTTTACAGTAGTGGGTTGCAAGGCATGTGTGTATCCCATCTTAGGGCGGGGAAGCTTCACTTTCACATTTAAATTAGGTTCCCACAGTGCATATAGGAGCCTGGTTTAAATGCAATGACTGTTGACTAGATTTCCCAGACCTCAAGGAACTGGAAAGGAAATGGAGGCGTGAGCTGTCAGCTCCAGCAGATAAGAGCTTTTTAGAGTACTTCTCATGGGCCAGGAGGAGTAGGAATTCTTGCTCCAGCCCTTCATGAAAGGTTTTGGGCTGCCTCCTACCAATTGTTGTCTCTCCTCACTGCGTTGATCAGCTCCTAAACCCTCTCCCCAAAACAAGCCTCAGTTCTCCCCTTGCTATTGCCTGGCTTCCCTTCCCACCAAGCCACGATCTCAAGCCACGATCTGTCCCTTCCAACTGCCGCAACAATCCCCAGCTGCAGCATCTTATTACTGTTTTCCAATCCAGCAGCAGGCCAGCCTATCAATGTGACTGACTGCCAGGAAACAAGAAGAAACTTATGATGAGGTTCTGACATTAAATTTATAGACTAAAAAAGTAGAAGTTAATGTATTTGGCAGCTGTCTGCTTACTCCACTACCTTTCCTATATGCTCCTGCCATATCTTGCATTCTTCCACAAAATTTGCCCTTATAAGCATCATTCCTCTTGCACCTATGTTCAAACGTTATGTTACTTTTTTTTTTAAATTGAATAGTGTGCACTTCACATTCATAAGGCTGACTTCCTGCTTCACAATTTAGAGCTACACAATTTTTTGTCAACATTCGACGTGAAATTAACTATGTAAGCATTTATAATGGAAAAACTCTATTGAAAGATATAAACATTGCTGAGCCAATGTAATCACTCAAATTGCTTCTTCAAAAAATGATCTGCCATTTTGACTTGAGTAATTGAAATCTCTAATGCTCAATTTAAGGTTTTAAACAAAACAGAAAAATCTAAAGCTGACGTATTTCACAATGAAATGTGCCTACTGAATTATTTTAGTCTTTCAATACTTTATTACACTTTATTTCAAAGATTCAGCCACTTTCAAAACTTTAAGCTTTGTTGAATGTTTTATGTGAAAGCAGTTAGAAAGCTTTCAGCCATATCTGTGCATTCTGAGCATATGCAGTTTACAGAATTTCCCAGTATGCAATGTGTACATTATTAGGTATTGGATGGTAGAAGGAGATGTCCTGTTATCCTCTGAAGATTTTCAAGTTTCTTTGCTGTTTCCAAAGGATTTTAACAAAAAACTGGAGATTGAATTCTCAAAGCTTTATAGTAGGCAGGTTTGGCATTTAATTAAATTTACTAGTCGGTTTCCTGTGGATTGACATATATTAAGTAGGAGATACAGGAATACAGTCAGTCTGCTACCTGTCTCTACTATCTTTACGTTTCTGTTTCTGTCTCTCTGGGTGGAATAATACGGGTGGGGGGGGTGGGTGGTGTGGTGGGTAGGGTGGATGCAGATGGCACACCCCACCCCCCCGAAATAAACTCAGCATGGAGCTAACATGTTCCACACCAACCGGCCCCATCTTGGGGATGGGCGGGAAGATAGTGGGATGGGCACCCACCCTATTTACATGCCCCCGCCGTGGGAAAGACACCTGCCGAGGGCATGTAAAATTCAGCTCTCTGTTTCTCCTCTCCTGTTTCTTCCCTCATCTATTCTGCTTTCTCTCTCTTAACTCTTCTTTCTGGCTTTCCCTCTGTTCTTTTCTCCTTGTCATTTCTATGCTTTCCCTTTTGGTGGAATCTGGTGGGTGGTAAGGTATGTATGTTGAATAAAGAAGAGGCTGATGGTTCTAGGCTGGGTTTGGGGTGCAAGTTTTAGGAAAATGTAGCTCTCAATGTAACTCTAAGTCCCATCATATCCTCTAACCTTTTACCTTCCTATTCCCTTCTCATTCCTCTTCCTGTTCCAATCTCGATGCCAGCTCTTCCCCTTTGAACACCCTTTTCAACCTTGTATCCAACCCTTGTTTTTGGTCTGCTGTCACACATCTCTACCTTATGCTTTCCACTCCCTTCAGTCCCACTAAGTGCTCTTGCAGATGAATGGAGAGACCAACCACCATCGACTCTCAATCTCTCAATCTGTTTCTCACCTTCCCTACCCCTTTTATTCTCCCTTACAAGCTATTTCCCTCAAGAAGCTTTGTTTGATATTTGTTTTCAGGGTTTAACTCATTAAAAAAAAGGAATATATAAATGTATCCCTACCTGAAAATGTTGACATTTTTGGGTTAAAATGCACTCAAAAACGATCAGCGATCATTTGACATCAAATGTTCTAATTTGGAGTGAATTTTGCATGCAGCCAGCAATGTTTTTCCATCTTTGACAGCAAATGTGATCCAATGGCAAAAGGTGCTTGAAGGCATTGAGTACACTCGAAGCTATCCAATGAGCTCAAAGCTATCAAATGCGCTTGAAGGTGGCAACTGCGCCCAGCAATCTGCATTGAAAACTAGAAGGAAATTAATTATTTAGATAATATCTGAGTTTATTCAGTTTTTTCATTTAGTCCAAAAAATCTTTCCACTATACAGTGCATGCTTGGGAGCACCACCAGATCCCCAACAGTTCTTAATTCATTTTAGTCTCAGTGTCTAAACCTTTTCTCCCACCCACCTTCCCCACCGCCGCCCCCGAACCCCCCAAAGTCTCAGGGTGTAATCCTCTCTGGCACCTAGTCCCAGGGTTTAAACCCTCACCACATCCCGCCCCCCCCCCCCCCCCAAAGTCTCAGGGTCTAAACTCTCTCCCTTCCTTCTCTCCCTCCAGTCTCCAAACTCTACCCCTGTCCCTCCGTCCAGTCCCAAACTCTTCCCCTTTCCCTCCAGTCTCCAAACTCTCTCCTCCGACCCCCCTCCCTCCTGTCTCCAAACACCCTCCCCTTCCCTCACTCCAGTCTCCAAACTCTCCCATCCTCTCTTCCTCTGGTCTCCAAACTCTCACTGCCACAGCCCCCCCAGTCTCCAAACTCTACCCCTGGCTCCAGTCTCCAGGCCTCCGCTGCCAAACTCCAGGTCCCATTGTCAGCACCGAATTTCAGGCTCCACCGAACTCCGGGAGTTCCACAAACTCCGTGCGCCACCGCCCCCCTCCCCCGAAAACTCTCCCCATCTGCCCCCACCCCTGACTTCTCCAACACAATGCTCACAGGACAATAATACTCAATGCTACCAACTTAATCCAGTATCAATTCTGCTCACTAATGGGGCAGAATAGGTTAGTAGGCAGGAGGGACCCCATAAATTTCCTTGTATGGCCTTCCCACTGGGCTCCCACCCACCCTGATCTCTCTGAAGTTTAATGGTGTGACAGGGGAGGCCCAGGCTGTCCCACCCACCCTTACCTCAATTGAGGCTCTTAAGTGGCCAATTAATGACCACTTAACGGTCGTTTTCACCCAACCTTAATTTTCAGGCTGGCAGGAGATGTTCAGGGGCGGGGGAAGCCGGGAAAGTGACCTTGTTCAGACCTCGGGTGGGAAGGGGATGTGCCTACATCAACCGCCTCCTTTCAACTTTGGGCACCCCCCACCTCCCCTCAACCCACCCCAAGGTCTGGCCCCTGCGGGTGCTCCCTCCCCACTTAGCCTCTCCACCAAAACCCTCTCCGACGAACCCACTGGGCCTCACCTCTCCTCCCCGCCCTGAGACCCCCATGCATACCTGCTCTTGGACTCTCGGTACATAGGGTGGGATTTTCCAACCCTGTCCGCCACCGGGGTCATCCAGTCCCACCGAAAGTAATTAAACTTTTTGGATGGGGCGCCGAATCTCCTGTGGCGGGTCCCACCATGAGAGGGCCAGAAAATCCCGGCCTTAGATGCTGGGGACTGCTTGTAGTCCCAGTTCTGTCCACTGCAGCTTCTGGAGCTGCTGGGACTCCTGAGATGGGACTTCCTCCTGACTGAGGGGCAGAAGTACTGATTCCAGTCAATTAGTGCTCCTTGGGGTGTTAAATGGCTGCAGGACAGCCTGTATCAGCGGCAATGCTTTGGCCACCGGCTCTTCAGATGGCAGGAAGGGGAACCCCAGCATCTAAAAATCCTGGTCATGATCTTGAAAAGGCTTGCTTGCAATAGGTAATATGAAAATTGTTGACAAAATAATCAGGCCTCAGCTATTACCATTCCATAGGAGCCCTTTCACTGCACCTGCACAGGTTGCAGTCATAACACCACCCCCATATCAGTTGACTATTGTCTGAGCGCCTCTGACTGTCCATAGGAGCAGGAATAAGCCATTCAGCCCCTTGAAACTGCTCCGCCATTCAACTAGATCATTGCTGATAATCTACCTCAATGCCACTTTCCAATGTTATCCCCATATCCCTTTATGTCTTTAATATCTAGAAATCTATAGATCTTTGTTTTGAATATACTCAATGACTGAGCTTCCACTGCCTGTGGGGTGGAGAATTCCAAAGATTCATTACCCTCCATGTAAAGAAATTCCTCTTCATCTCAGTCCTAAATGGCTTGCCCCCTATTCTGAGACTGTCTCCCGGTTCCAGATCCCCTAGCCAGGGG
The DNA here is from genome assembly GCF_964194155.1 of Cetorhinus maximus. NCBI lineage: Eukaryota > Metazoa > Chordata > Chondrichthyes > Lamniformes > Cetorhinidae > Cetorhinus > Cetorhinus maximus. The sequence continues at coordinate 68,544,427 of NC_135886.1, forward strand.
AAACATCCTTTCTGCATCTACACTGTCTAACACTTTAAGGATTTTGTATGTTTTGATGAGATCACCTCTCATTCTTCTCAACTCTAGAGAATACAGGCCCAGTCACCTCAATTTCTTTTCATATGATGGTCCTGCCATCCCAGGAATCAGTCTGATGAATCTCCGCTGCACTCCCTCTCTGGCGAGTATATCTTTCCTTAGGTAAGGAAACCAAAACTGTACACAATACTCCAGGTACAGTCTAATCAACATTCTGTACAATTGAAGCAAGGCATTTTTACTCCTGTTGCCTTCCGAATTGCTTCCTAAATACTCTGCACCTCTGATTCTCCTACCAATGAGGATAAGCTCACACTTATCCACATTACATTCCATCTACCATGTTCTTGCTCACTCACTTAGCTTGTCCAAATCCCCTTGAAGCCTCTTTGCATCCTCATTACAATTCACATTCCCACCTAGTTTTGAGTCACCTGCAAACACATCCAAATCATTGATATAGATTGTAAATAGCTGGGGCCCAAGTCCTGATCCTAGCTGTACCCCACTAGTCACAGCTTGCCAACCTGAGAATGACCCATTTTAACTTACTCTCAATTTTCTGTCCATTAACCAACCCTCAATCCATGCCAAGGATATTACCTCCATACCATGTGCTCTAATTTTGTTACTAAGCTCCTAAGTAGGATCTTATTGAAAGCCTTCTGAAAATCTGAATACACCACATCCACTGATTCCCTCTTATCTGTACTGCTAGTAACATCCTCAAAAAATTCTAACAGGTTTGTCAAACATGATTTCCTTTTCATAAATTCATGTTGATTCTGCCCAATTAAATCATTATTTGCTAAGTGTCCAGTTATCACATCTTTTATAATAGCTTCTAGTATTTTCCCGACTACTGATGTCAGGCTAACAGGTCTGTCGTTCCCCGATTTCTCTCTTTCTCCTTTCTTAAATAGTGGGGTTATATTTGTAACCTTTCAACCTGCAGGCATCTTTCCAGAATCTATAGAATTTTGAAAGATGACCACCAATGCATCCAGTATTTCTACAGCCACCTGTTGCAATACACTGAGATGCAAATTGTCAGGTCCCGAGGATTTATCTGTGGTATAAAGGGTTAACAGATGGGTTATGCTAATGTATGACATGAATGACGATGTCCCATTGACACCAGTCAGTCATGCATTCGACTCTCGACAGAGATTGGAATCATGCCTAGGAGCTATGTGCCTACTCTAACCTGTTTATGTTTAGACCTAATAAACAAGTGTTAAGCAGATACCAGAGTACGTCTACAGTCTCTTAGAACCAAGTCCGATGCCTAGAGTCCGAGATAGAAAAACACATCTCACAACATGGTGGCAGCCGTGGAGACATAAATGTAAAAGGGCACATCCAAGGTGTTAAAGAAGGAACCACAGAGTGAAAAAACTTTTGAAAGCAGCTTGAGAAATTTTGGTGGAAGGAGACACAATAGAGAGTGGTAATGATGATGATACCTAGTGAACAGTCTCTTCCCTTGCCCCGCCCATTTGACTGCCTCGAAGGCCTGCAGAGAGGCCAGCAGTGGGAGTTATGGAAACACTATTTTCTCCAGTATCAAATAGCGGCAGGTCTTCACGAAAAAGAGCCAAAGCTTCAAGTTAATTAAATAAAAGCAAAATAGTGTGGACGCTAGAAATTTGAAATAAAAACAGAAAATGCTGGAATGCTGGAACACTCTGAAGAAGTCATATGGACTCGACACATTAATTCTGTTTCTCTTTCCACAGATGCTGTCAGGCCTGCTGAGTTTTTCCAGCATTTTCTGTTTTTATTTCAAGTTAGTGCCTTTCTTTATGCAGTAGGTCCAGTAGCAGATGACATTCTCTCAGGGCAAGACGTGCAGGAGTCCACCATGAACTTTGATTCCGTTGTTAAGACATTTGACACCTATTTTAGCCTGAAGCAAAATTTAGTAATTGAACAAGCACATTTTAACCAGTGTTTACAATGACCTGGGAAATCGATTGAATTATTCCTAACAGACCTATATTGTCCAGCTAATTCTTGCGGATACAGGGCGCTGGAGGATGACCTAATCCGTGATTGCATAGTCTTAGGTGGCCAGAACGAAAAACTTTCTGACTTCCTGCAGGCCAAACATGATCTTACATTGGACCAAGCGGTCCAGTATGCGAGACAGGCCGAGATTCGAGCATTTATCCGGATTATTATTCATGACAACTTCAAGGCTTCACATGACTCTGTACATTGGGCAGGCCCACAGGCAGTAGCCCCACCCATATGAGAGTGCGCCAAAATAACTGAAAGGCCAGGAAATTCCACAACGGCAGCCATTTTGATATGCTTGCATTGAGGCGCGAAAACTCAGCATGGACCAAACATCAAGACTGCGCAGCAGGAGGCACGGAATGCTTCCAGTGTGGAAAAATTGGACATTTCAAGCATTTCTGCAAATCCAGTAATTTTAATCGAAGCTGAAGACCAGAAAGTATTTCTGAAATTAATTTCTTCCAAGACAAGGAAAGTCGAGAACAAGACGAATGTACGTAGTTTCTTAGGGAAGTAGATAGTCTTCATCCAGATTACTGATCAGCTACAATCCAAGTTCAAGGCTTTGATACCACTTTTAAAATGGGGACTGGACCACCTGTTAACATATTAGCAGATGACCTCGACTGGCTTCAGCAAATGACCCTTTATCCATCAGGCATCAAGTTACAAGGTCCAGGCGGCATTGATCTTCCAATCAAAGGCAGGATTATTGCTCCTCTTAGCTACAAGGGGTGACAGATTGTTGATTCTCTCACTTTCTTCATAATCAATGTACAACTCTGTTGAGTGGCGAGGTTGGCATACTTCTAGGAATCCTATACAAAGTAGCTGATATCTACCATTTAGATGACTCCTTGGCTTTCATGCAACGATTTTCATCCTTTTATTTAGAAGCAGTAAAAATTCAGTCTTCAGAAGCTGAGGAAGTTTATACAATCGACAGTAAGTTTCCTTCTTTCACAGAGACCATCCACTGGACACATTGCAGACATGGAAGTTATGAATCTCTCAATTAACCTGGGGGCGGAGGATGCAGAGGGTACTGCAGCTGACAGTGACCATCCCCATGAAGCCCTGCTGGACCTGAATTGGCTCTTCTTAGAGAGTGATGAGGAAGAATCCCTTGCGATGCTGAGTAATTTCTTGCATGTTGAGATTCTTTCCCATTGTTAGATGCACATTGTGACATCTCTGTTGTGTTTTTAGAAGAAGCAGCTGTAATTTCAGGGGCTGAACAACATTCAGATCTTAGTTACACTGAATCTACTCATGTATTGCCTACTTTATCTCTTGTTGTCCATGAAGAGTCTTCCACAGAGAATGCTTTGCCTGAGTCCAAGACAGAGTCCATAGAGGATCATACTGCCCAAGACCTGGTACCTTCCAAGGGTGAGTGTCAATTGGCACCCATATTTCATTCCCAGCTGAAAGTCTTCTTCTCTCCAGAATTGAATGTAAGCACAACAGTGGTAGCAGACCTTTAATACTTGTTACGACCTGGAGGAGTGCACGAATTATACAGCCTCAATACTCCGCAGACCACATCATTAATTTAAATGTTTAATTTTCTCACCAAAATGGCCAATTGTGTACCTATACCTTAGTACCCAGAAGAAAAGACAATCTGATCAGGCTTCTTTCAAAAACTCAGAATGATTAATTTATTTTAAAACAAAACTTCTTTTAACAAGTTGCAAGTACTGGTTAACGCACAATTGTAATCGGAAGTATAACTATCTCTCTCTTCCTAAAGAATTCCCCCAGCACACACACAGAAAAAGGACAAACAGATAGATTCTCTCTGCAGAGATGGGCTTTGGAGGAGAGGCATTAGAAAATAAAGGATAAAGTCCGCAGGGTCTCATCACAGTCGACCTGGAGTTCTCTCTTGTGAAGACAGGCTGCTGGTGCAGGTGGATGCCTGGAAATTCTCACCAACTCTCAGCTTTGGAAGCTGAAATGCAGACCAGTTACACTCAGATGAGGATTCCCTGGCTACAGGTTGATAGTCACACAATTTTAAGCAAGATGGAGAGAGCCTTCTTTCCTTAGCTTGTTCTCCAACAAGATTGCCTTCAGAAAAGCAGGTTCACAAGTTATTCTTTTTTTTATCTCTCCCCATGTGATTGCCATTTTTGTCTCCCAGCTTCATTAATTAAAGTGTTTTGCAGCTCAACACAAACAAAACAACTCCTTCTCAAGTACCATGTAGGTCAGGTGATTTCTTGGAAGAGGCCTGCTTGCTGACAGTTCCAAGATGAACTTATGACCTTTTAAAAAAGATCCCAGGTTAACATCTAAATGTCCAGATCATGCCATGTCCTTCCATTTTGTAAAAGAAAAAATCAGTCCTGAGAGATATGATTTTAACATACTCCTGAAGCTGCAGAATCCTATACAGCAATCTTGTCCCGGAGTTGATTGTCCGCAGAAAAGCAGACAGTCCTACAGGAATTGTAGTTATTTTCTTCATCATCTAAGCTCATTGAAATCTCAGATCTTCAATGCCTTTTCAGTCTTTGATACAGCAGTCGATGATACAACTGTGATAGTCTTCCCAGGAATTGAAGATCATTCCTCTTCAGGAGATTATTCCCAGAGTTTTTCCAGGGAGCAACAAGTTCCTCAGTGTCTGAGTTCTTCTCTTCTAGTCCCAGTGGGTCCAAAAGTCCACTCACTTCAATCTTCTCCTTTGAATCAGTCTTTTGTTTAAAAGTCTTTGTTGTCCTTGCAGTTCAGTCATTCTGAGATCTACACTCAGCTTCCCTGCAATGCTGATAAAGTGTTGTCCTATTCTGCAGATGATGATGTCCTACCAAATGCAGAAGAAAGTCCTCATGTCTCCAAGCCATCTCCCCTAAGGGCTGAGAATACTGAGGAAGATTGAATCCCCCAGCACTGTGATTTGGGAAGAGTTGGAGTGGCTGGAATCTGTAGTTGTAAATAGGGAGTTACAGAAATGCAATGTAAATAGTTAAAGGTAGAGTGCGGAATCGTACCAGATTTGCATTAAGTGCAGTAGTTGGCATGAGAAAAGTCGTTTTACCCACCGGCCGCATAGGTGGGTTTTTGTGCCATATCGTCCCATTCTCGGCGTGTCCCATCTCATTAATAATGCATTCCTGGAAAACATGCCAGATAGCTGGCAGGGCAGCCTCAGATTCTCCCACCCCACCTCAGACCTTCAGTAATCCGGGTGCCATATTTAAAGGGTGCCTCTGCACAGAGCTAGCTCTCTCTAAGGGATCGGAAGCTGCTGCAAAGTCATGGCTGCCAAAGGGAGGAAACATACTGCCCTCAAATTTAGCGATGTCTCCCTTGGGTGCCTACTGGATACAGTGGAGGCCCACAGTGAAGTCCTCTACCCAGGTTTTAGGCAAAGACCAGCAAGCAGGGTCATCAATCCAGCATGGGAGGCAGTGGCAGCGGTGGTCAGTGCCAATGCCCTGCAAAAGAGGACAGCCATTCAATGCCGAAAGAGTATGAATGATCTCCTCTGTTCCGCCAGGATAAGTCACTCTTCTCATCACTCTCCACTCACACACTCACAAACCCATCACACATCCACAGGGATTTCACTCACTGCTAGTTCAAGGGACATCACCATTCACTCTCGCACACACACCTTCATCTGCCCTGCAGATCGTTTCCTCATTCCGTCCATGGCAGCACTCACCAACTACAAGTTCCAGGCATCCTTATCATCTGGCCCAGCAGGCATCCTGCTTACACTCTCTCCATCAGTATTCATGCAGGACAAGCTGGCACACAACAAAAGGGAGAGGTCACAGACTGGTGGAGGAATGTCCAACATTAAGGTCCTCAAAGATTTGAGATTAGAGTAATCCAGCTGGCCCATGATGACCTGGACCTTTCCTGTGCTGATGGTGAGGTCGGTAGTGCCCAACCAACTGAGGATCCAGCAGTGCAACATCCATCAGATAGCCATGCTATGAGTGAGTTCCCCAGTTCCACTGTCCCCTGCCATGGACTAATTATCTCTCCTTGCTTTTGCAGACACATCTGGGAAACAGCCGAGGGGATCCATGAGCCAGGTTCTTGACTCAAGCCCCGAGGACACTTCAGAAGAAGAATCTGATGACACCCTCATTGGAGACCTGTCACAGCGCTCACCCACACCCTCCACCAGCACAGAGACACACACCTCAGTGGGACCTAGTTCTAGAGTAGCCTCAGGGTCACAATCTGGTGAGCACATCACACTGTCTGCTCCACAGCAACTGGAGGCAGGGACTTCGCAGGTTTCCGGCACTCGGAGGATTTCTGGAGGCCAGAAGTCTGCTGAGTCCAAATCAGATGGGGAACCTATGGACTCAGTCACTATTGTAACTAAACTCCCAAGAATGTCTCTTTGCCTATGGCTCCTTGTTATGATGAGCTGAGTTCATGTCACTCAGATGTGAAATCTTGGTTCCTGCACAAGATAAAAGCAGGTGTCTCAGTCCTCTTTTCTGTGCAGTGTGTAACCTTTAGAACAAAGTGATGGTCCGGCTTCATCTCACTGGAAACATCACTGATGCCTGCACCTCGATGGTGCTTGTCATTGCTGCCAGAATGTCGTGTGCAGGCGTCACCGAGTTCCGTCATTCTCTCTGTTTGCTCTCAGCACCTTTGAGGTGGGGCTGGCCCCCATGTCTTCAGCATCTGTGACCAACGACACTGTGCTCCTGAAGGGGACAGGTGCTGAAAGCTGACAAAGGATCAGGTTCATTTAAAGTCTCACAGCTGCGACTCTATAATACGACCCTGGCCACAGAGCACAAGCGAGCTGCCCTCAGACAGACAGGAGTCAGACATTCACAGAGGCTATGTGAAGATCTATCGAGTGTCCTCACTGCATGTTGCCATCATCCTCCTGGAATCAAGCGACTTTTAGGGCCTCCGCTGTGTTTCCATGACAGGAACCTGTGCAGCAATGGTATGTGAGCTGCCATCAGCCACACAGGAGTCAAACATTCACAGCTGCAAGGGGAGGATGCCAGGACTGTCCTCACTGCATCTCGTCATCATCCACCATGAATTTTGTGGCCTCCCAAATGCGTCTGCTTCATCTGGCTAGTGTGATGGCCTCATCATTGGCATCCTCGCCTTCAAGATCCTCACCATCGTCATCCCCTTCAAGTTCTCCTCATCGGAGGAGACATGCAGCTTCTCCATCTCCTCCTCAGCCAGATCCTCCCCTTGTTGCAGCGCCAGGTTGTGGAGCGTGCAGCAAGCGACGATGATGTGTAACACCCTCAGTGTACTGTATTGCAATGCCCCACCGGACCAGTCGAGGCACAGAGCTCTGCTGCAGTCTGAGGCTGCCGCATGGGCGAAATTAGCCACATCTCTGTGGTAATGCTTGTCCCTGAGGAGCTAACCCTGCAGCCACTCTGGACCCTGAAAGATGTCAGGGTTCTGAGACCTGCTAAGGATGTAGGAATCATGGACGCTCCCTGGGAATCATGCACAGACCTGTAGGATGCGTTTGAGGTGGTCACACACCAGCTGAACATTCAGTGAGTAGAAGCCCTTGCAGTTGACATAGTTGACTGCTCGTTGCCATGAAGATCTAAGCACCATGTCAGTACAGTTGATGGCATTCTGCACCTGTGGAAAACCCGAGATCTGCGCAAATCCCAGCACTCTTGCTTCCTGGTTTTCCTGAACCGGGGCAAAATGCACAAAGTTCTGTGCCTTCACGAAGGTGGTATCTGTGACCTCATGGATACACTTGTGCGTGGAGACTTGTGAGATCCCACACAGGCCACCTGTGGAACCCTGGAAGGAGCCACTGGCATAAAAATAGTGCGCCACAGCTATTTTCACGGCCACTGGCAGTGGATGCCCTCCATTCCATCTGGTGCCAAATCCTGCAACACACGGCATATGTGACCGACTAGTTCCCTAGACATGCACAGTCTTCGGTGACACTGGGTCTAGCAAGGCGCCTACAGGCGTCGGCTCGCTGTGGAACTTCAGCTCCGTGCACAGTAGGCCCCGCCACTTCTTCATCTTGAGGGAGGTGTTCCTCCCTTTGCCAAGCCAGGCGCCTTGACTGCTATCATCTTCTCCTTATAAGACATGAGGCATACCGCTAAATCACCAGGCTCCATGATCCTGACCTTCTCCTGCAGGATCAAAGAGAGAGAGAGGTGCATGGGTTAGCATAGATATCCTAAGAACCTCTCTTGGTTAAGTCTGAAGGCCCCTTTATGCATGAAGGAAATTACTGGCCACCACTTGGATGGCCAGTGTGTAGGGTGCTCATTGGCTGTCTGAAACCCCATCCACCTCCGCCCTTCTCCATTTGACCGATTAGAGGCAGCTTCGACCACTGGATTGCATGCTGTGCTCTCAGCTCAGGCATTCTCCTAACCCGGACTGCAAGGCTGCACTATTAACTTGAACCATGATGGATACTGGTCCAAACCTTAATAAAGACATTGCAAGAGCTGTGAGCGCCTCCACCAGTGACTGCACCATGGCTACCTTTCACAAGGGGATTCTACAACTTGCCCAGTTGGCCAATTGTTCTGCAGCCCCCTAAAACACACATTAATTTGCAGCCTGTGCCTGAGGGGTGAAAAGTTCTGGACAATTTGGTGACACTTTCAGGCTTTTGCGTTGGTTGAGTGGGCAGAAAAGCTTCAGAGGCCTAAGCATGTCACTGGAGCTGCTGCTGAACAGTCTCAGCTGCGGAAGAATGCTCACTTTTGACAAGCTTTTCAAAGTGCATGGCTGTTTCCCTCACCCCCACTCCTCCAACCACCTCCCCGGCATGTACTTGAGTACTTCCTTCAGTCTGTGCTGCCTTGCCCCCCACTCCCTCCACCCCTCCCCAGCCTGACCCACGCTGGAGCCCTTGCCCCGGTACTGCACTGAAAGCCAGCCAGGAAAAAGTGACTTGCCTGTGCCCCCTGCGAATGCGCAGCGCCTCTTCCTTGATGTCCTACAGGTGATGCTCGTGAGTGCTGCGCAAGGTCATGTGCACTCACCTCCACATTTCCCTTGAAGTTCAGGTCTCCAGGTGCACGCCTTTTAAAGACAGTTGTGAAGCACACCGTTATGAATCATGCCAAAGTGGGAGGTAAATTTGATATAGGGGGAATTATTCCGGTGAGCAGGACTGATAATGAGATGCGAAAGTATTGAAATTAGGCTCCAGACGTGCAGTGGCAGGTGGAGCAGACGATCACAAACTGGTTTCACGATGGCGTGAAACCGATTTTTGGCCTTCTCGCCATATTGTCCCCCCTGCCCGCCATGACGTCCGATGCCAATGGGCCAGAACATTCCGGCCATAGTTCCATGTTGTTGTTTAAAAAGTAAGATAGTATACTTGGGCGGTGGGTGGGGTGTAGAGGGGCGGGAGGGTGCTGTTGGGAGGTGTTGTATAAAGGGTTAACAGATGGGATATGCTAATGTACGGCTTTTTTGATTCGTTCATGGGATTTGGGTGTCGCTGGCTAGGCAGCATTTATTGCCCATCCCCAATTGCACTTGAACTAAGTGGCATGCTAGGCCATTTCAGAGTCAGCCACATTGCTGTGGGTCTGGAGTCACATATAGGCCAAACTAGGTAAGGACAGCAGGTTTCCTTTCCTAAAGGACATTAGTGAACCAGATGGGTTTTTCAGACATTCGACAATAGTTTTTTTTTATGGTCATCATTAGACTTTTAATTTCAGATTTTTCTTGAATTCAAATTCCACCATCTGCCACAGTGGGATTTGAAACTGGATGCCCAGAGCATTACAGACACAAAGTAATTATTTAACATTATTCATCATGTATGATGGTATTGCATCCTCTGCAAATTGTACAATTTGTATGTTATTCTAAGCTAGCCTCTCTGTTTGCTCCTTTATTGTTGTTCCCAGAATAATAATTCTGAACCTGATTCCTCCTTTGCTTTGTATGTGTGGTCAGCAAGTTTCAGCCCTGTACTGTTATTACTTTATTACTGTTTATTTCTAAATCTGCATGATGTACCGAATTAGGAAATTGGGCCTGGATTTTCGCTGAGTCAGGCTGACTCAGGCGCCCTTTAAAAATGGCAAGTGAGATGCAATTCTGGATTCCTCCCCTATTCCAGTTTCCAGAAATTTTTTGCGGCATGTTCAGCTATTTCTCAAAGTATCACAGCCCAGATTAACTTTTGAAAAACTCCCACCACTTCTAGCAGCCCATTTCAGATGGGTAGGCTACCATTAAGTAGCACTAACCACTCGTGATATTGGGCAGTCTGTTGGTGCGAGCAGCCAAAGAATAGCATGGGAAGGGCTGGCTTTGCACAATGTCATTTAAAAGAGCAGGCAGCACCAATTTAGTGAGCCGTCTACAACGGATGAACATGAGTTAATCGCACGCTGCAATTCTCGTTACCCATTTGCAGGGATTTCTTACCCTTGAAATACTAGTTACTCATAAAAAATGTCTAAGGGGAAAAAATTCAGAAAGCATTTTGTGCATTTATGGGGACCCTGGTAGCCAGATTATGCAATTACAGTATGAGAAGTTTTGCATAAGGAAAACCTATTATAAATTTGGAAATAGGAAGTTATAATCTTCAAAAGTACTTAATTTGCTGTAAAGCACTTTGGGGTGCCCTGAGGCCATGAAGGGCTCTGTACAAACGGAAGTGTTTATCTTTGTATAATGAAATTTGATACAAAATGTGTGACAAAAATAATGACATGCAGTGTCTTTGAACATCTATTTTATAAAGCCACTTGTTACGATCAGATGAGGAAGGGTGGAGGGAGCCCCTCATCCTTTTTAAAAAGGATGCTGGATTGCTAATTCAGTATGTACATGACTGTGTCAGTTTGTAAAAATTAAGCCAGACAGGTATTCTTGAGTTAAACACATAAAGGGTTAGTTTTATTGTGCTAAAACCCACACAGGTAAAAAGATTTTGAAATGTTAAAGACATATAAATGCGTCCTACTTCCCACTGACACACGCAAACGCATATTCAAATCCCAAGCATGCAGAAAAAGTACAACTTTACTGAATATAAGATGTTAAACTTGGCCAAGTTAAAGTGCAGATTTTTTAAAAAGTCAATAAAGATTCACCGATTGTATCTGGAGGCATTGGCTCTGCAGCTGAGGCTGTTCTTTTTTTTTTTGCAAAAATATACTTTATTCATAAAATATCTTCAATCACATTCCAAACCATTTCAAAAACACCATTACAAGGGTACAATCCAGGTTAAACTTTTACAAAATGTATCACCAGGTGCATCAGTACAAACAATATTACAATCATTTACAGCCTTTCATTTTGAGCTGTACAGCCCGAGGGGCTCTAAACAGTTCCCAGTCTCTCGGTGCGCTGTGGCAGAAAGGTCTTAGACAGCGACCCTTCCCCATTGCGCCTTTGCGGCAGCTGCCCCAAGCTTTAGTGCGTCCCTCAGCACGTAGTCCTGGACTTTGGATTGTGCCAGTCCTCAACAATCGGTCAGGGACAACTCTTTGTGCTGGAAGACCAACAAGTTTCGGGCAGACCAAAGCGCGTCTTTCACCGAGTTGATGATCCTCCAGCTGCAGTTGATGTTTGTCTCGGTGTGTGTCCCTGGGAAGAGCCCGTAGAGCACAGAGTCCTGTGTCACAGAACTGCTCGGGATGAACCTCGACAGCAACCACTGCATCTCTCTCCAGACTTTCTTTGCAAAGGCACAATCCACAAAGAGGTGAACAACGGTCTCTTCCCCACCACAGCCACCTCGAGGGCAACGTGCAGAGGGGGTGAGACTCCTGGCTTGTAGGAAGGATCTGACGGGGAGGGCCTTTCTCACCACCAGCCAAGCCACGTCTTGGTGCTTGTTGGAAAGTTCTGGCGATGAGGCATTCTGCCAAATGACTTTGACAGTCTGCTCGGGGAACCATCCCACAGGGTCCACCCTCTCCTTTTCCCTCAGGGCCTCTAGGACGTTACGTGCTGACCACTGCCTGATGGACTTGTGGTCAAAGGTGTTTTTCTGCATAAATTTTTCCACCAGGGACAGGTGGTACGGCACGGTCCAACTACTTGGAGCGTTCCGCGGCAGCGTGGCCAGACCCATCCTTCGCAACACCGGGGACAGGTAGAACCTCAGCACGTAGTGACACTTGGTGTTTGCGTACTGAGGGTCTACGCACCGCTTGATGCAGCCACACACAAAGGTGGCCATCAGTATGAGGGCGATGTTGGGCACGTTTTTTCCCCCTTTATCTAGAGGCTTGTACATCGCGTCCCTGCGGACACGATCCATTTTCGACCTCCAGATAAAGCGGAAGATGGCTCGAGTGATCGCCATCGCGCAGGAGTCTGGAATGGGCCAGACCTGCGCCACGTACAGCAACAGCGAGAGTGCCTCACACCTGATGACCAGGTTCTTACCCGCAATGGAGAGGGAGCGTCGCTCCCACATGCCCAGTTTCCTTTTCACCATAGCCACTCGCTCCTTCCAGTTTCTAACGCATGCCCTGGTCCCTCCGAACCATATCCCCAGCACCTTCAGGCCGTCAGCCCTGACAGTGAAGGGGACAAAGGATCGGTCAGCCCAGTTCCCAAAGAACATGGCCTCGCTCTTCCCACGATTTACCTTGGCTCCCGAGGCCAGTTCGAACTGGTCGCAGATGTGCATCAGTCTGCGCACCGACAGCGGATCCGAGCAGAAGACAGCGACATCGTCCATGTACAGGGAGGCTTTTACCTGAGTGCCTCCACTGCCTGGGATCGTCACTCCTCTTATGCCCGGATCCTTCCTGATGGACTCGGCAAAGGGTTCTATGCAACACACGAAAAGAACAGGCGAGAGAGGACAGCCCTGCCTGACTCCAGATTTAATCGGAAAGCTATCTGTTTCCCACCCATTGATTGAGACTGCGCTACTGATGTTAGTGTAGAGCAGTTGGATCCAATTTCGAATTCCCTCCCCAAACCCCATTTTGGAGAGCACATCCCCCATGTAGGTGTGCGATATTCTGTCAAAGGCCTTCTCCTGATCCAAGCTGATGAGGCAGGTATCCACACCCCTGTCCTGTACATAGGCAATCGTATCCCTGAGCAGCGCGAGGCTGTCAGAGATCTTCCTGCCTGGCACAGAGCAGGTCTGGTCAGGGTGAATCACCAATTCCAGAGCGGATTTGACCCGATTGGCAATGACCTTGGACAGAATCTTATAGTCCACATTCAACAGTGAAATGGGTTGCCAATTTCTAATTTCCTCCCTTCCCCCCTTGTGCTTGTAGATGAGGGTGATAATGCCTTTCCTCATGGATTCTGACATACTGCCGGCCAGGAGCATACTCTCGTACACTTCTAGCAGGTCTGGGCCGATCAAGTCCCACAGAGCCGAATACAACTCCGCCGGCAAGCCGTCGCTTCCGGGAGTTTTACTCTTCTCGAAGGACTCAAGGGCTGTTCTTTTTTTTTTGTAAAAATATACTTTATTCATAAAAAATCTTCAATCACATTCAAAACCATTTCAAAAACAACATTACAAGGGTACAATCCAGGTTAAACTTTTACAAAATGTATCACCAGGTGCATCAGTACAAACAATATTACAATCATTTACAGCCTTTCATTTTGATCTGTACAGCCCGAGGGGCTCTAAACAGTTCCCAGTCTCTCGGTGCGCTGTGGTAGAAAGGTCTTAGACAGCGACCCTTCCCCATTGCGCCTTGGCGGCAGCTGCCCCAAGCTTTAGTGCGTCCCTCAGCACGTAGTCCTGGACTTTGGATTGTGCCAGTCCGCAACAATCGGTCGGGGACAGCTCTTTGTGCTGGAAGACCAACAAGTTTCGGGCAGACCAAAGCGCGTCTTTCACCGAGTTGATGATCCTCCAGCTGCAGTCGATGTTTGTCTCGGTGTGTGTCCCTGGGAACAGCCCGTAGAGCACAGAGTTCTGTGTCACAGAACTGCTCGGGATGAACCTCGACAGCAACCACTGCATCTCTCTCCAGACTTTCTTTGCAAAGGCACAATCCACAAGGAGGTGAACAACGGTCTCTTCCCCACCACAGCCACCTCGAGGGCAACGTGCAGAGGGGGTGAGACTCCTGGCGTGTAGGAAGGATCTGACGGGGAGGGCCTTTCTCACCACCAGCCAAGCTACGTCTTGGTGCTTGTTGGAAAGTTCTGGCGATGAGGCATTCTGCCAAATGACTTTGACAGTCTGCTCGGGGAACCATCCCACAGGGTCCACCCTCTCCTTTTCCCTCAGGGCCTCTAGGACGTTACGTGCTGACCACTGCCTGATGGACTTGTGGTCAAAGGTGTTTTTCTGCATAAATTTTTCCACCAGGGACAGGTGGTACGGCACGGTCCAACTACTTGGAGCGTTCCGCGGCAGCGTGGCCAGACCCATCCTTCGCAACACCGGGGACAGGTAGAACCTCAGCACGTAGTGACACTTGGTGTTTGCGTACTGAGGGTCTACGCACCGCTTGATGCAGCCACACACAAAGGTGGCCATCAGTATGAGGGCGATGTTGGGCACGTTTTTTCCCCCTTTATCTAGAGGCTTGTACATCGCGTCCCTGCAGACACGATCCATTTTCGACCTCCAGATAAAGCGGAAGATGGCTCGAGTGATCGCCATCGCGCAGGAGTGTGGAATGGGCCAGACCTGCGCCACGTACAGCAACAGCGAGAGTACCTCACACCTGATGACCAGGTTCTTACCCGCAATGGAGAGGGAGCGTCGCTCCCACATGCCCAGTTTCCTTTTCACCATAGCCACTCGCTCCTTCCAGTTTCTAACGCATGCCCCGGTCCCTCCGAACCATATCCCCAGCACCTTCAGGCCGTCAGCCCTGACAGTGAAGGGGACAAAGGATCGGTCAGCCCAGTTCCCAAAGAACATGGCCTCGCTCTTCCCACGATTTACCTTGGCTCCCGAGGCCAGTTCGAACTGGTCGCAGACGTGCATCAGTCTGCGCACCGACAGCGGATCCGAGCAGAAGACAGCGACATCGTCCATGTACAGGGAGGCTTTTACCTGAGTGCCTCCACTGCCTGGGATCGTCACTCCTCTTATGCCCGGATCCTTCCTGATGGACTCGGCAAAGGGTTCTATGCAGCACACGAAAAGGACAGGCGAGAGAGGACAGCCCTGCCTGACTCCAGATTTAATCGGAAAGCTATCTGTTTCCCACCCATTGATTGAGACTGCGCTACTGATGTTAGTGTAGAGCAGTTGGATCCAATTTCGAATTCCCTCCCCAAACCCCATTTTGGAGAGCACATCCCCCATGTAGGTGTGCGATATTCTGTCAAAGGCCTTCTCCTGATCCAAGCTGATGAGGCAGGTATCCACACCCCTGTCCTGTACATAGGCAATCGTATCCCTGAGCAGCGCCAGGCTGTCAGAGATCTTCCTGCCTGGCACAGAGCAGGTCTGGTCAGGGTGAATCACCAATTCCAGAGCGGATTTGACCCGGTTGGCGATGACCTTGGACAGAATCTTATAGTCCACATTCAACAGTGAAATGGGTCGCCAATTTCTAATTTCCTCCCTTTCCCCCTTGTGCTTGTAGATGAGGGTGATGATGCCTTTCCTCATGGATTCTGACATACTGCCGGCCAGGAGCATACTCTCGTACACTTCTAGCAGGTCTGGGCCGATCAAGTCCCACAGAGCCGAATACAACTCCGCCGGCAGGCCGTCGCTTCCGGGGGTTTTACTCTTCTCGAAGGACTCGAGGGCCTTAGTCAGTTCGTCAGGAGTTAGCGGTTTGTCTAGGCTCTCCCGCGTACTGTGGTCTAAGACCTCCGTGATAGAGGACAGGAAGGACTGGGAGGCCGTGCTGTCCGTGGGCTTCACGTCATACAGACCGGCATAAAAGGATTTGCTGATCCTCAGAATGTCGGACCGTGATGACTTTACTGAGCCGTCTTCTTCCTTCAGGCTGCTGATCACAGAGCGCTCTCTGTGTACCTTTTGGAAGAAGAAACGTGAGCACGTCTCATCCTGCTCCACGGAGCGGACTCTGGAACGGAAGATGATCTTGGAGGCCTCCGAGGCAAAGTGCGAGGCTTGCTGGCCCTTCACCTCTTGGAGCTCCTCCTTGACATCGACCCCCATCGACTGCAGCCGGAGCAGATTCTGCATCTTTTCCTGGAGTCGGGACATTTCCCTCTGTTCCTTTCTAGCTTTCTGGGTGCCTTTGCGGATGAAAAACCTCTTGATGCTTCCCTTGATCACTTCCCACCAGTGTGTCAGGGACTCAAAGAGGGGTTTCACGGTTCTCCAACCTTTGTAATCCCTCTTGAGCTCCTCAATGTTCTCTGGGGTCAGCAGTTGCACATTTAGCTTCCATGCCCCCCTGCCCACCCTCAGGTCTTCCTCCAAGTGGCAGTCCGCCAGTAGGAGGCAGTGGTCAGAGAAGAACACCGGCTTGACCTCGGTGGATCTGACTGTGAATGCACGGGACACAAACAGGAAGTCTATCCTGGAACGAATGGACCCGTCTGGCCGCGACCAGGTGTATCTACGCTGCGCTCCGTCTGCAGGGTTGCTGAAGACGTCGTGCAGCTTGGCATCCTTAACTGTTTCCATCAGGGATCTGGACGTAGCGTCCAATCTGCTTCCGGCCCTGCCGGATCGTCCAGCCGCATCGATGATGCAGTTGAAGTCCCCGCCCAGAATGACCGGCCTGGAGGTCGCCAGCAGCAGTGGGAGCTGCTGAAAAACCTCCAGCCGCTCAGCCCCTTGTGCCGGGCCATACACGTTAATTAACCGGAGTGGAGCGTTCTTGTACATTACGTCTGCTACGAGGAGTCGCCCGCCCACCACCTCCTTGACCTCGGAGACGGTGAAGTTGCCTCCCCGCAGCAGAATACCCAGGCCGGAGGAACGAGAGTCGTTTCCGCCCGACCAGATCGATGGCCCGTGGGACCACCATCGTGACCATTGCCTGTAGGAGCTGAGGTGCGGTATCGCACACTCCTGCAGAAACAACAGGTCAGCTTTGACCTTGGCTAGGTAGTCCAAGGTCGCAACACATCGCGTAGTAGATTTAATGCTACGCACATTTATGGATACAATCTTTAAACCCATTTTAAAGCATTTATTCTCCTACCAAACCCACTGTCTCTGAGAGTCCCAGACCTTTAGTCTGCTCCTTCATACCCGTAGTGAGCTCAAATTCCTTCACTTTGGATGGGCTGAGGTAGATCTCCTTGGCCGTGTTCTGCTCCAGTGGCATCTGGAGGTTCACGTAGCGAGCGGGTTTTGAGATGACCTTTGCTGGAGAAGCTTCTCCAAAACTCACCCCCTCTGGGGGGTTGCTGTTCCCGGCTTCCTGGAGCTGGGGTGCGATGATTGCCTCACTGCTCCCAGATTCCAGGGGCTGTGGTGCACTGGCCTCCTCAGGTTGCAGGCAAAGTTGGGGTGTGCTGGGCTCCTTGTTGTCTCCAATTTTCTGGAGCTCGGGTGTCTCGTCCTCCAACGCCCTGGAGCTTTGCCGCCTCTTCTGTCGGTGCCGCTCTGGCACTTCCTCATCCGAAGAGCTGCTGCCCTTGTCATCCGTGTCGGATGGGAGACGCCTCTTGCCGCTTCTCTGGGAAACGCCTTTGCTTCTTCTTCGCTCCCTCTTACTTTTCTTGTTCTTCACCGTCCGCCACTCCCCCTGCTGCTTTTCCACTGCTGCCTCCTCCTCCATTGATTCGCTGTCCTGAGGACTGGAAGGTTCAGGGGGTAGTGCTGTTGATTGGCTCTCTGTTGCCTCAATCTCTTTCTCCACCTTGTCTCTCTCTGTGTCCTCCTTTGTCCCGTTGGGCTCCCTGGGGGCCTTGGTGGTTGGAGTGACACGAAACCTTTCTTCTGCTTCCCCCTGGTCGGCTTTGGCTGCCTGTGCGTAAGTACGGCAGCGTTTGGGGCAGGTCCTGTAGAGGTGACTTGCCTCGCCACACAGGTTGCAGCACTTGGCCTGTTTGCAGTCTTTTGTCTGGTGCCCTTCCTGTTTGCAGATCTTGCAGAGGGAGGCGCTGCAGTTGGCCGCCACATGACCAGCCTTGCCGCATGAGCGACAATGCTTGGGTTGCCCAGCGTAGACCAGGTAGCCCCGGTTTCCCCCGATAGCGAAACTGGAAGGAGGGTGGAAAATGGCTCCCTTACCATCGGTCTTTAGCGTGACCTTAAACAGGCGTTTGCCTGTCCAGATCCCCAAGTCGTCTCGAATCTCGGTGCCGCTCCCCACCTTATCGAAGTACCTGGTGAGGAAGGTGACCACGTCGGCGACAGGGACGAAGGGGTTGTACACATGCACCATCACCTCACGTTCCCGTTGCAACGGCAGAGAGAAGTGCGGCTCCGCCGTCAGGATCTTCATCTCCGGCAGGTCTCTCTTCTCCTCGAACACCCTCAGGAGCCGGACGCAGTCTGCCACTCGCTTGAACGTGACGTCGAAATAACCACCTTTGCGGGAGTCGTGCAGGGTGAAGATCTCCGTAGCTTGGAAGCCGCACGCCTTCAACAGGATCCTCCTGGTGAAGAAGCCCCGATCCATAGGTGATCCTCCTTCGTCGCTGTGGTTCACCGTGACTCGGACGGTGATAGGTAACCCACGGTATGGATTCGGATTGCGATTGGTTATCGCCCTTCCATCCCGACCTTGCCTTGGCAGGACCATGGTGTCGCCCCTGCAACACTACACTTGATCTTAGCCAAAAGAACGAGAAGGGCTGTTCATTTAAAGTCATGGCTGGTATGGCCCTTTTCTCTTGGAAACACTGTTGTAGAAATCTAATGCTGTAGGGATGTAGACACACTTTTAGATCAGCAGAACAGGGTTCAAAGCTTAGGTGGAATATTGTGGAGAGAGAGAGAGGGCGAGAGTCAGCCGCTAATACTAGCAACTAGGATATTTCTGCCAAATGCCAAATTCAAACATCCCACACAGAAGTTTATATCACATGACCTCTCTCTATTTTGGTTACATATTCTAATAGGAAGTTGTTCAGCTTATGCCTGGCATGATATTTTGATAGCTGAGATGATTAATTTTTAATGTTCCAGCAATTAACTCGTGAATGGATCATTCTTCCATTTGGATGAGGTAGGAAGGAAATTTTTCACTCCTCCAGAGAGGTCATTGTCTGTTGGGGTCTCCATAGATCCTATGGCAAGAATTTTCTGGCCCCATAGTGTCGGGCATCATGGCAGGTGGGGGAGGACAGTATAGCAAGAAGGCCAAAAACAGTTTCATGCCAGTGTGAAAGCACAGTGGGATCATCCAATGTTGTCCGCCATGGCAGAATGCCAATCCCACTGGAGGCCGGCGTGAACCCTCTTTGCATCATGCTAATGGGATGCAAAGTAAGGCCTGACCGGAGTTGTACCCCCACAATAGATTGTCTATTACGCCGGCGGGAAAACACGCTGGCCCAGAACATGTCTGGACAAGTGTGACGTGCAGAAGTCGGGACTTACTGTTAAGGCCTTGCTCACGTCACGGACATCCGAGGAGCAGAAGATGCTGAGCCCTACAGCTACCAGACCCTGGAGGAACATGCGCATCGCATGCTGGGCGGATCTTCATAGACATGGCTCTGCCACAAGCAGCTCACACAAGCAGGGAGGTGTGCGTTGATGTCTGGGGTCTCCTTCGGAACATAATGGTGTTGGCCATGGGCTGCTTCAGATGATCAGCGAGGGGAGAGAGAGGAAGGTCCAGCTGTAAGTGGGAGAAGAAGGTGTACTGGGCATGGGGTGGGAGAGGAAGCTCCAGGTTTGGCTAGGAGAGGAAGGTGTAAAGGTTGGGGGGGGGGAGGGGTTGAGGGGGTGGGGTGGTACGAAAGTGTCGGGGGCGTGAAGTTGGGAGGGGGGTCACGAAAGGAGTGAGGGGGGGCTGAGGTTGGGAGGGGAGGAGGGAGTATGGGGCAGGAGGGTGTAATGGGGAGGAATGCGGCAAGTGGGGAGGAAGATATAAGGACAGGTGTTCGGAGGGGGGGAAGAAGTCCGGATGGTCGAAGGAGTCAAGGCAGAGGAAGGAGTCCAGGTGGAGGAGGGAGTAAGGGTGGGGGAGGGAGTAAGTGGGGGGATGGCTAGGTGAATGTACAAGGGAGGGATCTGTGGAATCAATGACTGCCTCCTGGGGAATGAACTGAGGGTGAGGGAGCAGTAGGAGGGAATGGTGAGTATGAGAGGGGGCAGAGTGAACCGGAAGGGTGGGAGGGTGAGGGTGCGGCGGTAGTGGTAAAAGGGATGATGACGGTGGTTGGTAGGGACTTGGAGGCAGACACAGACCTGGGAGTGGAAGGAGGAGGTCAGGAAGGTCAATGTGGATAGGGGTGGGATTCTGAGGAAGGTAGGGAATGTGCACATTCACCAGGACATCCTGGAAAGAAAAGGTGGGGAGGTGGAAGGTGATGGCGGGAGTGGGGTGGGGGGTGGGGGGGGGTGGCAACGGTGCAACAGTGATGGGGGGGAAAGGACAGAGATGCAGGAGAGGTAGGTCAGCTCAGATGGACAACTGAAAGAGAGCCCCAGGCACCAGCATTGAAAATGTTTGGGATATTGAGGTGAGTGTGAAGACGGAAGGCACCACATGCATGGGAGTGTGCTTGCATGAGGTTCCGAAAGGCCGTGCCACACATACATACCTGTCCCTCCAGAATCGCTCATGGGCCGGCTGCGAGCAGCTGAACTGCTAGTGCTGGGGGGGATGAAGTGGGAGGGCATGCGAAGCCTGTCAATGAAGCTGAAAGACAGTATTACACATTCTTTAGTGAAAGTGAAGATATTTTCAGATTATAAAGTGACAAAATGTGTTCACCCATACAACCACTTGTGATGAGAATTTCTTAACTTTTCTAGGCCTACCACTTCTTCCAGGCGCTTCCCTGATATCCGCAGGGGTGGAGACAGCCTGTGCAATGGTTGGCCCTGTTGCTTCTGATAACTTTGGCATGCATCCTCTGGAGAGCCGAGGCCTTGAGAGCCCCAGTTTGCTTTGGCTGTCCTCCTGTGGTCCAGCTGCTCCCTCTGTGGTGACAGAGGACGTGGTTGAGGAGGGTCACAGGCAAAGCGGACTCGGGGAGAGAGGACAGCCTCTGAGATTCCTGAGTGGATGACCCAGGGGCATCCAGCTGCCTCTGCTCCTCCCTTCAGATGCCCAGGACTCTGCCTGATTCCTTGAAGTGAAGAAGCACCTGGAGGGATATCGAGGTGCCCCATTTCTCCCTCACGTTGCCACTGCAGGAACTCACCCATGGCTACCATGATGGAGTGCAGGTCTGCGCACATCTCCCCATTCTGCTGGACCAGCGTCCTCATGACATCCACCATCTTTCCCATGGAGACCTTCATACGGGCACTGCTTCATCAGAGAGCAGGTGGACACACTCCCCCGACTCGTGTGCCACTCTATTGAGGGCTTCCAATAGCCCTGTGTGATGTTCCCCACCTTCTGCTGACACTCCACAAAGAACTGGAAGGCCGAATCCAGAGGCTCGTCATCTGACTCAGACCCTCACAGATGCCTCTTCCCCACCAGTCTTCTGGGTGCTGGCAAGCTCAGCCGAACCTGCCTCCTCCTCTTGGTGCGGACACTTGTCCATGTGGTGACCACCAGATTGTGAACCCAAGCCTGCTCTAGATCTAGATCCTCCTGAGTTGTTTGTGTCTGTGCTGGTGGAGGGTGTGGATAAGCGCTGTGATGGGTCTTCCAGGGTGCTTATTTCCAGCTCTTCAATGGAGGAGGTGTCCTCTTGGCTGGAGGTGAGGACATGGATAGAGCTGAGGGACTGGTTGGCTGAAGGTGTCAGTCGCTTGGAAGAGCTCCCTGTGAACCAAAGTAGAGTCAATTAGTGCATGGCAGCAGAGTCAAAAGCAGGAGAGAGCACTTACAGTTGCACTGAGAGGGATGATGTGGTGCAGGACCCTCATGTGGGGTCCACTGCCAACCTCACCATCACCGCAGGCACAGTCCACGTCCTCACCAGTCAACGCGATAGCACGCTCCTCAAAGTGAATGAGGAGCCTAATGTGGGCCACTTCCCTGGCCTGGGACACCTCGCAGCTGTTGTGAGCCAGATTCTCCTGCATGAAAACAGATGGAGAGAGTGTGAGCTGGACATATAGCATTGCATGGAATGTTTGTGTGCTGAGCACAGCCATAGACAGGATGAGGACACGAGCTCCAGAGGATATGAGTCTGATTGAGATGTGAGGTTGTGTCTGAGAGTTTGGGGTGTTGTCCCTTGAGGCGTGAGATCCCTGTGGATGTGTAATGGGTTTGTGAGTTGAGAGTGATGAGGTGGTTGACTTTGGTGGAACAGATGAGAGCATTCACCCTCTTCCTGCACTGGATGACTAACCTCCTCTGTTGCCCAGTGGCATTGACCACCGCTGCCACCACGTCCCAGGCCAAATCGTTGACTCTGGCTGGACCTCCTGTGGTGCTTTAAATATAGTGCCCAGAGCGAGGAAGCACTAAGGTCACGGTATGGCGGGCAAATCCAAGCCCACCCGCCAGAGGTCCAGTATGTTTTCCATGAATGCATTATTAATGGGGCGGGACACGCTGGGAATGGGACAATATGGCGCAAAAAGCTACTATTGCAGCCAGCGGGTAAAACATCCTTTTTCTCACCCACTAATGCACTTTGTACAAGCTGGGACAATTCTGCCCTACGTCTCCATGGAATGGACTGTGACTACACAATGCAAATTTGCAGCCATTTTGAGTCAGTGGGCTGCATTTTACATTCCCCCACAGGGCGTGTTTCTGGTGGGGGTGGCACATAAAATAGGGCAGGTGCCCACTCTACCACTTTCCCACCTACCCCCGAGCTCACCCCCATAATACCATGAGGTGGGTGAGTGCTGAAATCGGCTCCATGCCAACTTTGCTTCCAAGGGGGCGAGGGGGGAGCCAATCGACCCCGTATTATTCAGCACAGTGTCTTTGTTTTTCAATGAAAGGCCTCTTTTTTTAATTGTCTAATATGTAAAACCAGCAGATGAGATATCAGATTAATTCCATACAGCACATCTTTGTGACACATTTGTTTGTTTATGGAAATTTACACTGACTGAAGACTGTAACTTGGCATATTCACTACGAGTGCTTCTATTCCCCTGGTGCATACTTGGTGTGCATATTAGGAAACTGTAAACTCCAGTGTATTATTTTCCACCTGTTAATTTTAAGAAACAACTTATATGCTTAAAGAATTTAAGGCAGTAAGATAACGATAGAAGCTAGGTGGTTTTGGGAAAAATGGTGTAGAGTAACCTTAGACATAGAAGTGATTTCAAACAGTCGAAGGAGAAGACTGTTAGATGGGAACGCTTGAGGGTCATAGGCTGGATTTTGTGGAGCCGACAGAAGTTTTGCCCGCCATTTAGAGAACCAACAGGGAACATCTGTCAGTTCTAATGGGAAGGCCTGACGGAACCAATAGCCCTTCACACACTTTAGTGACCACCGTCCAGCCTTCTCTGCGATTGAGGTCCCTGGTGGTGGAAGTCCTGCCCTCCATGCGCACTAATCAGAGGCCAGCAGCTACTCGTCATTGCCAGTGCCAGTGGGAGCAATGGCTGCTGGCAGCACTCCACCCACCAGAGGTCTAGGAATGTCATGGGATCCCAGGCTAAAGGTGAGTGAGGGCAAATGGATGGCACGGGATGGGGTTCACAGGAGTGGGAGCAGGAGGATTAGAGGCAAGGGCAGCAGGTGGCTTTCAGTGTCCCCCCCATGCCAGGCACAGAGTGCTTGATAATGAGGGACCCACCCCATCCCCCCAAGAGGTCATTGGGTTTGTTGGGTGGCCTTGCAAGGGTGCAGGAAAGCCACTCGACTCCTGATAAATCCTTGAGGCAATACTAAATTGCAGTGGCCTCAGGGATAATGGGTGTCAATTGGCTCATTAATGAACTTAATTGACATCCTGCCACTGGTGGCCAGGAATCCCATGTCAGCCCCTTCAGCCCTTCAACTTAACCAGGGGCAGTTCTCCTGCTGCTGGGAGACTAATCCCGGGCCTCTCCCACAATTAAGTGTGTCTGGCTGCCATGGTTCCCACCATTCATTAAATCCAGCCCATAGTTTGAAAGAGGCCAAGACAATTTAGGATATAACCCTGGACTCCTGATCCCCTCCCCGTAAGGCTGTTAGACCTTGCTCCCCCTAATACTGCTAGATATCTGCAACATCAAGTATGGTTGGAGCCTGGCTTTATTATTTCACTTACATAGGTTGGGGAGGACCAGTGATTACCCTTAAAAGTACCAGCCACCTTCCAGTATATGGCCCAAGTGGCCATAGTTTACATTTGAGCCTTGCAAATGAGTTTTGGCAGCTCGATTATGGAGCACCAAGATCACTTCCAAAATATTTCCTTATCTCATGTTCACACGTGCGCCACTCCCTGTAGGAGTGACTGAGTAGCAAAAGGAAGTGAGGCTCTAGGCTTAATTTACCCAGGGGCACAGAAGTCAATTTAGTGCTCATCTGTTAACCAGCTGAGATCAAATAATATAGCACAGACCAAATCTCTAACCTGAAAACCGTCTGGCCTGTAAGGTTCAGCAGTTAATTTGATAAATCAGCTGAACTACTAAATCAATCTATTAATGAAGAAATGTTCAGATAAAACATGTTTATGAATGATGCCAGCAAAATAAATTTTCTTCTCACAGATAAAACAGAACTATAGACACCTACACTTTTGGAGGGAAAGGGGTCCTAGAGAGGACTAAAGGAGATCTGGGCAGAATTTTACGCTGATCAGGCGGGCGCGTGCCAGACCCAATTGGGCATGAAGTCGTGCAAGATGATGTCAGGCAAGTGTCCCAACGTCATCCCACGCTCGCGCGATATTTTGGTTAGTGGGCACATGCAAAAGTCAGAAGCGCACCCACCAACAATTAAGAGGGCAGTTAAGCCAATTAATGGTGCAATTGTCTGTCAATTTATGTAGCCCTCCAACCTTACGGTTGGCAGATGGGGGTATTGGCCAGGCGGCCTTTGCATTTTTCAACAAACCTTACCCACGGGTGGGATGAGATTTCCGTGATGAAATAAAATATAAATAAATTTATGTGCTCAGCATTTTCATAAGCTAAATTTTCAGGTGACTGATTATGATGCATGGATGCATTTTTTCAGCTTATGAAAGCTTTATTTTTGCTGCTTCAGGTCTTCAGCTTCCTAGGGCAGCTCTCTGCCGTCAGGGAGCTTTCTTCCAGTGCTCGCCCATGCCCGCATTGATGTGATCGCCTGCCCTCTCCCTGCCCCGTGTAGCACGGAGCTTTTCAGCGGGCATTTCACACTGGTTGGCTGTTAATTGGCCAGCCAGCATGAAATCGCGGTCGGGGGCTGATGGCGATCGGTGGTCTGTTTCTTGGCCAATCTCAGGCCCACCGATCACGCCTGCCTGCCGACCTGAAAATTCAGGCCCTGGAGAATAAGGGCCAGATTTTTGCAGAGTTCAGCTGCCTTCAGAGGCATTTAAGAATGGTGGGCAGGACCCGAATATGGAAGTCATGTTCCCATTTCCAGGAGATCCCATTTTTGCCATCAGGGGAAAGGGGACAAGATGTGAATCATACAGGCAGGAAACCCAAACTTAGCCGGGCATTTGACATTAATGCTGAGTTCGAACAGACCACAATGGCCTTAACCCGCAGTGTGGGAGTCATGAATTTATGGGGGAGGCTTTTGAAGGGCAGATAAGATTTGTTTAAGTATCATGATCTAAAGTTATTTAAATCCCCAACATATCAAACGTGAAAAAAACAGACTTGTCATTTAGAGTAGCAAAAACAATGGCTGCTGGACTGCTTTTGATTGATAGGCCATCTAGTGTAGCTTTTAAAAAATTACCGTCTGTTCCTGCAATTTCAGTATACTTTATTGCTGACATTTCCCAAGGGCTGTTAGTAAAGCTGTGCCCATTATGAATGCTTGGCTGAGTTTCAAAAGCTACAAACACTTACCCAATGAGGGCTGACTTCACATTTTGATTGACAGCTTTAAGAGGCTTAAAAGGATTCTCTGTCTTTGGCGTTGTTAGTGAATAGTTTGTTTTTAATAATAACTTGACGATTGGAGGGAATTTTAAATCTTTGAATGAGTTTCATGAATGACAGTTTTTATCAGTTTCAAGTGTGCATGAGTGAGAGCTCTATTAGCTGTTAGAAGTTTATTTTTTTTTCATTTCCATATGGCTCCTGAGGTCTGCCCATAGTGGATACTGGTGAGTACTATGGAGGTGGCATGGGGTATGAGGTGGAATGGTAGTATGAGGTGGCATGGGGGCTTGAGGCGACATGGGGAGTCGATGGCAGTGTGAGGGGTGCAGGCTGAAGGGCCTAACAGCTTTTTAAAAAGCTAGGATGAAGTCCCAGAGAACTGTGGAGGGTCTTCTAACTAATCCCATTTGGCACTTCCACCCCTTCTCCCTGTTATTCTAATATGCCTTTAAGGGATATCAGCATGACATCACTACAAGGGAAATGTGTCATGTGATCCAGTCTTACTTTCATTTTTGCTTTGAGCAGAACACACACACACAGCTCTGATGTCTTCAAGCTTTATACCTATGTATGACTGTCCTCATGTTTACCCAATCTCATATGAGTGATTGGTGCCTTGTGTCTTGTACAGTAAATAAGCCCAAGGTATTGTGTCATTATAATAACACGATAACTGTGGCTGCTTCCAAACTGCTCCCAGGGTCAGCAGGCCCAATTCTACTCCTCCTCCGCCTCCCTGGAGCGAAAATTATGTGATTGGGTCCTTTATATTGAGGTAGGCTGCCAAGTCCAGAAATTTCCCAACTCAAGCTACCTGCCTTAGTAGCAAAATCCAGTCCTAGCTATGGCAGCATGATCCGTTTGTGAAGCAGTGAACTGGAGATTGGAATGCAGCGGAAAAATAAGCTTGAAGCAGTTTGAAATATCCATTTACAGATGAGATAACTGGGCACATGTAAGCGTCTATTGCCACTGTCATTTTCATTTTCTTTTAATGCTGCCCATGGAGATTAATGTGCCCCATATTAAGAAGCACTGCTGTACATAATTTAATTTTTTCAACGTTCACTATTCCTGCAAGATGTAACAGTGTTTGTGGCCTCCCGACAGAACATGAAAAAATGAGCCTTGTTTCACTTCAGATTTCCTGATCATATTTCAGCAAAATCTCAAGGTTTCGACTTAGAAACGAAATTGAAACTCACTTTACGGTGTGAGTGAAAGTAAGATGAATTACTATCAAGTAGATGTAGGAAGTGCTAAAAGGTTGTTGGTGTACAACTTATCCCAGCAACTTAACAAAAAGAGGGGTAAAAATTGGGGCGATGGGGGAGAATTAGGAAAACATGCTGATATCAGATTACTAAATGAACTCATTAGCTGCAGGGTAGCTGTTGTCAGGTGGGGGAAGCTAAGCAACAGCAACAATGCAAAGATATTTGTTACTTTAATTATTAATTGGTTTTAATCTATCCATGTAATACCACAGTCAGTAATTGACTCTGTGATTTTCTTAATGAGTATCAGTTCTGGTTTTGGAATGTCATTAACTGAGACAATGCTTTGAGAAGCTTGGATCAGAACTCTCCGATCTTTCTGCAGGCTTTCTATTAAAGTATATTATATATCAGCAGCATGCAGGATCACACAAAAGAAAAGACAAGGAGGCTGGAATGCTTTTGCAGAGAAAATGGAGACTAGGGCTTGTGCAGAAATGCAAGTAACATGGTGATATTTTAGATGGAGTTTAAACAATTGAGTACTGTGTAAGAAAATTATTGAAGTTTGTCAAATTCCTTATTATAGTGAATTGAATAAGCATAAATTGGTATTTTTTCGAGTGTCTATTCCTGAAAGTGCTCTAGCGTCAGAGAAAGGCTTAAAAACTCGAAGAAATAGGAATGCTATATGAAATATTTTTTCTCAGCAATTGCCTGCATAAAGAATACCACTAAATATGGATGTGTGTATATTAATGGGCATTGTTAATATTGGTAAATGTGTATGGAATCCTTAACATAATAGCACAGAGGAAGTGAATCAGTCCATGTTGCCTGAGCTACTGTTATTTCTTTATTTGGATCTATCTGCCTCCAGCTGATGTCTCACTAACCATGAGCAGTAAAGCATTTCGTAGCATCTGTTTAGAAATAATTCCTGTTTATTTTCTCTTCATTCTTTGGGTGATAATTCTCAAACATTCTTCCTCACAGCTTGTTATGTGTTATGAACAAACTTTTAATATCATTTCTCCTCTGCCTAAATAACTTATAGGAAAATAGAGGTTCCTGGACCACATCACTAACCACAACTTGGCCAATCTCCAAGCATCTATTTACTTAATACATTTGCTTTCTGTTCCAAGCCACCTCTCTATGTGCATGCATGTTTCCGTTAATATCATGTATCTTAATTCCCATTATCAATAATTTCCTCAAAAAATCAAATTATGTTAATGAAACAAGCTTTGGCCTAAACATATTAACTGTCCTTAATTAATCTTGTATGTCTAAGTATTCACCAATTTCATCCCATATTAAAAATTTTATAAGCAAAATTTTCTAATCTGGCGATTTTGACAAGATGGAAAATCATGGGCTTGGGTTGCAAAGTTGCCTATTATGTATTCTGGTCATGCACCTTAGTGCCAAAGTGGAAAATCTCCTCTTGGAAATGTTCCCCAAAAACTCAGTTGGCCTCTCATTCCCTGGCTTATCCTTTTCCTATTTCTTCAGCAGGGTATAAAATTTCTATCATTCAACCATTTTCTAATATTCCTGCTTCCAAAGACTTTTGGAAATTTGTGGTTAGTGGCTCTGCTACTTCCTTCTCAGCCTATTCAGTATTCTGGGCTGCCTATCTGACATAATCATGACTTTTATATTTGTAGCTCTGTCATTTTTTTTTTTGTTTAACGTCTATTCAAATATTTACCTCCACTAGTGGCTGTTTCTTATCCTCTTCCGGTACTTGCCACTTTCACTGTAAATGTAAAAGTCTTTGCCATTCCTTGACCCCTAACGTATACGAAAACTCCCTTTATCTCTTCATGGTTCCACCCTAATGTAGTAACTGACGGTATAGTCTCTCCTGCTCTCAGGAGTCACATGATGTTCTGGGAGGTTCCGACCAATGAGCCGTAAGCGGGGTCAATCCGGGGAGGGTGGGGTCTTCCTGATGAGAGTCCTGATTGGGCATGTAGCACCTGAGAAGCTCTCTGTAATGAAGTTTATCTGTTTCTTGTCGAAACCTGTCCACTCCATCATGTCATTACATTTGGCGATGGGGGTAAAATAGATCAGACACTGCACCTCGCCTTGTTACCATGGGCAAGATTTTGATGTCTTCAGGCGGGCATGGCGGGCGGGCCCAGGAGCGGCCAGGAAACAGTCTGCCACCAGCGATCGGCCCCCAACCACAATTTCACGCTGGCAGGCCAGTTAAGGCCCACCCAGCATGAAATGCAGCTCTGCAATGGCCAGGAAGGGGCGGATGGGGGTGGGGCCTGTTGGCCACCAGGTGCAATGGTAACCTGGCGGCCAATTTTAAAAATGGTCCAGGCAGCCCCTGGAAGGCTGCCACGGAAGGTTCCCAATGGTTCCCAATACTGGACATGGCAGGTTGGGTGGCCACTCGATCCCCCACTTTTCCAACGAGTGCCTCGCTGTTCTCCTGGAGGATCTGGCTGCTAGGCAAGACAGCCTTGTCCCCAGAGATGGGAGGAGGAGGTCACTGCTCTTGTGGAGCCATAATTCATATTGTAACGCTTCTTTGCCTTTGTTCTTGGGTGGCGGAGAGGCGTCATGAGCCACCTCTTCAATGGATAGCCCTTGTCACCCAGCAGCCACCCAGGCTGGAGAACTGAAGAGCCTCAGCACCTAGGAGTGTCTCAGGATGTACGCGTTATGGAAGCTGCCAGGGTACCTTGCACAGACTTGCAGAATCTGCATCCTATGGTCAGACACTATCTGCACGTTCATGGAGTGGAAGCCCTTCCTGTTGACGAAGGCACCCCGCGGACCTGCTGGCACCTTGATGGCCACATGTGTGCAGTCGATGGCACCCTGGATGCGGTGGAACCCAGCAATTGCTGCAAAGCCTCTGGCCCGTTCAGCCTGGCTGGCCTCGTCCATACAGTAAAGAATAAAGGTCAGTACCCGCCTGAACAGAGCTTCTGTCACCAGCTTGACGCAACTGTGGACACTGACCCCTGGAAAGAGCCAGAGGCATTGAAGTTGAGGGCCACTGTGATCTTCAGAGCCACTGGCATGGGGTGTCCACCCACACAGCCGGAGCTGATCTCAGGCCCAATCATCTGACAAATGGAGGTCACTGTCTCCCTTGAGAGGTGGAGCTTCCTTCGGCATTGCACCTCGGACATATTGACTACATCGCCACCTGTAAACCCTGACAGCAGGATAGTGGCATCTTCTGCGGCACCTTCTGCCTTGGACTACCTGCTGACTCTGCACCACTTGTGCCTGTGCCTCTCCTCCCACAGGTCCCTCCCCTGGAATCTGCATTGGGACCCCTGGCCTCCTCGCCCTTCTGCCCCTCTCTCCTTCCTCAGAGGAGGTGCCAGCAGTGGAAACCACAATCCCCATTTACCAGGGTAACAGAAGGCTGTCTGATACCTGAAAGGGTCCACACGGTCTGAATTCTCTGGGGTCCTTGGAGACACCAATGAGTCCTGAAATGAAGCCTGGAAATGCTAAGAACGAAGCCCCAAACAGAGATGAAGCTGCCAAGTACAGTAAGTCACCAACAGCAAACTATCTACCAAACTCCTCACGATTCACGCTGGCAATGCTGCTGACCCATTTTAATCTGTCCTTGGATGAGGTTTTTGGAAATGACAGCTGGCCGTCTGCCCATTTTGCCCGTGTCACAAGCGCAAAATTGCACGGGCGATGAAGATTTGTCATCAATTGGGCTTAAGTGGCCTGTTAATTAATTGCTGGCATGGGTCCGGCCTCCACTCACCGAGCGAAATATTGCGCGAGTGCGCGATGATGTCGGGAAGCTCGCCCAATGTCATCACGTGCTACTTTAGGCCCGACCGGGATGGGCACATGCCCACCCGCAGGACATTAAATTCTTCCCCGTGAGCACATCGAATCTTAAGAAAAAGAACTGATTACCCAGCATGCCACTCTTCGGCAGAATCAATCCTTATGATGTGACTATGAAAGACTGGAGCCAGTATGTGGAGTGCCTCAGATTTTATTTTGTAGCGAACGAAATTACCATGGAGGCAAAGCAGAAAGTCATCCTTTTGAGTGTATGTGGCAGTGAGACATACAATCTCATTCTCAACCTGATGGCTCCGAGCGCACTCAATTCTAAATCCTATAATGAATTAGTGGACCTCGAGAAGATGCACTTGCAGCTGAAGCCATCTGTAATAATGCAGCATTTCAAATTTAATTCCAGAGTTAGGGCCCCAGGAGAGTCCATCGCAACCTGTGTAGCGAACCTTAAACAGTTGACAGAAAACTGCGACTTCAGAGACACGTTAAATGATTTGCTGCAAGACTGATTAGTTTGTGGAGTTAAGGACGACGCCATTCAGCGTCATTTACTCGTCGAGGTCGACATCGACTTTAAGTGTGCCCTAGAAATCTCCCTCATCATTGAAACTGCTGCAAGAGACTCACAGGCTTTGTAACACATGCTACATGGCGCCGTCCTTCATGCGGGGCGGAAACCTACCGCCGAGCGAAAACCAGACCCACAGCATCGAAGTGAGACGCAACATCTGCCATTAAAGACATGAAAAGGCCTAGTTGAAACACCTCAGCAGCGGCTCCAGGATTAAGTTGTTATAGATGTGGGGGGTGACCACAGACCGGACATCTGTAAATTCAAGGAGGCAGAATGCCATTACTGCCTTAGGAAAGGTCATGTAGTGAGGCAATGCAGGGCAAAGTTGAAACAGCCTGTAAAGCAGCAAACCAACGTGACTGAATTTTAAAATACAGCAGAACTTGAAGCTGCCGACACCAACATCTATTCCCTGTATAACGTATTCACTGTAAAATCCAAACCTATCACTGTCACAATCCAAGTTAATGAGAAGCCACTAATAATGGAGGTGGATATGGGAGACTCAACTACACACTTTCAAATACCTTAATGAAGGTAGCCAATAAACCTGAAGTGGACACCACTAAATTAAAGACACAGGAGAATCTATTCAGGTAAAGGGCATCACCACAGTACCAGTGCCTTATAAGCAACAGACAGCCCAGCTGCCTGTGGTAATAGCGAAAGGAGAAGGACCCAGTCAGTCTTATAGGCCGAGACTGATTACAAATGAACAAGCTTGGCTGGTCTGAGATATTTCACCTGAAAACAGGAGGAGTTCTGCTAAGGAAATACGACATGGTATTTCGGGTTGAATTAGAGAAGTTAAAAGGTGTACAGGCCAAGATATATGTGGATTCTCAGGTGACACCACATTTCTTTAAGGCCGGACCTGTGCCTTATGCGTTGAAGGAGAAGGTGGATGCAGAACTGTGCCAGTTAAAAAAACTGGGCACCATCCAACCTGTCCAATTCTCGGAATGGGCAGCACCCATAGTTCCAGTGGTTAAGCCTGACCAAACCATACACATTTGTGGGGACTATAAATTGACCGTAAATAAGGCAGCAAAACTACTTAAGGACCCCATTCCAAGGATAGATGACTTAAATGCAAAACTGGCTGGAGGCAAACCCTATACAAAATTGTATATGAGCCACGCCAATTAGAACTGGATAGCACGTCGAGAGAATCCACTACTATTAACACACACAATTGTCTTTATCAGTGCAATCACCTACCCTTTGGAGTTTTGTCTGCATGCGCTATCTTCCAGAGAACAATGGAGAATCTTTTGCGAGAACTTCCCTGGTAGTATACGTAGATGATGTTCTGATCACAGGGTCAACCGCGACTGAACACTTGGCCAACCCGGAGGAGGTGCAAAGAAGGTTCTTGGATGCCAGAGTACAGTTAAAGAAGGAAAATGCACACTTCAAGCGCCAGAAGTTACTTACCTGGGTCACAGGGTGGATGCCATAGATTTGCAACCAGTAGAAGAGAAAGTTCTGGCAATAAAAGATGCACCCTCACCATCCAATGTAACCAAACTTTTTTTATTATTAATTTGCAGGATGTGGGCTTCGCTTGCTGGGCCAGCATTTATTGCCCATCCCTAATTGCCCTTGAGCTGCCTCCTTCAACCTCTGCGGTCCATGTGGCATAGGTACGTCCACAGTGCTGTTAGGAAGGGAATTAAGGACTTTGACCCAGCGACTTTGGAGGAATGGTGATATATTTCCAAGTCAGGATGGTGAGTGACTTGGAGGGAAACTTCCAGGTGGTGGCGTTCCCATCTATCTGCTGCCCTTGTCCTTATATATGGTAGTGGTCGTGGGTTTGCAAGGTACTATATAAGGAGCAAAAACAAAAAATGCTGGAAAAACTCAGCAAGTCTGACAGCATCTGTGGAGAGAAAGACAGAGTTAACGTTTCGAGTCCGTATGACTCTTCTTCAGAACCGGCTCTGAAGGCTGTTTAAAGGCTCTGAAGAAGAGTCATATGGACTCAAAATGTTAACTCTGTCTTTCTCTCCACAAATGCTATCAGACCTGCTGAGTTTTTCCAGCAATTTTTGTTTTTGTTTCAGATTTCCAGCATCTGCGGTATTTTGCCTTTATCTTGCTGTCTAAGGATCCTTGGTGAATTCCTGCAGTACATCTTGTAGATGGTACACACTGCTGCCACTGTGCGTCAGTGGTGGAGGGAGTGAATGTTTGTGGATGTGGTGCCAATCAAGCGGGCTGCTTTGTCCTGGATGGTTTCAAGCTTCTTGGGTGTTGTGGGAGCTTCATTCATCCAGGCAAGTGAGGAGTATCATCCTGACTTGTGCCTTGGACAGACTTTGGAAAGTCAGGAGGTGAGTTATTCATCACAGGATTCCTGGTCGCTGACCTGCTCTTGTATCCACAGTATTTATACGGCTAGTCCA
Organism: Cetorhinus maximus; assembly: GCF_964194155.1. NCBI lineage: Eukaryota > Metazoa > Chordata > Chondrichthyes > Lamniformes > Cetorhinidae > Cetorhinus > Cetorhinus maximus. Next base: position 68,578,492 of record NC_135886.1, read on the forward strand.
GTTCAGTTTCTGGTCAATGGTAACCCCCAGGATGTTGATAGTGGGGTATTCAGCAATGGTGATGCCATTGAACGTCAAGGGACAATGGTTAGATTCTCTCTTGTTGGAGATGGTGATTGCCTGGCATTTGAGTGGTGTGAATGTTACTTGCCACTCAAACTTTGGAAGAGCTTGTACAAATGTAAACATCTCCCCACTGGGTACAACTCTAGAGGTAAATCCTTCCTCACCTACTGGCATCTCTTTTTTAGCTGCCAACATTTTCAGTTGATATTCTCTCTCTCTCTTTCTCTTTCCCCCTTCTTTATCTTCACAATTTCTAATTCCCTTTTAAAGGCCATTTCTCTGTCCTTTGCTTCTAATTCAAGCTTTTCACTTGCAACTGAAGCCCCACTGCCTCCAGCTGTGACTCACTCGTGTCAGGTTTCACTTCCATCTATAGATGCTGTGCTACACTTTTAATTATATCTGATTTCTTAGCACCCAATTTTAACTTATTTGCCAACTCTGTTAACTTACTTTTGGTTATTTTCCCCAACCCAATCAGAGTTACCTTTTCTACTCCCAGACAAGTTTTAGCAATTGCCAAAGCCATCTTGCAGTCTCTTATAAAATACCTCACCAACTCCTGAATTTAAAGTGCTTCTTGTACTTGTAACCTTAAGATTCACCAATTCCAAACCAATCAAGGAATTAGAAATATTTTTATCCCAGGCGAACCCCCAATTGTTATGACGGAGCAGTTGGTAAAGCTGAGTTATTTAAAAATCCCAGAGGGAAACTTTAAACAACATCCATAACCTATATTTTTAAGTGGTATGTTTGAGATGAAACTCTAAATGCAGGACCAAACCACCAGTTCTCGAGACATTTTATATTAAACGCAATGAAACATTTTAGTAATTTACGCAAGTTAAATATATACACATGGCTACAAATTACTACTATTACAACTTATAGCAACTTCCCAAACTAATCTCCATTAAGGCCACAGCACCCATAGACTTATCCAAACGCCAGGCAAAGCATTTTCACCTTATGAATTCAAAATGAGGTTCCTCTCACTTTGGTTTCTGTGGAGACAGATGTAGGTTACAGCTGCCTCTGCCCTGCACACACAAAACTGCTTTCGGTTGTATCCAACACATCTCATTGAATATAAATCCTCATTGTATCACCAGCCTCTTTGAACTCCACCTCTTCTAACAGTAAAATCCCTCTCATAGTACCAGTTTTATTAGAAATATAAACATGTTGCTTGGTCTCTGCTAGCTAGGTGCCAGATTTCATCCCATTTCTTGAATGATCTATTCAAAAAATGCAAATGCATTCTACCTCTCTTACATCTCAAAACTAGTCCACATCAAAGCACCCAGACTAGCTGACTTTAATCCAATTAAGACACACCCACAGACTACACCTCTTTAAAAAGAAAAATATTTTCCAATAATATTATATACATTAATAGTTTCATGACACTGGATATTGTCCAGGTCTTGCTTCATTTGGACATGGACTGCTTCAGTACCTGAGGAGTCGCGAATGATGCTGAACATTGTGCAATCATCAGCAAACGTCCCCACTTCTGACCTTGTGATGGAAGGAAAGTCATTGATAAAGCAGCTGAAGATGGTTGGGCCAAGGACACTACCCTGAAGAATTCCTGTCTGGTCGCCAGGCATTGACAATGACATTGAAAGCATGTTCAAGCACTGTCTCCATTGTCAGCAACAACAGAAGTTGCCTGTTTCAGCTCCCCTGCATCCGTGGGAGTGGCCTGGTTGACCCTGGGTTAGACTACATGTCGATTATGTAGGGCCATTCTTAGGTACTATGTTTTTGTTGATTGTAGATGCAGATTCTAAATGGATGGATGTATACAAAGTCAAATCGCCAACATCAAGTGCATTTATCAAGAAGCTGTGTCATTGTTTTAGCATACATAGCCTACCTAAAATCATCATTTCTGATAATGATACAGTCTTTACCAGCACAGAGTTTCAGAAGTTCTTAAATCTGAATGGAATCAGACATATTTAGACAGTCCCTCACCACCCCTCATCAAATGGTTTAGCTGAGAGAGCTGTACAAACTTTCAAGGCTGGTGTGAAAAGGCTATCAGAGGGTACGCTAGAATCTCAACTTTCTCACTTTCTTCTCAGTTATCACAGAGTGGCCCATTTAAATACGGCTTCAACATTGTCTGAATTATTGGTGAAGCGCTGCCTACGTACACGGATAAGCCTGGTGTTTACAAATTTAGAGGGGAAGGTAGAGCGTAATCAGAGTAATCAAAAATTGAATCACAATATACGCAGCAAGGCTCGCATATTCAGTGTAAAAGACACAGTATTCATGTGAAATTTTGGAAGTGGACCTTGTTGGGTTCCTGGAACCATTGTCTCAGAGACAGTCCATTATCTTTCCAAGTACAAGTGGAACTCTGAATCGTTCGTAAGCACGTAGATCATATTCGTGCTAGAGAAACATTCCAACAACCAACTATTCTGCCTGTGATTAATGTTGAACCAACAATTTCTGAGATGACAGATTGACCTAGAATAGACATGCCTGATTTCTCTGTAGAGTTGCCAAACCCTGAACTGCCACTTTCTGATGATGTCTCTCATGCTGCAGTTCCAGATCCTGTTGATCCTGTTGAGGAACCTCAAGTGGTAGAGCTATGCCGCTGTAGCCATATAAGGAGACCACCTCAGAGACTTGATCTTTAATCACCTGAAGTTTTATATATGTGTATGTTGTTAGATATTCAAATGCTTCCCTGTAAATAGAAATTGTAAAAAACTAAAAGGGGGAGGAAATGTAGTAACTGAAGTTATTGCCTCTGTTGCTTTCTATCAGGGGTCACATGATGTTCTGGGAGGCTCTGACCAATGGCCCTAAGCGCTGGAAATCCGGGGGGTTGTGCTTCCTGACGACAGTCCTAATTGAGTATGTAGCATCCAAAAAGCTCTCTGTAATAAAGCTTATCTATTTCTTGTTGAAACCTGTCCACTCTGTCAAGTCATTACACCTAACCTTTTACATCTTATATGCTAAATCATAGCTATTTCCTTTCTTTCATTCTCCCTTTCATCCTTCTTAATTTCCTTTCCTGTTTCCTTTTTTTCATTGTCATTGTCATCTAAGGGCTTATCCATTGGAGGACGTTACTGCTCCCAGTTTCTTCTAACCCAGAAGTTCCCATGCAGGATGAGCACAAGTTGGCCCTTTAAGTTACCCTGATAAAGAAGTAGGAAAAGGAAATTATTTACTTTGGCATTCATGGCACATGACCAGAATACATATTGGGCAACTGTGCAACCCAAGACCATGACTTTCCATCCTGTCAAAAATAATTTAAAAGGGTTTGTGCACTTAAATGAATAGGCTGCATACAACAAAAACAAATCAGAGGGAATGTTACACATGGAGCTTTGGTGAGGATTCCACAGTTTCAGCCAAGGCCACTATGTCAACAGCAAAGTCCAGACCTGTATACATATAATCATTGCCTAGGCTGGTACATTCTCTCTTTTTCTGTTCTTGTTCATGATGAGTTGATAGCTGACACGAATAAGGCTGGGGAAAGAATACAGCCCGGATATGACCTGGTATATCAAACAGCTCAGAAGATTTCTATCAATATGGACTCAGCTGTTTGTGTGGGCATAAACCTCTTAGATTAATTATATAATTGTGAGTATTGCTGAAAAAAGAGACATGCTGTCAAAGCTTTTTGTGTTGCGCTCGTCAGGACAGATTTGCAAGAATACCAAATCTCAAAGAAAACAACTGCGAATCTGTCCTGATGAGTGCAAAACAAAAAGCTTGAACTACATGTCTCTTTTTTCAGCAATACTCAAATTCTGTACTACTAAGGGACTATTTATATAATTTTGATAGAGCCATCTAGCGATTGTAACAGGAGCCATTGACACTCTCTATTCACTGAGTCAAAAAATGTCTTCAAGTTAATGTAGTCAATATACTGACTCCTTGTATTTGCGTTGTTTGGCTGCCACCTGCTGTAGTGCAAATATCTGTTCAGTAGTGGACCTGTGAAGCCAACCTGTTTTTGCAGCATTTGTCTTTTCAGAGGGTTCTTGATGTGACCAAGTGTCCCTTTAATGCTATACATATTTCTCATAACTTTCTTCTATAGTATTCTCCCTATATTTATCATAAGCCTTTTTTAAAAACCTGACTTTGCTTTCACTTCTATTTAACAATGGAACTCAAGCTTTTGGCACATCTCATTTACTCCAATTGAGAATATATTTCACTTGCACTCTATCCACTACATATTTTAATTATCTTGACCCCACAGTCCTTGCAAACTACCATCCCATCTCCAACCTCCCTTTCCCCTCCAAAGTTCTTGAACATGTTGTCGCCTGCTAAATCTCTTGCCATTGTTTTTGGAACACTACGTTTGAATCCTTCCAATCAGGTGCCACAGTACCGAAATGGCTCTTATCAAAGTTACAAATAATATCTTGTTTGACTGTGACAAAAGTAAACTTTTACTCCTCGTCCTTTTCAACCTGTCTGCAGCCTTTGATACTGTTGAACACACCATCCTCTTCCAGTGCCTCTGTCATCTAGCTGGTCTCATCTGGCTCCATTCTTATCTAACTAATCATAGCCAGGGAATCACTTGCAATATTTTCTCTTCCTGCTCCTGAATCATTATCTCTGGTGTCCCCCAAGGATCTATACTTGGCCCTTCCTATTTCCCACCTACTTGTTGCTCCTCTGCGGCATCATCTGGATGACACTCATTTCTACTTCAGCACCACCTTTCAATTCCTCCACAGTTGCTAAACTATCAGATTTCTTATCCAACATCCAATACAGGATGAGCAGAAATTTTCTCTGATTAAATATTGGGAAGACTGAAGCTATCGTTTTTGATTCCCGCTCCAAACTCTGTTTGCTAGCTACTAACACCATCTCTCTCCCTGGCAACAGTCTGAGGTTAAGCCAGTCTGTTCACAACCTTGGTATCACATTTGACCCCAAGATGAGCTACTGGCCTTATATTTGCTTCATCACTAAAACTGGCAATTTCCACCTACATAAAATTGCCTGACTTCACCCCATCTCAGCTCATGTGCTGCTACAACCCCTATTCAGGCCTTTATACTCTAGGCATGACTATTGCAAGATACTCTTGGTTGATTTCCCACATCTTACCAATGTCTGAGTTGCAGGCATCAGGAAGGAGAGTTACCTGGACGTTTGTTCCAGGAGGCAGTCATACCCCTTAGGTTAAGTAGAACATTAGAGCTGGTTACTGGTCAAGGACAGATATGGGAATCCATCATATAGTGATGGGAGAGCTTCAGCCCTTGACCTTTGACCAACAGATAGGTACTGTTACCTGACTAGATGAGAAAAGGGACTGCAGGGTGGATCGGAAACTGACCGTGACACTATGATTCAGGATGCCATTCAAGTTCAAGGAGTGAGAAGGAATGTGTTAGTGATAGTCAATGGGTACAGTCAGGGGAATAGATACTAATCTTTGCAGCCAAGACCAGGACCTCCGAAGGTTAAGTTGTCTGCCCAGTGCCAGGGTGAAGGACATCTACTTGCGGCTGGAAATGAACTTGAAATGGCAGGAGGAGGATCCATAGTGATGTAGGTATAACTATGTATGATTTCTGCTGACAGTGTTTAAGGAGTTAGGGTCCAAATTAAAATGTAGACCTGCGAAGGTAGTAATCTCTGGATAATCATGTGCGAATTGGCAAAGAATCAAGCAGATTAGAAAAGTAAATGTATGGCTCAAAGAGTGGTATGGGAGGAAGGGATTTTAATTCATGGGGCACTGGCAGCACCGCTCAGGAAAGAGGGAGCTGTTCCGTTGGGATAGGCTCCACTTAAACCGAGCTGGGACCAGTGTCCTGGTACGTTTTATAGCTAGGATTGTGGAAAGGGTTTTAAACTAAATGAGTGGAGGGAGGGTAGGTGAAGGGAGATTTCAAAATCTAAAGAGAAACATAAAGACAATAGAATTGTGTAATGATTTGGCTAAAGACAAACAAAGTGGAACAGGCAAGCACAGAAAGTTTAATGGTAATAGTGCATCAGTAAGGCCCATGAAAATGATAGTTAAAAAGAATAAAATTAAAGCCTCCTTATCTCAATGCATGAAGCATTCGCTACAAGATAGATGAACAGCATCACAAATAGAGAGACATGGTTTAGATCTAAGGACCATTATTGAGACTTGGTGCAAGGTGGCCAAGTTGGGAAAGGAGGCGTCGCCTTGACTTAAGGACATGAGTGAGAAAGGGTCTTGGCTCAGATGATCAGGAAGTAGAATCAGTTTGGGTGGAGATTAGGAAAAGCAAAGGTCATAAAACATTGATTTGAGCAGTTTATAGGCCCCAAACAGTAATTATAATGTTGGACAGAGCATTAAGCAATAAGTAATTGGAGCTTGTAACAAAGGCAATGTAGTAATTCTGAGGGACTTTAATCTTCATGTAGGCAAATTGGCAAAGGTATCCTGGAAGATAAGTTCATAGAAAGCTTTTGTGATAGTTTCCTGGAACAATTTGTTGTGGAACCAACTAGTGATAAATCATTTTTAGAACTAGTCTCCTGCAACGAGGCAGGGTTAATTAGTAATTTCAAAGTAAAGGATCCACTGGGAAAAAGTGACCATAATACCAGAATTCCATACTAAGTTTAAAAGTGACATAACCCAGTCCCAAATAAGAAACTGAAAATTTAAAAAAAGCCAATTTCATAAGTATGAAGGGAGAACTGGCTAAGGTTGATTCAGTAAATAGACTAAAAGATATGGTGATAAATTAACAGCAGGAAACATTTAAAGAAACAATTCAAAATGTTCAGTAAAAATACATTCCATTAAAAACAAATCCCCAGCAGGAAAGAATTACCCTTGGCTTACTCAGTAGGTTAAGGATAATATTAGATTAAAAGAAGAGGCTTATAATGTTACAAACATTAGTAGTAAGCCTGAGGATTGGGAATAATTTAGAAAGGATGGCCAATTATTGATAAAAAGAGAATAACATAGAATATAATGGTAAACTATCCAGGAGTATATAACCAGATTGTAAGAGCTTTTACAAGTATATAGCAAGGAAGAGAGTAGCTAAAGTAAATGTTGGTCCCTTAGAGACAGAAACAGGAGAAATTTTCATAAGGAATGAGAAAATGGCAGACATTGAGCTGATATTTTATGTCCGTCTTCACATTAGAAGGCACAAATTACGTATTATAAGTAAAGGATAACCAAGGTGATAATAAGAGTGAGGAACAAACTTAGGATAATTAAAATCAGCCAAGAAACTCAAGGGACTAAATTTGGACAAATCCCCAGGACCTGATGGCCCACATCCTAGGGTTCTGAAAGAGGTAGCTACAGATATAATGGACGTGCTGGTTATAATTTTCCAAAGTATTCTAGATTCTAGAACGGCCCCCAGATTGGAAATTAACAAATGTAGCACCACTTTGCAAGAAAAGGAGGGAGAATATAAACAAGGAACTGCAGGCCAATTAGCCTGACATCAGTCATCAGGAACATAAGAACATAAGAAATAGGAACAGGAGGAGAGGCCTCTCGAGCCAGCTCTGCCATTCAATAAGATCATGGCTGATCTGCTTGTGTTTCGAATTCCACATTCTGATCTACCCCCGATGACCTTAGATTCTTGTTAGGTAAGGGAATCAATCTACCTCTGCCTTAAAAATATTCAATGACCCCACCTCTATCGCCTTCAGAGGCAGAGTTCCAAAGTCACACAACCTTCTGAGAGAAAACATTTCTACTCATCTCTATCCTAAAAGGGTGACCCCTAATTTTAAAACGGTGCCCCCTACTTCTGGACCCACCCACAAGAAGAACCATCCTTTCCACATCCACCTTGTCAAGGCCATTCAGGATTTTGTATACTTCAATCAAATCACTTCTCACTCTTCTAAACTCCTGTGGAAACAAACCCAATCCGTCCAACCTTTACTCGTAAGACAACCCACTCATTCCAGGTATCAATCTAGTAAACCTCCTCTGAACCACCTCCAATGCATTTACATCCTTCCTTAAATAAGGAGACCAAAACTGCACACAGGGAAATGCCGAAATCTATTGTTAAGGAAGGTTGAACAAAACACTTGGAAAAGACAAATTAGACAAAAAAGAATTAGACAAAGTCAACATGGTTCTGCGAAAGAGAAATCATGTTTGACAAATTTATTAGAGTTTTTGAGGATGTATGTAGTAGGCTAGATAAAGGGGAAACCAGTAGATATAGTATTCTTGAATTTACACTAGGCATCTGAATAGGTGCTGTACAAAGGGTTAATACACAAGCTAAGGGCTCATGGAGCTGGGGATATATTAGCATGGATGGAGGATTGATTAACAGATGGGAAGCAAAGAGCAGGAAATAACAGGAATTTTCAGGTTGGCAGCCTGCAGCCTGCAAGGATCAGTACTGGGGCCTCAGCTATTTACAATCTATATTAATGATTTAGATGAAGAGACCCTGAGAGTAATGTACCTAGGTTTGCTGATGATAGAAAGTTGGATGGGAATATGAGCTTTGAGGAGGGCACAAAGAGTCTGCAAAGAGATATAGACAGGTTAAATGGGTGGGCATAAGGTGGCAGATCAAGTGTAATGCAGGGAAGTGTGAGATTATTCACTTTAGTGGTAGGAATAGAAAAGCTGAATATTTTCTAAAAGGCATGAAATTCTTAAATGTTGATGTTCAGAGGGTTATAGGTATTCTCGTACTAGGAACACAGAAAGTTAGCACACAGGTACAGGAAAAAATTAAGAAGGCAATGGCATGTTAGTCTTTATTGCAAGGATATTGGCGTACAAGAATAAGGAACTCTTGCAACAATTGTCCAGGGCTTTGATGAGACCACACCTGCGGTAGTGTGCAGTTTAGGTCTCCATATTTAAGGAGGAAATATTTGCCTTAGAGGCGGCACAACAAAGATTCATTAGATTGGTTCCTTGGAAAAAAGGATTGTCCTATGGTTGGATAACAGACGGGAAGGAAAGAGTAGGTATTAATGGAACATTTTCACCTTGCCAGGCTGTGATTAATAGAGTGCCGCAAGGATCATTGCTGGGGCGTCAGCTGTTTACAATCTATAACAATACTTAGACAAAGAGACCAAGAGTATTGTATCAAGGTTTGCTGATGATACAAAGCCTATACTTCCTGGGGTTTAGAAGAATGAGAGGTGATCTCATTGAAATATACAAGATTCTGAAGGAGTTTAATAGGGTAGACACTGAGCGGTTGTTTCCTCTGGCTGGGGAATCTAGAACATAGAGCACTGTCTCAGGATAAGGGGTCGATCATTGAGGACTAAGATGAGAAATTCACTCAAAGGGTTGTGAATCTTTGGAATTCATTACCCCAGGGGGTTATGGATGCTCCATCATTGAATATATTTAAAGCTGAGATAGACAAATTTTTGGTCACTTCAGGGAGTGGGAGGGGAAATTGAGTTGTGGCAGAAGATCAGCGATGATTGCATTGAATGATGGAACAATTTTAATGGGCTGTATGTTCTGCTCCTGATCCTTTTTCTTACAGTAACATAGGAACATAAGAAATAGGATCGGGAGTAGGTCATCTAGGCCCTTAAGCTTGCTCTGCCATTCAACTAGATCATGGCTGATCTTCTACCCCAAAACCATTTTCCAGCACTACCCGCATATCCCTTGATGTCTTTAATATCTAGAAATCTAGTGATCTCTGTCTTGAACATACCCAATGACTGAGCCTCCACAGCCCTCTGGGATTCTTACCCTCCCTAAATTTGAGGTCATCCAAAACTCAGCTGCCTGTAAAGTGCACCAAGTCCCGTTCACCTATCACCCCTGTGCTTGCTGACGTACATGAGTTCCCAGTCAAATTCTTGATTTTAAAATTCTCATCCTTGTTTTCAAATCCTTCCATGGCCTCACCTCTCCCAATTTCTGTAATCTCCTCCATTCCCACAACCCTCTGAAAATTTACTCTCCCCTAATTCCGGCTTTTTTAAATTCTTTCATGGGATGTGGACGTTGCTGGCTAGGCCAGCATTTATTGCCCATCCCTAATTGCCCTTGAAAATGTGGTGATGAGCTGCCTTCTTGAACCACTGCAGTCCATGTGTTGTATGTACACCCATAGTGCTGTTAGGAAGGGAGTTCCAGGATTTTGACCCAGTGACAGTGAAGGAATTGTAATATGATTCCGAGTCAGGATGGTGTGTGATTTGGAGGGGAACTTGCAGGTTGTAGTTTTCCCATGCATCTGCTGCCCTGTTCTTCTACATTATGGAGGTCATAGGTTTGGAAAGTGCTATAGAAGGAGCCTTGGTGAGTTGCTGCAGTGCATCTTGTAGATGGTGCACACTGCTGCCACTTTGCATTGGTGTTGGAGAGAGTGAATGTTTAAGGTAGTGGATGGGGTGCCAATCAAGTGGGCAACTTTGCCGTGGATGGTATTGAGCTTCTTGACTGTTGTTGGAGCTGCACTCATCCAGCCAAGTGGAGAATATTCCATCACACTCCTGACTTAAGCCTTGTAGATGGTGCACAGTCTTTGGCAATTCAGGGGATGAATTACTCTCTGCAGATTTCCCAGCCTCTGACATGCTCTTGTAGCCACAGTACTTATATGTTTGTTCCAGTTCAGTTTCTGGTCAATGGTAACCCTCAGTATATTGATAGTGGGGGATTCAACAATCGTAATGCCATTAAGTGTCAAAGGGAGATGGTTAGATTCTCTCTTGTTGGAGATGACCATTGCCTGGCAATTGTGTGGTGCAAATGTCACATGCCACTTATCAGCCAAAGCTGAATATTGTCCAGGTTTCGCTGCATATACACATGGACTGCTTCAGTATCTGAGGAGTTGTGAATGGTGCTGAACATTGTGCAATCATCCGCGAACATCCCCACTTCTCACCTTATGCTGGTCATTGATGAAGCAGCTGAAAATGATTGGGCCTAGGACATCTCAGAACTCCTGCAGCGATATCCTGTGGCTGAGATGATTGACCTCCAACAACCACAACCATCTTCCTTTGTGCTTGGTATAACTCCAACCAATGGAGTGCTCCCCCTTATTCCCATTGACTCCAGTTTTGCTTGGGCTCCTTGATGTCACACTCAGTCAAATGCTGCTTTTATGTCAAGGGAAGCCACTCTCACTTCACCTCTTGAGTTCAGCTCTTTTGCCCATATTTGTACCAAGGCTGTAATAAGGTCAGCAGTTGAGTGGCCCTGGCAGAACCCAAACTCAGCATCAGTGAGCAGGTTATTGCCGAATAAGTGCCGCTTCATAGCACTGTTGATGACACCTTCCATTGCTGATGATTGAGAGTCAACTGATGGAGCCATAGTTGGGCAGGTTGGAATTGTCCTGCTTTATGTGTACAGGACATACCTGGGAAATTTTCCACATTGCTGGGTAGATGCCAGTGTTATAGCTATACTGGAACAGCTTGGCTAGGGGAAGGGCTAGTTCTGCAGCACAAGTCTTCAGTACTATTGCTAGAATGTTGTCAGGGCTCATAGCCTTTGCAGTATCCAGTGCTTTCAGCCATTTCTTGATATCATGTGGAGTGAATCGAATTCACTGAATACTAGCATCTGTAATGCTGGGGACCTTGGGAGGAGGCTGAGATGGATCACCCACCTGGCACATCTGGCTGAAGATGGTTGCAAATGCTTCAGCCTTGTCTTTTGCGCTGATGTGCTAGGCTGCCCCATTGTTAAGAATGGGGATATTTGTGAAGCCTCCTCCATCTGTTGGTTGTTTAATTGTCCACCACCATTCACAACTGGATGTGACAGGACTGCAGAGCTTAGATCTGATTTGTTGTTGTGGGATCGCTTAGCTCTATCTATTGCATGCTGTTTAGCATGGAAGCAGCCCTGTTTTGTAGCTTCACCAGATTCACATCTATTTTTAGGTATGCCTGGACTGTTCCTGGCATGTCCTCCTGCACTCTTCATTGAACTAATGTTCATCCCTCTGTGCATCCCCAATTTTAATCGCTCTACCGTTGGTGGCTGTGCCTTCAGTTGCCTGGGCCTCAAGCTGTAGAACACCCTCTCTCTGCCTTTCTTCCTCACTTTCCTCCTTTAAGACACTTAAAACCTACTTCTTTCACCAAGGTTTTAATAATTTCAGCTAATATCACCTTAGGTGGCTCAGTGTCATATTTTGTTTTATAATGTTCCCATGAATAAAATGTAACATGTAATGATGTTAAAGGTGCTATATAAATATACATGGGTTGTTGTTATCACCTCCCACAGCTGCTGTGACTTTTGTAACGACTGGGATGGGGCAAGTGTGTGAATTATCAAGCCCCACTACTTCGCAGGCTGTACCATTAATTTAACTGTTTATTTTTCCCACCGAAATGGCCAATTGTGTACCTATACCCCTAGTACCCAGAGGAAAAGAGACTCTGACCAGGCTTCTTTCAAAAACTCAATAATTAATTTAGTTTAAAACATAACTTCTTTTAACAAGTTGCAAGTACTAGTTAACACACAATTGTAATCAGGAAGTATAACTATCTATCTCTTCTTAAAGAATTCCTCCAGCACACACAGACACGCACACACAGACACACACACACACAATCAAAGGACAAACAGAGTCTCTCTGCAGAGATGGGCTTTGGAGGATGGACGTTATAAAATAATGGATTTAGTCCTCAGGGTCGCGAAGCTGTCGACCTTGGCTTCTCTTGTTTGAAGATGGGTCGCTGATCCTGATGGATGCCTGGAAGTTCTCGTCACTGGTCTCAGCTTTGCAGGTCCAAATGCAGACTAGTTACACTCAGATGAGGGTTCTCTGGCTACAGGCCGATAGCCACACACAATTTTAGGCAAGGTAGAGAGAGGGAGCCAGTCAAGGTAACCTTCTTCCCTCAGCTTGTTCTCCAACAAAACTGCCTTCAAAACAAGCAGGTTCACAACTTAAGTTGCCTTTTGTCTCCCAGCTTTTCATTACTTAAAGTGTTTTGCAGTTCAACACAAACAAACAACTCCTTCTCAATTAATATATAGGTCAGGTGATTTCCTGGAACAGGCCTGCTTGTTGACAGTTCCAAGGTGAATTTATCACTTTTTAAAAAAAAAATCCCAGGTTAGCATCCACATGTCCTGATCATGTCAAATCCCTCCATTTTGTAAAAGAAAACTTCAGTCTTGAGAGATATGATTCTAACACTTCTATCTAACACTTTTTCCAACTAATTAATCTGGGCTAGGTCCCCATTCATACCACTGAAATTAAACAATTTCCGATACATTATCTTTCAGTTTTTGTTCACCAATTTTCAGTGTGTTATTAGGTTATGATCCTGCCTCAGGAAATTTACTTGTCTTGCCTCATTACTCAGAACTGGAATTGGAAATGTATCACTCCATGGACATACTGATTAAGGAAGTAGTCCTGGGAATCCTGTGAAGCAGTCTCCTTTAATTTACTCATTCATGCGATGTAAGAACTGCTGGCAAGGCCAGCATTAATTGCCAATCCATGGTGGCGAGCCGCTGCCATGAACTGCTGTAGTTCATCTGGTATTGGTACATCCATAAAGCTGTTAGGGAGGGAGTTCCAGGATTTTGGCCCAGTGACAATGAAGGAATGGCCTTACAGTTCCAAGTCAGGATGGTATGTGGCTGTGTGGCTTGGAGGAAACTTGCAGGTGGCAGTTTTCCCATGTATCTGCTGGCATTGTTCTTCTAGGTGTAGAGGTGGCAGGTTTGAAAGGTATCATGGAGGGGCCTTGAAGGGTTGCTGCAGTGCATCTTCTAGATGATACACACTGCTGCTGTGAGCCAATAGTAGAAGAGAGTAAATGTTTAAGGCACTTAAAGAGTAGCCATAAATGGGCCATTTTCGGGTTGGCAAGATATGACAATTGGAATACCATGGGGATCAGTGTTGGGGCCTCAACCATTTACAACTTGTATCAATGACTTGGATGAAGGGACCAAATTTATGGTTTCTAAATTTGTTGATGATACAAAGATAGGTAAGAAAGTAAGTTGTGAAGAAAACATAAGGAATCTGCAAGGGGTAATGGGTTAAGTGAGTGGGCAAAAATCTGGCAGGTGGAGTATAATCACAGAATCTTAACGGCACAGAAGGAGGCCATTCGGTCCATCATGTCTGCTCTGGCTCCCCATTATGACCTACTGCCATTGCCTACATTTTCCCCGTATCCTTGCACATTGTTTCCATTCAAATAATCATCTAATATCCCCTTGAATGCCTCGATTGAACCTGCCTCTACCACACTTCCAGGCAGTGCATTCCAGACCCAAACCACTTGTTGTGTGAAAAAGTTTGTTCTCATGTCACACTTGCTTCTTTAGCAAGACACTTTAAATCTGTGCCCTCTTGTTCTTGTTCCTTTTACGAGTGGGATCAGTTTCTCCCTATCTACTCTGTCCAGCCCCCTCTTGACTTTGAATATCTCTATCAAATCTCCTCTCAGCCTTCTTTTCTCCAAGGAGAACAGTCCCAACCTCTCCAATCTGTCCTCATAGCTGAAGTTTCTCATCCCTGGAACCATTCTTGTAAACCTCTTCTGCACTCTCTCCAATGTGTTTACACCCTTCCAATAATATGGTGCCCTGAACTGTACACAATATTCCAGCTGAGGTCTAATGAGTTTCTTATATAAATTCAGCATAACCCCCCTGCTCTTGTACTCTATGTCCCTATTAATAAAGCCCAGGATGCTATATGCTTTATTAACTGCCCTCTCCACCTGTCCTGCCACCTTGAATTATCTATGCACATATACACTCAAGTCTTTCTGCTCTTGCATCCCCTTCAAAATTTTACCCCTTATTTTATATTGTCTGTCCATGTTTTTCTTACCAAAATGCATCATTCACACTTTTACACATTGAACTTCATCTGCCACCTATCTGCCCACTCCACCAACTTGTCTATGTCCTCTTGAAGTTCCACACCATCCTCCTCGCAGCTCACAACACTCCCAAGTTTTGTATGATCCGCAAACTTTGAAATTGTCCCCTGCACACCAAGATCTGGATCATTAATATATATCAGGAAAAGCAAGGGTCCCAATACCGACCCCTGGGGAACTTCACTACAAACCTTCCTCCAGCCCGAAAGATATCCATTGACCATTACTCTCTGCTTCCTATTTTTCAGCCAATTTTGTATCCATGTTGCTACTATCCCTTTTATTCCATGAGCAATAACTTTTCTCACAAGCCAGTTGTGTGGCACTGTGTCAAATGCTTTTTCAAAATCCATGTACACCACATCAACAGCATTACCCTCATAAACCTCTTCTGTGAACTCTTCAGAAAACTCCAGCAAGTTAGTTAAACACGATTTCCCCTTTAGAAATTCATGCTTTCTCTTTCTTATCAACCCATATTTTTCCATGTGACTACTAATTCTATCCCAAATAATTGTTTCTAGAATCTTGCCCACCACTGAATTTAAACTGACTGGGATCTGTAATTGCTGGGCTTATCCCTACGGCCTTTTTTGAACGAGGGCATAATGTTTGCAATTCTCCAGTCCTCTGGCACCACCCCTGAGTCTAGGGAAGACTGAAAGATTATGGCCAGTGGCCCTGTAATTTCTACTCTCACTCCCTTCAATATCCTTGGATGCATCTCATCCGGTCCCAGTGCCTTGTCAACTTTAAGTACTGACAGTCTATTCAACACTTCCTCCTTATCAATTTTGAACCGTTCTAGTGACAGAGTTTCCTTGTCTGTTGCCATGGCCTAGGTAGCATCTACCTCCTTGGTAAAGACAATGTGGGAAAATGTAAACTTTTCCACTTTGCAGAAAGAAAAGAAAAGCAACATATTGTTTAAATAGAGAGAGATTGCAAAACTCTGAATTACAATGGACCTGGGTGTCCTGGTACATGAATCACAGAAAGTTTGTATGCTGGCACAGCATGTAATTAAGAAGGCAAATGGGATGTTGCTGTTTATTGCAAGGGGAATGGAATATAAAAGTCAGGATGTTTTGCTATGGTTGTACAGGACATTGGTGAGACCACATCTGGTGTACTGTGCACAGTTTTGGTCTCCTTATTTACAAAAGGATATAAATGTGTTAGAAGCAGCTCAGAGAAGGTTCACTCAATTGATACCTGAGATGGTGGAGTTATCATATGTGGCAAGGCTGGACAGGCTGGGCCTGTATCCATTGGAGTTTGGAAGAATGAGAGGTGATCTTATTGAAACATGTAAGATCTTGATAGGACTTGACAGTATGGATGCTGAAAGGATGTTTCCCCTTGTAGGAGAAACTAGAATCAGGGGACACAGTTTAAAAATAAGGGGTCTCCCACTTAAGATGGAGATAAGAATTTTTTTCTCTCTCAGAGGGCCATGAGTCTTTGGAACTCTCTTCCCTGGAGACCGGTGAATGCAGGGTCATTAAATATTTTTAGGGCAGAGGTAGATAGATTCCTGACTGACAAGGGAGTCAAAGGTTATTGGAGGTAGGTGGAATGTGGAGTTGAGGTTACAATCAGATCAGGCATGATCTTATTGAATGGCAGAGCAGGCTTGATGGGCCGATTAGCCTCCAGCTGCTCCTAATTCGTAAATTCATATGTTTATAAGGCAGTGGATGGGGTGCTGATCAAGCAGCTGCTTTATCCTAAATGGTGTTGAGCTTCTTGAGTGTTGTCGGAGCTGCACTTATCCAGGCAAGTGGAGAGTATTCCATCACACTCCTGACTTGTGCCTCGTAGATGATGGACAGGCTTTGGGGAGTCAAGAAGTGAATTACACATGCAGAATTCCTAGCCTCTGAACTGTTCTTGTAGCCACAGTATTTATATGGCTTGTCCAGTTCTGTTTCTTTTCAATGGTAACCCCCAGGATATTTATGGTGGGCATTTCAGGAATAGTAATGTAATTGAATGTCGGGGGGAGGTGGGGTGGAATGGAGGTGCTGGTTAGATTCTCACTTGTTGGAAATAAAAGATGTTGCAATGATTACAATATCTCGATTTTCTGGTAGATTTCTAGTAGAGTGGGTTTCCAAACTGGGTAATACACTTTTTCCAAAAGCTAGAGAAAGAGAGAGAGAGATAGAGTTTTCAACCTGTCTCTTCTGATGAAGTCTTTTTCGCAATCTCTTTACAGTGGCTGCAGCCTAGCCTGAAATACTTCACCCATTATGTATTTCCAAGGGGTTTTGGGTGGGTCTGTCTGTGGCAGCCACTGTTTCAATATCCAGCACTTTGCAAAATTGACTCAGGAAACTACAGACCATTAAGTTTGCAGTCCATTCTGGGAAACCCTTGTCAAAGAGAAGATCATGGAGCACCTAGATAGAAATAAAATCATAAGGTAGCCAAAATAGTCTAGCCAATCTAACTCACTGGCTTTCTTTGTGGGTTTGATTTGAAGGAAATTGATAGGGTTAAAGTAGTGAATGTGGTATGCTTGGATTTCAGTAAAGCCTTTGGTACAGTTCTTCTGAAAAGGCTGGTACTGAAGATAAAGAAATAAATGGGAAATATTTTACAATGGATATACAATTGAATGTTGGAACATAGAGTATAGAGGTACAGGGATTGTGATCACCAGCCTGGGCGAATGTTACCACAGGGATCTGTTTTGGCTCTTGCTTAATATCTTCATAAGTGATCTGGAGCTGGAAGTCACAATCGCAATATTTGCAGATGATACAAACTAATGAAGGCGATAGACTTCTAAACTTAATAAGGGAAGCTGCGAAGGATTTGAATATACTTGGAAATTGAGGTTTGGATGGATAAATGCCAACATAGAGAAATGCAGAGCTCTTCAAATGGGTGCAAAAATTGAAAGAAAATTATTTGCATGGGGAAAAAAAATCTGGGGACCCTGACTGACAATAATGCTTGGTGGCATTGCGTAAGCAGATTAGGTGTTGTAATGAAGTAACTGGTGAATAAAGGCCTGGGAGCCAAACTAAGTTAAGATAATCTTGCCACTTTATAAATCATTGGTGTGATTGCACTTAGAATATTATGTACAGTTCTAGTCATAAAACAAAAAAGATATTGCAATTTTTGAAAAGATACAGTAGGAAGTAACCAGAATAATTGAGAGATTGGATTATGGGCTACAACACTGGCATCTACCAACAATGTGGAAAATTGTCTAGTTATGTCCTGTCCACAAAAATCAGGGCAACCAATCCAGCCAACAATTGCTCCATTTGTCTACTTTCAATCATCAGCAAAGTGATGGAAGGTGTCTTTGACAGTGCTATCAAGCAGCACTTACAGAGCAACATCCTGTTTGCTGTGCTCAGTTTGGGTTCTGCCAGGGTCACTTGGCTGTTAACCTCATTAGAGCCTTGGTCCAAACATGGACAAAAGATGTAAGGTGAGAGACAACAAGATTGCATTTGACCCAGTATGGCAACAAGGATCCCTAGCAAACTTGAAATCAATGGGAATCAAGGGGAAACTCTCCATTGGTAAGAACCAAACCTAGCACAAAGGAATATGTACATGGTTGTTGGAAGCCAATCACGTCAGCACCAGGCCATTGCTAAGGGGGTTCCTTAGGGTAGTGTCCTAGGCTCAACTGTCTTTATCCATTTCATCAATGACCTTGCCTCCATCATAAGGTCAGAAGTGGGATGTTTACTGATGATTGCAAAGTGTTCAGTACTATTTCCAACTCCTCAGATACTGAAGCGACCTGTGTCCATATTTAGCAAGACATGGATGGCATTCAGGCTTGAGCTGATGAATGGCAAGTAACATTTGCACCACACAAGTGCCAGGCAATGACCATCTCCAACAAGAGAGTATTTACCCATCTCTCCTTGACATTCAATGGCATGACCATCACTATATCGTCCACCATCAATATCCCGGAGGTTATCATTGACTAAAAGTTGAACTGGACCAACCAAACAAATACTGTGACTACAAGAGTAGGTCAGAGGCTGGGAATTCTGAGGCAAGCATCTCACCTCCTGACTCCCAAAAGCCTGTCCACCATCTACAAGGCACAACTCAGGATTGTGATGGAACACTCTCCACTTTCCTGGATGAGTACAGCTCCAACAACACTCAAGAAGCTCAACACCATCCAGGACAAAGCAGCCTGTTTGATCGGCACCCCATCTACTACCTTAAACAATCATTCCCTTCACCATGGATGCACAGTGGCAGCAGTATTTATCATGTACAAGATGCACTGTAGCCACTCACCAAGCCTCCTTCGACAGCACCTTCCAAACCAACGACCTCTACCATCTAGAAGGACTAAGGCAACAGACACAAAAACAGAAAATACTAGAAAAGCTCAGCAGGTCTGACAGCATCTGTGGAGAGAGAAAAACAAAGTTAACATTTTGAGTCTGTATGACCCTTCTTCAGAGCAACAGGGCAACAGACACATGAGAACACCATGACCTGCAAGCCCCACACCATGCTAACTTGGAACGATATTGCCATTACTTCACAGTCATTGGTTCAAAATCATGGAACTCCCTTCCTAACAGCATTGTGGGTATATCTCCACCAAATGGACTAAAACAGTTCAAAAAGGCAGCTCTTTCCAGTGTCTTAATGCTGCAACAAACTCCTAAGCTGTCACACTCTTCCGTATGTTCTGCAGGATATGGGAACCTTCTTGCAACACCAGCTACTTATATTTATATAATGCCTTTAATATAATGAGATGTCTCAAGGTGCTTCACAGGAGCATTCTGAGACAAAATATGACGCCAAGCCACATTAGGCCAAATGACCTCTCGGTGAAAGAGGTAGGTTCAAAGAAGTGTCTCAAAGGAGGAAAGTGAGGTAGAGAGGTAAAGGGGTGTAGGGAATGAATTCCAGAGCTTGAAGCCCAGGCAACTGAAGGCACAGCCACCACTGATGGAGCAATTTTAATTGGAAATGCACAAAACACCAGAATTAGAGGAGCACAGATATCTTGGAGGGTCGTGGGGTTGGAGGAGATTACAGAGATAAAGAGGGGAAAGGCTATGGAGGGATTTGAAAACAAGGATGAAAATTTTTAATTCAAGACATTGCTTGACTGGGAGCCAGTGTAGGTCAGCCAGCACAGGGATGCCAGGGGACTTGCTGCAAGTTAAGACATGGGCAACAGAGTTTTGGATGGCCTCAAGTTTACGAAGGGTAGAATGTGGGAGACCAGCCAGTAGGGTGTTGGAATAGTCAAGTTGAAAGGTACTGAAGGCATGGATGAGGATTTCAACAGCAGATGAGCTGAGACAGGAGCAATGTCTAGAAAATGCAAAGGCCGCTTGGCCTTATCGCCTGCCCGCCGACCGTAAGGTTGGACGATAAGGCACTGAACAATTTCTTTCAATTACCTTTTTAATGGCCTTGATAGGCCTTTTAATTGTTGGCGGGCGTGCTGCCGACCAAAGTATTGTGCAAGTGTGCGATGACGTCGGGATGCTCGCCCCACGTCATTTTACGCTCCGCCGGGTTGGGCCCAAGCCTGCCCGACAAGCTAAAAATTCTCCCCCTGGACTTTGAAGTGAGTGGATGCTGCTTTGGCCTTCTTGGCTCACAAGTCTCAGCCTCTTGACTCAGAAATGGTGCTAGCAGGCCAAGCTGTGTGAAAGATGGACATGGGAGCCAGGCTAAGGGTGGAAGGTTGGAGAACAGGTAGGACACTAGGCAGGCTAAGGGTGGAAGGGAAGGAGGCTTTCCGGGGAAGGAAGACAGACTGTCCCAGGCAGGGAGGGAGGCAGTGAGGGGATGCGAGGGTGCAGTGATATGGGGTGGAGGGAAGGGCCTTGATTGTAGCGTCTGGGGGACCTCTGTTTGGGTGGAGGAGGGGGTTTCTGGGTAAAGATGGTCCTAGTGGTTGGAGACAATGCTGTCTGTGGTAGAGTCCGGGGGGTTGAACTGAGGATACTGGGCAGTGGGGGGAACAGTCACAGTTGGGGGGGAAGGTGGGTTACGATAGGATGGCAGGTCCAGGGTGATAGTCAGGTAGCTGAAGGTTTCATGGGGCCGGGGTGGGGTCACGGAAATGGACAAAAGAGGTGGCGCGGATAATGGGGTGGGGGGGGAGTCAGGGTCAGGGTGAACATGGGGAGGTAACATGTGTAGGCTCAGAGGGGAGAGAAGGCCTGCGGAGTGTGATGGTTATAGGTGCAAGGGTAACAGGGGAGGTTCAAGGGAGACAGAAGGGAGAGGAATAGTTATATTGGGTGGATCCAGGATGATGGGGGTGGAAGTTGGTGTGTGACAGGGGAAGGGTAGAAGATGATGGAGTGAGTCACGAATGTCATGCACACCATTTTGGGATTCTCAGCTATGCATCATTGTCGTTCTGAAACTGCTATCCCTTGAAGTTGTAGAAGGGTATTTTCGGATGGTAGAGTTCAAGGTCAGCATATTTGGCCTCTGAAGGGACACCCTAATAATCATGAGGTAACTGGATGACAATAGTGCCCAGTTGTGTTCTCCTCTCTCTGATGAAGCCCACAAGCCAACAGGTTTGCTCCCTGACTCATGGGTCTCATTACGTCAAGATCCAAGGTGTACATCAAGGTGTGGAGCTGCCATTCATTCCACGCCATTTGCCATCTGCTGCTGTCAGAGGCAGGGATGAAGGGAGGCAGGGAGGTGGATGCCTCCAAGGGGCATGGCTGGTGAACATCAGCAAACCTCCGACTCCAAACCTCCATCCTTCTGGGAAATGGTCATGGCTGACAAGGGTTCATGTGGTAAGTCTTTCTATGCTGTCATGGCAAGCAGAATAGTACCTGAGGGAGGGTTCTTGCACATGGCTCTCATCACCCCAGTCAAATAGCAATGTCTCCATGAACAGTCATGTAGGAATGGGAGGAACGCTCATCTCTGGTCCTCCATGATGTCCTTCACCTGGAAGGGGTGGGGTAGGGTGCCATGCCTAGATGGAAGCCAGGCACAGGACTTAGCATTGGCTTGGTGTCTCTGAGATGGAGGCAAATCTGAATGGAATACGTTCAGTAGATTGATTACTGCAATTTGTGCACAGATCCAGTGAGGGCTAGATGATGCAGTCTCCAGGCAACCATGCCTTTCTGCAGCTCAAGTCCAGCTGAGGTGGAGGAGGGACTGGCACAGGTTGGCACGACGCCAGGAAGGGCAAAAGCCTGAGCTGCAAGAGGCAGCAGGGCCTCAAGAAGGTCAGGATACTGGCGACCAGGGGCCAGTGCAATGGCAAACATTGGCCCGACCACAGATACATATTGCAGGCGGTGCAGCTATCCAGACAAGAGCAAAAGGCAATGCTGGAGAAGCCTTAGAATGTCCCGGAATGCGGTTGTACACATCTGCTAGCTTCTCCACGACTTCTCCTGTGGCCGCAATGACTTGGATGCAGTCCTATGTCAGTGGCATTAAATATCATACCACCTTAAACTCTTTGCCAGTGGCGGCTTCCAGGCCTTCACAGGGGACCTGTGTGGCATCTCCCAGTCAGCAACACAAAAGGGCATCCAGGAGGTGACAAATGCCCTGTTTAGGAGAACACAGCAATTTGTCCAATTCCGCCTGGATGCCGAAAGCCAGGCTGCAAGAGCAGCCGTCTGCAGAGTCTTGCTGAGGGGAGCTTCAATGCCACACATACCTTCACAAGGTCCACAACTGAGCAGACTATAGGCCTCCTAAAGTTGAGGTTCAGACGTTTGGACCATTCAGGCGGGCTCTCCAATACTCGCCACATAAAGAGTCCCAGGTCACCACTGTCTGCTGTGCCCTGCACAACCTTGGCACTACAAATGGGGTTGTACTGCCTGAGAAAGTCATAGAGAACTGAAATGTCTCCTCCGATAATGAGGATGGTGAAGGGAAGGGACAGGGTGTCACAGAGCCACGTGTAGAGGCCATTGCAAGGCTACGATGCGGCAGACAGGCCCATGACAATCTGATAGCTAACAGATTCCATGCAGAGAAATCTGTCAAAACATTTCCTTTACTGTTTGGTTTTCTATCCTCTGCTGTCTGGAAGACCCCAGCTCCTTTTTGATTTCAGCCGTTATAATTTGCTGTAACATGCCTTGATCTCTGAAAACTGAATTAACTTGCACTACTTAACATCTGCCCTTGCTGGTGGTTTGATCCTCTGCATATGCCAAACTGTGCCGATATACAGAGCCCTGGTGCTAAGTATGCACATTAGAACCTGCAAAGCACTCCATTCTCCAGTGACCTTGAGCACCTGTAAGTAGAATTGAGATTTTTCCCATGCCCTCACAGAGTCTGTCTGCACGGCAACTTGGAAGCAATATCAAATCTTATCTTAACAGGGATGCACTCATGTCACTCGTACACCTGCTCCCAATGGCTGGCAGAACTTGCAGAAAGCTCTTTCAGGTGGAACCAGATGGATGGGTCCACAGCATGCAAACACCATTTGGTCCCTCGAGATCGCTCCTCCATGCAGATTGATGAGGGAAGATTGTGTTCCTGCCCCCTGATCACCACTTGCTCATAGTAAACCCAAATCCTTTGATATCTTTATCATCCTGGTAAGTATCAAAGTAACTTTGGAGTCCACTCGACCACAGTGCCTCAACTACACTATGGGGTGTGGAGGACCAACCACTCAAAACCCTCCAATTGCAGAGAGTCCTACAAATCTCAGTCCTCGATGGGCCTAGTATTGATGCAAAACTGTGACCCGTCATTCTGGACACCCCAGCCAAGATAGGTATCTTTCCTGCAAGGATCCTGCAGGGCTCTGTTTGGCTGCTGATGCTTAAAATAGATAGTCTCACAGTCCTCGGCACAGTGCAGCACACAGGCCCATTTTACTCCCTCTCATCTCATGGACTAAGACCCAGGTTCTTCAGTGAGGTCCAATGCACTTTGGTTGCAAACCCTTTATGTGAGGTCTACCACCCTTGATAAGGAGACAAACAGGCCACACAAATCTCCATGTGAGGTCTGACAAAGGCTTCATTCAACCCTGCTCAGCCACCTCTTAAATCCTACACTCAATCTCTCTTGCAGTCAAGGCTAACTTGCCCGTTGCCTCTTTACTTGCAGCTTTTAGCTGCATGTTAGCTCAAAATGACAAATCACTAAGGAAGGCCATCGTAGCTTTCTCCAAACATATAGGGAAGTCTTTGGTTTTCTACAGTCTAGAGCTTCACTCTTTCAACACTGAAACTGCATCTACAGTGTTACTTGCCACTCGCATAACCTGTTTAACTCCCCGAGTATTCCTTGCATTAACCCACATCTCACATCAGGGCAAGAGAAGCAGGAGATTCAATGACTTCGGTGAACACATTTTCAGAGCTCAGAACTGAAAATAATGGCTTGCATGATGTGTGTCCAAGCCAGATATTCACATGATGGCCAGTGCTTAATCATGCACATGTGAGACTATTGAATAATTATTATGTTAATAATGTGAGAGAACTGAATCTTGGTGTTCATTCTTGGACTCTGATGGGGCCCAAATTCCACATCCTTAAATGCCCACCACAATTGAAGCAACTAGTTACAAGATGGAATCCAGAGCACTTCCAAACTGTGAAAGTGAATATATATTTACAAATGCCAAAAGTATATAGAATGGTTGTACACCCTTGCCACCTGTGGTCCTGCAAAGCTTCATTATCTTTCTTTTTCTATTACTACATTTAGGTGCAGCCCCGACATCCACAGCTGAGGTGGAGGAAGCCTGCTGACTGCTATGCCGTTGACTGTGATGACTATGGCAGGTGTCCTCTGGTGGCCCGAGGCCTATAGGACCTCAGCCTGCTATGGGTCCCTGCTCAGGTGCAGGTGTACCCTCCTCAGTCTGACCTGAGGGATTAGATCACTGGCAAAGGAGAGGTGGAGTGGCAGGGCACCCTTGGAGTGTCCTGGGATGAAGCCCCCACTGTGCATAGCTGTGGGTGCCCGATGTCACATACCTGACTCCTTGAGGAGAAAGGACAGCTGGATGGAAGTCAAGCGGCCCCGTCCCCTTCTTGCCTAGCCACTGCTGCACTGCACCCATGGCTAGAATGATGGAGCACAGATCCGAGTGCATGTCCGGCAGCCACTGTATCTTCTGCTGGCAGCCACCGCCCTTTCCTTGGAGGCAGCCAAGCACTGGCATGCCGGAGCCACAACAGCAGACAGAGTGTAGACGGACACCAGCCTTTGGTCCAGTCTGTGCATGGCCCCTAGCATCTCTGCCTGATGTTCCACTGCCTGTCTCTGCATCTCCAACAGGTCTGTTAAGGTCGAATCTAGAGGCTTGTCATCTGCATGGGGCTGAGCAAGGGCCTGATCTCCAGCAGTCCTCTGAGGGTCAGAGACCTTGGTTGTCACTACCTCTGCCAGCTGTGGATTTGTGTCTGTGATGTGCACACCACTGTCGAACGTGCAGCCACTGAAGTGAATGTACTTGTTCTGGTGGAGGGTGCAGGTGAATGCAGTGATGATATATCCTCTGAGGCTTCCTCCTTAGAGGTGGGGTTGGAGATGAATCTGGGGCTAGTTTCTGTTGTGGGCCTCCCCAATTTTTTTGCTGGTATCTGCAATGGTGAAAAGAAAAATTTAGTGGAGGCCTAAGCAGGCTCTTTAATTAAAACAATGTGTTACTCTGTAGGCACATCTAACAACTGCATTCTCAATGGCTTCCTGGGGAGTCCTATCTCGCTTTCAGCACAGGCACGGTTCTGCTCCTCCCCGGCTATCTCGGCACCTGCTCCTCAATAGGAGTGAGGACTCAGAAGTCCGGAATGCCACCTCTGGTTTTGGCCCGTTCATTCTTATTTTGGGTGTTTTTAACCTGCAGATGAACAGAAGGATTGATTGTCATCTCTATGGGTGCATGAGCAGTTTAGGAGCATGCATGTCTATGGCAGCTGATGAGCCCTCCCTGGTAAGTGATTAAGAAGCCAGGATGTCCTGAAACTAATCTGAGATTGAGAGCGTGAAGTGACTGGCACACATTCATTTCAGATGTCTCATGTGCTGGTGAGTGCTGCAACCTAAACTCCTGTGTGACATCCCTGTGCACTCGCATGCTTAGACTGCCTGATGCCCTTATGAGAGTGTCAGTTTGCAGTGAGTAGACAGTGCACTTACCCCAGTGAAGCGCAGCAGATCATTCATCCCCTTCCTTCACTGCAGGGTGGTTCTTTGGTGGGGCTCCCGGGCACTAACCTCTGCTGCAACCTCTGCCCAGGCCACCATGATCAGACAGGAGGGCCTCCTGCTGCCATCCCTATGAAACAGCACCTCCCACCTTTCCTGTGTGGCTTGGAGGAGAATCTCCAGAGAGGCTTCGCTGAACCGTGGGGCCACATGTTATCTCATCTGTGACATCCTGGTCTCAGCAGAATCTGGAGCTTCTGGCTTGCAATAAGTGTATGGCTGTCCAGATGTCCTTTAAATATGGTGCCCAGACCTTTGACCCATGGGGTAACATTGGGGACAGGAACTTCCTGCCTGCTGCCAACGTGAGATTTGGTGAGCACCTCGCGGATGCATATGTAATCAGCTGAACAGCACAAGATCACGTGTGGTCAACCCCACAGGGGGAATCACTCCCACTTTCACACCCACCACCAAACTTAGAATCCAGATCGGAAGATTCAGGCTTAGAAATTAGGAGCAATAAATAGATTTGGATATATATGTACATATAGGCTAGTGCACAGCTACAAAAATATAATCAAAGACAAATGGAATGTTAATGTTCATGTTAAATAGGTGGGGGTGCATTACAAAAGAGTAGGGGTATATTCCAAAGGGGTGGAAGTTAATGCTGCACTGATATAAAGGTCTGGTTATACTGGGTACACTTCCTTACATAAGAAAAGATATACTCCTTACCTAAGAAAGGATATACTTGCCATAGAGGGAGTACAGCGAAGATTCACCAGATTGATTCCTGAGATGGTAGGATTGTTATATGAGGAGAAATTGGGCCGACTAGGCCTGTATTCACTGAAATTTAGAAGAATGAAAGGGGATCTCATTGAAACGTATAAAATCCTGAGAAGGCTGGACAGACTGGATGCAGGGATGATGTTTGCTCTGGCTGGGGGGTCTAGAACGAGGGGTCACAATCTCAGGATACGGGGTAGGCCATTTAAGACTGAGTTGAGGAGAAACTTCTTCACTCAGTGGGTGGTGAACCTGTGGAATTCTCTACCACAGAGGGCTGTGGAGGTGAAGTCACTGAATATGTTTAAGAAGGAAGTAGAGAGATTGCTAGACTCTAAAGGCATCAAGGGGTATGGGGAGAGAGCAGGAGTATGGTGTTGAGATAGAGGATCAGCCATGATCATACTGAAGGGCAGAGCAGGCTCGAAGGACCGAATTATCTACCCCTGCTTCTATTTTTCTATGTTAGAACTCATCTGCATTCAGTTTAGGCATCATATCTCAGAAAAGGTGTATTGTCCTTGGACAGGATACAGTGCAGATTCACGACAATTATATCAGGGCTTATGGGGTTAAATTATGAGGACAGCTTGCATAAACTGGGCTTGTATTTCCTTGAGTATAAAAAAATGAGGGGTAATCTAATTGAACTGTTTAAAATTATGAAAGGTTAGGAAGGACAATTACAGAGAAGATATTTCCTCTGATGGGGATAACTTCCAGGTGAGGGTTGAAAATGGTGCAGGGCTGCCTCATGGCATTTGACACTAAATAATTAAAGTACTTTAACACAATGGCCCGGATTTTCACCACAGCAGAGAGTTTCATGGAGGCAGCTGGTCAATTAATTCATCAGCGGCCTCCGCTCAAGTAGGATTTTGGTAGCCTCCGAGTATGAAACTCAGAGGCCAGGATTTTTCGGTAGTCAGGCGGGCCCAGGAGTGGTTGGGAAGCCAACCGCTGCCTGTGATCGGGCTCCAAACGCAATTTCACACTTCGCCAATTAATAGCCAGCCAGTGTGAGATGCGCACTGCAGCGCTGCCGGAGTGGGGGCGGGAGTAACGCGAGCGCGGGAAAGTTCACGCATGCGCGCAGATGCGCACAGTAAAAGCTCCCTGAGGCACAGAGCTGCCTCAAGGAGTTGAAGATTTTTAAGATAAAAAATAAAGATTTTAAAAATACTGAAAACATCTCGCCTCATGTCACTCTGTCGAATGAGCAGGGACATGTTAAGTATGAGTGTTAAAAGGTTATTTTTAATCACTGGTCAAAACCTCATCTCACACGTGGCTGAGGCTTCACCAAAAATGCAAAGGCCTTTTGGCCTTTTCACCTGCCCACCAACCGAGCCGTTGGACGGGTAGCAAAAAATTTGAGTCAATTACTTCATTAAGAGCTTTAATAGGCCACTTAATTGTCGGTGGGCGTGCTGCCGACTTCCACGCGTGCCTGCTGACCGAAATATTGCGCAAGTGCGCAATTACATCAGGACGCTTGCCTGACATCATCGTGTGTCATTTTACATTCATTCAGGTCGGATGCAGTCCCTACCGCCGTGCACAATATTCTGCCAAGAGTGGGTAGATTAGAACTGGGCCGGGATTTTACAGCCCCATCATGGTGTGTCTCCCCCCGGTGGATGCGACGAGCCATTTAAATCTCCATTCAGTTCAGCAGGACCATAATATTCCACCAGGTGGGAGGGGTCATAAAATCCTGGCCCTGGTATGAGCAAGTCTGAACTTTGTGGATTCATTTGGATAGCCAGGGTATTTCTTTGGAGAGGTAAGAGACCCCTTTGGATCTCGTCAAGACACCTTTTGGGATAGGCCAGGTGTCCTTTGAGGGAGATAGAGTGCCCTTTGGAATTGTTAAAAGTAGACATATATGTGCCTAACAAGTACATAAACTCATTTCTGTCAAGCTCATTGGAACTGTCAACAGACCTGTTAAAATCAACTGTCAGAAGTACCTGCCAAAGGGACCTGCCAAAAGGGTCAACAGGAACTCTCAACAGCACCTGTCAAAGGGGCTGTCGAAACATTTAAAAGTTCTGCCCTTTAAACCTTTGAAAAAAAAATGTCTGGAGCGTTTAAAAAAAATCATTGCTTACTATTTCACTCTGTCTGTTGACATAAGCCTTAGGCTTTCCATTACTGGATTATTGTTGCATGCCTGATTTCGTAACCATTCATTACCACAGCAGGGTGCCTGCCATTTCAGTTTGCTTGACAGCTACAAGTGGTTATAGACTCTTTGAAGTAGGACAACGAATTCCAAAGCGTGTTGTTATTAGGGATTGTGCACTTAAATGAAATGTTTCTTGTTATAAGGCTTTATTTAGTTGAAAGAATGTAAATGTAGTAATTTTTTTTAACGAATGAGTGTTTTATTCAATATAGTGAAGTCTGGAATAGACACTTAGAACTTTATTACATAGAACTTTATTTTATCTCAGATAAAAGCAAAAAACTGCGGATGCTAGAAATCCAAAAGAAAAACAAAAGTACCTGGAAAACTCAGCAGGTCTGACAGCATCTGCGGAGAGGAACACAGTTAACGTTTCGAGTTCGTATGACTCTTCAACAGAACTAAGGAAAAATAGAAAAGAGGTGAAATATAAGCTGGTTTAAGGGGGGGTGGGACAGGTAGAGCTAGATAGAGGGCCAGTGATAGGTGGAGATAACCAAAAGATGTCATGGACAAAAGGACAAAGAGGTGTTGAAGCTGGTGATATTATCTAAGGAATGTGATAATAAAGGTACAGATAGCCCTAGTGGGTGTGTGGTAGGGGGAAGGGATCAAAATAGGCTAAAAGGCAGAGATAAAACAATGGATGGAAATACATTTAAAAATAATGGAAATAGGTGGGAAAAGAAAAATCTATATAAATTATTGGGAAAAAGAGGGATCGGAAAGGGAGTGGGGATGGAGGAGAGATCCAGCTCTACCTGTCCTGCCCCCGCCTTAAACCAGCTTATATTTCACCTCTTTTCTATTTTTCCTTAGTTCTGTTGAAGAGTCACACGGACTCGAAACGTTAACTGTGTTCCTCTCCGCAGATGCTGTCAGACCTGCTGAGTTTTTCCAGGTATTTTTATTTTATCTCATCTCTGCATGAGTCCTGAGGTGGATACTAGGTGAGTTGGCATGGTAGATGTAAGGGAAAAGGGTGATGGGTAGGAGGCATGGGTTGGTACTAAGTTGCCATAGAGACTATAAAGGCCATGGGAGTGGGTGGAGGGGCATAGGTTGGCATGGAGGGTATGAGGCACCATGGGCAGTGGGTACAGGAGCATAGGTTGCATGGAGGGTATAAGGGGTCATGGAGAGGGGAGTAAAAGGGCATAGGTTGGTATGGAGGATACGAGGGCTAAGGAGGTGGGCGGAGGGAAATTGGTTGGCATGGAGGGTATGAGAGCTTATGGGTGCACACAGGGCATGAGGTGGCAGGTTAGAATGAGGGCATGAGGGGTTATGGGGTGGGTACAGGACATGTGGTTGCATAGTTTGGAATGGGTGGGGCATGGGAAGTGTGAGGGAGATTGAAGGATGAGGGCTGGAGGGATGTTTCATGTTTTATTTTTTATTTTAAAACTTTATGGACACAGTGCCCAATCCCCAAGGCAGATTCTCTGGCTCCAGCTCACCCATCAGCCTCCTCAGTTCTCCTGGGGTCGCTGGCCCCAACTTCTAATCTAGCACCCTCCCCTGGGTCGAAAATCCAATGTCAGGACAACCGTTTTTAAAGATCGAGTTTGTGGAGCTGGGAATTCTCCCAACTCTGTGTACCTGATTCACGGGCGAAGATCTAGGCCAAGTGAGGAAGAGGTGCAAATAACAGGTTTGCTTAAGTGCTATTAATTGTTGCATGAAATGGCAGACTCCTTTTACCTTGCTTGATTTGATTAGGTAATTAAACTTCATTCTGTATTGGACCATTATGCTAGGGGTTGGCACTGACTATCCTGACCAACTCAAGGGCAGCTCTCCCTTGGGCTGAGTAGTGCTCCAAAAAGAGTCTCTTTTCTCCCACAGAACTTTGTTTCATTAAAAATAATGGTAATGATGTTTGGCCTTTGATGCAGTTTTATATCCCTACTTCGCAATTCCCAATAAGGCAATCTCCCAATCAAAAGTATTCCTCATGCTTGGGGTATGTCCAAAATATTACTGTGAGGCTGATTCTGAAAATATACTGGTGTCAGCAGTCATGGAACACCTCACATTCTGTAGGGCTAATCTTCAATTGGAAAATCTAAGCTGATTTCAATGAGAATGACCTATCTTCAGCTCCAGGACTAAAACAATTTATGTTGATAAAAGTATTCATTATTCACCCGAAACCCGGGCAGCCTAAATGTCACAGACTTCACCATATGCCTTCTACCTAGAAATGTTCAGATCAAGTAAACCAAAATTCATTTTTCTTTGTGTATTGAATTAACAGAATCTAGTCATCAAATACCTGTGTTTATATTTTCATGTAGAGATATAACTACTGTGATGAAGACATTATCAATCGTTATCCCCCTAACCAGAGTGCCATCGAGGATATGCCTGAGCTCATACAGATAAAGGAGAAAAATATACCTGAAGTTGAGAATGTTTGCAGCTATGTATCACCCATCCATACATCCTGCCCAAAGGTCAGTGTCACCTTTTCCTTCATGTATGTGGTATTGTCAAAAGTTAGAGAGTAACAGAAGACAAAGTAATACAGTGTAAGTGTTGTAAGGTTGTTAGGTGTCTCACTAAGAGGCCTAGAATCTTGTGTGGTTGAAGCTATTTATTGTTAACACACAACTATATACATATCTCCAAGGTATAGCCCTTACTAGGTGCTGTCTTCATGCCAACTTCTCTAAGTACACGATCCACCATCATGTGATTCTACCTCATATTGTGGGCAGTAGTGTTTCCCCAGTCCCACATTAACCCTTACTAACCCAAACACCCTTATACTGCAGTAAGAGGCTGTTCCTTTATCATTGAATCTAGGTTAAATGCAGCCCAGACATGAGAAATGAAGTCTTCATAAGAGGTGTTTTTGGTACAAGTCTCAATCTGGACTATTCCAGTCCTTGAGTTCTTATGATTTTAATTCTATTTTAATTATTTTTCTAAATTTAAACTTAATCTGGCCCTACCTAACTGGGTTATTTCAGGTTTACTCTATATGTTTTTTATCCAAATCTTTGCTATTAAATCTTGAACCATCATACTATTCAGAAATAGATATAATAATTGCTTCGGAGATTGCAATTAAGTTGATACTTTGGAAGCAAAAACCTGCATAGAAAAGCATTGTTATTATAATACATTGACATTGAAAGTCTGGAAACAAATGTGGTTTATTGTCCAAATTACTGCTTGTCACTAGCCAGTCCTAATCCTCATTCAGTGCCTTTTATTTTAAATGCAACAGAAGTATTGGAATGAAGAATACAGATGTTCCAATTGAAGTTCAGTGTGAAAGCAGAAAAACTGAAGTTATCTGGAATTTTGCATTGATTCTGATCCTCAGTGTGACTTTGTAGCAGCTTTGTGTGAATTTAATACATGTTTCAGACCATGATGGAGAAATTCCCATTGTGAAGGACTTACACAAAAAAAAGAGTAACCTTGACAGTTTCCCTTTAAAACTGTAGAGATCCCAGTGTGTTGCGTGTGTGCTGTGCGTGTGTGACTACCTGGTGCAAATCGATTGTCTTTGCAGGTGGTCTCTGTGGAAAGTTGGAGAATTTCCATTCACAGCTAGCAAGTCACCAGTAACGTTGCTTGTGCTATTGCCCTTTAGAACCACCTGCTGGCAGGATCTGTGAATTCAGCACAAAATCAAGACTTAAAATAAGTTAAGTAATAAAAACAGCAGTCTCTGGAAAATGTTGCAGTCTGATTAAGGTGGCATCAAGCTGCATTGTATTGGGCAGTGCAGAAATGTACAGGACCAGAAAGGCCACACTGATATATGTGACAAGTCGCATAGTTCAAAAGGTTTCATCTCGCATGTAGACAGCATATATGAAAAGCCACAGGCATACGGTCCATGATTTTTGATAAATTATGGATGAAAAATTGCAGGCTGGGTAGCATGATTTTCCTATCTGCATTAGCTGTGCACAAGGCCCTGCCAGCAGCATGACACCTTGCAAAATTTACCCACGTGTCTAGAAATCCTCAATTTCTTTTCACCAAAAATCTCTCTTAGTTCCTTCTTGAATTAGTCAACATTATCCACCTCCATTGCCTCCCACACATTAACTGCATACTGTGTAAAAGAGTTATGTCTAAACTATAAGTTCAACTTCCCTCTTCAGAGTATGTCCATACTCTCTGCTTTGTTTGCAATGGCCCTAGCAATAGTGTGTTTGCTAGTTCTAATCACAGATCAGCCATTTGCCTCACTTCATATCCAGAGATTAAATTATGAATTCTATTATAAAGACACCAATTAACCCAGAATTAGCTACTTTTACTGGGTGATCTGTTTCATATATCCACTATCTCTTGTGAAAATACATATTTTAATCTTGCACAAGATTTCCTGAAATTTGTGTTACGGACAGGAGGGGGTTTAATCTAAACAAACCTGATTTCTCCTCTCACTAGCCGTCTGTAAACAGAAAGGTGTAATGATTTTGATTTCCCTCCTTTATGTTGCATTCCCCAACCCCTCAGTTTGCTACATAGCCACCAGTGCATTCATTCAATAAAAGACGGATAGAGAGGGACAGATTTACAGGGCAAAGACCACAAAGCAACAGCTTACTATTTCACCTGAGCCCAGGGTCCAGAGTCAAAGTCCAATGGTGTATTCTTTCACAGAGGTCGACAGGCTGAAGATTACTGCTAGATAATTCACTTTTTCAGTAGAAATTACATCCACGATGGGATAGGCACGTAGAGATAAATTAGCCTTGTAGGTGCTGGTACAGGAGTTTAGACGTTCCAGTAGGAACAGTGTAGAATGGGGCCAGGCATTCACCTGGACCAAGCCCTTGTTCCAAGCTGCTGCTTGCTAAATGGAAAATGGCAGGCTGAGTGGCAGTACAGCAAGGCAGGGTGACTGGCTCTCCCAGCTAGAGGGTTCACGTGACATGACTCCCGCTTCTCCACTTTGGCATTGACAAAGGATGTACATTCCTTTGTCTAGATTCTTGAGATTGTTACTGTCCAACCATTAAGAATTTGAAAGGAAAGGTGCAGGGTCCTTTGTCCTAGCAGACAGGTAATCTCTGTTGGCCAGACCTGGTTTAAGAAATGTAGCTGCCCTTTGTATAATTTCCTTTGAACTTGGTTTCTGCTGCTCAGAAGGTTGTTAGCATCTCTTCAGAGATAACGAGGTGCAAATTTCTTTGATACTGCTAGATTAGTTCTTATTGTTCAAAGATCACAGCCAGAAAGTTCCTTTTGTTCAGGGTTACAGGCAACCAAAGCTTCAGCCTTTTTAAATTCTTTGTCCAGTTTTTAAAATTTTAGAAGTGGCCAAGTCAATATATATATTTCACAAAAATATAGTGGGAGGTCTTGCTCTGGGACATTTGGAATCCAATTATTTTTCCTTTTCTAACAAGACACCCTTTCGTGGTATTCACATGTTTACTGCTTACACTTTGCTGTTTATATCTGCATCAAGCTGCATCATGTTTTGAGTCCCAACACCTTAATGATGAGGCAGAATAGCAGCAGAGAAGGAAAGAAAAGGAAGCTAATCCTGTACTCCAGATCCCACCACTGCGTGGGACGTCCTGCCCAAGGTTTGCAGGCTGAGAATTGGCCTATTCAGTTACACAGAGTTACATGGCAGAAACTTGTGGTCCTGAGTAAACATCATCCTCGAATCGAGGAACAGTCAACGATAATATTGACCTTACATACACATCAAACTACATTCGGAACATAGGAACAGGTTTAGCCCCTCAAACCTGTTCCACCATTCATTGAGATCATGGCTGATTTGCATTCTAACTCTATGCTGGCCTTTGCTCCATATCCCTTAATACCCTGGGTTAAGAAAAAAACTTTCAATCTTGGTTTTAAAATTAACAATTGATTAAGCACCAATTGGTATTTACGGTAGTCTCAAACTTTAACACCCTTTGTGTGTAGAGGTGTTTTCTAATTTCGCTCCTGAAAAGTCTGACTCTAGCTTTTAGATTACGTCCTTTAGTCCTAAACTTCCCAACCAATGGAAATACTTTCTTTCTACCCTATCTGCTCTCCTTAAAACCTTGAAAATTTTGATCAAATCACCCTTTAATGTTCTAAAATCCAGGGAATACAACCCTAGTTTGTGTAATCTCTCCTTGTAATTTAACCCTTTGAGTCTTGGTATCATTCTAGTAAATCAACCCTGCACTCCCTCTGCCAATACAGCTTTCGTAAGGCGTGATACTCAGAATTGTTCACAGTACTCCAGATGTGGTCTAACCAGCTTTGTATAGCTGAAACATGGCTTCTCCTCTTTGTATTCTGGTCATCTAAATATAAATATATAGATAAATTCCATTAGCCTTTTTGATTATTTTCTACACCTGTTCATGATAATTTAATGATCTATGTGCCTGGATCTCCACTGTTTCTCACTTTTCACCATTTAGGAAATACTCTGTTCTATCCTTTTCAGGCCTAAAGCAGATGACCTCACATTTCCCTACATTGAAACCATTTGCAACATTTTTCTCATTCACATAACCTATTAATTTCTCTTTGCAGCTTCCATCTACACTACTTACAATGTTGCCTATCTTTGAGTCATTGGCAGATTTCGGATATGTGTCTTTCTATCCATCATCTAAGACATTAATAACTATGGTGAATGTTGAGGCCCCAACACAGATCCTTGCAGGACAGCATTAGTCACATCCTGCCAATTAGATTACCTATCCATTATCCCTACTCTCTTATCTGCTGCCACTCAGTCAATTTCCCAGCCAGGTCAATAATTTGCCTTCAATTCTATGAGCTTCAAAGAAAACTGAACTTTCTTAGCCCAAATGCTTAATTTGTGTAAATCTGTTGTTTTGTTCTTTATTCTTTTCTTTCATGGGATGTGGGCATTGCTGGCAAGGCCAGAGCATTTGTTGCCCATCCCTAATTTCCCTTGGCTTGCTAAACCATTTCAGAGGGCAGGTTAGAGTCAACAACATTACTCTGGGTCTGGAGTCAAATGTAGGCCAGACCAGGTAAGGATGGCAGATTTCTTCCCCTAAAGGGAACTAGATTGGTTTTTGCAACAATCAATGATAGTCGTCATGGTCACACTTACTGCGAGTAGCTTTTAATTCCAAATTTATTAATTAAATTTAAATTCCACCTTGGAGGGATTTGAACCCATGTCCATAGAGCATTAGCCTGGACCCTCTAGATTACTAGCATAGTAACATTATCATCACGCCACCATATCCCCTAGATTGATTACTGCTTCACAGAGCTTTGTGTCACTAGCAAATAGATGGCTTGTGTGATATCATTCATGATTCCTTTTGTTCCTGGAATACATAAATAGCAAGGAATAACAGTTTCAGTACAAGATAGTTAAACTCACAAGTCACACCTAGCTTAGGGCTGGGAAATGGAGAGAGAGGGGAAGGTATGGTAATAAAAGCAAAGTACTACAGATGCTGGAAATATGAAATAAAAACAGAAAATGCCAGAAAAACTCAGCAGGTTTGGCAGCATCTGTGGAGAGAGAAACAGATTTAACATTTCAAGTCCATATTATTCATGGCCAGTGATAGGTGGGGACACAGGAGGGATTGACAAAGATGTCATAAACTAAAGGACAAAGGGAGTTTTAATGGTAGTGGTTAGTGCTAAAAAAGGTGCTGATAGTGGCATTAAGGTAAGAAAGCAGAATGTGATGACAGCAGAACAAGGGTAGCATTGTGTGAAGGAACAACATGAAACTAGTAACAGATGGCCCTGTAGGGGATGGGCTGGGGGGACAGGCAGTGGTTGGGGAAAAAGGATAGAAAATGGGGTAGAGGGGGGTTAAAAAAGGGGATACAACCATGGATGAATGAATACAAATAAAAATAAGTGGATAAAAAGTAAAAATAAATGTAGAAAAAAGGGGATAAAAAAGGGGGTGGGGTGAAAGAGAGAATTCCCCAGGAACAGTACCTCACCTTCCGATTAGGCACTTATCAGCCTTCTGGACTTAACATTGAGTTGAACAACTTCAGATCATGAACTCTCTCCTCCAACCTTATTTCCCAGTATCAGATCCAGAAATGCTTCCTCCCTAGTTTTTTTTTTGTAAAAATATACTTTATTCATAAAAAATCTTCAATCACATTCAAAACCATTTCAAAAACAACATTACAAGGGTACAATCCAGGTTAAACTTTTACAAAATGTATCACCAGGTGCATCAGTACAAACAATATTACAATCATTTACAGCCTTTCATTTTGATCTGTACAGCCCGAGGGGCTCTAAACAGTTCCCAGTCTCTCGGTGCGCTGTGGTAGAAAGGTCTTAGACAGCGACCCTTCCCCATTGCGCCTTTGCGGCAGCTGCCCCAAGCTTTAGTGCGTCCCTCAGCACGTAGTCCTGGACTTTGGATTGTGCCAGTCCGCAACAATCGGTCGGGGACAACTCTTTGTGCTGGAAGACCAACAAGTTTCGGGCAGACCAAAGCGCGTCTTTCACCGAGTTGATGATCCTCCAGCTGCAGTCGATGTTTGTCTCGGTGTGTGTCCCTGGGAACAGCCCGTAGAGCACAGAGTCCTGTGTCACAGAACTGCTCGGGATGAACCTCGACAGCAACCACTGCATCTCTCTCCAGACTTTCTTTGCAAAGGCACAATCCACAAGGAGGTGAACAACGGTCTCTTCCCCACCACAGCCACCTCGAGGGCATCGTGCAGAGGGGGTGAGACTCCTGGCGTGTAGGAAGGATCTGACGGGGAGGGCCTTTCTCACCACCAGCCAAGCTACGTCTTGGTGCTTGTTGGAAAGTTCTGGCGATGAGGCATTCTGCCAAATGACTTTGACAGTCTGCTCGGGGAACCATCCCACAGGGTCCACCCTCTCCTTATCCCTCAGGGCCTCTAGGACGTTACGTGCTGACCACTGCCTGATGGACTTGTGGTCAAAGGTGTTTTTCTGCATAAATTTTTCCACCAGGGACAGGTGGTACGGCACGGTCCAACTACTTGGAGCGTTCCGCGGCAGCGTGGCCAGACCCATCCTTCGCAACACCGGGGACAGGTAGAACCTCAGCACGTAGTGACACTTGGTGTTTGCGTACTGAGGGTCTACGCACCGCTTGATGCAGCCACACACAAAGGTGGCCATCAGTATGAGGGCGATGTTGGGCACGTTTTTTCCCCCTTTATCTGGAGGCTTGAACATCGCGTCCCTGCAGACACGATCCATTTTCGACCTCCAGATAAAGCGGAAGATGGCTCGAGTGATCGCCATCGCGCAGGAGTGTGGAATGGGCCAGACCTGCGCCACGTACAGCAACAGCGAGAGTACCTCACACCTGATGACCAGGTTCTTACCCGCCATGGAGAGGGAGCGTCGCTCCCACATGCCCAGTTTCCTTTTCACCATAGCCACTCGCTCCTTCCAGTTTCTAACGCATGCCCCGGTCCCTCCGAACCATATCCCCAGCACCTTCAGGCCGTCAGCCCTGACAGTGAAGGGGACAAAGGATCGGTCAGCCCAGTTCCCAAAGAACATGGCCTCGCTCTTCCCACGATTTACCTTGGCTCCCGAGGCCAGTTCGAACTGGTCGCAGACGTGCATCAGTCTGCGCACCGACAGCGGATCCGAGCAGAAGACGGCGACGTCGTCCATGTACAGGGAGGCTTTTACCTGAGTGCCTCCACTGCCTGGGATCGTCACTCCTCTTATGCCCGGATCCTTCCTGATGGACTCGGCAAAGGGTTCTATGCAGCACACGAAAAGGACAGGCGAGAGAGGACAGCCCTGCCTGACTCCAGATTTAATCGGAAAGCTATCTGTTTCCCACCCATTGATTGAGACTGCGCTACTGATGTTAGTGTAGAGCAGTTGGATCCAATTTCGAATTCCCTCCCCAAACCCCATTTTGGAGAGCACATCCCCCATGTAGGTGTGCGATATTCTGTCAAAGGCCTTCTCCTGATCCAAGCTGATGAGGCAGGTATCCACACCCCTGTCCTGTACATAGGCAATCGTATCCCTGAGCAGCGCCAGGCTGTCAGAGATCTTCCTGCCTGGCACAGAGCAGGTCTGGTCAGGGTGAATCACCAATTCCAGAGCGGATTTGACCCGGTTGGCGATGACCTTGGACAGAATCTTATAGTCCACATTCAACAGTGAAATGGGTCGCCAATTTCTAATTTCCTCCCTTTCCCCCTTGTGCTTGTAGATGAGGGTGATGATGCCTTTCCTCATGGATTCTGACATGCTGCCGGCCAGGAGCATACTCTCGTACACTTCTAGCAGGTCTGGGCCGATCAAGTCCCACAGAGCCGAATACAACTCCGCCGGCAGGCCGTCGCTTCCGGGGGTTTTACTCTTCTCGAAGGACTCGAGGGCCTTAGTCAGTTCGTCAGGAGTTAGCGGTTTGTCTAGGCTCTCCCGCGTACTGTGGTCTAAGACCTCCGTGATAGAGGACAGGAAGGACTGGGAGGCCGTGCTGTCCGTGGGCTTCACGTCATACAGACCGGCATAAAAGGATTTGCTGATCCTCAGAATGTCGGACCGTGATGACTTTACTGAGCCGTCTTCTTCCTTCAGGCTGCTGATCACAGAGCGCTCTCTGTGTACCTTTTGGAAGAAGAAACGTGAGCACGTCTCATCCTGCTCCACGGAGCGGACTCTGGAACGGAAGATGATCTTGGAGGCCTCCGAGGCAAAGTGCGAGGCTTGCTGGCCCTTCACCTCTTGGAGCTCCTCCTTGACATCGACCCCCATCGACTGCAGCCGGAGCAGATTCTGCATCTTTTCCTGGAGTCGGGACATTTCCCTCTGTTCCTTTCTAGCTTTCTGGGTGCCTTTGCGGATGAAAAACCTCTTGATGCTTCCCTTGATCACTTCCCACCAGTGTGTCAGGGACTCAAAGAGGGGTTTCACGGTTCTCCAACCTTTGTAATCCCTCTTGAGCTCCTCAATGTTCTCTGGGGTCAGCAGTTGCACATTTAGCTTCCATGCCCCCCTGCCCACCCTCAGGTCTTCCTCCAAGTGGCAGTCCGCCAGTAGGAGGCAGTGGTCAGAGAAGAACACCGGCTTGACCTCGGTGGATCTGACTGTGAATGCACGGGACACAAACAGGAAGTCTATCCTGGAACGAATGGACCCGTCTGGCCGCGACCAGGTGTATCTACGCTGCGCTCCGTCTGCAGGGTTGCTGAAGACGTCGTGCAGCTTGGCATCCTTAACTGTTTCCATCAGGGATCTGGACGTAGCGTCCAATCTGCTTCCGGCCCTGCCGGATCGTCCAGCCGCATCGATGATGCAGTTGAAGTCCCCGCCCAGAATGACCGGCCTGGAGGTCGCCAGCAGCAGTGGGAGCTGCTGAAAAACCTCCAGCCGCTCAGCCCCTTGTGCCGGGCCGTACACGTTAATTAACCGGAGTGGAGCGTTCTTGTACATTACGTCTGCTACCAGGAGTCGCCCGCCCACCACCTCCTTGACCTCGGAGACGGTGAAGTTGCCTCCCCGCAGCAGAATACCCAGGCCGGAGGAACGAGAGTCGTTTCCGCCCGACCAGATCGATGGCCCGTGGGACCACCATCGTGACCATTGCCTGTAGGAGCTGAGGTGCGGTATCGCACACTCCTGCAGAAACAACAGGTCAGCTTTGACCTTGGCTAGGTAGTCCAAGGTCGCAACACATCGCGTAGTAGATTTAATGCTACGCACATTTATGGATACAATCTTTAAACCCATATTAAAGCATTTATTCTCCTACCAAACCCACTGTCTCTGAGAGTCCCAGACCTTTAGTCTGCTCCTTCATACCCGTAGTCCTCCCTAGTTGGCCCAAGAACATACCAGTCAATGAAGCGCTCCTGAACACATTACAGAAATTGCTCCCCACCTCCCCCTTTCCTCTTCACTTCAATGTTATCCGAATCAACATTTGAATAAGTAAAATTCCCAATATCAGCACTCTATAGTTCTTGCACAACTCTGATTTCCCTGTAGATTTGTTCCTCTATCGCTCTTTCACTATTTGGAGGCCTATAGAATAACCCCCAGTAGCTTGATCATACCTTATGCATTTACATATATGTGTTCTAATCCTGTCTTTGTATTTCTCATAGTCCTTCTCAGACTGGTCCTATCTAATATCGTATTACTTCCTTCTCTAGTACCATCCAACACTCTCACTCCTTTACGATCCTTATTCCTCCTTTCTACTTCTTTATATGGCTGCCTATCTTCTACCAATTTATTTTAAACCCTCCCCAACCACATTAGTGAACTAGTCCTGTTGAGATGCAACCCATTCCTTTTGAACAGCTGCTTCCTGCCCAGAACTGGACCCAATGTCCCAAGACTCTGAAGCCCTCCCCTGCACCATGCCTCAAGCCCTGTTTTTCAGCTTCATCTTACTCTCTGGGCAGGATTTTTAGGTCAGTGTGCGGGCGCGATCGGCAGGCCCGGGAGCAGCCGGGGAATGTACAGCTTTCTGCAATCAGCCCCCGACCACAATTTAATGCTGGCTGGCCAATTAATGGCCAGCCAGCGTGAAGTGTGCACTGATATGATCAGTGCTGCCGAGACGGAAGCAGGAGAAGGGCGAGCGCTGAGGTCAGCGCGAGCGCGGGGGACGCTCACAGAAAGCTCCCTGAAAGCGGGGAGCTGCCTCAGGGAGCTGAAGACTTTAAAAGTATCAAATAAAGATTTTTAAATCTGGAAAAAAAATGTTCATGCAACACAAGCAGCCACCTGAGCATGGACGTTATAAAAATTCTGTGCATAGATTTTTACGTTTTTTAATTTAACAACGGAAACCTCATCGTGCCCTTGGATGAGGTTTCCTGAAAAATGCAAAGGCCGCCTGGCCGATTCGCCCACCTGCCAACCGTAACATTGGACGGGCAGCAAAAAATCCCAGTTAATTGCACCATTAATGGACTTAATAGCCCTCTTAATTGTCAGCGGGCGCGCTTCCGAGTTTGACGCATGCCAGCCGACCGAAATATCGCGTGAGTGCACGATGATGTTGGGATGCTCACCTAACATCATCATGCGTTGTTTTATGCTCGAGCGAGCCAGGCGTGTGCCCGTCCACTCAGCAAAGATTTCTGGGCCTCTATGTCTTTCAATGACCTACCTCATTACCCAGATTCAGATCCAGCATGCCCTCGTCCAGTATGGGCCAGAAACATACTGATCAAGAAAATTCTCATGAGCAGACTTCAAAAACTCTTCCTCCCCGCTGTCCTTTACACTATTTATATCCTAGTCTATATTAGGATAATCAAAGTTCCCATTATCTCTGCTCTATAGTTCTTGCAGTTCTCTGTAATTTCAAACTTGCTCCTGTATATCTTTCCCACTAGTTGGTGGCCTATAGAATACACCCAGTAGTGTATTGGCACCTTTGTTGTTTCTTAACGCTAAACAAATAGGTTCTGTTCTTGACTCCTCCAGGAGTTTCTTACAGTTCGATTATTAACAACATCTAGGACCCAAAAGACAACAACAACAAAAGATAACCAAAAGACAACAAAACAATAACAAGGCAAGAGGCATGGCTGAGGTGTTAAATGAATGCTTTGCATCTGTCTTTACCTACAAGGCAGATGCTGCCCAGGCCATGGTGACAGAGGAGGAAA
This sequence comes from Cetorhinus maximus, assembly GCF_964194155.1. Taxonomy (NCBI): domain Eukaryota; kingdom Metazoa; phylum Chordata; class Chondrichthyes; order Lamniformes; family Cetorhinidae; genus Cetorhinus; species Cetorhinus maximus. The sequence continues at coordinate 68,621,197 of NC_135886.1, forward strand.
CTCAGTTTCTAGAAAGGTTTAAAATTAATAAGGAAGAGATATTGGATAAGCTGTCGGTACTTAAAGTTGATAAGGAACCTGGACCAGATGAGATGCAGCCAAGAATATTGAAGGAAGTGAGAATGGAAATTGCAGAAACACTGGCAATAATCTTTCAATGTTTTCTGGATTCGGGGGAGGCGCTGGAGGACTAGAGAATTGCAAACATTGCCCCCTTGTTCAAAAAAGGTTGTAAAGATCTATCCTGCAATTACAGACCAGTTAGTTTAACTTCAGTGGTGGGGAAACGTCTAGAAACAATTATTCGGGATAGAATTAATAGTCACATGGAAAAATGTCAATTGATTCGGAAGAGTCAGCATGGATTTGTTAAAGGAAAATCGTGTCTAACTAACTTGCTGGAGTTTTTTGAAGAGGTAACAAAGATGGTTGATGAGGGCAAGGCCATTGATGTGGTGTATATGGACTTCCAAAAGGCGTTCGATACAGTGCCACCCAACAGGCTTGTGAGGAAAGTTATAGGTCATGGACTAAAAGGGACAGCAGCAACATGGATACAAAATTGGCTGAGGGATAGCAAACAGAGATTAATGGTTAATGGATATTTTTCAGGAAGGTTTGTAGTGGAGTTCCCCAGGGGTCAGTACTGGGACCCTTGCTTTTCCTGATATATATATATATATATATATATATATAAATGATCTAGATCTTGGTGTGCAGGGGACAATTTCAAAGTTTACAGATGACACAAAATTTGGAAGAATTGTAAACTGTGAGGAGGACAGTGTCGAACTTCAAAAGGACATTGACACATTGGTGGAGTGAGCAGATAGGTGGCAGATGAAGTTCAATGCAGAGAAGTGTGAGGTGATACACTTTGGTACAAAGAACATGAAGAGACAGTATAAAATAAAAGATACTGCTCTAAAGGATGTGCAGGAGCAGAGATACTGGGTGTATATGTACATAAGTCATTAAAGGTGGCAGGACAGGTAGAGAGAGCTGTTTCTAAACATAGAGTATTCTAGGCTTCATTAATAGTGGCATAGAGTACAACAGCAGGGAGGTTATGATGAACTTATATAAAACACTGGTTAGACCTCTGGAGTACTGCGTACAGTTCTGGGCACCACACTATAGGAAGGATATGAACGCATTGGAGAGAGTGCAGAAGAGGTTTACGAGAATGGTTCCAGGACGAAGTACTTCAGTTATGAAGAAAGATTGGAGAAGTTGGGACTGTTTTCCTTGGAGAGGAGAAGGCTAAGAGAAGACTTGATAGAAGTTTTCAAAATCATGAGGGGTCTGGACAGAGTAGAGTAAACGAATCAAGAATCAGAGGGCCAGTTTTTGTAAAAGAAGCAACTGCGAGGTGAGAAAAAACGTTTTCACACAGCGTGTAGTTAGGGTTTGGACTGCACTGCCTGGAAGTGTGGTGGAGGCAGGTTCATTTGAGGCATTCAAGAGGGCATTGGATGATTATTTAAATAGAAACAATATGCAGGGTTACGGGGAAAAGGCAGGAGATTGGCACTAAGTTAAAATGCTCAGAGAGCCAGTGCAGACATGATGGGCCAAATGGCCTTCTTCTACACCTTAACAATTCTGTGATTCTGTGAACAAGAACACATAACATTGTGGCAACAAATGTCAATGAGTAAACCTAAAGCATTTTAAATTGATTTAGTGCCGATTTGGAGAATTGACCCCCATTAGTGCCAGAAGAAAAACTTAATGAATTGTGAGAAAACGAAAAGCAAAATGTTGACCAGCACAGCAATGAATGCACAGTTACATCCCACAATGAATTGGGAAGCTGATGATGTCATAGAGGCATATGCAAAGTTTAAACAAAAGTGCAGATTGACGTTCAGTAGTTTCCTAAAAAACACTAACAATAAAGAGAGGGTCAGCTTATTAAATAGTGGAGCAGTCTCGATGGATAAACAACTGTAGCTCTGATGGTAGATTGGAGAGGTTAGGTCTGCTTTCCTTGCAGAAAAGAAGACTGAGAGGAGACTTGACAGAGGTATTCAAGATCCTGAGGGGTATGGATAGGATAAATAGTGAGAAACTGTTCCCACTCAAGCGTACATCAAGAACTAGAGGGCACAGATTCAAAATAATGGGCAAAAGGAGTAGAAGTGATGTGAGGAAAAAAATGTTTACCCAGAGTGTGGTTGGAGTCTGGACCGATCTTCCCGAAAGGGTGGCGGTGGCAGGTTTGATCGAAGTATTCAAAATGAATTGGATTGCTATCTGAAAAGAAAGAATGTGCAAGGTTACGGGGATAAGGCAGGGGAGTGGGATTAGGTAGAATGCTCTTTCAGTGAGCCATTGCAGACTCGATGGGCTGAATGGCCTCCTTCTGCACTGTAAAGATTCTATAACTCTGTGATTGTGGGAAAAGCCCATAATGATAAATCTGAAGATAGATACCGGGGCACAGAGTAACATCATCCCACTCAGACTGAAATTTTGGAAGAAAATGGTTATCCAAAGAAAGGTGTTCTTAAACTGAGCAACGTCATGCTAACAGCATATAGGGAAACTGAGATTCAAAAGCTAGGAACAATCCAAACCAGAAGGACACACACAGGAAAAGATGTTAACTGTACATTCTACATCACTGAAACAGATGGTCCTGTTATCCTGGGGCTGAGCAGTTGTGAAGAGCTGCAGATTATCTCAGTAAACCATGAGTTAAAGGAGGTGACACTGAGGGTTGAAGAGAGTACACTGATTGAAAAGTGTCCTCTGATCAGATGCAAAGAAGATCTGGTGCAAATGTACCCAGAGTGTTTCGATGAGAGGGTTGGATGCTTTGAAAATTTTGAGTATCACATCACTGTTGATCCAATGATGAAAGCAGTGATTCATCCCCCACGTAAAGTACCAATAGAATTAAAAGTAAAGCTTGAAAGGGAGCTCCAAGAGGTAGAAGAAAAGAAGGTGATCACCAGAGTCACAGACCATACAGATTGGGGAAATTGCATTGTGGTGAGAGAGAAGCCAAATGGAGAGCTAAGAATTTGCTTGGATCCCAAAGATCTTAATGAAGCCATTAAGAGGGATCATTACCCCATTCTAACACTGGAAGAGATCACAGCAGCACTGACAAGCTCAATACCAGAAATGGCTTCTGGAATCTGAAACAAGACATGGAATCTTCGCTGTTAACAACATTCAACACCCCCTGTGGATGGTACAAATTCCTGCGTCTACCTTTTGTCCTTAAAGTGAGCCAGGATGTGTTCCAGCAGAAAGTAGCCAAGACATATCAGGAATGCAAAGGAGCAGTCAGCATAACAGATGATATCCAGATATATGGTGTAGATGAGAAAGTTCATGACTACCACCTACATGAAGCTGTGGAGAGAACAAGGAAACTTGGGATCAAATTAAACGCAGACGAATGCATTCTGAAAGTGACAGAATGCCAGTTCTTCGAAATGGTGTCCACACCTGACAGAATAAAGCCGAGCCCTGAAAGAATCATGGCTATCTCTGGGAGAGAAGCTCCAAGAGATGAGAGAGGGTTGAGAAATTTCCTTGGCTTGATCCAATATATGAGCTGCTTCATACCACATATGTCAGAGCACACGGCAAACCTGAGGGAGCTGATGAAAGAAGATATATAGTACCACTGTTTAGATTCACATGACAGGAGTTTCAACGAAGTCAAAAAGGTAATATGCCAGGAGACAAGTCTGTCGTGCTACAACAAAAAGAAACCTGTCACTCTGCATGTTGTTGCTTCCAGAAAAGGACACATGGGAATGGAGAAGTGTAAGCTCAGAGCCAGAGTTTCTGATTTTTCCAAACTTAAAGTGTGATTATTAACAACATCTGGGAACCAAAGGAAAACTAGGTCACATAGCAGCACTATCCCTTTTCATCCTTCGTGACCTGCCTACAGCCTTTGAAATGCTTGACCTTCCAACGCCTCTCCTTCACTGTCCAACTGCATGGGACCGCCCTCGCTGCTTCCATTCTTACCTATCCAGTCATAGCCAAGTCACTTCCTACATTCTAACACAATTACCTCTGAAGTCCCTCGAGCATCCATTCTTTGCCCCTACCAATTTTTCATCTGCATGCTGCCCCTTGTCAACATCATCCAAAAACACAACATCAAATTTGATATGTATGCTGAGAACACCCAGCTCTACCACACCACCACCTCTCTTACCCCCTCCACTGCCTTTCATTTATTGCACTACTTGTCTGACATCCAGTATTGACAATCAGGAATTCCATCCAATTTAAAAATTGAGAAAACTGAAGCCATGAGGCAGAATCGCCCAAGATTTGCACTAAGTGCAGTAGCGGGCGGGAAAAGAAACATTTTACCTGCTGGCCACAATGGCGGCTTTCCACGCCATATCATCCCAATCCCGCCTCATTAATCATGCATTCCCAGGAAACACGCCATTTAGATGGCGGGCAGCCACTGATTCGCCTGCCACGCCATCACCTCACCACTTCATCACGCCAGGCACCATATTTAAAGTACAGCCACGCACACACCTCTCAGTGCTTACAGCTCAAGACTGCTACAAAGAAGACATGGCCCCGAAAGGCAAGAAGGTTGCAGCCTCCTGATTCAGTGACACATCCCTGGAATGCCTTTTGGATGTTGTGGAGGCCTGCCTTGATGTTCTCTATCCCTGCTGTGGCCGCAGGAGGGGCAGCAACATCACCAATCCAGCATGGGAGGCAGTGGCAGCGCTGGTCAGTGCCAATGCCCTACATAAGAAGACAGCCACCCAGTGCCAAAGAAGGATGCGATCTCCTCTGTTCCGCCAGGATAGGTCACTCTTCTCATCACTCTCAACTCACACACTCACAAACCCATCACACATCCACAGGGATCTCACTCACTGCCAGTTCAAGGGTCATCACCAAAATGATTGAAAATGGGATTAAAAAAATGGGATAAAACAATGAATAAATGAATAAAGGTAAAAATAAATTTAAAAAATAAAAAACAATAAGTGGATAAAAAATAAAAATGAGTTTTGAAAAAAAGGATTAAAAAGGGGTGAAGATAGAGGAGAGAGTTCTCACTGGAACATTGCAGCAGTCCAAGGATGGACATGTGGGCATGAGAGCAGGGTGGTGTGTTGAAATGGCAAGCAACAGGAAGGTCTGGGTCATGCTTACGGACAAACCGAAGGTGTTCCGCAAAGCGGTCACCCAGTCTGCATTGGGTCTCTCCAATCTAGAGGAGGCCGCATTGGGAGCAGTAAATGCAGTAGACCAAATTGAAGGAGGTGCAAGTGAAGTACTGCTTCATTTGAAAGGAGTGTTTGGGTCCTGGGACAGTGAAGATGGAGGAGGTAGTTGCGCCTTCTACAGTTGCATGGGAAGGTGCTGTGGGAAAGGGGTGATGTGTTGGGGGTGATGGAGGAGTGAACCAGGGTGTCCCGGAGGGAATGGTCCATAAGGAATACTGACAGGGATGGGTGAGGGGAAGATATGATTGGTAGTGGCATCATGCTGGGGTCGGCGCTGATGGTGGAGGATGACCCTTTGAATGCGGAGGCTAATGGGGTGAAAAGTGAGGACAAGGGGGACCCTATCATGGATCTGGGAGCGAGAGGAAGGTGTGAAGGCAGAGGGACAGGAGATGGGTCGGACACGGTTGAGGGCCCTGTCAACCACAGTGGGTGGAAAACCTTGGTTAAGGAAGAAGGAAGACATGTTAGAAGCCATTTTGGAAAGTGACATCATCAGAACACATGCAATGAAGGCAAAGGAGCTGAGACAATGGGATGGAACCCTTACAGGAAGCAGGGTATAAGGAGCTGTAGCCGAGGTAGCTGTGGGAGTTGGTGGGCTTGTAATGAATATTGTTGGACAGTCTATCACCAGAAATGGAGACAGAGAGGTCAAGGGAAGGGAAGCATCAGAGATGGACCAAGTGAAGGTCATAGAGGGGTGGAAACTGGAAGCAAAATTGATAAATTTTTCCAGGCCCAGACGAGAGCATGAAACTGTCATTGATATACCAAAAAAATAGTTGTGGGAGGGGGCCTGAGTAGGACTGGAATAAAGAATGTTCCACATACCCCATAAAGAGACAGGCATAACTGGGGCCCATGCGGGTATGCATAGCCACACTTTTTATTTGGAGGAAGTGAGACAAGTTAAAGGAGAAATTGTTCAGTGAGAGAACAAGTTGAGCCAGGCAGAGGAGTGTGGTGGTGGATGGGGATTGTTCAGGTCTCTGTTCAAGGAAGAAGCAGAGAGCCCTCAGGCCATCCTGGTGGGGGATGGAGGTGTAGAGGGATTGACGTTCATGGTGAAGAGGAGGCGGTTAGGTCCAGGGAACTGGAAATTGTTGATATGACGTAGGGCATCAGAGGAATCGCTGATGTAGGTGGGAAGAGGGTAGACAAGGGGAGAGAGAACGGAGTCAAGACAGGAAGAAATGAGTTCCATGGGGCAGGTACAGGCTGACAAGATCAGTCTACCAGGACAGTCCTGTTTGTGGATTTTGGGAAGGAGGTAGGAGCCAGCTGTCCAGGTTTGGGAGACTATGCGGTTGGAAGCTGTGGAGGGAAGATCTCCAGAAGAGATGAGGTCAGTGACAGGTGGCAGATGTGATCAACTGGTTCCCTAGACATGCGCAGTCTTCGGTGATGCTGATTCTCAGACACCTGGAGGAATGAAAGGTGGTGTTGAAAGGGCCTGGGTCTAGCTAGGCGCCGACCAGCAACAGCTCGCTGTGGCTTTTCAGCGGTATGTGTGGGAGCCCCAGCCGCCCCTTCTTCCTGAGGGTACTGCTCCTCCCTCTGCATAGCCAGGGGCCTCCATTGCTCTCTTCTCCTTCGTCTCCGCTCTCTGTAAGACATGAGGGCATACAGCTAGTTGATCAGGCTCCATGCTCCTGATGTACTCCTCCTGTAGGATGAAAGAGAGAGGCATGTGGGTTAGCTTGGGTGTTCTAAGAACCTCTCTTGGTTAAGTCTGAAGGTCCCTTAATGCATCGCAGAGAATGCTGGTCACCATTTGGATGATCAGAATTAGTGCACTGCATGGCTGCCCGAGACCCCCCACAACTCTGCCTCACTCCAACTGACCGATTGGCGGCAGCTTTGCCGACTGGATTGCATGCTGTGCTGTCAGCTCAGGTGCAGTCCTTCTCCTAACCCACACTGCAAGGCTGCACTGTTATCTTGAACCATGGGGGAGGCTGGTCGAAACCTGAATAATGACATTGCCTGGGGGTGTGAGCGCCTCCACCAGTGAATGCTCCATGGCCAGCTTTCGCAAGGAGATTGTATAATGTGCCCAATTGTTCTGCAGTCCACTAAAACACTCATCAGTTTGCAGTCTGTGCCCGAGTCATGAAAAGCTCTGGAGCACCCGGTGGTACTTTCAGGCCTCTGTGTTGCTTGAGTGGGCAGATAAGCTAGAGGCCCAACTCCAAACATGTCAATGTGGCTGTGTCTAAACTGTCTCAGCTGGGGAGGAATGGTCACTTTATACAAAGTTCCCTAATGCGTGACTGCTTCCCTCCCACCCACCCCTCATGTGTTTGTGCACTACCATCAACGCAGTGCGGCCCTTCCCCCCCAAACTCGCCTCAACTGCAGTACAGCCCTTGCCCCCCTCAACTCGCCTGAACCGCAGGGCAGCTCTTGCCACCCAACTCACCTCAACCGCAGTGCAGCCCTTGCCCCCACCTCGCCCCAAGTCGCCTCAGCCCTCAGCCGCAGGCCAGCCCTTGCCTAGCACCACACCATCAGACATCCGGGAAAAAAACAACTTGCCTGTGCCCTCACTTGAATGTGCAGCACCCCAATCTTGAAGTCCAACAGGTGACCTTCGCAAGTGCTGAGTAATGTTACTGTGCACTCATCTCCGAGTTCTCTTCGAAGTGCAGCTCACCAGGTACAGGTCTTATATATGCTGTTGTGAAACACGTTGGTGTGAGTGCTCAGATAATCCCGCTTGGGGGGATGATTCTGGCAGGCTGAACGTTTAATGATATGCAGATATATTACAACAAAGTTCCCGACATCCGACAGCAGGAAACGTGGCCCGCCAATGATGGGCAGAGCGGACAATTGCAAAATGGTTTCATGATGTTGTTGGCCTTCTCGCTATATTGTCCGCTCATGCCGCCAAACACACCCGCCCCCAATGGGCACGGAAAATTCCACCCTTAGTCTTTGGAACCATTACCAACTCTGTCCTCCAGCCATTGATCCATCCTACTTCCTCGCCACTGTCTGAGCCTGAAACAAACTGATCACAACCTAACCGTCCAATTTGTCACTGGACTAAGCTTCTGATCCATGTCATCTCCAACACCAAGAATGTCAGTTTCCACCCCTAATTATTACCTATCTCTTGCCTTGCCTCAGCATATCTGTTGCTGAAATCCTCATCCACACCTTTGTTGCCTCCAGACTTGATTGTGCCAATGCTGTGCTGGCTGGCCCCCCATCTTCCACACTCTATAAACTTGAGCTTACTCAAAGCTCTGCTGCCTATGTTCCAACTCACATCAAGTTCCATTCTCCCATCATCTCTGGTCTACATTGGCTCCTTATACAGCAATGCCTGAATTTAAAAAATATAATTCTTTGTTCAAATCCTTCTGGGACCTCAACTCTCCATTTCTCCGTAACCTCTTTTAGCTCTACAACCCTTCAAGAACTTTTGTTCCCCCAAATCTGGCCGCTTGAATGTCACCAATATCTTTTTATGTGACTCAGTGTCAAATTTTGTCTGATGACGTTCCTGTGGAGCACCTTGGGATGTTTTGCTACATTAAAGGAACTATACAAATGCAAGCTGTTGTTATTTTTTGTAGGCAATAGTTTTGCTAAGCCCTACTGAGCCTTTCTAATTGGAACCTTGGGTAGTCCAGAAAAATCCCAAACAGACCTCCAAAGCTTAAATAAAAACAGAAAATGCTGGAAATACTCAGACAGCAGGAGAGAAAAAGAGTTAACATATGGGTGGTGGCCCTTCATCAGAACTCCCAAACATAAGTTTGGATGGAGAGGGATAATTTAAGCATTGAAACAAGGTGCATTCTGCTTTCCATTTGGTTTGAAAGGTGGAGGGGAGAGCAGGTAACTGGCGTAAGGATTTATAATTTGATGCTCAACCATGCTACAGTTGATGATTTTTTGAGGTTAGGCTGCCTTCTGCAATCAAATTGGAGCTGTAGCTTTGCTGAGCTGATAGTGAGGGGCAGTTAGATGTAATTGTTAGTGCCATTGCCTTGCCGACTGCACCGTTGATCTGCCACCATAATGTGGTCGGAGTGCTTGCTGCATGCATGGATAGGCATTCCTTTCTGGTCAGTGGGCAGCATTTATTAAAGTACACCTTGGCAGTTTGCCTTAGTCCTGAGCACAATGGCCCAGAACTTCCAGTCTCCTGATGGTCATACCCCGGATATGGCCCCCAAGATGCACTACGGGACACCTCAGTCATCCTGTGCAATGACTATGCAGAAATTGCCGGGGAAGTTTGGACTCCCCATGGGCAATGCCCCTACATCCGGTACCCTCCAAAAAGTCTCCAAGCCTGGGTTGAATTTGAAGGCTTCAGAGGGTTATGGCTTACTACCTGGATAGTTACCCAGGAAATGTTAGGAAAAAAACTGTTCTAACTCATGGGTAACTATACATAATCAGGTACACTGACCCACCCCTCCCCCGACTCCCACCCCGATACTCCGACTTCCCACTGAGTACACCCCCGATCCTTTAACACCCAGACACTCACCCAACCCAACCTGACAAACCCCCGACCCTCTAATTCATCACCGACCCTCTGACTCACCCCCCCCCACACCTGATCTGAATACACCTGACCCTCCGACTCCCCCCAAACCTCCAATTTGCCTCAGACACCCTCGACCCTCTGACACCCCCCCAACCTTCCAACTCCCCCATCAACCAGACCTGACCTGATCTCATCACCCTACTCACGCTGCTACTTACCACCCTGGCATCCTAGCCACCCTGCTACCTACCATCCTACCCACTATGCCACCTACCATCCTACCCACCCTGACACTCTACCCAGCTGCCACCCTATCCACCATGCTACCTACCACCCTGTCACCCTACACACCCTGCCACCTACCATCCTCCCACCCTGCTACCCTATCTACCCTGCCACCCTACCCAGCTAGCACCCTACCACCTTGGCTTGGAACTCTTTCCCTAACAGCCCTGTGGATGTGCCTACACCACATGGACTGCAATGTTTCAAGAAGGCAGCTCACCATCACCTTCTCAAGGGCAATTAGAGATGGGCAATAAATGCTGGCCTAGCCAGTAATACCCACATCCCATGAATGAATTTTTAAAAACTTACACGGTCATTCACTAGCAGAATGAAAAGCTATTTAAATATCCCAAAATTTTTCACTGTTTTGGTGAATGAAGGTTACCAAAATATGGCAGCTAGTGCTGTAAAAAGGGGACATGTTTTGGCTTGCCTTGACAGTCCTACGCTATGAGGAAGACTCGCAGAATAGGCATTTCTGAAGAGGGATGGTTTGTAAGTCTGTGCCAGAAATGCGGAGCTCCAGTGCAAGGTAAGAAAATAGGAGTGGAGTGGCAATCCAATTACGTGCATTTGGTCCCATGGTCTATAGACTTTGGAAAATATACTCTTGTTCTCTATTATATGCCACAGCGGTTCTATTTGCAAGCTTTCTTACTGAAGGGGGCAGTTCTTGGTACTCCTCCAGCCTTGTTGTCTCTGAAAATGCTGGTGGCTTCTGCACCCCAAATTCCACTCTCAGCATTCCCTGTGATCATTAAAAACGCAAAGGGAGCATACTAAAGTTTGAACTAACCAATCCAGCCGTCCAGGAAATTTCACAAAAGTGCTAGTTCTCATGAGGACATAAAAAGGACAATGATATGAATCAAAAGGCCCACAACTGCATTTTAACATGGACCTGAGCAGGGAAGTCACTATGGTTTTCTCGTCAAGGAAAGGCAAGTCAAAAGCTGTCTGGAAGAATGGGGAGACCAAAACATTAAGTTAGAAACTTTCCTTTTGTGAGGCCGGAAGGAACAAGAGTGCTTTCCCCAGGCACAACAAGGATAACCACTTCTTCCTTTTACTCCCACCCCTTTTCCTCATACGAAACTCTCCTTCCCTGTCACTTACCTGCTGAGAGTTGGTGGGCCTCCCATTCTTCAGATGTTTGGTGTCCTCTACATGGTCATTCTGGGTGGGAAGTGAATCAATGGCATTTAAATGGAAACCAGTGATTGAAGGTCCCCTGCTGCCACTATTGGCAGAAAATCAACAGTATAGAACAATTGCATGTTGTAAACCTACTTCAGGTTAAAATCTGTCCTGTATAGTTTAGTGGAAAGAAAGGGGGATACAGGTGTACATATAATGTTGAATTGATCTGCAACTATTTAGTGGTGAGAGTTAGGATTGACATAAAAACACCTGTTTTTATGTTTTTTTTTCTAGCTGGTTTCAGCAGCTCTTCTGCCATGGTTGATGGCAGGCAAGTGGGAGAACCCCTGCAAAAGCTTTGAAAAGAGATCCAACAGACTGAAATAAATTTCAAGGCAAGCTGTAGACAGATTCCTGAGTGTTGGTGCTAAAACAGACTACAAACTATTACAGTTTGCATAAGGTGCAAAGTCACTTTGGTGCACAGCTGTCCTGTTAGAAACTGATGTTTCATGATCAGATTATACTGTGCGGCTGAGTTATTGTGAGTTCAGTATAATGAAATAAATTTCCCAGAGAAACAGCAGAAGTAAGGGGCAGGCGAACAGAAAGGGAACAGAGTAAGGAATGGAGAAAGTGGACCAAAAGCAAAATACTGTGGATGCTGGAAATCTGAAATAAAAATGGAAAATGCCGGGAGTTCTGATGAAAGGTCACAACCTGAAATGTTAACTCTGTTACTCTCTGTACAGATGCTGCCAGACTTGCTGAGTACCTGGCATTTTCTGTTCTTATTAATAGAATAAGTGAAAACATTTCTTCTTATAAAATGAGTGAGTGGTGTAGAAAAAAGAAAGGCTGGAGAATGTCATAACAGAACAGTGCTGTGCCATTATCTGGGTTATGTGATGGCATTTTTTTAAACTGCCTTCCCAGTTTTGTGAATATTACTGGTGACACCAAGCTGTTTAATGCAGATATATGCTGAGTAGGGCTGCACAGAAATATCTGAGTAGGATGGGATGTAATAGTGTGCAGCCTGAAGCAGGTTGAAACAAATGTACACCGTTTAATTTGAGATTCCAGCTTGTTCCCCTGTTAGTCCCTCCAAACTGGAGGTAATAACTTGTTACCGATTAGATCAATATGGCTATTAGATCGATATGACTGAGAACCCTTGCAATGATGTCAAATTACCCAAGCAAAGAAATAAGGAAATTAAGCATATGAAGAAGCCTTTTGTTATGTGCTAGAGAGAAGGCTCAGCAGAGCTGAAACATTGAAGACTGACATAAGACTGTAATTACAGCTTAGACCTTTCATTCAGAGTCATTCATTGTGTGTGCAAATGTGAAGCATTAAAAAATTGCTTCTATTTTGAAGACTAACAAAGTGCTGTTTTTTATGTAGTCTTCAACAGAGATTGAGCAGCCCTTTTGTGTTCTGTTCGTATATGTTTCCTGGCAGGTTGATAACAAATTGTAAAGACAAAAATACTTTGGCCATGTGCTGGCCTGCTGTCAAATTAAATACCTCTCCATAATGTGTGAAGAAACACAGGGGACTGATAGCTGATCCTGGGTAGCTGAATCTGTCTCTCAGTATACATTGTTATGACCCAGTCACACAGAGATTCCCAGCAGTGCATCATTAATCTAAGCTAAGGAAGGACAGTGCTGTCTTTACATTTATTCTATTCTTCTTTGTTGGGAACTCATCAGACAATTCTTAACTGTTTATAGAGAGAAACTCTAGCTAGAAATTAGACAGTGAAAAATAGTGTTACATTAGTGCTAGGGCGGAATTTTCTGTGCCCATTGGCGTCGGGCGTCATGGCGGGCGTGAGCGGGCAATATGGCGGGAAAACCAAAATTTGGCTTCAATTTGTTGTGAAACCAGTTTGCGATCATCTGCTCTACCCACCTTTCCCGCCGGCAGACGTTGAGAACTTAATTTTAATACAACTGTATATCATTATAAGCTCTGCTTGCTGGAATCATTCCCCCACGCTGGACCATCTGGGCAACCATGCCGCATGTTTAACCACTGTACATAAGCGATGTGCACCTGGTGAGCAGCACTTTGCTCAGGGCTTTGAGGTTTGTTTGCCTACCTTGCTTCGGGCAGCACTCACAGTCATCAGCACCAGGCTTCTTAGGCAGCACCACATCACTTTTAGGGGAGCTCATGGGCAGGTCTCTATCTACCAGACCAGCCATAAGGCAGCAGGTGGCTTTTCAATGGCTACAAGACTAGTGCTTGCTTGGGGAAGGGGAAGAAATGGCCTCAGGAAGAGGAACAGGCTGCAGGGCGAGGGCTGTACTGGGGAAGGAAGCTATCCCAGGGTGTGTGTGGGGTCACATGTTGATCTGTGCAAGTAGCCTCAAGATGGTGAGGGCTGAGGAGGCAGTCTCCAGAGGACTTGAGGCCAGATGGAGATGTGAGGGCATGTGTGAGAGAGTAAATGGTGTTGTCTATTGAGCTGGCAGTGAGTGAGATGCCAGTGAGTGTGCGATGGCCTTGTGAGTGTGTGAGTTTAGAGTGCCTTACCCTGGCAGCACAGATGAGATCATTCACCCTGTTTCTGCAATGCATGGACAACCTCTTCTGTGCAGCGTTGGCACTGACCACCTCTGCCACCACCTCCCAAGCCAGAATGGTGGACCTCCTGCAGCCAGAGTGGGGTGGAGGACATCACAGCGGGCGTCCGAAAGGCATTCCAGTGATGGGTCACTGAACACTTCTTGACTTTCAGGGCCTTGTGGTACTGCATATTTGCAATGTAGGGGGACAATAGCAGCCCTGAGCTGCAAGCATTGAGAACTGTGTGGGCGGCTGCAGTTTGGATATAGCGCCCAGAGTGAGGAAACAATGAGATAATGGTGTGATGGGCGATTCAGAAGCCGCCCACCAGCGAGACCGCGTGTTTCCTGTGGCTGCATAATTAATGAGGTGGGAAGCGGATGATATGGCCAACAGGTAAAACGTCTTTTTTCCAGCCCGCTCTCGCACTTAGTACAAATCTAGGACGATTCCGCCTCTAGTCTTCAAAGAACTTTTTGAGCTCTTTGCCTTCTTGCTCAGGTTTTCTCTTGAAGCCTAATGAATTTTCAGACACTGTTCTTAACTCTATAAATCTCAAGTCTGTCCATAACTTGATATTTCTGCTGGATCTTGCTCCCCCAAAAGGCTGTGGATGCTGGACCAATTAAAGTTTCAAAACTGAGATAGTTAGACTTGTGTAAGGGTAATATGGAAAAAGGGCAGTTAATAGAGTTGATGTGCAGATTAGCCTTGATCTAATTGAATGTCAGAACAGGTGTGAAGGGCTGAATGAACTACTCCTTTCCCTATGTTCCCATATCTTAGCAGGTTGTTCTAGCCTGTCTCTCACACAATACATGAAAGTTTTGTCACCTGTTACTCAAAGCTTTCATCACTAGCCTCCAACCTCTGCCTTTCACAATCTTCCTTGCCTTCTTATTTTAGTGACAGATCCATGCTCAGTTTTTTCCCTGAACTTTTCTCTCTTGTTCCCCCACATTGCAAATATGCAGTGCCACAAGCTGATATTATTATAATAATCTTACATTTCAGAGCCTTTACTATATAATTGTTTTGAGTTGACCTCCCTCAATCTGTCATTCTGTCCACAATTCCCAGGCTTTAAAACTCAAGTTTGGTGCCACCTAACTATCACTTCTTGATTGGATATACCCTAGATTTTCATGTTGGCTCTCCCAAGCACTGCTCTGCATTCCAGTTTGCAGCCATGTTCAACTCTTTTCTTGTCTTTGTTTTCACATGTCTAACTCAGATGACTAAACAGTGCAGTTCTTTACCCTCCTCTTGCTTGAAATCCATTTAAATGCTTATATTTGTAAACTCTCAATCACTACCTATTGTTCATTTTCCCCCTTTTTGTTTGATAATTCCTATAAAGGAGATTGAATATCTGACTGTGCCAGTTATGATGAAGGGTCCCACCACAAATCTTAATCTTTCTTTCCAGATCCTAAATGACATATGTTTTATTTCTTGCTTCTGCAGTTTCTTTCTCTTTTAATAATTTCTTGATTTATCCAGTCTTCTCTACAACCATGGTTGCATCTTGCACTGTACTACAGGCCTCCAACCTTCATCCAAGTTTCTTAAGAAAAAAGAGTGGTATGACACCATAGCACACCAGAGCATCTCTGTGTGGCACCATGCCAATTCCTCAATGTTTCTGAATTCCCAGTCTTAGCCAGGTTGATGTGGGGAGGCATATGTCATGGGAGGAAAGGAAAATCAAAGAGAAAGCAATCTGTGAACTGTTTTTATATGCCTTCCAGCCACAGACTTTGAGCAGCAGTGGTAAAGGTTTGGAAGCAGTCATCCAACTGCTCTTTCCCTCAGGTAGCCAAGAGGATTAGCCAGGTAACAAAGGGATTTATATGCTCAACAAAGCATTTATGGATGATTTTAACAGGTTATGATTTAAATCCGCTCATCTGAGAAGGCAAGAAGGCCATCTGTCAGAAATTAGCAGGGTCCTTCTTTAGAAGTACATAAGATATACAAGGTTTGAATGCTATTTTAACCATGGACCTGAGCAGAAACACAGTTATGGCTTTAGTGCCAGTGCAAACTAATGGGATGAGACCAAGAAAGGCAAGACCAGGAGGAGAAGGAGTTCTTCTCTAAGCCCGCCAATCAAAGTTTATGTCTCCCCTGCCCTGGGCTACCCTGCAAGGCCCTCCTGAAACCCCTCCTCTCCACTACGTACCTAACTTGTTCCTTCGATTCTCTACTGCAACCTCCTACTACCTGACACTGACGTTGCAAACCCACAGTGGGCCAACTGCTCTCTCTTGTTGGTTTTGAACAGGAAACTGACCAGAAACATGCAGAGGGTGCCTAAGTGTTCAAGTCTCCTAGGCCTCATTCTGCCAAGGTCAGAATGGATTCCCCACCCACCCAATTTCCAGTCCAAATTAAATTCAAAGCTAACATATCTGCAAAGGGAAATGAGGTAACTCTGTATATGGTCAGTCTTCTCCCTTACCTTGGTCCAGTCATGATTGTAAGATCGTCCAGCACCTTGCTCAAATGGCCCTTGATTGTGTATAAATCTAGGCACTGGGTGATTTGCCTACAAGTGATTTGCAGCTTTTAAATCACTTCTTAAGTGATCTACACAAGTGATTTGCCTACTTGGGACAGCAGATCATCAAGCCTGATCATATTTTCTTATTCATTTATGGGATGTGGACGTCGCTGGCTAGGCAGCTATATTAGACAGCTATGATTCCTGTCTTATAAACACGTCCCAAGCACTCAAATGCCTACCAGTAGAACCTAGCTACCAAGGCCATGTGGATATCAATAAAATACAAGCTCTATATTAAATAGCTAAGCTGTTCCAGTACAGCTACAACACTGGCATCTACCCAGCAATATGGAAAATTGCACACAAAAAGCAGGACAAATCCAACCCAGCCAATTACTGCCCCATCAGTCTGCTCTCAATCAGCAGTAAAGTGATGGAAGGGGTCATTAGCAATGCTATCAAGCGGCACTTGCTTAGCAATAGCCTGTTCAATGAAGCTCACTTTGGGTTCCACCAGAGCTACCCAGCTCCTGACCTCATCACAGCCTTGGTTCAAACATAGACAAAAAAGCTGAACTCCAGAGGAAAAGTGAGAGTGACTGCCCTTGACGTAAAGGCAGCATTTGACTGAGTGTGGCATCAAGGAGCTCTAGCAAAACTGGAATCAATGGGAATCAGGGGGAAAGCTCTCCGCTGGTTGGAGTCATACCTAGCACAAAGGAAGATGGTTGTGGCTCTTGGAGGTTAGTCATCTCAGCTCCAGGACATCACTGCAGGAGTTCCTCAGGGTAGTGTCCTCAGCCCAGCCATCTTCAGCTGCTTCATCAATGACCTGACTTCCATTATAAGGTCAGAAGTGGGATGTTTGCTGATGATTGCACAATGTTCAGCACCATTCATGACTCCTCAGATACTGAAGCAGTCCATGTCCAAATGCAGTAAAATCTGGACAATATCCAGGCTTGGACTGACAAGTGGCAAGTAACATTCTCACCATACAAGTGCCAGACAAACCATCTCCAACAAGAGAGAATCTAACCATCACCCCTTGACATTCAATGGCATTACCATCACTGAATCCCCCACTATCAATATCCTGGGGATTACCATTGACCAGAAACTGAACTGCCATATAAATACTGTGCCTATAAGAGTAGGTCAGAGACTAGGAATCCTATGGCGAGTAACTCACCTCTTGACTCCCCAAAGCCTGTCCATCATCTACAAGGTACAAGTCAGGAGTGTGATGGCATACTCTCCACTTGTCTGGTTGGGTGCAGCTCCCACAACACTCAAGAAGCTTGACACCATCCAGGACAAAGCAGCCCACTTGATTGGCACCCCATCCATAAACATTCACTCCCTCCGCCACCGATGCACACTGGCAGCTGTGTGGACCATCTACAAGATGCATTGTAGGAACTCACCAAGCCTTCTTAGACAGCATCTTCCAAACCCATGACTGCTACCATCTAGGAGGACAAGGGCAACACACACATGGGAACACCAGCACCTGGAAGATCCCCTCCAAGCCACTCACCATCCTGACTTGTAAATATATCACCATTCCTTCACTGTTGTTGCATCAAAACCCTGGAGCCCCCTCCCTAATATCACTGTGGGTGTACCTACAGCACATGGACTGCAGCAGTTCAAGAAGGCAGCTCACCACCACCTTCCCAGGGGCAATTAGGGATGGGCAATAAATGCTGGCCTAGCCAGCAACATCCACATCCCATGAATTAATGAAAAAAAATGCCAAATGCAATTCAATATTTAGTATTTATCCTTCAGGCAGAATATACTCCTTATACCCATATCAGAATGCCTACCTTCAAGCCCTGAAAATTTGTTCATGGATTGATGGGATGTAAATGTTTTTCCTTCTGTCTCTCCCTCTCACACTAATATGGAGACTTCTCGATGATTTCATGCATTTATTTGCTGGCTTATTTTGGTTTTGTCAGAAGCTTGGGAAATGCATGATTCTTCCTTTTTTTAGCAGAACCAGAGTTGTGAAATGTTGCACCTTTGCCTTTTGATGACGGGAGATGAAGTCACAGGAAATTTTGATCACTCAGTAGGCATAGATCATTGATACCTAGTGAATTTAGTGAATGGGATGTGTTTCCAATCATGCTCCATTGATAGAATTGAAATAAGCTGCAGTGTTTTGTGCATGTATACATATTTAACTTTCACTAATTCTCAATTCTGGAACAGTTGTATTGGTGGATATTGCAGTACAGTCTGTTCTCCTCAGATCTCAACATATTAGCATTCTGTTAATGCAGCTGGTTTCCTGTCTCTTATTTCACACCTTGTAAAAAAGAGAAAAAAGAAGAAATTGAATTTCCCACAACACAGAGTTTGTTTGTTTTTTACTAACTAAAGAATGTTTAAAGGGACAATTTTGCTGTAAGAAAATAAACCAGAACAAACTAACAGATAAGCAGAAATGTTATTAAAACTGCACTAGTCTTTACAGTGGGTCAGTAGTAAAAGCAAAAACCTCCTGCTTACTTACATTTTGTTATTTGAATATGTGGAGGTGATGCATGGATCCTTTAATTGAAAGGATACTTCAGGCATAATGGTCAAAGCTAGCAGTTACCTGTGCATTATTGCACCAACAATTCAGCAATTCACAATCATTTTAGCTTTGACTGAGGCCAGGATTTTCCGGCCCCGCCGTGGGGTGGCAAACCATTCAAATCTCTATTGACTTTGGCGCTACCGGAAGATCTCGCCGGCGGGAGGGGTCGGAAAATCCCACTGTAAAAAGCTATAAGCTCTGCAATTCCCGCCCTATATCTCTCCACCTCTCTTTCTTGCTTTGTTCCTTTGAGACACTCCTTAAACCCTGCCACTTTGTCCAAGCTTTTGATTATCTGACCTACGGGGGAGAGTTTTCTCCCCATCGGGGGGGGGGGTTGTGCAGGGGGTGGGCGCGGACGGGTGTGCAGCTGATCGACGCCCCTGATCGACTGGGCGCTGCCATTTTATGTGGGTGGGCCAATCAAGGCCCGTCCAGCGTGATGCGCACCCAGAGGTGCCTCAGGGAGATTAAGTTCACGTATAAAACATTGAATAAAGGAAGAAAAAAATTTTAAGGACATGTCCCCTCATATCATGTGAAGGCCGCCTGGGCTCTTCACCTGCCCACCATCCTTAAGGCTGGACGGGCAGCTTAGGTCAATGCTTTAATTGATTGTTAAATGGCCTTCATAGGCGTTTGACAGTTCGGCAGGCGTGCAGCCGAGTGTGCCCGCTGAATCTGAATGATGCACAGTGACGTAGGGTCACATGCCTGACGTCACCCTGCGTTATTTTATGTCTCGGCAAGCAGGCCCCGCCGAGCTGAAGACTCTACCTACTGTTTCATGTGCCTGTGTGTAATTTTTTAATATAATGTACCTGTGAAGCTCTTTGTAATTTTTTTATTACATTAAGGATGCTGTATAAATGTAAGCTTTGTAACAATTCACCATTAGTTATAAGACAAACAGTGCTTTTTTACCAACAGAGGTGGTTTGTGCTGATATCATTACAGTTGCAAAAAGGCGTTTTAAAAGTTCATATCATCTACAAGTATTGTCTCCTCAATTTAGTATGATTGCTTGCATCTTTGAAACTTTGTAGTGCTGGGCTGTTTTTCAGTGACAGTCCATAGCTGTGACAAGAACTTTCCTGAGGAAGCAAAATCTGTGAGAGACACTTATTAGTGCTTATATCTGGATAGCACAGTTACTTCCACTAATACTGACCCAATTAATATCAAGTGCACAGTATCACTTATTCAATACAACTGTATTAAGGAGGTTTGATCCAACGAAATCCTTTTTTGATGTTTGGTGCAATGAAGTGTACAGTGTTCATACCTAACATTAGAAGTTACTACCAAATTCTATGATATATTAGCTTAGAAATTTCCAATGTTAGTATACAAATCTCTAATCTGTTCATATGACTTTCTTTTCTAAAACAAACAAGTTACAATGACAAAACGAGCAATATAATGCAACCCATTAAGTGCTTGTAGACTATTCTAGACTATTGAGTTAAGTGCCAGAGCTAACGATGCTTATGGTTGAATCGTTCTCTGTGAATGAAATGTGACCTTGTTCACATCATGTGATTTGATTGGTCTGATTTTGAATTCAGTATGCCATGAAGCTTGTAACTATACAGCACAGAATCTCTGGTGCCTCTTGACTTGATGCATGTTAGGCACATTTAATTAAATACACACTTGAGCAGAAATGTTTGTGTAGCATAGTGTGTTTGTTCCTTTTTCAGAGATATACCTAACCTTCTCATCAAATCCCTTCACTCTCTCTAAAAACAGATTTAACTGTCTTTTTTTTATACAGTCTGCTTCAACAGCCTCCCTTTCCAAGTTACTCCACAGCTGTAATACACTTGAGGTGTATTTCTCCTTCCTCTCAGCTTGTTAATCTTAACCAGTGTCCTTTAGTATTCTGAGCCTTTCAACATCATTGTGAACATTGTGCCTGGGTTAATTTTACCAAATCCTTACATTGTCTTCAAAAGTTTGATAAATTTTCTCATTTCCAAAGTCAACAAGCTCAGTTTCCTTATCATTTCCTTATGAATTCCTGTAGTTACTTCCAAATATTTCCATGGCAATAATTCTTTTCTTATCATTAGTTAACTATAACTGCACAGCCTGAGAAACATGTTATACATCCATGGCAGGCTGTGGCTTTGCTGTTTGTTGAGGATTCTAGTTATAAATTCAAACTATTCTGGCTCAAGCTATACATCTTCCCCTTGCTGACTGGTGAAAAGCGCCACATTTTCCTCGGCACTCATTAATAGGGGAGAGGGGAGTTAGAATTAAATTAACTGTCCTCATATTTATTTGTTTGGTATTTTAAGTTTTAGGCTCTTTATTTTGCATATCACATGCAGTTGTTGCCATATGATAAAAGCTTAGCACTATCAGGCTATGGGATTGTTTGACTTTTTTTTGCTCAAAATTAGGTTCTTGGGGGGACCTCAGAGGTGCAGGAATTGAAGACATTGTTGGAGAATCACTGGCTACAATTGGATAAACAAGGGTGGAAACAAGTGAGAACAGTTCCCTCTCAACATAGAAGGCTAGTTTTTATCATGTCAAAGGTTGCAGAGACCAAGGAGGGATAGTGTGCCATGACCACAGAGGATTAGTTGGTATATCTATAATCCATCTGCCCATAGTACAGTAAAAGCCATCCTGTCCACATAACCTTACTTCTTGTGCCACAATTTTTGAGCCATGATTTTTTATATCAGTGTTTTACATTGGAAAAAGTCAAGGTAAACATTTGCCTATCATGTGATAATTGAAAGCCTCCCATTACGAGGCAATGGTATTGCATCTCCCTATCATATTGTGAACCTCCTTCGGCTTTTGAACCCCTTAAGCTCCTGCACCCCATCTGTCTTCCAGCCTCTAGCTTATGTTTCCAACATTTTGCTGATACTTCAAAACTGCTTCTCTTGCTCAGTGCCCCTCATTCTGCTGCTCCAGTACCCCCATTTTCCACTCCGGTGTTTGTTGGTTCTACTGCTTATATTTTTAATGTCTCAGCATCTTGCCATTCCTGTTGTCAGAAGCCCAGCCTTTTCCATTCTTCTGTTCAAAGGCCTTGCTATATATTTATATTTTTTAAAATAGCTTTTTAAAGAAACTTAAATGATTCCAACTGCTTCTTCTAAAAATGTCAGGAATAAAATGCTCAGGACACCAGAATCCAACTACTGCATCCCCTCGATCTGAAATCCTATCTCTGTACACCCTTTAATTTCCCCCAGTCCCAGTTGTCTGCTCCAGGGTAATGTTCTTGATGCTCACTCTTCATCCCAAAACTCAGAAATTAGACAGACACAGAGTGAGGGGGAAATCAAAAAGAAACAAAAAGAATTATTGAATCGGCAAAAGAATCAGCTGCAAGCTGGATCACATCAATACTTGCAATATGGATCTATAAAACAGGGGTGTACCTTCTAATTCCTCCTATAAGAATGAACTATCTCACACCTTGCTCTATTGAATTATATTTTCTATTTATCCAGCACTATGCAAACCTGTATATATCTTTCATATTTTGGTGCCGTCTTCCACATTATTAGCTATATCTTCCAAATAGTAATCACAATATATATATATATGTGGATACACACATACATGCAGTGGTTCTAGCATGAATCCCTGCAGGACAACTTCCCACTTTCACTATTCCTAGAATCCCTTTAGTGCTCTGTCACAAAGAAAATGCCTTACATGAAACTGGAACATGGATGGAAGAAAATAGATACAAGTTGAAAAAAAACAGTAAATGCTAGGACTACTCAGCTGGCCAGACAGGGTCTGTGAAGCTGAAACCTCATCCACAGGAGGGATGAGCAAATAATCTAGCCTAGCACTTAATCCAGCACTCCCTCCGTAATGCAATGATCAGGTGCTCTAAAATGGATGAGATGTTACATTGACGCCTCACTTAGACATAAAAGATCTCATGGCACTATTTGAAGAACAGGGGAGGTCTGGTGTCCTGGCCAACATTATTTCTCACAGCACAGGTGAATTGGTCATTTATCTTATTTGTATCCATGTTGGACACAATTAGTTGCCACATTTGCCTGCAATAAAAAGTGACTGTACTCAAAAAGCAACTCATTGGCTGTGGAGTAAGTTGTGAGGAGAACACAAAGAGCAGTATTTAATGGAGATGACGGGGCCTCGCCCGCTGGCTGGACAGCCAGTGATGACTCAGCATTGCCCCTTTTAAAGAAGATCAGACAAATTAATTGCTGCTTAGGCACTTAACTGGATAGCTCTGAGCCTTCCCCAGGATCAAGGACCCTGGGGTGGAGGGGGGTTGGAGGGGGGTGCGCGGAGTCCCACCCACCAAGAGCTGCCAGCCAATTAGAGACCGGCAGCTCTATTCAATGGCAAGCAGTAGCTCTGCCTAGTGCGACACCTACCCAGACCTAGAATCATCATTGGATTCTAGGCCCCAGGCGGGTGATGGCGGAGCAGTGTTGCAGGGCGGGGCTATGGGGGCGGGGGGGTGGGGGGGTGCAGTGGACTTGGCATCAAGCACAGAGGTTTCCTCTTAGTGGGCTTCCCATTTCCCAATGCAGGGTTCCTCGATTAGCCACTGAGTGCATTTTCACAAGGGATCACCCCCACCCCCCCATCACCCCAGGAGCTCACAAGCAACCCCACCACATGGGTTTGCTTGTCCTGCTCCCTGCATGGTGAGCCACGGGTTAATACTAGCAATGGCAGGAAGAGACCCTTAAGTGGGCATTAATTGGCCACTTAAAGGTCTCAATTGGTGGCAGGGTGGGAAGGCCTTCCTGCCACGGCTTCAATCGGAGTTGAGGTGGGACGGTGACAGGATACCCGCCCGTCTCCCTCCCGCTGGTTTAAATGTCCCCCCACACCAAATTCGCCATGGGGGAGGGCATAAATTCCACTCACAGAATCTGCAAAGGGACATTTAACATAGGTTAAATGAGTGGGCCAAAATTTGGTGCCATATAGTGTTAGGTTGTCCACTTTGGGAAGAATAGGAAAGCAGAATATTATTTAAATGGAGAGAGACTGCAGAATGCTGAGATACAGAACAATTTGGGTGTCCTCATTCATGAATCACAAAAAGGCAGCATGCAAGTACAGCCAGTAATTAGGAAGGCAAATGGAATGTTGGACTTTATTGTAAAGGAGATGGAATATAAAAGTAGGGAAGCCTTGTTATAACTGTGCAGGGAGTTGATGAGACCACAGCTGGAATACTTCATATTGTTTTGACCTCCTTACTTTAAGGAAGGATATAATTGCATTGGAAGCAGTTCAGTGAAGGTTCATTAGATTGATTTCTGGGATGAAGGGGTTGTCTTATGAGAAAAGGTTGAGCAGGTTGGGACAATACTCATTGGAGTTTAGAAGAATGAATGGTGTTCTCATTGAAACATATAAGGTGCTGAGTGGGCTTGACAGAGTAGATGCTGAGAGGATGTTTCCTCTCGTGGGGGAATGCAGAACTAGAGAGCAGAGTTTTAAAGAGGTCTCTCATTTAAAAAGGAGATGAGGAGGAATTTCTTCTCTTGTAGAGACAGGCTACATTTAAGACAGCTCAAACATAGTGGTAGACAGTTTTCTTCAATTCTGTCTAATACTAAGACTATCCCTTAATTGGTTAGTGTGTATAACTGGTGACTGATGTACTACCACCTAATCTTACAACACCGCTGGTTAAATGTTCTACCCGCTTTCCTTTTATGTGGAATATGTTATACATTACATATAATCTTCCTATCATAAACAGCATATTCACTAAGTTTCCTTGTTAATTTAAACAATGGAAAAGCCACCATATGTGAAAATGTATATGCTCTTATCTTCTCAATTTCTTCCCTGAGTCCGCCAACCCCCTTAATGGTTCCTTGTTAGGGGACAGTTCTTTGAGTGAATCTCACCCTCTGGTACATTATTCTGTTGATTATTATTTGTATGTGAGCCTTGACAATGAATGTAGGGAAATAGGTTAATTTGATAACATGAAGCACAGGCTTGATCCTGTCCTTGCCCAATGTTCACACACGTGCCCACTTCCAGCCCAGTTACTAGATTGTGAGCAGGCCTATTTCAGACATCTCAACTCTTATAGATTTTCTGCAAGTTGCATGGATTTCATGTCCATCTCACAGTCTTATGTAAATATACCATAAACATGTGGAAATCTTGAAGTGTGATGAACATTACCTCTATACTGATTGCAGGTAAAAAGGTTTGAAGGATTCGGGGAATATTTTATCTTATTTTTTGCTGATTTTCTAAATGTGCCTTCCAATGGAAGTTACATGTGGAGATAATTGTTAGTTAAACCATGAGCAATCATTGCTGTTCCTGTATTTCCCATCCTCTGAACTGAAAATAGATTCAACTCCTTAAAAGACACTTTTGTTTGGATCTGGTCTGCATTGAACTGTTGCTGATAAATTGGCAGTTCTCCCATATAAAATCTGACTTTATATCACTGCAGACCTGTTGGGTGGGATTTTGCTGTCCCGACACAGGCAAACATACATCGAGTGGTGGTGGTGGGGGAGGGGAAGAGACGGGAACCTCATTCCTGCCAGGAGCCATTTATTCCATTTATTATTGGGGTGGGGGGGGGGAGAGGTGCTCAGTGGGGGTGGCCAGGAAGGCAACCACTGCTCGCGATCGGGGCCAGGCTGCGATACTACGCTGGCAGACCAATTAAGGCCCGCCCAGCTGCAGCGCTCAGCGCTTCCTGTGTGGGCGGGGGAGGAGGGCGAGCGCAAACTTCGCACATGCACGTGGGTGCATGCTGGAAAAGCTCCCTGAGGCAGATGAATAGTTTTGAAAATAAAAAATAAAGAATTTTAAGGTGTTAAAAAACATGTCCCCTCATGTGACTCTGTCACATGAGCAGGGACATGTTAGAAATTAGGATGAATTTTTTTTTAATGACGAATCGAAACCTCATCCCACCCGTGGATGAGGCTTCACAAAAAATGCAAAGATCACTTGGCCATTTTGCCCGCCCGAACGGTTGGACGGGCAGTGAAAAATTCTAGTCAATTAATTGATTAAGGGGCTTAATAGGCCTTTTAATTGTCGACCGATGGGCTGCCAATTCCAGCGTGCACCCGCCAACCAAAATATCGCGTGAGTGCGCGATGACATCGGGACACTCGCCCGACGAGATTGCGGGTCATTTTACACTTGAGCGGGTTGGGCACGTACCCGCCCACTCAGCGAAAAGTCCTGGCCATGGAGTTTGCAATTTTCAGTGAGGCCATTGGGTTTATGAAGCCTGTGTGAACCACATCAGGTCAGAGGGGTTGTGAACATGGGGGAAGCCTGTTCTGGAGTCGGGAAGTTTTTGACAGGCAAGTTAATAAGTTGTTGGCAACTTCACATGTCAAAATTTGATTCTGTACAATTATTTAAGTATGTTTTTAATGCAGTGATTGATGGTAGAGTTTCTTTTTCTTAACATATAAGTAACCATAAAATTGATCAACATTGTGAAAATGTCCAGATGCATTAAAAAACATCATCCACTGGGAAATAGTGTTTCTGCATTCAATAGTATTGACATTCAGATTTTAATGTGCCAATTGGACCTTGTGCTTTAATCTTTACATTGATTCACAGCCCAGACATCTGTTGAGCCTTTGAAATAGCTGAATAGATGGCTGACTTTGATTGACAACCTAGCCATCGGCTGATCTTTTGAAGCAGTGGAACAGTTGACCATCTGTCCCACTATTTATAAGGTTTTAATATATTAGCTCTAGAGGTTTTGTTGACATAACTGGGCACTGGAACCCCATTATGAAGAATGGCTGAGCTCCAAACCTCAATAATGGGTTCAGCTTAATAGGGGTTGTTGACATAACTATCAAGGTGATTGTGAGCTTTGTTTTGATTGACAGTCTCATGAGCTGCTAAAAGGATTTTTGAAGAGGTTTTGAATGCCCATTTGTTTATTTAGACAGTTTCATGAGTATCTCAAAGACTTCCCAATGTTATTAAAGGGCTCATGAGTTCTGTTCATAGTGGACACTGGATGAGTGGGCATGGGGGGCATGCAGAGAGCATGGGGAATATGCAGGGGCATAGGTATGGAGGTGGCATGGTGGTATTGAGGTGCGTAATATATCCCAGGAAACTGATGTGGGTCTCCTGACCTGCCCACCTCGGCATTCAACCAGCTCCTTTCCCACCTCAGGCCTGCTTCCAGGGGCAACAGCCCAGCCTCCAACCCATCCCTGCACCCCAACACGAATATAGTGTGGGTGGGCAGGAGGTGGAATCGCAATGTCAGGAAATGGCCCAACTCCAGCCTCGAAGCACTAATATACAGCTATATGCTTTAAGTTCTCTGTGTTAGTGGATAATTAAGTTCTAAACAACAAGAACGTGCATTTATAACACACCTTTAATATAATAAAACGTCCCAAGGCATTTTACAGGACTGTTATGGAACAAAATTTGATACTGAGCCACATAAGGAGAAATTAGAGCAGTTGACAAAAGCTTAATTAAAGAAGTACAGCTATTAAGTACAACTTTTAGAAGGAAAAGCTGTGTCAAATCAGTGGGAGGCATTCAAAGGTGAGAGTCTACAGGCACATTGTAGACATGTCCCCACAAAGAAAAAGGGTGGTACTGCCAAATCTAGAGCCCCCTAGTTATCCAGGAGCATACAGGCCAAGATAAAGCAGAAAAAGAAAGCTTATGACAGTTACAAAAGACTTAATACTGTAGAAAGCCTGGAGGAGTATAGAAGGTACAGGGCTGAAGTAAAAATGGAAATTAGGAAAGCAAAGAGAGAATACAAAAAGATATTGGCAGGTAAAATCAAAGAAAATCCTAAGATGTTTTACCAGTACACTAAGAGCAAGAGAATAACTAAGGAAAAGGTAGGGCCGATCAGAGATGTAGATGGTAACTTGTGGGTTGATGCAGAAGATGTGGGCAGGACTTTCAATGGGTACTTTGTCTATGTCTTCACTAAGGAGAGGGATGATGTAGATATTCTAGTTAAAGAGGAGGATTGTGAAATATTAGATATTAATAAACATAGTGAGCGAGGAAGTACTGAAGAGACTGGCATCCTTGAATGTGGATAAACCACCGGGGCCAGATGGATTGTGTCCCAGGCTGTTGAAGGAAGCCATGGAGGAAATAGCAGATGCTCTGAGGATCATTTTGTAATCCTCACTCCATACAGGTGAGGTCCCAGAGGATTAGTGGTATGCAAATGTTGCACCATTATTTAAAAAGGGTGCAAGGGATAGCCCAGAAAATTATAGGCCGGTCAGTCTGACTTCGGTGGTGGGCAAATTATTGGAAACAATTCTGAGAGACAGGATAAACTGTCATTTAGAAAGACACGGATTGACCAGGGACAGTCAGCATGGTTTTGTTAAGGAAATATTATGTCTCACAAACTTATTAGAATTTTTTGAAGAAGTAACAAGGAGGATTGATGAGGGTAGTGCAGTGGGTGTTGTCTACATGGATTTCAGTAAGGCATTTGACAAGATCCCACATGGCAGACTGGTCAGAAAAGTAAGATCTCATGAGATACAGGGGAAGGTGGCAGGTTGGATCCAAAATTGGCTCAGTGACAGGAAGCAAAGGGTAATGGTCGATGGATGTTTTTGCAAATGGAAAACGGTTTCCAGTGTGTTCCATAGGGCTCAGTGTTGGGGCCCTTGCTGTTTTTTGTACATATTAATGATTTAGATTTAAGTATGGGAGGCATGATTGGGAAATTTTCAGACAACAAAAATTGGCCATGTGGTTGATAGTGACGAGGATAGCTGCCGACTCCACAATGATATCAATGGTTTGGTTGAGTGGGCGGAGAAGTGGCAAATGGAATTCAATCCGGATAAGTGTGAGGTAATGCATTTGGGGAGGGCAAACAAAGCAAGGGCATTCTCAATAAACGGGAAATTATTGAGAGGGGCTGTGGAAGTGAGAGGCCTTGGTGTGCATGTCCACAGGTCCTTGAAGGTGGCTGGACAGGTGGACAAGGTGGTCAAGAAAGCATATGGAATGTTTTCCATTATTGGGCGAGGTATTGAATATAAAAGCAGGGATGTAATGGTGGAACTATATAAAAAGCTGGCTAGGCCACAGCTGGAATTTTGTGCACAGTTCTGGCCACCACATTACAGGAAGAACTTAATTGCTCTGGAGAGAGTGCAGAGGAGATTTACAAGAATGTTGCCAGGGCCTGAAAATTGCATCTATGAGGTGAGATTGGATAGGCTAAGGTTGTTTTCCTTAGAGCAGAGAAGGCTAAGGGGTGACCTAATTGAGGTCTACAAAACTATGAGGGGCCTAAATAGGGTAGACAGGAAAGACCTGTTTCCCCTAGCTGAGGGGTCAATTACCAGGGGGCACAGATTTAAGGTGATTAGTAGAAGGATCAGAGAGGACATGAGGAAAAACTTTTTCACCCAGAGGGTAGTGGACATCTAGAATTCACTGCCTAAGTTGGTGGCTGAGGCTAAAACACTCAACTTATTTAAAAGGTACCTGAATCTGCATCTGAAGTGCTATAACCTGCCAGACTACGGACCAGGTGTTGGAAAGTGGGATTAAAATGAGCAGCTAGTTTCCTTTTTTTTGGCAAGTGCAAACACGATGGGCTGAATGGCCTCTTTCTACACAGTAACTGTTCTATAATTCTATGGTTCTATGGTTCCAAGGGCCTACATTGGGCTGTAAGAGACCCTTCATCAGCCAGTAGACGTTTTCAATATGCGAAGCGGGATCCTATGATATACCAACACCTGATTGCCAACTTTGGACAGCAGATGGTGGAGTATGTTCCACGTGCACGTTGCACAGTTTTGGCTGGGAGTCCAGCTGAAGATCAGCAGCAAGTAATTTAAATTTATTCTTGTTTATCTAGAAGAAGGAGGAATACACCTAGAGGCCTTACAAAAAACAACATGGGCCGATTGCCACATTGGGCCCTTGTTCTTTCAGAGAATGGAACCTGCCTAGACCTACCTACCTTCTGAACTGGGGCAATGGACTGCTCCTGACCATTCATTTTCCATTTCTAACTCACTGGCCCTACACCAACCAGGCCCAAGCCTCACGTCAAGAATATTGAGTGTGCAGTGGGTGCACTCTGCTTGCCGCCACCCAAACACTAATTGGGAGGTTAAACTTACCCCTACATTGACAATGGCAGAACATGGATTGATTGGTGGGGAGATCATTAAAGTAATTATAACTGTCCAAGAGTTGGTCCTGCAGATGCTTGACCATTTGAGCAACCTTTTGTCATAACTCCAGCAAGGGTCTGGCCATAACCTCCACTCAAACCAGGAAGCACTGGGTCCCAGTTTCTGTTATTATTGGTGCTGAATGTCCATGTTGTCTCTGCACCATCTCCTCCAATACATACTTTGTAGTAG
Source organism: Cetorhinus maximus (assembly GCF_964194155.1). Taxonomy (NCBI): domain Eukaryota; kingdom Metazoa; phylum Chordata; class Chondrichthyes; order Lamniformes; family Cetorhinidae; genus Cetorhinus; species Cetorhinus maximus. The sequence goes on from NC_135886.1 coordinate 68,651,468, forward strand.
ACCGTGAACTGTAAAAACTTGTTTGGGAGGCATACTTTGGTTTAACCTGTTACGGTGGCACCATCCATCCAGTCCTTCATGATTTATTTAATCTTCCCTCTTTTCTACCTAGGTGGTGCCCCATTCTCTGTGCCTTGGCCCTAAAATTCTGTCTCGTTCAATAATAATTTCATCTATGGTCTTTTAAATAGCTCTCAATTCAGATTCAGCAGAAAAATCTTTCTGGGTAAGGTACCAAAATTAAACTGTACTGGCTGGGTTGGACTGTATTTAGCTGGTTTATCTATCTAATCATAGCCAGAGAATCACCTGCAATGGCTTCACTTCCCCTTCCTGCAGAGTTACCTCTGAAGACCCCCAAGGATTGTAAATTGACCCCTCCTATTTCTCGTCTACATGCTGTCCCTCAGGTGACATCATTTGGAAACACTTCAGTTTCCATATGTACGCTGATGACGTGCAGCTCTACCTCATCACCATTTCTCTGGACACCCCACTGTCTCTAAATTGTCACACTGATTGTCAGACATCTAGTCCTGGATTAAGAGCAATTTCCTCCAACTAAATATTAGAAAGACAGAGCCAATGCTTTCAGACCCCACCACAAACACCACTACTCAGCAGTCAACTGCATCCCTCTCCTTGGCAACTGTCTGAGGCTGAACTAGATTGTTCGCAACCTTGGAGTCATCTTTGACCCTGAGATAAGCTTCCAATCACATAGCCACATCATCAGTAAGACTGCCTATTTCTACCTTTGTAATATTTCTCAACTCCGCCTCTGCCTCAGCTGATTTGCTGTTGAAACCCTCATTTATATCTTTGTTACCTCCAGACTTGACTAGTCTAAAGCACTCTCAGCATACTTCCTATGTTCTACATTTTGTAACCTTAATGTCATCCAAAGTTCTGCAGCCTATGCCCTAACTCGCACTGAGTGCTGTTCATCCATCACCCCTGAGCTTGTTGACCTACATGGACTCCACTCTCAATTTTTAAAATTCCCATCCTAGTTTCCAAATCCTTCCCTGACCTATCTCTGTAATCTCCTCCAGCCCCACAACACTCCACAATATCTGCACTCCTCTAATTCTGGCCTCTTGAGCATTCCCAATTTTAATAACTCCACCATTGTTTACCATGCCTTCAGCTGCTTGGCCTTGAACTTTAGAATTTCATCCCTAAACCTCTCTGCCTCTCAGCCTCGCTTTCTTACTTTAAGAGGCTCCTTAAAATCTACCTCTTTGATGAAGCCTTTGGTCATCTGCCCTAAAACCTCCTTGTATGGTCTGGTGTCATATTTTGTTTTATATTATGGCGGCATTATGGGCTAGATCACCAGTTGAGAGCATTGAGGAATCTATCACCACTCATAGCAGGGTGTTGAAGTATATGCCAGCACTGAGGATGGTTTAGACAACTAAATGTTGGCCATAGGTTATGTTGGCATAGTGAGAATCCCAACGTGTGGTTGTACAGCAGGCAAAAGTTTTGGAAAATAGGAATCTGAGATCAGTCAACATTAAGGATGGAGGAAGGCATAATGTGACACTTATGGGGTGTGGGGCTTTCAGTCTGTAAAACTTTGTCAGCAGGCTCCTGGTGATATAGCAATACTGCAGTCTGCAAGTACTAAGGAGATATATTGAGATCTGTCAATACAGCATTCAGAACCTCCTATGGTATGCCAACCCTGGGAGTGATGAGTCTACACCAGTTGTAAATCATGAAAAACATTGGATTATCTCAATATATTTCCCTATTTCTAGTTCACTTATCACTGTTTAGAATGTTTATATTTTAATCAGTAAAACATAGAAAATGATGATCATAATCTTATAAACTGTTTTCTGAAGACACATTGATGTTACAGGGCTTAATGGCAGCGAGACCTCCCCAGGACTGCCTCTCCCTGAACCACCCCAGGCTCAGTCTACCAGACAAATTAGTGTGAAAGTTGACATGAGGCTTGGGCCTGGTTGGTGTTGGGCCAGTGGACTGCAAATGGAAAATCACCCAACTATTTGGTGATAACAGGGCTTCTGTTTGTTGCCCATAGCTCACCTGTGGCATTTAAATGAAGCCTGAATCCAAATAGATGGGGCCAGAGGGCTGGGAATTGGAAATCTTTTTGGGTAGGCAGCCCAGCTGCCCTGCCAAGCTCAAAGTCTGAACAAAAGTCAAATTCCAGCACTACCCCCATTCTCCCCCCACGCCCCCCAATTCACCCAGGGTGTTTATAATTTGTGATTGGTAGAAGGATTAGAGGAGAGATGAGAAAAAAAAATTCACCCAGGGGGTGGTAGGGGTCTGGAACTCACTACCTGAGAGGGTAGTAGAGGCAGAAACCCTTAGCTCATTTAAAAGGTGCCTGGATATACACCTGAAGTCCCATAACCTCCAGGGCTACAGACCAAATGCTGGAAAATGGGATTAGGCTGGGTGGCTCATTTTTTTGGCCAGCACAGAATGATGGACAGAGTGGCCTCCTCCTGTGCCATAAGTTTTTCTACATTTTCTAAATATCTGAAAAGGAGGAATGTGCAGGAATGTGGGGAGAGGGTGGGGGAGTGGCAGTACGTGAATTGTAGCCAGCATGCACACAATGGGTCGAATGGCCTTCTTCTGAGCTGTAACAATTCTATAACTCTATGATAAAGACCTCAGCTAAGCTCTAGGATGTGAGGAAGATGATTGGGAATGGTGTGAGAGGCAATTTTGGGCCGGAACCAGCGACTGGGAGTAGGGCAGGAGGAAATCAGGCAGAGATGAAGTCAAGATAACATTTACCTCATCAATGTCTTATGACTTTAGCACCAGGACTGGAAAACACTTTGTTTTCAAAATGCAACTCCTGGCCTACAGCTACATAACATTGGCTCCTAAGTAGACAATATGTGTGGAGCTTACAAATGTGGTGCTCATGTACTGTAGCAATTTGCTTTCCTTTCACATCTGTGTTGACCTTGAACTTAATTTAAAATCTATTCATCTCCTTTCCCATGATTCCATTATTTTGCTTTCCTTTCATTTTGTCTATCTCACACTCCATCTCTATCGATTCATCTCCCTCTCTGCCTGCCTGTCTGTCTCTCTCTCTCTCTTTGTCTCAGTCTGTCTTTCCATTTATGTCTTTAGCTCTCTGTCTGTATGTCCTTTTCATTGACTGTTTAATTGTCTGGTTATCTATTTCTGACTGTCTTTTGGCTGTCTCAGTCACTCATTGTGTGTCTCTTTCCCTCGTTCTTTGTGTCTCCATTTGTCTCTTCAGATTTCTATCCGTTCCTGTTACTGTCTGTCTGTCTCTCTTTCTGGGCTAGAAATTTGTTCATGCACATTGGCCATTTTTTAGGTGTAAAACAGATGCCTAATACTGGTGTCAGGTGTTGTGATAGTGTATTTGTTAGTATGTTAAATATAATAATTTAAATACAGGAAGTGATGCAATATTACGTGATTCAGTTCTCTTGCACAGTAGATTAGCACATGTAAGTTGAAGCAATAACAAATCTCCATTAAAGCTGTGTTCAACCTCTATGCCTCCCCTTCAGCTTTGTTTGCGTAAATCTAGAAGGAGATAATACAACATCAGGCACTGCCCACTATATTGGATCGGGCTCTTCTATAGACATCCAGGGTTATGCCTAAGACAGAATGCTCGTTGTAACTGTTGTATGCCTGCTATAAGACTCTTTTGTGAAATTGGTCAGCGCCAGTGTGTGATTCGCCACCCAGTAAGCTCACTCAGTAAATCAAGGTGCTAACAGGCAGAAAGGACCCTGCAGCAGTGCTATTTAAAGGGCTCATCTACCTCATACAGATCAGTTGCTGGTTTATCGTTTATGGTTGCAGGTTAATTTCTGGCTGCTTGTTTTGCCTTTTTTCCTGAATTCCTCAGCTGAACTGTACCTTGAAAACAGTTTCATTTCAGTCATAGATGGTCAGGTAGGTGGTCAAGTGGCCTTTTTGATTGGAGGATGAGAAGGGGCAGTGAAGACAGAAGACAGCAGGCGTATCTGAGAGAAGAGGGGGGAAGAGGCCACTGCACAGGTGGCCATAGCCCCAGAGGGCTTTTAGAGATACCTTCTCACCACGACTTGTCTGAAGCGCAAAGCAGGGCAAAGTGGTATGGATGCTGGAAATCTGAAATTGAAACAGAAAATGATAGAAAGATGTCAGCAGCTCTGGCAACACGTGGAGAGAAAAACAGAGTTAATGGCCCAAATTTTCACGGAATCGTGGAGATTCCACAGTCTTTCCAAAATAGTGGGCGAGACCCAGATTTGGATGTCCCGCCCTCATTTTCAACAGATTCTATTTTCACTGGTAGGGGAAAGGGAGTGGGTTGGGAATCACATGAGGTAAAGCCAAACTCAGCAGGGCCATTTGAACACAGTGCTGAGTTCAAGCAGACCCCATTTTTGCTGTGCCTAGGGCCACAGTGTGAGAGTTACGAATTTTTAAAGTGGTCATAAATGCTTTTGAAGGGCAGATAGAACTGTCAAGCTGTGAAGTTATTTAAATCCCCAGCCTTGTTAAAATAAAAATAGGTCCCACAACCTATCATTATCTCAATAGAGAGTCTTATGTTCAATGTTTGATTGACAGCTCAACAAGTTATTAAAGGATTAGTGTCTGTGTCAATGAGAGATAAAAAGATCTGTTCTAGCAGTTGTGATAACTGTTTGTTGACATTACCCCAAGGACTATTATTATGTCATTATTAATGCATGGCTGTGTTCCACAACCTATCATTATCTCAATAGAGAGTCTTAGGTTCAGAGTTTGATTGACAGCTCAAAGAGGTTATTAAAGGATTAGCTGCCTTTGATGTGGGATAATGAATACAAGTCTGTTTGTTTTTTATAAGGGATTAAGTACTCAAGGAGATTTAAATGTTTTGAATGGGCGTTCATGAATGTGAGTTTTTTTTATATATAGTTAAGGCTGAGGCCTGGCCATGGTAGATACTAGGTGAGTTGGCATGGAGGGTATAAGGGAAAAGGGTGGTGGGTGAATTGGACTGAGTTAGCATTAAGTTGGTATAGAAGGTATGGGGGACATTGTGGTGTGGGCATGGGTTGGCATGAGTTGTCATGGATGGAGCATGGGGAGTGAATGGGGGCGAAGGGGTGTGAGGGGTTAGGGCTAGAGGTCCAAATATTAAACAACACCCCTGGGCTTTATAAACAGTCCATCTTGACACTCGGCAGCCCCTGTGGCCACCTTCAATCTGTGTCCAGGGCCCGACCCCATCATGCACCTACCTCCTCCAGAATGAAGATCCCGCAATTCAGGCGAGTTTCCCCCGAAGTGAGTGCACCAAACCAGGAGATTTCACAACTCCCGCTACCCAGTTTAGGAGCGAAAATATGAACCCATGTTTCAGGTCGATAACCCTTTGTCAGAATATATCAGGTACCTTTGCTTCACTCAGGGATTATACTACCAAACCAAATCAGTTGCTGCAGCCACAACTCGAGCCTTAATCCAGGGCTTGCACACTATTTCCTAAAGCTGTCAAGATCTCATGGCCTTAATGTTTTTTTTTAATTATTTGTTCATGGGATGTGGGCGTCATTGGCTAGGCCAGCATTTATTCAACAACTCTTCCAGGTGACTGAGGTCACATCAGCGAAATCTGCTTGGTACTTCTGAAATAGCGACATCATAAAGGAGGATCAGCAACATCACTTTTCCAATGGACAGAGTGAGGCAGGATGGGAGAGCAGTAGGCTACTCCCACATAGCACACTCTCTCAGGGTCCCCATGTGGCCTTGCATGCTCCTTATTATCATCCTGCCATCTTTCTCAAAAGAAAGGAATTCCTGTCCCTCAATATCCAGCTGGTTTTTGCCCAAAGACAAAGGAATTTCCTGGTAGCAGTCATGACTCAGTCATCCTGTGCCAGTCCTCTATGCCATTCGGTCACAGGCTGGCTAGTGGGTGACAAGAGCTATCCCCTTCATTCATGGCTCATGACTTCTGTCAGGTGTCCCAGAACAGCTGCAGAGCTGACCTACAATGAGAGCCATGCTGCCACCAGAAAAGTCATCACACAGACTATTGTCACACTCAAGCAATGCATCTGCTGCTTGAACCAATTGGGCAAAGTTTGTAGTTCAGTCCTTGCCTGGTTTTCAGATTTGTTGTTGTTTGCTGTCTTGAGTGAGGGGCTAGCTCTTCTGGCTAGTTGGTGGGGGTGGTGTGGGGGTTCAGGTCTTGGGGAGGGTGGGGGTTGGGCCTTGCGGGAGGCATCGAGCCTCGGGAGGGGTTGTTGGGGATGATGTCGGGGGGTCGGGGTGTTTGGGGGGGTTGGACTTCGGGAATGGGATGGGGTCGGTCCTTGGTGGGGGTGTTATGGGTGGGTCAGGCCTTGGGGGTGGGGGTCGGGTTGAGCCTCGGTGGGACAGGGTTGGTGAGAGTTGCCCTGGCAGGGGAAAGGGAGGGGATGAGAGTGGGGCCTGGCAGTGGGGAGGGCCTGAGTCGTGCTTGGCAGGGAGGGAGGAGGTGAGAGTCGGGCCAGGCAGGGGGTGGGGAAGGGGAGGGGATGAGATTTGGGCCTGGCCGGGGGGGAATTCCGTGGGTTGGCAAGTCGCTGTCGGGGGGTGGGGTGTAGTCCTTTGGGGGTGGGAGGAGTCCCGTGGGGGCTTGTAGTTGGTGGGGGGAAGTGGAGGGAGATCCCTGGGGGGGTCAAGGGGTGTGGGGGAGTCCCATGGCGGAGGCTGGGGGAGTCCCTTGGGGGGGTCGATGTGGGTCTGTGCAATAGTTACCCAGAAGTTAGAAGAGGTTTTAATTCTTCTAACATTTTTTGGGTAACTATTGGCGTAACCCAGTTGAAACCATCCAAAGTTTATGATTTAAAATGAACTTTCGGTTGGTTCCCAGTGCAGGGCAATTGCCCAGAAGAAGTTTGCACTTCTGGGCAATTGCCACACAAACCTTACCTATGAATATTATAAGGGGTTTCCCCAGCGCATCTTTGAGGTATCCCCCCATTACGATTCCCTGGAGATCGAAAGTTACAGCCTAATAGCGCTAAAATCAAATCCAGAAAAAAAAACAACTCATCTGTGTGTAATATTCAACAGGAATAATTAAGAACCCCGTTAGTTACCTGTCTCTGTCCTCATTGACGTATCCTAGTGCTGTTATGAAATGTATTCCCAGTGGCTACAGTTTGACAGGTGTAAAGCTGCTGAGCTTCCATTGATGACACTTCAGATGGCCTTTGTGGGTGACCTTGAGCAGCTAGAGGGTCACGCTGCAGACTGCTGCATCTCAGCATGGGTAAGGACAGGATGGCCTAGCTGGCTGTGTGGTACTAACAAAGGCATTGGCAGAGTGGGTGGCAGGAAGCAGGCATGCTGTCATTCTGAGAGAGGAGAGGAGAGTAGATATCCCTCCTATGGCACCAAGGCCACTCTCCTGAAACCGTACCTCAGCACTCCTGTGACCCTCTGCAGAGTGCTGGAATGATTTGATGCTCTGAAAGCACCTGTCTTGACCCCAGAACCAAGATGATCATTGTCTACTCCTCCAGCAGTAGTGTAAGTTGCCATGGAAGCTATCAGAGTTGTGAGCAGAGTGACCATTGTGGTGGGCGATGCTGTCATGTTCATGAAGCTGACCACTTGCTCAATGATAGACAGGAAGCCTCCATGCTCTATGTGGACATTTGACAAAAGTTGGAGCTAGACCGTTCCATGCTTTGAGCCATTGTGTGTAGGCCACTGAGTGCACCTAGCACTTCCTGTATTCTATCCATCAGCCTTTCTCAGTGGAATGGGTCCTCAAAATCATTTTCTGAATCCTCAACAGCAAAGCCCCACCACCTGTAGTGTGCATGTTCTTGGGAATGTGATTTGTCTGCTATACACAGCAACTGGTATAATTCCTGTAGAAAGTTTATTTTCTCTGTCTTTCCCTATAACAAATTGTCCACAGCTACCCACTTTCCAGCCTTTTCAATGGGACTGGATCAGATGGCGGTGTCAAGTTTCTTGCATCTGTGACTGTGACCAGGGTGTGTCTGGATAAAAAAAAAATTGTGAAAATGTCAATTTTGTAAACAGAGCAAATACTATAATACAGGTAGACTGTCTCAAAACTAGCAACCTCGGGACCAAGTACATGCCAGATTTTGGGTCTTGCAGGTTTACAGAAAAAGAACCAGAACCTTAATTCAATGAATAGGGGACACATGAAATCAAAGGAAGAAGTTCCTTTAAAATATATACTTAAATGTTTTCTATCCATTTGAGTTTCTAGCCTTTCTAGAACACCTGTTAAGGAGCTTTACATATCTTTTCTGTTGATGCTAACAAAGCTGCATCTGACAAATTGGTTTTAATTTTCAGGTAGATTTTTCTTACATTTAGTGCAGACTGATGAATTATCATTCTTCTGCTTGGTTTTTACTTCTCTAGTTTTTCTTCAATGGCACTGGTGCCTTTACCCTAACTGAAAATATGGTCCAAAGTAGAATACATAGCTAAATATTCTACCTCAATGGGTTCTGCAAGAGTATTTTGTTTTTCCTGGGTGGGTTCAACTCTGTGTGCCACATCTGCACTGACTTCACTCAAATCCAAATCATTTTCATCAACAGTCTCAGCTATCTCTGGGAAAATTTCAGCCATCTTCACTGGTATGGTAAGGTAAGGTAAGTAAGGCTGACTCGCAGGCTGTGATGGATTTAAAGTACAGTTATGCTAGTGAAGCTGCCAGAAATAAGCTAAGATAAGCTAAACCACTCAAAGATCTGTATGCTACTGCGCCAATGCAGCAACTTCCAGAACAAGCCACCAGAGTGCTTTCTTTGGCAGCAGTAGAGAGCTTCAGTTGGAGATTGGTGACAGGGAGTTCGGTGAGAAGGGAGGAAATGCTCCTTTCCTTTTTTAACTTTCCTCAGAAAGAAGAGCAAGATAGCCTTGGTAGGTAGGAACTGATGAGTAAAATAAAAAGATGTAATATTTTTAAAGTTCCTATACTTGGAATTTAACTGTGAAGCGTCAGGAATAAGGGAAATCTAGGGCCAATACAACAAAGTAATATAAATAATCCAAAGTAGATTAAAGTTAACATAAGGGAAGTAGAGTTAAGACATGGCAGGGCAGCTCAGACAAGTGGAATGCGTGTCCTGTAATATGTGCGAAGTCATGGATGCTACCGGTGTCCTAGACGACCACATGTGCAGAAAGTGCTGTCAGCTGCAGAAACTTGAGCTCTAGGTTTCAGAGCTCGAGCGACGGCTGGAGTCACTGTGGCACATTCACGAGGCTGCGAGCTACGTGGATAGCACGTTCAGAGAGGTGGTCACACCGCAGCTTAAGAACCTGGAGACAGAGAGGGAATGGGTATCCTCCAGGCAGTCCAAGAGAAGTAGGCAGGTAGTGCAGGAGTCCCCTGGGGTCCCGCTCACAAATCAGTTTTCCATTTTGGAAGTTGGTGAGGGCGCTGGTTCCTCAGAGGAGTGCAGTCAGAGCCAAGTTCATGGCACCACGAGCAGTTCAGCTGTACAGGAGGTGAAGAAGAAGAAAGGATGAGCTATAGTGATAGGGGATTCATTGGTTAGGGGAACAGACAGGAGTTTCTGTGGCCGTAGACGTGACTCCAGGATGATATGTTGCCTCCCTAGTGCCAGGGTCAAGGATGTTACAGAGTGGCTGCAGGACATTCTCCTGGGGGAGGGTGATCAGTCAGAGGTCGTGGTCCACATTGGGACCAATGACTTAGGTAGGAAGGGGAATGTGGTCCTGCAATCAGAATTTAGGGAGCTGAGTAGAAAATTAGCAAGCAGAACTTTTAATGTACTAATCTCCGGATTGCTCCCAGCGCCACATGCCAGTGAGTACAAAAATAGGAGAATAATGCAGATGAATGCGTGGCTGGAAAGATGGTGCAGGAGGGAGGGCTTTAGGTTGGGACACTGGGACTGGCTCTGGGGGAGATGGCATCTGTACAAGCCTGACAGGTTGCACCTGAACAGAGCTGGGACTGAGTTCCTTGCGGGGTGTTTTGCTAGTTCTGTTGGAAAGGCTTTAAACTAACTCAGCAGGAGTGTGGGAACCAAGAGAAAATATTAGAGGGGAATACTAGGGTGCACAAAATACTGGGAGGGACAGATATCATTAGTATAGAGAATAGTAAGTTAATTAGGTAAAGTCGGGGTAAGGGAGAAAGTAACAAAATCTAAATTAGGGTTACTATGCATGTATGTGAATACACGGAGTATAGTAAATAAGATTGGGGAGTTACAGGCACAGATTGCAATGTGAAAATATGATGTTGTGGCGATAACAGAGGCCTGGCTCAAGGAAGGGCAGAACCGGGTGTTAGATGTTCCCAGTTACAAGGTGTTCAGATGAGATAGGAAAGGAAGGAAAGGAGAAGGGGTGGCAGTATTGGTTAAGGAGAGCATGGCAGTGCTGCAGAAAGAGGATGTCCCAGAGGGTTCAAGAAAAGAATCAATTTGGCTAGAGCTAAGGAACAAAAAGGGTACAATTACATTGCTCGGTGTAGCCTATATACAAACAAATAGTGAGAAGGACGCGGAAGAACAATTCTGCAGGGAAATTACAGAGAGATGCAGGCATTTTAGAATAGTTATAATGGGGGACTTTAATTACCCAAATGTAGACTTGGTACAGTGGTAGCGTAAATGGAGGAGATGGGCAAAAGTTCCTAGAATGTGTTCAGGAGAATTTTCTACAGCAGTATATGCCCAATCCAACAAGAAAATACTTGTGTTGGACCTGGTACTTGGAAATGAGGTGGCCAAGTAGATCAAGTGTCAGTGGGGGAACATTTAGGAAAGAGTGATCATTGTATTGTATGTTTTAGGATGATGATAGAAAAGGACGATAGACAATCCGGAGTAAAAATAATTAACTGGACAAGAGCCGCCTTTGATGGGGCAAGAACGGAGCTGGGCCAGGTAGACTGGAACGAAAGGTTGGCAGGAAAAACTGTCGCTGAACAAAGGGCCACCTTCAGAAAAGAATTGGCTCGGGCACAGTCAAGGTATATTCCATCGAAAGGGAAAGGTAGGGCAAACAAGTCCAAAGCTCCCTGGATGAAAAAGGAGATTGAAGTTAAGATAAAGAAGGAAAAGTGCGCTTCGGACAGGTGTCAGGCAGAAAATACAATTGAGAACCAAGAGGAATACAGAAGGTTCAGAGGGGAGGTGATAAAGCATATTAGAGAAGCGAAGAGGGATTATGAGAAAAGACTGGCAGCCAACATAAAGGGGAATCCCAAAGTCTTCTATAGGCATACAAATAGTAAAAGAGTGGTAAAAGGAGGAGTAGGGCTGATTAGGGACCTAAAATGGAATTTACACATGGATGAAGGGGCCATGGCTGGGGTATTAAATGAGTACTTTGCATCCATCATTACCAAGGAAGTAGGTGCTACCTAGGCCATGGTGACAGATGAGGTAACTCTGTCATTAGAACAGTTCAAAATTGATAAGAAGGAAGTGTTGAATAGACTGTCGGTACTTAAAGTTGATAATGCACTGGGACCGGATGAGATGCACCCAAGGATATTGAAGGAAGTGAGAATAGAAATTGCAGGGGCACTGACCATAATTTTTCAGTCTTCCCTAGACTCAGGGATGGTGCCAAAGGACTGGAAAATTGCAAACATTATGTCCATGACAAAAAAAGTTGTAAGGATAAGCTCAGCAATTACAGACCAGCCAGTTTAACTTTAGTGTTGGGCAAGATTCTGGAAACAGTTATTCGGGATAGAATTTGTAGTCACATGGAAAAATATGGGTTGATAAGGAAGAGCCAGCATGGATTTCTAAAGGGGAAACCATGTTTAACTAACTTGCTGGAGTTATTTGAAGAGGTAAGAGAAAAGGCCGATGAGGGTAATGCTGTTGATGTGGTGTACATGGACTTTGAAAAGACATTTGACACAGTGCCACACAACTGGCTTGTGAGAAAAGTTATTGCTCATGGAATAAAAGGGGCAGTAGCAATGTGGATACAAAATTGGCTGAAAAATAGGAAGCTGGAGGAAGGTTTGTAGTGAAGTTATCCAGGGGTCGGTATTGGGACCCGTGCTTTTCCTGATATATATTAATGATCTAGACCTTCATGTGCAGGGGACAATTTCAAAGTTTGTGGATGATACGAAGCTTGGGAGCGTGGTGAATTGCAAGGAGGACTGTATGGAACTTCAGGAGGACATAGACAAGTTGGCGGAGTGGGCAGATAGGTGGCAGATGAAGTTCAATGTGGAGAAGTGTGAGGTGATGCATTTTGGTAGGAAGAACCTGGACAGACAATATAAAATAGGGGGTGGAATTTTGAAGGGGTGCAGGAGCAGAAAGACTTGGGTGTATATGTGCATAGATCATTGAAGGTGGCAGGACAGGTGGAGAGAGTAGTTAATAATGTATATAGCATTTATTAATAGAGGCATAGAGTACAAGAGCAGGGAGGTTATGCTGAATTTATATAAGACCCTCGTTAGACCTCAGCTGGTATATTGTGTACAGTTCTGGGCACCATATTATAGGAAGGATGTGAACACATTGGAGAGAGTGCAGAAGAGGTTTACAAGAATGGTTCCAGGGATGAGAAACTTCAGTTGTAAGGATAGATTGGAGAAGCTGGGACTGTTTTCCTTGGAGAGGAGAAGGCTGAGAGGAGACTTGATAGAAGTTTTCAAAATCACAAGGGGGCTGGACAGATAGGCAGAAGGCAAAGGATCAAGAACGAGAGGGCACAGATTTAAAGTGATTTGCTCAAGAAGCAAGTGTGACGTGAGAAAAAACTTTTTCACACGAGTGATTCGGGTCTGGAATGCACTGCCTGGAAGTGTGGTGGAGGCCGGTTCAATCGAGGCATTCAAGAGGGCGTTAGATGATTATTTGAATAGAAACGAGGTGCAGGGATATGGGGAAAAGGCAGGGCAATGGCACTAGGTCGTACTGCTCATTTGGAGAGCCGGTGCAGACATGATGAGCCGAATGGCCTCCTTCTGTGCAGTTAAAATTCTGTGATTCTGTGATAAGTTTTTCACTCATTTAATGGGACTTAAAATTGTTGAATGGCCCGCTTAAAAAAATGTCCAGTTTTTGAACACCACTGATTTTAGATAGCTGGATTTGAGATACTGTACTGGAAATATTAGGTGTTTCCACTTTTACAATATAATGCTTTCCACACTGCAGCAAAACTAACAAAGGCTGGAGGAACAGAAATGGAAGGCATACCTTCAGAAAAAAGTCATGACCTTTTCAATGGCAATGACTGGCGGAATAAACCAGTGGGAATATGAATTGGACAGGCAGATCAATGTGCAACACACCAAACTATACCAAACGAATCCTGAGTGTAGAGGTGGAATTCATGAAAGAGAAATCTTAATGAAATGTGCAGTAGTGAATAAACACAGTGGTTTCTGCTCGAAATAAAGAGTACATAAGAGACCACAACCAAAAACTTTGCAATTAATATCAATGCAAATGAATAATGGTTATCACTATATGGCCCATGTTAAGTGACTGCTCATTTTAAATATGAACAACTTAAGTGGTGGGGACTATATGTGATCTCATCCTTCTCTGAACTGACACCTGTGATGTTCTATACCCTCTACCTTGGACTGATAACTCACCACATGGAGAACCCTTCTTTTTCCTGCCCTCTAAAATAATTGTGGTGCCAGAATCTGAATTGGCATTTGCTAAGGTCAGGGAGAGTGATGGTGCTCAACACCAGACTTTTAGTGTGAAGGGAAAGACTCAACACCATAACAGGCAAAGGAAGACTGTGTGTCTCACTAGCTGCGAAGGTGGAAGAAGGTAGCAGCAGCAAGGTGGTCCCAGCCATCGTGGCTTTACATGTCACCAAAATCTGATCAACCCGTCAAGACAGTGTGGACAATGACAATACTCCAAGGTCGCCATGGCAAACAAAGTCACGATTCTACCAGGGTCCATTTGCTAAGTCCTGTGGCAATGAAGAATTGGCAAAGGGGACAGGGCTGTGAACCTGGGAATCCCTCATCAAGAATCTGCACCCAGGTGACAAATGCATGAAGATCGTTGGACACCTGTATTGGGGCAGGGGTGACTTTGGGCAGCAGCATCTGTGATTGAGCAGTCCTCTTCAGGATACCCTCTACTCACCCCAAATGGGAAAGGAGGTATTAAAGGTGTCCTGAAATAGGCTGTCCCACTTCATTCTAGCTGGAGAATCACACCCTGAGGGATCACCATCTTTGTGGTCAAAGAAAGAAAACTTCAAATTTTCCAACTTGGAGTGTTAGAACACACATGGATAATCTCAAGAGTTATCATCCAGAAAGAAGAACTGCTATCACACCACATGAACTTTCAGGACTCCAAAATGACATCGCTGTCATCAGGGAGACCCACCTGCCTGGGGAGAGGCAGCTGAAGGAAGAAGCAGAGGGATACATCTTCTACTGGAAAGATAAGGTTGACAGCGACCCTTGTGTCCAGAGAGTTGGTTTTGCCATCTGGAATAGGATCTCATGATCCTATAAATGATAGACTCATGACACTTCACCTGCACTCAGTCGTAACCCATTTGCAACCATCATCAATGCTTAAGTCCAGACCCTTGGCTCCAATGAAGATGTTAAGGAAAAATTCTATTCTGACCTTGATGAAGTCCTCAGTATCATCCCAAAAGAAGAAAAGATCATCCATCTGAGGGGCTTCAATGCCAAGGTTGGCCATGACTCCAATGTCTGGAGCGGAACTATTGGGAAAAACAGGGTGGGGAAAACCAATGAAAATGGTGTTCTCCTGCTAACAAAGTGTGCTCAACATGGTCTCACTGCAACAAACACCCTCTTCCGCCAAAAGGACAAATACAAAACCATGTGAAAGCATCCTAGATCAAAGCCTTGGCGTCTCCAAGATTATGTCACTGTTTGGGTCAAAGATCTAAGTGATATCTGTATCATTTGATCCATGTGAGGGAGTAATGCCTGCTGGACAGATCACCAACTTGCTCAATTGGTGATGAACATTCACCTGATACCAAAATATCGCAAGGTCCAAAAGTCCAAGAGGATGAAGATCAATGGCTCAGCCCTAAAGCAGCCTGACAAAGAGAGGAATTCCAAGTACAGCTCATGACCAATTTGGAAAATCTTCACACATCCAGCTCAATTGCAAAACAGTGGGATCAAATAAAGTCAACTGTACTAGATTTCTGTGCTCAGAACATTGGGTTCGAGCATCGTCATCAACAGGACTGGTTCAGTGAAAATAATGCTGAAATATGCAACCTCCTAGAGCAAAAACATGCAGCCTTCAATGCCTGGCAGAACAACTCAAGGTCACAAGCTAAGAAGGCAGAAGTTCAACAGTTCAAGGCTGACACCCAAAGCCAAACCTGGATGATAACGGACATTTGGTGGAAAGAGAAAGCCCAAGAGATGCAACAATTTGTTGACCATCATGACATGCAAAGCTTTTTTGAAGCCACCAAGGTCAGGACCAGGAGTGTGCAACACTTTAGGATCACTGTGAAGCAGAGCAGGAGGAGTGTGAAGCAAGTCAGGATCACTGTGAAGCAGACCTAGATGAGTGTGAAACAGATCAGAATTACTGTTGAAGCAGATCGGGAGGAGTGAGCAGGTCAGGATGGGTGAAGTGAGAAAAAAAAATCAAACTATGACATTACAGGAAGGCCGTGAGTTGATTGGCTGGTGAGTTACTGTAGTTTTGTTCCCTTTTCTCCGAGGTTAGGAAGTTAGTCTAAGGAGCTGAGAAACTAAAAATTACACTTTTGTTTTAATGAAGGGTAAGTAGAGCATTTCAATTACCCCCCATATATTTAAGAAGAGAAGTGAGTAGCTGGTTAGTCTTTATTTTTTTAAGTAGTAAGTTTTATTATCTGATAGAGGAACATCTCTGACCCCCTGAAGTGCACATCCTGTTCGATGTGGGAACTCCAGGACATTTCCTGTGTCCTGGATAATCATAGGTACAGAAAGTGTTGTCAGCTGCAGCAGCTTAATCTCCAGGTTTCAGAGATTGAGCAGTGGTTGGCATCACTGTTGCACGTTCACAATGTTGAGAGCTTTCTGGATAGCACGTTTATAGATGCAGTCACCCCGCAGCTTAAGAGTATGCAGGGAAAGACGGAATAAGTGACCACCAGGCAGTCAAGAAGAAATAGGCAGGTAGTGTAGGAGTACCCTAAGTGCGTCTCACTTTCAGTATTTAGTTCTGAAATCCATTGCACCATGACTGGCTCAAATGTATGGGGGAGATGGAGAAGACTGGAAAAGCAATAGTGATAGGAGATTCAATAGTTAGGGGAATATACAGGTGTTTCTGCAGCTGCAGATGTGAATCCAGGGTGACATGTTGCCTCCCTGGTGCCAGGGTCAAGGATAACACTGATTGGTTGCAGGGTACCCTGAGAGGGAAGGATGAACAGCCAGTGGGTACGATCCACATTGGTACCAACAACATAGGTGGAAATAGGGATGTGGTCCTACAGCCAAAATTTAGGGAACTTGGTAAGAAATTAGCAAACAGGACCTCAAAAGTAGTAATCTCCAGCTTGC
The DNA here is from genome assembly GCF_964194155.1 of Cetorhinus maximus. Classification (NCBI taxonomy): domain Eukaryota; kingdom Metazoa; phylum Chordata; class Chondrichthyes; order Lamniformes; family Cetorhinidae; genus Cetorhinus; species Cetorhinus maximus. The sequence continues at coordinate 68,668,044 of NC_135886.1, forward strand.
TCCTGGTACCACATGCAAATGAATATAGAAATAGGAAGATGGGGCAGAATCGTGCATGGTTGGAGAGATGGTGCAGGAGAGCAGGCTTTAGATCCTTGGGACATGGGATCAGTTCTGGACAGCTGCCATGTACCGTCTGGATGGATTGCACCTAAACAGATCCTGGACCAATTTCCGTTCGAGGTGATTTGCTATTGGGGAGGGTTTAAACTAACTTGGCAGAGGTGTGAAAACCAGAAGGTAATACTGGACAGGGATATGAAAATTCACAGAATGGAAGAATCAGAGTACCAGAGTGGAGAAGGTATTAGGTGGGTTCAGAGTAAGAGGAAAAGTATTAAAGTCTAAATTAATATTACAGTACATGTTTGTGAGTGCGCCGAGTGTGTTAAGTAAGATTTGTGAGTTGCAGATAGAGATGGCCAGGTGGAAATATGAAGTTGTGGTGATAACAGAGATCTAGCTCAAAGAAGGGCAGGACTGGGTATTAAATATTCCTGGATATAATGTATTCAGGAAAGTTAGGAAAGAAAGGAAGGGGAGAGTGTTGGTAGTTTTGATCAAGGAGAACATTTCTGTGCTGGAGAGAGAGGATGTCCCAGAGGAGACAAGAATGGAATCTATCTGGGTAGAGCTAAGGAACAAAAAGATGTAATTGTTTTGCTTGGTTTGTTTATCGGCCACCAACTAGTGGGAAAGATGTAGAGGAGCAAATTTGCAAGGAAATTACAAGAAATTAGAAGTGCAAGGATTATAGTTATAATGAAGGACTTTAATTATCTGAATATGGACTGCGATAGTAGTAGTGTAAAGGGAAGAGAGGGGCAAGAGTTCCTAGAGTGTGTTCAGGAGAATTTTCTACAACAGTATGTTTCCAGTCCAATGACAAAGGAGGCATTACTGGAACTGGTTCTTGGGATTGAGATGGGCAAAGTGGATCAAGTATCAGTAGGGGAACATTTAGGAGACTGGAATCATTGTATCATAAAGTTTAGGTTAGCTATAGAAAAGGACAAGGAACAATCCAGAGTAAGAATAATTAACTGGCGGAAAGCCAGCTTCAATGGGGTAAGAATGAATCTGGCCCAGATAGGTTGAAATCAAAGATTAGCAGGCAGAACCGTAACTGAACAACGGGCTGCCTTTAAAGAGTAGATAGTTCAAGTACAGCCAAGGCATATTCACATGAAGGGGAAAGATAGGGCAAACAAATCCAGAGATTCCTGGATGACAAAAGATGGGATAAAAATGAATTGGAAATGTGTTTATGACAGATAATACAATGTAGAAGGGAACTGAAAAGGCAAATGAGAGAAGTAAAGAGAAATTATGAGAAGAGACTGGCAGCTAACATAAAAGGGAATCCAAAAGTCTCCTATAAGCATATAAATAATAAAAAAGGTGGTAAGAGGAGGAGTGGGCAATTTAGGGACCAATAAGAAGAATTACACACAGAGACAGGGGCATTAAATGAATACTTTGCATCTGCCTTTACCAAGGAAGAAGATGCTGTCCTGGTCATGGTGAAAGAGGAGGTAGTTCAGACACTTAATTGGTTTAAAATCAATAATGAACAAGTATTGGGTATGCTGTCAGTACTTAAAGTTGATAAGATACCAGGATTTGGTGTGATGCTTCCAAGGATACTGAGGGAAGTGAGAGTAGAAATTGTGGAGGCACTGGCCATAATTTTCTAACCTTCTTTAGACTCAGAGGTGGTGCCAGAGGACTGGAGAATTGCAAATGTTGCACCCTTATTCAAAAATGGTGTAAACATAAGCCCAGCGACTAAAGGTCAATCAATTTAACCTTGATGGTGGAGAAACTTTTAGAAATTATAATTCAGAAAAAAATTAATAATCATTTGGGCAACTGCGGGCTAATTAAGGAAAGACAACATGAATTTGTTCAGGGCAAATCTTATTTAACTAACTTGCTTGAGTTTTTTGATGAAGTAATAGAGAGGAATGATGAGAGTGATGCTGCTCATGTGGTGTATACGGATTTGTGAGCAAAGTTAGCACTCATGAAATAAAAGGGACAGTAGTAACATGGATATGCAGTTGTTCAATGGCAGGTAACAAAGAATAGTGGTGAATGGTTGTTTTTCAGACATGGGGAATGTTTATTATGGAGTTCCCTAGGGATTGGTGTAGGGACCCCTCCTCCTCCTGATTTATATTAATGACCTAGATCTTGATATACTGGGCACAATTTCAAAACTTGCGGATGATACAAAAATTTTAAGTACTGTGAACCATGTGGACGATAGTGTAGAGCTTCAAAAGGACATAGGTTGGTGGAGTGAGTGAATAAGTGGCTGATGAAATTTAATGCGGAGAAGTGTGAAGCAATTTGTTTTGGCAGGAAGAACCAAAAATATAAAATATGGGTTACAATATATAAAATAAAGGGTATAATTTTAAATGTAGTGCAGAAACAGAGGAACCTGGGTGTACATGTGCATAAATCATTGAAGGTGACAGGACAGATTGGGAGAGTGGTAAATAAAGCATACAGCATCCTGGACTTTATCAATAGAGATATAGAGAATAAAAGCAAGAAAGTTATGTTTAACTTGTATAGAACACTGGTTTGGCCTCAATTGGCATATTGCATCCAGTTCTGGGCACCACACTTTAGAAAGGGTGTGAATACATTAGAGAGAGTGCAGAAAGGTTTCACAAGATTGATCCCAGGGATGAGTAGTTTCAGGTACATAGAAAGATTGGAGAAGAAAAAGTTCAGAGGAGATTTGATAGAAGTATTCAAAATCATGAGGGGTCTGGACAGAGTACATTGGGAGAAACTGTTCCCATTGATGGAAGGTTTGAGAACCTGAGGGCACAGATTTAAGCTAATTGGCGAAAGAAGCAATGGTGATATGAGGATTTTTTTCATGCAGTGAGTGGTTCGAATCTGGAATGCACTGCTTGAGATTGTGGTAAAGGCAGGTTCAACTGAGGCTTTAAAAAAGGAATTGGATAGTTACCTGAATAGGAATTATTAGCAGACCTACAGGGAAAAGGACAGGGGAGTGGCATTAGGTGAATTTCTCCTTCAGAGGGCCAGCACAGACACGACAAGCTGAATAGTTCCCTTCTGTGCTGCAACCATTCTATGATCTATAGACCAAGGTAAAATGCACAAAAGCCCCTACACTCACATGCTGGTGTTTCTCTTCTTAAGAATGACAATGCCATCTGTCAACATTGGAAAGAACACTTTGAACAACTGCTCAACTGTGAATCCACAGTGGCAGCTGATACTCTCCAGGCTATCCCCCGTACCCTGTATAGAATCCATGGGTGAGACAGCATTGATGGGAAAGCTGCAACAAGCAATCAAAAGGATTAAAAAACACAAAGCCTGTAGCTCCAATTGTACTCCAGCTGAAACCTTCAAAGCTGGTGGACTTTGGCACACATCAAGACTTCATGCACTCACCCTACAGATTTGGGAAGAAAGAGAACTCCCCAATTTCAGGAATACGATAATTGTAACTATCTTCAAGAAAGGAAATAAATCAGGCTGTGGAAACTATCAAGGTATTTCCTTCCTGTCCATGGGAGGGCAAATTCTGACACGCATTCTCCTGAATCGCCTACTTCCTGTGAGTGAAGAAATCCTCCCAGCGACACAGCACAGCTTTAGGCCTTCCAGAGGAAAACCCAGTGTAGTCTTTGTTGCCGTACAAAGTCAAGAAAAATATCAAGAACAACAACAGGAAGTCTTCATTACATTCATCGACCTGACCAAAGCATTTGACTCAGTAGATGATGAGGCTCTGTGGATTCTGCTCCTAAGGTTTGCATGTCAAAGAAATTTCATTACAATTTTGCAATTGCTTCATGATGATATGACTCTAACTGTCTTGAGGGAAGATCTGAAACAGACGCTATCAAAATTTGAAATGGAGACAAGCAAGGCAGTGTGATAGCCCTCATACTATTTCCAATCTACCTCATAGTGGCTATTCAGCTCATCAAAGATCAATTTGCCCTCTGGTGTTAGCATTAAATACTATATAAATGGGAAACTCTTTCATCTCAGTTGTCTCTGTGCCAAAACTAAACTGACTACCACGGATATACATGATCTATAGTTTGTGGACGACTGCACTTTAATTGCCCACTCTGCATTGGATTTCTTCTGCATACAAGAAACTCGGCCTGTCCTTGAATGTTGCCAAACAAAACTCGTGCATCAACCCACATCTGGTCAGCCAAATATTTCACCTATATACGTTGAAAGAGGGACTCTGGAATATGTTGAACACTTCCCATATCTTAGCAGCCATCTCTCCCAAAAGGCCACCATTGACAATGAGATCTAACACCGGATTAGTTGTGCTAATTCAGCCATCTACAAGTGACAGCAACGAGTGTTTTGATAAAAAGACCTCCGCAAGTCAAAAAAAGCCCTAGTTTACAGAGCAGTTATCGTCACCATGCTCCTCTACTGGAGTGGGACCTGGTTGTATTAATGACACATAAGAGAGCTAAAGAAATTCCATCCACAATGCCTCCACTGCCTCCTCCAGATTGAATGGAGGACTGTTGAACAAACGCCAGTGTCCTTAATGAAGCCAGATCCACAAGCATTCAGGCAAGACTCCTGCAAAATCAACATCGCTGGATGGCCACCTTGTCCAGATAATTGAAAACTGGCTTCCTCACCAGGCCCTGTTCTGTCAGCTCCCAAATGGCAAATATTCCAGGGCAGGAAAAAGAAAATGCTTCCAAGATATTCTGAAGCTCTCCTTGAAGCATGGCAGCATTGACATTAACTGAGAGGAGTTCGATACCAATCATTCAAAATGGCAGCAACTTGTCCATAAAGCTGCATCATGCTTTGAATCCAAATACCTTAATGATGAGGCAGTACAGCAGCAGAGAATGAAAGAAATGGAAGCAAATCCAACACTTCGGATCCCACTACCTCATGTCCTGCAGCATGTGCCCAAAGATCTGCAGGTCAAGAATCCGCCTACTCAGCCATGTGAAGAAACTTGTGACCCTGAGTAACCACCATCCTCAAATCAAGTGATAGCTGCCAAAAATGATGGAAGGGAAAGACAACTGGGTGATAAATGCAGCTGCAGTTTATCTTGCAGAATGTATACGATGGGAAAGAGGTAAGAAAGGAAAAGGGAATAAGGTGTGAAAAAATCCTACACAACATCTCTTCCAGCATTGCCACTTGCAGTAGCCAAGTATTTTCCTGCTTGTGATAGCCAGCAAATTTTTTCCACAGGGGACAGGGTTTGTAGGTGGGCTTGGCCTCTGGTTGCCAGTTCCTGCTACAGATTGTGCATGACCATCTACAACAAAAATGGGGGTGGTTAGTGACCTTGTGAAATATTTTGACAATATGTCTGCCATGATTGAGTGATTTGTGTGTTGTGTGGAACATATGATATGTGGCAAAGTGAAGATTCCAAGACTAACAAGAGCAGGTGGTACAGTGTGAGTAAGACAAATCCAATCCGGCCAATTACCGCTCCATCAGTCTATTCTCAATCATCGGCAAAGTGATGAAAGGTTTTATTGACAGGGTTATCAGGTGGCACTTACTCAGTAATAACCTGCTCACTGATGCTCAGTTTGAGTTCTACCAGGGCCACTCAGCTCCTGACCTTATTACAGTCTTGGTCCAAATATGGATAAAAGAGCCGCATTCTATGCATGAGGTGAGAGTGACTGCCCTTGACACCAAGTAAACATTTGACCGAGTTTGGCATCAAGAAGCCTTAGTGAAATCTCTTCAGTGGCTGCAGGTTTGAACACCGTGAGAGAGTGTGAGAGAAACAGCAGATCTATTTACAGTGAGAGAATGAGAGAGAAACAGCGGGGTCATTTACAGGGTGAGAGTGTGAGAAAAAGAGCGGGGTCATTTACAGAGAGACCGTGTGAGAGAAACAGCATGGTCATTTACAGGGAGAGAGTGTGAGAGAAACAGAGTGTGAGATGGAGTGTAAGAGAAGCGGGGTCATTTACAGCGAGAGAGTGTGAGAGAAGCGGTGTTATTTACAGCAAGAAAGTGAAAGAGAAACAGCGTGGTCATTTACAGTGAGAGCGTGTGAGAGAAACAACGTGGTCATTTACAGTGAGAGTGTGTGAGAGAAGCAGCGTGGTCATTTACAGGGAACGAGTGCGAGAGGAGCGGGGCCTTTAACAGTGAGAGAAGAGTGTGAGACCATTAAAGGGCGCAAGAGGGAAAATAGCACAGAGAGCAGCTGATTGTTGAATAGGGTTGGTGAGTATTTCTAGTCTTTAAAGTAAAAGTAAGGTCTTTAGTTTGTGTTTTGATCTCTAGTCTTTTTTTCTCTTTTTCTTAAAGATAGCTTGTTAAGTATAAGATCGATACTGGTGTGTATAAAAAATAATTATAATGAAGTATAAAGAGTGGGGATACTAGAGTAATTAATTAATAAATTGAATAAAATACGATAGCGATGGCAGGACGGGTGATGTGTTGCTGCTGCAGCATGTGGGAGCTGCTGGACACCAAAGTGATCCAGAGCGAACACATTTGTACCAAATGTTTACAGCTCGAGGAACTTCGGATCCAAGTTAAGGAGCTGGAGTCCGAGCAGCAGACATTGCGCCACATCAGGGAGAGGAATGCTACCTGGGCACATTGTTCCAGGAGGCAGTCACACCCCTCAGATTAGGTCATTCAAATTTGCTCTGTGATCAGGGACAGGAGCGTGTGACTGCAGGTGAAGAAGGTTTGGGGACCCAGGGGTTAGCGTTCGAGGAACCTCGGCCCCTGCAACTGTCCAACAGTTACAAGGTTCTTGCAAGCTGTGTGGATGAGAGCAGTGACTGCAGGGAGGATGAGCGAACTGACCACGGCTCTGTGGCACAGGGAGTCATTCAAGTGGGGGGAAGAAATGGGAGCATAGTAGTGGTAGGGGACAATATAAGTAGGGGGATAGATACTCTTCTATGCAGCCTTGAGCATGAGTCCTGAAGGCCGTGTTGCCTTCCCGGTGCCAGGGTTAAGGGCATATCCTCAGGGCTGGAGAAGAACTTGGAGTGGGAGGGGAGGGATCCAGTTGTTGTCATCCATGTTGGTACCAATGACATTGATAAGACTAGAAAGGAGATTCTGCTGAAAGAATTTGAACAGTTAGGGGCTAAATTAAAAAGCAGGATTGCTACCTGAGCCACGGGCAAATTGACATAGGGTAAATTATGTTAAGGGGTTAAATGCATGGCTCAGAGATTGATGTGGGAGGAATGGGTTTCAATTCATGGGGCACTGGCACCAGTACTGGGGTAGGAGGGAGCCGTTCCAATGGAATGGGCTTCACTTGAACTGTGCTGGGACCAATGACCTGGCGAACTGAATAACTAGGGCTGTAGAGAGGGGTTTAAACTAAATAGAGAGGGGGGAGGTTTCTGGAAAGGGGGTACGTAGGCTTACAAAGGAAAAGGATATGCCAGCCTTGTGGGGCAGCATTTAGGCAATGATACCCAGGGTGTGGCAGAAAGGGACAGAGTGTACAACCATAAAAAAACTGCAGCAAATAGGGTCAAAGGGGAAAAAATGGTAAAAAGGCAAAATTAATGGCCCTTTACTTAAATACACGTAGTATTAGGAAGGAAAGGGTGGTGGGGTGGCTTTGTTAGTACGAGATGGAATAAGTACGATAGCAAGAAAGGATCTTGGATCGGAAGATGTAGAATCCATATGGTTGGAGGTAAGAAATAACAAGAGGAAGAAGACACTGGTGGGAGTAGTCAATAGGCCCCCTGACAGTAGTTATACTGTAGGACAGTGAATAAATTAGGAGATAATGAGGGCATCTAAAAAGGCAGCACATTAACCATGGGTGATTTTAATCTTCTTGTAGATTGGGAAAAACAAATTGGCAGAGACATGAGCAAGAATTCATACAGTGTATTCAGGACATTTTCTTAGAACAATATGTTGTGAATCCATCCAGGGATCAGGCTATTTCGGACCTGGTAATGTGTAATGAGACAGATTTAATAAATGATCTCAGAGTAAAGGATCCCCGAGGAAACAGTGACCATAATATGGTAGAATTTAGCATTGTGAGTCAGAAACAACTGTGCTAAACTTAAATAAGGGTAATTACAATGGAATGAAGGCAGAGTTGCCTGGAGTGGACAGGGAAAGCAATTTAGCAGAAAAGACGGTTGATGAAGAATGGCAGACATTTAAATAAATAGTTCATGACTCTCAACAAAGTGATCCCAGTGAGGAAGAAGGATTCAAGGAAGGGAAAAACCAACATGGTTAACCATGGAAGTTAAGGTCAGTATCAAATTGAAAGAAAAAACATACAATGTGGCAAAGATTAGTGGTAAACCAGAGGATTAGGAAAGTTTTTAAAACCAACAAAAGATGGCAAAAAAATAATAGAGGGAGAAAATAAACTGTGAGGGTAAACTAGCAAGTAATATAAAAACGGACAGTAAGAGCGTCTTTAAATATGTAAAAAGGAAGAGAGAAGCCAAAGTGAACATGGACCCCTCAGAGAATGAGGCTGGGGAAATAATAATGGGGGATCAGGAAATGGCAGAGGAGTTGAATAAATATTTTGCTTCAGTCTTCACAGTAGAAGATACTAATAGCATTCCAAAAATACTAAATAATCACAGGGCAAAAGAAGGGGAGGAAATAAATACAATAACTATCACTAGAGAAGAAGTACTCGGGAAACTAATGGGACTAAAGGCCGATAAGTCCCCTGGACCTGATGGGTTGCATCCCAGGTTATTAAAGGAAGCAGCTACAGATATAGTGAATGCACTGGTAGTAATCTTCCAAGAATCCTTAGATTCTGGAAAAGCCCCAGAGGATTGGAGAACAGCCAATGTAACACCTTTATTCAAGAAGGGAGGGAGACAAAAACCAGGTAACTATAGGCCAAATAGCTTAACATCTGTCATTGGGAAAATGTTGGAGTCTATTGTAAAGGATTTAAACCAGAGCATTTAGAAATACATAATCTAATCAAGTAGAGTCAGCATGGCTTAATGAAGGGGAAATCATGCCTAACAAATTTATTAGAATTCTTTGAGGGGTAACAAGCAGGATAGATAAAGGGGAACCAGTAGATGTAATATATTTGGATTTACAAAAGGTGTTCGATAAGGTACCGTGCATAAGGCTACTTAATAAGATAAAAGTCCGTGGTGTTGGGAGTAGTATATTAGCATGGATAGAGGATTGGCTAACTAATAGAAGACAGAGAGTTGGGATAAGGGGGGCATTTTCAGGATGGCAATCTGGAACTAGTGGAGTGCCACAGGGATCAGTGCTGGGGCCTCAATTATTTACAATATATATTAATGACTTAGATGAGGGAAGCGAATGTACTCTTCCAAGTTGGCAAATGACACAAAAATAGGTAGGAAGGCAAGTAGTGAGGATGACACAAGGAGTCTACAGAGGGATATAGACAGGTTAAGTGAGTACACAAAATCTTGGCAGATGGAATATAATGTGGGAAAATGTGAGGTTATGCACTTTGGCAGGAAGAGTAGAGGAGCTGAATATTATTTAAATGGAGAAAGACTGCAGAAGGCTGCAGCACAGAGGGATTTGGAAGTCCGTGTGCATGAATCCCAAAAAGCTAACATACAAGTTCAACAGGTAACAGGGAAGGCAAATGGAATGTTGGCCTTTATTTCAAAGGGAATGGAGTATAAAAATAGAGAAGTTTTGCTAAAACTATACAAGGCACTAGTTAGGCCACACCTAGAATACTGTGAACAGTTTGGTCCCCTTATCTAAGGAAAGATATACTGGCATTGGAGACAGTCCAGAGAAGGTTCACTAGGTTGATCCCAGGTATGGTGGGATTTTCTTATGAGGAGAGGTTGAGTAGGTTGGGCCTGTACTCATTGGAGTTTTGAAGGATGAGAGGTGACCTTATTGTAACATATAAGATTCTTAGGGGGCTTGACAGGGTAGATACTGAGAGGTTGTTTCCTCTAGTGGGAGAGTCTAGCACCAGAGGGCATAATCTCAGAGTAAGGGGGCACCCATTTAAAACAGAGATGAGGAGGAATTTCTTCTCTCAGAGAGTAGTCAATCTGTGGAATTCTCTACCACAGAGGGTTACAGAGGCTGGGTCGTTAAGTATATTCAAGGCTGAGGTAGACAGATGTTTAATCAGTAAGGAAATCAAGGGTTATGGGGAAAATGCAGGAAAGCGGAGTGGAGGATTATCAGATCAGCCATGATCTCATTGAATGGCGGAGCAGACTCGATGAGCCGAATGGCCTACTTCTGCCCCTATGTCTTATGGTCTTATAGTCTTATGGAAACCAAAGTCAATGAGGATCAGAAAGAAAACTCTCCACTGGATAGAATCAAAGCTAACACAAAGAGGGTTTGTTATGGTTGTTGGAGGCCAGTCATCACAGCCCTGGACATCGGTGCCATTTGTATTGTCTTAAGCGCTCTGTTTATTTCAGGCAGAAACAGTTGTGTTTATTCACTACTACACCTCGTTAAGATTTCTCCATCATAAATTCCACATCCATAATCAGTCCTTGATTGGCGTGTTTGGTGGCTTGCACACTGAGCTCCCTGCCCAATTCACATTCCCACTGGTTTTACGCAGCCAGTAGTTGCCATTGAAAAGGTTGTGACTTTTTTCAGAAAACATGCTCCCCATTTCTGTTCCTCAAGCCTTCATTAGCTTTGCTGCAATGTGGAAAGAATTATATTGTACAAATGGAGACACCAGATGTAAGATAATGGCGTTTTCTCTATTTACAAAATTTACATTTCCACATTTTTTATCCAGACATATCCAGGTCACTGTCACAGGGAGTTCCTCAAGTCAGTGTCTTAGGCCCAACCATCATCAGCTGCTTCATCAATGACCTTCCCTCCATCATAAGTATAGAAGTGGGGATTCACTGTTCAGTTCCATTCGCAATTCCTCACATGACAAGCAGTCTGATCCCACAATTAGGCAAAACCTGGACAACATCCAGGCTTGGGCTTTTGTGCCAAGTAACATGCATGCCGCACAATGTGCCGGGCAATGACCATCTCCAACAAGTGAGAATCCAACCACCTCACCTTGACATTCAACAGCATTGCCATCAATAAATCTCCCATCATCAACATTCAGGTGGGTCACCATTGACCCGAAACCTAACAATATCAGCCATGTAAATACTGTGACTACAAGAACAGAGAATTCTGCAGCAAGTAACTTATCTCCTGATTCTCCAAAGCCGGTCCACGTCAATGTCACTATTTGGAAGAAGTTGGTGGCATAGTGGTAATATCACTGGATGAATTAATCCTTGGCCCAGGTCAATGCTCTGGGAACATGGGTTCAAATCCCACCATGGCAGCTGGTGGAATTTAAATTCAATTAATAAATCTGGAATATAAAACTAGTTTCAGTTATAGTGACCATGACAACTATTTTCAGATTGGTGTAAAAACCCACATGGTTCACGAATGCCCTTTAGGGAAGAAAATCTGCCTTCCTTACCTGGTTTGGCCTACATGTGACTTCAGACCCACTGTAATGTGGTTGACTCTTAACTGCCCTCTGAAATGGCCTAGCAAGCCACTCACATCAAGGGCAATTAGGGATAGGGAACAAATGTTGGTCTTGCCAGCGACGCCCACGTCCCATGAAAGAATTTAAAAGAAGGGACAAGTCAGGAATGTGGTGGAATACTGTCCACTTGCCTGGATGAGTGCAGCTCCAACAACACTCAAAGCTCAAGACCATCCAGGACAAAGTGGCCAGCTTGATTGGCCTGGGAAGAAGAGGAACCACGGATGCCCCCAAATCCAGGTACATTCGAGATCTCGTCAGGGTGAAGTGAGGGGGGTTGGAGAGTCTGTTGGTCAAGGCAAGGGGTAGAGTGGAGGCAAAACTGTTGGAGGTGGCCTCTGATTTGCACAGGGTGCCCAGGAAGGAGGCACCCTCCCTCCTTTCACTGACCAGCACCCTGCAGGCTTAAAGCTGCCGGGCTATATATTGGGCACAGCCTCTCCCACTGCCCATTACCTAATTAGACATTTAAGGTGTCAATTGGCCACACGGATGACCCACCTAATGTCACCCCCCACCTCCTGTAAAATGGTGGCACGGGCAGGCAGGTGGCAGGTATGTTGTCAATGGCATGGCGCCCAAATGTACGGGCCCACCCACCTGTTTTCTCATCTGTGGGTGACTCGTAAAATTCAGCCCAACATTTCAGTTTGATGACCCAATCGGAAATGCTGAAAATACTCAGCAAGTCAGGCACTATCTGTGGAGCGATACAGAGTTAATGTCTAGGGTTAGGAACATAGGGCTGAGGAGCAGGAGAAGGCTATTCAGCCCTTCGAGTCTGCTCTGCCATTCAGTAAGCTCATGGATGATCTGCTTGTGGTCTCAATTCCGCCTTGCTGTTTAACCCCCATAACCCTTGCCTCCCTTATTTATCAAAAATCTGTCTAACTCTGCTTTGAATGAATTCAGTGACCCAGCCTCCACTGCTTTCTGTGGAAGAGAATTCCACATACTAATGACTCTCTGAGAGAAAAACTTTCCCCTCATCTCAGAAGCATTGTATTCTTAAACTGTGTCCCCTAGTTCTAGCCTTCCTAACAAGTGGAAACATCCTGCTGGTATCTACCCTATCAAATCCTCTCAGGATCTTAAATGTTTCAATAAGAACACCAATGGGTATAGGCTCAACCTGTTCAACATTTCTTCATCGTTAGGCCCTTCTTCCCAGGAATGAGTTGAGTGAACCTTTTCTATACTGCTTCTAACACAATTATATCTTTTTTCAAAAAAAGAGACCAAAACTGTACACAGTATTCCAGATATGGTCTCAGCAACGCCCTGCAGCTGCAGCAAAATTTCCCTACTTTTATATTCCATTCCTCTTGCAATAAGCACCAACATTACATTTATGTTCCTAATCACTTGCTGTACCTACATCCTAATTTTTTTGTGATTCATGTTCCAGGACACCTAGATCCCTCTTACCACTGAGTTCTGCAATCTCTCTCCATTTAAATAGTATACTGCTTTTCTATTCTTCCTGCCAAAGCGGATAAGTTCACGTTTTCCCACATTATAATCCAAGTACCATTATACTTCCAAAGTTTTACCTGCTCATTTAACCTGTCTATATCCTTTTTCAGGCTCTCTACCTCCACTTAACAATTTACTCTCCTACCTATCTAGGCCTCTTCGGTACTTTAGCTACTATATATTCAATCCCTTAGTTCAAATCATTGATGTAGATTGTAAATAGTTGAGTCCCCAGCACTGATCCCTGTGGCACCCCACTAGTTACTGCTTGCCAACTTGAAAAAGACCCACTTATCCCTACTCTTTGTTTCCTGTTAGCTAACCAATCCTTTATCCATGCTAATTTGTGACCCCCTATGCCATATTCTCTTATCTTGTGTAGTAACCTTTGATGTGGCACCTTATCAAATGCCTTTTGGAAATCCAAGTACACCACATCTACAGCTTCCCCTTTATCCATCTTGCGTGTTACTTCCTCAAAAACTCTAATAAATTAGTTAAACTATATTTTGGAACATAGGAGCAGGAATAGGATCTGCTCATCCATTCAAACAGATCATGGCTGACCATCTATCTTTACGCCATTTTTTCCCCACTATTCCTATATCCCTTGGTTTCATTAGTATCCAGAAATCTATCAATTTCTCGTTTGAACATGCTCAATGATTGAGCTTCCACATCCCTGTGTGGTAAAGAATTCTAGATTCACCACTCTCTGAGTGAAGAAATTCCTCATCTAAGTCTTCAATGGCCTGCCCCTTATTCTAAGACTGTGTCCCTGAATTCTAGACTCACCAGCCATTTTGACTCTGCCTGATCACATTATGATTCCAAGTATCTTGCTACAACCTCCTTAATAATGGATTCTAGCAATTTCCCTATGACAGTTAGGCTAACTGGCCTGTAGTTTCCTGTTATCTGTCTCCCTCCTTTCTTGAAAAGAGGTGTTACATTAGCTATTTTCCAATCCACTGGGACCTGTCCAGATTCTAAGGAATTTTGGAAGATTGTAACCAATGCATCTACTAGCTCTGCAGCCACTTCTTTTAAAACTCTAGGATGCAGGCCATCTTGCCCTGGGGATTTGTCAGCCTTTAGGCCTAATAGTTTTCCTAGCACCTTTTCCATGGTGTTAGTGATTGTTTAAAGTTCCTCCCTAACATTCACCTTTTGATTTTCAACTATCTTTGGGAAGTTTTCTAAGTCTTCGACAGTGAAGGCAGACACAAAATACCTGTTCAATGCCGCTGCCATTTCCTTGTTTTTCATTATCAATTCCCCACATTCACTCTCTAGAGGACCAACACTCGCTTTAGTTACTCTTTTCCTATATAAATTCTTGTAGAAATTCTTATTATCTGTTTTTATATTACTCGTGGCTTTCTCTCATACTCAGCCTTCTCCTATTTTTTTTAGTCATTCTTTGCTGCTTCCTAAAATCTGACCAATCTCCTGACCTACCACTAATCTTTGCAGATTTGTACTGTGTTTCTTTCAATTTGATACAATCCGTTACTTCTTGATTCAGCCATGGATGATGCATCCTTCTCAAAAAGCCTTTCTGTCTTACTGGGATAACTCTTTGCTGAGAGTTATTAAATATCTCCCTAAAAGTCTGCCACTGCATCTCTATTATCCTACCTTTTAATCTAGTTTCCCAGTTCATTTTAGCTAGCTCTGCTTTCATACTCTTATAATTACCTTTATTCAAGTTTAAAACACTAGTTGTAGACCCAAACTTCATCCCATCAAACCGAACATGAAATTCTATCATGTTATTATCGCTGTCAGCTAAAGGCTCCTTTACCATGAGATTATTGATTAATTCTGTCTCATTGCCTATAACCAGATCTAAAACAGCCTGCACCCTGGTTGGCTTTAGAATGTACTGCTCTAAGAAACTGTACCGCATCCACTCTCTGAACTCATTTTTCAGGCTACCTTTGCCAATTTGTTTCATCCAATCTACATGTAGATTAAAGTCACCCATGATTATTGCAGTACCTTTCTTAAATGCCCTATTTATTTCTTCCTGTATACTCTGTCCTACAGTGTAACTACTGCAAATTACTCCCACAATTGACCTCTTACCTTTTCTATTTCTTATCTGTACCCAAACTGATTCCATATTTGCTCTTTGGAGCTAAGGTCATCTATCACTACTGTACTAATAATATCCGTAATTAACAGAGCAACTCCACCTTTTCCTAGCTTCCTATCTTTTCAAAATGTCAAATATCCTTCAATATTCAAGTCCCAGCCTTGGTCACCTTGCAACCATGTCTCCATGATGACTATCAGGCCATATATATTTATTTCTATTTGTGCTAACAATTCATCCATTTTGTTAAGAATGCTGTATGCATTCGGGTACACGAGCCTTTAACTCTGTCTTTTTACCATTTTTGCAATCTATGGCCTTATCTGCTGGTGCACTAAGTTTGTACTCTCTGTTCCTTCCTGTCACACTCTGGTTATCTTTATCCAAATCACTACCTTGTTCCAGTACTTCATTGCTCCCCTTTGATTCAATGCATCTCCTCTTGCATGATCCCTTCCTTACACTAATTAGTTTAAAGCCCTCTCTACGACACCTAAATTATACGAGTTGCCAGAACACTTGTGCCAATAGTGTTCAAGTGAAGACCATCCCAACAATAAAGCTCCCACTTTCCCCAGTAATGGTGCCAGAGCCCCATGAAACGAAACCCATTTCTCCTACACCAGTCTTTGAGCCACACATTCATCTTTCTAATCTTATTTACCCTATGCCAATTTGCTCATGGCTCAGGTAATAATCCAGAGATTATTACTCTGTTTCACTCGCCACAGATGCTGTCTGACCTGCTAATTCCAACATTTTCTGTTTTTATTGCAGGATCTCCCTGCCCCTGTTGACCACCTGGACCGGGAACTCAGAAGCTGTAACCCAAAATTCTTGTGCCCTCACTGCAACCTTTGAAGCCATTTTAGACCTTCCTAGTGTCTGTAGCCAGAGGCATCCATTTTAAAGAGGTGCTGGCTGCCTTTAAGTGGCATCAGCAAAGCCCAATTTTCAACCACTGCAAACAGGCCCACAGCAAATAAGCAGTGTAGGTAGCGCTGACTGCAAGCTTGACTCATGATAATGATCTGGCAGGACCAGTTTTCAGTGACCCCTGTGAACACATAAACAGCACCCCACTTCCCCACCCCACCCCACACTGCGCACCCATTTTTCAACATAATCAAATTTGTAGGTTCTGGCTCCCTGTGTCTCTCTATTCTGGTCTCTCCTGTTCCATTCTCCGTTTATTCCTCCATTATTTTTCTCTCTCTGACCAGCATTGTCTCTCTGTATCTTTCCCTTTGGCTCTATGTTTGTATGCTTTATTCTCTAGCTAGTAGAAGGCTACAATGTTAACAGCAGGTCGCCTGTACACGGAGGTGTTGTACACGTGTCTGTGTTTGCAAGCTGTGGTTGGATTGGAATGATCAGAGATTACTGAGTGTTTGATCTTTTTCTGTCTGAATGCTGTTTATTATTCAAACTGCCTGTGTACGTACAGCAGCTGCATGTTAAAAATTTGGTTACTGCAATTGTTTGGATGCACACATTGTGAGTTCATGAAAACCTATAGCCTCAAGACACTAGAAAGATATTTGTTATGAAGAATTAAATGTGGGCATTTGAGGAGAGGGGACTGTGCTAAATAAAACCCAGACTTGGAGACCTGATTAATTATGCACTGTGGATAGCTAACGCTTTATTCGATACTGTACTTAATATGTAGTCGGGGCAGTGAACACATCTAAATTATGCCATACTGCTTTACGCCATCCAGCATAATGTAAAGATTCTGCATTTTGTAAAATACCCATCTTAATCTATTTGCTGTTAAATCATATTGAAAAAAATTAAATAACTGAATTTGATTTTTATTTCACTTAAATAATATCTGGGGAGATGAGGTCACTGTAGAATTCTGTGATTCACTTCCCCAGTGGCAAATAGAAGTGTTTTTGATTTCTGAATGTGGCTGGATTAATCTCCATTCTGTAGCAGATGTTTTAATATCTTTAGTTGAAAAATGTATGTTTTGACATTCAGGATTGACTTACTCACACATGTACAGTAATGTTGAATCCAGGAACATTTGTTCATGACCTCATCAATAGTATGTGCTATGTGGCCCTTGAGATCATCCTATTGCCAAACAACCCAGCACATAATCTTATGTACTGTTTCAAGTATCTATCACCACCCTCGCATTCCCTGCTAGTACAAGCTTTACCCACCCACCAAACATAAATCAGATGGATGCTCGCGATTCCTTTGCCATCATCATCCCGCTGATGCTATGGAAACAGCCAGAAAGCTAACACCACCTCCTTCCAAAGAGCCCACTCACTGCTGTACTTCTCCCTGCTGCTTTCTTTTTCACATCTTATAACATGTGTTGTGATAGGCACCCTGGCTGTGGCTATGTGTTCCTCAGTTCAGCCTGTTACATGGCAGCATGCATCACCAGCCATGCAGCCCATAACGTAGTGCTGGAACTGGTGACAAAATTGACATTTCAATGTAAATTAATCTGCATTTTCAAGTAAACCACTCCATGAAAAGAAAGCTGAGTGCTTCCACCCTGTTGCCACCACTCATCTGCAAATACATTTCCCCTAACTTTCCAGACCAAACACTGAATGCTGGATGTTATCCAAAACTGACTAAAAGTGCTTCAGCAGTTTCAATGGTTTAAAATCAATATTTTGGTATGGTTGAGGCAGTAAAGAGCTGGTAATTTGTTGAAAGCAGTATTTTTAATCCTGCGTCTGCTTTGGTTGTATCGGCATCACAAGCTAATATCCATATTCCACCAACGTTTATATGGCTAGTGTTAGCTAAACTAGACATGACCTGCTGATATAGTAGTCCTGATAATGAAAAACTTATAAATGGAAATAATTCTGTTTTTTAAAGCAGTATTTATTTGAAATAACTCCCTTATCACAATCTGACATCTCCTGTTGCTGCTGCTGTGAGCAAACCCTGAGCCTGAACATTCTCCTTGAGGCTGGCTCATGTTATTATCATTGCAAACGAAATCACAATTTTTTTTAATCATTCATGGGATGTGGGCTAGCCTAGCATTTCTTGCCCATCCCTAACTGGCCTTGAGAAGGTGGTGGTGAGCTGCATTCTTGAACCGCTGCAGTCCATGTGGTGTAGGTACACCCACAGTGCTGTTAGGGAGGGTGTTCCAAGATTTTGACTCTGCAACGGTGAAAGAACGGTGATATAGTTCCAAGTCAGGATGGTGAGTGACATGGAGGGGAACTTCCAGGTGGTTGTGTTCCCATGTGTCTTTTGCCCTTGTCCTTCAAGTCGGTACTGAGCATGTGTTTGGAAGGTACTAAGGAGGCTTGGTGAGTTCCTGCAGTGCATCTTGTGAATGGTACTCGTTACTGCTACTGTGCATCAGTGGTGGAGGGAGTGAATGTTTGTGGATGGGGTGCCAATCAAGTGGGCTGCTTTGTCCTGGATGATGTCAAGCTTCTTGAGTGTTGTTGGAGCTGCACTCATTCAGGCAATCCTGACTTGTGCCTTGTAGATGGTGGACAAGCTTTAGGGAGTCAGGAGGTGAATTACTTTTCTCAGGATTCCTAGGGCGCAATTTTCCGTGCCCGCTGGCGTCGGGAATGTTTGGCAGCATGAGCGGACAACATGGCGAGAAGGCCAAAAGTTGGTTTCACAATGTCGTGAAACCAGTTTGCGATCGTCCACTCAGCCCACCAATGGTGGGGCCGCATTTCCTGCCGTTTGACATCAGGAACCTCATTGTAATACATCCGCAGACCATTATAAGGCCAGCCCACCGGAATCATGCCCCCACGCTGGATTGATTATCCGCCCACGTCATAGAGTCATAGAGTTATACAACACAGAAACAGGCCCTTTGGCCCATCATGTCCGTGCTGGCCATCAAGTACTTATCTATTCTAATCCAACTTTCCAGCACTTGTCAACCAGTCAATCCAGTGTTTGCATGCCGACATGCTTCACAACAGCATAAGGCGTGCACTAGGTGGGCTCGGAGGTGAGTGCGCAGTAACGTTGCGCAGTGCTCACAAGTGTCGCCTGTTGGACTTCAAGTTTGAGGCGACTTCAGGGGGGGAGTGGTGCCAGGACTGCCGTTGAGGCAAATTTGTGGGGGGGGGGCAAGGACTGCCCTGCGATTGAGGTGACTTTGGGGGGTAAGGGCCGCCCTGTGGTTGAGGTGACTTGTTGGGGGGGGGGGCGGGGGCAAGGGCTGCCCTGCAATTAGGCAACTTGGTGGGGTTGGTGGGGGGGGTGGGGGTAGGGCAAGGGCTGACTTCTGGGGGTGGAGGTAAGGGCTGCTCTGCGGATGAGGCGACTTGAGGTGGGGTGCAAGGGCTGCTCTGTGGTTGAAAGTAGTGAACAAGCAGGTGCAGGGTGGTGGGGAGGGAAGTGGCCACCTATTAGGGAAATCTTATATAAAGTGACCATTCTTCTGCAGCTGAGAAAGTTCAGATGCAGTCAAATTGACATGCATGGAGTTGGGCCTCTATTTTATCTGCCCACTCAAGCAATGCAGAGGCATGAAATTGCCACTGAGTGTTCCAGAACTTTTCACCCCTTGGGCACAGACTGCAAACTAATGAGCATTTTAGTGGACTGCTGAACAGTTGGACGACTGGGCATGTTGTACAATCTCCTTGCTAAAGCTGGCCATGGAGCAGTCACTGGTGGAGGTGCTCACTGCTCCTTGCAAAGTCATCATCCCAATATGAACCAATCTCCCCCATGGTTCATGCTACCAGTGCAGCCTTGCAGTGCAATTTAGGAGAATGCTTGCACCTGAGCTGAGAGCACAGCATGCAGCCCAGTGGGCAAAGCTGCCGCCAATCGATCAGGTGGACTGGAGCAGAGGAGGGTGGTATTTTGGGCAGCAATGCAGCTTACTAAACTCTGGTCATCTAAGTGATGGCCAGCACTCTCCTGGGTGCATTAAGGGGCCTTCAGACTTAACCAAGAGAGGTTCTTAGAACACACAAGCTAACCTACATGGTCTCGCTCTTTCATCCTGCAGGAGGAGTACATCAGGAGCATGGTGAACTAGCTGTATGCCTGTGGCGTACAGAGAGCAAAGACAACGGAGAAGAGAGCAACGGAGGCGCCTGGCTGTGCAGAGGGGGAAGCAGCACGCTCAAGAAAAAGCAACAGCTGGGGCTCCCGCACTTGCCACTGAAGAGCGACAGTGAGCCATCACTAGTCGGCGCCTAGCTAGACCCAGGGTCTGTAGACACCGCCTTTCATTACTGCAGATGACCGAGAACCAGTATTACCAAAGACTGCATATGTCTAGGCAACTGGTTGGTCACATCTGCCAGCTGCTGCAGGATTTGGCGCCACGGGGACATGGAGGGCATCCACTGTCCATGACCATGAAAGTGACCGCGACGCTCAATTTTTACGCCAGTGGCTCCTTTCAGTGCTCCACAGGTGACCAAATTTGCACATTATGCCCAGAACGAGGAACGCCAGGATGCAAGAATGATTGGATTTGCCCAGATCTCAGGTTTCCCACAGGTGCAGGGTACCATTGACTGCACTCACATGGCGCTCAGATTACTAGTAACAAACGACAGGGGAGCTGATGGCTTAGTGGTATTGTCGCAGGACTAGTAATCCACAAACCCAGGGTAATGCTCTGGGGACCTGGATTCGAATCCCGCCATGGCAGATGGTAGAATTTGAATTCAATAAAGATCTGGAGTTAAAGTCTGATGATGGTGACCATGAAACCATTGTCAATTGTTGTGAAAACCCATCTGGTTCACGAATGTCCTTTAGGGAAGGAAATCTGCCGTCCTTACCTGGTCTGGCCTACATGTGGCTCCAGACTCACAGCAATGTGGTCGACTCTGAAATGGCCTAGCAAGCCCCTCGGTTGTATCAGACTGCTACAAAGCCTCAAAAAAGGAATGAAATCAAACAGATCTCCCAGCATCAACCTCGGCACCGCAAACGTCAACAGCCATGTTGACCCTGCAAAGTCTTCCTTACCAACATCTGGGGGCTAGTGCCAGCTGTCTCACAGACTAGTCAAGCAACAGCCTGATATAGTCATCCTGACGGAATCATATCTTACAGATAATGTCCCAGACACCATCATCATCCTTGGGTATGTCCTGTCTCACTGGCAGGACAGACCCAGCAGAGGTGATGGCACAGTGGTATACAGTAGGGAGGGAGTTGCCCTGGGAGACCTCAACAGCAACTGTGGACCCCATGGGGCAAGTCTCATGGCATCAGGTCAAACATGGGCAAGGAAACTTCCTGCTGATTACCATGTACTGCCCTCCCTCAGCTGATGAATCAGTACCCCTCCATGTTGAACACCACTTGGAGGAAGCCCTGAGGATGGTAAGGGTGCAGAATGTACTCTGGGTGGGGGGCTTCAATGTCCATCACCAAGAGTGGCTCGGTAGCACCACTACTGACCAAGCTGGCCGAGTCCTAAAGGACAAAGCTGCTAGATTGGGTCTGCAGCAGGTAATGAGGGGACCAACAAGAGGGAAGAAAATACTAGACCTCATCCTCACCAACCTGCCTGCACAGATGCATCTGTCCATGACAGTATCGATAGGAGTGAGCACTGCGCAGTCACTGTGGAGATGAAGTCCCAGCTTTCACATTGAGGATACCTTCCATCGTGTTGTGTGACACTACCATCATACTAAATGGGATAGATTTCAAACAGACCTAGCAACTCAAGACTGGGCATCCATGAGGCACTGCGGGCCATCAGCAGCAGCAGAATTGTACTCGAACACATCTGTAACCTCATGGCCCGGCATATCCCCCACTCCACCATTACCATCAAGCCAGGGGATCAACCCTGGTTCAATGAAGAGTGCAGGAGTGCATGCCAGGAGCAGCACCAGGCATACCAAAAAATGATATGTCAATCTTGTGAAGCTATAACGCAGGACTACTTGCATGCCAAACAGCATAAGCAGCAAGTGATAGACAGAGATAAGCAATCCCACAACCAACGGATCAGATTTAAGCTCTGCAGTCCTGCCACATCCAGTCATAAATGGTGGTGGAAAATTAAACAACTCACTGCAGGGGGTGGCTCCACAAATATCCCATCCTCAATGATGGAGGAACCCAGCACATCAGTGCAAAAGATAAGGTTGAAGCATTTGCTCTAATCTTCAGCTAGAAGGGCCGAGTGGATGATCCATCTTGGCCTCCTCCGGAGGTCCCCAGCATCACAGGTGCCAGTTTTAGCCAATTCAGTTCACTCCACGTGACATAAAGAAATGGCTGAAGGCACTGGATAGTGCAAAAGCTATGGGCCCTGACAATATTCCAGCAATAGTATTGAAGACTTGTGCTCCAGAACTTGCCACACCCCTAGCTAAGCTGTACCATTACAGCTACAACACTGACATCTACCCGGCTATGTGGAAAATTGCCCAGGTATGTCCTGTAAACAAAAAGCAGGACAAATCCAACCCGGCCAATTGCCGCCCCATCAGTTTACTCTCAATCAAAGTAATGGAAGGGGTCATCAACAGTGCTATCAAGCGGCACTTGCTTAGCAATAACCTGCTCACTGACACCCAGTTTGGGTTCTGCCAGAGCCACTCAGCTCCTGACCTCATTATAGCCTTGGTTCAAACATGGACAAAAGAGCTGAACTCTCAAGGTGAGATGAGAGTGACTGTCCTTGACATCAAAGCTGCACTTGACCGAATGTGGCATCAAGGAGCCCTAGCAAAACTGGAGTCAATGGGAATCAGGAGGAAAGCTCTCCACTGGTTTGAGTCATGCCTAGCACAAAGGAAGATGGTTGTGGTTATTGGAGGTCAGTCATCTCAGCTCCAGGACATGACTGCAGGAGTTCCACAGGGCAGTGTCCTCAGCCCAACCATGTTAAGCTGCTTCATCATTTACCTTCCTTTCATCATAAGGTCAGAAGTGGGGATGTTCGCTGATGTTGCACAATGTTCAGCACCATTCGCGACTCCTCAGATACTGAAGCAGTCCATGTCCAAATGCAGCAAGACTTGGAAAATATCCAGGCTTGGGCTGACAAGTAGCAAGTAACATTCTCACCACTTAAGTGCCAGGCAAAGACCATCTCCAACAAGAGAGAATCTAACCATCGCCCCTTGACGTTCAATGTCATTACCATCACTGAATCCCTCACTATCAACATCCTGGGGGTTACCATTGACCAGAAACTGAACTGGATTAGCCGTATAAATACTGTGGCTACAAGAGCAGGTCAGAGGCTAGGGATCCTGCAACGAGTAACTCACCTCCTGACTCCCCAAAGCCTGTCCACCATCTACAAGACACAAGTCAGGAGTGTGATGAAATACTCCCCACTTGCCTGGATGAGTACAGCTCCCACATTGCTCAAGAAACTTGACACCATCCAGAACAAAGCAGCCCGCTTGATTGACACCACATCCACAAATATTCACTCCCTCCACCACTGACGCACAGTGGCAGCAGTGTGTACCATCTACAAGATGCACTGCAGGAATTTACCAAGGCTCCTTAGACAGCACCTTTCAATTCTACAGCCACTACGATCTAGAAGGACAAGGGCAGCAGATAGATGAGAATACCACCACCTGGAAGTTCCCCTCCAAGTCACTCACCATCCTGACTTGGAAATATATTGCTGTTCTTTCACTGACACTGGGTCAAAATCCTGGAACACCCTCCCTAACAGCACTATGGGTGTACCTATACGACATTGACTGCAGTGGGTCAAGAATGCAGCTCACCACCACCTTCTCAAGGGCAACTAGGGATGAGCATAAATTCTGGCCTAGCCAGCAAAGCCCACATCCTGTGAATGAATAATAAAAACAAACGGTCAACTATGTCAACCGCAAGGGCTTCCATTCGCTGAATGTGCAGCCGGTGTGTGACCACCAGAAACGCATCCTGCAGGTCTACACACCATTTCCAGGGAGTGTCCATGACTCCTACATTCTCAGTCAGTCACAGATCCCTGGCCCCTTCCAGGGTCCAAAGAGGCTGCAGGGATGGCTCTTCAGGGACAAGGGCTACCCGCAGAAGACGTGGCTGATGACACCCGTGCAGCGGCCTCAGACTGCAGCAGAGCGAAGGTATAACGAGGCTCATGCTGCAGCTCGCAATTTGGTGGAGCAAACCATCGAGATGCTGAAAATGAGGTTCCGGTGCCTGGACCGAGCTGGGGGAACCCTGCAATGCAGTCCACAGAGGGTGTCACGCATCATCGTCGTTGCCTGCTGCGCCCTTCACGACCTGGTGCTACAATAGGAAGTGGGGCTGGCTGAGTTGGAGATGGAGGAGCTGGAGGTCTCCTCTGATAAGGAGGATATCGACAGGGATGAGGGTGAGGAGGTCCTCGAAGGCGACGATGACGATGATGAGGCCCTCGCACTGGCCCGACAAGGCAGGCGCACCTGGGAGGCCCACATGGCTGTGAGGAGACGCCATAGATCCTCACATTACATCTATGAATGTTTGACTGCAGCCTGGCTTAAGGCAGCGCACATCCCCTCTGTGATGCTGCTCCTGTAATGGAGACGCAGTGGAGACCCTAATCGTCGCTCAGTTGCAGGAGGATGATTACAACATGTGGTGAGGACATTCCATAGATCTTCATATAGCCCCTGTGAATGTCTGACTCCTGTCTGGCTGAGGGCAGCTCGCTTGCACTCTGTGATCAGGGAATTTATCATGGGGACATGGCCATGAAACTTTAAAAGCACCTGATCCTTTGTCCGCCTTTAGCACCTGACCCCTTCAGGGGAACAACGTCACTGGTCACAGATGCTGAAGAGATGGGGGCCAGCCCCACCTTAAAGGTGCTGAGAACACACAGAGAGAATAACAGAACTCTGTGACACCTGCCCACTACATTCTGGCAGCAATGGCAAGCACCACCAGGTGCAGGCATCACTAATGTGTCCAGGGAGTGTGAGGCTGGACCATAACTTTGGTTCGAAGGCTGCACAAAACACAGGAATGAGGCACTGGACTGAGACACCTGCCTTTATCTTGTGCAGAAAGGTTTCACATCTGAGTGGCATGAACACTGCTCATCAGAACAAGGAGTCATAGGCAAGGAGACATTGTTGAGAGTTTATTGACAATAGTGAACATTATGTACAAGTGATTAACACCCATGCCCAGGCTGTACAGCTACATCTTCTTGGAGGTGTCAGCTGTGGCTCAGTTCATAGCACCCTCACCTTTGAGTCAGAAGGTTGTGGGTTCATGTCCCACTCCCGGAAACCAAGAACTGTGAATGTACTCGAAAGAGTTACATGCGATCTGTTGATAACTCGAAAGAGTTACATCTTCTTGGAGGTGTCAGCTGTGGCTCAATTCATAGCACCCTCACCTTTGAGTCAGAAGGTTGTGGGTTCATGTCCCACTCCAGGACTTTGAACAAAAAAAAAGTCAAGAACTGTGAATGTACTCGAAAGAGTTACATCTTCTTAACCTTCCTAACCCTGTTGCTACGTCTTAGTGCTCCCCGGACATCCACAGCGCTGGTGGAGGCAGCCTGCTGACTGCTACACCCTGTCTGTGATGATTTTGGCGGGCATCCTCTGAAGGCCCAAGACTTGGAGGGCCCTGGCCTGCTTTCGGGGTCCTGCTGTGTGTCAGTGGTACCCTCCTCAACCTGTGGAGCTAGAGCTGCTGGGGTCACAGGAAGAGGGGATTCGGATGGGCCAGGCACTCCCAGAGTCAGTTGGATGGATGGCCCTAGGGTGTGCAGCAGCTGATCCTCCTCCCTATAGGTGCCCGAGGGCCCCAGGCTGGCTCCTTGAGGAGCAGGGAAAGCTGGAGTGAGATCGAGCTGCCCCACACCCCTCTCGCGTACACACTGTTGGAGGCCAACTATGGCATCAGTGATGGAGTTCAGCCTGTGCTGCAGTGCATGAGTGGCATCCTGGACCAAGGTCTCCATGGCGGCTGCCATCCTACCAGTGTTGACTTTAGTGCATTGGCATACCAGCACTAACACGTCAGAGTGAAGGCAGACAGACTCCTCCATCATGCCTTGCAATCTGAGGAGTGCAGCGGACATCCCTTCCTGATTTTCCCGAGCTTGCCTTTGCAGCTCCAGCAACTGAGACATGACCAAATCCAGAGGCTCATCATTTGACTCCGACTCAGCAAATGTCTGGCCTCCTGCAGTCCTCCAAGTGCCGGGTACCTGGGAAATCCCTGCTGCCCCCTGCTGTGGATCAGAAAGTGTGATGTGCTCACCAGATTGTGATCCCAAGGCTACTCTAAAGCTAGGTCCCACCAAGGTGTGCCTCTGCGCTGGTGGAGGGTGTGGGTGAGTGCTGCGATGGGACTTCAAAGAGGGTGCCTTCAGATTCATCTTCAAAGTTTTCTTCAGGGCTTACTGGAGGCCCTGGGTCATGGACTCGGTCAGCTGTTTCCCAGATGTGCCTTCAAAAGCAAGGAGAGTGGCCTGTGAAACAGATCACATCACTCACGACATGGTTGTCAGATGGATGTTGCACTGCTGGATCCTCACTTGGTAGAGCACTGCCGACCTCACCGTCAGCACAGGACCGGTCCAGATCCTCACTGGCCAGCTGGATGAATCTGTTTTTAAAGTCCGCCAGTCTGTGACCTCTCCCCTATGTTGTGTGCCAGCTTGTCCAGCGTGAATAGAGATGGAGAGTGTGTAAGCAGGATGCCTGCCAGGCTAAAGGATAAGTATGCTGGCATGTGTGGATGGTGAGTGGTCCCATGGACAGGATGAAAACAATGACGGTGTGCGTGAGAAAGTGTATGGTGGTGTCCCTTGAACTGGCAGTGAGTGAGATCAGATTGGTGATGTTGCTGCAGCCAGAGCCGGGGTAGAGCACATCACAGTGAGCCTACACTGCGTCCAAAAGGCGACGCAGTTATTAAACCTGGAGGCTGCACTCTTTTTGCCTTTTGGGGCCATGTCTTCCATGCAGCAGTTGTGGGCTGGAAGCACTGAGAGGTGTGCACATGGCTGCACTTTAAATGTGGTGCCCCTTGTGATCCCATGATGAGGTGATGGCGTGGTGAGCGACTGAGAGCCCGCCCACCATTGAAATGGCGTGTTTCCAGGAAATGCATAATTAATGCTGTGGGATTAGGATGAACCGGTGTGAGAAGCCGCCATTTCGGCTGGTGGGTATAACATTGTTCTTCTTAGTGCAAAGCTGGGACGATTCCGCCCCTAGCTTCTAACCTGCTCTTGTAGCCATAGTATTTATATGGCTAGTCCAGTTCCGATTCTGATCAATGGTAACCCCAGGATGTTGATAGTGGGGTATTCAGCGATGATAATGTCATTGCATGGCAAGGGGATAATGGTTAAATTCTCTTTTATTGGAGATGGTCATTGCCTGGCACATGTGTGGCGCAAATGTTACTTGCCACTTGTCAGCCCGGGTCTGGATATTGTCAAGGTCTTGCTACATTTGAGTGTGGGAAGAGTGTCCTGCAGTCAGCATCACCCAGGGTGCATCTCGCTCGAGAACCATTTTTCTGAGTTGGAAAATGGTGAGAGTAACGGTTCCTCTGGGGAGTGCAGCCACGCTCATGGCACTGTGAGTGGCTCAGCTGCACAGGGTGGGAAGGAAAAAGAGGGGAAGAGCAATAATGGTAGGAGACTTGATAGTAAGGGAAACAGACAGGCATTTCTGCGGCCGTAGACGTGACTCCAGGATGGTATGCTGCCTCCCTGGTGCCAGGGTCAAGGATGTCACTGAATGGCTGCAGGGCATTCTAAAGAGGGAGGGCAAACAGACAGAGATCGTGGTATATATTGGTACCAACAACATAGGTAGAAAGAGGGATGAGGTCCTGCAAGCAGAATTTAGGGAGCTAAGAAGCAGATTAAAAAACAGGATCTCAAAGGTAGTAGTTTCTGGATTACTTCCAGTGCCACACGCTAGTGAGTATAGAAATAGGAGGTTAGTCCAGATGAATGTGTGGCTGGAGAGATGGTGCAGGAGGGAATGCTTTAGATTTATGGGACATTGGGGCCATTTCTGGGGGTGGTGGGACCTGTACAAGGCGGACGGGTTGCATCTGAATCGGAATGGGACCGACATCCTTGCGGGGAGGTTTGTTAGTGCTGCTGGGGAGGGTTGAAACTAACTTGGCAGGGGGATGGGATGCTGAGTGGAGGTTCAGCGGGGGGAGATGCACAGCCAAAATTAGGAGAGAGAGCAAATGAGTCTGGAAGGCATAGAAATTATAGGCCAGCTAAGGCACAAGGTTGGATGGTATTTATTTTAATGCAAGGAGTCTGATGAATAAGGCAGATGAGTTGAGGGCACAAATTAACACATGGAAGTATGATGTCATTGCTGTCACAGAGACATGGTTGAGAGAGGGCAGGATTGGCAGCTCAATATTCCAGGATATAGGGTCTTCAGGCGAGACAGGGAAGGAAGTAAAAGAGGAGGGGGTATCGCAATATTGATCAAGGAATCAATTACAGCAGTAAGGATGACATCTTAGAAGGCTCCTCAAATGAAGCCATATGGATAGAACTTAAAAACAAAAAAAGAGCAATCACATTGCTGAGAGAGTACTAAAGGCCCCCAAACAGTCAGAGAGAAATAGAAGACCAGATATGGAGGCAAATTTCAGATAAGTGTAAAAATAATAGGGTAGTAATAGTGGGGGATTTCAACTTCCCCAACATTAACTGGGTTAGTCATAGTGTGATAGGTTTAGAGGGAGCAGAATTCTTAAAATGCATCCAGGAGAGCTTTTTAAGCCAGTACGTAGAAGGTCCTACAAGAGACGGGGCGGTCCTGGACTTAATTTTAGGGAATGAAGCCAGGCAAGCAGTAGAGGTATCAGTGGGAGAACATTTTGCAGATAGTGATCATAACTCCATTAGATAGATTGTTATGGAAAAGGACAAGGATGGGCCAGAAATCAGGGTTCTAAATTGGGGAAGGCCGATTTTAATAAGATCAGATATAATTTGGCCAGAGTGGACTCAGAGCAGCTACTTTTAAGTAACTCTGCATCAGAGCAGTGGGGCTCATACAAGAAGGAAATTGGGAGAGTACAGGGCCAACATATTCCAGTAAAGATAAATGGTGGGACCAACAAATCCAGGGAACTCTGGGTGTCAAGGGATATACAGGATTGGATAAAGAAAAAAAGGGAGGCATATGGCAGATACCAAGGGCTCAAAACAGTGGAAGCCCAAGAGGAGTATAGAATGTGTAGGGGGGAACTTAAAAAAGAAATTAAGAGATCAAAAAGGGGGCATGAAAAATCATTGGCAGATGAAATAAAGGAAAATCCAAAGTTATTTTACAAGTACATTAAGAGCAAGAGGATAACTAGGGAAAGAGTAGGGCCCATTAAGGACCATAGTGGTAATTTATGTGTGGAGCCAGAAGACGTAGGTAGGGTTCTAAATGAATACTTTGTGTCAGTGTTCACAAGTGAGAGGGATGACATGGGTATAGAAATCAGGCAGAAGGACTGTGATATAATTAAAGAAATTAGCATAGAAAGGGAAGAGGTTCTTAGTGGTCTGGCAGGCTTATAAGTAGATAAACCTCCAGGCTAGGATGAAATGTATTCCAGGCTGTTGAGTGAGGCAAGGGAGCAGATAGCAGGGGCACTGGCAATAATTTTCAATACCTTTCTGGCCACAGGAGAGGTGCCAGAGGACTGGAGGACTGCCAATGTGGTACCGTTATTCAAGAAGGGAGGAAGGGATAAACCAGGGAATTACAGGCCAATCAGTCTAACTCAGTGGTGGGGAAACTATTGGAAGCAATTCTGAAGGACAGATTTAATCTGTACTTGGAGGGGCAGGGATTAATCAAGGACAGTCAGCATGGTTTTGTTAAGGGGAGGTCATGTCTGACCAATTTGATTGAATTTTTTGAAGAGGTGACCAGGTGTGTAGATGAGAGCAATGCATTTGATCTAGTCTACTTGGACTTCAGCAAGGTTTTTGATAAGGTCACACATGGGAGACTGATAACGAAGGTAAGAGCCCATGGGATCCAAGGCAATTTGGCAAATTGGAACCAGAATTGGCTGAGTGGTAAGAAGGCAGAGGGTGATGGTCGAGGGGTGTTTTTGTGACTGGATGCCTGTGTCCAGTGGGGTTCCACAGGGATCGGTGTTGGGTCCCTAGCTGTTTGTGGTATATATAAATGATTCAGACTTGAATGTAGGAGGGTTGATCAGTAAGTTCGCGGATGACACGAAAATTGGTGGGGTGGTAAATAGTGAGAAAGATAGCCTTAGATTACAGGAGGATATAGGTGGGCTGGTCAGATGGGCTGATCAGTGGCAAATGGAATTTAATCCAGATAAGTGTGAGGTGATGCACTTGAGCAAGACAAACAAAGCACGGGAATACACGATGAATGGTAGGACCCTGGGAAGTACCGAGGATCAGAGGGACCTTGGTGTGCTCGTCCACCGGTACCTTAAGGTAGCAGGACAGATAGATAAGGTGGTTAAGAAGGCATATGGGATACTTGCCTTTATTAGCCGAGGCATAGAATATAAGAGCAGGGAGGTTATGCTGGACCTGTATAAAACGCTGATTAACGTCACAGCTAGAGTATTGCGTGCAGTTCTGGAATCCGCATTATAGGAAGAATGTGATTGCACTAGACAGAGTGCTGAGGAGATTTACCAGGATGTTGCCTGGGCTAGAGAGTTTTAGTTATGAGGAGAGATTGGATAGACTGGGGTTATTTTCCTTGGAGCAGAGGAGATTGAGGGGGAACGTGATTGAGGTGTATAAAATTATGGGGGGCAGTGTAGACAGGAAGGAACTTTTCCCCTTGGTGGAGGGATGAATAACTAGGGGGAATAGATTTAAGGTAAGGGGCAGGAGGTTTCAAGGGGATATAAGGAAGAATATTTTCACCCAGGGGGTGGTGGGAATCTGGAACTCGCTGCCTGAAAGGGTGGTGGAGTCAGGAACCCTCATAACATTTAAGAAGTATTTGGATTTGCTCTTGCGATGCCATGGCATACAAGCCAAGGGCCTAGTGCTGGAAAATGGGATTAGAATAGTTAGGTACTTGTTTGACCAGCACAGACTCAATGGGCCAAAGGCTGTAGACCTCATTGACTCTATGACTCTATGATATTTGGACATGGGCTGTCTCAGTATCTGAGGAGTCACAAATGGTGCTGAAGATTGTGCAATCATCGGCGAACACAGCCACTTCTGACCTTCTGATGGAAGGAAGATCATTGATGAAGCAACTGAAGATGGTTGGGCCTAGCACAGTACCCTGAGGAACTCCTGCAGTGATGCCTTGGAACTGAAATGATTGACCCCCAACAACCACAACCATCTTCCTTTGTGCTTGGTACGACTCCAACCGGCAGAGATTCTCTGATTCTCATTGACTCCAGTTTTGCTAGGGCTCCTTGATGTCACATTTGGTCAAATGCTGCCTTGACGTCAAGGGCAGTCACTCTCACCTCACCTCGGGAGTTCAGCTCTTTTGTCCATGTTTGAACCAAGGCTGTAATGAGGTCAGGAGCTGAGTGGCCCTGGCGGAACCCAAACCGAGCGTCAGTGAGCCAACAATTGCTAAGCAGGTGTCACTTGATAGCACTATTGATGGCACCTTCCATCACTTTACTGATAATCAAGAGTAGACTGATGCAGCAATAATTGGCCAGTTTGGATTTGTCCTGCTTTTTGTGTACAGGACATGCCTGGGCAAATTTCCACAAAGCCGGGTCGATGCCAGTGTTGTAGCTGTATTGGAACAGCTTGACCAAGGGCATGGCAAATTCTGGAGCACAAGTACTCTTGCTGGAATATTGTCAGGGCCCATAGGCTTTGCACTATCCAGTGCCTTTAGCTGTTTCTTGATATCACATAGGGTGAATCAAATTGGCTGAAGACTGGCATCTGTAATGCTGGGGACCTCCGGCGGAGGCTGAGATGGATCATCCACTCGGCACTTCTGGCTGAGGATTGTAACAAATGCTTCAGCCTTATCTTTGGCACTGATATGCTGGGCTTCCCCATCATTCAGGATGGGGATATTTGTGGAGCCTCCTCCAGTGAGTTGTTTAATCATCCACCACCATTCACGACTGGATGTGGCAGGACTGCGGAGCTTGGTTGCGTTGGTTGTGGAATCACTTAGCTCTATCACTTGCTGTTTATGTTGTTTGGCATGCAAATAGTCCTCTGTTGTAGCTTCACCAGGTTGACATCTTATTTTTAGGTATGTCTGGTGCTGCTCCTGGAAAGCCCTCCTGTATTCTTCATTGAACCAGGGTTGATCCCCTGCCTTGGTGGTAATTGTAGAGTGGGGGATATGCCAGGCTGTGAGGTTACAGATTGTGGCTGAGTATAATTCTGCTGGTGCTGATGGCCAACAGTGTTTCATGGTTGCCCAGTCTTGAATTGTATGATCTGTTTGAAATCTATCCCATTTAGCACAGTGGTGGTGCCACGCAACACAATGGGATCCTCAACCTGAAGACAGGACTTTGTCTTCACAAGGACTGTGCGGTGGTCACTCCTACTAATGCTGTCATGAACAGATACATCTGTGGCAGGCAGATTGGTGAGGATGAGGTAAAGTATATTTTTCTCTCTTGTTGGTCCTTCATCACCTGCCACAAACCCACTCTAGGAACTATGTCCCTTAGGACTGGGCCAGCTCGGTCTGTAGTGGTGCTCCTGAGACACTCTTGGGTGGACATTGAAATCCACCATGACAAAGTAGGGATAGCAACTCTGCTAAGGAGGTGACTACTTAAGTAGTTTTCTCTAGCGTATCCTGTGGAAACCTGAATAATGGTAAAAGAAGGTTCAGTTATATTTTCAATAGTACTTTTCTCCAAATTGCCAATTAGGAAATCCCTTTACAGAATTCACACCCAACCTCATCCAGGACCATTACCATTACACTCAACATTTTTCCCCAGTGGTGATTGGACATCCCTGAGCACTTCTTTTTGTGTAGTGTAAGAGCTGAACATTTTGCTCTGCAGCCATCTCTGTTGGGCAGATGTAAATAAAGTCATCATAGCTGCTTACAATTGAGCATGTGAGTCTTTTCTCAGTGCAGTACACAACAGAAAGATGGCTCTGAGGCTAGGATGGAATTTTATTTACATTTCATTTGAGAAATTAAGGACCAAAGAACATCGTGACGCAGTTTTTGGAACTCCTAAAGTTGATTTTCAGGAAGTTTGAGCGGTTCAAAAGATTGCTTCATATGCACCTGTCATGTTGTGAGTCAACACAGTATCTAATTGAATGAAGAATAAGACACAAAAGGCATATTTGCAGATAATGGGAGAACTCAACCCTCACAAAGAGGACTGGTATAATTACAAAGGTTTCACATTTGGCTGAAAGTACATAAAATGGGTGATGAGGAAAAAGTAAATGTTTTTCTCAACATGATGAGACCAGATTCTTTCGATGTAGTGTTTAACCTGTGTTTCTGAAATACCCCAGTACTTTGGACTAAGCTGAAATTAATGAGATTCTGGACTCCTATTTTGGCACTAAGAATGAAATTGCACAGAGTTGCATTCTGTCAAATGAAACAGTTGCCAAGTGAGACTGTAACAGATTCCATTCTTGAGGGTTAAATAAACTCTCACAGCACTATGGGTAGGGCACCAACTTAGAAATCAACCTTGGATCCACTTTCATAGGAGACCTAAAGAACAATAAAACCCACAACGAGCTTATGAGTAAAGGCAATAAACTGACATGGAAGGAGGCTGCGATGAGGCCATAGCCATGGAAATGCCAGAAAGAGCTAGTTGCAATTTGCAAGGGCGTTCTTTTCATGAGGCGGCACAGGGGGTCCACTGGATTTCAGTGGGATCCATGCCACAGCAGCCAAGTTGACAGTCTCAGAGTCAGGAATTTAGATTACCATTGCCATGGTAGCCAACAATCACCTAAATATCCCATTTCCAGTCCAAGTGCTATGCCTGTGAAAAAGTCAGTCATATCCAGATGGCATGCAGGACTAAAGGAAACAGCAAAGCTCCAGGTCTCAGCCACACACCAGGTCAAGATTGTGATAGATCTGAAGCTAATTCAGGAGATCCGGTTTAACTGGGTTGAGTTTTTTACAATAAGGATCAATAAGAGTACATCTGACATTGAGAAAGTGCTTAGAGAGCACAAAATGGGCTTTGAGCAAGGAGGTCCAAATGATAAAATTAAGCATCACAAGTCTGAAGACAACATAAAAGACAACATTTTGCAAAGTTAGGCCAGTGCCTTACTCACAATTAGAAGCATTAAGTAAAGAGCTGAATAGATTAGAAAGAACAGGGGCAATTAAGAAGGACAGTGAATGGGCCGCAACCTTTGTGGTAGTCCAAAAAGCAGTTGGGTTCATTTGGATTTGTGGCGCTTATAAGCAAATGATAAATAAGGCGATTGAGAGTGATACTTACCCACTGCCTACAGAGAAGATTTGTTTTCTAATGTAGCCAATAGAAAGATGTTCAGAAGGTTGATCTTTCCAATGCATATTTGCAATTAGAATTAACTGACAAGAACAAGGAATTGCTTACAATTTATACACCCAAAGGTTTGTACCAGTACAAAAGTTTACCATATGGGGTGTCTACTTCACCCACAGCATTCCAGAGAATTATGTATCAGGTACAAAGTGGGATGAAAGGAGCATGCTGCTTCTTAGATGATTTTTTTAAAATTAGTAGACAGAGAAAGAGTATATTGTACAGTTAAACAAAGTCCTCAATCAACTTCAAGAGTATGGCATCAAAACTACAAAGCACAAGTGTTGCTTCATGGTTACAAAAACAAAAAACTGCGGATGCTGGAAATCCAAAACAAGAACAGAATTACCTGGGAAAACTCAGCAGGTCTGGCAGCATTGGCGGAGAAGAAAAGAGTTGACGTTTCGAGTCCTCATGACCCTTCAACAGAACTGAGTAATATTAGGAGAGGGGTGAAATATAAGCAGGTTTAAGGTGGTGGGGGGAGAGAAGTTGGGGGGTTGGGGGTGTGGTTGTAGGGTCAAGCAAGCAGTGATATGAGCAGATAATCAAAAGATGTCACAGACAAAAGAACAAAGAGGTGTTGAAGGTGGTGATATTATCTAAACGAATGTGCTAATTAAAAATGGATGGCAGGACACTCAAGGTACAGCTCTAGCGACAGGGACATCGATGATTACTTCGGTGCTGCTTCATGCTCTCATCGGGACCTGGAAAATTTTATTAATTTTGGTTCCAATCTCCACCCCTTCATCATTTTCACATGGTCCATCTCTGACACTTCCCTTTCCTTCCTTGACCTCTCTGTCTCAATTTCTGGTGATAGACTGTCCACCAATATCCATTACAAGCCTACCGACTCCCACAGCTACCTGGACTACAGCTCCTCACACCCCGCTTCCTGTAAGGACTCCATCCCATTCTCTCAGTTCCTTCGCCTCCGTCACATCTGTTCTGATGATGCTACCTTCAAAAACAGTTCCTCTGACATGTTCTCCTTCTTCCTTAACCGAGGTTTTCCACCCACGGTGGTTGACAGGGCCCTCAACCGTGTCCAGCCCATCTCCCGCGCATCCGCCCTCACGCCTTCTCCTCCCTCCCAGAAACATGATAGGGTCCCCCTTGTCCTCACTTATCACCCCACCAGCCTCCACATTCAAAGGATCATCCTCCGCCATTTCCACTAACTCCAGCATGATGCCACCACCAAACACATCTTCCCTTCACCCCCCCGGCAGCATTCCGTAGGGATCGTTCCCTCCAGGAAACCCTGGTCCGCTCCTCCATCACCCCCTACTCCTCAACCCCCACCTATGGCACCTCCCCATGCCCATGCAAAAGATGCAACACCTGCCCCTTCACTTCCTCTCTCCTCACCGTCCAAGGGCCCAAACACTCCTTTCAAGTGAAGCAGCATTTCACTTGCATTTCCCCTACCTTAGTCTACTGCATTCGTTGCTCCCAATGCGGTCTCCTCTACATTGGAGAGACCAAATGTAAACTGGGCGACCGCTTTGCAGAACACCTGCGGTCTGTCCGCAAGAAAGACCCAAACCTCCCTGTCGCTTGCCATTTTAACACTCCACCTTGCTCTCTTGCCCACATGTCTGTCCTTGGCTTGCTGCATTGTTCCAGTGAAGCCCAACGCAAACTGGAGGAACAGCACCTCATCTTCTGACTAGGCACTTTACAGCCTTCCGGGCTGAATATTGAATTCAACAACTTTAGATCTTGAACTCCCTCCTCCATCCCCACCCCCTTTCCGTTTCTTCCCCCTTCCTTTTGTTTTTTCCAATAATTTATATAGATTTTTCTTTTCCCACCTATTTCCATTATTTTTAAATCTATACCCTTTATGCCCTGTTAGTCTTTCCACCCCGCCCCCCCCTAGAGCTGTACCTTGAGTGTCCTGCCATCCAATCCTAATTAGCACATTCATTTAGATAATATCACCACCTTCAACACCTCTTTGTTCTTTTGTCTGTGACATCTTTTGATTATCTGCTCATATCACTGCTTGTTTGTCCCTACAACCACACCCCCCACCCCCCCACTTCTCTCTCCCCACCCCACCCCCCACCTTAAACCAGCTTATATTTCACCCCTCTCCCAATATTACTCAGTTCTGTTGAAGGGTCATGAGGACTCGAAACGACAACTCTTTTCTTATCCGCCGATGCTGCCAGACCTGCTGAGTTTTTCCAGGTAATTCTGTTTTTGTGTTGCTTCAAAATGTAATATAACTGGTTTAGCAAATAGATGGTGGTGTTATCCACCCAATGCAGGAGAAAGTTGAGGGGATTTTGAAAGCAAAGAGACCAGAGAACAAAGAAGTACTTAGTATATTCATAGGAATTGCTGTGTATTATTCTAAGTTCATCCTGCCTTAGCTAACACATTTGCTGCACTATATCAACTGCTCAAAGGTGAAATAGCTTGGAAATGTTTTGGGAGTGCCAGAAAGCATTTGAAGAAGTGGAAGAAAGTGCTGACTAGTGATACTGTTTTGACACTCTATGATCCCAAAAAACAACTGGTTTTAACTCGTGATGCCTCACCACAAGAGTTAGATGTGGTGTTATCTCACATAACGGAAGACAGTGTGGAGAAGCCTGTAGCATATGCTTCATACTTTAACAAAGTCAGCGCAAGTTGCTCACAAGTTGAGAAAGAGGCGTTAGCCATCACGTGTGATGTTATCAATGTTCTACAAATACCTGAACGGTAGGAAGCTTAATTTGTTAACTGACCACCAAGCCCTTCGATCATATTTGGTTCAAAGAAGGGAGTACCATCCCTAGCAGCAGCATGGGTATTCAGAGATGGGTATTGATTTTGATGGCCCGTCAATACAATATTAAACATTGTAAGTCAGCAGATCGTGCTAATGTAGAAGTTCTTTCAAGATTCCCCATGAAGACTGATTCATTCTCAGCCACTGAGTTACTTGTGAATTATTTTATGTACACAAATGACATGCCAGAATCTGACAAAGAAATTAGTGAAGAAATTCTCAAGGATGTAGTACTAGTAAAGTGCTCAATTATGCCATGAATGGCTGGCCTAAACAATGTGATGATGAGAAAACACAGGAGTGTTTCACACCTGAAATGAACTGAGCATGGACCAAGGCTATTTCCTTTGGGGTTTGATCAATATTCTGCCAAGGCTTAGAGAGAGATTGTTAGAGGAACTTCATCAGAAGCATACATGGATAGGCCATATGAAAGCAGTAACAAGGAGCTAGTTTTGGTATCATAAGAAGACCATAAGACATAGGAGCAGAAATTAGGCCATTCGGCCCATCGAGTCTGCTCCGCCATTCAATCATGGCTGATAAGTTTCTCAACCCCATTCTCCCGCCTTCTCCCCATAACCTTTGATCCCCTTACCAATCAAGAATCTATCTATCTCGGTCTTAAATACACTCAATGACTTGGCCTCCACAGCCTTCTGTGGCAATGAATTCTATAGATTCACCACTCTCTGGCTAAAGAAGTTTCTCCTCATCTCTGTTCTAAAAGGCCTTCCCTTTACTCTGAGGCTGTGCCCTCGGGTCCTAGTCTCTCCTACTAATGGAAACATCTTCCCCACGTCCACTCTATCCAGGCCTTTCAGTATTCTGTAAGTTTCAATCAGATACCCCCTCATCCTTCTAAACTCCATCGAGTATAGACCCAGAGTCCTCAAACGTTCCTCATATGTTAAGCCTTTCAGTCCTGGGATCATTCTCGTGAACCTCCTCTGGACCCTCTCCAGGGCCAGCACATCCTTCCTGAGATACAGGGCCCAAAATTGTTCACAATATTCTAAATGTGGTCTGACCAGAGCCTTATAAAGCCTCAGGAGCACATCCCTGCTTTTATATTCTAGTCCTCTCGAAATAAATGCCAACATTGCATTTGCCTTCCTAACTACCGACTCAACCTGCAAGTTAACCTTAAGAGAATCCTAGACTAGGACTCCCAAGTCCCTTTGCACTCCAGATTTCTGAATTCTCTCCCCATTTAGAAAATAGTCTATGCCTCTATTCTTCCTACCAAAGTGCATGACCTCACACTTCCCCACGTTGTATTCCATCTGCCACTTCTTTGCCCATTCTCCTAACCTGTCCAAATCCTTCTACAGCCTCCCCACCTCCTCAATACTACCTGTCCCTCCACCTATCTTTGTATCATCTGCAAACTTAGCCAGGATGCCCTCAGTTCCTTCATCTAGATCATTAATGTATAAAGTGAAAAGTTGTGGTCACAACACTGACCCCTGCGGAACTCCACTAGTCACCGGCCGCCATCCTGAGAAGGACCCCCTTATCCCCACTCTCTGCCTCCTGCCAGACAGCCAATCTTCTATCCATGCTAGTACCTTGCCTCTAACACCATGGGCTCTTATCTTACTGAGCAGCCTCCTGTGCAGCACCTTGTCAAAGGCCTTCTGGGAGTCCAAGTAGATAACATCCATTGGCTCTCCTTTGTCTAACCTACTCGTTACCTCCTCAAAGAATTCTAACAGATTTGTTAGGCATGACCTCCCCTTGATGAAACCATGCTGACTTTGCCCGATTTTACCCAAAGGTAGATAGAGATATTGAAGACTTGGTGAAAAGTTGTGAAGTATGTCTCAGAAGAGAAATAATCCACCCAAAGTTCCTTTCATTCCATCATCAAACACAAGAAAACCATGGGAACAGGTGCATATAAATTTCTTTGAAGTGGAAGAGAACAAGTACCCTATTTCCGTCGATAGCTATTGCAAGTGGATAAGTGTTGAGCTTTTGCAAGTTCCAAAATTGTTACAGTTTTGAGAAGTTTGTTTGCATTTCATGAGTTGCCAGAGGTGTTGGTGTCAGATCATGGTCTACAGTTGACGTCAGAACAGTTTGAAAATTTCTGAGTAAGAATTGAGTCAAACGCATATTGTACAAACCCTCATATCACCCAGCATTGAATGGTGCTGCAGAAAGAAGTGTACAGATTGTGAAGAGGTCTTTGCCGAAGTATTTGTTAGGTGACAAGCTAGACAGTATATGCCATATTTCTTTTTGACAGAGGCTAGACAATTTTCTGTTCTCTTCCATAATAACCCCACAGTCTACAATAGGTCACTCACCATATGAGTTAGTGTTTAAACACACTCCTAGAACAAGGTTTAGTTTGATGCCAAGGTTAAGCCTGATGTCAATAGCAAAGAAAGAGAAAAGCAAGACAAAGTCATGATACACCCAGGCACGAAACAGAGAGTTCAATGCTGTTCAGGTCATGGTGAAAAACCACTGGAGTCGTAAGGAGAAGTATGTGATTGAAGTTGTAAAGAGACTAGGTGCATTCATATAACTAGTGAAGATTGGAGAGAAACTCCATCAGCATCATGGATATCATTTATTTGAAAGAGGAAATCTGATGAAAAGAGGGTATGATAACCCTCCTATAGTCCAAATTCCTCCTACAGTCCAAAGTGAAAGTCACAAAGAAACTGAAATTTTTCTGGTATCACAAAATTCACTGGTAAAGCATAGTGAGTCAGGGTCTTTGATTATGACTAATCAATCAATGTCACGGTCCCAATTATGAAGTGGAGTTGGTAGTCAAAGTTCAGGGTTGACACAGTCAGCAATGTTAAGAGAGCAGAGTCAAGCAAATGGAAATGGAAGAGCATACCTAGACAGAAAGGGAAAGAAGTCAGACAGGCTAATTGAAATAATGTAGGAAGGAAGAAGAAAATAGTTGTTCTTTTGATTATTTCTTGTCAAATGGTGATGTTTTTGTTGATCACATACAGGTGTTAAGGAAAAACAGTTTTTTACATGTAAATTGCTCTGGTGATATCAGTCATTTATGTTTTCATTATGATTAAAGTAAAAGCAAATTTGCAATCCAACCTGTTAAATTTCAGGTGTGATGATCCCCATAGTGACCAATAACTTTAGAAAAAAGAATTTTGAACTTCCAGTTGATAGCTAAAAGGATGACCTGACAAGATTTCACATTTTAAGGCTTTTACTGTTACAAACTGACGAAAAGCACATTGATTAAACAATATTTTTTAGGCAATTTCTACTTTAAAATACAGAACAGAACTTTCCCCTTGTACTTTTAACACAACTGGAAAATGAATTTCATAGGTATACTTTACACTGTCCCTTTAATAGTCATTTGATTTTCCCAGATCCAGGCCAAAGTGATTCTTAGCTCCCACGGGTTTACTTCTATTCCCTTCCTTTTCCAACCTGCTATCTTTTAACCCTACAACTGTCTTTCATGATGAGGGTTTTTCCTGCCAATTCTCCCTCCAGCACTGAGCAAATCTTACAGTCTCGTTTTATATCCTTATGAATTTGGTCTTTTCAACCCACCTATATTCCAGCATGGTGAACCATAGAGACTTTTGGCCTCTAGCAGCTCTCTATCTCTCTCTCCTGAATCCTGACAGACTATCTGTGTCTGTGAGTTTCAGGAATATCTTAGAAACACGTCATCTCTCTTGGCCCATCTCCATGGCACATGAATCACTTGGGCCTTGTATCCAGGCAGAAATGCTGATTAGCTATTCTTTAGGCTCCAGTCCTATTCTATCTTGGAATTTAATACACAGTTTAAAGCATAACTGTTTACAATCTGACATTCTCAAAACCTTCCTGATTTTGAAACCACCATCAGTCTAGCTCTGTGAACACAGATGCTGTTGCATTTGTTTCCAAGTGTCATCACCTTACAACTTCTTTCTAGTAAAACACAATCTGGGGCTTCCTTTAATCTTTAACAGTTCCATCACCCAGGCCTGTTGTCAAGCAGACTTCAAAACAAGTCACATGACTCCCTTCATTTTATCCTAAATTAAAGGCACAGTCCCAAAACATCATAACCTCATAATTGCAACACAGGTATTGTTGAAATTGGTTTAGTCATATTATATTCTAGGAAATTGTGTATATGTATCATTTTACATTTTAATGCACAAGTTGTTTTTGAAGTGGGAAGGGAGCGTGGCGTATTGTAAGAGCTGATCATTTTTGCTATTGTGTCCTCGCTGCTATGCTTGCTGTTGAGGAGGTATAAATAAGGTCATCAACACAGCCGCTTACAGTTGAACATATGTGAGTCTTTTCTCAGTGCAGTACACACTTCTCCTTTCCCTTCCCCCATTCTCTCTTTCTGCCTCTTGCCACTTCCAATTCTTGTCCACATGATCACCAATATCTTTCCCACCACTGGTCACCACTCCTTTAAACACTGACTAATGCATATTTTGTTGGTGGTAACCTATAACCTCCCTCCCTGTACTCATATACCAAAAAAACCCTTCACCAATTCTCCCCACCTTGATGTAAACTTTCTAGCGATGTTA
Source organism: Cetorhinus maximus (assembly GCF_964194155.1). Classification (NCBI taxonomy): domain Eukaryota; kingdom Metazoa; phylum Chordata; class Chondrichthyes; order Lamniformes; family Cetorhinidae; genus Cetorhinus; species Cetorhinus maximus. The sequence goes on from NC_135886.1 coordinate 68,709,998, forward strand.
TAGCCCAAGTGCATCCCCAGTATACTGCTGAGCCTAGTATCCCCCTTCCCATTGGTCCCACATCCCAAGAGCCCTCTCTGACACCATCTACAATTCAGAACTCTCCTCAGTTCTACCATACCCTGACCTCCTCTCCCACTCTTAATGGTAGGCCATTCCCAGTGTTCTGAAACACTATAACCACCACCACTACAACCCACCACTGCGCCCCCCCCCCCCCCCCCCCCCAACCACAACCATGGTAATGTTCCCATACTGCACACCATCTCCCAGTACTCTAAGATGGTTACATCACTCCTGTTCTCTCACACATAATAACCACTACTGACAAACACAAGGACCACCCTCCCAACAGTATCAATGTCCTCTGTATCTTACAAAATTGCTAAAATGCTCTGGCAAAAATGTATAAATTGACAATTTCATTTAGAATAAATCATAAGCCCTGATATGTTTTATGTTAGTTGCAACAAAATAATATCTATGGAATTGTCTTTTGTGCCTTAGAACATTTTTTTTGAAGGCCTCAGTGTGTGGCAAAAGCCTGGACTTTGAACTTGGTCTTGAACTTGGTGAGCAGAACTTTCAACTTCAGCAGAAATGTAAGCCCAGCGATATCAGAATGGCTGCTCATTGTATACCTCGCCCAAGTGTGTTGGAAACAGTCGGCCAATCCAGCATTGCCTATTTTATGCCCCTACTGATGTTGAAAGTTCTGGTGAATGTTTTTGCCTTTCCTTGACTCTCTGAGCTGAATTTGAACTCATGCAGTCTGACAATACCCTAATTTCCTAACATGCATTAGCAGCATTCAATCAGCTATACAGTTGAAATTTTATCTTAAGAATCTAGCACTTTTGGCTTCATGACTGATCTTCAAAAAGAATTGAAAATGAGGACAAATTTCTGAAATTTTATTAAGGTACCAATTAGATTGAGAGCTTTTTTTAAAAAAATAAAGAAATGCTGTGTGTGTCAGTGTTAGAAATAAAATAACCATGTTTTGATTATATACCTGCTGTGGCTTTCGCTTTGTATTCTGTCCATTTCAGAAATTTACATTGACTAAAGAAGTAATGGGGTCAGAGAAGGGTGAAACAGAGAATCAGGCTCTCTTTTTTTCTTTAATTATACTTTAATTTAAGAGACACTTGAATTTGAAGCTAACTGATTAGTTCACCTGTGTTACTGACAGTCGGAAAATGTCAATGCTGATTGCTGACATCTGTGATACAGAGGACTTAATTTTAACTACCAAAAATGGGTGGATTGGATCGAATGATAGGGAAAAATTTTCCCCCATTGGGGGGGAAGTGCGGGAGTTTGCGCGGGAGGGAGCGCCTCCGATCGGCGCCCCTGAGGCTAAGTGCTGCCTCAAGGAGATCGGCTCCAATTTAAAAGTTGTAATACAAATGATAAAAAAATTTCCCTGACATATCCCCTCATGTGACACTGTCACATGAGTTGGGACATGTCCATAACTTTTTTGAAACCTTTAATAAAAATTTGAATGCCCTCATGAAACCTCATCCTGCCCGTGGATGAGGTTTCATGCTTTTTCCGAAGCTCGCCAGGGCCCCCGGCCTGCCCGCCAACCTTAAGGTTGGACGGGCAGGTCCATTAATGACTTTAATTAGTTTTTCAATGGCCTCAATAGGCCGTTGATAGGTCGGTGGGTGCGCAGCTGACTTGGCTGCGCTCTCACCGACCTGAAAATGGAAATGACGCGGGGTGATGTTGGGAGTTCCACCTGACATCATGCAGCTTCACTTTACACGTTGGCGAGTGGGTCCCACCCCCTGCTCGCCGACCGGAAGATCCTGCCCATAAATTCAAATTTTGAAGATTTCAAAATCACTCACTTTTGGTTTTAACAGAGGTGGGTCGAGGGATGGGTGAGTCAGTTCAATCAGTACAGCTCTTAAGGAGGCTTCGTACTTCCACCTTAACACCTCTCTTTTACCTAATGTCAGCCAGCAGGTAAAAAGAGGCAAGAAAGGATGGATCCATAAGATAGGTGCCTTTGCAGCACTGCTTGTGGGCCAGGAGAAGTGCTTTCTTCCCCCAACCCCACCTCTGCCAGCCCAAAAAGCTTACCTGCTTAACTCCCACATAAATATAGGAGCCAGAGATTCTCAATTCTAATAGGTATAAGAAAGAAGGTACACAGAGACAAGGACAGAAATAGGGAAGCAATTTCTTTCTTCATTCTCGTTTGATTACCTGTTTTGAGGAAAAGAGAGGAAGGGAGATTAGGAGGGAGTGGAGAGGATGAACACTAGTTGAGGGTGAAGCCACCTCTGGCCTATCACTACATACCCGTGGATGCAGTGAGAAGATGGAAATGGATGGACAAATGAGTTTGTAAGATACAGGAGTTGTTGGGTTACTCAGAGAGGAAGAGGGGAGTAGTGAAGGAAACGAAGGGGCCAGTGTAGTGATAGGAGTGAAGAAGGTTGTAGGAAGGAAAATTGTATTTGGGAAGTCAAAAGATAGCTGACTCGATGAGAGCGGGGAGTGAATATAGCACAAGTGTTTTGTGCAGAGGATGGGAACAGAGTTGCCTAGTTTCTCTAACCACCAACTGAATTGCAGCTTGCAGCTCTTCAAGGCTCCTTTCAGCACCACACCATGCTATACCACCCACTACCTTCCACCCAGAAAGGAAAGAAGAAATGGAATAAAATGGAGAAAAAGGCAAAAAAAGGTTAAAAAATGAGAGATTGTCCTATAAGAAGAAATTGAGTAGAATTACACTTTCCAAGAACCAATACAGGCTGAATGGCCTCCTTCCATACTGTAACCATTCTAGGGTTCTCTAATTGTCCTATATTCTCTGGAGTTTAGAAGAATGAGAGGTGATCTCATTGAAATGTATAAAACTTTTGTAGAGCTTGACAGCGTGGACTTTGTCCCGGCTGATGAGTCTGGAACAAGGGATCATAGTTTCAGGATAAAGAGATGGACATTTTAAACTGAGATGAGGAGAAATTTCTTCACTTAGAGGTTTGTGTATCTTTGGAATTCTCTACCCCAGAAATCTGGATGTTTAGTTGGTGCGTATATTCAATAATAAATAGCACGTCTTCCATTTAATAAAACATTCCAGGCACTTCACAAAACCATTATAAAGCAAAATATGACACTGAACCACCTAAGAAGATATTAGGTCAAATAACTAAAAAGGTTAGGTCAAAGAGGTAGGTTTTAAGGTGTGTCTTAAAGGAAAAAAGTAAGGTAGAGAAGCAGAGAGGATAGGGAGCATATTCCAGAGTTTAGGGCATAGGCAACTGAAGGCATGGTCACCAATGGTGAAGCAATTAAAATTGGGGATGCTCAAGAGGCCAGAATTAGACAGGTGGGGACATCTCAGAAGGCTGATGAACTGCAGGAGATTACATAGATAGGGAGGGATGAAGCCATGAAGGGATTTGAAAACAAGGCTGAGAATTTTAAAGTCAAGACGTTGCTTGACCTGGACTGAGATCAATAGATTTTTGGACACCAAAAGGGTCAAGGGATATGGGGATAGGGTGGGAAAGTGGAGCTGAGGTAGAAGACCACCCATAATCTTAATTAAAAGCAGACTTAAAGGGCCATGTGGCCTAATTCTGTCCCTACTTCTTATGTTATTAAGAAACCAAGAGAAGCATCAACAAAAACATCAGAGACAGGTAAGAGTAAACATATTCTCAATTTAGCGAATGCAACATCCTGGAAGATTGATTGGTATCTTTTATACATCTTATGGCCGCATGCATTACCTGTCTATAAAACTTGATTTCCTGTTGTCACACTTTTGTAGCACTTTTGATGTCAATTTTTTTCTCTGCCAACATTTATGGGTATTGCCTATGTAAACTCAGGCCAACAGTTGAACCTGCAATCTTTAAAGGGACTGCTGGATGCTGTCTAAAAGTTAAATTTAAAGCTTTTACTTACCTGAATGTGGAACTAGGAGAAGCAGTTGTTCCACATTAAAACTGTGAGGCATTGTCTTGCTCAGCCCCTCTCGATTTCCTTCCCTCCTAACTTACCTTGGACCCTTGGCTAACTTTGCAGCTGACTGATCTCACTCCATCCAATGAGCTGCCATGTAAATAAACTAAAAACAGAAATAAAAGTTGATGAAATTCATTGTAAACAGAACGCGTTTTGACGTACTCTATCACACAAGCATAAGGTCCATTGGAAAATTATCTTCAATAAATTACAGACAATTGTCAGCCAGAGAGAGTAAGAGACAGAGAAGGTGTGTGGGGAGGCCGAAAATAGCCTACGATCCAAAAAAGGCTGCGAGTTCAGAGGTCCTGTTCAATTTAAAGACAGGACATCATTATCATATTTTTCTTCCGTTTCCTGACCGGTTGTTGAGCAGGTAAACCAGCAGTTAGAAACCCTTGGGGACAGTCCCCAAGTTGGAGGTACAGGAGATCAGAAATCAGGGTAGGAGATTGTTACACTTGCAATATGGTGTGGTCACCAATCAGGGCATGAGGCGATTGGGTTGGGATCGACTGTGATTGGCTGGAAGGAGAGTGGTCATCGTGGTGGGGGAGAGGGCTGAGGTGGTGCAGGGTCAGGAGGAGACAATTACATCAGAGGGGTAAAGAGAAAGGCCACGATCAGTAGAAGGGAGGCCGAAAGTTCCCTTCAACTGTGGGAAGTACTGCTGCTCCTGCAGTAAAAGGTACCAAATTATGGAGCAGGCAGCTCCCATCTCTCTTTCAATACCTGGTTTCCCAATCTGGAACACTGCAGTATCTTTAAATTTAAATCATTGTGGAACCTGTTTTAAATACATTAATGAAGCATAGAGTGGGACACACACACAACACAAAACCCATCACCATGAAAATGACGATGGCGCTTAAGTAATGGGTTGTATGCGTTCCCCAGTTTTCATTTTTAACCATCTTCTGTCCATTATGGGGTAGTAAATATTGAGGCCAAAGAGAATATGACCTATATTTTTCAATCAGTTATTTTAATAGCAGGTTATCCCATTCATTTTAAACAGATTAACCACCGTCACCATCCCTGGGTATGTCCTGTCCCACCGGCAGGACAGACCCAGCAGAGGCGGTGGCACAGTGGTATACAGCCGGAAGAGATTTGCCCTGGGAGACCTCAACATTGACTCCGGACTCCATGACGTCTCATAGCATCAGGTCAAACATGGGCAAGGCTGATTACCACGTACCTCCCTTCCTCAGCTGATGATTCAGTGCTCCTCCATGTTGAACACCACTTGGAAGAAGCGCTGAGGGTGGCAAGGGCACAGAATGTACTCTGGGTGGGGGACTTCAATGTCCATCACCAAGAATGGCATGATAGCACCAATGCTGATCGAGTTGGCCAAGTCCTTGCTTGACTGGGTCTGCGGAGGTGGTGAGAGAACCAACAAGAGGGAAAAACATACTTGACCTCATCCTCACCAACCTGCCTGCCACAGATGCATCTGTCCATGACAGTATCGGTAGGAATGACCACCGCACAATTCTTGTGGAGACGAAGTCCCGCCTTCACATTAAGGATACCTTCCATCGTGTTGTGTGGCACTACCGCAGTGCTAAATGGGATAGATTTCAAACAGATCTAGCAATTCAAGACTGGGCATCCATGAGGAGCTGTGGGCCATCAGCAACAGCAGAATTGTACTCGAACACAATCTGTAACCTCATGGTCTGGCATATCCCCCACTCCTCCCTTACCAACAAGCCAGGGGATCAACCCTGGTTCAATGAAGAGTGCAAGAGGGCATGTCAGGAGCAGCACCAGGCGTACCTTAAAATGGGGTGTCGATCTTGTGAAGCTATAACACAGGACTACTTGCGTGCCAAACTACATAAGCAGCAAGTGATAGACAGAGCTAAGCGATCCCACAATCAACGAATCAGATTGAAGCTCTGCAGTCCTGCCATATCCAGTCGTGAATGGTGGTGGACAATTAAACAATTCACTGGAGGAGGAGGCTCCACAAATATCCCAATCCTTAATGATGGCAGAGCCCAGCACGTAAGGCTGAAGCTTTGCTGCACCTTCAGCCAGAAGTGCTGAGTGGATGATCCATTTCGGCCTCTTCCGGAGCTCCCCAGCATCACAGATGCCAATCTTTGGCCATTTGATTCACTCCACGTGATATCAAGAAACAGCTGAAGGCACTTGATACTGTAAAGGCTATGGGCCCTGGCAATATTCCGGCAATAGTACTGAAGACTCGTGCTCCGGAGCTTGCCGCGCCCCTAGCCAAGCTGTTCTAGTACAGCTACCACACTGGCATCTACTCAGCTATGTGGAAAATTGCCCAGGTATGTCCTGTACACAAAAGCAGGACAAATCCATCCCAGCCAATTACCACCCCATCAGTCTACTCTCCATCATCAGTAAAGTAAAGGAAGGGGTCATCAACAATGCTATCAAGCGGCACTTGCCTAGCAATAACCTGCTCACTGACACCCAGTTTGGGTTCCGCCAGGACCACTCAGCTCCTGACCTCATTACAGCCTTGGTTCAAACATAAGAATTGAATTCCTGAGGTGAGGTGAGAGTGACTGCCCTTGACATCAGCATTTGACTGTGTGTGGCATCAAGGAGCCCTAGCAAAACTGGAGTCAATGGGAATCAGGGGGGAAACGCTCCGCTGGTTTGAGTCATACCTAGCACAAAGGAAGGTGGTTGTGGTTGTTGGAGGTCAGTCATCTCAGCTCCAGGACATCACTGCAGGAGTTCCTCAGGGTAGTATCCTCAGCCCAATCATCTTCAGCTGCTTCATCAATGACCTTCCTTCCATCATAAGGTCAGAAGTGGGGATGTTTGTTGATGATTGCACAATGTTCAGCACCATTCGCGACTCCTCAGATACTGAAGCAGTCCATGTCCAAATGCAGCAAGGCCTGGACAATATCCAGGCTTGGGCTGACAAGTGGCAAGTAACATTCGCACCACAGAAGTGTCAGGTAATGACCATCCCCAACAAGGGAGATTCCAACCATCGCCCCTTTATGTTCAATGGCATTACCATCACTGAATCTCCACTATCAACATCTTGGGGTCTACCATTAACTAGAAACTGAACTGGACTAGCCATATAAATACTGTGGCTATAAGAGCAGGTCAGAGGCTAGGAATTGTGTGAAGAATAACTCACCTCCTGACTCCCCAAAGCCTGTCCACCATCTACAAGGCACAAGTCAGGAGCATGATGAAATACTCCCCACTTGCCTGGAAGAGTGCTGCTCACACTACACTCAAGAAGCTTGACACTGTCCAGAACAAAGCAGCCCGTTTGATTGGCACAACATCCACAAACCTTCACTCCCTCCACCATCGACGCACAGTAGCAGCAGTGTGTACCACCTACAAGATGCACTGCAGGAATTCACCAAGGCTCCTTTGGCAGCACCTTACAAACCCACGACCACTACCATCTAGAAGGACAAGGGCAGCAGAGAGATGAGAACACCACCACCTAGAAGTTCCTCTCCAAGTCACTCACCATCCTGACTTGGAAATATGCCGCCGCTCCTTCATTGTCACTGGGTCAAAATCCTGAAACTCCCTTCCTAACAGCACTGTGGATGTACCTACACCACATGGACTGCAGTTGTTCAAGAAGGCAGCTCACCACCACCTTATCAAGGGCAACTAGGAATGGGCAATAAATGCTGGCCCAACCAGTGAAGCCCACATCCTGTGAATGAATTTTTAAAAAGATTCATGTTAGCATTAAAATCTAGGCTCATGTCTTTCCATAACCCTTACTTATTTTTACAAAAAAAATGTTGAAGGTTTCTCAAGCCAGACAAACAATTCTGATTACCATTAGTTCTGTTCTACTGATAATTAGAAAAGGAAAATATTCTAATTGGTGGCAGGCATGTGAGAGAGAGAGAGAGACAGAGAATATGGTTTTAAACACTATTCATTCTTTCTTACTGTACTCGCTTAATCTCAATGCATAGTTTTGGCAAATACAATTTTGGATAAATATGTAATTTAAAAATGGATTTCAGGGAAGTGCCCAGGGACCCTTGGTGAAGAAAAATTGAAAAGTAGCCAGGATCACATTATGTGGACATCTCCACTATTGTTAAAAGCACTCTTGAAGTCCCAGACTATATCCTCTGTCCTAGTACTATTCTACCAAGACCTGTATACTATAGGAACTTGTCCACTTTCAACCTTTTAATGCTTCTGATCATAGGATCAGTGAGATCCTGAGACACTTGACACTTCACTCCACTGCTGTCAGATCCTAGTATCCCCCTCAGTTGTACAACTCTCTAGGGAACCCCTCTCCAGCCACCCGGTATTCCAGATACTATCAACCTCCACAGTGGTGCCGCATCTCAAGTAGTTACCAGTATATTAAAAGGCTTACATGTGGAGAACATTCCCTGCAAGTGTCACAATCATTTCCTGTAATACAGTGATTCTTAAGCTCTAATAAAAAAAAATCATCTATTTGTACCTTACAAAAGTATAAATAATTTCTATTCACGTCTTCAAGACTTCTGCTTCCATTCAGTTCCTTCCACAGATCATGAAAAATCCATTCAATTAGAACTTGAATTGTCCAACCAATTAACCTCCTTTAAAATTTCTCTCCCCATCCCATACTGTTACTAAAATTACTTACGCAAGGTGCCAGAATAACTAATCATCTTACATTTTTGGATCCTTCATCAGGCTCCTTCATTGATCAGATATTTCCATGGCTTCAGCAGTTCAGGAACCATCAGATACCCACGACTAAACAGGCCACACCAGAGTTAATTTCAAGAAATATAGGACGCAAACAGGATTTCTCTTGCTCATCTCATCATTTGGCACAACAGCCATAGAAATCCCATCAAACTGGTGGAAACACATTTTACACAGTTTTTCTGTGATTTGGTGGCTATTCCACCAAAAGTAGCAGCTGATGACTGGGAGACTCCTCACAGAAATCACTCCTCCAGCTTATTTCATATGGAGAATAATGTAGTATGTAGGCCAGTTCCACAGATGATCACTCACTTTATAATAGCTCATATCACACATTAAAGCTAAAGTTTACTGAGTTATTTTGGCATTTGTGTGCAATATAATGATTGCCAGTGTCTCATGCTACTGCTTCCCACAGTTTATTCAGATCACATGTAAAGAAAAAACGAAGGCTGATTCCTTGATTGAGCTCTCCTGACAAAAAGCAACCATGCCTGGAAGAGCTAGTCAGTAAATAGTGGGCCAAAGCACATAATAGCCGAAATTTTATGCCCCCCGGGAGCGGGCTAGAGGTGCAGGGGGGATAAGATCAGGTGGAATGGTGGGGGGGGGTGCCGTGTCTGTTACCTAACCACTTCTGCTGGTATTTTACAAGTAGCAAAGTAAGTGGCAGGCAGCCCAGCCTAGGAGCAATAAAGGCCCTTAAGTGGCCAACTAATGGTCAACTAAGGGACTCTTCCTACCACCGTTGGTATTTTACCAGTGATAGGGGAGGGCCTATGTGACATGACGCGGCTGCCAGGTATATCCTAGCTGCCCGACTGTGGGGTCCCTCCTGTTCAGGCACCCTGTGCCCCACAAAGGCAAGGGCTGCCCTGCTTGAAGTACTTCCCCTTAGCCTTCTGATGGCCTTGCAACCCCGCTGCCCCATCCACCCCATCGCCAGGGCCTGCCTGACTGGCCTCTTCTAGCCCACCCCACTTACCTTTCCTCCAGGCCTCCAGCACTGCTTCTGGTCCAGGGCCTACTGCAGTCCCAGCAGTAGCCTCTGCTGCAGGTGGCACTGCTGAGACTGAAGATCTGCTGGCCGTCTAATTAACTGGCAAATCTTGGAGGTGAACATCCTGCCTCAGCGGGGCAGAAGCCACAATGTCAGGCAAATAATTGTTTGAGCCACGTGAAATCCAGTTGTGACTTTCAGGGCTGGCCGAGGTGGACATGACCCCGACTTTCCAGCCTGTGGGCGGGGCCACCGACTCCACATTAAATCCCGGCCAATTTAACAGAAGGAAATGTTCATTCATCCTATAATGCAAAGATATTTTCTGTTTGAAGCAACAATGATGCTCTGTATTGAACATTTGCAAGTGACTAGGCACAAGCCACACTTAACATTACTCTTAATTTACAATTGGAGAAGAATTGCTCTGACCATACTCTGTATTTCATAGGGCAGGATTTTTACCGCGGCAGGCTGGCCCAGGGGTGGTTGCGAAACCGAAGATTTTTAAAAATATAAATAAAGAATTTGAAAATGTTAAAAACGTGTCCCCTCATGTGACTCTATCACACAAGCAGGGACATGTTATAAATGAGATTTCAACATTTTTATTTTATTTTTAATTCCTGTTGGAAACCTCATCCCACCCGTGGATGAGGTTTCATTAAAAATTCAAAGGCCACTCGCCATTTTCACCCACCCGCCAACCGAACGGTTGTACGGGCAATGAAAAATCAGATTTAATTAATTGTTTAAGGGCCTTAATAGGTCTCTTAATTGTCGGCGGGTGCGCTGTTGCCTGCTGAGCGAAATATCGCGTGATACTCGCCCGACGTCATCGCACACTATTTTACTCTCCTTCAGGTTGGGCGCGCGCCCGCCCAACGAAAGAAAAATTCTGCCCATAAATATTTCCTCTCGTTGATTATTCTAGCAAAATTGTATATATGCTCAAAGAAATATGCAGCATTTAAGCATGATGTAGATTGAAAGAACTGTTCCTAATGCTGCATTTGCTGGGCCCAGAGGGATAATGTATTTCTCTGAAACAGAAGCACAACATACATGTCAGTGAGAATGGGATGGGTGAGGTGGAGACTGTGTGAGAATGGCCTGCTTCATTTTAGAGTCCATTCTCTACAATATTTCAGAAATGAGGCCTGCTTCACAATCTTCTAGAGCAACTCCTAATGTATGTTTTATATTAACATAAAAAATCATCAGAGATGGCCATCACCAAAGCTACTACATACATCAGTATTTCTGCCTGGGGAATTGTCTCACAGTTTTATCAGCTGTAACCCTGCCACTTATATGTGGAATTCATGTTGAGGTAATCATCAATTGCTGAACCCAGGTTTTTGAAGTAAACATTAAGTCATGGCTCATTACTGCTATCACAGTACAATTTCTCCCAATTTTATCCATGCTCCAAACAGCCAGGAACAACAATTGTAAGAGATACCTGTCCTGGTTATAGTCATCTGCAGATGTACATTATTACGCTACCAAATGCACAACCTTCTCTGGCAGGCCTGGTCTGTTGCTATAGCAACAGACTGTTATTCAATTTAGATATACTTACATAAGAACGTTCAGTAATAGGAAAAAAACCATTAGGCCTCACAAGTCCATCACTATAGATCAACCCCACCTATATCATATCTCTCTTTTCATTTTCCATCTGGAAACACATCCAGTTGTTTCTTGAATATATTTGTATTATCTTCTTCAGTAACATTCCCCGGTAACAATGTATAAATGTAATAATCGTTGGGTGAAAATTTGCCTCATGATTTCCACTCTTAACTCCCAAACTCTTAATTTTTAACTTGGTCACTTTACATCTGGGCTCTTCAACATATCGAACGATTTGTCCTGATCAATTTTGTCAGTTCCTTTGATAATTTCAATTTGATCATCATCTGGTGGTGTCCCTTTTGCAATCATTCCTCACAAATTCTTGATATCTAGAATCATCTTCATTTGTTGCCTCTGTACCTTGACAAAGCCAACAATATATTTCCTAATATTAGATGATCAAAACTACATGCAGCACTCCCTATAGGGTCTGGCCAATGCCTTGTACAGCAACAAAATAATCTCTTTGATGTGTGTACTTGTACTCTATCCTTCTGCTAATGTAACCCAGGACCAATTTCACCCTTTTTACTGTGGTTAAGCATTTTATTTATATTTTCATACATTTATCCAGTATAAACTGTAAATTTATTTCCTGATCAGCACACTGCACTATGGTGAGCTAAAATCAGAGTGAATGATTCCAGGGATATCCCTTTATCCATAACACTAGCATGCATAACAGAAATAGTACAAGAGAAGAGGGCACACATACCTCAGCCATGCTGTGTTAACTCAACATCATTACAATAATCATCTCTTTCTTGAGGCTTTTCCCTGCCTGATTGATGCTCTGTAACCACAAAGCTGAAAAACAAAATCTTTTTATTAAGAGTTCCTATCTCAATGAGGAGGCTTCAGGCCAATCCACATCCAACAACCTGCTCTGAAAACTCTGCTCACATTTTGACAGCTGGGACAAATTCCACCACAGCAACTGAGACAATCCACAATATTCTAAATAAAACAGCTCAAAACAAAAAAGTCAATTCGCCCCATCTCCCTACGCTAATGGATCCTTTAAAATAATCCGGATCCATATCCTGATCTACACCTTTGCCAAAAAACTAATCAGTTCTTCCTTGGGCCATACCCTATGTGTGTACCAAATTTTGTGCAAATCAGTCCATTTGTTTCTCAGACATACTGTTTACAACAGACTAACAAACAGGGGTGAAAACATTACCTCCACAACACAAAGAAATTACCCTAAAGCTTTAAATAAATTATATCAAGTGGAAATAGTTAACTTGATTTTCTAAAGCGAGGTGCATTTTTTCATATTAGTTTTGTTTCTCTTTTAAAGTTGCCTTTCCTCCATTCATGTTTACCATTCCTATTACCATACCATAAAATACTGGACAGCGGGTGTTCCCTGCACTATTCCCTGACTGAGAATATAAATTGGTCAGCATTTCCATCTCTCAGTGCTTGACTGAGAGGGTAAACATGATGAGTCATTATGAAGGAAGATGATTTGTGGTAAGGTTTTTTGAAACCAAGAAAGGCATAGGAAGATGAAGGGAATTGCTAAATTATTCACTGATTAAGACAGTGGAGCTGTTGACTGCAGCCTGTATCATTCCCTAACCTAGACATTGGTGCTGACCACTGCTATCTGCATCACTCTGTGAGTAGGGCCATGTTGTAAGATTTGTCCTTAAGAGTTTCTCTTTCACTCTGTCTGGCACTCTGTACTGGATGCTCTGCATCTGCTCTGTGTTCCCTCTCATGCTGTTACTTCCCTCCTTACATATCAGATTGGAATTTTGATAGCTGGTCTCAAACTTGGAACTCATTATGTGGACATTCAATCGCATCTCACCTGTAAACTATTAGTACCAACACTAATCAGAAAATCAGTTATCTTCTTAATTTCTCATTGTCAAAATTCCTAAACTCCTGGAGTTGTCAGATGTCATTGACATGCACCTCGTGTGAATGTCTCTGACTTTATTCGCTATGTGAAGCAGCTACTTACCACTAAATATGAGAAAGGATTATTCTTTGAATTGTGAAACAGATCGATTGCAATCAAGTCAGTGAATCATTTCATAAGTACTTTGTGAAGTTTACAAACAAGATGATTAATAGTTGCAAAGAATAGAGACTTTCAGATTAGTTCTACAGTACAACTGTGCAAGGCACTGTATAAATGCAAGTCTTTCTTTATTTAGAACATTTTAACTGCATGTTGGAGAATTCTGATTGTATATTGATAAATATTCTACACACTGTGAATACTCAGTGACCATTACAACAATTGCTCTTTAATGTTGTTCCTTAAATTGCCAAAGTTTGAATGTAGTTTCCATTACTCTACAGAGTCAATGGGCAAAACTAAACTTACATTTTCAACTGATACAAAGTTATTTATTTACATTTGGAAGATCCATCATTCATTAATTACACATTCATTTTGACTGTGATGATTTATATTTTCCTTTTTTTAAATTAGACAGGTGATGCAAAGATATACACTCAACAAGGATCACTGGGCCTTGTTTTTTGTTCTGAAGGATCACTTAATCCACACAGCATGCACAAGCTTCTTTAAATTCTTATAATATGACTCAGAAAATTAGCAAGTCAGAGTCCATGAGGCTTGTTGGGCAAAGATACATCTTCAAGGGTGTAATTTGGACTCAGTACATGGTGTGAAGTGAATTGTTAGCCTGCTTTACTTCTCTCCTGATTTGTTATTTCTGTTGAAGTTAATGGAATAAAAATCAAGATGAGCTGTCAATTCTCTAACACCCATTTTAACTTATCGCACAAAGTCATACTTATCCCTATTGTCTATTTGTCATATACTTGTCACATACTGTGAAATCCACTGGCTACTAGTCACCAAATAAAAATTCAAAAAAGAGATTTAAAAGATAGCAAATGCAATGTTGCTGCATAAACTGAGTTTAGTCGGGTAATAAATGGCTCAGACAAAAGGATTCAGGGCAGAAAGGTAGATTCAAAATTGTTGCCTTTTGGGAATTAGTCTGGAGAGAGATTCTATGTCATTTTGCTTAGAATTAGACCTCACTCTCCCTTCATCTGTTATATCATTACGATAGCCCTAGCAAGCAGCTAAAAGGTCCTGGTACTGAGTGAATAGGATGTACTAATCAAGTCCTGCGTTACTCATCAGAACACATTCACCAATGCAGATGGCTTCTCATAGTAATGAAGGGACTAGGGACAACAGTTCCAATCCCCAGGGTCATCATGACAGTACAGCTTAATATCAGTGCTGCACTTGTTCAGAGTGGTTTTATTGGATTTCTAACAGTAGGATGTACTGAAGTGATGCAGCATACGGATGCTGCTGCTGACAGAGCTGGGTATCTGAATGCTGTTCTGTGCAGCACATTGATTGGTGCTGTCTGAGAGCAGGTTGCTGGAGGGATGCTTGCATCCTCAAGACTTACACTGGCCAGCATCGAGCGCTCTGCAGTTCCAGCTTTCGCCTCCGCTGGCAAGGTCTGCCATTAACAGCAAGAAGCAGAAAGAAGGGACAAAGAACAGGGACTATTTCCTTCTTGATTGAAAATAAAGAACAACGTTTTTTTTTCCTCTGACTCGAAAAGTGGAAAATAATAACATTTCAGCTGAACGATAGTGTTGGTCATGAAAGCAAATCTGCACAAGAACCATCACTGCTGCAAGTGCCCAGAGTGCTATGAAGCAACCAGGATGGCAGCTCTCCGACGGATGGAACCACAGAATTACACTGAATGGCAGCACGAACCGTATGGATATGGTGGTTTCAGCTCCCAGACGCTGCCATCTTCATCAGGAGCTGCCGCCAGGAATAAAACCAAGCTCATCCCGACCTCCCGTGATAGTGGACCGATTAAAAGCCAAAATAAGAGCGTACCTAAGGTGAACGGCAACAGTGGCGGATGGTGGCCGGAGTGTACATGTTCTACACGTGACTGGTATGAACAGGTATGGTGGTAATATTTTTTCATTCAAACCCTTTTGAGACCTGTGTAGTGAGGGATACTGCCTAACGCAGCAGTGGAGTTTGGTGCATTTATCTGCTTGAATGGTTTTTAATGATATAATCTGTGAAATATGCTATCAATTATGTGCCATCTCTGCTCCATTGCAATTGTGAATTTTTGCAGTGAATGATGAAATTGAATTTCTATTGTGCAGACACTGCAATGTTATGTGCTGTTCTGCTGTAAATCATCAGTAGGCTTTGGTTTGCTTTTTGCATTATTATGTTTATCATTTTCGTATAACCTGTCATCTTGGCTAATGATGTCTAGGAAAAAAATAAAGCTCAGCTCTGTCCCATACTAATCCTACATAGTGGAGAAAGGAGAAATAATAGAGTCTGAAATAAAATGGAGACTGAAAAATCATTCACTGTACAATATGAATAGGAGCTATTATGAGCGACTGATCAAAAAGGTTTTCATTGGGGCTGCTGCTAGGATACAGTCAGTTTTTTTCAGTACATGCTGCAATATACGTATGACATATATTCACATACACTAACTCGCCTGTTGAATTTATTACAAAATAATTCTGAGAAAGATTTTGATGTTTTTGCTGCAAATTCAAATTATTTTATTTTTTGTTTTAATGATTATTGTAAATTTGATGACCTACGGCATGTCCCACAATTATTAGCTGAATAGGTTCTATGTTTTGAATGTTGTTCCAGCCCCCCTCCCCCAAACAACCAACACGGCTGATTGCATTAGACTTACATCAAGCACAAATGTTTGTGCAGGGCTGCACCATCCAGGGGGGAGTGGGGAAGGAAGCAATAAACAGCATTCTGGTTGAGAGCTGTTGCTGATGCTTAAAGCTCAATAATGTCGCACTCTCCTACAGTGACAGGCAAAGCATATGATAATTTTGTAAATGCTATCCTGTGCATCCTCTTCAGTGCACTCTACTTTTTAAAATTCATGCACCATCCTGAGTTCTTTAAAAATTAAAAAAAGACGACACAGGCTCTGATGTGAAATGTGGAGTCGCTCATCTGTGCTGTATGTGACGTCACTGCTGAGCACATCATACCAAAAACCAAGCCTTAACCCATTGAGTGCTGTTTCATTTAGATGATCCTGGCAGATCCAAAATGGAGACTGGTATTAATAAACATACACTTACAGCTGATTAAATTCCAACAATTCCATATTCTAAATGGGAAGCAACACTGCTGATGTATATTAATAAACTGATGACTTGCCTGTTGAACCAGTACTGAAAGGGGAATACCAAGCAACCTGAGATGAGATGGGCCACTGAATAATCAGTTTAAGGATAAAGTTGATCTTGAAGATTTCTCGTATTTTAAATAATGTTTAAATTAAATAAAAATGAAGGATCCCTGAATACAATAATCAGCAGGTAACATGCACTGAAAATCATGACATTTTCAGCTATCAGGGAGTGGAGTCTGCATCTGAATAGTATTCTGCTTTTCACATTTTTTAATAAATATATGGATTTTCCAATCAGGCTTCTTAGCAGGCCGAAGAGGGGTATTGTGTTCATAAAATTCATAGAATTGCTCAGAAGGAGACTATTTGACCCATTATGTATGTGGTGGCTCTTTGAAACAGCTATCCAATTTGTCCTATTTGCCGACTCTTCCCCAATAGCTCAGCAATTTTTTTCCTTTTCAAGTATTTATCTAATTTCTGTATGAAAGTTGCTTTTGAGTCTGCATCTACCATTCTTTCAGGCAGTGCATTGTACATCATAAAACTCACAGCATAAGAACAATTCTCATCTCCTCTCTGATTCTATTGCCCATTACCTTAAACCTGTCTCCTCTGGTTATCCTCCTGCCGGTGGAAACAATGTCTTCCTCTGTATTCTATCAAAACTGCTCAAAACATTGAACATCTCTATTAAATCCTCCTCTTAACCTTCTCTTTTTAAAGGAGAATAATCCCAGTTTCTCTAATCTCTTTACATAATTGAAGTCCCTCATCCCTGGTATCTCTCTAGTAAATTTCCTCTGCATCCTCTCCAAGGCCTTGACATCCTTCCTAAAGTGTGATGACCAGAATTAGACCCCAGGTGAGGCCTAACCTGTGATTTAACTTAACTTCCTAGCACCCACTTGACTACTGATGGCACTATTATTTAAGTGGTGTGGGCAAGCTCACAGCCATATTTACTCAGGTGTGAGGAGCCTGCCATGATATGAGGGCGGATCATGTATTGAGATGCTTACAAGAAATTTATGTGGGAAATTAAAAGGTAAGTACCCATATATGGGGATAAAAATGTTGGTAGCAATTTCAAAACCTAATATTTTCAATATATTTAAGCCTTTGTGAAAAAAAGGTTCCTGACAAAACTCAGTGATATGCAGAATAAATGTAGAGGCAGAACATGAATCTGTGATCAAGTGATGGAGTGGTGCAGCATTCCAACCGCAAGTACTTTTGTTGTATTGTCACTTGTGATGTAGAAAAACATGGCTACCATTTTGCACACAGCAAATGAGACAGTGAACAATAAATCTGTTATTTGGCCAGATTAGTTGAGGGATAAAGTTGGTCAGTTCACTGGGAAAATTCCCGAACTTCTTTGAATATAACCACGGGATCTTTCATGTCCAGCTGAAGAGTCAAAAGTAAGGGTTTTGTTTTGGCATCTCATTCGAAAGACAGCATCTCCGACAATGCAGTACTCTTTCAGTGCTCTGCTGAAGTGTCAAACTAGATTAATTGCTAAAGTCTGCAGTGTAATAGGACCCACAACCTTTTGACTCAGAAGTGAGAGTGCTATCATGCCAAATTGACCATCTTAATTGAGTGGAATAGTGGAAAAGTAAGTGAAACAATTCAAATTATGGTCCAGTGGGTAACTACTCTAAAGTGCTTTGAACTGAGCTATATTGATCAGGAAGATTCTAGGCTGCAGTCCTGGTCAGTCCTGCTCATTAAGTTGCCCTCAGGATTAGCAAAGAAGAACAGTTTGCGCTTCCACCCCTGTGGTCTCATTTGGAAATTATGGACGGAATTTTACGTCCCGTGGGCAGGCGTGTGCCCAACCCGATCGGGTGTAAAATAGTGTGCAATGACGTTGGGTAAGCATCCCAATGTCATCGCGCAATCGCGCAATATTTCGGTCGGTGGGCACACTCGTGAGTCGGTAGTGCGTCCGCCACCAATTAAGAGGCTTATTAAGGCCATTAATCAATTAATTAACCACTATTTTTCATTGCCCATCCAACCTTACGGTTAGCGGGCAGGCGAATTGGCCAGGTGGCCAACAGCGGGGTGAGGTTTCCGATAATAATTTTTTTTTAAAAATAAAAATGTTTGGGCAGAATTTTTATCGTCAACATGTTTAGGTGAGTGATTCTAATGTGTGGACATTTTTTTCGTGATTTTAAAATCTTTATTTAAGGGTTTAAAATTCTTCAGCTCCCTGAGGCAACTCGTTACCTTCAGGAAGCTTTCATTGCACGCTCCTCCGCACCTGCGCAGACTTCAGCACATACTGTCCTCCCGCCCCCCACCCTGGCAGCACTGGGCCTTTCAGCGCGCGGTTCACACTGGCTGGCCGTCAATTGGCTGGCCGTCATTTGGCCAGCCGGTGTGAAATCGCGGTTGGGGGCCAATCGTTTGCCGGCAAGCCGTTTCCCAGCCACTCCTGGGCCCGCCCAATGACCTCAAAATCCTGTCCCATGTGTTTGTGGAAGCCCAACAAGGACAGTTCCGTGCGCACAACCTGTCCAGAAAAATTAACTTCCTGGCATCACATTTTTGTGTCAGCTTTAATTCCATAATAAATTCCTATATCCATATTTATAATATAAATGCCTATGTAATCTAATCATGCTATAATTACATTCTTCCATCAGGGCTGTAGCACCAGTTTTATATTTCCTAGCCCCTTAATGGCATGTAGCCCTAAGGAGTTAAAATTTTGAAAACATTTCTATGGATTGGCCCCTGGCTCGTGGGACTGAAAATAACATGATTGGGATGCAAGAACAGAGGCGCCAGGCAACTTTTCTTCCTCAGGAAGGTGCTACAGGACTTCCCGGCAGTAATAGTCAGGAAGGGGCTGGATATACATCAAAAGTAGTAATTACATGCATCTGGTCCATGCAAATGAGGTGCCTTCCTATTGAGGACACCCTCCATTCTGTCATTTGGCATTATCACTTTGCTCAGTGGGATAGATTAAGACTAGATCTAGTAGCTCAAAACTGGTTATCCATAAGGCCTTGTGGACCACCAGCAGCAGCAGAATTGTATTCCAAAACAATCAGTAAGCTCATGGCCTTGCATATCCCTCATTCCTCGAATATCATAGCAGGTGACCAACCATAGTTGAAAGAAGTATACAGAACAGCTTGCTGAATATAACACCAGAGGTACCTGTAAATGAGGTATACGCCTGGTGAAGCTACAACACAGACTACTTGCATGCTAAATGGCAGAAGCAGCATGCTTTAGACAGTTAAGAAATCCCACATTCAGCAGATCTGGTCAAAGCTTTGCAGTGCTGCTATGCCCAGTCAGGAATGGTAGTGAACAATTAACTGAAGGAAGTGGCTCCATAAGCATCTGCATCCTCAGTGATGATGGGAAATCACATCGTGTTAGTGCAAAAGGCAAGGCTGAAGCATTTGCAACCATTGTCAGCCAGAAATGCCTTCTCGGCCACCTCCTGACAATCCTAAACAATCTTTAGCCAATTTTATTCACTCCATGTGATATCAAAAAACCATGAGTGAACTGGATGGAGCAAGGGCTATATGTCCCAATGACATCCCAACTGTAGTGTTGATGGCCAGCTGTGCCTCTAGCTGAGCTGTTCATCTACAGCTACAATACTGATGTCTACCTGAAAATGTGGAAAATTGTCCTGTCCACAAAAAGTAGGACAAATCCAAACTGGCCAATACTTTCCTATCGACCTACTCGCAATTATCAACAATGTGATTCGCAGCGTTAACAAAAGGTTCTCAGGCAGCATTTACTTACCAATAACCTTCTCACTGATGGTCAATTAGGGTTCTACCAGGATCACTCAGCTCCAGATTTCATTACAGCCTTGGTCAAAATATGGACACAAGCTGAATTTTAAAGGTGTTAAGAGTAACTGTGCTTGACATCAAGGTATCATTCAACTGAGTGTGCAACCAAGGAAGCCTAGTCAATGGGAATGATGGAGGGGAAGGAGTTGGGGGGAACTTCTTGCTGATGATTGCACTGTCCTGAGCTCCATTTGCAATCCCTCAGATAATGAAACATATGCCTGTAAACAACAAGACCTGGACAGCATCCAGGATGATCAGTAGTAAGTACTATTCATGCACCACAAATGCCAAGCAATTGCCACCTCAAAAAAAAAGAGTCTACCCTCTTCTCCTTAATATTCAGTGTCTTTACCATCACCAAATCCTCCACCATCAGTATTCAAGGTACACCAGTGACCCGAAACTCAACTGGACTGGCCACATAAGTTCGTGGCTATTAGCCTAAGTCAGAGGCTGAGTACTCTGTGAAGAATGACTCACTTCCTGAACCCAAAAGCCTTTCCATCACCTATAAGGCACAAGTCAGGAATGTGATTGAATACTCTCCACATGCTTGGCTGAATGCAAAAGTGAAAAAAAAGTATCAATCTATCCCAAAAGAAGCTGACATGAGCCAGGACAAAGTAGTTCTCTTGATCAGCAACCCAACCACCAGCTTAAACATCCACTTACTCTGTGACCACATACCATGGCTGCAGAGTATACTACCCCACAAGAAGCCCTGGAGCACCTGACCGAGGCTTCTTCAACAGAACCTCCCCAACCGACAAAATCCATAATTTAGAATGAGAAGGGCAGCAGATGCATTGGAATACAAATAGTTCAAAATTCTTCTTCACATTACCTATCAAACTGACTTGCATATATACTCTTTCTTTATCATCACTGGGCCACAATCCTGGACAGCATTATGGGGTTACCTTCACTATCAAGACTGCAGTGGTTCAAGACAGCCCACAATCCCCAATAATTTAAATAATTTTAATAAAGCAGCATTTATAAGGCATGCACGTGGCAGGCTGCACTTCACTCAGGGCTTCGAGGCTTGTTTACCTACCTTGCTTCAGGCAGCATTGCAGTCATCAGCACCAAGCTTCACAGACAGCACCACATCACTTTTAGGGGGGTTCACAGGCAGGCCTCTACCTAACAGACCAGCCATAAGGCGGGGTGACTTTTCAACAGCTGCAGGGCAAGGTCTTGCTTGAGGAAGTGGGAGAAGTGGCCTCAGGTAAGGGAAGAGGCTGCAGGGCGAGGGCTGTACTGGGAAAGGGGGTTATCCCACGGTGTGTGTGGGGGCACATGTTGATCTGTGCAAGTGGCCTCAAGATGGTGAGGGCTGAAGAGAGAGTCTCCAGAGGAGATGAGGCCAGATGGGCACGTGAGGGTATGTGTGTGAGAGAGTGAGTGTTGATGTCCCTTGAGCTGGCAGTGAGTGAGATGCCAGTGAATGTGTGATGGGCTTGAGTGAGTGTGTTTAGAGTGATGAGATGGTTGCCTTACCCTGGTGGCACGATGCAATCATTCGTCCTGTTTAAGCATTGGATGGCCAACCTCTTCTATGCAGCATTGGCACTGATCATTGCTGCCATCGCCTACCAAGCCAGAGTGGTGAGATTGCTGAACTTCCTGCGGCCAGAGTGGGGGTAGAGGACAACACGGCGGGCATCCACGGAATCCAAAAGGCATTCCAAGGATGCGTCACTAAATTGGTGCGGCTGCAATCTTCTTGCCATTCAGGGCCGTGTCTTCTGTGCAGCAGTCCTGGACTGGAGGCACTGAGAGGTGTGCGCATGGCTGCACTTTAAATATGGCACCTGGCATGAGGAAGCGGCGAGGTGACAGCATGGTGGGCAAATGATAGCCCGCCCGCCATCGAAACAGCGTGTTTTCCAGGAATGAAAGATTACTAAAGCGGGATTGGAACAATACAGCGTGAAAAGCCGCCATTGCAGCTGGTGGGTAAAATGTTCTTTTTCCTGCCCGCTACCTCACTTACTGCGAATCTGGGGCGATTCCACCCTGAGGAAAGATGGAGAACACAGTTTGCTTCTGTATTTGTAATTCAGTGTATGCTGTAAGGTGTTTCCAAATTCTACCAGGACAACCCACAGGATGGTTTCCGTCACTTTAGCATGTTCCTTACTTACCACACACACAGGATTCACAGCATCAAACCTAGTTCAGCTTCTCTAATTGCACTATTGTAAACTATAGGACTATCTGCTTAACAGTCTCTGCCATTCTTACAAGATGACTGGGTAATTAACTTGTATATTTTAAATGCCTTTGGCTATTAGAAAGCCTTTTATTATGTGCTGAATATTCACTTACAATAGTATTCTGCAATTTACACTTGTTATATTTTTAGCTCAGTTTAGGGCCATAGGGTGCTTAGTTGTTATGTATTGTCGCAAGGAGGCACTACAAGGCATCTTGGTGAGGCTGTTTACTGGCAGGAGAGACTTGTGCACTTGGCTCTCTCTTTGCAGTAAGCTGCACTTGATGCAAAACCACTGACACGCAAGGGGTCTTGGAGGAAACTTGGCCCCCGGGGATGCAATATACAGGTCCACAGATGTGTGGACATGCCTTGGTGTCTATCAATCAGGACCCAGGGTCCAGCTCAAGAGTATCAAAGACACTGGAGTGGAGTCCTATAGGTGGCTGGTGATCCCTTTAAGCAAGCACCTTCTGGCAACTCCTGCAACCGAGTGGATTCCAACATAGCGGGCTCCCAGCATTCCTCTGGATTCAATCTATAAAGTCGAGAGGGAGATGCAGATGCTGGGCAACTCTGTGTCTCCAAATCGTTCTTCACACCCACACTTATCACAGCGAAAATTGTGATATTGATCACTCACTTGTCAGTAGGAGGTTGAAGGTGCAAACACGAAAAATTCACAAATCCAAACACATCCCGCACATTAATGCTCCATGTACGAGGGATGACAATAAATGTTGTAAGTTTTCAGAAGCTCTCAGGCAGTCTCTTCCACATGGCGACTCAGCAGATAGTGCTGATGAAGCATGGAAGCCTCTACAGTCAATCATCTATAAAGCTGCAATAACCATGTTTGGCAAAGGGAGAAATAGGTACAAAGATTGGTTTGAGACCCACTTTGCAGAAATGACCCCCATCATTGAAGCGAAGAGCACACATCAACCTGTCTCCTAATCTGAAAGCACATGACACTTTTATGCTAGCCAATGCAGTTGTGCAGTAGATAGCAAGGTACTATGCCAATAAGTATTGGATTGATTGATGTGAAGAAATACAAACTGCTAGTGACAATGGTAACCCTTGTGCTATATATGATATTATCAAAAGAGCACTGGGCCTCACCGTCACCAGAGTTTCTCTTTTGAAATCCACAGCTGGGGAAGTACTCACTGAAAGGAACAAGCAAATGACCTGCTGGGTGGAGGATTATTCTGAGCTATACTCATATGAGACAGATATCTCTCTGCCTATGCTTGATGATCTTCTGCAGCTACCTGCCATGTACGAGCTTGATGGTCATTACTGGGTTTGAAAAGGGCATTGACTTTCTAGTAGCAAGGAAAGCACTGAAAACTCCACCTTTTGCCATATCTCCACGACCTCCTCCTCATCTGCTGGAGAAAAGGCTTTGTCCCACAGGATATACGTGACGCAAATATCACATTGTACAAGAACAAAGATCATAAAGGGGATTGCAACAACGTCTGGGACACCTCACTCCTAGCATCACCAGGAGGGTATTTCCAGAGTCATTCTAACGAGGCTCCATCGACTAGCCAACAGAAACAGAATATACCCAGAGGCACAATGTGGCTTCAGTGTAGGTAGATCCAGTGTAGACATGATGTTTCTCCTACGTCAGCTTCAAAAGAAGTGAAGAGAGCAGGAACCACCACTCGACCTTGCTTTTTTGGGTCTCGCAAAAGCATTTGATACTGCGACCAGACTGGGCCTCTACTAGATACTAGGGAAAATCGGCTGCCCTCCCAGGCTTCACGGTCTCATACAGTCCTTCCTTGATAACATGCATGGCACCATTCAATTAGATGGCTACACTTCTGACAATTTCAAGAACAAGAATGGAGTGAAACATGCCTCACCTTAGCTCCTAGTCTATTTTGTATCTTTCTCTCTGTCCTCCTTACCTATGCTTTCCGTGATGACATGGAAGGAGTGTACCTCCACACACGATCAGATGGGATATCAAAATTTCAAGAATGAAAGCCAAGATAAAGTGCAGCATGGGGCAAAATCCTGGAGCTCCTTTCCTCACAGCACTGTGGGTGTAACTACACCTCATGGACTGCAGTCCATAAAAACATAAGAATAGGAGCAGGAGTAGGCCATTCGGCCCCTCAAGCCTGCCCCGCCATTCAATACGATCATGGCTGATCTGCTCCAGGCCTTAACTCCTCTTTCATGTCAGCTCCTCATAGCCCTCAACTCCCCAATATTTCAAAAATCTATCTACCTCCTCTTTAAATACTTTCAGTGATCTAGCCTCCACAACTCTTTGAGGTAGAGAATTCCAGACATTCACTACCCTTTTGTGTCTCAGTTTTAAATGAGTGTCTCCTTATTCTGTAACTATGTCCCCTAGTTCGAGACATCCCCACTATAGAACCATAGAACCATAGAAAAGTTACAGCACAGAAGGAGGCTATTCGGCCCATCTTGTCCAAGCCAGGCCGAGGACACCCAGGTGCCCTTTCTAATCCCACCTTCCTGCACCCGGCCCATAGCCCTGCAGCTTACAACACTTAAGGTGCAGATCCAGGTACTTTTTAAAAGAGTTTAGAGTTTCTGCCTCTACCATCAATTAGGCAGCGAATTCCAGACACCCACTACCCTCTGCATAAAAAAGTTCTTCCTCATGTCCCCCCTACACCTTCTGCCACTTACCTTGAATCTATGTCTCCTGGTTCTAGAATTGTCCACCAAGGGAAATAATTTTATCCTGTCTACTCTATCTATTCCCCTCATAATTTTGTATACCTCAATCGAGTCACCTCTCAGCCTTCTTTGTTCTAAGGAAAACAACCCCAATCTATCCAATCTCTCCTCGTAGCTACACTTTTCTAACCCTGGCAATATTCTTGTAAACCTCCTCTGCACTCTCTCCAGAGCTATTACGTCCTTCCTGTAATGTGGTGACCAGAACTGCACACAATACTCCAGTTGTGACCTCACTAGTGTTTTATACAATTCCAACATTCTTATTTTTATATTCTATATCTCTGCCAATGAAAGAGAGCATTCCATATGCCTTCTTTACAACCTTGTCTACTTGAACTGCTGCCTTCAGCCTAGTGGAAACATCTTCTCAACATCTACCTTGTCAAGCCCCATCAGAGTCTTGTACGTTTCAATAAGATCACCCCTCATTTTTCTAAACTCTAATGAACAAAGACCTGACCTGTTTAGCTGTTCTTGATAAGTCAACCCTTTTATCCCAGGAATCAGCCTAGTGAATCTCTTTTGAACTGCCTCCATTGCCAGTATATCCTTTCTTAAATGCGTGGACCAAAACTGTGCACAGTACTCCAGGTGTGGCCTCACCAACATCCTGCACAGTTGTAACAAGACTCCCCTATTTTTAAACTCCAACCCCCTAGCAAAACAGGCCAAAATTCTGTTTACCTTCTTAATTGCTTGCTGAACCTGCATGCTAATTTTTTGTGTTTCATGTGCAAGAACACCCAGATCCATCTCTGCTGCACTTTTTTGGAGTCTCTCTCCATTTAAATAATTGTCTGTCTTTTGATGCTTCCTACCAAAGTGCATAACCTCACACTTTTCTACATTAAATTCCATCTGCCAAGTTTTTGCCCACTCACTCAACCTATCTATATCTCCTTGCAGATTCGTTATGTCCTCATCACAACATGCCCTTCCGCCTATTTTTGTATCATCAGCAAATTTGGATACATTACACTCTGCTCCCTCCTCCAAGTCATTAATATAGATAGTAAATAATTGAGGCCCTAGGACTGATCCTTGTGGCACTTCACTAGTTACATCTTTCCAACCCGAAAAAGACCCATTAATCCCGATTCTCTGTCTTCTGTGTGTTAACCAATCCTCAATCCATGCTAATACATTACCCCCGATACCATGAGCTCCTATCTTGTGCAATAATCTTTTGTGTGGCACTTTATCGAATGCCTTCTGGAAATCCAAATACATCTTTCATCTACTGGTTCCCCTTTATCAACTCTGCTTGTTATATCCTCAAAGAACTCTAGCAAATTTGTCAAACATGATTTCCCTTTCACAAAACCATGTTGACACTGTTTGATTGCGTTAAGCTTTTCTAAATGTCCTATTTCTTCCTTAATAATGGATTCTAGCATTTTCCCAACAACAGATGTTAGGCTGACTGGCCTACTGACCTACAGTTTCCTGCTTTTTGTTTCCCTCCCTTCTTGAACAGGGGCATCACATTAGTGGTTTTCCAATCCTCTGGGACCCTCCCAGAATCCAGTGAGTTCTGGAATATTTCGACCTATGCCTCCACTATCTCTGCAGCCACTTCCTTTAAAACCCTTGGATGCAGGCCATCGGGTCCTGGCAATTTGTCTGCCTTTAGTCCCATTAGTTTGTCAAATACTTTGTCCCTCATGATAGAGGTTGTTATAAGATCTTTCCTCCCATTAGCTCCTTGCTTATCTGATATCTTTGGAATGTTTATAGTGTCCTCTGCCGTGAGACCAATGAAAAATATTGTTTTAAATTATCTGCCATTTCCGTGTTCCCCGTTATCAATTCTCCAGTCGCAACCTCCAAGCTCCCACGCTCACCTCAACAACTCTCTTTCTTTTTGTTTACCCATAGATGCTCTTGCTGTTTGTTTTTATATTTCTTTCCAATTTACTTTCATAATCAATTTTCTCCCTCTTTATTAACTTTTTAGTCATCCGCTGCTGGTTCCTAAAAAATTCCCAATCCCCTGGCCTACCACTGCTTTTTGCTGTTTTGTTTGCCTTTGTTTTTGATTGGATACTCTCCTTGACTGCCTTTGTTAGCCACGGGTGGTTCATCCTTCTCAGCGAGTCCATCTTTTTGATTGGGATAAATTTTTGCTGAGCGTTATGAAATATCTGCTTAAATGTCTGCCACTGCTCATCCACTGGCCTTCCCCTTAGTCTATTTTCCCAGCCCGCTTTGTTCATACCTCTGTAATTGCCCTTATTTAAGTTGAGGACATTGGTTTGAGACCTGAGTAGTTCAAGAAGGCAGCTCACCACCACCTTCTCAAGGATAGTTTGGGATGGGCAATAAGTGCTGGCCTAGCCAGTGATGCCCACATCCCATGAGCAAATAAAATTTTTTAAAATGTCCTGATCAGAGAATTTTTGTATGCAGATGATGCTGTAAAGCAACAAACTGACCCAGAGGATCAAGATGCTTATCTAAAAGGCCTGCATCCTCAGCATATTGGTTTAAGGAAGCAAAGCTTGGACAATTTACACGGAACAAGAAAAAAGACTTAATAACTTTCATCTCTGGTCTCTACGATGCATCCTCAGCATCACATGGAAAGACATAGTCACCAATAAAGCAGTCCTTCTATGGCAAACCTGCTGAGCATGCTAGTGCTAATCAAGCAAAGAAGGCTTCAATGGCTTGGGCATCTTCACAGGAAGGAAGATGGTCACATTCCCAAGGATATGTTATATAGATCCATGTCAAGACACCGGCAGAGTGACCAAAGCTCCAATTTAAGGATGCTGTCACAAGAGACACGAATGCCCTCAACATTAATCTCTACAAGTGGGAAACTCTAGTTGACGATCAATGTAAACACCAGCTGTGTTAGTTTGCCACCATGACAACATGTGGCTTCAGAAGCTCCAAAGCAGATGCCTGCCCTGCAAATAAGGTGGCAGCAGAGATCATTCCACATCACTGGCAAGGGTCAAATTTGTGTGTGGCACTTGTGATAGACTTTGCATCTCCAGAATTGGCTTGTTCAGCCATCAAAAGAAGTGCAGCGGATTATCTCATCTGACCTCACCAAAGCTTTGAGGCTGCATTCCCATCGTCTCTCTCAGACTGAAGGAGGCCAATCACATTTTTTGCATTCTAAACAATTGAGGTGCTTGCAAAAACAAGTCAGAGGGTTTTGAAAGAAGAAAAGAGCTTGCACTTGTACACTGCCTTTGCATCTTAAAGGATGACCCAAAGTGCTTCACAACTAATGAGTTACTTTTGAAGTGGGGTCACTGTTGCAATGTAGGGGGAAAAAAGTTTGACAAACAGCTATGAGATAAATGACTAGATAACCTGTTTTAATCATGTTGATTGTGGGATAAATGTTGGCCAGGATGTCAGGAGAATTCCCCTGTTTCTCTTCAAGTAGTTCTATGGGCTCTTTTACGTTCAACTAAACAGGAAGATGGGGCTGTAGTTTTATTGTCTTATCTGAAAGATGGTGCCTGTCACAATACAGCAGTGCTTCAGTGCTCCACTGAAGTGTCAGCTTAGATTACGTGTTCTACTCCTGAAATGAGGCTTCAACTTCCTCTGACTTTTTGTAATATCGTAAATGGGAGTGCAAAACTAAAAGTGCTTAACTTTAGTCTTAGTTGTTATTGGGCATGTGGCTCAGCTATCAAGGTGGTGGAGAGTAGGCATCTCCAATGCCCATTGTCTATACCAAAATGTAATAGCAACCAGAGACAAATTATAGTCAACCTAACAATATTCTTCTGTTGATTTCTGCTCCCTACATAAGATGGCTTAGAACAGGAATAGAACAGAGAGGGTATTGAACCTATGTTGCCTAATTTCTTGCGATCACCTGTTGCGTGAACTGATATATGGCAGGTACTCTTTTGAAAATAATTCTTAAAGCTGATTTGACCTATTTGACAAGTGCTTCCTGCTATTTTTGTTGGACTACATTGTTTAAAGATTTGGGAGATTTAATTCATCAACTATGTATAGTAAAGTCATAAAATGCAGTTTTATCAATGGGTTTATGATTAGCAACAATAATTCTTTAATATCCTTTTGTTCAAGAAACTATCTAACTTTATTTTAAATAGAACTTTCATTTATATAGTGATTTCACAACCTCAGGATGACCCAAAACTCTTTACAGAATTTATGGAATATTCTTGGGTAAGGTTTTATGGCAGAGGACTCCATGTTCTGTGTTAAGATTTTTTTTATATAATCTCCCCTTCAGCTTCTTTTGTGATTATCTTAAAATGTTGCCCTCATTATGTTTTGCCAACCTTTGGAAGCAATCTATCACTACTTATCAAAACACATCACTTCACAATCTTGAAGATCCCTACCAGATCATCCCCTGGTCTTCCCACTTCTAATGAATAAAGCTCTCAAGTCTCTTTTCATAACTGTAATCCTTTATTTCTGTTAATGTTCTATTTCAACTTTTCCATTGTTTTTATATCTTTCTGTACTGGCGTTCTCAAAACTGAACATAAAATTCCAAAAAGGACTTGAGTTCTTATATAAATTTGCCATTACCTCCTTTGCTTTTTGTATTCTATGCCAGTAGATACAAAACCAAGGATCCTGCTTACATTTTCATGGCATATCTACTTACAGACCTTTGCTACTCCATTTAAAATCTTTATATTTAAGGCACATTACCATTTGTTAATGCTCAAATGAAAAATATGTTGGGAGAAAGAAATGTTGCGGTGGGAAACAAAGCCAAATATGCTTTCACCTTATGTGTTTTATGCGCATTTGTCCTGGGAGCTGCATATTGAAAGGAAAATGTTAAAAAGAGCTGTTCTCTCCATGAAATCCAGCTCTATATATCGCAAAGAATAACACTGCTTGACATGCATTCGAAGGATGTCGCACATCTTGTGGGTGATGTGACATTAATGAATTGTTTGAGCTTGCTCCCAGAGTTTATGAGTTATCCCAATGCATTTATTTGTTAGTTCCTCGGTAACATACATCAGCCTATATTATCCTAGAGGTAGTGGCATATTTTATAGAGGGATTACAAAGCAGTAGTCTAACCAAGGGCTTCAAACAAAATAAATCATGAATGGGAAGCGGTTTGAGCCTTGAAATAAGATAACCCGCAAGGAAATGTGATTTTGTATTGCACATAAACATACAATAGAGTTGATTAGAAAAGTTGATTCTAATTTTACTCCCTCTTCTGTAAGAGATGGTTTTCATTAGCACATTTTGCTGTTTTTCTATGTTAAGGGTGATATATAAATGCAAGTTATTATATAATGGACATTACCAGAAATGAAAATTATGGTGTAATCGGCCAGTCACAAAGTTCAGATAATACCATGTAGCACTGTACTCTCTTGCACCTCAATTGCCTCACATTGATGAATGTGCAAAGAGCTTAGTATCAGCCTTGGCTAAGGCACTGTCGCCACTAAATCAGAATTTTGTGAACTCATGCTCATGAATTTGGAATGGGGCTTATCATCTAGGCTGACATCCGAGTACAGTGTAGATTTTCAGGTGAGTCTTTAAACCAGTGCCCTGATCTGCCCTCTCAGGAGGATTTAAGTCCCATGGCATTATTGGAAGAAGAGGCCATTATTCATTCCTCTGCCAACACCACTAAAAGATGATCTGCTCATTTACCTCAATGTTGCATGCAATGTCTTATACTTTACAATTCTTTACCACTTGAAGCCATGTAATCTCCCGGGAGAAGTGAAAAGAAAGACTAAGAACCTAAATCTATTTAGGGGGAACAAACCTGGAAAATTCCTCTCCAACTCCCAACCATACCATCACCACTCCCTCCACGCCCCCGCCCCCACCCCACCCCTGCCCCCATCCAAGCCAACTTCTCAACTCCTACGTGGTCAAAACTTCATCGGCTCTGAATCACTTTGGATCAGCCTGATGAAAGTCCCTATATGGATGCAAGTTTCTCCTTTCGTTGAATGAACAAATAATGGAGTACTGTCTCTTTTGATGTCTACCAGCCTAACATCGAAGGGCAGTAAACTTTCATTGGACAAAATAGGGGCTAAAATTAATATTCAAAAAGATGTGGGTTAATTCAGCATGAAAGGCGTATAAAAAGAAAATCATTCCTGATAAATTTACTAAATTTCTTTGAGGAAATAACAAAATGTTGATAAAGGAAATGCAGTGGATGTTGTGCATATGAATTTTCAAAAGGTGCTTGATAAGGTGTCACATAGTTTGTTGATAAAAATAAAGAATCACAGCTTTAAACAGATTGTGAAAGCAATGGATACAAAGTTGGCTGAAACACAAAAAACATACAAAAGCGATTCAATCATATTTTTTCAGATGGGAAGGGGGTAAACAGTTGTATTCCCCAGGGGCTGGTGTTAGGATCATTCTATGTAATATATTTATAATGATCCTTGAGTCAAAAATCCTGAAATTGCCTCCCTAACAACATTGAGACAGTACCTTCACCACACAGACTGCAGGGGTTCAAGGTGGCTCTGCACCACCTTCTCAAGTGCATTTAGGGGTGGGCAATAAATGCTGGTCTTTCCAGGGACACCCATGCCCCAAAAATGAATAGAAGAAAATACAATACCAACTTTTGCAGGCAAAACAAAAATAGGGAAAATTGGGCAATTCACCACTCGTTCAGATCCTTAAGGCAAAAATCTACTTGATCTTATCGTCAGTAATTTACCTGAAATAGCTGCATCTGTCCGTGACAGTACTGGTAGGAGTGACTATTGCACAGCCTGCAGACCAAGGCCATCCTCCATTGTTGAGAGAAATCATGTTAAACAATTTATTGGAGTTCTTTGAAGGAGTCACATGTGCGCTAGATAAAGGGGTATGGTGGATGTACTGTACTTAGATTTCCAGAAGGCATTTGATAAGGTGCTACATCAAAGGTTATTGTGGAAAATAAAAGCTCATGGTGCAAGGCGTAATATACTGAAATAGATAGAAGATTGGCTAGCTAACAGAAAGCAGAGAGTTGGCATAAATAGGTCTTTTTCTAGTTGGCAGGGTGTAACGAGTGGTGTGCCACAGGGATCAATGCTAGGTCTTCAACTTTTTACAATTTATATAAACGATTTGGATGAAGGGACCGAAGGAATGGTTGTTAAATTTATTGATGACACAAAGATAGGTAGGAAAGTAAGTTGTGAAGGGGACATAAGGAAACTACAAAGTGACATAGATGGTTTAAATGACTAGACAAAGATCTGGCAAATGGAGTATAATGTGGGCAAATGTGAAATTGTCCATTTTGGCAGGAAGAACAGAAAAGAAGCATACTATCTAAATGGTGAGAGATTGCAGAGCTCTGAGATTCAGAGGGATCTGTATTCTAGTGCATGAATCATTAAAGGCTAGTATGCAGGTACAGCAAGTAATTAGGAAAGCTAAAAGATTGTCACTGTTTATTGTGGGGGGAATTGATTACAAAAGTAGGGAGGTTATGCTTCAGTTGTACAGGACACTGGTGAGACCACATTTGTAGTACTGTGCACAGTGTTGGTCTCCTTATTTAAGGGATGATGTAAATGCATTAGAAGCAGTTCAGAGAAGGTTTACTAGATTAATAGTAGGAATGGGCGGGTTGTTTTATGAGGAAAGGTTGGCCAGATTAGGCTTGTATCCACTGAAGTTTAGAAGAGATAGAGATGACTTGATTGAAACCTTTAAGATCCTGAGGGGTCTTGACAGGGTGGATGAGGAGAGGATTTTTCCTCTTGTGGAAGAATCTAGAACTAGTGGGTCACTGTTTAAAAATAAGGGGTCACTCATTTAATACAGAGATGAGAAAATAATTTTTCTCTCAGAGAGTCGTGAACCTTTGGAATTCTCTTCCTCAAATGGCAGTGGAAGCAGAATCTTTGAATATTTTTAAGGCAGGGCTAACAAGGGGTGAAAGGTTATTGGGGGTAGGCAGGAATGTGGGGTTGAAGTTACAATTAGATCAGTCTTGATCTTATTAAATGGCAGAAAGGCTCAAAGGGCCAAGTGGCCTACTCCTGCTCCTAATTCGTATGTTTATATGTATGATCGTATGTTTGTATCATGTTGTATGATACTACCACCCTGCTAAATGGGATAGATTCAGAACAAATCGAACAGCTCAAGACTGGCCATGTATAAGCACTGTGGGCCATCAGTGGCAGAATTGCATTCTGCCACAAGCTGTAACCTCATGACCTGGCATAACCTTCACCCTACCCTTACCATCAAGCCAGGGAACCAATTCTAGTTCACTGAGTTGTGTGGAAGAGTATGCCAGAAGCAACAGAACCAGGCATACTTAAAAGTGAGATACTGACCAATTGGAGCTACAATACAGATTGCATGCATGCTTAAACAGTGGCAGCAATAGTAACAGCTAAGTGATCCCACAACCAACTTGTCAGATCACAGCTCTGCAGTCCCACCATACACAGTTGTGAATGATGCTGAACAATTACATCTAACAGAAGGAGAAAATGATGGTGGAACCCTGCACATGAGTGCCAAAGACAAGGCTGAAGCATTTGCATCCATCTTCAGCCAGAAGTGCCAAGTGGTTGATCCATCTTGACCTCCTCCTGAGGACCCCACTATAACAGAAGTTACTCTTCAGTTAATTTAATTCACTTTGCATGATATCAAGAAATGGCTGAGAGCATTGGATACAGCAAAGATTATGAGCACCTATAATATCCCAATAATTCTAGAACACAAGTCTCCAACATTACTCATTTGTGTGGTAAGCAGAACATCTTTTTAGCTGTTTCTGGGAAATACCACTTGTGTTGCTACTGCAAAGTAGCAGCATGAAACGGCTAGTTTCACAGGTTGCTCAGATTTTTGGGATATCTTACCACTCCAGGGTATCTTGAGATAGGCTGGGTGCTTTACAGGTCCAAAACTGATGGCCTTAGACCCATTCTAAGCAATACGCTATACGCATCGAGCAATGATCTGATTGAGGTAGCCATTATCCCACAGGATAGCTTTGATGTGCCCTATTTTGGCATCAAGCTTGTATGGTGAGAAAATGGCTCAGGCAGTATTTATAAGATTAGCCAATGAGTCAATCTTATAGCGCAGGGAGCTGTAGGAGTCCCAACGCTCATATTGACCAGTGAAGTTAGGCTTGCAGCAGACAGTAGTAGAGAACCCATTAGCAGGTTTCTCAATGAGCATGTAGAGGGGAGGGAGCTCATTAGACTGCTCCATTTTAAAGGTGAATTTGAGCGCGGGATGGAGCACATTAAGGTGTGTAGGGAAATTCTTCCATGCGGCTACAGATTCAAATATAGCAATCCACTAATGAGCAACAGATGAAGCTGGCTGTTTCATGCTGCTACTATGCAACAGCAACATGAATGGTACTTTCCACTAACAGATTTTGCCAAAAAGGCGCTCTGCCTACCACATGAATCATAATGTGGTATATGAATTTCAGTGCCAGTGTGATACCAGGTACATAGGCCATATGTCTCAATGACTGGCTGATCGTACCAAACAGCATGTCCCTTTGGCTCTGGCTGATCATATCAAAGAGCACGTCCCTTCGGCTGTTTGCAGCAGGCAGAGTACTGACCATATTCAACCAGCCTGTGCTTGCAAAACTCAGAACATAATCTCTAATGTTGAATGTGATTCCACGATTGGATAGCACTTGCTAAACAATTCCAAGTATGCTAGGAACTACACTAACATCCAATTTAAGATTATCAGTGGGGCTCACAATGTGGCTCACTTATGCTTGCTAGACTCTACATATATTCATACTTAGGGACCTGTCCTCTTCAGGCAAAAGGAACATGTCCAGGCATTGTTCCTTTTTTGAATTAAACTTAAGTGTGGGGTACAATAGTTCGGTGATGTATTCTCCAGGGCAATGCCTCGACCAATCAGAGTCAACTTGTCAACCAATCAGCACCCTTTTCTCATGCAGTATAAATTGTTGCTCCCTTTGAAATTTGGCATTCTTGCATCTGTCCTGATGAGTGCAGGACAAAAAGCTTCAACAACATGTCTCTTTTTTCACATTTGTCCATAGCCTCCCTAGACAGTCCATTCCATTTATTTGCCGATTCCTGTGTCAAGTTGTTAAATCTAACTGAATTTTCACCATTCTCTTCTAATTTTGAGCACCTGGTTTCAGAATTTGGCAATCTCAAAAAATGATCTGGGGTTCAATTTATCAATCCCTTAAGAGTTTTGAATACTGAAATAGTTGCTGCCCATCCCATCTCCAGAGTAGCAATCCCATATTCTTCAACTTCTCAAGCACAGATGCCTTAAGCCAAGTATCAGCTTGATTTCCCTTTTCTGCACTACCTCAGTGAACTGTCTTGATATCCTTG
Organism: Cetorhinus maximus; assembly: GCF_964194155.1. NCBI lineage: Eukaryota > Metazoa > Chordata > Chondrichthyes > Lamniformes > Cetorhinidae > Cetorhinus > Cetorhinus maximus. Next base: position 68,745,688 of record NC_135886.1, read on the forward strand.
TTGTAGTTTTTTTTTATTGTACCTCTTGGTCATAGATAGCTTTAATACTCCATCAAAGTGCACAGATTCTTTTTACAAATATGCCTTGTGTGTGTGAACGATCCGTGCGTGTCATCTTCGTCAGACCAGGGTTTGTCTTTGTTGTAGTATGGTGAACAAAATTGTACACAGTACTCCAGGTGCATCTGTACTTCATTACCCCAGGCACAGCTGTGCTTCATTACTCCTGATCTTTTATTGGGATTTGTGCTCCACCTTGCTGCGATACTTTATCCAGTGAACTTTTCTTTCTGCTGCTGTACACTAAATTATCGTTTTTACTGAACCAGTATCACACCACCCTCCCCAACCCCCCATCCTGATCCCTACCTGTGTTCAACTCTGTGGCCTGAAGCCACAGTTTATACTCCTGTTGTTCACTTCCCTTATTACCTGGCTTCCTCCCATATTAAATGTCATTTACTAGCCTATTCAGATCCTTCTGCAATTGACTTGCCCATTCCCTATTTGGAAATACTCCAGTCCTATTTTGTCAAACTTAGACAGCGTTGGTTCTGTCCCCAACCTCATGTCAGTTAGATATACTGTAAGCAACAGTGACTCCTGCACTGATATCTATGACATTCTATTATTAGCTCCTTGCACTGTCAATGTAGCTCTATTCGCAAAAACAGAAACAAAAACAGAAAATGCTGGAAAAATTCATACAGACTCAAAACGTTAACTCTGTTTTTCTCCACAGATGCTGTTAGACCTGCTGAGTTTTTCTAGCATCTGCAGTATTTTGCTCTTAGCTCCATTCACAACCATCCTCTGTTTTCCTTAGTTTAGCTGATTTTCATAAGCTTTTTTCTGATTTTATCCCTTTCTAGCTTTTGGACAAATTACTTGTGTATCTAAAGTTTTTTCTGAAATCTAAACACATCACATCCAAAGAATTCCCATTTTCAACATGTTCATTTCGTTGAAGAATTTCAGTAAATTTATTAGGCAACACTCCCTTCCCATAAATCTATGGTTTCTTCTTACCATATCATAGCTATCTTTGTGTTTCACTCTCCAATCTTCTAATACTTTATGACAAATGTTAGGCTCACTGACTTGCGTCTCATTGCCTGAGTCTTCCCTATCATTCTTTTTTAAAGATTGAAGTTATATTAATTGCTTTCCAAGCCTTTGCCAATACTCTCATCAAATGATGTCTTAAAGATAAAGGCAAAGCTATGACCAATTTCAACAGAAACATCATTAAGTATCCTTGTATGAAATCCATCTGGGACAGGTGTCTTGTCTCCCTTGAAGTTCATCAGGTTACCAGTGGTAAACTTAGCGAAATTTCTGTTTCCTCCAGCCCCTACAGAAATTCAACTTCTTGGAGCCTTCTTGACATATTGCACTTCTTATCTGTAGCTGTTGGTCCAGCTAAGTGGTCCAGATTAGTGACCTAATTAGTATGTACCTACTGATCTATCGATGAGCATACTTCTCTTTTGCAGGTTTTAACAGAAAAGGAGGAGGATCAGAGGGGTCATGCCAGACAGGTACGTTTGCAGGCACCAGGCACCTTTCAGACATAACGTTATACCAACACTCAAGTACAGAACTAGGTTCTTATATATGGACCGATCTGAAAATGTCAGCCCGTATAGGCTAATGTCCTTAATTCTTCCTTGGGATGTGGGCATCACTGGCAGGGCCAGCATTTGTTGCCCATCCCTAATTGCCCTGTCACACCATTTCAGAGGGCAGTTAAGAGTCAACCACATTGCTGTGGATCTGGAGTCACATGTAGGTCAGACAGGATAAGAACAGCAGATTTCCTTCCCTAAAGGGCATAAGTGAACCCCAGATGGGTTTTTATGACAACCAACACTAGCTTTTAATTCCAGGTTATTATAGTACTTGAACTTAAATTCCACCAGCTGCTGTGGTGGGATTTGAACCCTTGCCCCTAGAACATTAGCCTCGTTCTCTGGATTACTAAACCAGTGATATTAACACTATGCCAGCATCTACCCTGAGAGCAGAACCAGGACAGAACTGTGCACACTCCTGCAAACCAATTCCACCACAAGGGCAGCTTTATTTGTAACTGTCATTGAACTTTATGTGATGACCAAGTGTAGGAGATCATCATCTCTAAAACTTTATGCCATATCTGCATCGAGCAGATCACAGATATATTGTTTCCAGTTTCAGGGATTTCATTATTTTACCCTGAAAAGTAAGCAGCAACAAAAAAGATCCTTCATTTATATTGTGTGACAGGACATAATTGCAAGGAACCAGAGGCCAGTGAGTCCAACATCTGTGGACACAAGTGCAGGCATGCATCATGTCCGTGCATACTCCTACTGCCAATGCATCTCAATTTATGAATAGAAAGGAAAACCATTTCATGAACATGCAGATGGTCTGGAACCATAGGAATAGAATCATGTACATCAGTGCTCATTACCATAGCAGCTGCACAATTCCTTCATCCTGAGGCAGTCAATAGTTTAATCATTATTTATCTCCATGGGTGACTGTTGGAGAACCAAGAATATATATTTACAGCCATAGCTGATACACCACTGCATTCAACATTCAAGTTAAAGATTAGAAGAGATCAGAAAGATCTAACAACTTTTAAGATAGAGGGGAGTGAACTAATTTACAAAGTAATCAAACACATAGAGGATAAAACCTCTGATGTGGACGGATTGCATTCAAGCATATTACAAGCTAGGGAAGACCTAGCAGAGGCACTATTACATATTTATTTTTTTAAAATTAGGAAAGGGAACAGTGCCAGAGTACAGGCAATCAGCTAGTTCTTCTTGTATTTAAAAAGAGAGCTGGAGCAAGTCCAGCAAACTATAGACCAGTTAGCTTAACATCTGTGGCATGAATGGTAAAGTAATCGTTACTGAAAAATATGGTTGAAAACACCTTGAAACCAAAAATATAATAATGAATAGTCAGCATGGATTTTAAAAGGGAAGGTCATGCTTGACCAATCTTACTGAATTCTTAGAAGAAGTTACAGAAAGAGTAGATAATACAATAACAATAATGCAGTTGACGTATTATATATGGATTTTCCAAAGGCCTTTGATAAAGTACCATAGTGGACTAAAGTCAAAGCATGTGGAATTATGAAGCAAGGAGCAGAATGGATGGCAAGATGGCTTTGAAACAGAAAACGTTAGGGATTAAGGGTATCTAATCAGGTTGACAAAAGATGGGAAATGGTGTTCCATAGGGATTGGTGCTGACACTGCTGTTGTTCACAATTTATATTAATGATTTGGACTTGACCTGAGAATCAAAAGTACAATTTCAAACGTTGCTAACTGCTAATAAATGTGTTTAATGGGGATATAGCTGGCAACATGATTTCAATGTACTTAAGTGTGAATAATACCTTTTTGGTATGAAGAATAAGGCCCCTACATGCTGCTTGGTAAGTAAGAGCCCAAATGTATAAGAGGAGTAAAGAAATCTAGGGGTACAGGTGCACAAATCATTAAAATTAGTGAAGCAGTTTAATAAGGCGATAAAAAGGCAAACCAACAAGCAGGGTTAATTTCTAGCGAGATGGAATTAAAAAGCAGAGAACTTATGTGAAATATATAACTTTGGTTAGGCCATACGTGGAGTATTATGCATAGTTCTAGCTTCCATATTATGAAAAAGATTTGGAGGCACTGGAGAAAGTACAAAAGAAATTCATTGAATGATAGCAGATTAAGAGGATATACTTACCAGGAAAAGCTAAACAGGCTGGAGATCTTTTCTTTAAAAAAGAAGGCTCAGGGTGACCTGATAGAGGTCTTTAAGATTATCAAAGAGCTTTATAGAGTAGATGTAGAGAAAATGTTTCCACTTGTGGGGAAATACAAAAATAGTGGCCATAAATATAAGACAGTCACTAATAAATCTAATAGAGAAATCAGAAGAAGCTTCTTTCCCTGAGTGTGGTCGGAATATAGAACTCACTATCACGAGGATTAGTTGTGGCATTTATGGGTAGATAAGCACATGTGGGAGAAAGAAATAGAAGGATATGCTGATAGACTTAATGAAGGAGGCAGGAGAAGACTTATATGGAACATAAATACCAGCATAGAGCAGTTGAGCTGAATGGCCTGTTTCTATGCTGGAAACTGTGTAACTCCTGTAACAAGCTAAAAATGGCCCAGGACCAGTGATCCAAATACATGACTAGAGCTTAAAAGAAGTGAAATTTATTCACCTACAGTTTGGTCTTTTACATCCTGGGTTTGAGGAGGAGCTGGAGGAGCCCCAGGGTGATGAGCAGGATCCCAATGTAAGGATCCTTATGGGAAGCAGGGAGACCAGGTGCCTTGATTCAGAGGACTTTCAGCTGGACATCCAAATCAAGGAGTCAAGATGATGGCAAGGGGTATGCCATCTTAATCACCTTTTCTGATGAGGCAATCCTGTCACCCTTAAGTCAAGGTCGAACACCTAAAATAAACTTTTCAGCCCTTCCTTTGTGTCACACGTGACTCCCAGGCTTCTTCCCTATCAAACACATGAAGCACACTGAGGCCATTGCACATAATGAGACACTTTTACAATGAAGGCAAATATACAAATTAACTAGTACACACATGCCAAAGAAGCATAAATCACCCATGAGAACCCCATTTGTGATCACAGTGACTTAAACTTACGTTTCCGAGTGCTATGTCTTGGTGTCTCCCCCAACCCCCATCAATCACTGGCAGCTGGATTCAAGGCAGCCTGCTGACTTTGATGCTTTGTCGGCCTTGATGACCTTGGCAGCCATCCTCTGGTCAATGGAGCCTGTGCAGGCTCCGTCTGGGCGGGAGAATCCAGCATCATGTCTGGGCACTCCTCAGTCATTGTGGTCTCATCAGATGCGATGGTCACTGGCAGATGGGCAGAGGAGCTGCTGCCATTATCTGGAGCACCCTGAGAGGAGCCCCCAGATGCTTGGAGCTAAAGCTCAATTGCCAACATGAGGTTGGTTTGATCCTCCCTTCTCACCGTAGATGGATGGGCACCTAACAGAGTAACTATGTGCCTCATCCTGCTTTCACATTGGCAGTGACCTGCTGAGGTCACTGCCAGTGTGTGGGCTTGCAGGTCTGAACACAACCCCAGAAAACCCTGATTGAGTTCCTGGAGCTGCCTCGCCATGAGAGTCACCACTCTCTCTATGGAGGAAGCTGTGCGTTCTGAGCTCTAGGTCAATGCAGTGCTCACACTCCAAATGGACTCCTCCAAGACCCTCAGGGATCTCTGCCAGATTTTCCCACGCACCCTGCTGGACATGCAGCATCTGCTGCTTGATGAATGACTCCAGAGACTCATCATCTGCCTCGGACTCATAAACGTCCTGATCTCCAGCAAACCTCCAAATGCTGGTGCACTGTAGACTCTCTGCCTCAGCCATCTCCTCAGGTGAGTGCAATGTGCCTTTACCACTGTGCACAGCCATCCGAGCTGAGACACTTATTCCCAGCGATGTGCCTGTATCTGCGCTGGTACATGGTGCAGAGGGAGGATGTGACGTGGGTGCATCTAGCAGCTGTTCCTCCTCGGGTGTCAAGGGGGGGTCCTCAGGGTCCTTTTGGGGTCATGATGATGAACCGTCTGAGGAAGGAAGCAAAAATGTCAGCATCAACCATCATTATGAAGTCAGAGTGCACTCACTGTGCCTTCTCATTAGAATGGACATCTGGCTGAACAATTACTTTCGAATGGATGAGCTACGGGAATAACTGCATTTCACATGTCAGTCTAACAACCGCAGCTCCACATCTCTCAGGCCCTTCACCAATCTTGTCCCTTCCTTTGGACTCTTACCCTCATCCGACACCCCTTGCCTCTCCACGCTCGCAGGCCATTTCCAAAGTTTGCTCCTCTGCTGACTGAGAATCAGTAGGTTTGGTATCCCCCACCAGTCCGTCCTCACGCCGCTGAGCTGTGACTCCTCTTCTCCTGTAAGGGAAAAAGTGCTTCCATTAGTCTCCCCCAACATGCCACCACGTTGCAGCCTCCCCAACCCCAAGGACGCAGTAACAGTTTGCCATATTGTTGCACATCATCCCGACCTACACACCAGCCATGGTCTATCAGGGCACATGATGTGCCACATTGCACTCTGCATTTTACATCACTGAGCATCAACACGTGCAGCCACCCACAAAAAACATCTACCCAAGGTTCCAACTGGAATAAGTACTCACCTTGCCAGAGAGTAGAAGGTCATTGATCCTTTTCCAACACTGGATCCAGGTTCTGCGTACTACGTCATGGCCACTGACCAGGCCCGCCACCTCCATCCAGGCCTTCTTTGTGACATTAGGTTGTCTCCTGTTGCCGTCCCTTGGCAGCAGGATGTGACGATGACCATTTACTACTTTCAGGAATACCCTCAGACACTCATTCAAAAAATGGGGGGCACACTGGATCCAGGCATTCCCGTCATGCTAAGCATAGGATCCGGGCATCACTGCCATCTTACACACTGGAGCAACACTTCAAATCTGTAATGGAGACCAAAAAAATTCCCACTGCAAACCAGCTCCCTGAGGCACTAAATGCAGACTTCCAGCCTGCAGGGAGCTGTATTTAAATCCCCCACTCACACCCTTCCTGTTCCTAGTGCCCGCCCTCTTCCCCCCCCCCCCCACCCACAGCCAGCAGCGCTAAGCCTTGCTCAGTGTATGTTTCACTCTGGCTGGCAGTTAATTGGCCAGCCAGTGTGAAATTGAGTTCGACAGCCAATCGTGGTCTGGAGCTGATTCCACATCCGCTTTCGGGCCCGCCAATCATGCTTGAATGCTTGAATTCCACGCTGAAAATTCATAGGGCAGAATTTTCTGTTTGACATGTGGGGGGCAGGATCCACATGCCGATGCATAAAATGATGCGCGGTGACTTCGGGTGAACGCCCCAACATCACCGCACGCCATCGCAATATTTCGGTGGGCGGGTGCATGGCGATCTCCTTTGTGCACCCACCATTAATTAACGGGCCACTTAAGGCCCTTGAGCCTCCAATTGACGGGGATTTTGCGACGAGCCGAAGGTCGCATGGGCTGGCGGTTAGCAGAAATTTGTATGAACCTCATCCACGAGCGGAAGAAGAGGGTTCAGTGGGGTCACAATTCTACACATTTAAAAGTTATTGTGCAAAGGTTACTGAAACTTGCCTGTGTGAGCTGGAAAACTTCAAAACGCAAACCAGCTGTTTGGACTGGACTCATAAACTTCAGGTCAGCAATTTGCAGTGAGGATTTGTTTTGGGGCCTGTAGGTTTCAGGAAGCCTCCCTGAGCCTGGGAATGGGAGGTGATCTCTCCACTGGAGACACCTCCTCTGAGGAGGAAGGGAGAGCTAGAAGGGGGAGGAGGCCAGGAGTGCACATTCAGCCTCCAGGGGATCCACCTTTGGGAGGACAGGCGCAGGCTCAAGGGGTGCAGGGCCAAGAGGTAGTCCAAGGCGGAAGGAGCCACAGAAGACGCCATTATCCTGATGCCAGGGTATATAGGCGGTGAAACAGCTACCTCAATATGGCTGAGGTGCAGTGCTGAAGGATGGTCCGTCTGTCAAGGGAGACAGTCAACGCTATCTGTCAGATGATTGGGCCAGAGATCTCAGCTAACTGAGATGGTGATGACGGTGAGATGGTGGACACCCCATGCCCGTGGCTCTAAAGGTCACAGCTGCCCTAACTCCTATGCCTCAGGCTCTTTACAGGGATCGGTGGGTGATCTTTGCGGTGTTTCCTAATCAGATGTCTACACTTGTGACAAGCAGGTCACAAACGCTCTGTTCAGGCATGCATTGACCTTCATCCACTACCGCTGGGATGAGGCTAGTTGGACAGAGTGAGCCATAGGCTTTGCAGCCATTGCTGGCTACCCCCGCGTCCAGGGTGCTATAGACTGCACACATGTGGCCATCAAGGCGCCAGCAGGTGAGCCTGGTGCCTTCGTCAACAGGAAGGGCTTCCACCCCATGAATGTGCAGATAGTGTGTGACCACAGGATGCAGATTCTACAAGTCTGCGCAAGGTACCCAGGCAGCTCCCATGACGCCTACATCCTCAGATACTCCCAGGTGCCGAGGCTCTTCAGTGCTCCAGCCAGCTGGATGGATGAATGGCTGCTGGGTGACAAGGGCTATCCCCTCAGAAGGTGGCTCATGACACCTCTCCGCCATCCAAGAACAGAAGCTGAGCAGCGGTACAATAGGAGCCACGCCTCCACAAGGGCTGTGGTGGAGAGAACCATCGGTCTTCTCAAAATGCGCTTCCGAAGCCTGGACCATTCGGGGGGCGCACTCCAGTACCCCCCAGATCGAGTGTCACTGATAGTGGTTGCATGCTGCGCTCTCCACAATCTTGCACTGCAAAGAGGGGACGCTTTGGACGAAGAAGATGTAGATGGAGTGAGTGGCTGCGGCTGAACACAATGAGTCCAAGGATGAGCACGCACAGGGAAATGCTGAGGGGGCAGACGCTGACCCGGGCATACCTCAGGGAGGCAGGGACACCCGGGATGCTCTAACCAAAGGAACTTTCAGCTGGCACAGCACATATGGGTCTCCAACACAAGCCTGGGCTGCAGCCTCCATACTGGAGACATTAGTGCCAAATCTGTCAGGATAGGAGCATTGACGATGGCCCCAGCCAATAAATGTCAATGACACACAAATCACTCATAACATCTCAGGAATCCATCCACCTGCCCAAGAAAAGAGGCATCACCAGTCATGTTAGACGAACTTAATTTAATGTTTTCACAAAAGTCTCTTAACATAACACAGATGAAATGGTGTCGCACTGCAAACACAATCAGAAGGAACTCATAGGGGAGCCAACAAAAAACCATAAGTGATGAACCCTGAGTGTGCCTAAAGTGCCTTAATTTTACATTTGTGGGTGCTACGTCTTTGTGGTGCCCCCTTGCTGGCAATGGCATCTGAGACAGCCTGCTCTCTTTGCTGTCCTGTTGGCCTCTATGACCTTGGCGGATGTCCTCTGGCCCGTGGAGCCTGTGTTGACCCTTCCTGGGAGGGAGCTGCCAGCTCCGCAGCTGGCATCTCCCCAGTCGTTGCAGCCTCATTGGGTGCCACGGTCACTGGCAGAGGGACAGAGGAGCGGCCAGCTTCATCTGGAGCGCCCTGAGAGGCGCCAGCTGAGACGACAGGCATGAGGTCCGTTTGGCCCTCCCTGCTCACCATAGATGGATGGGCACCGAGGTGGGATACCTGGTGCCCAAACCACCTGAGGACAATGCCGCTTTGAGGGATTGCAGGTCCGTGCGTAACCCCAGGAACCCCTGATCCTGTCCCAGGAGCTGCCTCTCCATGAGAGTCGCCACTCTCTCCATGGAGGAAGCTTGGCGCTCATCCATGAGGCTCAATGCATTGGCAACAGTCCGTGTAGACTCCTCCACCACTGACACCAAGCCAAGCACAGCCTCATGTATCTCCACCAGCTGGTCCCGCAGACCCGGCCGCATCTCATGAGTCGTGGACGACTCCAGAGGCTCATCATCAGCCACGGACTGAGCATGTGCCAGGGCTCCTGCAGTCCTCCGACTGCTGACACCATGGGCACTCTCTGTCTCCGCCAGGTCCTCCAGCGACTGTGAAGTGCCCTCACCACTGTGCGCTGAGACACTAGCTGAAGATCTGATGCCCACCAGGGTGCCATTATTTGTGCTGGTCCCTGTCTGGCAGAGATGGTGTGATGCTTGCGATGTTGGAACTTAATGGCCCTCAGGTGTCAGAGGGTGTCCCTGCTGCTCCGGGTCCCGGCCCTGCGCCACTGATGCTGAAAGGAAGATTAAGGAAATTCAATCAATTAACGTGGGAAAATGTCAATGTACATGCCTGTCCCCCGGATCATCATGCGCTCATCATTCCACACGCAATGGGCAAGCCATGTCGGCCTACCCCAAGCCCAGTTGGCCATTACAGGGGTCCAGTGCATCCTTACCAGTGCTGCTGCTGAACACTCACACAAATATGCCAGGTGTGTCCTTCACCCCCGCCCCCGCTCCCCCCCCTTGGCCAAATGCTGCCTTCATCACACTTGGGAGCACACGGTTTAACCTGCTGTAGCAAGGAGACATGGTGACGTAGGTCGCAGAGGGTAGCAGATCGATCTGTGCCACACCACCTTGAAGATCCCCTCCCACCATGTCATCACCCTGACTTCGACATGTCCTGGAGTTCGAGCAGTGTGACTGGGTGCAGATCCTCCAGGTTGCCCGCACCATAGTCATGTGGGTCTCAGTCCACCACATGCTGCGGGTGCAGAACCCATCTCATCACCACCCTGTCAGGCTGACTAACGCATAGGGAATATCTGCTGGCCCGCCCAGCTAAGGACACATGCCGTCAATGAATCATTGCACTTAGGCCACTCAGACATGGGTGGGGCACCAGGGTGGGAGAAGCTTACATGATGGGTGAAGTGAATGATGCCAACATGCTACTCACCCTTCCTGTGCACAGCAGGTCATTGAAGCGCTTGTGGCACTGGATCCATGTGTGCCACTCCACGTCGTGGGAGCTCATGCCCTCCACTACCTCCTCCCATGCACGTTTTGTCAAGTGGGGTGGCTTCCTCCTCCCATCCTGGGGGACGAGCACCTCTCGCCGTGCTGCTACCTCCTCGAGGAGGGCAGCAAGGCACTCATCCGAAAACCGGGGTGCACATTGACCACCCGACCATCCTGCATGGCCAGCCTGGATCTGTGTTGGCCCCAACCTCTGGCCATGTACAGCAGCCTTGGAGAGGCTGAGAGTGCATGAGCATGACTGACTTGGGATTTAGAACACAGAGAATTGGGTGGAAATTCATAGCACACAAAAGTGCTGCAGTGACATTGTGGCTATGTAAGGTAGTAGCCCTGCTCCTATTGGCCAACAAGGCACTTTCCTTGTGGCGCTGGCAGCTCCCGACTCACTTTCACGGACGTATTTCCAAGCTCCTGAGAAACCCATGCAGCAGTAGTGAGCTTTAAACCAATTGCACCTTGGGAGCCCAATTTGATATGTTAATGAAGTGCCCTACCTTTCCATGGCAGGACACTCAGTCACCTCAATGTCTGCCACTATACAAAGTGTTCCCCATAGTTGCACCTCCAACCCACCCCACCAGCATCTCCGCACAAACCTGTTCCACCTGCTGAAGTCGCGGGGCGGAAGAGGGCGTTAATATCAACGCCTATGCCTCTGACCTTACCCTCTTCCACAGCAATAATAGAGTGCCTCATCATGAGCTCCATGGCCTTGCTTTTCATAGGGCCCTCAGGATGGAGATGCCCTCGCTTACTGTCTGCCTCTCATGAACATTATGCAGCATTTTCTCCTGCAACAGATTGAAATAATTAGGTGAAGGGAATTAAGAGTGTCTGCCAGATGATAGGAAGAGTTGAATCCTGTTAAAATGGAGCAATAGATTTAAAGTTTAGCAATGCAAATTAATAATATTAAGAGGGAATCAATATCCATAGTGTAAGATTCCAAATTAGAGCTTCCCCTCACTCTATCCAGAGTGGATTGTGAAGAATTCATTGTGCAACTGTTAAATTTTGAATGTGACCAGAGTGCTGCTATACACAAAGCCTCAGGAAGAAAGGTGTAATTAGCCAGTGTATTGCTTTGCCTGTCCTGATTAGGTCATTGAATTAATTGTAACAGCGGTCTGGCATTGGGGTGAGAGGGTTATCACTTAATGACATTCTCTCCACATGGCATGGGGTGATATTTTTTGGACTACTTCACAGCAATCTGTTTCTGCTCTGCTCTATTTGATTGAGAGGGATTTGTAGGTCTGACTTATTGAAATTCTGGGCACTTTTATGCTTCTCTACCATGCCCTTGTCCTTTCCTTGTCTGCCTCTGCTAGCTGCTCCTGACGTTCTTGAAAAGTGACACAATACTCATGAGACATTTATTCAAGGTAGCTGACTTAATTCACTAAGCCAAGCGTTTTGCTATTTACCTCCTGTTCCCCAACCTGCTGATAGAATCTTTAACAAAAGCTAACTTTTTAAAGGCTGTCATCTTATTTCCAAGCACTCCCGCAAATTATTCCTGTTTTACACAAGATTTACACCAATGACTTTTCCAATGTTATGCAAATGAGTTGGGCCGCAAAATACTGGTACAGATAGTCGTGTAGTTGGTGGACACATCTGTTACTGCAGCGCTTCACTTGCACTTCCCTCAATTTGGTCTACTGCATTCGCTGCTCCCAATGCGGTCTCCTCTACATTGGAGAGACCAGACGCAGACTGGGTGACCGCTTTGTGGAACACCTTCGGTCTGTCCGCAAGTATGACCCAGACCTTCCTGTCGCTTGCCATTTCAACACACCACCCTGCTCTTATGCCCACAAGTCCGTCCTTGGCCTGCAGCAATGTTTCAGTGAAACTAAACGCAAACTGGAGGAATAGCACCTCATCTTCCGATTAGGCACTTTACAGCCTTCCGAACTCAACATTGAGTTCAACAACTTCAGATCATGAACTCTCTCCTCCATCCTCACCCCTTTTTGTCCCCTTTCTTCAATATTTATTTTTAAATTTTTATATATATTTTTTTCCCACCTATTTATATTATTATTTTTTAAATGTATTTCCATTCATTGTTTTATCCCCACCTTTTAGCCTATTTCGATCTTTTTTCCCACACCATCCCCTCCCCCCCACCCCACCCCCACTAGGGCCATCTGTCACTTGCTAATCCTGCTTTCCACTCTTAATGTTACCATTAGTGCCTCCTTTAGCCAGTATCACCACCATCAACACCCCTTTGACCTTTTGTTTATGACTCCTTTGCAATCTCTCCTTTGCCTCCACCTATCACTGGCCTTCTATCCAGCTTCACCTGTCCCACTCCACTTAAACAGCATATATTTCACCACATTTCTACTCCTCTTTAGTTCTGAAGAAGAGTCATCTGGACTCAAAGCATTAACTCTCTCCACAGATGCTGTCAGACCTGCTGAGTTTTTCCAGCAATTTTTGTTTTTGTTTCAGATTTCCAGCATCCGCAGTATTTTGCTTTTATCATCTGTTACTGCATTGGCTATAATGGGGCAAAACTCACTGCATGGAATTTCATGGCCCATCCATCTGCTTGAAACTGTATGTTTCTATTTGTTTCTGTTACACAGTAAGAGCACAACAGTTTTGCTAATTTCTGTTTAAATTCTATAGTTTAGAAATTACTGTTGGTTATATTAACAAGCACTTAATTTATTCTTAGGACATTATTTTGCCAGTTATTTAACAAAGTTGTTAACCTGTTTACCTTAAATGGAATGTTATAAAGCCATGGTCAGTGTTTGTCTACTAGAATTACCAACAATAATTTCTAACCTCATAAGGGATCGAGTGAATATTTTTAAAGTAATTACATTGGCCATATCTTGCCTTGACAAACACAGCTTGACTTTCAGCACTGAACATCTGATTGGTTCAAAATTTACCTTTCCAGTGGTGAAACTTTGAGCTCCTGTCAAAGCTGAAATCAGATAGTCCCTATGTGTTTAGAAGTGTCTACCATTTAAATTAAGCTGTCAATGTTGTATGCTGTTCTACACGACTCATGAGACTCAGCTTGGCAATGATTTTGCTTTACAAATTTGTATAAAGACCTGAGCAAATGTGAGTAAAGAACCAAAAGTTCATGATCCAGTCAAAGCTCCAACTATGGCTTGCTTGTTTTAAACTAGAAATACCTAGAAATTTGAGCATCCCTGAACGGAGACCGGGTTTGACTAGGACTAATGAGGGGAGGTAGCAGCTGGCAGCAAGCTGCTTCCTTTTAATGTTGGGTCAGGAGGACCACTCCTGCTTCTCCTGGTTCTACATTCAGGGAACTATATTTTTACAAAATACTTTGTTGATTCCATTCCAACCGGCCTTTAAGACCTCCTATGTCCTCTTCTGTAAGTATGAAAAATGTGAAGGGAAAGACTAGGCTGGTCATGAACCACAGGCATCTTCTGACACTGACCACATGCCTCCATGTCCACAGAAGAACCCTTCAATACTAGGCTAATCCTGGGATTCCAAAGGGCCCTGCCAAATGCATCCTGCCATCAGTGTCTTTCTTTTGTAGTGAGCTCAACTCATTCCCATGCTGATGTCGTGCTCCTGTCCATAACTACCAAGGCTCCAATTTCAGAAATATTCTGCTACACATTCTTACAGACTTAAATCTGAATTTCTCTAAACCTATCTGCACCTTTCATGTTACTGACAAAAATATTTCAGTGAAAACAAATTTGAGAACCTTTATACTGCTTTAGACCATCATGCCTCCCTTTGGTGCCCAGTGTTGTCCTGTCAATCCTTATTTCCTATTTATTCTACAGTGACTTGCAAGTGATTAGTAGCAGAAGCCCTGAGGCATTGAGGTGACATTTTCGTTTTGGATTGTCATTTAATTTTTCTTTAAGAAGATAGTGTGTGAAGGTGCTCAGCACGGAGCACATGGAACTTAGCCTAGGTGTCAGAAAACAATCCTTAACATGGGTAAGAACAGGTGCTGGAAATGCATCTTGCGCTACTTCCAAATATGTCTAGCATGAGTAAAGAAATACATACAGGAGAAGGAAGAGGATGTGAGGAGTATTCTGCTGGCTTCATTCCTGGTATGGTGCAGATGTTGTTCATGGCAGTAAGGCTGCAACTGGGAAAGATGCTTTCTACAGTGTTTTGTTATAGGTTATGGCAGTGTGCTGTTACCCTGTATATCCCGAAGAGGTCAGTTATTTTTTTTCAACATAGAATGGCTATCTAAGTCTGGAAGTGTTGTCTGGTCCCTGCCACTGTTTCGCTGAGGGTCTGTTATAGATTGAAATAAAGCTGCTCCATGTGCCATTGAGCTCTGCAAAAATCAAAAGCTCCCTGATGAAAGCAAATAACTTGCGTTTGTATAATATCTTGAATGAGGTGAGGGTACAGTATTCTAAACCAGTTCACAGCCCAATTAATTACTTCTGTAATATAGTCACCTTTGCAATATAGTAAAACAAAAGCTGGGATTTTCCGCTCCTGATCGCAGTGGGCGTCATGGCGGGCACAACAGCTAATTCTTGCAAGAAGGCTCAAAACTGGTTTTATGACAATGTAGAGTAAGGAAGCGATTGTGCGCCTCAGCCATCAATGGTGGGCTGCGTTTCCCGCTGCTGAACGTTGCGAACGTCATTAGCATAAATCAGCATCTCATTCTGACACCTGCTCGCCGGAATCATCCCCCCCATGCTGGATTAAGAGCCCACATTGGCAATTAGAACAATGTGTTTTACAACAGGATATAAGCTATGTGCAATAACATGATTTATAAAGAAGTAGCTACTTGGATTTCAGTAAGGAACACCAACAATAGGGAAGTAAAGTTAAATCAAGTCAAAATGAAATAAAGTAATAAAGTAAACCAAAGCAAGATAAAGTTAGCATAAGTGCAGTAAAGTAAAGTTACTAGTAATTTATTCTACTCATTTTCCATACTCTAAGGGCAGAATTTTCTGCCTGTCGGGTGGGCAGTGCAGGAGCGAGCGCGGGCAGGCACGGACCCGATCACCTCCCACGATCGGGTCTGCGCCGCCATTTTACGCGGGCGGGCCAACGAATCGTGGCTCCCGAGGACAGCGGGAGTGGACGGGTGGTGGCGGGACTGCAATGACCACCGGGTCCAATGGCGACCCGGCGGCCTGTTTTAAAAAGCTGCTGCAGCCTTTCAAAGGCTGTGAATCATGGCCAGTGGAAGGGCTCCCCAGGGCGCTGCTGGCGAGCAGGCCAGGCAGGAGGATAGGGCAGGGGGGCACTGTGCCCCTCATTTTTCTGATGACTGCCTTGCTGCCCTCGTCAAGAAGGTAGTAGCATGGCAGGAGGACGGGAGAAGGAGGCCCCTCCCACATGACCAAATGTCCCTGGGAGGAGGCGTTGGAGATCGTGAGCTCCCACGACATGATGCGACGCACCTGGATCCAGTGTTGCAAGCACTTCAACGATCTGTTGCGCTCGGCAAGGGTGAGTACCATGTTGGCATTGGTCACTTAACCCAGTAGTTAGGCTTTCCCCCCTGGGACCCCCCGCCCATCCCTCAAATCTGAGTTTGGTGACTGCATGGAATCATTGACGGCATGTGTCCTTCGCTGGGTGGGCCAGCAGATATTGCCCATGCCAAGGTCACCCTGAGAGGGTGGTGATGAGTAGGGTTCTGCACCCGCAGCATGTGGTACACTGAGACCATATTACTGTTTTGGGGGCAACCTGGAGGAGCTGCACCTCAGTGCAGAGCTGGAACTCCAGCACATGTCAAAGTCAGGGTACTAACATGCTGGGAGGGGAGCTTCAAGGTGGCATGGCACCGATTGATCTGCTGCCCTCTGCGGTCCACGTGCTTGCGCCTCCTTGCTATGGAAGGTTAGACTGTGTGGTGCCACATGTGATGTAGGTAGCATTTGGCCAAGGGGGTGGGGGGGGCGGGAGGCAGGCCTAGCATCTTTGTGTAACTGTTCGGCAGCAGCGGGGTGAGGAGGTACTGGAGCCCTGCAATGTCCCATTCTGGTTGGGGTGTGCCATCCGTGAAGAGAATCCAGGTACAAGTAGCACTAATCAATGCTCTTCTCTCCTTTTCAGGAGAAGAATGCACATAATGCCGCCAAGAGGGTGAGGACTGGCGAAGAGCCGGCGCAGTTGGCGATTCTCAGCCGCTTCAAGCAGGAGGCCCTAGATTTGGAGAGGCGCCATGCACCCATATCCGCCAGTGTCGGTGAGGCTGGGGTGCCACGGGCAGGTATGTTTGCCCAGCAGTGAGGCCACCATTGTTCTCCCAACAGCCATGGCAGTGCTGAATGTTCAGCAAGTGAAGTTTGCAACATGGCTTGACCATTGCTTATGGAAGGATGAGCGCATAATGATCCGGGGGACAGGGATGCACATTGACATCGTCTCCACGTTAACTGATCCAATGTCCTTGTTCAGCATCAGCGGAGCAGGGCCGGGAGGAGGAGCAGCAGAGGCCCCCTCTCACACCTGAGGGCCCTGAAGTCTCACCAGCGTCACACCATCTCTGCCAGGCAGGCACCAGCGCAGATACTAGCACCTTGGCGGGAATTAGAACATCGGCTAATGTCCCAGGTCACAGCAGTGAGGGCACTTCACAGTTGCTGGAGGATGCCCATGGTGCCAGCAGTCGGAGCACTGCAGGGGACCAGGCACATGCTAATTCGGTCGCTGATGATGTGCCTCTGGAGTCGTCCGTGACGCAGCAGATGCAGGAAATGTGGCTGGGTGTGCGGGAGCATCTGGTAGAGATACATGAGGCTATGCTTGGCTTGGTGTCCGTGGTGGAGGAGTCTACGTGGACTATCGCCGATGCAATGAGCCTCATGGCCGAGCACCATGCATCCTCCATGGAGAGAGTGGCGACTCTCGTGGAGAGGCTCCTCCAGGAGACCAATCAGGGCAATCAGGGCTTCCTGGGGATGTGCTCGGACCAGCAAGCCTTTACATTGGCATTGACCTTAGCTGGTCAGTGCCAGTGTGAGAGATGGTCTGGGCACTAAGTTTCCCAGCTTGGTGCCCATCCATCCACGGTGAGCAGGGAGGTCCTAACCGACCTCACGTCAGCGCAGCAGCTGCCTGTCGCCTTTGTGGGCTCCTCTCAGGACGCTCCGGATGAGGCCGGCAGCTCCTTCGCCCCCGCCCCCCCCCACCTGCCAGTGACCATTGTATCCAGTGGGGCTGCGACGACTGGGGAGATGCCAGCTGTGGAACTGGCAGCTCCCTCCCAGGCGGGGCCAGCACAGGCTCCACAGGCCAGAGGACTGCCACCAAGGTCATTGAGGCCAACAGAACAGCAGAGTGAGCAGGCTGTCTCACAAGCCACTCCCAGTGAAGTGGCAACACCAAGACATAGCACCCGAAAACGTAAACATAAGGCACCTTAGCCACATACCAGGTTTATCACTGGTGCTTATGTGTTGGCCCGCAATGAGGTCTTTATGAGCTGGTGTGATTTTTAACACCTTTGTCATTTTGTTTTCTTAAGTTCTTTTAGTTGTAATATTAAATTCAGACATGTCACCATGGCTGAGGGTAACTCTTTTCTTCTGCAGGTGGATGGTTACCAATAATGTTATGAGTGATTTGTGGGACATTCATCTTTATTAACAAGACCCTTAGTTAATGTTCCTATCCAAGCAGATTTTGCACTTAGGTATTGAGTATGGAGCCTGCAGCCCAAGCTTGTTCTGGAGGTCCATATGTGGTGTGCTAGCTGAAGGTTCATTGGATTAAAGCCTCCTGGGTGTCCCTGCCTTCCTGCAGTACGCCCGGGTAAGCGTCTACCCCCTCAGCATTTCCCTGTGTGTGCTCGTCCTCGGACTCACAGCTGGACTCATCATGTGCAGCCACTCCATCTACATCTTCATTGTCCACAGCGTCCCCCCTTTCCAGCACAAGATTGTGGAGAGCGCAGCATGCAACCACTATCAGTGACACACAATCTGGGGGGTACTGGAGTGCGCCCTCTGAGCAGTCCAGGCATCAGAAGCGCATCTTGAGAAGACCGATGGCTCTCTCCACCACAACCCTTGTGGAGGCGTGGCTCCTATTGTACCACTGTTCAGCTTCTGTTCTTGGATGGTGGAGAGGCGTCATGAGCAACCTCCTGAGGGGATAACCTTTGTCACCCAGCAGCCATCCATCAAGGCTGGCTGGAGCACTGAAGAGCCCCGGCACCTGGGAGTGTCTGAGGATGTAGGCGTCGTGGGAGCTGCCTGGGTACCTTGCACAGACTTGTAGAATCAACATCCTGTGATCACACACTATCTGCACGTTCATGGAGTGGAAGCCCTTTCTGTTGATGAAGGCACCGGGCTCACCTGCTGGCGCCTTGATGGCCACATGTATGCAGTCTATAGCACCCTGGATGCAGGGGAAGCCAGCAATCACTGCTAAGCCTCTGGCTTGCTGTGTTTGGCTTGCTTGGTCCCAACGGTAGTGGATGAAGGTCAATGCACATCTGAACGGAGCGTCTGTAACTCGCTTATCACAAGTGTGTACAGCTGATTGGGAGACACCGCAAAGGTCACCCACCGACCCCTGGAAGGAACCAGAGGCATAGAAGTTGAGGGCAGCTGTGACCTTTAGAGCCACTGGCATAGGGTATTCACCCACACAGTTCGCGGAGATCTCAGGCCCAATCATCTGACAGATGTAGTTGACTCTCCCTTGAGGGACCACAATATGATAGAATTTTACATTATCACAGAATCTCGGAATCTTAACAGCACAGAAGGAGACCATTCAGCCCATCATGTCTGCACCGGTTCTCCAAATGAGAATTATGACCTAGTGCCATTGCCATGCATTTTCCCTGTACCCTTGCACATTGTTTCTATTCAAATAATCACCTAATGTATTTTTGAATGCATTGATTGAACCTCCCTCCGCCACACTTCCAGGCAGTGCATTCCAGACCCAAACCACTCATTGTGTGAAAAAGTTTCTTCTCATGTCACACTTGCTTCTTTTGCAAGTCGCTTTAAATCTATGCCCTCTCATTCTTGATCCTTTTACGAGTGGGTACAGCTTCTCCCTATCTACTCTGTCCAGTCCCCTCATGATTTTGAACATCTCTATCAAATCTCCTCTCAGCCACCTTCTCTCCAAGGAGAACAGTCCCAACCTTTCCATTCTATCCTCATAGCTGAAGTTTCTCATTCCTGGAACCATTCTTGTAAACCTCTTCTGCACTCTCTCTAATGTGTTCACATTATATTTGAAAGTGAGGTAGTTCACTCTGAAGCAAGGTTTTTAAAGTTGAATAAAGGAAATTATAAAGGCATGAGGGACAAATTGGCTGAGGTGGATTGGGAAAATACATTAAAAGGTATGACTGTACATAGGCAATGGACAGTCTTCAAAGAATTATTACATAGCTTACAGCACTTACGTTCCTCAAGGTGCAAAAACCCAAAAAAGTCAGTCAACCATCGCTGACAAAGGAAGTTAACGATTGTATAAGATTAAAAGAAAAGATTTATAAAGTTGCTGGAAGTAGTAGTAAACCTGAGCATTGGGAGGTTTTTAGAATACAGCAAAGGAAGACCAAGAAACTGGTTTAAAAAAAAAGGAGAATAGAATATGAATGCAATCCAGCAAAAAACATAAAAAAGGACTGTAAAAGTTTATGGTATGTAAAAGGTATGTAAAAAGGACAAATGTGGGTCCATTACAGGCAGAGTCAGGAGAATTCATAATGGGGATTAGAGAAATGGCAGAGAAGCTAAATGATTACTTTGTGTCTGTTTTCGCTGAGGAAGATACAGGAAATCTCCCAGATTTAGAGATCCAAGGAACTAGGGAAAATGAGGAGTTGAAAGAAATTAGTATAAGAAAGAAGGTTGTATTGGAGAAATTAATGGGACTGAAAGTTGATAAGTCCCCACGACCTGATATTCTGCATCCCAGAGTGTTGAAAGAGGTTGCTGTAGAGACAGTGGATGCATTGGTGATCGTTTTCCAAAATTCTATAGATTCTGGAATGGTTCCTGAAGGTTGGAAGGTAGCAAATGTCACCCCACTATTTAAGAAGGGTGGGAGAGAGAAAACAGGGAACTACAGACCTATTAGCCTTACAACAGTCGTGGGGAAAATGCTGGAATCTATTATAGAGGATGTGATAAATGGATATTTGGATAATCATGATCGGATTGGGCACAGTCAGCATGGATTTGCAAATGGGAAATCATGTTTGATGAACTTGTTGGAGTTTTTTGAGGATGTTACGAACAAAATTGATAAAGGAGAGTCGATGGATGTAATATACTTGGATTTCAGAAGGCTTTTGATAAAATCCCCCACAGGACGTTGATTGGCAAAATAAAAGCACATGGGATAGTAATATACTGGCATGGGTTAAGGATTGGCTGACAGGCAGGAAACAGAATAGGAATAAACGGGTCATTCTCACGTTGGCAGGCTGTGACTATTGGGGTACCGCAAGATTCAATACTTGGGCCCCAGTTGTTCACAATATATATCAATGATTTGGATGTGGGGACCGAATGTAATATTTCCAAGTTCGCGGATGATACAAAGCTAGGCAGGAATGCATGCTGTGAGGAAGATGTAAAGCAGCTACAGGAGGATTTGGACAGACTTAATGAGTGGACAAGAACATGACAGATGGAATACATTGTGGAAAAATGTGAGGTTATCCATTTTGACAGAAGGAACAGATGTGCAGAGTATTTCCTAAATGGTAATAGGTTAGAAAGTGTAGATGTACACAGGGACCTGGGTGTCCTTGTCCATAAGTCACTGAAGGCTAACATGCAGGTGCAGCAAGCTATTAAGAAGGCTAATGGAATGTTAAACTTTATCGCAAGAGGATTTGAGTACAGGAGTAGTGAAGTCTTGCTTCAGTTGTATAGAAGCTTGGTTAGGCCGCACCTGGAGTACTGTGTGCAGTTTTGATCCCCTTACCTCAGAAAGGGTATTATTACCATAGAGGGAGTGCAACGAAGGTTCACCAGATTTGTTCCGGGGATGGCGGTACTGTCTTATGAAGAGAGATTGGGCAAACTGGGCCTATATTCTCTGGAGTTTCAAAGAATGAGAGGTGATCTCATTGAAACCTACAAAATACCTAAAGGAATAGACAGGGTAGATGCAGGTAAGATGTTTCCCCTGATTGGGAGTCTAGAACCAGGGGACACAATTTCAAAATAAGGGGGAAGCCACTTAGGACCGAAATGAGGAGAAATTTCTTTACTCAGAGGGTTGTGCATCTTTGGAATTCTCTACCCCAGAGGGCCGTGGAAGCTCAGTCATTGAGTATGTTTCAGGTAGAGATTGATAGATTTCTGACTAACAATAACGTAAAGGGTTATGGGGATAGTGTGGGTAAAAGGCATTGAGGTATTCGATCAGCCATGATCGTATTGAATGGCGGAGCAGGCTCGACGGACTGAATGGTCTTCCCCTGTTCCTATGTTCCTATCTGGCAGTTCGCTCGAGACTCCGAGGTTAGTTTGCATACCTTGCATCACGCAGCACTCATGGGGGTCAGCGCCAGGCTTCGCATGCTGCACTGCATCAGTTTCAGGGGGGTTCTCACAGGCAAGTCTCTACAGCTACCACACCAGGGTTAAGGCGGGAGTGGCTTTTACTGTGCTACAGGGCAATGGCTTCATTGGAGAAGGGGCCAGACAGGACTGAAGGAAGAGAAAGGGCTGCAGGGCAAGGGCTCCACTGGGGCAATGAACAGCGAAGTTTGCACTGAGACACATGACTCGGGGGTGAGGGGGTGGAGCAGAGGGAGGACGGCACTAAATGGCCACCCAACTGAAATGATACTTCCAAAATGGGACAGAGGCACAGCTGAGACAGGTCAACAGCTTTCATTTGACATGCAGGGAGTCAGGAAAGTGAAGCAATAAAGCCTATTCATGCAACACTGATCCCTCACAGTGGCAATAACTGTTCCCCTAGTTTTAATCCCTTGTTCACAGCCTTCAGATTCACCAGAGTATTATGGAACTGCAGAACTATTGGGCGACTGGACAAGCTTGAGAACCCCCTTGGAAATGTGGCCATGCACCACTCACAGAGAAGAAGCCTCTGGACCCCTTAAATTATCTCATGGAATCACTGAACATTCACCCTCATGTTTAGACCAAACAGCGCAGTCTTGGAGTGCAGATAATGATGATCCCAGTGCCTGGGCTGAAAGTAAACATCCAGTCGCCTGGTCGAAGTTGTCAGCAGTCTATCAGGTGGGCTGGGAGGGGGGATTGTGGTGAATGTTCATGCACAACCCGCATTGGGCATCATTTCAGGGGCCAGTACTCTCCAGCATGCATAAAAGGCCTTGAGCCCACAATAACAGATGATTCCTTGACAGAAATTGGACTTTTGGAAACAAATGCTGACTCTTGCGTGTTTCTCATTAGTACTGCAATGAGGAGACGATCAGGAAGATGGAGCCTGGTGTTATCACTGCCTGCATTACTGCTCATAGGCAGGGGAGAAGAATGAGAAGAATGCAACGGAGGTGCCGGGCTTGACAAAGGGAGGAGCAGAACCCTCAAGACTAAGGGGCAGCAGGTCCTCCTGTGGACACAGAAGATGATCCTCAGAGAGCCGTCGTTCGCAGGCGCCTTGCTAGACCCAGGGTGTATAGATGTCTCGTGTTATCTGCAGATGAGTGAGGACTAGCGTCGCAGGCACCTCCGCATGTCAAGGGACCTGGTGACTCACATTTGCCACATTCTGCAGGATTTGGCGCCATGGAGACTAGGAGGGCATCCATTGCCAGTGGCTGTGAAAGTAACCGCCGCACTCAACGTCTATGCCAGTTGCTCCTTCCAGGGCTTCACTGGAGACTTCTGTGGGATCTCCCAAGTGTCCACCCACAAATGTATCCAGGAGATCACAGATACCATTTTTGCAAATTACCACAATTTTGTCAACGTTGACAGAGATCAAGCAAGACACAAGAGACACAAGCAACACACAAGGGCTTTGCTGAGATTTCTGGTTTCCTACACGTGCAGGATACCATCAACTGCAATCATGTGGCTATAAAAGCTCCCTGGCAACAGGCTGTCCAGTGCATCAGTCGGAAAGGCTAGCACTTGCTCAATGTGCACATCATACATGTTTGCGCCAGATACCCAGGAAGCATCTATGACTCATACAAGATCCCTGACATCTTCAAAGACTACACAGGATGCAGGGTTGGCTCCTTGGGGAAAAGGATGGGCTGTGGCCTCAGACTCCTGCTGAGACAAGGTATAAAGAGGCTTCTGCCGCAACGTGGACGTTGGTGGAACACACCAGAGGGATCCTGAAAATGCAATTCTGATGCCTGGATAGATCTGGCGGAGTGCTCCAGTACACTCGTCAGAAGGTCTTACACATCATCGTGGCTTGCTGCGTGTTACACAATCTAACACTGCAAAAAGGGGAGGACTTGGCAGATGATGAGATGGACGAGCTGCACATCCCCTCCAAGGGGGAGGACCTCAAAGGGGATGGTGATGAGGTCTTGGAAGCCGAGGATGCAGACGCAGAGGCCATTTCACGGGCCAGACAAGGCAGGCATGTTCATGAGGCCGTCATTGCGAGCAGATTCCAGGAGGAGAATGACAAGATGTACAAAGGATCTTCCTGGACAAATCTCCTCCATCATAGGCCAGCATGACCGTTAGCATAATTAATTCTGCCATGAACTTCCAGATGACAATGCATTGTTGTACAGCATGCTCACATTGCCCTGATGCTTTGTAGGATGAGCAAGCCTCAAGGGCATGTGCCTATGCTGAGATGAGCTGCTACCTGGAGGAGGGAACCCTGGATCAGACATCAGAAAGTGCTGCCTTTTCACACATCCATCCAGCGTCCCAGTCGCAACAGCACCCTACACGACGCAGGGGCACCTGCAAGATCCTCAGTGGGCTAGTGGCTGCATGCCTTCAATCTGGCAAGGCTCCTCACAGAGACCATTCGTTAGCAACACAGCTATGCATGGAGTATTACATCAATGGTGAAACAGAAACGTAACACTTGGAACAAGGAAGCCAATGAAATACCGCTGCTGTGATTGCACTAAGAAATAACTTAGTCGGCTGTGGTACACTCACCAAAATGACACTGACATCCGGCAGTTTAAGTTAAGAATCCTGAGCTGCATTTATCTTAACCCTAATATGGAGGCAGAGTATGACGAGGTCAGACAGTTGGCTGCCTGATCTTGAGATGCCTCTTCTTACACACAACAGTGTGTCCTCCTGGCCAGCCCTGGCCCTTGCAAAGTCCAAGATTATCAGACAACATGAAGCCCTCAAGGGCACGCGTCATTGCTAATGTTCTGCTTCATCACATATTTGCTCCTATCCCATTGCTCCCCTCCACATTGTCTGAGGCAAAGATATGTGATTCCAGAGCATGCTTAAAGGCTGTTTTGGTCTCCAGAAATCACCATTTGGAAATAGCATCAGTAACCTTTTGGGGTGTCAAGGCGATGGGACGCACAGCGCTGTCTACCAACTTTGTGGCGATACCCTTCTCCCTGCAATAGTCACAACTACAGGGTTACAGGGTGAGAGGCGCTTAAGGTTGGGCTTTTCAGCACCTGCACACAAATGTGCCATTGCTTCGTCACCTTGAGGTGGCAAGGTGCTCCCACTTTTTGCTGAGCTCAACAGATTGACACTGGGAACATCAGAAATCTGTTTGGCTGGGAGCAGTGCTCATAAGCTCTGAGTACAGGCTCATATCATTAAAACCCTGCTGAGAGACAGCGGGCAGATGGAGTTGGATAGTACATGAGCCTTCTGCATGTGTGAGAACATCTCTCCTTAAACACCACACCTTCGCCTTTCAAGAATACAGACAAGATAAAGGCACACCTCTGCCTCAATCGTACAGAGCCAAGAATGCGCATGATGGGATCCTACGAGGCATGGGAACATGGCTTGTTCCACAAGCACGCTTAACATGAAAGTGCAGGCAATACTGATGTGAAGAATTATGTTGAAACAGGCCACTCACTGTGGTGAGATGGCACCACAATCACACAAGAGAGGCCCAGGGTAGAGACCATTGCCATAAGTGGGTGAAAGAACCAAGGTATCATACGTGATTGACAGTAACACAGCTCATCATAAGAAGGAGGCATAGACAAGATATGCAATGATTGTGAGTCTATTTACATTTATGAACATTATATATATGTGGTTAACACCCATGCCAACATTGTGCAACTGCATCTTTTTCACTTTCCTTACCCTGCTGATATGTCTTGGTGCTCCCTCGACATGCACAACGGAGGTGTAGGTAGTGTGCTGACTGCTACACCA
The DNA here is from genome assembly GCF_964194155.1 of Cetorhinus maximus. Classification (NCBI taxonomy): domain Eukaryota; kingdom Metazoa; phylum Chordata; class Chondrichthyes; order Lamniformes; family Cetorhinidae; genus Cetorhinus; species Cetorhinus maximus. Next base: position 68,771,584 of record NC_135886.1, read on the forward strand.
TGTTGTTTGTGATGACTTTGGCGGTCATCCTTTGGAAGGCTGCGACCTGGAGGGCCCCGGCTTGCTTTTGGTGTCCCGCTGTGGGGTAGATGCACTCTCCTCGGCCTGTGGAGGTGGAGCTGACGGGGTCACAGGAAAAGGGGACTTGGATCGGCCGGACCTGGGTGGATGGCCCTGGGGTGTTGAGCTGCTGGTTCTCATCCTTATGGGTGCCCAAGGGCCCTGGCTGACACCTTCAGGAGAAGAGGCAGCTGTAGTGAGATCGAGGTGTCCCGCAGCCCTCCTGCATTGACACTGATGAATGCCACCAATGGCTACAGTAATGGAGTGCAGCTCCTGCAGCAGTGCAGGACCGATGTCCTAGGTCAGGGTCTCCATAGCGGCCACCATCCTACCAGTGTGGACCTTGGTGCGTTGGCATGCTGGCACCATCATCTCAGACTGAAGGTGCGTTTCGATCTGAGGAGTGCAGTTGACATGCCTTCCTGATGTTCCTGCGCTTGTCTTTGCAGATCCAGCAACTGATTTAGGACCAATCCAGAGGCTCATCACCGGACTTGGACTCGGCAGAATCGTGGCCTCCAGCAGTCCTCTGAGTGGTGGTGACCTCTGATGTCCCTGCCTCCACCTACTGTGGACCAGATGATGCGCTGTGCTCACCAGATTGTAACTCCGACGCTAAACTAGCACTAGGTGCCACCAAGATGTGTGTCTCTGCACTGGTGGTGGTTGTGGATGAGTGCTGTGGCGGGTCATCAAAGTTGCTGTCCTCAGATTCCTCATCAAAGGTGTCATTGGGGCTGGAGTTGAGGGCCTCGGCTCATTAATGCCTTTGGCAGCTTCCCAGAGGTGCCTACAAAGAAAGGAGAGACAATTATCACATACAGGTGACTCTGAAACAGGAGATATCACTTGCAATATGGTTGACTGACGGATGTTGCAGTGCAGGATCCTGACTTGGGTGTGTCACCTCACCATCAGCATAGGCACGGTCTATGTTGTCTCTGGTCAGCTGTATGGTTCTGTTCTCGAAGTCTGTGAGAACCTTGATCTCTGGAACTCCACCCCCAGTCTGGGACCTCTCCTTATTGTGAGCCTGCTTGTCCGAATGAAGGCAGATGGAGAGAGTGTGAGCAGGACACATGCAAGGGCAGATGATAAGGATGGCTGCTGGCATGTGTGGGTGGCGAGTGGGGCCCTGGACAGGATTTAGACACAAACTCTAGAGGAGATGAGGCCGATGGAGTTGTCAAGGTGTGTGAGAGTGAATGGTGATGCCCCTTGGGATGGCAGCAAGTGAGATCCTTGTGAATGTGTGATGGGTTTGTGAGTGTGTGGGTTGAGAGTGATGAGGTAGTTGACATACCCTGGCGAAACAGAGGAAATCATTCATCCTCTTCCTGCACTGGGTGGTTGACCTCTTCTGCAGAGCATTTGCACTGACCACGGCAGCCTCCCAAGCCGGATTGATCATCTTGCTGGAAGTCCTGCGGCCAGAATGATGGTAGAGAAGTCACGGC